>NW_028274815.1:30965092-32215092 GCF_037043125.1 Eumetopias jubatus
AATTCTCTCAGCCTGTGTTTATCTCAAAAGTGCTTCATTTGGCTTTTAGTTTTGAATATTACTTTTGATGTAGAATTTTAGATTTAACTTTTTTCTTCCTTTTCGTACTTTTAAGAATGTCATTCAACTGTCTTTTTGGCTTACTTTATTTCTGATATGAAGTCAGTGACTTTCTTATCTTCATCTTTCTGTATCAAATGTGTCTTTTTCCTTCTGGCTTCTTTTAGTATTCTCTCTATATGTCCAATTTTCAGTAATTGTAATATGAAGCACCTTAATATATTTTTCTTTTTCTTTATGTTTATACTGTGTGAGCTGTGTTGATATTCTTGGATGTGTAGATTTATATTTTTCACCAAATTTGGAAAACTTTTGGCCATTATTTCATATAGTTTTCTATTTGTATGTCTTCACATTCACTGATCTTTTCTAGTATGTAACCTACTGTTAACCGCATTCAGAACAATTTCCATTTCAGATAATGTATTTCTCACCTCTAGAAGTTGCATTTGGTTCTCTTTTATATGTTCAATTTCTCTATTTTTTTGTTTATATTTTTCTTTAAATCTTTGAACATATGTAAATATCACTTTAAAAAGTCTTTTGAATTCTGTCATCTCTGTAATTTCTGTGTATGTTTCTATTGAGTGATTTTTTTTTTTTCTGGCTACGGGTCCCATTTTCTTGCTTCTTAACAGGGCTAGTAATTTTTGATGAGCTACTAGACATCATGAATATCACATTGTTAAGTGGATTTTGGTATCTTCTTTTAAAGATTGTTGGGCTTTATTTTGGCAGACAGTTAATTTACCTACAGATCAGCTTGATCCTTTTGAGGTTTGTTTTTAGTGCAGGTCTACAGTGGCCTCACTCAAGTAGAGTTTAGCCCTACTGCCTCTGGAGTCTCTTATAAATGCCCTGCTTGTTCAATGAGATTTCTCCACCACAGCTGGTTAGAACTTGGATGACTCCCAGCCCTGTGTGAGTTCTGGGAATTGTTCAGTTTACAGCTCCTTGTTAGTTTTCTTTCACTTGTAGTTATTCTTTGCCTGGTTTCGTGGTGTCTTACCACACATATGCAGAACTGGATATTCTGCCAAAGACTCAAAGGGCCACCTATGCGGATTTCTGGAGCTCTTTCTCTGTGTAACTCTCTCCTTTCTGGTACTGTGTTTTGCAAATTCAAGCTGCCCTCACTTCTCCAAACTCTGATATTATTTCTTTGATTCAGCGAGGTCCTGTGATTTCCTTGGGATCTCCTTTTATTCATTCTAGTCTCTAGGTAGAAAGCCGGAGTATTTTTAGGGCTAATCTTATTTGCTTCCTTTCTTTCAGGGATAAAGTCCTGTACAGTCTGCAGTTCATGTTTGAAAAGAGTTATTTTATATAGTTTGCTCTCTAAAAAAGGTAGTTTATAGTGAGAAGGCAAGTATAGTTCCAGTTACTATATGATATACTGGAAGTAGAAGCTATGAAACTGGATTTTGAGGCAAAATGGAATAATTTTTTTTCATTACTTTTTGTAGGCATACATATCTTTATCTGATGACTGGTTAATTGAAAAAAAAATCCTCTCAGCTCAATTTTGAGAAAATAAAAATTTCCTAGAGGAGAACTAGACTCTTAGAATTGAATTAATTTGATGAATCCTTTGTCTACTGGACAGGAGTCCAAAATGATTTGAGAGGAAACTTGGCTTCAGTCTCTCTTAACAAATATCAAAATATTCTTAATTTTCTCAGTCACTATGTTCTTGTCTATAGAAAATGAATTGAAAAGAGCTGGAAGAGAGGCACATTAAATCAGAAGGGATTGTGCTTCTATGGACCGCCAGTTGCAGTACACAAAAGCACACTGCATACCTTTTCAGAGACCCACTAGTGTGGGATACGAGAAAGGTCTCTCACTGCTATCTTGGCTAGCACTGTGGTCTTATGTTCCCAGAGTTTGGAAGCTATGACTTAGGAAAAACCATAGTACCTGGCTGACAAACCGATTGACATAAATGTGCTAACCATATACTGGCAGGTGGCCTGGTCTACTAGCTGGCTTCTGGGAACTGATAAACACAGAGGCCTCACAGACAGATCACCACTATCTCCAGCCTCTGAATGTTCTGGAATCAGAATCTGGAGCAAGTTCATTGCTCTCTATTTTTACTGGAAAGGGACCAAAGAAACTGCCAAAAGCTCTTTCTGTGTCTAAGACCCATCACACAATGCAACATTGTTTGTCAAGCTGTTGGGTTCTTTATCTGGGTGGGCCTTAGAAGTTAAATATACATACATACATTATCTATCTATCTGAATATATGTATGCTATAGGTATATATATTAACTTTATAGCATATATAATGTTTTAATATATAGAATGAAGCTAGTGAAAGATAAGTTTCTCAATTTCCTATAATATGGAGATAATATTAATTCCTACTGCAAAGGGTAGAATGATACAATGGATTAATGCATGTAAATAACTTTGTACTAGTATATAGCTCAGTATGCGTTTTCTACTGTTATTATATTATTATAGATACAAACTAATGCTCTTGGTTACCCTAAAACTCATTTTATAGAGCTTAGCCCCTCTCTGGCCTTACTTTAGCTTTTTTGTGGTATTTATCTGTAAACTCTATTTAGCATATATTTTAGGAAACACATTTTGATGGTTGAGGTAACAGATCTACCTAAGCGTTCAGACCTATCTGCCAACACCAAGAAGAGACCTGAGGTAAGAAAGTTCAGGTTAAATTGTGGTCATTTATAGGAGTTGGGGGGAGAAGCAGACTTTTCACTTTGTAGGTATACTTCTCTTGTCTGAGACTGGGATCCATGTGTGAGAGGTAAGAACAGAATTGTAAAATGTTGAGTGAGAAAGGCATAAAAATTGAAAGGCATCATAGAAGACAACAGGTCTATTTTAAACAGATGGTACTGAGAAACATACCACTATCTGTGCCAATCATTTGCCTATTGAGTCTGAGCTCCAAACCCACAAGTCTATACTGTGCTCTGTGCTGCTGAGGTTAGAGCAAGCTCTGCCAAATAGCCACCCCAGACTCTGTGGCCAGTTAACTTCTATTGGATTCTGTTAATATCTTTCACCAGAGGGAGACTGGAAGGTATCAGTTGGGGAATAAAGACCTTCTTATTTTGATTTGCTCTTGTCAGTGTTGTCTTTGACTTTGAGCTTTGTCAGAACTAGCGATATCTTACCTGCTCAGAGATATCACTGGTGGCCAGGTGTTTCCCTTTTCCCAGTGCCAAGGACTCCTCTGATCTTTGAGATTCTATCAGCAGCTGAGAAGTGCTACTCAGAGGACTAAGCCCCAGTTTAATGAGTACCCCCTCTTCTGAGCTTACAGGTTTTAATAATCCCAACCTCCAACTTTTTCTTCACCTGTAAGTAGATTGTAGTTGTAGATTCTTCCTTCAGTTACCACACCTAGGTTCTCTAGGTTCTTAGCTCTTGCTTTTGTTCTTTCATTTCTCCAACATCTGTGAAATCAGTTCTGTATATTAAACCCTCTCTGTTTAAATATTTCATGTAATTCTTTCTTTCCTTCCTTCCATGGATAGACTGTTTCTAATAGGAATAGTCCTATTAAACAAACTATAAATGATGGAATTCTTGGATTGGTCTGGTTTTGACCTTGGTCTTGAATGTAGCACTGACCTCTTTTCCAAAGAAAAATGGGAAACTCTTAATTCATGGCATGCAGTGGCAAAATCCTTAAATTATCAATTGTGGTCACTTGGGATAAAGTTCCCATTAAAGCTCCCTGGGGGAGAAAGGAACTGCTGCATTTGACGGTCACATTATAGCAATAATGGCTACAAGGACTGAGGCGTGAGACGGCTTTTTCAGTCTACACTGGAGGAATAACAAAAAGAAAGTGACAAGCTCAGGGTTTAAAAATCTCAGTCTCAGTCTCAGTCAGAGAACCAGAAAATTTCTATGCTTGTCCTATAAAAGACCATTATATTTATTATAGTTGTGGAGCAAATATTATCGAAAACCAAATCCCAAATTTAATTGCGTGGATTGCAGAATTACAATGTCAATTAAAATCAGACTCACGACATTTCTTATGTGAAAGTTAGGGATGTGGTTGGGAAGGAGTGGGGGCCCTGAGATTTGGGATGAAGATGTTCTGGGTGGGCTCAGAAAAGGCTGAAGTTTTTGAATCCCTCCCAAGTGTCCTTGAATCTTCCTTGCTAGCCGAATGAGCTCCTCCTCCCAAGTTTGAACTGATCTCTCCTTTGCTTGAAAACTCTGCTTATCTCACCCAACCCTGTTGTTTTGTGAGGGGCAACCCATTCAAGACCCACTTTTCATTGCTTCTAGACTTGCAGCTAGAGTCAGAGCCCATCATGTACCGGAGTACAAGTGTGAATCTGACCTGGGAAGATAGAGCGTTACTCCAGAGTGCATGATCTGGTTAATTTAGATTAGCTAGAACTTGGGAAGTATGGTGTATGTGTGGGAATAAATTCTTGGTGTATTAAACCAAGGAGAACAGAATATAGTAGGCAGTCAGGCTGAATTTATTGAAATGGGTGAATTTACCAGAGATTCTGGGTTCAGTGTATTCACTAGCTGGACAGTGCGCTTCATTGACTGACTGAAACTTGGACTAAACCTACATTCTATGAGGCTGAGATATCAAAACTTCTGTGGCATAATGTAGGGCAGGGGTCAACGAATTATGGTCCATTAGTCAAATCTGTGAGCCAAGAACGGGTTTTACATTTTGAAGGGTTATGACTAGAAGAAGGAGGGTTATAAGTAGAAGGGTTACAAATAGAGGAGGAGAGGGTCAGGAGAATGGAGGGGCGGGGAGCAGGAGAGAGACCATATACAGCTTGCAAAGCCTAAACCATGTGCTGTTTGGACTTTTACAGAAAAAGTTGAGGACAGCTGACATGGAGAAAGGAATCAAAGTTTAAGGTGGAAGGAATAATGGCATGGTTTTATTGTGTGAAAACTCATTTCAACATCATCCAGGTGTGTCGACAGTCACGGCATGTGTGGGCTCAGGCCAAACATAACTGGGGAGAAGTTGGTTCCCTTTACTCTTCAGTGTGTGTGTGTGGAAGGGAGCAGAATGATATACAAAGACTCCTCCTTGCCTGTACCCCCATTCGCTGGTACCCCTTGGAAGATGGGAGACATGGGATGTCAAAAATCTGTGAGCCTTTGGATAAGGACCAGTTATCTGTTGGGTCTTTTCTTCCTTTAGTAGCCATGGCTTCCTGGTGGGCTGGGAGAAGAGGAGATTCAGACATTACCGGGACCCAGACTTTAAAACATCTTGTATAGACTGAACTAAAGTTTCTTAAGATAAAGGCATTATGCATGCTTCCGTATACCTCCTTAATCAATAGTGGGGCTGATAAAGTGATTGCTGATGGGGTGCCTGGTTTTCCATGGTTACCACAAACTCTTTTTGAGAGAAATTCTATTCCTTTTCTAGCTTACCTTTTCCAACTCACACACTGTTAAAAAAGCAATGTTTGTAGTTCCTGCCACTCTAATGTCAACAAGAGAATTTATTTTATAATGTGTATGAACTGGCAGCTTCTTGGAAAAAAAAGCATTGTTGTCAGAATGAAGTCATCTGTTTGGTGAGCAAAACCTCAAGTATCATTCAAGGGGCGGGAACCCAGTGCCCTCTGTATGCTCAGCCCTTTGGCATATAGAGCCATTGTCAAAACCTGTTTCCAAAGCAACTGAATTCTCTTCTGAAATCACTTGGCAGTTCTTTGCCCTAAGGCTCTGGAGTTACTCCTTTCAAGGGCTTTATTTTAAGGCAGCTTGTCCCTAATGGAAACCAAGATCACTTACCCTAAAGTGGGCTCACCTAATAAATTTTTATAGTCTACAGGCTAAGGTGTGGGTTTAGGGTTGGACTCTATTTGATGTCCCTATCATCTCAGAAACATGTAGATGGTCAAAACAGTATCTGGCCTTTGGGTTATTTTCAGAATAATATTGTATCTGGATATAAAATGCTGAGAAGATAGCTTTTGAGGGTAGTCCCCCCATGCATTTACCCAAACCAAATATGGAGTAAAGAGCAAATCAATACATACTCTGTATTCTGACTGTGGCACAGTGGAGTCTGGGGAAAGAGAAATCTAGGCCCTCTCTTGACTTTTTAAGTCTTTACTTTTTGAAAAAGCCTTTAAAAAAAAAAAACCCACAATAAAAGCTTAATTTAAAAACGGATGTCTAGGCTGAATCGCTGGGTCAAAACTAACAAAAGTGGAATTTAATATAAGTGTAAAAATCCTGTGATTAGGTTAAAAAATCAGTTTCCTAAATAACTACCAGGTGGAGAAGCTCTCTGTTTTATAGTCATAGGGAATCTTTTTCTATTAAAGAAAACCGACTTGTATCCCCTTCTTCTACCAACCCTCCCCCCATCCCCCCCCCCACAAAGCCTCTCTTGGGCCATGTGCAAAGAATAATTTAAATCTCATTAAAAAAAAAAGATTAAACAGAATCCTTCATTGTTGAATGGTGTCCATTAATTAAGAGTAAAAGAGTAAGAGCATTTTAACCATACAGCTGAACTAACAAAATTTGATATTTAGGCTATTAAAACCTAAAATCCAGGTCAGTCATTGAAAATAAAATCGGACATATACAGGAAGTAAAACACCACTGAGAAAAGGCAACTGGCTATCCTGAGAAAAGAAGGCACTGGGGTCCCACAGACAATCCTCTATGAGTTGAGTATGTTGGATAAACTTAGGTCTCCTGATTAAACCCAGGCTGGTTTGGGCATTTGTGGAGGCTCCATTAGGTTACAGGACAAGGGCTGCAGCCAATCAAAAATAAGACCTATCGGAGAGGTGAAGCCAGGCAGATCTAGAAGGAGCCTCCCGCATGCTGTGGTACATTCCGGTTTCAAAGCACATTCACCTTCATTGTCTCTCTGGCCCCTCCTGTTGTACACATGTGGTCCCTGAAGGACTGAGCGAAGAAATTGCTTCAAGTCCCAGAGCCAGTGAGCAGCCGGGCGAGGGCTGCTCTCCTAGACCGCTGCTTTTTCGTATCAGTGTTCTCCCCTACAAGACTGCATCCTTCAAGAGATGATTATTTTATCTGGGAAACGTTAGCCCTAACATTAACATTTTATGTGCCATCATTCTACCTTGAAGTAAACTTGGCTGTGGGTCTAAAAGGGAGTTCAGCGCCCGCCTCTATAGTCTCTATTCTTCCCCGGGTTGCTCTGTGAGCTGCCCATTTGGTCATCTGGATCCCTGATTCTTTGTTTCTTCGTAGTTCCTCTTGTTTCCAGGTAAGCTGGGAGTTGGCAGCGTGGGCTGGTGCTTTGGGATTGCTGAGGCTTTGTTGCCCCTTGCTGAACCAATGGAGCCTGGGATACTCTTTCTAGAAAGCAAGGGGACTCTCAGAAGCTGTCCCTTCTCAGCAAAAGGCCCTAGTCTTTCCATATAGCAGAAATTCTGGTGGGTACTGAGCTGGGGGAACTTCTGCCTTTTTAACTCCTCTTCCTTTCTTCTCATAATTGCCCCTCTTTCTCTGTCATTGCTCACAAGTCTGACTAATCCAGAATATTCTCTCATCTTTGTATACCTGGCAGCACTGGCTTATTAATGAACACTCATACTCCAGCTTTTTAGGTGGGTTTGGGTTTCTCAGCCATATAACCTCACCACTGGTCTTGATATGGATTCCCATGATGTCATCTCTGGCCCCTGTTGGGGCAAATCTCAGCCTGTCAAACCAGTCCTTCCGGGTCACAGTCTCCTTTACTTAATTACTCACTTCAACCCTGAGCTTTGCTCCCACCTCTCCCCACTTTGGCCATCTATTGTTCCGTATCTCTGTGCTAGAGAAACTTAACCGCAAGACTGAAATCGCATGGGGGCGCCTGGGTGGCTCAGTTGGTTAAACGACTGCCTTCAGCTCAGGTCATGATCCCAGCGTCCTGGGATCGAGCCCCACATCGGGCTCCCTGCTTGGCCAGAAGCCTGCTTCTCCCTCTCCCACTCCCCCTGCTTGTGTTCCCTCGCATGCTGTCTCTCTCTCTGTGTCAATTAAATAAATAAATAAAAGCTTTAAAAAAAAAAGACTGAAATTGCATGGATTCAGTTTACTCCATCATATAATAATACTAAAATGTATTCATTGAGTGCCTCTATGAGCACAGCGATACATAAAAGGGGCTGATTTAATGAAAATTGATTTAGTGAATGATAATAATCCCTTACGTTTTATGACAGTTAATGCTATCCTACCAATTATCTCTTTTAACACATCCACTCCAGCCATTTATGTCTCAGAAGATGTGCAAGACTTGGCAGACCCAGAACCCTGCCTGCAAGGGGACACTTAAGTCTTCTGGGCAAAGGAACCATGCAGAGGACCTCAAGGACCAATTTAAAACCTTTGGACATTTTCTTTGCCTCTGATTTTGAATTAAAACACCATTGTAGGGAAATGGGGGTTGGGGGACAAGGGCAATAGTCATCCCCTCCCCCAGGTTAGGACCATGAGAAGGTTACTTGGAGGAAGAGGAAAGAGTATATGGCATTGTTCAAAGCATTGTTTAGTGTTCCAGGTTTGGTCCTATGTCAAATAGCCAAAGAGTCAAATAGTTAGGCTCTTGCTATGCTCAAAAAATATTTCACTCATTACAACTCGTTAGTGAGATGTTAATAAGGATGACACAACAAAGAGGCATCCATGGTCGAAAGAAATTAGGAAATGAGATATCCTTAACACACATTGGCATATTGAAAGCTCTGAGAAGTCCTGCAAAGGAAACGTTTTAAACCTTGTTTGAACCAGCGTTTCCCAAAAGTATTGGATCTTGGAACCGCTTTGGGGAGGAGCACCTGTGAACATTTGTGTACCTCTAGTAGAGTTCTCTCAAACTCATCTTGAAAAGTGCTGAATTTGACTAAGTTTTGTAACAGAGGGCGATGTAATAATGAAAGAAACAATCTTAGGGATGAGGCGGAAACAGGACAGTGCCTGTGAGGAGAGGCAGAGGGACTGGATTGGACAAGGTAGTCATGGCCTTGCTGTCGTTGGCCGTGGGGAGGATCTCACTGTCCTTGTTGTCTCATTGTGAATATTCTTTTGGGAAGGGTGGATTGTTTTTTCCTCCTGTCAAAGCACCTTCATTTTAGGGAGAAAGTCAGAAGATTCTGAGGTTGTTTCCTGGTAGAGTTTGAATCTAGGGTCTCTGGATTCAAACCTGTACTCTTGATTTCTTTGCTACATGAGTGGCCAGGAAACAGATACTTGTTACAAATTACATTGTTGACCCTTTGCCTACTTTTAGGAATCCTTTTCCAGTTTTTGCATGATTTTCCCTGGAGGAGGCTTGGGATCAGACTGCTGCCAACCTACCCATGACATGTACCCAAAGCTGCTATTTCTGGAATTTCTCGACCATATAAAAATATCTAAAATGTTTTTTTCCTTGTCAAAATATAAGACCTGGTCTTGGTGAGATTTTAATCTTAACCTGATTTTGCTTGGAAAGGTCCCAGTATTTGCTCTGTTTTTTAGGACAGTCTTTAAGGTTCAGCTCTGGGGCTTTAGCACATGTTCTTCAACAAATAACTTGATGTATTTGAATGGTGCTCCTAAATTTCTGAAACAGCACTAAAGGATGTTATTTTTTGGTGTGGCTGGGAATGAAAATACCCTGTTAAACTTTTGAACCATCCATCCCTGTGCCTAACTAGCTGGGCAGATCGGGAGAGAACACCGTCATTGTCGTCTTCTTCTTCTCCTTTTTTTTTTTTTTTGAAGGGGATGGTACCAAGTGAAGTGTTTTCTCAACAGAGTTTTGCTTTATTTGAAGAAGTTTATTAGGCAAGACTACTCTTTAGGCAGTAATAAAGATTCCTTAAGGACCAAATATTTACACTTTGAAATAGCTGTAGAAATATTTACTGATTTCTGTGACTTTAGCTTAGACCCTCTTGCTCATTGTATTCAAGTCATGCTTTTTTATGCTCGTAGGAATGAAGTTTGAGGTAACGTATGAAATATATAAATAACTAATGTGATGAGAGATATTTTAAAATTGTGGGATAGTTTTCCCATTAAGAAAGGAATAACTTAAAAGAAGTCCAAGGCCGGTTTTAAACTTTAGACTAAATTTTTGAGGTAACAAAGACACTTTAAAAAATATGTTTTCATTGAATTATCTCTGTGACTCTTTAGATAAAGGTTAAGACTTCGAGGATGGGGTCCAGAACATTTAACAGCTGAGGTCTATTTTCATTATCTTTGATTTGAATTCGTTGCTTTGAGTTTGCCAGCTTTTTGCTGTTCTTTTTACATGGGTAAATGAAGGGTATTCTAGCTCTCAGTGTTTTGATGTTTTTATTAGATAAATTTGAAAATCACTTATTCATGCCAATCCCATATCCTCTGGAGCTTCAAATGAAAGTCTTCAATATCCCAGTCACACAACACCTCAAGAAGGACCTATATTTATATAAAGAAGGAAGTTTCATTTGGTGTATGTTTGGATGACATATTGCAGTTCTGAAAACTTGTACGGACAAGCATTTTGAAAAGATTACTCCACCAATTTAAAAGTGATTATATAACATCTGTGAACTCAGTGTACATTTCAGGAAAAATGCTGTTGGCTTTGCCCTCATGCTCAAGTCACACGTTAAGCAATGAAACCCAGAGATGTCCTCCTGAGCTGTCATTATTGATTCTTCAACTGTCCCGTCTCTCTTTTATGTTTCAGGGTAATGATGGCATAGGAATGAAATTAGAATTTCATGTAGTATAGGTGTTAATGAAAAAAATATAATAACATTCTTCCAATCTCTCTCTTTTTGTCTAAGGATCAATTTCTTTGGTTGGGTTCCTTTAGAACCAGAATTCCCAAATCTTCAGTACAATTATACATTAAAAACAAAAGGGGACATGGGTGGTGCTGTTGCTTAAGCATCTGACTCTTGACTTCGGCTCAGGTCATGATCTCAGGGTCATGAGATCAAGCCCCACGTTGCGGTGGGGGGTGGGGGGAGCTCGGGGCTCGGCAGGGAGTCTGTTTGAGATTCTCTCTCTCTCCCTCTGCCCCTCCCCCATTCGTGTGTATGCTCTCTCTCTCAAAGAAATAAATCTTTAGAAAACCAAAACCAAAACAAACAAAAAGCAAGCTGATCTCAGAGTCTTTCAGATTCATCCTGAGAATGGGCCTTCTTCGGAAATTTTGTGAACTGTCTCAGACTGTGTTATTTTGTGCAGTGATTTTTCTGATATAGCAGTAATTTGGTAGAATTTCAGGGTTTATAGACCACTGGTGATTTATGTCAGTAAAACAACAACAACAAAACAGGTGACTCTGTAGGTAATTAGAAAAATTCCTACTTAGCATGGAGGGTGATCCAATGTGGGAGCAGAAGCATAGTTCTCGTCCCCCTTTGTGTTGAAAGAACAAATGAGCAGGTAGGAAGCAAATCAAAAACTTCCCTCTGACAGAGCCAAGCTGTGGAGACACTTACTTAAACTCTACAAATGTAGATTTGTGGAGAACTGGTACTGTTATGTTGTCTTATGTAATCCATTGCTGTGTCTCAATGTCCTATTTCTTCGGCCCTCCCCTAATCCGGCTCCTCATCACCTTGTACCAAAGCCACAGCTTCCTAGCAGGTCTCCTGCCTCCAGTCCCATGTATGTCCCAGTCCAGTGGGTCTGGCTGGCTGAGAAATCTTCCTAAAATGCCAAGTTCATCCTGTTAATCCTTTTGCAAGGACCCGCCGTGGCTCCCCACTGTCGAGTTCATCAAGCTGAAACACCGTATCCTATGCAGCAGCGTGAGGCTCTGCTGTAGCCCAGCTGAGTATGGCCCCATACTTATTTTCATGCTCTCCCCCACCCTTTGTTTTGGTTAAAATTTTTTTAAAGATTTCATTTATTTATTTGATAGAGTGAGCGCATGCCCGCAAGAGAGCATGAATGGGGGGTGAGGGGTGGGGAAGGCAGAGAGAGAGGGAGAAGCAGACTCCCCGCTGAGCAAGGAGCCCAACGTGGGGCTCGATCCCAGGACCCTGAGATCATGACCTGAGCCGAAGGCAGACCCTTAACCAACTGAGCCACCCAGGCACCCTGTTTTGGTTAAATTTTAACCCACCAAGCAATTTGACAGTACGTACTAAGTCTTAACATTTTTCCCACCCTTGAGGAAATAATTCTTTAGAAAAGGTTCAATTGTGCAAAGATGGCCATTATAGTTATTCATATAATTACCGGTTAGAACCTAAATGTTCAGTAAAGGAGGAATAAGTGTGGCACATTTATAAAATATAGACAATAGAAATGATGTGTACAGATTTGTTAACATAAAATACTTATTGGGGCACCTGGGTGGGACAGCTGGTTAAGCGTCCAACTCTTGATTTCATCTCGGAACATGATCTCAGGGTCCTGGGCTCGAGCCCTGCGATGGGCTCTGTGCTGAGTGTGGAGCCTGCTTAAGATTGTTTCTCTCCCTCTGCCCCTCCCACCCTCCCCTCTGCGTGCATCTATGCATGTGCTCACTCTCTCTCTCAAAAAACAAAAAGAAAAAAAGAAATTACTCATGTTTCAATAAAAGAGAGAAAAAAACCCCAAACTCTGTGTACGGTATGAACTCAACTATTAAAAATTTTTTTTGTTGTTGTTAAAAAAAGCTCCCTAGAAATCCATATTCCAAAATTGTCAAGA
Organism: Eumetopias jubatus; assembly: GCF_037043125.1. Taxonomy (NCBI): domain Eukaryota; kingdom Metazoa; phylum Chordata; class Mammalia; order Carnivora; family Otariidae; genus Eumetopias; species Eumetopias jubatus. Next base: position 30,977,813 of record NW_028274815.1, read on the forward strand.
GAGGTTATGAATGGTGGGACTGGGGGCTACTTTTAGTTTTTAGGTTTTTTCTTTTAACTTTTTTTAGTGTTGTCAATATTTTAATCAAAAAATTCACTTATTTAAAAATTTTTGTGTCTTCATTGATTTTTCTGATAATGTAGGTATAAACCATACCCATTGTTAAAATTTCAGACAATACAGAAGTATATCCATTTCTTAAAAAGTGAAAATCACCTGTAGTTTCAGTGAGAAAAAACTCACCTCACCATAACTACCGTATTTCTCAGGTTTGCTCCAGTGACAAATGACACCCAATTGCGGTGGTTTACACAGCAAACATTTATTTTCCCCGCATGTCACGTGCCCCCAGGTTCTGGGATGTGCTCCACGTGTCATCTCGTTCTGGATTTCCAGCTAAAGAAGCAGCCCTGCTCTGGGACGTCCCTGTCCTCACAGCAGAGGGAAAGAGCGAGAGGCTGAACCAAAACCACACTGTCACATTTAAAGCATTAGCTTGGACAGATGGAGCAACTGCTCATATTTCGTTGCTCAGCAAAAGTCTCTTGGCCAAGCCCAACATTACTGTGGCAGGGATGTGTACCCCACCCAGGGCAGGAGCGGTGCCTTATCTACCATAACCTCCAGCAACCTTTTGGTGTATACATCCTTTCTGACTTTTCAATAGGTAAGGGCCTGTGCATGCATATACTTTCTAAGATGGGATGATTCATGCTTTAAAACTACTTGCCTAAATTCTTTTTCTGATGGACAGCTTTCTAAGTCAGCATATGTGTTCTTACGTCTGCATTTTGATTGGCTAACATAATATTCCAATTTATGGCTATGCATGGACATCCGTGTTCATATATCTTTGAGCATATCATTAAGATCCATTACTACAAGTAGCCTCACTGGGCCATTCAGATCTCACATTCTCAAGGCTTTTGGTGAATGTTGCAATTTACACTCCTGCTAAAAGTGACAATCCTCACTTAAAATAAAAACGTACTGACTCTTCAAGACCGAGCTTAATTTCAACTTTTCATAACTTGTTTTCCTAATAACTCCAGCTAGAATTAACGTAATGTCTTGAATTTTCGTATTTAATATGCACAGTTGTGTGTGTGTGTGTGTGTGTGTGTGTTTTGTCATCTCAATTACAGTATAAGTTTTGGAAGGGCAAGGACTAGACCTTGGACTATTTTATTTCCTCAAAAGAAGCTGCTTTTTTTTTTTTTCCTGTCCTGCCTCAATCCTCTGGGTTCTGGTCCCCCTGCCTCTCCATCCCGTGTTCAGGCAGGTAGGGTAATTCACATTCCCTCAGACCAGGTACAGGGGAGGGGTTGGGGATGGTAATGCACGGGCAGAAACAGAGGGCAAGCCTTTCTCGGTTTCGTTCTTAAAATGTTAAAGCCTAGAGATGAGAGAGAATTCGCAGGCATAGAAGCAGCAAAAGAGAGAGTGGGATTTATTTCCCAGCTTAGGAAATGATTCCTTGGACCTTGGGAGGGCAGTGCGGGGAGCCCACCAAGCGTTGCGCCCCGCCTCCAGAAAGCAGTGCCTGGAGGGAGCACCCAGGACGGGCCTCACTCTGGCAGCCGTGGGCAGGAATGGCCCTCAGACAGCTTTTTTTTCCCCTCTATGCTTTTACATTTTTATTTATTTATTTTATTTTATAGAAGTCACGGGCATTTAGAGCCCAGCAGATGTACTGGGCGACATTCCTACATGGAAACTCTCCACAGGGGTGGAACGGTCCCATTCCCTTTGGAGGGGGCCCACGTGCTCCTGCCCTCCACACAGTCGCCTTCGCTCTGGAATGTCCTCTGCCACCTGACTTGGCCGTTAGGCCTGGTCTACGAGGCATCTCAGAAACCTGCTGTGCCCCAAGTGTGGGTTAGAAACAGCAGAGCTCCCCAGGACAGCTCAGAGTCGTGTGCATGGACAGTTCCTATAAGGATCAGGAAGCCTCTCCTAAAGCCTAAATGTGCGGAATCCTTCAGCACTTGACATACCCCTGGGGAGGAGCCAGGACCCGAGATGGTGGGGGCTGTTTCCTGTCATCTCTTTGAAGCTGTTGATAGAAAGAAGAGCTCTGCCATTTTGTGCACAGTTGAGCTTGTACATCAAGCTTCATACCTTGTTCACACGTTAAAAATTCATTAAATGTTTAGTGAGTGCTTACTATGAACAGACACTGTTACAGGTACTTTCAATACAGCTGAGAGTAAGACAGACTTCTCTCTTTATGGAGCTTATGTCCCACCAGAAAGACAGTCCTCACTTCACCTATCAAAAACATTTGATGCAGTTAATGTTTCCCTCTTTCTTTTTTAAAAATTTATTTATTTTAGAGAGAGGGAGAGAGAGCATGAGCGGGTGGGGGGGAGGGGCAGGGGTAGAGAGAGGGGAAGCTGACTCCCCGCTAAACAGGGCTCGACCTGAGGACCCTGAGATCATGACCTGAACTGAAACCAAGAGTCAGTCACTTAACCAACTGAGCCCCCCAGGTGCCCCATTTGTTCCCTCTTTCTTAGAACACTCTCTTTATTTGGCTTCCAGAACATGCACACTCCTGGTTTTCCTCCTCACCAGCTGCTCCTTCTTGTCTTCTTTGCTTGCTTCACCGAGTCCTCCCGACCTCTTACCTTTGGAGAGCCCAGGACTCAGTCCTCCATGTTGTTATTTAATGTTTTAAATCACATCTGTATATTAATGACTTTCAAATTTGTTTTTTTTTAATTTTATTTTATTATGTTATGTTAGTCACCATACAGTACATCATTAGTTTTTGATGTAGTGTTCCATGATTCATTGTTTGCGTATAACACCCAGTGCTCCATGCAGTATGTGCCCTCCTTAATACCCATCACGGGGCTAACCCATCCGCCTACAGCCCTCCCCTCTAGAACGCTCGGTTTGTTTCTTGGAGTCTGTGGTCTCTCGCAGTTCATCTCCCCCTCTGATTTCCCCCCCTTCATTTTTCCTTTCCTTCTCCTAATGTATCTTCCACCCAGATTACTCCACTGAAGTCAAGGTTCCACTTATCTACTCAGCCTCATCACCTGCATGTCTAATGGGCATTTCCAGCTTGCTGTGACCCTGATCTCCTCTAGGAGACTGGCTTGCTCTGAAGACTTGCTCCTCTCACCTAGTGGCACTCCATCGACTTGGTTGCTCAGGCCAAATAACTTGGAGTCATTCTTGAAGACCTTCTTACAAATACCACGTCCTGGTGTTTGTCTGCAAATGTTTAGACTCTACTTTCAAGACATACCCAGAATCCAACCACATCTCAACACACCCTCTGCTACTACGTTGGTCCAAGCCACTGTTTGCTCTCACCAGGACTCTTGCAGCAGCCTCCTGCTCTTCCTGCTTTTGTCCTGGTCCCTCCACACCTGTGCTCCATACAGCCCTCAGAACGATACTGTAAACACGTAACTTATGTCTGAAACTCTAAGACCCTCAATGGCTTCTCATTTACCTCAGAGTAATTGTTGAGGGATGACCCTTACAGCCCAGTATTATCTGTCCCCAAGTTACCTCTGGTCTCATGGCTGGTCATTCACCCCTTCCCTCAACTGCTTTCACCATACAGACTCCTTGCCCTTCTGCAGGACCTTACATTTGTTGTCCCTTCGCCTGAAATCCTCTTCCCTCAGATATGGTACTTACGCCTCAGGGAGGCCTCCCCTGACTACTCTATTTATAATTGGGATAACCCACTCCACAAAGCCACCCATTTCCCCTCCTTGATTGGTGTTTCCCCCGCAGCACTTAATAATACCTGAATACTGTGCATTTTACTTTTTTATTAATTATCCAACTCCCTCCACTAAAATGTGAGCTCCCTGAGGCAGAATTGTTATTGTTGTTTCTTCTACATCCCCAGTGCCTGAGTTGTGCTCAATAAATGTTTGTTGAATGAATAAATAAGTGGATGAATCGCAGAGGATGTTGTACCTGAATTGAGAAGTCTGTGATAGGGAGGAGGTGTTTTTGTTTAGTTCATGCTCCTTTATTGAGATTCTGCTATCCATGGGGCACTGTGGTTTTTCCTGGGGGTATAAGAAAAACTAAGACTGTCCTCTCTTCGTTCCAAATCCATGTGGTGGCACGGCCCTACTTATTCAGAATCAGATCGAGAGGTCAAGGCTGGTTTATCTGGGCAGCACTGCTTATGGTGGACAAGTTTCTCCATTTTTTCCCTTTGAAAATTTAAGAAACTGTGTGTCAAGGGTTTTTGGAAGCTGTTTTCTGAAACTAGATTTCCTGGAAACTTTCCATCTGCCTAAGGCAGCTAGAGACGATCAGAAATGAGAAAGAGACAAACGTTTAATAAACCAGTTTTACTCTCTGAATGTTACATAACTGCTTTGGTGGCTAGACTGAAGAATGAAGTTTGGGGATTACTTTTTGACATAAATACATCCTTATGAGCTCATTTCTCTGTCTCTGGGATAATAGAGATGTGGCTAAATTGTACTTTTAAAAAAAGATTTTATTTATTCATTTGACAGAGAGAGACACAGTGAGAGAGGGAACACAAGCAGGGGGAGTGGGAGAGGGAGAAGCAGGCTTCCCGCTGAGCAGGGAGCCCGATGCGGGGCTCGATCTTAGGACTCTGGGATCATGACCTGAGCGAAGGCAGATGCTTAATGACTGAGCCACCCAGGTGCCCCCAAACTGTATTTTTTGGTAAGGGGCAGGCCGGGTATGTTGAAATTTGAAATGTAAAAGGAACTTCCTACTATCACAACAGCTCTGAGTCAAATGCAGCGTTGGGTAGCAGTAAAATGGTTGACTAAGAATTACTGTAGGTTCAGATATGTTTCTCAATATTGTTTTAAAGGAATCTGGGAAAAGCCAGAAACTTGACAGGGGAAATAAAGCACTCATCCACATTCATGAGGGACTTCATGGTTGGTGAGATCAAGGTACTCAGTCAGACAAAAATTGTGAACTGGGAGGCCCATAATCTTTATAAAAGTGACATAGCATCCTAAACACTTTTCTAGAATGTTGAAAGGGTCATGTCATAAACTGCAGTGTGCCAAGAGCATTGCGTGACAGCAGGAGTAGCCATGGAGAAATGTACTCCGCTAGAGAAAGAGACAGCTATTGCGAGAGCATCAACGGGGTTCTTATGCACACCTTCTATGCTAAGAAACTTGATTTTGCATAAACATAAACAAATCAGAGACAAACAGAAAAGAAACACAGTTGTCTTTCTCTCCATTCCTCCCTCCCTCTTTCTCTTTTTGGGGTAAACCACTGGCACTCGCCTTTTCCATAATTGTATACCAAAGGTTCTCTGGCATTTAACAGAAAATAGAAAGCTTCAGAAAACCCAGGTAGAGTTTTGGTGAAAAAGACTAACAAAGGCTTTAATCTTAGACCCTGGGAGGTGTCTCGCCTCTGTAAGTAGAAGCAGATTTGATATGATTCCTTTAATTAAAACCATCTGATGCACAAAACCCCTTCTCAGTTGCCCTGAATAACTTATTTTCCAACTCTGTCCTCAAACAGTTTGTCTTCCAATAAAGCATGTTATCGTTTGTTCAGAAGACTGATAACCCAGGAGTCGTGAATAATGGAAAAATGACAAAACTTGCTATATACACAGTCAGTTGGCAAAGGAAGGAGAAAGAACAGCTGTCCCACTGTGGTAACATATATTTTTAAACTGATTTGTAAGTCAGGATGGATGCCAAGTCACAGATTTTCTTCAATAATCTCAAGATGGCTCAAGGCCATGCAGATAAGAGCTTGTTGGTGGCTTTCTTCTGCCCCACAGCCTTTGACTTTGGAAAGATACTGGGCAGGGGAAAGGATGCTTCTAGAACCACAGCTGCTGAGGGTCCCAGACCCTCCAATGTAAATGCCACTGGAACCAGACAGTGACGTTATTACAGACACATTTTTATCAGCCATACAGTGTCAACCTCTGATTTCAGGTAGGCACTGATTTATGGGGGGGGGGGGCGGAAATCAATGTTATCTTAAAAAGTTGATTTGTCAATCAAATTTTGGTAAATCAGAATAAATATTCGATGTAGTAATAGAACTTAATCTTTACGGGACTCTGGATAATCATTTCGCAAGATAAGGAATTTTTGGAAGAGCATCTGGGTGCAGGTGACTGAAGTTGGAGTCCCAGCTCTTCTCCTTTCTGGCTCTGTAAGGGGTTTAAACTTGAGGAACCTGTATTCTCATCTATAAAATAAATACCATACAGTCTTATCTGGGAGGGTCTATCAAAATGAGATCATGGATATATAAGTGATTTGTTCATTTTGTTTATTAGTTTTTAAAAGTTATGAAATTGAAAAATACAGAGACTAACCTGAGATATCCATGTACCAACCACTAGATTTAAAAACTTTATCTATCTATCTATCTATCTATCTATCTATCTATCTATCTATCTATCTATCATCTATCTGTTTATTTATTTATTTAGAGAGTTGGGGGGGATGGGCAGAGGGAGAGGGAGAGAGAGAATCTCAAGCAGACTCCATGCTGAGCCAACCCAGGGCTTGATCTCATGACCCTGAGATCATGACCTGAGCCAAAATCAAGAGTCCGATGTTTAACCAACTGAACCACCCAGGCACCCCCCAACCACTAGATTTAAAAATTAGTAACATTTACCTAATTTTCCTCTTTTCTTTTTTTAGAAACAAAATATTAGCAATGCAATTGATGGTTCCTTACCACTTCCTTTACCTTCCTTCACAGAGTTAACTGTTATCCTGAAATTGGCATGTATTTTTCCCATCTGTACTTTTTATATTTATTCTCTACGTATGTGTTCCTCAACAATATATAGTATTGTTTTGCAAATTTTACATATTTACATAAATGAAATAGTTTTACATCTTTTTGCAGCTGCCTTTTACAGAATATTGATTCTGAGATCTAGCCATGTTGAAACATTCACAAGTAGCTTATTCATTTAAGCTCCTTTGATGTCCTATTATATGTAATTATTCATTTCCTCAGTGACAAACTTTGAGCTTGCTTCTAATTTTTTGCTGTTCAAATAAGGTTTCAATGGACATCCTTGAACATCTCTTCTTGGACATATGTAGGATTTTTTTAGGGGGTGTTGCATCTAGAAGTAAAATCCTGGGCCATAGGAATGTGCCTTTTCAGCTTTGCTAGGTATTTATTGTTAAATTGCTCATCAAAGTATTTGTACCTGCCACATAGGAAAGTTCCAGTTTCTCCATTTCCTCCTCAAAAACTAGTACTTTAGACATCTTATTTTCCTGAAGTGATATCTCACATCGACTTACATTTTTTTTTTTTAAAGATTTTATTTATTGGAGAGAGAGAGAGAGCTCGAGCAGGGGGAGCCACAGAAGGAGAGGGAGAAGCAGACTCCTGGCTGAGCAGGGAGTCCGACGCAGGGCTGGATCCCAGGACCGCTGGATCATGACCTGAGCCAAAGGCAGACACTTGACTGACGGAGCCCACCTAGGTGCCCATCTACTTGCATTTCCTTCATAGTTACTGAGACTGAGAAATTTTTGGTGTTTTCATTTTCTCTCTGTGACTTGCCTGTTCATATCCTTTACTCATTTTATTATTGTATTCTTTGTATTTTTTTAGTTATACCTATTTTTTAATTGATGAATGATAAATAGGTTTTCCCTAGTATATGGTTTGTGTTTTACCTTCGTTTGTGGTATCTTATATCATGAAAATCTATATTTCCAATATAACCAATGCAATATAATATAAAAAAAAGAAAATCAATCTTTTTCCTTATGATTTGTGTCCTTGGTATTTTCTTTAAGAAACCCATTCGTTTCCCTATGTTCACAAAAATATATGTTCTCTCTCTATTTTTCTCTTTCAAAGTTCTAATATTCACATTTGGGTTTTTAATCTGTTTATGAAGTGAGGTTGGAATATTTGTACTTTGTTTTTTACTGCAGCCACATGCATTCTATGGTTGGTCCTTTTCCACTGACTTGTAATGACTCCTCATATACATGTGTTTTTTTCTTGCCTGGGCTTTCTCTTCCATTTCATTGGCCTATTTTCTCTTTTTTTTTGGACAAATACCACATTTTCTTCAAGTTAATATAGCTTTATTTATTTTCATACTTGCACATCTTCTTAGTCGTTAAGAAGTTCTTGGCTCTTTTCTTCTCCATACGACTCTCATTAATTTGTCAAATTCTGCAAAACAGCATGTGGCAATTTTATAGGGATTGCATTAAAATTTATAGATAAATATGAAAAAAATGATATCTTAATGATACTGAGTTCCCTTTCCATTACCATTATATATTTCTCTATATTTCTCCATTTACTCAGTTTTTTAAATGTCACTTGATAACGTTAAAATTTTCTCTAAAATATTGAAGATCTTTTGTGTATATTACTGATCACTTAATTTTTTTTTGTTGCGTCTGTGAGTGGGCGTTTTTCTCAAAATCAAAATTTTCTCCTTAGTTTTTGCCTGTAAATAAGATTGTTATTAATTTTTACATATTTTTTTTTATCAAGCCACTTGGCTGAACTTGCTTAAGTTCCAATTATTTGCTGTATTTTCTTGTATTTCTGTTTAAATTGTTGGAAAACAGTGACAATTTTTTTCTTCCTAATCCTTCACTTTTTGTTTATTTTTGTTATTGCACTGGCTAGAACCACCAGTATTATGATGAGCTGAAAGGGTAATAACAGATATCCTCATCTTTTTCCCAATCTTAAATAAATTGCTTCTGATATTTCACAATTAAGTATGATGTCTGCTATAATGAAACACCGTGTGCTAGATTAAGGCTAATTCTTTCTACTTCTAGACTGCTAAGAGTATGTTTTGCTTCTTAATCATGAACCAATTTAAAAACTTATTGCCTTCTTTTTGGCATGTATGGGATGAATTTATGGTTTTTCTTCTTTAAAAGGTGAGTTATATCAATAGATTACCAATAATTGAATTATCCTTGCATATCTGGGATAAACCCTATTGGTCATAATTTAACACATACACACACAATTGGATTTATTTTGCTAGCATTTAGGATTTTATATTTATATCACGAGGGAAACTAGTCATTTTTTTTTCATACAGTAGTTAGCTAATTTTAGCATTAAGGTTATATTAGCTTTGTAAAATGAGTAGTGGACCTTTCCCTCTTTTTTAAACTCTGAATCATTTGTACGGAATATGAATTACCTACTATATGAAGATGAAGGTTGCTTGAAAGCCTTTTGAGGCTTTTTTCATGTGTATGGTTAGATCTTTACTGATCACTTTGAAACTTTATATAGGATTATGCGGATTTCCCATTTTTTATTAGTCAATATTGATAATTTCTATTTTTCTAGAATTTTCATTCAAGTTTTACATTTATTGGCATAAAGTTTTACAAAATATTCTCATAAGCTTTAAGAAAAACTCCATCCTATCAAGTCATATATCCTCTTTCTTTCCAATATTTATTCCTATTCCTTTTCCTTTGTTGCCCCTGATCAATCTTCCAGAGACTTGTCTTTCCTTTATGTGTTTTGTTCCCCAAAGAAGCAGGGTTTTTTTGTTGTTGTTTTGCTGATTAATTATAAAATATCTTTGTTTTCTCTTCTATTAAGTTCTGCTTTTACCTTTGATCCTTCCTTTAGGCCAACTGCTTTGCTTTTCTCATTTCTAGAGCTGCCGGGTGCCTAACTCTTTTTTCTTTCCTACCATGTGCATTGAAAGGTGTATACATTTCCCTTGAAAGAATACCTAGACTACTTCTCACCGACTTTGTGTTGTTTTCATTGCTATTCATTTCCAAGGATTAAGAATGTCTTCACCGATTACGAATGATTTGGAAGCATGTATTTAAATGTCCAAATGCATATTTTCACCTATCTTTCAGTTGTTGGTTTCTAAGTTTATGGCATTTTAGTCATTTTAATACTGTTATTTTGTCTGTTTCAGATTGTTCTCTCGTCTGTTCCCTAGGTCTAGGGTTCCTTCTGACCCTGCTTGTCACGCCTGTTGGTTTTCCCCCCCTGCAAATCATTTTCAAGTGTTGGTTGAGTTTTTCACTGTGAACTCATCTTCAGTGGGGATGGCTTCACATCTGCTTCCTGTGCCTTTGGCTGTGAACATTTCTCTACAGGGCATTTTATACTTGTTTTGATTGGAAGCCTCGGGATTTCAATGGTCCAGGACCTGTTTTTAGGTGAATTTCTCAGCTTGCTATTTCTTTATCACACAGCTAGTATAAATTTTGCCTCCACATCCACTTATGTCACAAGTTTGGAATTTTACCTTTTTCTCACATAAACTTCCTCCTCTCCCTATAAGCCCTGTAGGTGAGAAGCCATTACTGCCCTGGACTGGTGAGAAGCTACCCTTCCAGAGTTCTTGTTTTGTAGGAGATTCGGTTCTAGCCTCTGCCTTATCATGGGATCAAGAATATGCCTTATGGGTGGACTCTCACTCCAGTCCCAGCCAGGAGGCCTTCTGGACCACTGAAGCCCTCAGCTTGCATGCTTACTTGTCTAGTGTGGAGTAACTTCACTTTGGTAATTCCCTTTTGAGATCAGCTATATATTTAAAATTTTAGGTTATATTTTAGAATTTCTTATTTCCTAAGCGTTAGGAGGGGATGCACTGTCAGATCAGACAAACCTGTTACAACCAATGTAGAATTTTCCAAATGTAAACTAGAGATATTTCCTATCTTGAACTGCAAACTACCATTCTTGAAGTAAATTATTCTTGTAAATAATTGTTTTTATGTATTAGCTTTGCCTAAAGCAGGGTACCCATAATTACTTTCAGTTAACTTCACTTTGAGAGGGGAAATCTCAGTATGAATTACAGTTCTGTTCTAAGGTTGTCATAGAGCTTTGGAAAAAAAAAAAAAAAGACAAGCCTGGCTGCAGGGAGAAAAACGTAATTCAGTTTACTGCTGATTTATAGGAATATTTACATTTACATCACTGTTAATTCTCTGGACCAGGATCACTCGGACCCTGCTGGGCAGTGGAAAGCCAAGAAGCTCAAAGTGATGTGTGCAGTTTTATATGTCTTAAAATGTTGGATTTTGGCATTTTGATAGATTGACAAGATTTGCACTTGTCTGCTTTTTCACTGAGTTCTAAACATAGAAATGGGCTTTTTTCCCCACATGGAGAATACTAAGAATTTATTTCCCAAAGAACAATTTTTTTTCCATTCTGGGTCTGATTCTCTCTGACTAGATGAAGTTTTGTCAGCAATAGATACTTCTGGTGGTTCGCCAAAGTGACAAGAGTCCTGAAACATTAATTCAAGTTAATATGGGTCCTCCCTCCTTTTTAAAAATGTTTACTAATGCTAGATTTTTGCCTTGCGTTGTTACAGAAACTCATTTCAAAAAGCAGAGGAACAACCAGTCAACTCAGATAATTTCAGAACTGTTTATTGTTTTGTTTAAAAAGAATTGGACAGCTTAGGAAAAATCAGTAATCTGATTATATGATCCGATACTGTAGGTGTTACCTACAGTATTGAATTTAGGGACCTACTATGACAATAATCTAGTAACAAGTTTGAAAATTCATATGTGTTAGTGTATTTAAAAGACAGAGCTCCTTTAAATAATTGGAAAAAGAAGTATAAACAGAATCCTAACTAATAAATATCTAATTGTTCTTCCCAGCTTTTGACATTGGCAAATACTTTGTTGTTGAAAAAGAGTGACCATTGGGGGTTCCCCGGGTGGTTCAGGGGGTTAAGCCTCGGACTCTTGATTTTGGCTCAGGTCAGGATCTCAGGGTTGTGGGATCAAGCCCAGCATAGGCTCCATGCTCAGTGGGGAGTCTGCTCCTCTCCCTCTTCCTCTGCCCCTCCCCCAGCTTTCACAAGTGCTTGTACTCTCTCTCTCTCTCAAATAAATAAATTTATAAATAAAAATTTTAAAGAAAGAGTGACCATTGGCTTTACCTTCTGTTAAAAGCTTGTTTGATTGAACCAAAGGACTTTAGAGGAGATTGGGCTGAAGGTGGAGAGAAGGCTAATGGACATTGTGGTGACCAGGATGCGCTCACATTTCTGGAAGTGGTCTACCTGAGGGCAGCCCTACACTGTCATCAGACAGTCTTCAACTTTGGGATATGTGGGCATTGATTTCATTCAAGAGATGAACAATCTAACAATTGGTTGTATTGAGTCTTCTTGACGCTACTTATTTCAACTTCAGTTGTCCTTATTTGTGACCTCTTACTTTGTCTGAGGCTCTTCCTCCCACCCTCTATACCAAATTCACAGTGCACAAATAGTCAAAAGAATTTTTGATACTTTACTTGCCAGTTGGTGTAGGTAATTTCCATTCCTGAAATAATACTATCATTAGCACTATATAGAAGCTATTTGAAACACTCCCTCAAAGACACCTATCGCAGTGGTCAAGATGAGAATGAGACCATCTGGTTTCGAATCCCAGCTCTGCCCCTATCCAGTGGTTACCATCGACAAAGCTGCATCAGCGTCTCATTTTGTAAAATGCAGGCAATAGGAGTACCACCCTCTCTGGGTAGTTGGGAGGATTAGACTATACATAGAAAGCACATGTGTCCCATATAATGAGAATTCATTGTCAGCCTTTGTAATTAAATATGCATATATTCTGCATGGAAACACACTCAAAGTAGCTGAAGGATAGATCTTACCAACATACTAATGATGGAAACCTATTTGCCATTCTTTTGGGAAATAAAATTTGATTTTTCTCCTGAGAAAGCAAGCGATCTGTCTAGACTGATGTTTCTGTGGGGAAAAAAAAAAATAATGCCTGTCCTTTCGGATATTTCAACCTCTTTAGGAGTGAACCCTCTACAACTAAATTCAAATTTTAGCTCTAGCTGTGCTTTGCTGATTACTCATCTTTCTAATCTAAATTTAATGAAAGAAATCTGATTTTCACATCTGGGCAAAGCGAGCTTAATATCGATTGTTTTTATTCATGCTGCCTTGTCCAATTCCTTTAATTGTCTTTGTAATGTCATTTTAGTGCCTCCCTCCCTTTCTCTTGCTGTTCAGAACCGAGGCTTTTCCAATTGGAACTATCCACTGTGACTTGAAATGCTGGCTTTCCAGCTGGGAATGGAGCGTGTGTAAACTGCGGAAAGCCTGCGTTTGTGAATTTCTGGTTTGCATTAGATCATCATGGTTTATTGTTCTGAAGGCTCGTTCTGGGAGGAGGGTCCCCACGCACGGTGCCATGCAACCTCTCCAGGGCGAGCTGCTGCTTCAAAACGGCTGTTCACTTGACATTCCAGAGTTTAGAAATCGCTTGGGTAAATCTTTAGATACAGTTCATCACCATCATGCATCAAATGAGGATAATCTGAATCCCTTGAAAGCATGCATAAAACATGTAATTGCCCTTGAAAATAAGCACAAATAATTTACTGGTAAATATTTGTTTTACCAGACCACATCCCACTTCCCTAGGCTGTGATCTGTACTCCACAAATGCTAGTAAAACCCACATTTTTTTTTATTGGTTCACTGTGGTCCTAAGTCAGTGGCTACTTCTAAAGCTTTTTTTTTCCCCCCTGAGTCAAAAAGTAATAAGAGACAGAGTAAAGGATGGTTTGTTGATTCCACTGTTGACTTCCCTGACAGCGGTTTCCATTACTCCCTCCGCTGATTTGCGCTTGCTCATTAGACATCATCTAAACCATTGGCATTCAAGACCTTCTACATCCGAATTTTTTCTATTACCTTTCTGATCGTCCTAACATTTTTTTTTTCCTCTGCAGGTCCAGATTTCATGTCAGTTGTCCTTATTTGTGACCTCTTACTTCGTCTGAGGCTCTTCTCCTCTCCCTCTAGCTCTGCACTCTCCTCTCTAGCTCTCCCGTGACCTCCTGGTTGAAAAATTCCTTGGACTTAACTGGTCATCATGCCCACATCCCCAGTGAGAAGCTGTCCTGTCCACTTTCACTGACCTAGACATTCTGGAGTTTGGAAATCAATCGGTGTGTTGCAATGAAGAATGTTCTCATACATTGCTTTGGATTTCCAGCATTCCCAGTGTGATCACTGGTACCCTCATCCCTGACAAAGATGCTTTTTATTTCTTTGGCATCTTATGTTGAAAAAATACTTGACCATCCATGTCTGTACATATATTTTGTTCACTGCCTCATCTGTGTCTGGTGTATCTATGTTTTCAAATGAGTGTTATAGTGCACGTTAAGCACTTTATTATGGAAGGCAATGTCCAGAATAAATTTTCAGTTGTACTCTCTTTCAAATATAGCATAAAAGCAATATGCTGTCTAGAGTTATTATCTTGCCCACTTATGATCTAAAAATCTAGAGGAAAAGTTGGGCAAAGACAGCGGGAAAAAATGGAGAAGCTGGAAAAACTTTGCCGGAGAAAGTCAAGGATGGGCTGCATGGATATGTGGAAGATGCCAAAAGGAATAAAAGTTTTCCAACCATATGATGTGTCCACATTTGCTTGTTCATTTCTCTTTCATAATGTTGTCTCATCAAACTAAATCCTTACGAGAAAAAGAAAGCTGGTGGCATTTTGTTTAGGACAGCACCTTATTAAAAGTTTTTTTGATTTGTATTTGTGGAAATATAAATATCAGTTCCGTCTTCCTGAGATCAGAGTTCTGAAAAGGGTTAATGAATTAATTTGACTGCAGTGCACCTGCTTAGCCTGCTAATGTATAGTAATTTATGAATATTGCGATTATTCATAGCTATTTAAGAACGGAGAATATTCCAAGCATGCTTAACAAATCCATTATCCGTGAAAAACTGTATGTGTTTAGATGATTCCTGGGGTAATAGCATTCTCCATTCCACATGTTTGAAGATGTTTTCTTGAGAGTTTCAATCTGTCACAGAATCTGCCTACAGACCCCAGTGAGTTCTGCTCACCACTGAAAGGAGGTTGTTTGTACCTGGAATGGCTCTTCTTAACTTTACTATCCTTGGAATTGGAAGAAAAAGAAAGAGGAAGCTAGGCCAGTTTTACTTGTCAAAATGGGCATGGGTCTCATGAGGCACTTTGTACTAAATGGGATAAAGCTAGGGGGTGGGCAAGGCTTCTGCTGATGTCTGCAGTTGTGTGAGCTCTTGAAAGTCTATAAATGTTCCATGATCACCAGCCTCAATAGAATTTAAAAAAAATTCCTCCATTAATTCATTCAAAATAGAAGTACTGAGTGCTTCTGATGGGCAGACCCTGGTGCTCGGTGCTAGGGGCAGGGTGATGAGGAACACAGCCTGACCTTGTGGGGCTTACATTTCAGTGGGGGAGACTAACGGTAGTAAACAGAGTTGTAGGTGCAGATGTATCTCCTTTTGGTTCTGTTTGTCTGGAGAGCCCTGACTAACACAGGAGGTGAAGAAGACTCCAGCGGAAGGAACCGCGCGTGCCAAGGCTCCGAGGTGGGAGCTGGTGTTTGAGGGACTATGAAATGAATGGTCTCGCGGAAGCATGGAGAGCTAGCGGCTGGGGGTGGTGGGGGGGGAGAAGCCAGGCCAGACTTCCGTGTTGTGAAGCCCTTTATGCAGAGCCTGCACTTTAAACACAGCCGTAAATATTAGTTCCTTGGATTTGCAGGAGATTCTATTCCTTTAACTCCACTCAGTCTTCAAAATTTTAAACGATTAAGTATTTACGTATTAGGCATTCTTCGACTTTTCTTCCTACCATGTACGATTTCTAGAAATCACTTACATGTACTAGAAGTTTCATTCTTCTCCCTCTTCTCATTTCTCCCTTTTCCTTTCTAGATAGTGTGTTGCCTCCCTGGGCATTTTCTCTTTTGACCTGTCGAGTGACTTGTGCACTTGGGCATTTCTGCTGAGTCTTTGGGTCCAGCTTCGTACGTTGGATCCACAGTTTATCCACTCTATCAGTTTTGCTCCTCACGTCCTTCACGGTGACATTTAGCTCTGGGATCCCGGGTTTCTTTTGAGAAATGATCTTTCTCTCAGTCTGGACTGTCTCAGAATCTTGGAGGTCTGTGGTCAAGGTGCTCTGCTTTTCTTAAGCTGAACTGTGGGATGTGGGCATTTGAATCTTGGGTAGGATAGGAGGTGGCTGGGCTGATCCAGCCTCGTGGTGTCTCCCCAAAGAGATGGCCCTGCTGTTCTAGGTCCTCAGCTCTGCTTCGGCTTCTTATCCTTTCTGAAACCTGGCTTTCAGTTTTGCCTTTGATGCTGTAAGCAATCCTATATACCCCTAGTAAACTCCTCCCTCAAGTGAGCCAGAAACAGTTTCTGTGGCTTACAGCCTGAAAACCCTACGGTAGCTCCAGCATGAAAGGGAGAAGAGTGGAGAGTTTGGTGTGGCTAGAGACCATGGTATGTGTAGGCGTCGCTGGAGATGAGGCCATTTGGGACCAGGGTTTACAGGGTGACAGGAAAAGACCCCAAAGAACTTGGAAATAAAGCTATCTTTGGAGAGGACACAGTGGAATGAGAGAGTGAAGCAGGAACCCATTGGGCCCCATCAGTGAGTTTGTTATTGAAGAGTTTGAGAATTTCTCCCAGAATTCCCAGGGAAATGCAATCTCAGGGAAATGGTGTGAATTCTGTGTGGAATGTGGGA
This sequence comes from Eumetopias jubatus, assembly GCF_037043125.1. Taxonomy (NCBI): domain Eukaryota; kingdom Metazoa; phylum Chordata; class Mammalia; order Carnivora; family Otariidae; genus Eumetopias; species Eumetopias jubatus. The sequence continues at coordinate 30,994,378 of NW_028274815.1, forward strand.
ACCTAATATGCTGTTTTGGGGCAGCAGAAAATGGTTGGTCAGCCTGGATTGTGAAAAATAGAAGCCCAAAGAAGCGCTGTTATGGGAAACAGCTCCCTGTGTTGACTACAGTATCTGCAGGGACAAGGACCGGCTTGGTGGTCACAGCCAAAGCCATCATTCCCTTAAGGCCCCAAACGGCCAAATAATTTGCTCTCCTGAGGGAACTCCATGGCCATAAAGAACCTTATTATAAAATCACCATTTCTGTGACTCTGCTTCTGGGGGAGGAATATGTAGAACCAGGCCAAAATGAGTATTAAGGCTTGTCCAGCAGATAGGCTTCAATGAAAATCAATATGCTGACAATTTTGGTTCCTACATGAGTCTGGTGGGATGAGTTAATGTGAGTCCATGCTGAGATCCTGATCAAATTTCTGAGCTTACGAATCTGAGGATAAGGCCATAGACTGTGGTGAATTCATTCACTCAGGTAACATTATGAAGCCAGAACTTCTGTTTCCATAAAGCCACATTTTTTTTTTTCTGTTTTATCTTAGGCAACGTTTGCTCCCCCAAGAAGGCTTTTTAGGAGGGGAGTGACACAATCGAATTAGAAGGAATCTTAGCTGCAGGGCAGAGAGACTTTGGCAAAAGAAAGACCAGGTAGAAGATTACTGTGATGCTCCAGGGAAAGCTAAGGTCTGAGCTAAGGCAACAGCAGTGGGGAGAGGATGGAAAGCCAGCTGCTGGACTGAATTAGGGTTGTTAGATCTTGATGCCCTATTGACATAAGGGATGAGTGATTGGCTGGAATCAGGGATAGCTAAAGAATGCCTTATTTGTCATTTTTCTTTCATTAAATAACCTTATCTGAATTCCCACAAACAATGCTGTAATAGTGAAATCATGATAGTATGAAACACAGAATCTGAATTAAATTAGTGCTATGTCAGCCCATCACACTGAGCCACGAATTCCCTAAGAGGTTTAGCAACATATTGGATAAAGTGAAATTAATCCTTTAGAGCCACAAGTTGACATATGCATATGCTATGAATCCATAAGCTATACTGTGAGCATTAGAAAAGGAAGCTAAAAAATGCAAGCAAACACATCTGTATTCTGTCCTGCAAACAAAGCCAAGTTCACAATGTCATTTTTCTCTTGTAGCGACGAACCAGGAGGAGGCTCTGAAACACTCACATTGTTGACCTTCACAGTCCGATGTGTTGTGGATTGCACCCCCGCACAAACTTGATGAAGATTTGCAATCAGGTCACTATTTAATATGATTCACTACCCTAAATTTAGAAAAGGCTGCGATTCTAACAGCAAGTGACAAAAACCAGAGAATTTCGAGTTCTTGTCGGCTGCTCTGGGTTACATTCCCCTCTAGGTGAAGTCAGAGCTGCCCGCCGCATTAATGAAAATAATCAGCCTGGGAGGAGAGTAACTAGAAGGGGCTGCAGATAAGAAGTGGCAGAGGATTAAAACCTCTCCGCAACTTTTGGCTTCAGAGTTAAAATATTTCCTTTGTTTTAAATGTCTTCACAAGCAAGACCTAGAAGGGAATTTTGTGACTTTTCCCCGGGCTTGCCCCAAATAAAGGGTTGTGTGGCCGGGTGATGAATTTGGGATCGTGACTGTGACCGATCCTGCCATCTGAGAGCAGGCTTTCGGCTTCAGTCTGGGCGAGACAGTCGCAGATTTGCCAGGAAGTCACAGAATACAGAAGTTCTTATGGGACTCTGGAGCCCCAGCCGCAGACGTTCTGAAAATCAGACCTCACTGATGCCCGAAAGGACCAGAAACCGGTCTCCTCTGATTCCTTTGGGCTTATCAATACTTCACTTTTAAGGGTACAAAGAAGGCTTTGTGCTGCTAAAATGATGGGCTCTGCTGGAGGGAATGTGGATGGCAGGGAATGTGCCAACAAAGGGAAAGAGAAAAGAAACTAAAAAGACAGCGTAGACGCTGACAAAATGAAGTGCCATGTTTTTATTCATTCCATGGAGCCACATCTTTATCGAAATGCCGGCTTTCCTGCTTGAGCTAATGCCTCCCTTCTTCTTTATATTCTCTTCTGATTACCAACCCTATGTTTAACATGCTTCAAGTGCCAGGATGCTGAATTTTATTGGGAAACAGCACACGTGTTTGATTTGTGATGTAAAAATTTTATCTCCTCTTCTGTTTGAACTTATGGGTGCAGAGAGAGCTCACGGGGGGTGGGTGGTGGGGTGATTTCCCGGGATCTGACCTTCAGCTGTGGGGTCTCAACTTTTTGGCATTCCATGCTGACTTTTGAATCCCAGAAATCTTGATGGCCAATCTCCAAACATGAAACTGGATGTAACGACTCCGACTACAAAACCAGTCTTTGCAGAGTCTCTAAAACCACCCACAGTTATTGCAATGGTCGCCATTCCCCCCCGCTTGTGCTCTCTCTCTCTCTCTCAGACCGACTGTCCTGCCCACCTTCTTTTCCATACTCACGGGGAGAGTGCATCACATTTCCAGTAAACACACTATCTTTCTTCAAATACTCTGTTTCTTAACATTTGTTCGAAACTTGTGACTCCCTGCTCCGCACCCACTCTGCAAACCCACAAATCTTAACATTCCATCTGGCATGCATCGCTGGAATGGTGAATTTTACTCTGTTGTAGCAAAAATAAATTATATACAGAGATGAAAACTTGGCAGCCCATTTATGTGGATCTTGAGCATGCCTTGGCACACCGCCTTCACACAATATTGGCATCTCCAATAAGCTCAAGCAAGTCGCAGAAGTGTTGTGCCTCAGTGTCTCCTTCTGCAAAATCTGAGTAAATGTGGTTTTATAAAAAAAGAAAAGCATCGTGAGTCCTCTAAAGGTAACCTTGCTACAGGATGGATTCTCCAGGAAACTGACTCTGAGATGGAGATCAGCACACATGGAGGGTACCAGGGAGTGTTCTTGGGATCAACAAGTGTGGAAGGAATGGAGCCAGGAGGACACGGCAGAGGGAGAGACTGGATATAGTTCCCTCTAATAAGGGCTCAGCCAACCCTGTAGGAAGCTCTGAGGTGGGCACGGTCCTTCAGAGTTGGGCCAGGTTGGAGTGAAGGCGCAAACTCTTTCTCTAGGTTGACCTGTCCTTGAAGAGAGCCCTAGAAGATGGCTGTGACTTTGGGAGCAATGATTCTCTTGTGTCAAGGCCATTTCCGGAGAGCAGAGAGCTGTCATCTGACAATATTCCTAGCAGGTGGGAAACCAGTGCTTCATTCCTGATGTGGGGATCTAGGCTGCACAGCACAGTACATATGACAAAAAGCAAGCCGGAAGCAGCATATGTGAATAACTTTGCTTTCCTTTATGGTGGTCAGAGGCTTCCCGTGGAGACAGAATTATGGCATGCATGATTAGAGTGATGATTCTGTCTCTTTACCTCCAGCACCATCACATGAAGCTCCAGTACACCCTGATGCTGTCGATCTGGCTCAGGGCTGCTAGCACTGAAATTGCCGAAGGATCGTTCCTTGGATTGGGTTGATCTCCTTGCTTTCAACAAGCCTTATCATCTTTGTGCACTCAGTACTACGTAATCTGACTATATATCCTCTCTAATATTCAAAGTGGAATATTTATAACACTATGTCTCTTAAGCCTTGGTTTGTCTATGCAAATGTGATCAGTGGTTTAAAAGAGAGCATTGCATTTAGTTAATGTATTTCTTAAGTCTTATAAGGTAGGATAGTCCTCCTAATCTCTCCCTTTTTATGACCTTAACATTTTGAGGAGCACCGATCTTGTAGACTGACCCTCATTCTGGATGTGCTTAATTGGTTTCTCATAATGTTATTTCACCTGTTCCTCTTCAGGGTAGGAAATTAGGTAAGTCTAAAGACTTGATAAGATTCGGTTTCAGAGGACGCCTGGGTAGCTCAGTCGGTTAAGGCTCTGCCTTCAGCTCAGGTTATGATCCCAGGGTCTTGGGATCGAGTTCCGCATTGGGCTCCCTGCTCAAGAGGGAGCCTGCTTTTCCCTCTGCCACTCCCTCCGCTTGTGCTCTCTCTCTCTCTGATAAATAAAATAAAAATAAAATCTTGAATGTGCTTGTTTAAAAAAAATCAGTTTCAGCATTTGGGTAAGAATACTTGATTATATCTGTTTTGGAAAAAGAAGAATTATAAAACACATTTTGGAACTTCAAAATACATGAAGTAAAAATTGACAGAAGTAAGGGGAAATAGATGATTCTACAATCACAGTTGGAGATTAACAACTCCTCCTCCAGTAACTGATGGGAAAACAGACCCCCCCCAAAAAATCAATAAAGGTATAGGAGATGTAAACAAGACTATCAACCACTTGACTTAATCGATATTTGCAAAACCTTATACCCCAATATTGAAAAATAATCATTCTTTTCAGGTATACAATGGTATGCTCAAGATAGACCATATGTTGAACCATAAAACAAGCCTCAATAATTAAAAAAAGATTGAAATTATACAGAGTAGATTCTCTGATCATAATGGTAAAATTAAAAATCAATAACAACAAAATAGGAAACCCCTAACATTTTAGAAATTCAACAAAAACACTTCTAAATAACTTATGGGTGAAATAAATCACAAGAGATACTAGAAAATATTTTAAACTAAAAGAAAACAGAAGTATAGTATGTCCAAATTTGTGGGAAGCAGTTATAGAAATGCTTATAGAGAAATATATGGCTTTAAAAACTTATATTTGGGGGCACCTAGGTGGCTCAGTCATTAAGCATCTGCCTTCAGCTCAGGTCATAATCCCCGGGTCCTGGGATCGAGCCCCACATGGGGCTCCCTGCTCCGCAGGGAGTCTGCTTCTCCCTCTCCCATTCCCCCTGCTTGTGTTCCCTCTCTCGCTGTGTCTATCTCCGTCAAATAAATAAATAAAATCTTTAAAAAAATAAATACTTATATTTGAATAGAAGGGTCAAAAATCAATAATTGAGATCCACTTTACAAAGCACAGAAAAAGAAGAATGAAATAAACCCAAAGTAAGTAGAGGAAGGAATTAGATAAGAGCAGAAATGAAAAAAGGAAAACATAGCAACTGGAAATCTCATGCACTCGGAAGGAAGGTCTGGAAGTTTCTCATAAAATGAAACATATTCAACCCTAGGAGCCAACAATTTTTCTTCTAGGTATTTATCCAAGAGAAATGAAAAGATATGTTCACAAACAACATCCACAAGAATTTTCATAGATGTTTTATTCTATCATAGCCAAAGCCTAGAAACAATCCAGGTGGAATATTTCTCAGTAATAAAAAGGAATGTTGATACGGGCAACAACACAGATGATTCTCAAAAACATTACCAGTTTGAGTGGCAGAAGCTAACTCCAAAAAAGTATACACTGTATAATTCTATTTATGTGAAGCTCTGTAATGGGTAAAACTAATATATGGTGAAAACCATCATGCCAGCCTTTGGGTCAGAATGGGGAGTGGGGGAGGGGATTGTTTGGGAAAAGGTCAAATGTAATTTAATATTTGTGCATTTCATTGCATGTAAACTTTCTGCAGAAGAAAACATTATAAACAAATATTGAACTCTACTTAATGATTTGTGTACAGAATATTTAAGGGTAAACTATATTGATACATTTTACTTTGAAATATGTCAAAAAATAAAGTGGATTTATGGTTAAAGAATGCCTATGGATAGATGTAAAGGAGCGTGGTAAAATAAGTATAATACAAAATTAATGGTACCATCTGAGTGGTGGGTGTATGAGTTCTTTCAACTTGGCTCTATGGAAATTGTCAAAATAAAGTGTGGGGTTAAAGACATTTTGGGGACAGTCGGGAGAAGTTCAATAAGAACTGGATATTAGGTGATATTAGGGAGTCATTTTTGCCAGTTTTCTTTGGCATTTTAATGGTATTGTGGTTATGCATGAGCACTTGCTCTCAGGATAAGTGAACTAAAATGTTTAATAGTGAAGTGTCATGATGTTTGCAATTCAGTTAGCAATGGTTCAACAAAAATAGGGCAAATGGGGCACAATGTTAACAGTGGTTGTATCTAGACCAGGATGACTGGGATGTTTATTGCCCTTTTCTTTCATTATAAAATATTGAAAACGTAAACAGTAGAAGTAATGACACATTACGTCAAAGGGCAGAGAATAAAAAGAATGGGAAGTCTATACCTGAGACATCTGCAATTTTCAGTATTGCTTCCAAGGACCAACCCTAGGTCAGTAGCCATAGGGACGGATTGCTGGACCTAGTTCAGAAGGCCAGGTCCTTAGCACTCTCTTTTTGCTTTCCATCTTATTTTACTTCTCTGGACTGCTCTTATTTCAGAGTTAGTTTGAATGTGAACATCTGTGTACTCGACCTTGACATCTTGTCCTGATTCTGGACTACATTGTGTATGCATTTGATACTGCATCTTTTCCACCGTAAATTAAGATCTGGGTTTTTAGATTCAGTCCGGTCATTGAACCTTAATAACAGAATTTTGCTTTGCTAGAGATCCACTACTTAACAACACATTTACTGCCAAAAAGAAATGTAGGAGGAAGAGTGGGTATAACACAGCAAGGTGTGTGTAATTGCTTAGGCTTAGCTTCTGTTGTGTGACAGGAACCTTCTATGACATAGAAGCATAGTCTGTGCACACACCTCTGGGCCTGGGGATGAGGTTAGGGGGCAGATATGCTCACAAAGACCATGGTCACCATGGTGGAAGTGTATTGGGAAGCTGCATTTGGCTATTTTCTTGGTCTGATTTTATCTTTGTGCCTGTGTGTCTGGGTATAGTTATGGCTGTGTAGGTTTGCTCCAGGAGCCGAAAGGTCTTCTTTGGAGAAATTATGCTTTGCTTCATTTCACTGAAAATTCCTCAGCTAACATAATTTCCTATTATGGAATCTAGCTCTCAAAGGATTTCATGGCTGAAAATAGATACATTTCTAGATAAAAATGTAAATATAGTGAATCTCAGAGTATCTCGAGCTGCCTCCATTTTAACTCTCTCTGTGATTTTTGATGAAAACTTGGGTGCTCTTTACTTTGAATACTCTAGATTAGTGAGACCCAAAACTAGCTGTCCCTGACAATTTCATGGAGAGCTATTTTAAAATATAGATTCCTAGGTCTACCCCAAAATCCCCAGAATCAGAATCTCTGAGTGATGGGCCCTTGGAATATTTTCTCTTTTTTCTTTTAAGCTACCCAAATCACTCGGTTGGGTAGTAGGAAGTTTGTAGACCTGTAGACCGGTGCTTTTCAAATTTTAATGTGTATGTGATTCACCAGATTACCTTATTAAAATGCAGATTCTGATTCAGTAGGCCTGAAGTGGAGCCCAAGATTCTCTGTCTTTTTAACAGAGCTCCCTGCTGCTACTGGTCTGCAGACCACACTAGTGAGAAACTAGGTCACGTCTCAAAAACTCTTCCCTGAACCTAGAGTCTCGTCTTCCTTTCCAGAAAGCCTATTTGACCAGCATTCAGCATGTGACAAACTTTCTTCTCACTTTCTTGCTTGCTATCTCTTTACTTTGAAATACTGCTTGAACAGTTGATTAACTCAGGTTAGGGTGACCATCCACCTCAATCTGTCCACCAGAGTCCTGGTTTACACCTACTGTCCTGGTGTAATTAGTAAAAGATGCTTTGCCACATTCACTCTTAGAAGTGTCTCCATTTGGAAGATAAATTATAGAGTGACTCTTCCTAAACTTCAAACATTGAGAAGGATATGGCATAATGTACAGAATGTAGGTTGTGTACGCCAAATCCTATGTGGGTTCAAATCCTTCTTCATTATTCCACACTACCTCCATAGCCTTAAGCAAGTCAAACCTCAGTCATCTCATGTGTAGGACAGAAGTGGTTTATTTTTTTCAAAGATTTATTTATTTATTTGAGAGAGAGGGAGAGAGAGGGAGAGAGAGAGAGAGCGCAATCAGGGGGGAAAGGGAGAGAATCCTCGAGCAGACCCTTGCTGAGCATGGAGTCTGAGGTGGGGCTCAATCCCAGGACCCTGAGATCATGACCTGAGCCGAACTCAAGAGCCAGACCCTCAACACAGAAGTGGTTTATTCTGAGGATTTATAGAAATGATATAGGATGCTTCTAGTGCAGTGACTAGTATATAGTAGACACCCATTTGCTTAGGCCCCTCTCTCCCTATAGTCCGTGAAATGAACATCTACTCTACTTTGGAATGATAAAAATAGAGTACTACTATCAAGTTAGGATCAGAAGCAGCTGTAGTATTAAAACGGTGCATCTGCTATACTTGTATGTCAGTGCGACCCTCATGAACCTCTTGCAGATTCTGTCTCTGAACTCCATAGTCCCACGTGAGTTATATGTTATCACATACACTTCAGGGTTTGTTGATAAACCTGAATCCTGAACTAGAGAAATAAAGGTATTAACATTTATTGTGTTCCAACTATGTACCAGATGGAGGGAGTTCCAAACTGGGACAGATCCCTAGCAAGGACAAGGAATAGAAAAGTTTGGTCCATCTATAAACAGAAAGAGGTAACAGATTTCCAGGGTGAACCTCTATATCCCGTATTTTAGACCTAAAAATCTCACAAAAAGACTTTGATATAATTTCAAAAACAGGAAGAGTAGGTGGGTCAGAACAGAGAAAACTTGGTAACTTGTACCCTTACTGAAGTAAAATCCCTATGAAAACACACCCAGCAAGTAAGAACATTTGAACAAGATATGATCAATAATTGGCTCCTCAGACTCCCACCTGTGAGCTATGCAAGCTCACCTGAGTAATTTCATTACCCTTGCAGATAACACGACCGAGTATTTCAAAGAATTAGAAATTTTGGGAAACCATTGATTGTGATGGCAGAGTTTTCATGTATCAGGAACCAGGCATGTGCTGTACATGCATTCTCTTACTGAACATCCAAAATAACTTCATGGGATAAATGGTAGGATTCTCTCCTTTCACAGGGGAGGAAACGGAGACATAGGAAATTAAGTTTCATGCGAGGTCACATGGTGAGTGAGAAATCGAAGTTTGAGTGATTCAAACGTGGGTATGTCTAACTCTGAGGTCCTTATTCTTAACCACCACAGATGGTTTCTGTGTGTTAGTTAATGCTTCCAATCTTTCCACATTTCAAAATAACATCTTACTACTCTACAGTCTACTGTGACCAACTTGGGAACTGGGGTCAGGAACAGGGACCATGTGAGATACATCTAAATATGGAACAAAGACAGCAGCAATCCACTGCACTGGCTTGGAGTTGGGCAGTTAGACAAAGTGCATCAATATATTTTATAACTTTATGGAGGTATCATTGAAGTACAATGAACTGCACATACTTGGAGTGTACAATTTTATCGGTTTTGACAAATGTATACATCCATGAAACCATCACCATAATCAAGTTAACAATTATTTCTCTCTTCTTAAACTTTCCTCCAGCTCCATTGTAATCCATCCCTCCCTCTGCCAAGATCCACAGGCAACCACTGATCTGCTTTCTGTCACTATGGATTAGTTTACATTTTTTAGAATTTCATGTAAATAGAATCATACAGTGTACACTCCTTATTGCCATGCTTTTTTCACTCAGCATGATAATTTTGAGCTGCATCTGAAATTTCAATTTGTTGAGCATACCAATAGTTTGTTTATTTTTCTTGCTGAGTAGTTTTGCATTATATGGACATACCGCAAGTTGTTTATCCAGTTACCTGTTTGTTGATGGACATTTGGGTTGTTTCCAGTCTTTGTTTATCACAAATAAGGTTGTTATGAACATTTGTGTACAAATCTTAGTCTGGATATGTTTTCATTTCTCTTGGGTAAAAACCTGGGAGTAAACTAGCAAAGTAGCATGGTAGGCATACGCTGAACTTTTAAAGGAACTGCCAAACTGGTTTCCAAAATGGTTGTCCAATTTTATATTTTCAACAGCAGTTCTCCACACCCTCACCCACACTTGCTATTGTCAGTTTAAAAAAATATATTAGTCACTGTATTAGATGTAAAGTGGTATCTCATGATTTTAATTTGCATTTTCTCAATGACTACTAATTTAACCATCCTTTCTGTAGGTGTTTTAAGGTAAAGTGCCTATTTAAAGTTTTTGCTTATTTTAAAATTTAGATTATCTTCTTGCTATTGAATGATAAGAATTCTTTATATATTCTGAATGTAAGTACTTGTCTGATATATACTTGGCAAATATTTTCTCCAGGTCTGTGGCTTGCTGCTTTATTGTCTTAGCAATAGTAAACATTTTAATTTTGTCAAAGATCAACTTATCATTTTTTGCCCTCTTATGGGTTGTGCTTCTTGGGTTTTAGCTAAGAAACATCTGTCTACTTCAAGGTCATAATTCTCCTGTGCTTCTTGTAGAAAATTTTAGAGTTTTGGTTTCAAATTCAGGTTTATGATTCATTTTGAGTTAATTTTTATGGGTGGTGTGAGATAAGGGTCAATGGTAATTTTTTTTTTTTCTGTATAGTGATCCAGCATCATTTGTTGAAAAGACTTTGCTTTCTCCGTTGAATTGCCTTGGTATTTTTGTAAAAAATCAACAGATCAAATGTGTGTGGGTTTATTTCTGGATTCTCTATTCTCTTCCATAGATGTATATGACTATTTTTTTTTTACCAGTACCCACACTGTTTTGATTCCTGTAGCTTTATAAAAGTTTTGGAAATCGGGTAGGGTAAGTCTTCCAACTTTTTTTTTCTTTTTAAAAAAGTGCTTTTGGGGGCGCCTGGGTGGCTGAGTCATTGGCCGTCTGCCTTTGGCTCAGGTCATGATCCCAGGGTCCTGGGATCAAGCCCTGCATTGGGCTCCCTGCTTGGTGGGAAGCCTGCTTCTCTCTCTCCCACTCTCCCTGCTTATGTTTCCTCTCTCGCTGTCTCTCTCTCTGTGTCAAAAAAATAAATAAAATCTTTAAAAAAAATTAAAAAATGCTTTGGCTTTGGCTAGTCTAGGTCTTTTGCATTTCCATATACATTTTAGAGTCAGTTTGTTGATTTCTACCAAAATGTCTGCTGGAATTTTGGTTGGTATAGTATGGAACTATAAATTAATTTTAGGGAAAATTGTTATCTTAATGACATTGAGTCTCTCAATCTATGGATATGGTATGTTTTCCCATTTATTTAGGTTTATTTTCTTTCAACAGTGTTCTGTAGTTTTCAGTGTAGACATCTTTGATCAGATTTTTCTTTTTAGTATTACTATAAATGGAATTTTAAAAATTTCATTTTCAAATTGCTTGCTGATTGTATGTTGGAATATAGCACTTTAAAAAATATCAGCCATGTGTCTTGCTAAATTTGTTAGTTCTAGTAGTTATTTTTTAGATTCTCTGGGATTTTCTACATAAACAATTCTATCATCTGCAAATATAATTTTACCTCCTTATTGCTTACTCATTATCATTCCTTTAATTTCTTTTTTTTTTTTTCCTCCCCCTACCTTTTGTTTATTACTGCAGTGGCTTAGATCCCTAGTATAATATTAAATAGAAGCAGTAAAAGTGGGTACCCTTGCTTTGTTACCAACCTCGGGTAATAACAGTTCAGTCTTTCACCATTAGTATGATGTTAGCTGTTTTTTTGCATAGATGCCATTGTGAGTTTGAGAAAGCTCTCTGATATCCCTATTTTTCTGAGAGTTATTTTTAAAAGCTTCAAGTGCTGAATTTCGTAAAATGCCTTTTCTCCATCTCCTGAAGCCATCATATAGATTTTCTCCTTTATTCTGTTAATATGGTGAATTATGTTTGATTGGTTTTCTTTTTTTTTTTTTAAAGATTTTATTTATTTGAGAGAAAGAATGAGAGAGAGAGAGAGCACATGAGAGAGGGGAGGGTCCGAGGGAGAAGCAGACTCCCCGCCTAGCAGGGAGCCCGATGCGGGACTCAATCCCGGGACTCCAGGATCATGACCTGAGCCGAAGGCAGTCGCTTAACCAACTGAGCCACCCAGGCGCCCTGATTGGTTTTCAAATGTTAGACCAACATTGCTTTCCTGGGATAAACCCTACGCGGTCATGATGTATTATTATCTGTTTATGTATTGTTGGACTCAATGTGCTAATATTTTGTTAAGAATTTTTTGAATCTATAGTCTATATTTTCAGAATCTTTTGGCAGTTATTTAAAAGTTTTCTCAAGAACTTATGATGCTATGTGGAACATGTAGAGCCAAGAATACATAATTTTTAAAAAATTAAAATATTTTCAAATGGTTCTCACAAAATGAGAGAATGTGGGCTAATGATTGACCAAAGTTTCCAGCTAATCTTCTCAAATATTGGTAAAGAATAAACTCTCCTTAAAAAAGGTGATATGAAATTTTTGCTGTATATATCTTAGCAGGGTGCAAACAGGATCATCCTTTATTGGTGTTTAAAATAAAAGACTTGTGCAATCAGACTGCAATATGCTTAGGAAACGAGAATTTTTTGTTGTTGTTCATTCATGTTTTATGACTAATGAATGTTGAGATCTATAAACTATTTGACATCTCAATTCTGGGTTTTCTTTTTATAAGAGCTCAATTCTGGATTAGCAGAGGAGCTTGATCTGGCAATGAGAGCTTGCTAAGCAAGAAGCAGCTCATTGAGCACCAGTGTGCTTGTGGCATTAGGAACAGCGGACTGTGCTGCTGGAGATGGGGGACGTTGTCTTCTCTGGAGATTTTACATAAGGCTGAAACTCTTTTTTGGGGGAGGGAGGCTCTTACATAATTATTCTGTTTAGGGATAAAGATATCAGCTAGAGAACCTTGCATGCCTACTTTTAGAAGTAGTAGGAGTAGTAGTCTGATGAAAGAGAAGTCTGAAGCGATGTGACCCTTTCCGCTAAGGTGCCAAAGACGACTTAGGTAGGAATTCAGAAGGTGTGGGAGTAAATGCATGGATTTTGAATCAGATGACTATGGATAGGATTTTTGGCTTTATAACTTACAGGGCATGTTTTTGTTCTGGATACTTCCACTTTTTGAGCCACAATTTCCTCTGTATCTATCTATAAAGATTCTTATAGGAGCGTCTGGGTGGCTCAGTCATTAAGCGTCTGCCTTCGGCTCAGGTCATGGTCCCAGGGTCCTGGGATCGAGCCTCACACTGCGCTCCCTGCTCAGCGAGAAGCCTGCTTCTCCCTCTCCCACTCTTCCTGCTTGTGTTCCCTCTCTCGCTTTTTCTCTGTCAAATAAATAAATAAAATCTTTAAAAAAAAGATTCTTGTAAAAAATAAATGAACAATATATATAAAGTCCTTGACATACACTAACAAACAAATGTTAATTCCCGTATTTTTTATAGGTCAGTATTCAAAACATTGAAACAGTATGTTCACTATTTTTTGAGAATTATTTTAAAAAGTCCAGACTTCTTTGACAATTTTTCTTCTATTTGTGTGGTTGTGTTTTTAGTCTCCCTCCTTCCCTCTCTGTCTCTCTCTGTCTCTCTCTCTGTCTCTCTCTCTCTCATCAGCTCTTTGAAGACAACAAACTTGTCTACATGGCCCATGGTTGTAGTCCCAGATATTAGCATAGAAATTGGTACATAGTAAGCAATAATATTTATTTCTTAAATAAGCAAATGCATGCTGCTTGCAAGTCATTCCTATACAACTTCTGGTCTTTGAAAACTTAATTGCCCGGTTTCCCCCCAGAGAGGCCAAGATACCAGAACACATTCCAATCAGAAAAGGCTACGAAAGCGAAGAAATATATACAGATGGCCAGAGGCGGTTCAACTCATTCTTCTTCAGCCCAGAAAATAACTCCCAAAACAGAATACTTCTTTTTGATAGGGATATTTTGTCTTGTGGGATAGCTAATAGTTAAGCCAAAAAAGTCTTGGTAATGAATGTTGTGACTTATCAGCTTTTATGAGTTTATTTTGAATGGGCAGTGAATTCCTTTTTCTGCTGTAAATTTCTTCAGGTTTAGTGTCTGTTTAACTTTGTAACACCTGATGTATAATCCAACCAAAGCTAAAGCCCTATCTGTAACGTTGAGAGCTATTGAGATTCTGGCTATTTAAAACATTCAAAGGAGGCTTTGAATGACCACACACAAATCTGATCACTACAGGAGGGATGCAAGAATAAAGGGTTGCTTGTGTACAGTGATTGGAACCCAGAAGAGTCCTTCTGAGAGGCACACAGGGCTGGTGACAGGAGGTTAATGTAGCTAGCTGGTTTCTTGGCTGGCGTGTTAAGCCAATTAATGATAAGGTACATCTACCTGGCAGCTGAATTTTTTCCCCTCCTATTTCTTTTTTCAAGAGATGTATATTTAAGAAAAAAAAGCAATGCAAAAAGAAAAAAGGCAGCTTGGGTTTTTTTTTTTTTTTTGCCATTTGTTCTTAAAATTTCCTTTCTAGAAATAAATGCAAAAATGTTTTTGGAACCCTCTGGAAAAAAAATGTGTTTCTATTTCCAGGAGGACTTGAACCAGATTTGAGATCATATTAAGTTTAATTGACAGCTCTTCAGCAGAAAGGCTAACAATTCAAATCCGCAGTCCTCTCTACAAGTGGAGTTTTTCTTCAAGATTGTCAAATAGATATGTTTCAGGAAGATGGTAATTAAGTGTGAACAGATGGCCATTTTTAGCTGAGATATTAAGTCTAGATATTTAATGGAATCATTTGCCTGTTGGGGTCAGCGGGTGTGATGTAGTATACTGGTTGGCAAGACATCAGGTTTGTCAAAGCTGGTTGGGAAGGGGTGATAAAGATTAGCTTCCTTATATGGTCGTAAGGACGGGTAAGTGTAAGAGTTGGGAGGATTACGCCACCGTGCTATACTATGCCAAAAACTTACACTGCAGCTCTGTAGACTTAAGAATGCCAAAACAGAAATAATACGATTTCCAACAAACAACATCGTGGTAGAGTGAAAGGGGCCCCGGATACTTGGTTCGACTTACTGCTGTGCTCCTCCCTGACCTTGTGACCTGGGGCATGTGCCTGAATTCCTCTGTGCCCCCCGAGTCCTCATTTTTCAAGTGGAGAAAGGTTGGAATTAAAATTCAATTTGGTTATTTTCCAAAGCATTGTCCGGCCAGCAAGTTCTTACTAGATCAAAGGACACTTCTATGCCTTTGTGTATTGTGGGTACTTTTCTGTCTTCTCCTTAGTTAAGTACAAAATACTAACCAAAACGTGCAAGTGCCAGAGTTTCAGGATGTAGCCTTCTCCTTCATATATCTTAAACTGCAAGGATTTGCAAAGCTCGGGATACGTGAGCTGCAGATTTCAAGAGAATCCAGGTTCTGAACTCATAGCTAAGAATATGTCATTATGTTCATTATTATCTCCAATATCTTAGACTCATCATTGTGAAGCACATGTTCCTATGATCATTGTCAGGAATGATGTCTGTTTTTTAACTAATGGACGCTCATGGACTTAGAGGCAGAGGACAGCTTCTCTGAGAGGGAGCAAGAGACTTGGGAGGTGACATCCTGACACATAGTCCCCCATTTCGGTAGAGGGACGTCAGGGCTGTTAGGGCAATAATCCTACATAGTTGTGGCTGAATCAGGCTGGGCACTGGACCACCTCTTCCAGAATATTTGGATGCTTCTCTGTAACCCAAACAGTTGGCCAGATGGATTACAGGTCTTTTTTACGGTTTTAATTAGACCTTAATTGATCCAATGCATGGCAAGTGCCCAGAATCAGGCAAGGACAAGATGCCTTTCCAACAAGCATTTTCTTCCCTCATAATCAATGTCAAAACACTTCTTGCTTTGTATACAATCCATCTGACTAATGAGTGAGTCTTAAATTGAGAAGTTCCTTGCAATTTACTTTAGAACAAGATTTCCCCATTCTATAATCTCGTAGCATCTCCATGGAGCTACTCAATAGCTTAGGTCATGGGATGGATTACAAAGGGTGTCTAGAAGATGATAATTGCTGTTTGGAAGTTCAAGATGATTGGAAAAACAAATCGAAATATCAAGCTTTCAGAATTTAGTGTCTACCCAACAATCATCTACATAAATTTTTCACTGGGACTATGTGTCAGATGTATCGAGAACAACCAGGTATGGAATGTAAACAGAATTGAGAATCTTACCAATTTAAAAAAAATTAGATAGATGATAGATAGGTGTGCCTTGGTAGTGAGCTTATATTCAACAATCACATATTTTAACAATTAACAAAACTAAACATGAATTAAAAATTTAGTGTGAAATATACACGTGTTCATTGTCATCTTAACTCACGGTTACTGATTTTAACTCCCATGTATGTTACATGGCTGCCTCCTCATCTTTCAGGTCTTATATCTTCCCTGACTACTTTATCTAAAAAAACTTCCCACCTAAAAAAGCCCCCATCTGCCTAGCACAGGGTGCAATAGGACAATTATGCAGAGACCACAACTTATGCCTTTTAATCCTTTATTATTAAAATAATAGAACTGAGTTTTGGCTGGGCATCTGACTGCCCAAGTAGACGCTACCTTTCCCAGATGTCCTTGTAAGAAGTTGTGGCCACGTGACTAAGTGTGGGTCAGTAGGAAATGAGAGGAATGAAAATATATCACACGTGGGTCATCTCCACAATGATGAGATGCCCTGGATATTCTCTATTTCTTTCACACATTTCAACAATGCAGACATGGGCTGGTGAGCTGCTCCAACCTTGTGTGTGAGAACACCACCCTAGGGCATGGACAGGGAGATCGAAGCAATCTGGGGTCTTGGAAGTCCTTACAGATGGAGCCACCTTCTAATCCTGGACAGGTCATCTCTGGGAGAAAGAAATATATATTTTTTCCTTGAGCATCTGATTTCTGATCTCTTTGTTATTAAAATTCAGCTATAACTTAAACCAGATACTTTCTACCCCAACTCTCTATTTCATTTTCTTCATAGCAGTTACCACCAACTTTATCTATCTTATTTATCTGTTTGTTTACTTGTTTATTGTCTGTCTTCCCTCACTGGAATGTAATTTCCACAAAAGCAGAAATCTTATATTAACTTCTGCATCCCCAATGGCTAGAACAGTGCCTGGCACATAGTAGTACTCAATATATATTTGTGAATGAATGTATGAATGAATGAATTGGTCATAATTAGGAAAGCAGTATTAGTTATAAGAGTACATTTGAATGGATTGTTATAAGGCTACCACATATCTGTAAGAATGTGGCTTTGGTTTGAGTCACCATCATCATCTTTCACTGACTGGTAAGTCAAATTGTTTCTACCTTGAGTCACACACATCCCAGCTTCC
Source organism: Eumetopias jubatus (assembly GCF_037043125.1). Taxonomy (NCBI): domain Eukaryota; kingdom Metazoa; phylum Chordata; class Mammalia; order Carnivora; family Otariidae; genus Eumetopias; species Eumetopias jubatus. Next base: position 31,011,627 of record NW_028274815.1, read on the forward strand.
CTGGTAAGAGGCCAAGACCTAGGGCTAGTCTGTAAGTGGCAATTATTTAGCTCTTCTGTTGTTTCAAATGGGATAGTTTGGTGGGATAAGATGAGATGAGAAGAAAGAGGCAAGAGGGTGAGCTAAGTAGTAGTATTTTTTTTTTTGATTGAAGTATAGTGACATACAATGTTTAATTAAATTATAGGTGACACACAACTAATACATTAGTTCCAGGTATACAACATAGCCATTCAACAAGTCTAGATGTCATGCTGTGCTCACCACAAGGGTAGCTGCCATCTGCAAAAATAGTATTCTTATTCCATCTAAAACTTGAGGGTCACGAGTCGGGTGACTATATAATTCAGTGGCCAAACTGCACACTTTGGCAGAGCTATGAATAATTATATCAGGATAGTAAGTGCAAACAGGGACTGTTTCAGACAAACCTGAGCCATTGCCTCGTTGTGTCCATTCACACAGAAAACCTGCCTGTCTTCTTTGGAAGATGGACACCACATTTGAGAAATGGCTCTCTCAAGAATTTTATGAGTGACAAGCTCCTCAGGAAATACAGAAGTGGTCCAACGTTTTCTCCTGTGGCTGGATGTTTTGCTGAAATATGAGTGATTCAATGTATCAGCTTCCAGAATGTTTAACCTCCAGATTAATTCCACTGTGATTCATTTAAGAATATGAAGTAAAAGTTGAGCAGCAGGCTGCAGTACAAAAGAAGCAATTATTAAGGTTTCAAGATCAGGAAGGGCTTTAGTACAACAGAATTGTTAGAAGATTTGCTTTTAGCCATAGCAAAAAAGAATACATTTTAGGACTTCTATAAGCTGAGAGAAGCAGTTGCCCATTCTTGGGAGACATAAACATTTGAAACAGAGGGTCATGGAAATGTGCAAAATATGTAAACAAAAAAGAGATGTGCTAGAGAGGAAGATGTGGAAACAACTTGCAAAAGGAGAGATGTCATACACAATGAGAAATTTAGTAAGACATCAAAACCGCAGGGCTCTGTTATGGGTTATGGTAGAGCCCATGGGAGTTTTGGAGTAGATCCTCAGCAGCCTTAGACTGTAAGTGTGAGGTAACAGAACAGTGGGATTCATTTGGTCATTGACATATGTTTATTGAGGGCTTGCTAGCCACCTGTGATGAACTGGTGGTGGGAGGGGGTTTTCCCTTTATCCTAGGGTCAGGATTAACATTAGCACATTAATCTCAAAGACTGGTCACATATATTCACACTTGGTAGATCACAAAAGAGTCGTACAAATGAGGAACTTAACCGAGAGTGATGTTTACAACTAAATCTTTAATAAGGGGAAGTCACAGAGGAGCACAATGCCATGGCAACCCTTATTTACCCAACATGCCTGTTCTGAGAGCTTTTTATATTTAAAGGAAAGATGAATTCTCTCTCGTGATGAATCAGGACACAATCTGACCCCTACAGGGCGATATTCTATTCATAAAATGGTGACATATTTTATATCTGGACTTTACTGACCAGTGAAAGTTAGTAAGATATTTATCCTGAGTTTCACTATAATTGGGAGTCAGAATAATAAAGCAGATGAGAGTTTACTTGACCTGGAATAAAGACGTATTGTTGGGAGAAAATTAGGAAAGGTAGACTGAGGTTTTTGGTTGAGTAAATCCTGCTTGGTTCCAGGGGAAATGATTCATTTTAGAGTAGTCTTCAGGTTACAGTGGTTCTCAGACTTTACCATGAACAAGAATATGCTTAAAATGCAGATCTCTGGGTCCATCCCCAGAGATTGCGATTCAGCGAGTCCAGGATTAGGTGTAGAAAACTGCATTTTTAGTAAGCTTTCCAGGTGATTTTTTTGAGCAAGTCATTCTTGGACCATACCCTGAGGAACACTGCCCTGGAAAAAACACCCTGATTACCTGGAATCCTCTGATGGAGCTACAGAGACCCGAGACAGGTTTTTGGAACCTGGTGCAGACTCCCAGAGGACAAGCTGCTGCTTTAGTTTTCCTCCCCTAATTAATAGAATCTGGAGCCCACAGTAGCTGGCACGCGATTTAGAGCTATTTTAAACAAGACAAAACAAATGATGTGCAGCTGGAAACTGCTACCTTGAAATATAAATTCAGCTGCGATTTGTATTCAATTCCTTACAGATGTGGTACAGTGACATGATCGCACTCTCTAAGTCCATTACGCTGGAGTGGTGACCAACAAGCATCAGACAAGGGCAGCCTGCTCTGGGGCACGTGTGACCCTTATTATTTCTTAGAGTTATGACCATGTAAATATGCAACATGACCAGAGCTGAAATGCCTCAGCATTTCGTTTCAATAGAGTGCTTCTAGTCCCCTGACTGTAGCACAAAATCATCCATGAATACACTATCTGTGTGATCTTATTTTTCTTTATGGACAATAGTATAGCTGCCATGTTGCACTAAAATGACATCACAGCAACCTTAACTTTCTTATGCTTGTTTGCTATTTAGTCAAACATGCTTGTGGAGAAAGTTGCAGAGAATGACCGTGGCTTTGGGATTTGTAATTCTCTTGGGGCTTCCTCTTTGCCTTTGACTCACTGAGCGGAGCTGCTGAATCTCTCCGTAGACGTGTTTATGGAGTGTATTCTCTCTCAGACTTTATATCACAATTCCTTGGGTGGTGCTTATTTAAAATGCAGCTTCCTTGGTCTCATAGGCAGATATGCTGATTCAGGCCTGGAGTGGAGTTGAAGAATGAGATTTTTTTTTAAGCAAGACCTATTGATGATTCTGAGGCAGGTGGTCCACAGATTCCATGTTGAGTAGACCTTTAGATGAGCACAACAGGCAGATGATAAGAAGTGGAAATTATGGTCTCTGCAATTGGTGCACATAAATACAAGAGAGAATGCAAAGACATTCAAGTTCAAGGAAGACATGATAATGGCCAACATTTATTGAGTCCTCACTACCGTCCAGTCCCATGTATTAACTCTCTTAATTCTCAGAACCAGGTTCTGTTATTATCTTTATTTACAATTAAGAAATTGAAGCAGAGAGATTTTAATGATCTTGTCTAGAATCACAAAGCTATTAAGTAACAAGGTGGATTTGAGCTGGCAGGTCTGCCCCCAAAGCACTTATTCTAATCGCAACACTGTACAGCCTCCTGCTAGTGAGCTTTGCTTTCAGAATCCAAATTGCCAGGTATAGAGATTGGTGTTTGCTTAGTGTGTGTGTGTGTGTGTGTGTGTGTGTGTGTGTGTGTGTGTGTGTATGAACATTTATATGACAAATTCTCATTTTTTAATCAAAAGAATTAATTTATGATTGCATTTGTATTAAAATATCAAACATACACTGTAAGAAATTCTAGCCAGGCATGACACTCAACACTGGGAATATAGAAATAAAGACCTTTAGGGGAGCTTACTGTGTAATGAGAAAAAGAGAGCTGGTCACAGGCCAGGACAATGTACTGAGCAACCACAACTTGGTATTGGTGATTGAGACGATGGAGAGAAGCACAGGTCTTGTGGAAGCACTGGGCAGTAGGGGTGGGAATGTCATGCTGTCCAACCGTTGATTGGATCTAGATTAGACTGATTTAAGAGACTTCATGGAAGAAGTAAGACCTAAGTGGCATTTGAAGAATGTACCATAGAGGCCACGAAAATCTAAGTGCCCACCATGTGCTCCATCCTCCTTTGAGGAAGCTCTTTCCAAGTAGATTTGCCATGAGTTAGGTCATGTTACACTGTAACCCTGGTCATAACTGCCTTGATCCGGGACTGGTGCCCAACTCAAAGACAATTGTTTAGAAAGAAGGTAACAATCCATTTGATTGGGGAATAGAAGTATAAATGAACCTAGGAAGCAATGGACAACTGTGTTTGAGGCAATGACAAGAGGTCCCGAACACTGTTACTTAAAGCATGATCCATGAATGTATGCTAATCCATGAAAAGTCTGTTCCAAGTATGTGAAGAGACAAGTCCTGAAATTGAGAGGAAGAGTAGAAACTTCCATTGTGATTGAGCTTTGCTGGAGCATCCAAGGACGTGCCTAGTGGCTGTATTAGTTATCTCTTAGTGCAAAAAAAATTATCCCCATGCTTAGTGGCTTTGAACAGCAATAAACATGTATTCTATCACATCATTTCTGTAGTTGAGAAAGTGAGGATCTGCTTAGCTGGGTGTTTCTGACTTGGAATCCCTCATGAGGCTGCAGTCAAGATGTTGGCTGGGGCTGCAGTCATTTAAAGGGTAGATTTTTAAGTTTAAATAAAAAAATATAATTTCTGACATATTACAAACACTGATATTTCAAAGAAAATTATTACATTTCTAACTGCATTCAATGGACTCTAATGGACACAATTATTGGATAATCACCATGTCCAGTTAAAAACACATGAACAAGACTTTTTTAACACTTAGATTTTAAAAAAGATATAAAATTTCCATCTATCTATCATCTATCATCTCTTTATGTATATCTCCTTTAAGTCACTTTTCCATTTCATTTCACCCAGCAAAATTATTAGAAAGCTAATCTTTATTGAAAACCTTTTACCAATCACCTATCATAATTCTCTGCTAGAAAAATATGTACATAAATTGAAATTTTAAAATCATTTTGTGTGACTTAAGGATCCATGTGTTAAAACTTTCTGGTCAGAATTGAGTTACCGTGGCAAATATTATTGGTATACAATTGATCAAAATATAATAAATATATGATATTGGATAAATAACCAATAAAGCAAAATTTTCTTGGAATTGCTTCTCTAAATGAGATAGAGCATTTACTTTTTTGGTCTGTGATTCCATTGGATAAAATGACTTATTTCCAAAATTAGAGGGAGTTCAGCATTAATTTTATACCTGGTTTTCATTTTTATAGGTGTCTGTGTAAAATCTTGTTCTTATAAACAGATAGGTGTGAATAGACTAAGTTTTGTTATAGTAATGTCACTCAATTCTTTTGACTACTTTTGGCTTTTATATCAAAAATCACATGAGAGCTACCATAAAAAATTATTTTTGATGATCTTGTAGCTGATAATTAGGTTCTAATTCAATTTTGTTTAAAGCAAAGAATTCAAAACACCCTTGTACTTCAGAGGGTATAATATATAGTCATTAGAGTCATTCATTTTTCTGTTTCTGGGAAAATACCAAAAAACTTCACCCATATCCTTAAAAAGTCTTCACCAAGTCCTGAGAAACGGCTATTAATTTTACCTGGTACTCTTACACTCAGTGGCACCCCTAGAACCTAACATGTTTAGAAAGGGTTAGGAATTAAAAATATTATTAATTTCAACACAATTTTACCAATACAGTATTTTCTTTCAAATGCTTTTAACTTCTCACATCCTTTAGAAATTTATAATAAAAACCTCACTCATTCAGTTTATAAAAAATATCTACCCTCTGACCTTATTGCCAAAAAATAATTTTATTTTTATTAAGTCAATATAGTGACATATTTTAATGTAATTTTATAAAATCTACTAAAAATAAATTATAGAGGAAAATAATGCCTATATTAAAATGTTATAGGTCATATAACTAATTTTTGTTATGTTATAAAAAACGAATCTATATTCTGTTTCATATTACTTAGTTTGTTATAAAGCAACATAAAATTTAATTAAATTTATTACATTCTTAAGGAGACAATGAGTATTATAAAAGGCACGCCATTTCTTCAATGTATGATCTAGCAGCTGATAATTAGTTTCTATTTCAATTTTGTTTAAAGCAAAGAATTCAAAATAGCTCTGTCTTCTTTCCTTCTATGTATTTTGAAGCTTATTTTTTATCATACTTTTAATCCTTTTATTTTTAAAAATATGAAAGTTATTTTATATTCTGTATCATAATTCCACTATCTAATAAATTTGCATATCTCATCCTATTGTTTTATTTTCCTCTGACTCTCACTTATGTTATATTGCTTCCATTTCTGTTCTGTGATTTTTTTTTTTAAGATTTATTTATTTGTCAGAGAGAGACACAGCGAGAGAGGGAACACAAGCAGGGGGAGAGGGAGAGGGAGAGGGAGAGGGAGAAGCAGGCTTCCCGCTGAGCAGGGAGCCCGAAGCGGGGCTCGATCCCAGGACCCTGGGATCATGACCTGAGCTGAAGGCGGACGCTTAACGACTGAGCCACCCAGACGCCCGTGTTCTGTGATTTTTTTTTTTTTTATTGTGAACTCATATTGGTTGTAATTCCATCAGTGGGATATCGTTGAGGCTGAGTCGGAGCATACATTCTCCTAGGGAAGATTTTTGTTGCTTCTACAAGGCACCCAAGGGCATTAAATCTGAGTCCATGTTAAATCAGTCATTAAAGTACAGCCCCTCTTAAATTATACCTCTATTTATAGTTTGTAGAAGCGTGTAAGCAGTAGAGATCCAGTTCCAAAATGTACATGAAGGCTGGCCTGTGCTCATTTATTCTCAGGGAATCTTTAAAAAAATTTCCTCCATGCCGCCAGGCCCACGACAATATTCTTTAGTGTTGGCTCCTGCAGACGAAGCGGTTTCCCACCTTCTTCACCGTTTCCTGAAGGTATATTCCTTCTTGGGTGCCATCTTTTGTGTAGGGTCATCTTACCTCTGGCTTCTTTCTCGGCCCTATTCCAAGGCTATTTCTTCAGCGCCCTCTACAGGCCAATGCCCTAAAGCCTCTGGGATTCATTCAAGGCCCCAGGGTCTAGCAGCTCCGAATCACAGCCCGTGATTACTCACGCTGCTTCACTCGGTTGTTCTCCCTTTCCATGTTTGTTAGGTGTTTTTATCCACAAATAGGAAATATTTAAAAAAGCATTGAGCACTAATGATGTGCTTTGATCTTGTAGATGGTAGAGTTACAAAAAAGAGGCAAAACACTGTTTCTGTTCCTGTGGAACTCATTGTCTAAACAGAGAGAGAGAGATGTAAGGGCGGGTTAACTGAAAACATAGAGGCATTGGAAACGGCCTGTGGAAACGACTAACCAGATGTGAGACGGGGGTAGGGATACCAGGAAGGTCTCACCTGATACAGTCTTGAAAGAAGACTAGGAAAGCCACACACAGAGGCCAGGGCAAAGGCTTCTCAGGCAGACAGAACAGATGGGGACAAAGGCCTGGAGGTGTAAAATGGCATGGTATATAAAAGTCAGCATTGGTGGAGTGTGGAATATTGAGAATTTAGATTACACAAGCAGAAATTTTGACATTAAACAATTGCTACGAGGAGAACCCAAAGTTGCTTTTGAAATGTCTAAAGAGTTCTCTGCATTCTGCTTCATGTTGATCAAAGGGAGTGTTCTTGGCAGCTGAGCAACTATGCAGAATTGGCTGAAGGAAATTTACAGATGCCATTTCAAACTGTAGGTGTTCAGGGCCTTGTTTAATGGTATCTTGGAACATAATAGAAATCTGGTTAATTTCAAGGATTTGGAACTGGTCCTAATCAGCCTTAGTATTTCCCTACACTGACCTCAAAATTATCAAAGGGAAATAGGAAGACATAGGTTTATAACTGGTTTATTGAGAAATTGCCCCCCAATGGGTATAAAGAATGGTTTTATTTTGTTTCATCATTCATCCATGCTCTGCTGAATCGCTTTCCCCATCACCTGATGATATCTTGGGCAGACTCTACAATTTTCCAGTCATCTTTTGCAATTAAAAGCTGTTTTCAATTCTGTCTACATCTCCCCTTCTCACCTCCCTCCAATGCAAGTTCTACCTATGGCTCCAAGGGCAGTCGAGAGAGTGGGGCATGATCTGCTCATTCACCCCCCAGACCCTCCAGCACTGGATTGGAGCATGAGCGGGGACACGCCCTCTGTTTCCCTCTTCTAGGCTACAACAGCTCAGCTGTTAGGCAAAGGGAGAAGAATAGAAAAACAGGGGGAAAATTTTTCTCTCCCAGCTAGGAAGGATGCCATCTTGTGTCTATTGGTTTTGCTAGGTGTACGTGGAAGGTGTGAACATGCTGGTTTTCTGTGGGGGTCGTGTAGTTTCCTCAGAGGGGACTGTGGAGAGCCCCACAACCACAATTTCTTAATGAGGGAGATCCAGCCCTTGCCTGAGCTTTTAACTCTTCCCAGTCCATCTGATTGCTCCCCTACGGTCTCTTTGATATGTCTTTGTCTCTCCAAAGTCCCTGAGAAGAACGGGTGAGGAAGGCTTGGGGTCAAATTTATTTTTGGTAACTCTAGAATGTAGGGCACTTGAAGCCCCTTGTTTTCAAATCTGAGTTCTAGTCAAAAACTTCAGTCCAACAACCACCGAAAGTCCAACTGAACTTTTTTTTAAAGATTTACTTATTTATTTTAGATTTATTTAGATTTATTTTTTTAAGATTTACTTATTTATTTTGGAGAGAGAGAGAGGGAGAGAGAGAGAGGGAGAGAGAGCATGAGCAGAAGGGGCAGGGGCAGGGGCAGAGGGAGAGAGAGCCTCAAGTAGACTCCATGCGGAGTGCGGAGGCCCATGCAGGACTTGATCTCACCAGCCTGAGATCACAACCTGAGCTGAAACCAAGAGTCCAGTGCCCAGTGACTGCGCCACCCAAGGTGCCCCTCAACATCTTTTCACAGTTATATTTTAGCAAATATTTTCTTTGGGTTAAGTAGAAGGACCTCTCCAATTCAGTTGGGTTCTGTGGTTAGTGCCGGTGTTGGATTTTAAGAGAGATTCTGAAAATCAAATCCCTCTCTCTCCCAACCCCCCTGTCCCATTAAAATTAGAGAAACTAGTTAGGGTTGCCAGATAAACTAATGGTAAGATTAGAAGCCTCTTCATTGATGAGATATTCCATAGAATACGGTTAGCCTGGAGAATAAAAGATTCAGGAATTATATATTTGTCTTTAAATATATGATGGATTTTCAGGTATCATAGGGATTAGGTCTTCTGTACCTGGGAAGTTACACTTAATTTCATTCTATGCAGGAATTTCTCAAAATCAAAGGTTTGTAAAGGTGAAATTGACTATCTGAGGAGGCAGTGAACTCCCTGTTATTGAAGCATATTATTAAAGCATAATTTGACCACCACTTGGTAGGGATTTTGTCAAGGGGCCTTAACAATAGTTGTAAATCATGAGTTGACTTTCAATATTCCTTTCGATTTTTTGGTTCTTTTCCTCAAGAGCTGACAGAAGAGCTAACCACATTAGTCAATACTTAGCATTCAGAATATTGGTGACATCAATACTGATCTATGTTCTGATTCTCAGCCTTTTAGCTTTTCAGTTTAAAAACCATAGTATTTGCAATTTTTTGGTTATCTTGTAAAATGACAATATACTGATGTGTTAGAATATTTATGTATTTATTTTAATATACAATATATGTTTTTTATGAAGAACATTTATGTCTACTTTTTAGGACACTATTTTACCAACAAGGCATTTACAAAACTAATTCATAATCAGAAGTTTCCATTGAGCAAACACTCAAATCAAGGTAGTTTGATGGTTTCAGGAAAAGCACTGAGAATTTTTGCTCTTCTAAAATATATGCTATTCCTGGAGTATCAGTACTTCAGTGCTGACTCTTATGAAGCAGATTGCAATTAAAATTCCATTGTGATTTTTTTCTTGAACCTGAAAAAGTTATTTCAAAGTATTAGAAGAAGAAACTGGAGAAAAGAGTCAAAATTTTTGAAAATGAAGAGTTTATAGCCCTACTTATACATTTTATTAGAATGTTATAATTAAAACAGTATAATGTAATACTAATATAAAATGGGTTGATAGATTGATGGAAAAGAATAGAAAGCCCCCAGGTAGACTCTATTGTGTAAGATAATTTAATATATCTTTAAGGAAGCATCATAAATCAGAAAGGTGAGAAAGATTTATTTAGTAAATTTTAGTGCACATACCTACTTGGCAATAGAAGATGGAAAAAAAAGATTCAGATCCACATTTTGTACAATATTTCAAAATATATCCTATGTTAATTAGTGAGGTATTATCGATAAAACCATAATAAACCCTAGATTAAAACAGAAAAATATTTTAACTCAGAGGGTTAGAAAGCCATTTATTTATTCACTTATTTATTTTTAAAGATTTTATTTATTTGAGAGAGAGAGAGAGGGCAGAGCAGGAAGGGTGGCAGAGAGAGAAGCAGGCTCCCCGCTGACCCTGGGATCATGACCCTACCCTGAGCTGAAGGCAGCTGCTTAACCCACTGAGCCACCCAGGCGTCCCAAGAAAGGCTTTTAAACTAAAAAGTGATAGAAGAAATAACAGAGGCAAAGAAAAATGTTTGTATTATGTAGAAATGTAAAACATTAAGAAACAACTTATGTAATCAAAAAGAAAAAACTGGTAAAAGTAATTGGCAATCTATACAACAAAGAAACGCTTAATTTCTTTACCAGAGAGAGCTCATTCAAATTCACAAGAAAAATGACTTAAACAAATGGGACAGGAGGCATGAACACACAATTCACGAAAGAGAAAAATCAAACGGCAGATAAACATATGGAAAAATGTTCAGCCTCATTAAGAAATGTGAATTAAAATGAGGTAATTTCACCTTCTAAATTATCCACGATTTAATTGTTTTGAAGAGTAATCACACTGATGAGAAAGCAGAGAAAAGCAATTTAGTAATGTGTCAAGAGCTCTAAAATGTCAATATTCCATGGCCTCATAATTCCATTTCCAGAATCTGTCCTGAGAAAATAATACAAGTAGAGCAGAAATTTTTCATCCCTGCAGAATACTGAAAATCATGAAACATTTTTAAGACCTAAGTAATAAGGAAATAGTCAAGTAAATCATGGCATCTGCATATTCAGGAATCTTGTGATGCTATTAAGATTGTGTTTATGAGCAATTTCTAATTATGTGGGGAAATGCTTGCCTTGTAATGCTAGGCAAAAAGAGAAAAATATGTAATTCCTTACAATATGCTTTACAAAAAAGGCTAGAGGGAGGGTCATCAAAATATTAGTAAAACATTGTCATCAGTGTCAGAGATAATATCACGGTATTTGGGACCACGTTGGATAAACCCAGCCAAAATCTTACTCTTTGACTCTGTTTTCTCTTGAAGCTAACCATCCTTCTGGTAACTTGAAGTTTCTAGTCAGATGCTAATCAATTTAATTTGCTTACTTCTTTCTTTTCATTAGTGATATCAGCAGGTAACCTTGATTATGTCTGAGACATTTGGCGTCTTCATCAGGTTTGGGAATCTCTTCAAGTTTTTGAGAAACTCATTTACAAACAGATTTGGATGAAGTTCTGAAGATGACTCCTGTCATTTATTTTTAAGGTGATTCTACTGGCTTTGGTTTTACAGAATTATCACCCTCTCAGTTGGTCTAAAATTCTGGGACTGTATTTATTTGGAGTCTGTAGCCTTATTTGTTTTTTTTTAATTAATTAATTAATTTTTAATTTTTATTATGTTAGTCACCATACAGTACATCATTAGTTTTTGATGTAGTGTTCCATGGTTCATTGTTTGCCTATAATACCCAGTGCTCCACGCAATACATGCCCTCCTTAATACCCATCACCGGGCTAACCCATCCCCCCCCACAGAACTCTCAGTTTGTTTCTCAGAGTCCATAGTCTCTCATGGTTCGTCTCCCCCTCCGATTTCCCCCCCTTTCATTTTCCCTTCCTTCTCCTAATGTCTTCCATGCTATTCGTAGCCTTATTTGCGTTGATCACATCGTCTATCATCTTTTAGCCCTCTGCTCCCACACCTAGGTTGATTTTTCCTCTTGTTGGCTACAACGGTCAGGCTGGGCTCTTTGGAGGGCTCTGTGTGTGGGAGGAAATTTTCAAGCAATCTGAACCAGTTTAGAAATCTTGGTCTTCCAGTCAGGAATGCAGGTGGGTAAATCTTGCTGTTTGCTTATGGCATGCCCTAGAACACATGATTTTTCTTTTTTGAGCCATTTCCTGTCCTGTCAAAGGGACAGAGATGGGAATTGTGGATGCAAAAGACCTACTACCTGTTTCACTGATCATTAACAAGAATGAGGTTAGCTTGCCATGTGTTTTTCTTTGCAAACTCGTGCTGACTTCTGGTAATCACTATATACTTTCCAAGAGCTCATCTACTTCTGTTTACTAATCCCTCCTAACATTTTGCTAGGGATACATGCAATAACACTTTTTTTCATTTTTAAAATCAGGAAATCTGCTCATGTCCAGTTTTACTTTTCATGTCTTGCTCTTCATGATTTCTCAAAAGTTATTGTAATTGTACCTGCAGGTTATTTTAGTCTGCGAAAACCTCATTAATTTAGGTGTAGAGACCTAAGTTCATTTAGCATGATTAGATGCTTTCTTTCAAATTTACCTTACATCAACATCTTTGATTCCCTACCAATGATGTTTGTTCTGTCCTTTTCAAATAGAAGGTCATTCTTAATGGAAAAGGTAAATTCACACTAGAATGAATTGTTTTTCTGTGTAATCTGTTTACATTCAACCATCTTCTCCAAAAGATTCAAGACCTATTCTATTGTGTTCTTACTCTACGCATGATTGACCTAAACATTTTTATAAATCTCAGCTACATAATGCTTCTTGGAGATTTGTGTCTTTTGTATGACCTTCGGCAAATTTTTTTAAAGAGTTATTTATTTTAAAGAGAGAAAGCGCACGTGATCATGGGGGAGGGACAGACAGAGAGAGAGAGAATCTCAAAACCGATTCCGAGATGAGCATGGAGCCAGACTTGGGGCTCAATCTCATGACCCTGAGATCATGACCTGAGCCGAAATCAAGAGTCATGCCCTTGGGGTGTGTGGGTGGCTCAGTGGGTTAAGCGTCTGCCTTCTGCTTAGGTCCTGGGATCGAGTCCTGCATCGGGCTCCCTCCTTCTCCCTCTGCCGCTCCCCTTGCATATGCTCTCTCTAATAAATAAATAAAATCTTTAAAAAAAAGAGTTGGGTGCTTAACTGAGCCACCCAGGTGCCCCCCATAGGCCAATTTTTTAACCTTGGTTTCCTCATCTGTAAAAAGAGCATAATAATAGTATTTTATATCATCTGGTTGTAATGAAAATTGAATGAGTCAATATCTGTGAAGGGCCTACAGAGTCAGCCACTACCCTTAAGTTAAATAAATGTTCTTAAAAAAAAAAAAACAACTGTGCTCCCTAGAGAACCCTTCCCTCCACTTTGCATATACCATCTGTTTCGTTCAGTCATTGGGATTATCATAAGTGAATGGTTAGAATCTATTTCTTCACCAATGGATGCTATAGAGTAGCCTCAGCTACTTATGAAGCACATGATGTGTATTTGATCACTTGGTGCATCACTCAGTCATAAACTCTTTAAATCACTTAGTCATTTTTATTGTAGCTCACTAAACTTTTCATAGTGTTTATGAATGATAACTTTTGAAAATGCTTTTATGACCTCTATGTGTTCTGGCTTTTGAATACTTTTTCACTTTTTTTTTAAAAAACAAATAGCTGATACCATTTGTCATTATTTTTTTAATTATTTTATTTCATTTTATTTTTGGTGCAGCAAAGCAAAGTTTATTGAGCAATAGTAAAGTTTATTGAATGATAGAGTACAAAGCTCCTGAAGAGGGAGGGGACCCAAGAGAGTTGTCTTTTTTTTTTTAAGATTTTTTTATTTGAGAGAGAAAGAGCACACACAAGTGGGGGAGGGCAGAGGAAGAGGGAGAAGCAGGCTCCCCACTGAGCAGGGAGCCCTACACAGGGCTCAATCCCAGGACCCTGAGATCATGGCCTGAGCTGAAGAAAGATGCTTAACCGACTGAGCCCCCCAGGCCCCTTATTTGTCATTCTTAAAGAGAATAATAATAGTTTGGTACAAGGCTGTTTTTTTCTTCTCCACTAACAGGTGTTTGAATGATGACAAAGTGATTTAAATTCCACCCACTAAGTTATATATGATTTCTAGCCCTTATTTACAAAGTGATTAACAAATTTATGTACTAGAAAGTTCTGATGTTTTTCTGATTTAATATAAATCAATTCCTTCAACTTTTATGTGGAACATATTCCTTGTCCAATTTTGAAAACCTGCATATTGAGGTAGATTTCCCCATCCCAAAGTTCCATGGCTTCTACCTTGATTTTCCAACTTTGATTAAATAACTTTATTTTTAACTAGCTTTGGTTGCTTTTTTTATCATCTTAGGAAAAGAAGCTGAAATGTGTATATTTAACACATATATTTATGACACAAATGCGGAATTATGTATTTTGTCTCCTTTTCCTTTGGAGGATATGTAAAACTCAATGTTTGTTGGAGTCTCCGAAGTTCTCCCTCCCCCCCTTTTGAGCAGTAGTAGAGAAGCTCTGTAGAAAAATGTATAGAATTTTTAGTGATTTAGAAAATGTGTGTTTCCCTGAAATCATTTGGGCAAGATTTGGCTAAATGAAGAACAGAATATCGTGTAAGGACTCAGGAAATGAATCATCCAGCTCTATAAATGTGGTGAGGTATCTCCAGCTTCCGGTCAGGATGACAGCATGGGCAGAGTGTGCCTGCTCTCTGCTGGCATTTACAGTCCATCCAAATGAACAGCGAAGGGAGGAGTTACAAGCGCTTCATGCTTGATGCCTACAGTACACTCATTACCTCTGTGGAGGATTTGCAAAAAAGTGACCAAGAGAGACAGTTAAGCTCTCTTTTCTTGCTCTTCCCTGCTTTGCCAGCGTTGTAGTCTGAGACCTCCCTGCAGGGGTCTGACATCCTGGCTAAACTGAAATATTCTCTTCTTCCTAAATCTATCCATGCCTTCTGCTATCTATGGTTTAATCAACAACTGGAGCTTTACTACGCAGCATACTGGGTATCAAAAAACTTCTGTTAGTCAGTGAAACTAGTGACTTGTTAATTAGCATGATAAATGTTGGAAAAGAGAGCCCTTTGGTGAAATTAAAAGCATTCAGTGCATACAGGTTGGCTGAGATCCGTGAAGGACACTGTCTCCATCTTTGCATGAATGGAGTTTGAGAATCTGGCAAGGTTTGTACCCTGTCCCCTTAAAGATGGTGCCAGAGACTTGGTCCCTAAGTGTTTCTGTGTCCAGCCATTGGCTTGGGACAGGGTTCTCAACTTCAGCACTATTGACATTTTGGGATGGGTAACTCCTTGCTGGGACGGGCTGTCCCGCTGTGCATTGTAGGATGTTAACAGCATCCCTGACCTCTACATACTAGATGTCGGTAGTAGATGCCCCTCCATGTGACAAGGAAAAATGTTGCTAGACATTGCCAATGTCCCCTAGGGGGCAAAGTTGCCTAGTTGAGAACCACTTGTTGAGATTTCTGCTGGCATGATTCTGATTAGAAGGAATGGGATCCTGCCTGAGGTATGTGGTGGTGCCTGAGGGGATGTGGCTCACAGAAATGGACAACCTAAGGGACAGCTGTGACTCCCCCGAGTCACGGAGTAGATCAGATGACTAGTTTGTGCCCGCTATGTTCATGGATGGCTGTCCAATACACCTCCGTCTGGCATAACTGGGTCTGAGCCTCTCTTGTATGCCCTAGAAGAGTCGTTCTGCTCTTCCAAGTTCAATGTTCTCTTTAGAAAGTAAGGTATTAGCACTTCTCTGTGCTCAGTTTGAGGCTTAAGTTACGGATTCTAAAATGGCAGTTACATGCATTCAACGTTATAGAAATGTCAGAGTGAAAGCTAAAATTCCCCTTTCTCACACCCCCCCAATGTTAACCCCCTCCACTTATTTTTTTTTCTAAAAAGTTTTGAAGGAACTAAAAAAACGTGGAGAATAATATAGCAAGCACCTGTGTAGTAACCCACTACTCAAAATTGCCAAAAGTAGCATATTTTCACATTTTTTCTGATATTTAAAGGAATAAAACATTATAAAGTTGAAATCTCTTTGTCCACTCTGAGTCACACCAGATGTCTTTTTCCAGAGGCAATTCCTATCATGACATGGATGTGTATCCTTCATATTTTAACAATATGTGGATGAATCAGCAAACAGTATAACACTTATTCACATAAATTATAGACTATGTATTATTATGCAAATTAGATTTGTTTTTACTTGATTTACCTTTTCTTTTTATTATGCTTTTGAGATCTTTGTTATTATGGAAAAGTATTTAATCACTTTAACTTTTGTGTGGTAATCTATTGAATTAATATACTGTGTTTTGTTTAACCATTCCCTATTAATGGACATTTCAGTTATTTGCAATTGTTATTTTTGTAAGCAAAGCAACAGTGAGCATATTTATCTATATGTCTTTGTGCATATGTGCGAGATTTCTCTAGGGCAAATATTCCCAGTACAGTCATATAGTAAAACTGTTGGGTAGTATTTTCAAAGTCACTGTCCGTGGCCACATTGCTTTCTAAATTTAAGTGTGCAAGTTCATCTCAAGTAGAAGTTTATGTGTGTGTGTTCCATTTCCCAGATCTTATTTCTCTCCATTGGGTGATGTGAGAGCCTCCATGTGACCCACCTGGTCTCCGGTTGTAAATCAGATCTCCTCTGAGTGACTTGACGTTGTCCAGCAGCGTCTTAGCTCAGTTCATGGTAGTCTGACGGTCCACGCTTCCTCCTTCCACCCCTACAGAGCTGGGTGCTGGGGGAGTCCATTGCAGGGGCTGCGGCTCTGTTTTGCTCTCCATTCACCACCAGGGGAGTCCTTCTCAATTCCCATCTCGCACAGTGACCCTGGTCCCTTTCCCTTTCCCAAGACCCATTACCCTGCCTGACTTGAATTCCTGCAGCCCCTGTGATTTCCTGTTGGAAGCTCAGTAAGTCTGAATCTTCTCACCTCTGTGTTCTTCTGCTCCTTTTCTGGACCACAGGAATGCTTATCATCTTTCTGAGGACAGCTATGTATTTTCAGTGCATTAAAGATATTTATTAATGCTATGTGGAATTTTTTTTGGGGGGGTGGAGGCACGGTTGATAACTTACAGAATCATTTTGGCCAGAAATGGAACATATCAATTTTTAAGATTTTGGAGTTTTTTTAGACCTTTGTCTAGAATTTTTATGCACACATACACACACACACCCAAGACACATACACGTGTGTGTGTGTTATGTGAATGTGTATATATATCTTAACATAAATGGAATCATGTTGTTATATAATTGTTACAATATTGTTACACATACTGTAATCATTCAATGTATCTTCCTTTCTTCCTTCTCTTTCTTTCCTTGTTTCTTACATATTATTCCTTGATATTCGCATAACAATTTGTTTAACCATTGCTTTATTAGTGGACATTAGGTTGTTTCTAATGGCTCACAACTAGAAACTGTGCTATAATGAACATACATTTATATACACATATATATTTTTTTTCTGAACATGTGTAAACATTTCTGCAGTGTAGATTCTCCAAAGTGGAACTTATGAAAGAAAGCTCATGACTAATTTTGAGAGACTCTACTAAATTATCTTTCAAGAGGGCTGCACCAAGTGTGTTCTGTTTCCCTAAATCCTAGACCAGTCCTATCTAGGCTTTATCACAAGGTAACAGTCATACGAAGTGACAATATTTGCACCACATCCTTGAGTAGCCAGAAAATGCTTCTGTACTGGGAAGCAAGTGGCTGGGAGCTCTGGTATCTCCCTATCACCTTGACAGTGAAAAGAGAAATATCTCAGCACTTGCCACCCATACCCAGCATAGCCATGGGTGAGTTCTGACTTGGACATCATCATAATATCAACCTTGAACCTTTGTCCTTCTAATGAGTGAGAATATGTCATTATTATTTTAACTTGCATACCCCTTATTTCCAGGGAGATTGGTTGTCTTTTTACATCATTTTTTGGCCATTTGTATTTTTTCCTCCATGAATATCCTATTTGCCTATCTCTTATTTCTTATTGATGTGTAGGAACTCTTTTTCATACTCTGTATATAATTCTTTATCTAAAATATGGATATAGATCTATGGTCTCTTAACTTTCACATAGTATATTGTGCCATAAAGAAATTTAGAATTTCTGAATCATCAAATATTTTAATCTTTTCGCTTTTGGTTTTGTTTGGGGATTTAGAAACTTATTTACTTATTTATATTTATCATTTTTATTTATCATAGTTGACATACAATGTTATATTAGTTTCAGGTATACAACATAGTGATTGGACGATTCTATACATTGTAGAAATTTTTTTAACCATCAAATTATTTAAAATAATAACTCTTTCAATATTTTTATAGTATTAGAACTCCATATGAAATTTCTTCTAGGGTCCAATTTGAAATAGAAATTTAAGTTAGCCTCCTTTGAAGTGTCCATCCCAAGGTCATTTATCTTCTGATTTGAATCATACTTTTATTATTCAAAATCCCCATAATACAGAAGTGTTTTTTGGACACCCCCCCCATTCTCTTCTGCAACCCACCACCTATTCCCTTAATGAGATCACTAGTTTTATAATGTATTTTGAAATCTGCTGGACACTAAGGCTTGTTTTTCTTCCCTTCAAACCACAGTATACTTTCCCTTTAACATGTTGCAAAGCTGAGCTGCAGGGAATAATCGCTTGGTGGAGTGAAATGCACAGAAGAGTCTTGGCGCCTTGTGGCAATGCTGAGATTGTGATTGGTCAGGAGGGAGAACCGATCATTGAGGACCAAAGTATAGAAACTCTTTTTTGGGATTCCTGTCATTTGGCACATGCCCACTGATATGGTGAAATTGAGGAAAAAATGTTAAAAAACACAAACACTTCCCAGCACCAGCAGCTCCTGGGACCTGAAGAGTATTTAAGTTACTCTTGAATTGACTTCAAGTTTGAACTGACTTGGCCTCTGAAGTTTTCTGGACTTCTAATCATCAGGTATGCCCAGGCCTGCCTTCATCTAAAATTGTCTAGTCCTACCCCTGCACAGAGAAGATGAGCCAAAATATTCAAGAAAAATCATCATAATTATAGGATCTAGTATAGTAATGTAGGGCATGGGCTAGGCTGGTGACTTGATTAATATTTCTCTCCTGTATAACAAGGCAGGTAGGAATCTCTGCCCCATGGGGTCATTCAGTTACTTGGTTCCTTCACTCTTGTTTTTCTACCAACTTAGAGGTGGGCTCCATTCACATGATTGAACCTGATTTCCCAGCACCATGTGCTTCTTCTGACTTATAGGAAAGAGCAAAGGAAAGAAGTTTATGGCCAGTGCATGCAGTGCATGCTACGAAATGTATATTTAGCTGGGTAGTCACTGTCCTGCTAAAATTCAGGGTGTGTGTGTGTGTGTTCTTTTATTAAAATGAAGAAGGGGAGATGTATCCTGGGGAGTATTTGACAATCTCTGCCTCATCTAGATATCAATTTTGATAACCCCAAAAGAAAAAATACACTTGCATGATACAAAATCAAAACACACACATATATACATATATCTAGATATATCTAGATCTACCTACATTTCATCATTTCTGTTACCATACAGAAGCTCTGAAATTGAAATATGTCTTAATAATTCATGATGTCTTACAGCCTCTGTCAGCCGGAAACAGTGATGATATGGTTTAGCTGTACATTCGTAAACTTGGCCATTTAAACAGTGACCTCTCCCCAGGGGGGGGGAAATATATTTAAGGACCATTTGAAGAAGGAATATGAGTGTTTGTTTTGGTTTATAATCTTCTGTTGACACCCAGAAAAGTCAAGAATGCTTCAGCATCAAGATTGCAAAATGGTACAGATAACAATATGGTACTGTATACTTAAAAATCTGTGAAGAGGATAGATCTCATGTGAAGTGTTCTTACCACAATAAAAATTTTTAAAACAGAAAACAAAATTGCAGAATGGATGTCAGCTTCTCAGAAGATTTCAGGGAAAAGAGTGGAATGTTCCAAAGGAATGCTGCCCTATGCTCTTGATGGCGGGGAAACAGTATGGGTGGAAAAATACCAACTTTGCTGAGTCTGATTGGAAAAATGAATTATAAGAGCTTGACCTTGAATGTGAATGCAGAGACTTCTCTGGTTTATTGAAGCAACATATTCATTTTGATGTATGCACAAGACTGATATGATAAAACTCTATTCTGGGCGCCTGGGTGGCTCAGTTGGTTAAGCGTCTGCCTTCAGCTCAGGTCATGATCCCAGGGTCCTGGGATTGAGCCCCGCATCGGGCTCCTTGCTCCTCGGGGAGCCTGCTTCTCCCTCTCCCTCTGCTGCTCCCCCTGCTTGTACTCTCTCTCTCTCTCTCTCTGTCAGATAAATAAAATCTTTAAAAAAAAATTAAACTCTATTCTAAATAAGTCCAGGAGAGTTTTAAATGATACGAAAGCATTGAGTGTTAAAAAGAACTGTGAATTGTGTAAGACTGATGCATCACAGACCTGTACCCCTGAAACAAATAATACATTATATGTTTTAAAAAAAGTATTCTCCCAAACTTGGAAATAGACAAAAGCGATTACTAAATTTCTTCCAGTGCAGTGCTAGGTTTGATTTTTTATTTACTTGGCTGTTTTACATCTCTGTAGGGGCAGAGGTTACTTTGTAGATTTATGTCCAGTAGAAATGCAAATAATTTCCATTCAGTGGAATAGATAAGCCGAATGATTATGGTGATAGCCTTGTTTGGCATTAACTAGTTTTTTTTTGTAAAGCCTACCCCAGCAACTTATTAAATCGCCTCTATATACCTAGCTTTTCAAATTCTCTTTGGACTGATTTTAACATCTTACTGGTTCCCTCAATAACTAATGAGTTAAATCAAATCTTTGACATGTATTTATTTTAAATTTGCATGACAGTGTTGTCCTTTAAACTTTTGCAAACTATCCTTTAACAAATCATAAGTGACTGGGCAGCATTTCATTAGTGCTACATAAAATCATAGCATGACTCACTGTTTTTTAAAGATTTTATTTATTTATATTAGAGAGAAAGAAAGAGAAAGAGAAAAAGCAAGCGAGAGAGAGCACGAGTGGTGGGGAGGGGCAGAGGGAGAAGAAGACTCCCTGCTGAGCAGAGAGCCTGAGCGGGGCTCAATCCCAGGACTCTGGAATCATGACCAGAGGCGAAGGCAGACAGAATCAACTGAGTCACCCAGGCGCCCTAGCATGACCCACTATTGATGGCATGTTAGATATGATGAATTATGGATCACTGCATCAATGAGCCAGTTAAAGGAAACTAACAAGACCAAATCACAAGTGTTGTGGGCATGTCCATCTCAAATATCTTGATGAAGCTTTAATCTGGACATACTTTGCAGTCGGCATTTGTCATTATTTCGCCTCCCCAGCATCTGAAACCTGATTCCTATGCTTGGGAATTTCCTATCTATGATATCTTATGGAACACTGAGCTGCTTTCCCACAGCAGCAGCCAAACATGGCAGCTACTTGTTTCCCCAGTGTCCTGGTATGTGACCCACTGCTGTACATTTTAAATTCGAGACTGGCGCTTCAAGGAAGCAAGATTTGCAGGAATCCTGTCTGGTGGTGGCAGTAGCTATTGTAAGATGGTAAGTAAGTAAGTAAGTAAGATGGTAAGTCCTCATGGCCGAGGCAGGCCACTGAGGGGTGTCTTCCCCCACACAAAAATTGTAAAGCAAAAGGGATATTGCACCCATGGGGGAAATGTATAAATTTACTTGGTTCTCCAACCTTCCTGACAATTCTTAAGCTGCCCTGTATCCTTAAAAAAAATTGTTCTGCTTAAATCAGCTGGAGCCAGCTCCATTCAAAGTGCCCTGATACAACCATATTTGACCACCTTCCTAGTGAATTCTATAATGAAAATTAAAAACGAGAAACCAGAAGCTACGGTCTTGGCAGCTGGTGCAGTTATCAAAGGTAAGCCGTTGCATTTTGAACAGAGGAAGCTAGCTCCTGTGATAGAATAGCTGTGAGCTTCTGTAGTCACTCTGCAACTTACCACCTAGCTGAGAGGCCAGGGTTAGACACCACTAGCATGGGTGACTGATTGAAACAATGTGCGCACACCCATTTATTGGACCACAGGCAGAAGTCCTGGGGTTTGGTCAAAATCAGAATTCTGCATTATTATGGAACAGGGATCTGGGGAAACAGAAATAAACCCCACATCTCCAGGATAACTCTCCTACAAACAAATGACTGAGTTCCATGTTGCCATTCCCGGAAAAATAATAACTGGCTTCTAATAGGAAAATAGTTCTATGAAAAATAGGCATTTAGAAAATACAATTTGCAAAGAGAACAGCAAGCATACATTTAAGGGACCATAAAACCCTCCGTATAATAAATGCACTTTAATAAAAAAAAGGGCAAAATTAAATTATGCTAAAGGAATTAAGATGGTCTCTTGCTGCTACAATGACAGAAGCCATACATACAGAGACAGTGTTTGTCTTTGTTTATATAATATTAGTTTATATATTCCTGGACAAAAGCAAGAAAAAAATAAACTATAGAGGTTTTTTTTTAAATAAGAATCACCAGAAACTATAGATTTTTTCATATTCAAGCATTTGTTCATCCAACAATTTTTTCAGAAACTCTCTCTTTCAGGCACAGAAAAAGCAGAGAAGGGCTGGCACATGAACAAAACATGGTACATTTGAGCAACTGAAAACAGTTGTTGGAGCACAGAGAGCATTAAAGGGGCTGTAGACAAGCAGCAACCAGCTGAGACGGTGCTTTTAGATTGTATTAGAGAAATTAGACATTATACAATGTGCAAGGTGGAGACACTGAAATGCTTGGAATGTCTCCCTTAGAGACATGAACACAATCAGATTTGTGTTTTAGAAAGATCATAGCTGCCTGTGGTGAAGAGATTGGAGAAGCCAAATATGGGTACATCAGCATCAAGTAGGAGGTGGTCCAGGAGCTCAGGGGAGGGAATGGAGGCAATAGTGGGAAGGATTCAAGAGAAATTTAAGCAGTGAAATTAACAGGAATGGGTTAGTTATGTGTGGGTATGGGGAACCCAGATTCTGATCTGATCAGA
This sequence comes from Eumetopias jubatus, assembly GCF_037043125.1. Classification (NCBI taxonomy): domain Eukaryota; kingdom Metazoa; phylum Chordata; class Mammalia; order Carnivora; family Otariidae; genus Eumetopias; species Eumetopias jubatus. Next base: position 31,034,542 of record NW_028274815.1, read on the forward strand.
AGGTGGTTGGTTGGTGATACCAATCTCACTTATAAATTACACAAGAAGAACAGGATTGGCAGTGGTGTCAATGATGAGTTCAGCACTAAATATGTTGAATTCCAAGTGTCTGCCAGACATGTGAGTAAGGATGTTCAAAAGGCTGTTGAAATACATGAATCACAGAGCAAAGATCTAGGCTGAAGACATAGGCTCTGAAATCGTCAACTTCATCCCAGAGGTGGCTGAAGCCAAGGGTTATTGCAAAAGAGAACCTTGAGGAACTAGCGTCAGGCTGTGGACTTAACAAAGAAGACTGAGAATTAGGAAACAAGTCAGAACTGGAGATGCTATAGAGGTGGAGGCAAGAGAGATTCAGGAAGGGGCACCACTTAGGCCATGGACTGAGAAGTAGCCAACAAACTGACCAATCAGGCTCTTCTCTGTGAGTTGTTGCTAGGGAAAAGAGTCATACTATCTGTTATAACAAGGCAATTCTCCTCCTTTTCTTCCTCCTCCCCACTTCTTTCAGATCTCCTCCATCTTTTTTTCTCTTCCTGTTCATTTCCTTCCTCCTCCTCATTTTCCCTCACATTCTATGACCATGACCAATGGGATATTTAAAAATTCAACTGTTCTTTACATCCCCCCCCTTTTTTTGTAGCATTTTCTTAAACATATCTAGGACAGACTTTCCTATCCAAGGTTTGGGATTGTTTGTTCACAGGCTGGCAGAGGACAGGGGCAGAGGGAGCTTCTGAATCACAGAAGAATTTGTAGGGAAAGGAAGAGGTCTAGTGCAAACTTTTAAATGTAGGAGTGGATGGGAGGGATTCAAACATTAGGTCTTTAGGGAGAAAGGATATCTGAGTGTTGATCAGAGAAAGGACAGATGAAGGGAATGGGAGGAAAATAGCTCAGATCAAGAGCCAGGCAACTGAATACGTGCAAAAGGGAGGTAAACGTTCAAGAATTCTAATTTTGAGAGCCAGGGAGAAAGTTAAGTTCTGGCATTGCTAAGCAGAAAAGCTTGAGCAGTAGATATCAGGCTGGTAGCCGTGGTTACCCAAAAAGGATTGAGGAACTTTCTCTCCCTGAGGGCACCGAATAAAACTCTCCTCTCACCTATTGGGGTGCCTGGGTGTCTCAATCAGTTATACATCCCACCCTTTGGCTCAGGTCATGCTCTCATGGGTTGTGAGATCTAGTTCCATATCGGGCTCCACGGACGGAGAGTCTGCCTAAAGAGTCTCTTTCTCCTCTCAATCACCCACACATGCTCTTTCTCTAAAATAATTTTTAAAAAATCTTAAAAAAAACAACTTTCCTTTCACTTATTTTCTCAATTAGGATGATCCTCTACCTCATTTTCTATTTATTTATTCACTCATTTATTCAGCAAATAGTTGTTGAAAATTTACAATGTATTAAGTAGTAGAGCACAGATGGAAAGACAATGTCCTTGGTTTCACGCTGCTTAATAGACCTACTGACTCACTGTGATGATGTCTTAGGGCAGGAGGGTACAAGTTCTGCTGAGGTCCATGCTGTTAGGAAGGACTTCAGAGAGGAACAAACTTCTGTGGATCCTTCACAGTTTCAGGTGGCCTCTGGGATGACTCTAAACTCTTTGTTGCCCTCTCACTGCATCTTCAGGGATAATGTATCTTGGAATTTTTATGTTAGTCTTTTTGACCCTCTTTCAGAACCTCTCCATTTGGTATTTTGTTCTAGTTCTCTGATAGCAGGTTGCAAGTTCTGGTCTAGGGGCTCTCCTCTTTCTACCCACTTCTTGGACTTTTTTATCCCATGAACTCATGGACTTAGAGTCACAGAGTGAACATTGCATTCTTTCTATCTCTTTTCTTACTTGTGGGGGAAAAGGGGGGGGGGATTCCTAATCTCCTTGCCCTGGCCAAACCTGAGGACACTGATGATAAAGCACTTGGGAATAATTAATGAAATAGATTGCCATTTTATGAACCAGAATAACATCCTGCTAGGAATGTCTTCCTGCAGATACAGAAAGTGAGAATAGGGCTCTGAGAACTCTAAAAGTAAACATCCAAGTCTGCTGATAATGGGCATTTTAAGTTAGTGGAAATCATACTCAGGGAAATGAACCAGTGCAGTTAGAAAGCCAAATGAGTTTATTAAGTGTCTTGGACGGGTGTATAAAGGCATTATTGTACATGAGCTCATTCAAAAACCCAGCAGATGGGGAGTATATGCCCCTGCATACTATCCCTTTGTTTTTCTACAGGAAGATTGCGTTATAAATTCCATCTAATGAGCAAATCAGCAAAAGAAAAGATAATGTCTTTATCTCAGAATAGAGCTTAAAAATTATATGAAAGCATTAAAATAAAAGATATACTTGTGCATTTTTAATGAATTATTTGCAATCAGTTTATAGCTATGATCATATTGTAAAGACTGATTTCTGGTATTAAGACAGTGGATGCCTATGCATTTTTTTCCCCAGGAAAGTAAAAACAGATGATAATAATGATAGGTACTATAAAATTACTGAGTCTTCTGGACCATCAAGGATATTATTTTAAATGAGTAGAGGATGCTAAATCTTCTTTCTTTAATCTAAACTGAGGCAACAGATGATAGACATTTGTCCTCAAAGTGTGTGTGAAACACATTGTCACGTGCAGACTTTACAAAAACAATGCCCAAGAAGCAATTCCACAATTCTTGAAACTCCTGAGCATCCTAATTTACTTTGGGAAATAAAAGGGTGGATAGAGAAAACAGAGGAGGGAAGGTTTTACCAGATTTTCTGGGAGAGCATTGTTGCTTTTTGTGAGTTTCCACCCATCTTCCTCACAGGGGAAAAAGAGGTTGGAGGAAATATCTCCTAATCCCAGGTCTCAGGAGGGGAAGCATCAAAGGGTCACTTGGAGAGTTTGTTGTACGTTCCTTGAGGGGAACTGCAGTTCGCCTAATGAACCAATGCCTCACTCAAACCAAGGAAAGCTAAGGAGCCCAGTGGCAGGTGCGTAGAGGTGGTGGCTCTATTCCCAGCATTTGTCAGGGTGGAGAATGCATGAGTGTTTCCATAAGTGGGTCAGGCAGAGAGATGAGCTGAAACTGTTTTAAGTCTGTGGTAGGCAGCTTTCAAAAATGGCCCTCAAAGTTCTCCACTCCCTGGTATTCATGCCCTTATGTCATCTCCTCCCCTTGAGTGTGGGCTAGACCTAGTGACTTCCTTCTAATGAATAGAATATGACAAAAGTGATTGGATGTCTCTTCTGGGATTAGGTGACAGACGGTGACTTCTGTCTTGCTGGACTCCCTCTTGTTGCACTCTCAGGTTGTGTGCTTTAATGAAGCAAGCTGCCATGTTGGACAAGCCCACATGGCAAAACTCTGAGGGCAACCTCTAGTCAAAAGCCAGTGAGGCACTAAGGCCATCTGAGGGAAACGATCCAAGAAGTAGGTAGAAAGAGGAGAGTGTCTAGACCAGAATTTGCAACCTGCTAATAGAGAACTGGAACAAAATACCAAATGGAGAGGTTCTGAATGAGGGGCCCAGAGAGAACAAAGCCATCATCAAGGAAGACATGTCCCTTGGTCTTCTTTTCCTTCCTCCATCTCTCACATCAGACCCAGAGGGCTGAGACCTAAGTTACCTAAGTTACCAAGCTAAGACAAAAAACAGGAACTGAGGGAGTAGCTACCACACCCCCGTGCCACTCGGCAGTTGGTCTGCTTGGGCAGGTTCTAGATGGGGAAGGGGGAAAGACTGTTCTAACTTGACTTCAGATATGAATCATATTTGGTCTGGACAGTTTCAATTGGTGAGTTGAGCCTGGGTTTTATGATGTAAAGTGGTGGGAAAAATCGGTGTTTTCTTCCAAGGACTGAGGAAGATCACCCCCACCAAGAACATATTTAGAATAAAGTTGTGTTTTGATACATTGTTAGTTGTGTTTGTTTGACACACTGGTTAAAATTATGTCTTAAGGCTTTGAAAACTGATAGATTAGGAATGGTGTCTATAACCGTAGTTCTATGTCATCCCATTTCCGAATAATTTATTATTATTTTTTGTTCCGTTTATGTGCCAGGAACATATTAAATTTTTTAAAGTTCAGGATATAATCTCTTGAGATTTCTGATTATAATGTTTAAAAATTAAAATAATGAGTAGGCAGAGGAGAGAGGATTTTTGGGGCAGTGGACATACTCTGTATGATATTACACATTCGTTGAGACCCATAGAATGTGCACCACCAAGAGTGAACCCTATTGTAAGCCATGGACTCTGTATGATTATGATGTATCAGCATAGGTTCTTTGATTCTCTGGCACAGGGTTTTGATGGTAGGGGAGGCTGTGCATATATGTAGAGCCAGGGGGATATGGGAAGTCTCTGTACCTTCTCAATTTTATTGTGAATCTAAAACTGTTGTAAAAATAAAGCCTATTTTTTTTTAAGAAAGATTTTATTTATTTGTGTGAGAGAGAGAGAGCAGAGGGAGAGGGAGAAGCAGACTCCCCGCTGAGCAGGGAGCAAGCCCAAGGCAGGCCGATCCCAGGACCCTGAGATCATGATCTGAGCTGAAGGCAGACCCTTAACCGATTGAGCCACCCAGGTGCCCTAAGCCTATTTTTTTTAAAATTAAAAATTAAATAAAAATCTCTCCCTTCCTGGCCATATGTGTGACGAGTTAGTAAACATGTAATATGTTTGTAATATCCACTGATAACGGACAGAAGCACCTGCTTATTTATATTTTAATTTGTGAATTGGCTTCTATTATTGAACTCTTTTGGATTTAACAATGAGAGTAAAGAAAATTGGAGTCTCTTGGGCGGGGGGGAGTTCTCAGAAGGTAAACAGAACAGAACTAGTCTGGCCAAATAGAGAGAAAAGAGAAAAACGTTTGCATACAGGTACAGACAGCATCATTTAATTAGGTGAGTTAGTAAGCCGGCCAAATCCATTCTCTGCCCTGCTCTGTGCTCCAGGAGCCTGACCTCAGTGAACTGTAGGTCCCAGGGTCCCTTGGCCTCTGGGTGGCAGTGGGGTTTGGCCACTGGCGGACTGTGTGTGGAGGCTGGAGATTAGAGGACAGGAAGAGACAGGTTGAGGTATGTTCCTCTTTCCACTCTCTCTGCCTTGGCACCATTCTGACGGTGGCTGTGTTCTCCTGTGATCACAGCCCTATTGGGCTGCCTCCCTCTCTGGCTACAGCTCTCGCGGAGCTCTGGTAACATTAGACACGCCCCCACCCTCACCCCAGGTGTAGGGATGGTAAGGGCTTCCTGCTATTGCTCGTCACTGGGGTCTCCAACATGCACCGTGGTTCCTGAAGAATTCCATCACTAAAATGGTCTTTCAAAATCTCAGCAGAATGTGCTGTTTGTTTCCTGCCGGGATCCTGACACAGGTAGGAGCCAATTACCCGCCTGAGAGGTCCAGAAACTCCAGTGACAGCATCTGAACTTCCATCTGGTTCATTGTTCTTTTGCTTTTCTACATCTTAGAATTAGATGATCTGCTTAATTTTGCTATCGAATCATTTAACAAGGTAAGTGTCCACACAACCTTCTTTCACACTTTGTGATTAGAGGAGCTTGTTTTCAAGTTTGGTCACCCGAGTAGATTCTGAGCCCTCTCTCCTTGCTGGTCCCTTCTTGAGCTAACACTTGCTACACACAATACAGCAAGACCTTGAACCTGGCCTCTGACCTCCTGGGAATCATTGGCAATGGCTCCCTTTATTCTGTATACACCTAACTCTGCTGGGTCCAGGGACTTTTATGCTTTGAAGTCTGGATTCAGCAACTCTAAGCTGGTTGTAGAAAATTAATAATAAGAAAAGAAAGTTGAAACCACAAAATCACCACTAGCCCAAATTTGCTAATGAAATTTCCTCAAAACACCAGTGTTAATTCAATCCTCACATGAACGCCAGGGTGACAAATGAATCCTCTGTGTTGTGGAGTTGACAGGTTCAGACCTTATGGAAAAAGGAACTAGAGCCCGTCTCAAACCTGAGCCCTTTCCAAAAAGAAAGCTGTGTCTCCTGGCACAACACCAAATTACCCAACCAGGATTTTGTCTTATTCATTTCTATGGCATTTTGCCTAAGGTGAAGGGCGCGTGCGCGCGCACACACACACACACACACACACCTGTTTGAAATTTCAGATGAATAAAGTTTTTTAATAGATAGAACAAAATCTATACTTATTCTAATCTGATAAAGATGTAGATGGTTGGGGTACCTGGGTGGCTCTGTCAGTTGGGAGTCCATCTTTTGATTTTGGCTCAGGTCATAATCTCAAGGTCCTGGGACTGAGCCTGTGTCAGGCTCCCCACTCAGCAGGGAGTCTGCTTGTCCCTCTCCCTCTGCCCTTCCCCCAGCTCATGCTCGCTTGCTCTCTCTCCCTCAAATAAATAAAATCTTAAAAAGAGAAGGAATAAATTTTGTTTTTAAAAAAACAAGAAGACCCTACATTCCAAAACAACTTTTGGTAGCTACTGGGTTTAGTCATCAATATTCTCTCTCTTCTTTAGAATGGCACTTCCTGTCCCCTAAGATTAGGCATCGCCACATGGCTTGCTTTGTTGTCCAGTGAAATGTGAAGGAAAGTGGCATGGGTCACTCTTGGGTGGAAACTCTGTGTATATGGGCCACACTTTATTTTCTTCTGCCATGACACCCAGCAAAGTTCTGATAATGGCTACTCCACCAGCCCCAGCCCGAAGTGAGGGGGAGGGGGAGCAGAGTCCCCACCAGCCCAAGGTATGAGTGAGTCATGCAACTTTGTTGTTTTAAACCACTAACTTTATGGAGTTTTTGTCTACCATCTCACTGACCCCCCCCCCCGACTGATATGGAAGTAGCAAGTTCCTGAAAACTCCACTCCAAAGCATAAAAAATACAGTCCCACAGAAATATTAGATGGAGAATAGTATAAATGGAAGTTCATTTCTAATCAAGAATTAAGCAGCAAATAAATATAACAGTAATGCATATAACTTGTAGATGTTGTAGATAAGAAATTTTACATGAGACATAGATGTAGATTGTTATACAAATAAAAATGCAATAACCATAAGATTTCATTATAATTTAGTAGTCTTAAGCAACACGCACTGATTCTGTAAGATACCCACACTCTTCTGTCATTAATTTTACCTACCAGAAATGACTTCATTTTAGAAGCTTGTGTTTGGTGATGTTTTGCTTGCTTTCTTAAGCTTTGAATTGCTCTTCTGGAGATCAGGGGATGGTGGTGGCAGGGAATGGAAAGGATTCAGATGGTCCGCATCTTTTTAAAAAAGTCGACAACTTCTTTATTTGATGGTACATCTTACTGTTGGATTCTAAAATGTTCAACCTTGGAAGTAAGCTCAAAATTGTATTTGTTTCAAAAAAGAAAAAAACAATCCTAGCATCCAAATAGCTGCAGGCCTCCTGGAGCACTTAGTTCTTTATGCATTTAGGGCAGGGATTCTTGACATGAATTTGTCTGGCCCACTTGCTCATCAGGCTTGCTTTCCTCTTTCCTTGTTCCCATTCATGCAATTGCGTTGTATTTAAGGTGAAGAAATTTGGCCAAGGAGTGTGGAAGTAGGGAGACTGACTGTTGTACCTCCTAGCTTGGAGGGTAGATGTGGACATTTGTTTACTGATAAATATTTCTGGTTTTTTTTAGAGCAGTTTTAGGTTCACAACATAATTGAGAGGAACGTACAGAGATTTCCCACATACCTCTGTTGCCACGTGCAGCCTTCCAGCCATCAAAACCCTGCTTGGAAGGGCACATTTGTCATGGCTGATGAACCTGAATTGACACATCATAATCGCCCAGAGCCCATAGTTTACATCAAGGCTCTCTCCTGATGGTGTACATTGTGTGGTTTGGGACAAATGTGTAAGGACGTGTATCCATCACTACAGTATCACCCGGAGTATTTTCATAACCAGAAAAATCCTCTGTGCCCCACCTATTTCATTCCCCCAGAAACTCTTGGCAACCACTGATCTTTTTATAGTCTCTGTGGTTTTGCCTTTTAAATACTAGCTGATAGAGGCTTTGCTCCTACAGCTTTTCTGAGTCCATTCCTAGTTCCAGCACCAGAGACGGGTCAGAAAGTTACTAGTAACTTCAAGGTAACCAAAAGGGAATCCTGAGTGTTTTTCTGTGAAGTACTGGGTTTAATTTTCTATGGGTTGCCCATTTTAAACCTCTATGGGGATAAAGGTTAACTTTGGATCTTTTCCAAAAGAGATGCAAAAAAAAAAAAAAAAAAAAAATCCCGTCCTAATGGATAAGATAACCCAAAAGGTTTCTAGCTCCGTAAAACATCAACCAGGTTTTTTGTTGTTGTTGTTTTGTTTTGTTTTGTTTTTACATATAGCCAGCTTCTCAAATGTTTTTTGAACCGGTTCTAATGTCTTACTGATTACCTCATTAATTAATGAGTTAAAGAAAATATTTGACAAGTGGTCTTTTCATATTTGCCTGAGAGTCACAATTTTACCTTTTTGAAAATGATATTTTAACGGGATCCTATTTCTGTTACAGGCACCGGGAAGGAAAGTATTGATGGTGCTCTGTGAATGGACAGGTAGCTGAGCACACACACTTAGCTCTTACTCAGACCCTATTCTTCCGACAGGACCATGGATTGCTGTGTTATGAAAGCAGACAGCTCTAATGTTGGCAGCTTTAATGGAAAAAGACAGGCTTTGGAAAGACACTGATCAATGGATAGTGATTTTATAATTAGAGAAGCATTACTGTCAGCAATGTGCTTGGCCCCAGCTCTAGTGGCCGTATTAGATGGTAGGAACTCTGTTAAGTGACCGAGCTCAGGGAAAACACAGGGACCAAGGCTCTGCATGTCTGCTCCGTGGTCCTCCCTCCCTGTACCAGACACTATACATGTTACGTATGTTACCAACAGTTATGTGTGCTATATGTCCAAAGCTACTTGATCAAGTTTCCTTGCTCTACCTGGAGGGAGCAATGGCTTTAAAGCCTTTGCTTTAGGAGATTAATGCGTAGGTAGAAAGAAGGCAGAAGACACATGTAAAAATTCTATAAAACCGGTAGGTGACAAAGGCCTGCAGTTTAGAGTCCAAAGTCAGTAGGGGCTGGAGACCACCAGGCTCTGAGCCTCTGCAGGAGCTGGAGACGTATTTCTCTGCACCTGCCTCGCACAGCGTTTGGTACTTAGAAACGCAATGGCTCAGCTGCCATCATTGTGAAAGAGAAGGCTCGAAATGAGAACGAGCAGAGGTTTTAGAAGGAAAAATGATAGGAAAACTGTGGCTGAGGAAGGCTTTGGAGGCTGAGCAGGGGACAGGGGAATGCTCGGGAAGGGAACGGTGCTCGGGAAGACCGGTCTCCAGGCCCAAGCTCACCTCGGGGCCCTGCTGGCGCTCTGGAAAGAGCGCCGGCGCTGAGCAGGTACGCGGTCTGCACCCTGCCACCTACGATAGGAAAGAAATCTCCACTGATAACCAGTGATACCACTCCACTGACAGGAAAGAAATCTCGGAGGTTCTCCCCAGATGATAACCGGAAATAACTCGACCTGTTCCAACTCCATCATGGGGAGGTTGACACTTGCAGGCAATCTGGTGAAGGTGCCCTGTCAATTCCAAGCACCGCTCGGGTCTAAGTACTTGTACACTCAGGGGTGCAGAGATGTGAAGCCCACATTCCAGGATCTCTTCGGGCTGGGAGCAGTTCTCACAGGATCAAGTACACTCGAGTAACAGGAACACTAAGCTCCTCGAGAGCAGTTTGGGCGTCCCCAGACGGACGGCAGCCGCCCCCCTGCGTTTCTGACTATCGGGGGATAAAGAAAGGGGTTTGTGAAGGGCACGTGGGCAGGGCTCTCCCCTCCCTCCAGGGGCCGTGTCCACCCGCTGGGATCTGTTTTATTTGGACTGAGTTTGCTGATACTCTGTGACAACCAGTTCCGGATGGTTTATAAACAATTAGCCTGACAGTTTGACGGATGAAGGTAACGTTTGGGTATCATCTGCACAGCAATGAAAGACAGATGATTATTTCTGACAGGGGGGGGAAAAAGTACTGGCGATGTGGAAATGGAGAAACCAGAGCGCCGAGGTTCGCACTGCCTTAAGATATGGGGCCAGAGCAAAACCCCACGGGAGATGAGGCCCGACAGCCTGGGTGACTATCCTGGTCTGGACACTGGGTGGAGCCTCATGGCACACAGCATGTTGTAGAAAACCCTGGGTTTGCAGCTCCTCATCTGAGAGAAACCAGGAGAAAGGAAAGCAAGGTCAGTTGTGGCAATGGTAAAATCCACAGGCCGGCCTGGGACCTGGGATTCACTTTGACTCACACTTTTTTTTTTTTTCCTCCAAGTTTTATGTCCTATTTAATTCTGTAGGCATTCTTTTATATATTCATATATATATATATTTAGTCTCAGAGGTAGAATTTAGTGATGCATCAGTTGCATATAACACCCAATGCGGACTACATCACATGCCCTCCTTAATGCCCATCACCCAGTTACCCCATGCCCCACCTGCCTCCCCTCCAGCAACCCTCCATTTCTTGGAGATCAGCATCTCTTCTGGTTTGCCTCTCAACTTCCATCTTATTTTATTTTTCCTTCCCCTCCCCTATGTTCGTCTGTTTTGTGTCTTAAATTCCACATATGACTGAGATCATATGGTATTTGTCTTTCTCTGACTGACTTATTTCACTTAGCATAACACCCTCTAGTTCTATCCACGTTGTTGCAAATGGCAGGGTTTCATTCTTTTTGATGGCTAAGCGATATTCCATTGTGTCTATAATTCCATAGTCAATTTTAAAATTGATATATAATTCACCTCCCATAAACTTCATCCCTTAAAAATGTACAATTCAGTGGTTTTTAGTATATTCACAGACTTGCACAACCATCACTGCCATCAAGCTCTGGAATACCTTCTTCATCCCAAAAGGAAACCCCGTGCTCAGTAATGACCACTCCCTATCCCCCACTTCTGCCCCAGCTTCTGGTAGCCATGAATCTGTTGTCTCTATGGATTTGCCTATTCTGGACATTTCACATAAACAGAATCATGTAATATGTGGTCTTTTGTATCTGAATCATTTCCCTTAGCATAATATTTTTGAGGTTCACCCATGCTGTAGCATGCATCACCACTTCATTGTTTTTAGGGCCAAATAATATTTCATTATATGGATATACTGTATTCTGTTTATCCAGTCATCAGTTAATGGACATTTGTGTTGTTTCTACTCTTTGACTGTTAATGAATAATGCTGCTGTGAATCTCCATGTGCAGTTTTTTTGTGTAGACATATGTGTTCAGTTCTCTGAGGTATATACCTGGGACACAATTGTTGTATATGTGGTGATTCTATGTGTAACTTTGGAGGAATCATATCTTAGATTTTTAAATGAATCATATGAATGTCAGTGTGTCTCCTCATGTCTGTCAACTCTGTGAATTCTTTGGGAAGAGGGTGGTGCTAGTAGAGAAACATGTAGGCCTGGTGGTGTAAGGAATGGTGGGAGTGGGAGCTGCCTGTTCAGAGTGAGTCTCTGAAGGCAACAGAAATGCTGGTTTCTCTTTAAAAGGAAAGCCTATCCATGCTGTGATTGAGGAGCAGGTACCTCTGCTCTGAGCCAGGACAGAAGGCCAGTGGGGATGGAGCCGATGGTTTGACAGCTGGAGTGACTGGTTTCCCTATTTTCTTGTTCACATCAGGCCATCCAAGGAAATAAGTTCCCACCTGCTGTGTACCCAGCACATCGTGGGTTTGCTCTGAAGGGCACACGTGGCCTTGGCTTGATAGGACTTGATCGGATAAACCAAGGACCATGTCAAGCAAAAGCTTTTGAACAAATGCCATATTGTGTGGTACAGATTATAACTTACCAGGGAACAGAGCATTCAGTGCAGGCTGTGAATATATGTGGGAGCCCCCACATTCACAGGCTCCCCAGGGAGAGTGACGCGAGATGAATTTGGCTCCAGTAGTACATATGTAATTCATCTTGGGGTGGAAAAGGCACCTACTTTGCTTCCTTTTCCTTCCCTAGACATTGTCTGGCACAAAAGTTGTTAAGACCATGAACTCTGCTGCGGTAATGATAGGATTTGCTTTGGTCACACGATAATCCTGAGCAAAAGGGCCTAGAAGACATATGGGCCTTGTTCTAATGTTCTATGAAGAGCAATGAATCACCTGGGCAAGTCACCCAACTTTCTAGATTCTGGCCATAGTGAAGAGTGGGTCTTTCTGGATACCAGATGCCTCTGTGATTTGATTTCTTTCTGGTATATGACTCAAGTGGAATGACTTTTAAAATTGCTGTGGACTGAACAGTCTTTCTGTTCTTGTCTGCAGCTAAATCTGGGTACATGGAGCCGAAGCTGAATCAGTATTTTTTCCACACTTAATTCAATTCAGCACAGCAGGATCTGGATGAGGCAAGAAATCAGGAAGCAAAGGGACCCAGGGTGAATGTGAGAAAGAAAAGTTCTGGCTCAGTTTAAAGTTAAAGCAATGCCAGGGGTAGACAAGGCAGTATGCTAATCAACATTCTGTTTGGGAATCAGAAGCACAGACATTTGGAGTAACAGCAATAGGGGGCATTTGAGCTGCTTAGGGGGAGTTTTGTTCCAGGGGTCAAATTTGAATTTCTTAGAAATCACTGTTCCTATCATTTCCCTAAAGAACACAAAGAGTGAGGGTTTGGCCTTCCAGTCACCACTGATCAGTTTAATACTAGGTTAACAGGAAAGCAGCAGTTTTGTAAGAGAGGAAGACAAAATACCAGAGTTTATCGGATTTAATAACACAGTAATTTAGAGCAGATACAGTTGATACCAGTGTTCAAGGGCAGATACATATGGTATAGAAAATATTTTTTAGGCCAAATCCCACACATTTGAAAATAAGTGAATTTGGCATAAATCTTTGAGAGGGGCAGAGTCATAGGGATGGGTCCCCAGACATATTGGAGATTGCACATGGGGCAGCCACCAAATCACTAGAATTTGAGGTGCTTGTAGAATAAATCCATAGGTTTAGAAAGGCCTTTATTTTTTTTTAAGATTATTTATTTGGCAGAGAAAGAGAGAGAGCACAAGCAGGGCGAGTGGCGGGCAGAGAGAGGGAGAAGCAGACTCTCTGCTGAGCAGAGAGCCTGATGTGGGGCTCCATCCCAAGACCTTGAGATCATGACCTGAGCTGAAGGCAGACACTTAACTGACTGAGCCACCCAGGTGCCCTTAGAAAGGCCTTTAAAAATCAAACATAAGAGGTAATATTTTGTGAGAGCATATTATGTGTGCCAGGCACTACTTGGAGTATTTCACATGTATGAATTTCTTTAATCCTCAGAACAATCCTGTGGGCATGATGGCTGCAAGTTACCCTCAGATACCTCAGAAAGAAAATAGTGTACTGGATAAGAAAGAGAATGACAGAGCAAAGGGGGAAATCCTACAGGGGGGTAATCTGAATAAAGAGTAATAGGGGGGCGCATGGGTAGCTCAGTCCGTTAAGCCTCCAACTCTTGGTTTCCACTCTTGGTCATGATCTCAGGGTCATGAGATTGAGCCCCGTGTCAGGCTCTGTGCTTACCTCGGAGTCTGCTTGAGATTCATTCCCTCCTCCCTCCTCTCTCTCTCTCACAAATAAATAAATAAATAAATAAATAAATAAATAAAATCTTAAAAAAAAAAAAAGCGAGAGAGTAATAGGATTTCTTTGTTTGATTCCAGCAACTTTTCTGTAGGCTTGAAATGATCACAAAATAAACGTTCAGTAAAAACACCCCTCTGAAGACAAGATCTTATTATTTTTTTAAAAGATTTTATTTATTTCTCAGAGAGTGAGAGAGAGGGAGAGAGAGAGAGAACGCCAACGAACAGGGGGAACGGCAGGCAGAGGGAGAAGCAGGCTCCCCGCTGAGCAGGGGTGATCATGACCTACGCTGAAGGCAGACGCTTAACAGACTGAGCCACCCAGGCATCCCCGAAAAGGTCTTATTGTTAGGAGATGAGAAAGCGGAGGTGTACAGAGGTTAAGTAACTTGCTCCTGGTCACCTGATACTAAATAGTGGAAGAGCCACGATTCCAGATTGTTAGGGAGCGTGACAAGGCGAGGGACATATAGAGATGGAAACACTATTAGTTGTGTTGTTGCTGCTGCAGAAGCATAATGTTGACCTTGCCACCAAGCTCAGCATTGGGTGCTGGGGCCACCCAAGCAGAGGAGCAAGGCAGGAGCTGGGAGGGAACGCTGATATTGTCAAGTCTAGTGCCCCTCAGGGGAAGGAGGAGCCACCGGTCCGTGCACTGTCACCAGCTCAAAAGGAGGTAACTGTGGCAAATGAGGGTAGGCACTGAGAAACGTTTATAGCAACTTGACATTGCTGCTACATCCAAACATTATTATTTTTCTAGAAAGTCTTTGTTTTTTTTACTCATTAATTCAAACATTTATTAAGTGCCTACTGCATGCTCAATGTTGGATGAGACTTAAGTTCGTTAAAGAGCAACTTAGAGCTGCAAGGACATAATGTCCCCTGTCAAATATGATAGCAATTTCAAATATATCAAGATTTTTCTTTTTTAAATTTTCTGATGTTTTTTCACTGAGATATGCTTGACAGATAACATTACATTAGGATCAGATGTACAGCATATTGATTCCATATATGAATATATTGCAAAGTGATAGTTAACATCCATCACCATAAATAGTTATAGGTTTTTTTTTTTTTTCTTGTGATGAGAACTTTTCAGATCTATCCTCGTTATTGGTCTTTGTTGAATTCAGGCTCTGGGTTTAGGGAGAGAGGAGATCTGTCTGGAAGCACTGCTGCGAAACCTCCTCGTTTCTTGCCTCCTCCGCTCACTTGCTTGTTGTAGCTTAGAACAGACTGATCACTGGCGAGAGTAAATAGGAATCCAAGTTATTAGGATTGTTTCCCAAGAATATAGCACCTTTTTAATCCCAAAGTAGGTCATAAATTGTCCAGCTGTGCCTGAGGCACGTGGTTGGAAAAGGTGGGAGGCAACTGGCATTCTAAGTGGAACAAATGGAAAATTTTGGCTGTGGAAGCCAAAGGGAATTCTTCACTTTAATTAAGAAGAAAAAAAAAAAAAACTCTGCAATATTGAAAGTCTAGGTAGAGAAGGCAAGACCTGGCTTCTGACTTCATTAAAATGAACCCTGTTTGATTAGAACCTAGCTAATGCAAATTGGAAAGAATCAAGGCTAAAGCCCATTGAAGTTGATCCAGTTTGGGAATTAAAACGCCACAGTTCCACTCCTGCCCTTGAAAACAGTCCTCCGCCTTCTTAGGTTATAGGTAACAAGCCTGAGCCCCTTCCTAAGGGGACAAGAGTCAGTGACCTGCTTTCCTCGGGGAATGAACTCTGGCACCTTTGAAATATTATGTTTAAAGGACAGTTTTTATGGCAAGTTCTCTAATTCAATAAATACGGAGCTTCACATCAACCAAGAGCTTATTGAGAATCATTTTTGCTGTCTGGCTGCTTGCAAAAGTCAAATCAGTAAACTATGCGGGACAAAATGTTATTCAGGTCGGGTAACTTCATATTAATGTAATGTAAATAAATCCAGAGAAAGGGAAATTTTAGAAATGCAAATAAACATCCTTCATGTGACTTGTCTCCCCAAACAGTTTCTCAGATTTTCTTTCCTCTGTGGTCATGTCTCAAGTGCCTTTTAGTGATAACCCTGGACACTCCACATTTCAGCACGATACAGATATCTCTCTCTTGTGTTCTTGTTTGCTATTCCTGTCAAAAACATGAAAGCCACATCAGCT
The DNA here is from genome assembly GCF_037043125.1 of Eumetopias jubatus. Classification (NCBI taxonomy): domain Eukaryota; kingdom Metazoa; phylum Chordata; class Mammalia; order Carnivora; family Otariidae; genus Eumetopias; species Eumetopias jubatus. The sequence goes on from NW_028274815.1 coordinate 31,050,369, forward strand.
AGTTGGAAATCCTAGAGGGATTTAGGAAGAAAAGATCAATTGTTTGACAATAAACACGGCAAATCCCATGTGATTAAATAAATGCTTGTAAACCGAAAGCAAGAAGATTGCACTTTGGGTTGTTAACCGTGAAGTGAGGACCAGAAATGACTGGGTAGGCGATCTGTTGATGGTGGGGACTCGTATTTCAACACAAAATCCGAAAAATCTGGACAAAGCAGAGATCAAGAGACATGTGAGAGCTGACTTGTTCTATTATCGAAGTTGTTTTGTTCTTGGCTTAAGAAAATAGATCTGGGATAATCTAGTTTTTATAAACTGCCGCAAATGAAGTGGCTTTGGTTGTGTTGCCATTGTTGAAAGGGAGTGACCCTTCTGTGTAACCCTGATGTGCAGTGCGAATTTGGGAAATGGATCTTAGGTTCATCTTCAGTGCTGACAGGCTGGAGGTGCCACTAGCCAGGCCCACATGTCTGTCAGAAAAATCAGTTCTCTCTTGGTAGAGCCCTCTATGTCTCAGGATCATGTGAGATTCACCACAAAATTCTCAGAAAACATGAGATCATCTTTACACAGTAGGAGAAGGAGAGCTAGGACCTGATTTCATAGGTTTTCCCACAGATTTTGCTTTCCACTCTTGTCAGTCATCTCTGAGAGGCTGACAGTTACCAGGGGCTGTGGCCGGGCAGGAGGGAGAACGTGTCATTGCTGTCTGTTCTGGCCGTAGCAACATGTCTGCCTCGGGAAAGATCCAATGTGGACAAACAAACAGAAGAATGTGTCAGAGAGTATGCAACTGAAGTAGACCAAAGGCGAATGCTGGGGCCATCCATCAGAAACTTCCAATGACCAATAATAGAGTGTTCGCCCTGCCATTTTACTTTTCAATAAGTTATTGAGTTGGCCAAGAAGATAATTGATGGTGGCTTTTCACTAGTTGGCCATTTCTCAAAATGTCTATGATGGAGAACAATCCTCATTTCTTATAACCTCAGCCAGTACTGAATTACATCAATCAACAAATGTATCAAGAACCAAGAACAGTGTGCTAGCAGCATCAAATACAAATAAAACATGTTTCTTATTCACAAGAGCATCTCAGAGCCAGTGGGAAAGATATGTAAACATGTTTTTCCAGTGCAGTAAGACAAGAGCTCTAGTAAGAGGACAAGGTGCTCCAGGAGCACGGAGGGTCAAATTGATTCTGCTTGGGAAAGTCTGAGGGAGTATCAAAACAGAAGAGAATTTAGTTTCCTGGAAGGAGGAATAGAATTTACCAAAAAAGAAGGATCTAAGTAAAGAAATATATGAAGTGCAAAGCAGGAAGTCAAGGGTGTGCTGAGCATTTTCAGTGCATAAGTGCAGAGCAGTTTCACTGTTAGGATTTCTGTGTGTCAAGAGGTCTAATTCTCCCAATAAATCCAAGTTTCAAGACCATCGTCTCACTTTGGATGAAAAAAAAATCGAATTCGAAATGCAATGACCTCTTTGTTCTAATTGGTCTCAGACTGCCCCTTAGGAATGATGAATGCCTTGTCCCACTGGGTCCAGCCTTGAACAGGAGCAGAGAGAAGCAACTGCTCTAGGGTAGCATCACATACAGGGGAAGATGGAGAGTGGTGGGGTTCTTGGTGAGCCAGGCCCAGGTCAACACGGGGAGGTGGGGTCTCGCCGACTGGAGGCAGAAGCTGGATCCGTGGTCATCAGCATTGGGGGGCCGGCACGCAAGACCGGTATGGACTTCGCTCCAGTAGATACCAGAAGAAGAGTCCCTCTGTGGGCCTCAGATTCCTCTTTTTGTAAAATGAACTAGACTGACTAAATCAGTCGTTGGCAAACTTTGTTTCTTAGAGCCCTAGGGTTCCATAAAGGTACCTCAGTGGCTGGAGATGAGAAAAAGTCAGGCCAAGTTGGAAAGGCTAACCCTCCACACCCTTACTTCAACAGGAGTATTTTGATTCCATTTGTTTTCATATTGGCAATCCACATGAGGTATAATTTGAAAGGAGTATATTTTACTGTGCAAAAATATATTCAATATCTTGGACTAGAGAATCAAGTTCTGACTCTAGTTCTAAGCCTCCCTTATTTCCTCTGCAATCCCATAAAACTTGATTTATGTCCCTCCATAGCACTTACCCAATTTTATTTTGTATTACTCTTTATGTTCCAAAGAGGTGCATTTTTTTTCTTATGATTTTTTTTTTTTTGCTCCATAAAAGCAAGTTCAGGCCTGCTAGGCTCTCCCCAGCCATACTGGCCTCCTTTCTGTACCTCAGACTCACCCAGCTCGTATCTTAGGGCCTTTCACTTCTGGTTTCTTCTGTCTGGAGTGGTTTCCCCCAGATCTCCCTAAAACTTGCCCCTTAGCTTCCTTCAGGTCCCTACTCAAATGTGACCTTATCTGATGGCCTTTTCTGAACACCTAATATGTAAAATAGAACCATATTCTCCCTACACACACACACTCCAGGGGCTTTTTGTTCAGTTTCATTTTTCTCCATAGCACTTATCATCACTTGAGTATTTTATATTTCATTAACTGTTTCCATTCTGTCTCATCCCACTAGAATGTAAATTCCAGGGGGCAGGGACTTTTTTCTGTTTTGGTCATTGCTCTGTCCCTGGAAGAGAGCCTGGCATGGAGTAACCACCCACTCACCATAGGCATTTGACACTCAGCTCCTGTGCAGCCAAGACCTCCTGTTTTATAAAGAGAAGATCCCATCCATAGTGACTTACAGCTCAGCAGGGTTTTCTTTTTGCCTGTAACATCCAAACCAGTGACCTCCCAAGACCAACCTAACAGTAACTGAACAGAGTGGTTAAAAAAAAAAAAAAAAAAAAAAAGCATGGGGTTTGGAGTTGAGAGTTTGGATTTAGGTCTGAACTGTGACACATGCTAGTGAGTTGCTTTTAGGTAAACTCTCAGAGGTTCAGGTTCTCTATTTGTAAAAGGAGGTCGTAATTTACCTGCCACGCAAGGTTGCTATGCAGATTACATCAAGTCCCACGTGTGAACAGCGCTTTGTAATCTGTAAAAGACCGTGTTAGGTGTGGCTTCAGAGGAAGAGCCTGTAGATGACCTGAGCCCTACGTTGCCCTGGAGCCAATACGAACGCGGCAACTGCTACCGCTCACCTCCTTTCCCTGGAAACAGACAGAAGGCTACCTCTATCTGTTTGAAGGTAGGAAGGTGAATTAGATTAGCTCTTTGAAACACCTTTTGACTTTCTCATCCACCCTACGATTTTGGTGAAATTAATAAGAAAATATTCAGCAAAGAAAGCGTTTTTATTGACGCTACAAGGTTTTCAAATTAATAGTTTCTGTAAACAGTCCCTTTCAGCCCTGCAGGATTGTCTGTTACTTTTTGGAAAGGCCCCTTTATTTTGGAATGTATGCTAATTTCTGCCTCCCCACATTTACACCATGTGCCTCAGCCTCCCAGATTCAAAGGAAAAAAAAAAAGAATTCCGCGTATTTGTGGAATGCTTCTGACACTTAGCTTGAATTGCCTCCCCCAAGAAAGTACTTTATATTTATTGCCATTGATACAAAATGCTTGAACGCAAGGGAGGCAGCGTGTTAGGAGGTTTGGGACACTGACTGACGAGAGTTAAGAACTTGAGATCTTGTCTGCTTCTATCACTGACTAGCTAAGTGGCCTTGGGCAAGGTTGCCATTTCTGTGGGCCTCAGTGTCTGTGCGCGCGCGTGTGTGTGTGTGTGTGTGTGTGTGTGTGTAACAGGGCTGGGGATATCATATGAGTCAACTACAGACTCTCAGGGAGCGAGCGGGCCCTGCTTAGGAACACACCTTCCATGGGTGTGTTGGGTTATTGAGAAGGAGATGCCCTGAGCACAGCTTCGCGGGACTAGGACTGCAACACAAAGGATTCCGCTTCTTGACATTACAGAAGAAGACATTAGTGAGGTGACCTGGAAGACAGAGACACTGGAAGAAGGGCCATGAGCAGGAGGAGCAGGAGGGAGCAGAAGGCCCATCAGTGGCCACAGAGGGGGCCTGAAGGGGAGAAACACCACTGAGAGGCTCTGAGTGATGGGAGAGACTGACAGAGTCTTAGAGCAGAGACACCGGGTGCCCAGTGAGGAGACATTTTCCTGAAGGATGGGGAGATCTACTGGATTACAGGCACATGGGTCCTGGGAACAATCCTCTTTACACACACACAGCCTCCCTTTTCTCGACCCTGTCTCTGCTGGGTCTCTTCTTTCCTTCGCATTCCCATGGCTGAGCTTGGGGCACCAAGTCCCTGGCCCTTGGCTTACCACGGCCTTTTTATGAACACCTTTCAGGGGGCGGAGTGGACAATATTGGTGCTCCTGCCCAGATCCCCCCAGCTTCCTTTTGGGATTCCTTGACCATTTTCGCGCACACTCCCTCGTTCCTTTGTCGTGCATTTGATTCTAATTGACAGCATTTGAAGCTCTTTGGAAATCTGCCGTTTGTTCCACCAGAGCCAGCGCAGAGAGCCCTCAACCCGAAGTGCCGGGGAATTTATTCTCCACAGACCTGCCTGTGGCCCTTGAACAAGCCCAGCTCTCCTGCCTCAGTTGGTCCCGCTCAGAAGTGTAACTTACACCCACCCCAGAGGTCTCCTGGCGGCTCGAAGCCCCCCTCTGCAGGGCTTTGCCTGAGACTACAGTCTTGCTTGGCTTCCTCCCTCTCCTCTCTGCCTCCCCACTTTCCTGCCAGTCTCCCCTAGAAGCACTTTCTTAATAAATCACTTGCTTGCAAATCTTGAATCCTCATCTCAGAGAGTCCAGCCTAAAAACACCACCTATCTCCTAAAGCTTAGGTTTCTTTAAGAATTGGATGGAAGTTCTGGGCACTTTTCCTAAAAGAAAGTGTACATATGCATGTAATTGGCTTGCCTTTGCTCTGTGATCTTGGAAGTGTAAGACATGTCTCATCCTTAATTTTTCTAAATCCTATCTGACTCAGCCTTCCACCCACCAGGTGGTGGGAGGGCATTTCTCATTCTTCCTCCCTATTCACTCGAGACCCTATAGGAAACCTGGACCAAAATGCTGGGGGGAGCCTCAGGATTGCAGTCCAATACTCTTGGGGATTTTGTCCTTCACTCAGAGGTACAGGTGATAATGCCTGGTTCTGCTCAGGGAACTGTGCTGAGCTCCCCATCTGCAGCACTCGTGACCAGACTTTCTAGGTGCTTCTGCAAGAAATACACTTCCAACCATTCTCATGTGAGACCCTAATGCCTCTGGACTGCTGTGTGAGCCTTGTAGTCAGAAGAGCTTATATCGACAGCCCCTCTCCCCTCGCTCCCTTCCCCCACTTCTATCCTCAGGAACTATCCCACCCCCACCCACCTACCCCACCCTACTCTCCTTGCCTTTCCTTTTCCAGGCAATTTCCAGCTCTGTCCTCTCCCCTCAGCAAAAAAAGTGGATGGAGGTGATCTTTAAGGCAGAACTAGGTCCTAGGAACACTGAAAAAGGCCACTTGTCTATCTCTCCAGGAGAAGCAAGGGAGAAATCATCCTTTTATTCATTTCTGTCAGACCAAAACTGATTAAGGCAGACTTTAATGACTCAGTAAAATACCCCCACTCACATGCAATATTGCATACAACTTTAGGAAGTTCATAGTTCCCAGGACTCAAGGTTGTAGACACCTGACCTAAAGGAAGGTTGTATGATAGCAAGCTGTCACACATCTGACCTCTACCCGTCAGTGATGAGGATACTCTTGAATGAAACTCTTTCTCTTTGATCTAGAATCTCTATCTTATTCCTGTGGCTTCTTGCTCATCAAATACCAAAGCTGCTTTAGCTGAAAGATAAAGTGAGGCAAGAATACCAGTAAATAGAACCTTTGGTTTTACCAAAGGACCCAATTAATAAGCAAGCACAGGAACCTTGAAATCAGTGTAGATGCTGGATTGGGGAGGCTTGGGGGTCAGTGCTCCCCCACATCACTGGGCTCGGTGCCTAGAACATGATGCCATATTCTTACCATAGTTGTCATCATATTGTTATTATGACAATACTTGTCAAATCTGTGTCAAAACGATTGTCATTCAGAGTTTTGGCTCATGAGACAGTGACAAGGCTTGGAAAAAATATTTTGGCCAAGTGATGCCAATGGTAAATGTTCCCAGTGGTCAGATAGAGTTTTGGGGACCATTACCTTCTCACTGATGGGGATGACATATTATTCATCTTTATACACCTAACAAATAGCATAAGTGGCACTTACATTAATAAATGTTCAGCTGATTTAATTCTTCTTTTATAGACTCTGCTCATTGGCTAGCGTGAAGGGTTATATTGATAAATTCTATATACATCTCCCCTTGGAGTGGGGGTATGTCTTTACATTTGCTCTTGATATGTACTTTACCATCTTGAGGAAAATATATAAGGTCACATCTTAAATATTCAAACTAAAATGACTTGTGTGCCTGTCCCATTATTAGGCAAATGTTTTTCATTACTAGAGTCCCTCCTGTACGAGAATTCCTCAGCTTACTTAATCCAACCACAGGGTGCCTGCTCCCATCTTGTGCGGCTACTGGAGTGGGACTCAGAAATGAATGTCTCTTTGAGGCTAGAGGACTCCGTCTGGGGGACCAGATACTCCAGAGAGAACTGCTCTGTGGTTGTTGCTACTCCCGGTGTTGGAGGCCCATTATGTTGGAGGCTGAAATGGGCAGTGTGTGGGAAGGCCTCCAAACCCCTGCTGCAGAAGGTCATGGGAGCACATCCCTCCCACACCTTCAGTCTATCCAGAGTGTTACTCTTACTGTTCTTGACTCCTTCCCTGGGTAAGAACATAGATGCACCCCTTGGGGCTGGACAACTTCATAACCACTGCTTGACCTTTAAAATAAAACAGCCAACGCCTTCGAGGAGGAAGGGAACTATGCGTCTATCTGGGAGTATGTATTTATGACGCCTTCCATAATGTGGAAACAGCCCATACCAAGCAGGTGAACCAAGCTTGCATGCGTTCTTTGTTGCCCTTCTCCTTTTGTGAGGCTGAGGTTTTATTAGAAGCCACTCATCCACAAGTGGGAGCAAAACCTGCTACAGAGCAACTTTTATTCGTCCAATCACCAGAAAGGAAGAATGGCATATTAATATTCCAGTAGAAACCCTTACAACATATTAAAACAATAGCAGTGATTGCTACAAAAAGATGTCTTGTTAGTCTTGGCATCAGGTTAACAGTTATGGGGGATTCTTTAGGGCCTGATAGAAAACATTATTTGAACTGAAGTCTATTTTTAAAATCTGATTCCAATTTTGATAAAATAGAAATGTGTTGGCCACTCATGCTCTTCATATATCTGAGGCACGTCAAGAAATGATTGCAATCTAGTCACGGGGTTGGTCATTGACTAATATAATGCCAAAGGTCATGCCTGAGTTCCTCCACCACAGGTGGGTGCTTTGTAAATAACCATGTTGTACAAAACGTCTCCACTTAATTGTGATGTAACCTCCACTTCAATAGGCTCGGTGGTTGGGAAACTTTTAATATCATGCAAGTGAAATGTTACTTTAAAAGAGAATTCCAAACATTTGTTACATTTTGTTTGCTAGTGTCATTTTTCTTGAAAGATTTACTTGTTTATAGCAAACCTTTGCCAAAATGGATCAAGTGGTTCAAACAATAAAAAACAACGAACTATTAAGAAAGACACAGAAAAATCAAACCCATGTAAGGGAATCAGTGGCAAATTTGCCAACCAAGAGGGCTATGCCAATTATTGTAATTAAACATTAAATTCTGACCTAAGGTTTCTGGTACCCAGGGCAAAAAAGGTGGCATGGCAAGTGATATTTTTATCTGCTTGGATCACTGTGTGCCAGTTCATGAAAGAGAACACTTTTCTAGTAATACATTTAAAACGAATCTACAGTATGGAGGAAACTCAGGCTGAAATTAGCTCTCTTAACAAAATTTAAAAATATTTTTTCAAGGAAATTAAATACATGTTAGAGTGCGTATCTTCTGTATCTCACTCTGGTAACAAACCTTCCAATCTCAGTGGCTTAACCCATGAACTTATTTCTTGCTCACACTGTACGGCGATGCTGCTAATGTAGGTTTCCTGGGTCATTCTCCTTTAGACAGAAACTCCAGGATTAGACAGAAACTCCTTCTATCTTGTAACTTTACCAACTAGCAGTCCTTCCTTTCCAGTGTAGAGACAAGAGATAGAGGAGGACAGGGTGGGGGAGTGCAAGAGAAATTTTAGAGACAAGACCTAAAAGAGATACATCTTATTTTCACTCATAGTCCATTGACCAGAACTCAGTCATATGCTCCTAACTTATTTGCAAGGGCAGCTAGAATATGTTCCCAGGAGGAGGGAATGGGGTGGATGAGCATCTGGCCAATATCTGCCAAATTCATCTTAGAGGCTTTTCTGCCTCTCATCTCCAGGTGTTTTGAAATTTAGTCCCTGGGGTTCCCAGGGACAAGGAAGTCTACCAATTATACAAATGTAAAGAAAGATTTTTTTTGTTAATATAATTTATAATGAAAAATACATTTATCTGTATCAATCAACCAAATACTAAACATTGGGACAATTTTGAAACCACCATTCCTATAAATGATGAGGTCTTTATACACGTAAAATAAAGATAAACTGGACCCTTGAACAACATGGGTTTGAACTGTAAGGGTCCGTTATACATGAATTTTTTTCGATAAATAAAGTACTATAAATGTATTCTCTTCCTCATGATTTTCTGAGTAATTTTTCTCTAGCTCACTTTATTGTAAGAATACAATATATAGTACGTATAACATATAAAATCAGTGTTAATAGACTGTTTATGTTGTTGGTGAGGGTTCTAGTCAACAGAAGTTTTGGGGAGTCAAAAGCTATATGCAAATTTTCGGCTGCATAGGGTGGGGAGAGTAGATACTTCCACCCCGTGCTGTTTGAGTGCCAACTGACTAATAATATAGTCATTAAATGAGGTGGCTCTGTGTCCTCTCCTCCTCTTCATCCGGAGTAGCTCTGATTTTAATTGATTATTGTATTGGGGTTCCAGATAAGATTCTCTCATACAAGGATTTCCCTTTTGAAAAAGATGTTTGAGAAGTACTAAATTTGGACAGGTTACTCCAGTGGCTCAGACCACTTAAGGATCAGAACCTTATTCCACCAAGGTACTAGGATACAGGAGCCAGAAAGGATCTTCTCACAAATGCAAAGAAGGGGTGACCAGAGACCATTAGATACAAGAGTTTTTCATCATGTCCATATAATTCTTCCTCTGAGCCTGGAGTCAACAGCAGTTTGAGCTGCAGCGGATCTGAAACAACGTGCTCAATGGAGTTTTGGAAAATTAATCACCTTCCGTGAACACTTGCTTTTCCACCCTTCCACTTTATGAAGTTTCACACCCAGACATTTGGCTTTGAGGTTTGCTTCATTCAGATCCATATTGGAAAGGTCTGACTTCCTATCACTGCCAGGATTTTCTTTAGCTCCAGGGATTTGTTTGGTTCTGTGCCATTTTATCCCAAGTTTTATTCCTTCCATCTGATTCAAATGTTTCATTACCAACTCACAGTTGTTCTTAACAAGAAGGAAACGAAAAGAAAAGAAAAAAAGATAAAGCAGCAGCAAAAAAATGGTACCTCTCTTAAAACAGGAAAACATTCTGGTTTGAATTTCCTGTCAGATTTTGGGCAGGTTAGTTGGCAACTGGTGTTTGGACATATTTCAGATTTCAGAGCAAATTTCACAGAGCTTTATTGTCTCCCTCTGGACCCCTGTTCGAGAACAATAAGAGGTTAGGTTTAGCTTGCTAATGGGACGAGCGTTACCTTCCTCATCTTATGGTTCTGTACTCCGACCACGAAGTGGGGAAGGGACCCTGAATCTGCAGCAGCCTTTTACGGAAAAGGCGGGGTGGGGGGCGGATAGGGCTTAGGAAGGAAGAGCCTGATGGCGCGGCAGGCCCGCCCCACCCGCGTGGCAGCCACTGCTTTTCTGTTGTCAGTGTTGTCTTCACAAGCTTTTTATTTTATTTTTATTTTTTTTAAAGATTTAATGTGACAGAGAGAGATACAGCGAGAGAGGAAACACAAGCAGGGGGAGTGGGAGAGGGAGAAGCAGGCTTCCCGCGGAGCAGAGAGCCCTATGCGGGGCTTGATCCCAGGACTCTGGGATCATGACCCCAGCCGAAGGCAGACGCTTAATGACTGAGCCACCCAGACGCCCCACAAGCTTTTTATTTTAGAAGAGTTGCAAAGGGAGCGCAGAGATTCCTATATGTTCCCCCCCGCCCTCAGTTTCCCCCAGTGTTAGCAGCTTACATTATCATGGTACATTTTTCACCCTAATGAGCCAATAACTGATAAAATATGAACTTCAAATAATAATGCATTTGAAATTCTTTCACTGTGACCTAATGTCCTTTTTCTGTTCTAGGATATGTCTTTCTGAATCCCATATGTTTCGTTGTCATGTCTTCTCTCTTCAGGATCATCTTTGTTTGTGTGTGTGTGTGTGTGTGTGTGTGTGTGTGTGTGTGTAGTAGGCTGTGATGTAATATATAGGTCATGGTCCCCCAAATTAAAAGTCACTGGTGTAGAGCAAACTCTACTTAGTGAGTCCTTTAAGCTCTTAACAATAACTGAAAGGACAATGTTAAAAAAGATGCCAAATAGTAGAAGTATTTCTGATGCTAGTCTGTTATGGTTAAAAAAAAGGGGAGGTTGGGGACAGGAGATAGTTATATTTATAGAAAATCGAATAGTAAATAGAAGGTATCCTAGAGATGGAGAGAATTCAGGCCTAAATACTGTTCAGGTCTGTAGGGACCTGTAGAGTTTTCAAAGCAAGCATTAATACATTTCTGCTAGTGATGTTCATTCCTTTCAGGAATGCTGTTTGTCCTTAGTGACTCATAGCAGACACTTTTACAGATTTTTTTTGAAGTGTCAGATGTGGTGAGTTGCCTGGTTCTAGAAAGAGCTTGGTATGTAGGTTTGGGCTTCATGGGCTGTTTCCCCTGGGAAAGCGGGTAGATTAAAGATGAACACGGTCCCGGTCAGCTGTTCTAGGCCATACACAGATGAAAGGAAGCCAGGGAGGCCGGGTATGTACATTTGTTGTAATACTGAGTCCAGATTATTTAATATGGATTTCCTGCCTTATTGTCGGCGGAGGGCAGGGAGTGGGAAGGTCGAAGGTGATGAGAAATCTTAAAGTATCTGTTAGTGCTGATACCAACAAATTACTGCACTGAGGGTGTCCTTATAGGGCTTTGGAAAGGTGGCCAAAGAGAGAGACCAGACAGAAGGGATGGATTCAGTGTTTCCGGTTACCTGAGGATGAAATCTCTATGGAGAAAAGAAATAGGATTTGACTGGGTGACTTGTCTTTTATGTTTCAAGGCAAAGTGAACAGGATCCATACACTCACTTATTGGTTGCAAATAAATAGGATTTAAGTGAGGGTTTTAGTTTTTAAAAACTAATTTCCTGCCCTTAGGGTCCATTGTTGGAAGGAATTTTCAGAGACTTTTAATCTTTTTTAATTAATTAATTTATTTATTTATTTATTTAGAGAGAGAGAGAGCAGGGGGAAGGGGCAGAAGAGGAAAGACTCTCAAGCAGGCTCCCTGCTAACCTCAGAGTTAGCAGAGCCCCCATACCGGGCTCGATCTCATGACCCTGAGATCATGACCCGAGCCAAAATCAAGAGTCAGAGGCTTAACCAGCTGAGCCACCCAAGTGCCCCAATCTTTCTTTTTACCTCCAGGTAGGTAACTCGGTCACAACCACCTGTAGTGAGAAGTGAGTTTTACTTTGATCTCCTAGGTCTTTTTCATTTTACTAATTAGAATGAAGTTGGATAGATTACTTGGAAAAATTAAAACAGGGTAATGATCACTTCAAATTGTAGCGATAGCTTGATTAAATATTGATTGAAGAGTTTGCGGCTCCTTCAACTCGTTTGTATTTATTTTCCCTGGCTTTCTCTCCACCCCATTCCCATATTTGGACGGTTTCAATGAGTTATGAAAATCGAGGGAAATACAATAAAATAGAAGGGAATCCATTCTACTACTTGCCAAGCGATCTGGTAGTTTTGGGGGTAAGCAAGGGAGTTGAAAAGGTGAAGGAATGCATCTATATTCATTTGTTGTCTTTCGCTAAAATCAGGAGGAGAAAGTTGTGTCTGAGTTTAGGGTATTTACCACCTCCTCCTCCGGCAAGTCAGAATGAACACACACACTCAAATCTCCAGTTGGGGCAGCTTTTGCCCTAACGTCTCAGCATCTTAGCACCTCCTTGGCTTTGCATATTTTCCATTCATTAGAGATACTTTGCTGGTTCCAATCTGCTAAGGCTTGGTGTTTCTGTTGGGAAAGTAAATGGTAAAAGAGCACATGACTGCCACAGGCAAACACTGAAGGCCACAGCTGCTGCTTGGGGTTGGGGTGGGGGGAGCAAGGCCCGGCTGGAAAGACAAGCTAGGGTGTGGAGAAGAGGTTAGAGATGGGGGAAAGGGAGAAAAAGCTCTGCTCTTTCCCCATTGCCTCCATTTAGGTCCTCCAGGAAGCAGACGCCAAGACAGGATTAGAAATGTAATTTGCTTCTTGGTGGAAAATGCTTGCAAAGGAGAAAGGGGCCAGGGAGTGGGAGGCAGTGGAGAGAGGCTCGGATCATGATGCAAGTCTGACATCCGTGAAGGGGGAGCAGGAAGGAGGAGGAATTGAGTAGGTAGGGCAGCTCTGAGAAAGTCTTAGGAAGCTCCGAAGCAGCAACTCCTACTACAGAACTCCCTCCACTGGGCAGGAATGCCTGCCTCTAGTTGCCTGCCACCCCTGCCCCACCCCATGCTCAGTCATTGGCTAGGAGCTGCTCTGGAAGAGCATGGCTTTGGTGTGAATGCTGCAATGGGTCCCTCCCAGAGCTTCAGAAGCTGCAGGTGGGCAGATAAGCACACTTGTCACTGAGGGGTCTCTCCTAAAGGGAGATCTGAGCAGCGTCTTTCCATGCCTGCCACCCCGTGGATCATATCAGTACCAGAACTCAGAACAGGCAAGAATGGGTGAATTCCATCTCAGATACCTGGTCACCCTGCTATGGGGCTGGAGAGGGGGTTTGCTCCCAACCATAGATGATTACAAGAACCATAAAATTGAGTTATTGTGCCAAGAATTTTCCTTTATCTGCTAAAATCCTAAGGCACCTTGCAAAAATGAGCTCGACCCAGTTCAGTTCCTTCCAGCAACCAGATGTGGTCCAAAAACCACCTCGAACAATTTGCAGCCTGCTGACTCAACTTGTCAGAGCCGGAAGCCTCTTGGCAGAAACGAGAACTATCTCACCTCTCAGATCTGTACGGAAAGGGAAATTGATTCACGGATGTTTTCATTTTTTTCTCTTTGTGGTGTTTCTTCTAAGTGCTGGAGGATGTTGGCTTTTCTGTGACTCAGAAGCCTAAATGCTTTTCTAAGGTGAAGGATTGATTTTCAGAGTGGAAGAAAGTTAGTCTCTTTTTGCTTTACACTTTGAGAATTGATTACGTGGAAGGAGTTGATCCGAAATGTTACCGTGGGGATAAAGGACAGGAGCATAAGGCCAGAAGGCAGTTCTGAACACCACTCCGTAGGTAAATTCAGCTTTGCAAGGAGCTTTTCGAAATCATTAGGCCACTGAAGTTCAGTGGAACCGATCACGCAAATCATCTGCTCCTTCACTTTGACCAACATGTTCACAGCTCCTCTTCTTGCTTTGCATCCCTGAGTCTGGGGAGTCAAATTATCTTCATGTGAGAGATACATTGGAGGCCGACAAGTCAAAGGCTCTAGGGGACATGAAATACCATCTTCAGATTAACAGTTGGTCTCTCTGAGTTTTGACTTCTCCAGATGCAAATTCCAGAGATATTCCTCAGGGGACCTCTCAGGCTGTAGCACGTGGAGGCACCCCAGGAATGTTCGCGATGGGAGGAAGGTGGCCAAGCTTAAGTGGAGAAGGGATGGTGCATGTGGATGTTGGTGAAGGCTAGAAACCTCTGCGGAGAATCTGTTCTATATGTTAGGCTCCTGGTACCCCTCTACACTGAGCTTCCCGGGGAAATCATACCCAGCAGAAAAGAAAGGAGAGCCAGAATTTGCTTAATTTATTTCAAACCCACTGCTTGACTTTTCATAAGCTGTTCTTATTTCTTTAGGATCAAGGTATACGGTCCTGTCCTTTGCTTGCTCCCGATTTCAATTTTAATGACAGTATGGTGGAATTCAATGGTTTGCAATGGTTTTCAAAGTTATTTTTAGTAGTGGTGCTCTTGCTTCAAAAGAAATAAGAAATAAAAATCAGGATCAAACCTCGAGAGCTCTGAGACAGCCCAGCTCCTCCTTTAGACACTTCCCCAAACCCCAAAACTCTTGGGGAACGTAGTTTGAAAAGTCATTGTTAAAGTGGAAAGAGGGGCGCCTGGGCGGCTCAGTCAGTTAAGCATCTGCCTTCGGCTCAGGTCATGAACCCAGGGTTCTGGGATGGAGTCCTGCACTTGGCTCCCTGCTTGGCGGGGAGCCTGCTTCTCCCTCTCCCTCTGCCCCACCCCCCGCCTGTACTCTCTCAAGCGCTCTTTTTTGCTCACGCTTTCTCTCGAATGAATAAATAAAATCTTTAAAAGAATAAAGTGGAAAGAGGTTTTGAGTAAGTTTTAGGTCTGGAGTAGAGAAGATGATGAATAATAATTGTAGAGATCATTTATAGGGCATGTTCCATGTGCCAAGCACTGAGCTAACATGCATTATTTCCTTTCAATACAACAAACCTGGGCACCTGGGTGGCTCAGTTGGTTAAGCGACTGCCTTTGTCTCAGGTCATGATCCCGGAGTCCTGGGATCGAGTCCCACATCGGGCTCCCGGCTCAGCGGGGAGCGTGCTTCTCTCTCTGACCCTCTCCCCTCTCATGCTGTTTCTCTCTCTCTCTCTAATAAATAAAATCTTAAAAAAAAGTGACAAACCTGAGGTTTGGGTAAAGCTACTAAGAATATAGAAGTTGTTTGCTCAAAGCTAGATAGCAGGTGATGGGCAGAGAGGGGCCACAAACCCAGGTATGTTTGAATTCAGAAGCAGGGCTCCAAGCCCCAGATATGTGCAGTTTCACAGACTCAGGGTCCTAATCCATACAATATAGAGATTAGATTAAGTGATCATGAAGAGTTAAAGAAAAAAAAAAAAAAACCAAACCAATAACCCACAAAACTGTTATCTCCATGACAGCTGTGAGCTGAGCTTTAAAAACAGAATTATAGGGGTGCCTCGGTGGCTCAGTCCTTAAGCGTCTGCCTTCGGCTCAGGTCACGATCCCAGGGTCCTGGGATCAAGCCCCACATTGGGTCCCCTGCTCTGAGGGAGGCCTGCTTCTCCCTCTCCCACTCCCCCTGCTTGTGTTCCCTCTCTCGCTGTGTCTCTGTCAAATACATAAATAAAATCTTTAAAAAATAAAAACAGAATTGTAAACTCTACTTATTATTATAAAAATCTACTAGACCCTACCTTACTCCTTATCCTTCTTTGTAGGATGATGGCATGCCTCACCCTCTGTTATAAAGGCCCCTGGCATGAAACCCACTACAGTTCTCCCCAGTTTACAAATTTTAACTGCCATCTCCAGGAACTTGACTCTCTCATCAACACTCCGTGTTTCCTTATCTGCTTTGGCAGAGAATTTGGCATTTTCAGGACCTAAGTGAAAGTCATTAGGTCATTATCCACATAATGTTAGCTCAATGCAAAGGGTCTGTGGCGCGTTGTGGTTATTTTCCCAGCTTTGTCCGCTGGAAGTCTCTAGAACTCATGGCATTCCTCTAGCCATGAATGAAGCCCAGAGCTAGATCTTGGTTTCTAAATACCATTCTCCACCAAAATGAGTACATGGATGCATTTATGACTCTGACATGTGCTGTCCACTCCTGAGTATGTGGGAAAGGCATTGTGACTAGTGGACAGGGGGCACCGGCCATGGAGTTTAGCAGACTGATTTCGTGTCTCACTAGCTCAGGGTACTTTATAGGTGTGTGGGTGGGTAGGGTGGTGGGGGTCAGTATTTTTCATTGTGAAATGGTAGGGTTGAACTTGCTCCTTGCAATCCATTCTCCGGTCTGTAGCTAGAGTGATCTTACTGGGAAATGAACCATAGCACTCCTTTGCTTCCGCCTGTTCACTGTCTCCCCAGTGTTGCCAGGATAAAGCCCGCCCTCTGGAACGTGATATAAAATGATCCCTGTCCACCTTCATTAGAGCCGCGTTTCCTCTGCTCTTGCACTGCCTCGGCTCTCTGCCCTTTCCGTCTCTCTCACGATACGAGCTTCCTGACCACGCTGACGTTCCTCCACGTGTTGTGCTCTCACACTTCTGCCCTTCTGCTCCTGCTGGTCCTTATCTGTACCGTTGATCCCCCTTCACTTCTTTTTGCCTGTCGATCTCTTCCTCATCTAAGCTGGATGTCATTTCCTCCAGATGCTTTCCTTGAGCCCCCAAACTGAATTAAATGCTTCCTCTCTGTGTCTCTGTAGCCTGTGTTCTGTGCTGTAATCACCCGGGCTATCCTGGGCTGCCCCCCTGGTCCCCAAGCACTTAGAAATGACGCCTTTGTCGTTGCCATATGCATAGAGCCCAACGCAAGCCCGGCACCTAGTACTAGACGCCTGTATTTGCTCTCTGTTCCGAACCCCACGGAGCTCGCAGGTGGCAGTGAGGACCGCCCGAGGCAGTGGACGAGGAAGCCTTCTGCCAGCAGGAATCGCTACCTTGCATAGGATGTATGGGAAGATCTGCCTTCTCTGGGGCAGGGCAGTTTCCTCTACGCTGAGCTTGGCCAACTGACTCACCACGGGCCAAGCCAGCCCACCTCCCATTTTTTGTGTCACCTGGGGGGTGAAGAATGGCTTTTAAATTTTTAAGTGATCAGATAAAATCAAAGGATATTAGTCATGACACGTGGAAATTGTAGGAAATGTAAATTTCAAGGGTCCGTGAAGAATTTTATTGAGACACGGCCATGTTCATTTGCTGTGTACCGGGGCCAAGAAGCCGTGACAGAGGTCCTGTGGCCCACAAAGCCTAAAAGGTTTACCTTCCAGACTTTAATAGAAGATGTTTACCAGTCTCTACTCCGAGCCTCAAACTTCTGTTCCCTCATTGCCCCACCCCTGCGTTCTGCTTTGAGATCTTACCCTTAGAGACATGTGAGATTTCCTCATGGAGGTAGAAAGTTCTTTCTTTATCCCCAAATAACTGTATGAGCACTTACACACAGCATGGCAGGGCATTTCCCCAAAGATATTTCGTATTTGGGCATGTATACTGTGGTGAATTTAGGAACAAAAATCACCGGGCCCCCCCACCGGCAAAGTATCTCATTCCTCAGGTTATTTGTTGAAGGAAGGGCTCCTTTCCGTTCTACTGAGATGAGGATCGGAGTTTGGAATTTGTTCAGATGTGTAGGATTTTTTTTCCTCTGCACGGCGCTTGCTTTTTATTTCATTTTTTAAAAGAAATCAATGGACAGAAAATATAAGCCAAAAGCAGTTCCCACTTTAAAATTAGGTTCAGTTACATGGCTGGAGGTGAAAGGAGAGACAGAGACAGACAAGAACTAAGAAGAGCACTGGTCATCTAATAAGAAGTCAGGCAAGCTAGAAATCCTGTTTGGGAAGCTGGGAGCCCAGGGAGACGAAAGGAGAATACCTCAGGAGTCAGCCCGGCTCTGTGAGGACATTTTTGTGGTAGTTAAATTGCTTCCTGCAGAATCTCCGAAACCGTTTGGCATCTGAGTCTCTCCTGTTCTGTCTCCCGTCTGTGTGGTATAGCTGTGGTGGTACGTGAAAGAGAAAACTTAAAACAGCCCGTTACTCAGGGGAACGTGGTGTACCACCTTCCAGAAAAGAGTCCAGTGACTGCCTGGATCCCAAGCTGCATTCCTGAGCTCCTCCGAGGCTGTAGTAAACAAGTTGCTGGGATCCGGAGATTCACGAAAAGAAGCTTCAACATTGTGAAATACTTCTGACATCTTGGTTGCTCCATTTGGCACCACACCATGCTTTGTGAGAAAACAAGTATTTTGACAATGTTGTGCACTGGTTTAACCACTAAATCCACCACCTCCTCCCCTCTCTGTCTTCTAAAATTGCTCCAGCAAAAGAAAAAACCTCCCCCTAACACAAGATTCTTGGGTGATGGAAAACCAACTACTAGGAGTTAGAGGGGATGATATAAATTCCCTATGTAAGCTTTCAGGTTGAGCAAGTTCGTTAACACATGCCATGTGCCTAAATTCACAGTTTGAACCTATAAACTGGACATAGGACATTCTGAGTTGGTTTTGGGAAATTACCTAACTTACACGAGCCAATGTCTGCTACCAGCTGTTTTTTAACTCTTCAATTAGAGAGTTTTTACTTAATTTTGAAGATTAATTTGCCTTGGATAATTCTATTATTCCTCTATTTTTGAGGTAATGCTTTTAAAGAAAAGTTTTAAGTTATATCAACAAGAAACATGTGCTTCAGTTTGATCTGGGATTGGTCTTTCTCTTTACACAGACGTGGCAACGTTTTAGTGCCTATAAACATTTTCCTTTTAGGGGAAGGGACTGAATTTATGGTGCAGAATCCCATTAACCTCTTTTGGGACAAAGTATCTGGGAGATGCTTGTTACATAGCGTACATGTCCACTGGAAGAATTTTATGTTTATGGGCCCAATTACAATGTAGTTTAATAAAATGGTCTTCCTGACATCAACTTTTCAGAACCTACTTTTTTTCTTCCTGTAATTGTAAGCAAAGTAGCATGTACTTGGTTGATTATTAGTTGGCAATTTGTAGATATTGCTTCTTTTTCCTCCTAAGGTAGGGAAGAGCCACAAGTTTTGTTTTGTTGTTTTTTATCAAGAACCACAAACCATGGAGGAAATATCAAATAAGACCTCAAAAAGTAATAATGAAAAAAGAAAACTAGAAAGTAGTTTATCAATGAAACTCTTCTAGTTGAAAAAAATATAAAAATATACAACAATCATCTGTATTTTCATTTCCCTGTGATAAATATTTATCATCTTGTGTATTTGAATGTATTTAAAAACTTGCTATTATTTTTATTTAAAAAGAAACTCATTGTAAAGAATTCAACATTTGAGAAAAGTATAACGATGAAGATGAAAAAATTCACCCCAAATCTTACCAGCCCCGCAAAACCATTAACATTGGACAAACATTATTTTAGAGTATTTTTTATGCCTATATCGAGACAGACCAACGAGAAATGCTTATTATGATGAAATCTTATTATAGGAGACACTTTAATGAGAAAAGTGTATTACTTGAATTCAGTAGAAGAAAAACTGAAGGCATAGTTGAATTTCAAATAATCGTTTCTTCAGACAAAACACATTATTTCCCAAAAGTTCCCTCTCAGATTAAAATTTAATGAAATAATCAGAATAATGTTAAAGCATTGTGTTTCAATTTTAGCATTCTCAAACTTTCTCCCATTGTTTCCAAATGTTGTTACTATTTTTATGTTGTCTAGAAATACATTTACATTTTTTCTGTAACCATAGTTCTCTTAAATTAGTTCCATATTTAGCTGAATATTTAAATGGACTTAATGCCTATCAGATTCTTAAAAATATGGACTTTTTATTTCTACGCTCTTTGCTTTGATTTGTATTTGAATATTCCTCCCCTACCCGCCCCCCCCAGGAAGTGCTTATGAATGTTGTATTCCCTGGATTCTGTCATGTTTGAGGAAGTGTCCTACTGCTCTTCAGTCAAATGCGGACTGAGCCGAGTACTATGGTTTTGGATCACACCTTTTCTTCAAAACATTGTGAATATTACTCCATTGTCTTTGGCATTTACTGCTGTTATGAAGTCTGATTTTTTTTCCCAGTGTACATGATTTACTTTCCTGGCTAGTCATTTAAAGGATTATATCTTTATCTTTTAAATTTAATGATGTAATTGGGCTATGTTCAGTGTAGAGTGTTCTGTATCAAATTTTTCTGGAAAAGAGAGGATCCTCTCAAGCTACAGATTTAGGCTTTTTTCCCTCTTGGATTCAAGGAAGTTCTCTTGCATCATATACCTGAATTCATTTTCTGTTTATTTGTTGGTTTTGCTACTCCAAGGACACCAATTATCCTTATGTTGGTTCACATTTGTCTGTCTTCCATACATATTAGTTAATTTCTGAATGTTTTGATCTTTTTTGAACTTTATTCATCATGCGTAGCTCATCTTTCTTCTGTGTCAGTATTTGATCTGTAGCTCGAACTACTGTGTTTCTTCTTGTTTCTAAATTATTTGTTAATTCCTTAATGCTGTGGCTGGAAGCCTCAAGTTATTTCTTTGGGTCTGTGGTCCCTGTTTTCATCTTGGTAGGGTTATTGTTATTATCAAGCCTATGAATCCCTCTTTTATCCAGACCACATACTTATCAAGTTATTCTATAGTGTGAGGCAATTTTCCTTCTGATCCTTGGTATTTTCTTATTTTGCTTTCTTTCTTCCTTACCATATAATATTGAAATAACTGCCATGCCATTTATTTTTACCATGTTCATGTTTGGGTGGTTCTGTCCAGACATTCCATTTGTTCTAATGCACTAAAGGTTACTTGATTTTTTTCCACATCATTTATAACTAATTTGTTTGCTCTTCCCAGCTATCCCTTGATGGCTGAATTTTCTTGTGTTCTACATACTCTTTTATAACTCAAGAGAATGACAACAGGAGAGAGTCTAGCAGGGATATTTACAGTCTTTGTTGGATAACATAGACCCTGCTCATTGTGTTGGGATTTTGTTAATGGTCCTGTGTCAAGGTCTACTTGATGGGTGTGCTCCTTTCCAGTGGGAATGTAGCCTTGGCCCTTAGACTGTACACCATGGAACTTTTTCTGTACAGCCAGTACCTATCCACTTCTTTTTCCCCTAACAGCCTCCCCGTGCCCAGTACTCAGATCGAAAAGGGAAAAGGTAATGACTGAGTTGGTTTCTTTCCATGTTTGATTTGATCAACTCAGCAGTACAACTTGGGGGGGTTTGGGCCAGGGTAAAAGCTGTGTTGCCTCTCTTTCACTTCATGATCATCTGTTATCTTTCCGTATTTCCCAGTGTTTAAAGTTAAGAGCATCAATTTACCTCCCCACCCCTTTCCTTGCTTTGTGGTTGTTAGTAATTTTCCCCATAGCCCTAATTTTTTGTTTTTGTTTTTTTCTTTCTCTCATTTTGTTAGATACTGGGAAGGGAAATACCATGATTCACTTGTAATCTATACTCTTAAAGCTAAAATAGGATATAGAAAAATATTCTAGAAATAGAACAGATGATTTAATGTAAATTCCTTATCATGAGCAGTTAAAATGGAGGAAGTTGGGAAGAGATATGTGATGAGAATTTAGAACTATAGCAGAGGGAACCCAAGAGAATAAAAGAACAATAGAAAAGTGAGGTGGTGAAATGAAAGAGGGAAATTTAGTTGGTTCTGATGACAGTAAAGCAGTGATACACTGTGTTGGTGGGCAATATTGTCTTTTTGGACTGAGGGCCTTGGGAAGGCATTACTACTGTGCTTTGAAATTTTGGTAGGCTTTTCAACTTCTGAAAAACGGTCCTTTCTGTTCTGGGAAATAGCTTTGCTGTTTTTATTTCCAAACTCTAAAGTTTATGTTTGAAATAGACTTATTTTCCTAAGTAACTTTGAAATCTTAACAGATGTTTGAAGCAATGACTGGGGTTTTAAAATTTATTTTGTAACCTGACAACTGTTGACCAATGTGCCAACCATCCTGAGAGTCCCTGTCATCTTGTGTTACAGACTGTAGCATTAGAGGGTACTAAGAAAGCAGAGAAATCTGAACACTGGGATGGAGAAAAGGGTTATGGTGATAATGGAATCAGAATCAGGACAGAAGAGACGTGGGCCCAGACACTGGGTGAAGCCGAGGGTGGGGTCAGGGACACAAAGTCCTCACAAATATCTACTAAGGGATGTTGTAGAAACTGTATAAAGCAGGAAGTCAAGTGTCCAGGTAAAAGCCAGCAACCAGGAGAGCCACAGAGAGCAGGAGCAAAGTGGACAGGAAATCAGGGGCCCATTAATAAGGAATGGAAACTGAGGCAATTGCTTCTCAGCACCTTTATTCAGTCTTGACTGTGGGAGGAGCCTATTGTGGACTGAAAACCTGCAATGATGAGAAGTGATCATCCTGATTGAGAGAGAGAATATGCATATTTTATCCCTTTGACATCAACAAACTGTCTAATTGACACATTTCTCTTCTGACATTGTAGGTCTGCCTCAAGATTGCATTTATTTTGAGTTAACATTTGCCACTATTTGATTTTTTAATTTTTTTTTCAAATTCAACTTTGGAATTGATTTCAAAACTTGACTGAGGTAAAGTCAACATACAATAAATCATTCTTTTTACAATATGCAACTGGATGCATCTTGACAGATGTATACCTAGGAAACCACCAGCACAATCAAGATACTGAACTTTGCCATCAAGAGAAGCAACATTTCCACTCCCTTGGCAATCCTTCCCTCCACATCCTTCTTAACTCATTTTATCCAGCTTTACTGAGGTAAAATTGACAAATAACATTTGAAGATATTTAAAGTGTGCAACATAATGATTTATGTATGCCTTGTGGAAGGATTCCCACCAATGAATTAACACTTCCATCACCCCAGATATTTATCACTTTTCTTCATCAGTTTTTTCATCAGGGGACACTTAGGTTATCTCCATACCTTAGCTATTGTGAATAGTGTTGCATGAATGTAGAAATACAGATATCTCTTTCATACCTCATTTTTTGAGAGAAAAGCTAGCTTGAGGGGGAGCAAAAAGAAAAAAAAAAAAAAAAAAAAAGATAAGCACTCCAGCCCTAGATCTTCAGAGAAGGTGCAGAGCTAGGGTTGCCAGATAAAATACATGCAATATTTGGGATATACTTATGCTAAAATGTTAATTGCTTACCCGAAATTAAATAACTGGATATCCTGTATTTTATGTGCCCAGTCAGCCCAATGCTAGGTTGAGGGGATTAAGGAATAGAGTATGGAATATGTAAAGACAGAGTTTCTTTATAGATTTAGATGCAGTTTGAATATGGATATAGATAGGGAAGAGTTTGTTATGCAGGAACTGCATTTATAGACCAACTTGGTACATAGATAGGACCAAAACTGGGTCTTTGGTGGCTATCTTGTAATTTTGAATTTACAGGGGCATCTTGCCAACCCTTTTATGATGTTGTCATCTGTTAAATTTTTCCCCAAGTTATCTGCAGCAGGGTTATGCTAGAAAAGACCATCAGTGTGAGTTCAGAAAATATGCAAGTGGACCGATCTCTGCCTGCATAAACTGATGAGTACAAATCATTTTATCGGCTCAAGACCATTTCATGAAGACTAACAAGTGAGTAACTCGGACTAGATGTTCCCCAGCAAAATCAACTGTCACCTGAGTTGTTCTTGAATTGTGCCCATGTCTGTTTTGGTAACAGAAGTTTGGGCAAACAGCTCCGGGATTTCTGACGCTCTTATCACTCACCACAGCTGGTTGCGCAGCAGAAGTAACCAAGGAGCTCCGAGGGGATTTCTGAGCAGACCTTACAGTGAGAGCAAACTCATGTTTTGAAAGGTGCTTCTGCCTATATGAGGGGCTATGGAAGCCATCACCCCTGCAAAGGTCCAGATCTTAATTTAGGAGTTACTGCCAATCAGATAATTATTTTTAAGTGCACTTGTAAGAAAACTTTCCAGGAATTCTTTTGTGAAACAATCCTTTTGGAAGGCACACTGCTCCAAATTTGGGAGAATACAAAGAGAATTTCAATGGGCTGCCAAAATCAAGTTGGTGTCTGAATCGGGAATAAATAGTGTAATTGGCCCGTTAGTAAGGGAACCAACTTGGTTAGGAAAAAAAAAAATCGGTGCCCTGAGTAGAAACATTTACTAGAAGGCAGTTTCTGGTATCAGTAGCTTATCTGTGGCCTGGGCTAACTTTATCATTGTGTTTCAGTGAGGACCAGTGAAGAGCCTTGAGGACCCAGACAATTGAGCATCAGCAAATTAATGGCTTGCTTAAGTGACAAGAATTTAGAGCAGTGATTTTCAAACTGTTACTGCCCATTGGAATCACTTGTAGAGTCTTTAAAAACGATGCTCGATGCTCAGGGGCTTTAAAAAAAAAATTATTTATTGGAGAGAGAGAGAGCATGCCCATGCAAGTGAGTGGGGGAGGGGCAGAAGGAGAGAGAGTCTCAAGCAGACTCTGCACTGAGTGCAGAGCCCTACTCGGAACTTGATCCCACAACCCATGAGATCAGGACCTGAGATGAAACCAAGAGTCGGATGTTTAACCAACTGCACCCCCCAGATGCCCTCTCCGCCCAGGGGCTTTAAAAGCTGTGCCCATTAATTCAGAATATCTGAGGCTAGGTTCTCACACTTCTAAGCATCCCCAGGTGACTTGAGCGCCCAGCGCTGTGCAGGTTAACAAACCCTTGGAGGATTCTGACACATGCTGAGGTTTGAGAAGCACCAGTGCAGTAGATAAGAACTGGTCCCTGGAACAGCCTGCCTGGGTCCCAGTCTTGCCTCTGTCACTTACAGAGTAACGTGGGCAAGTTACCTAACTTTTCTGCACCTCAATCTCCTCTTTTGCCAAATGGGGAAAATAATCATACTCCCCTCAAAGTGTTGTTATACGGGGTGAGCTGCTTTCGAACAGCACCTGGCACATGGTTAGCACTGCCTAGTGCTTGTTAAATAAGCATATTTCTGTGCTGTTCCATAGAAATGCGAGTCTCTGATAATATTCAGGAGGTATTCTCTGTTACTGCAGCGGAACTTGGAAGTAGGCTCCCTCCTGTGATTTCCTTGCTGGTGTCTGAAGTCCCCTTCAGCCACTGGACTGCAACTCACAGACAGAAGTTTCTACCAGAAACGCCAGCCTCCCTGCAGGCTAATTTCTGGGAAGATGATCTTTCAGGGGGAAAATATTAAATACTTAGGTAATTTCACAGACCGTAGGGCATGTTTCCTTTATATAAGTGATTTTTTTTTAAAGATTTTATTTATTTGACAGAGAGAGCGCGCTTAAGCAGGGGGAGCGGCAGACAGAAGGAGAGGGAGAAACAGGCTCCCCACTAAGCAGGGAGCCCGATGCGGGGCTCGATCCCAGGACCTGAGCAGAAGGCAGACGCTTAACTGACTGAACCACCCAGGCGCCCCCTCTTTATAAGTGATTTTTAAATGAGAACTCAGGGTGGGGATGGGAAGGTCCTAATTCAGAGCACAGGTAGAAGCAGATCAGCTTTTGCTGACTTTCTGAGAAGGTGGAGGGAGCGTCTCTTCTCAGCCACAGCTGGATTTCATGGAATTAGTAGACCAGCCGCTTCTCACGCAAGTGCGTTCCTGAGGATTCCCTGGAAAAATGTAAGAGACCAGTCGTCTCACATCGGATTGTGTCGGGTCCTGGGGGGAATGTAAAAGCTAGCAGCTATTCTGGAATTGAAGCTTCTAAAGAAAGAGCGCATTTGGCTGTGATGCTACCTTTGTACTCCTAAGGAACACTCCTTGAAGACAAATCGACCCTGCATATTCAACTGTCTTCCAGAAAGCTCCTGAGAACAGACTCTTCCTGGAGGCAATCCACTAATCTATTGAAAGGACTCATCATAATCCCTCCCTTCACAAACTGGATTTTCCCCCAAAGCCTGTTTGAAATATTTTTTCAAAAATTTTAAAAGATTTTTTTAAATTTGAGAGAGAGCGCGCACGCGCACATGAGCGAGGCGGGGGAAGGAAGGGCAGAGGAAGAGGGAGAAGCAGACTCCCCGCTGAGCAGGGAGCCCAAAGCGGGGCTTGATCCCAGGACCCTGAGATCATGACCTGAGCCAAAGGCAGCCACTTAACCGACTGAGGCCCCCAGGTGTCCCCGTTTGAAATGAACATGGAACCGATATAGTGAACTCATGGGAGTTCGAGCTGGTGTGATCACAAAGGGGTATTTTTTCATGACTGCTCCAGCAGACCTGTTGGGTCCCTTCTCCTGACTCCCACCTCTGGGTGAAATCTCAGAGACGCCATCATCTTTTTGGTTATTCTTAGATAGTAATGAAAACCTGCCAAACACATCTTATTTGTAATATGAATCCAGGACCCAGAATAGTCACAGCGAGGGCAGAGGCTCTCCTATCCTCCGCACAGGCGGGCTTTAGCTTGTAAATGTATGAGGTGGGGAGGAGAGGCATACCCGCTTCCTTCTGCGTTTTCTGCAGAGCACGTCCACGATTCCCCTCCAAGTCACTGGGCTGCCCTGGATGGTAGGGAAGAGGAGAAATGGAGGAAGTTCTTGCTTGGTGGCCCTCGTATGACCTGGTACTGGCCTCCTGCACTCTCCTCCAGCCAGCACTCCTCAGGAGATTCTCCTGTGGGGTCCCTCTAACTACAGCTTCTAGCCTTCTCCACGGTGGTCACCCTGCCCCTTCCTGAAAGACGCCTAGGTCAGATTCTTTAAGTGATCTCAACTAACATTCCCACCATAAGTTCCACATTGGGGAATCCTACCCCTGCAGCCCAGCATTTTAATCTGAGGGAGCTTCAGCTAACCTCCTCTTTCAGGGGGAAGCAGAGGCTGGGTGGCCCCAGTGTGGGGGCAGGGTGTGGGGCTGGCAGGGATTTTGCTGCCAGGGCCTTGGGGGTGGGGAGTAGAAACCTTGCCCCCTTCAGCCTGCAGCAGCCTCTCCTTCCTGTCCCTGTTGCCTTGCCATCAGCTCGTCGCTCGTCCTTTGCTTCTCTTGGGCCTTTGCCCTGTACTTGTTGGGTCACATCTCTTCCCTTTTCATAGAATCCTGGCTTCTTGGTGGCACCAGCCTTTCTGGCTTTGTTTTTCTGGTCCAACTCTCCCTCCCACCTTTCACCTGCTCTGCTTAAAGCGCCGGGGCAACCTTGTAGAATGAATGAAGCAGAGGTTCTCCAGGCAAACTCTGCACCTGGGGAAGTTGACTGGGGCTTCAGGAGGTTCACCCAAGCTGATCTGCAGACACAAGAAGGGGTCTGCCCGGAGGAGGGAGCAAGGACTGCAGGACAGATGGCACCAGGACGACAGGGGGAGGGGAAGAGCTGCCCCCCAGGAAAAGCCCGATTGCCTCCAGGTGAGACCGTCACACACAGGGAGGACTCGGCCACCAGTCCCTTATTGGGGCCGCCTCAATGTGACATTCTATCACACCTGTGAGAATAGCAATAGTAGCACTCAGTTATTTACCGAGTTCTAAAGCATGAAAAGATTCTGGGCAAGACAGCAGCGCTGTGGCTATCAGCTCCATAGTCCCTCCCTGTCCTGGGACCCGTTTCCCCCGACCGAAAAGTTTCTAAATTGCTCAGAAAACAGTGCCCGCCTGAAACACATTCCATCCTTCCTTATCAATAGGCCCGCGCTGCCAGCCAAGGTAACACTGTGTGTTCCTCTAAAATTGCGCGGGGGTTTTGGGCGGTGGCACAGATGTTTGAGGTTCACGGCTGCCCCTGGTCAAGCCCAATTTCTCTTAACATCTTCTAGGTGCCTTCTAACATGCACTGGTTGCATTTGCTAGAGCCCTCTCTCCTTTAACACAGACTCAACCCCCTTCCTGTTGGCTAGGTGGTTCCAGGAACACTCGGAGTTTTGTACTGTTTTGGTTGGGGTTGGAACTAAGCCGGCTGCGTTCTTGGGGCGCGGGAGGAGTGAAACCCCCCTGAGCCTGCTGTCGATGTGCTTACTCTGGTGAACGCCTCATTTCCGGTAAAACGGCAGTGCCTGTGCTTTCCCTCGGGTGGGTTGGATTCCTGGGGCCAAATCAGCGTTGCTGGGCTGAGCATTACATCTTCCTCCCCGCATAAAAGAGAAAGAGAACAAAGACAGGCGGTTGCGTTCAGGCCTGGTGAGCAGATCTAAAGCACCTGTGAAAACTCAACGTCTATATTTTGATATCTTCTTTAAAGTAGAAGAGGGTACAAGGGCGCAGGTCCTCTGGCCCAGTGGCCCTAGCAGAGACACCCCGGATGGCAACGGCCACAAAGTGGGGCAGCGCCCTTTGCCAGCTCGTTAGTAACAGGACGTCTCCGTATTTCAAACAAAATTGCTAGGTTTCTATTTCCACCTCAAGGAAAACAACGATGATACTGCTAACGTTTTTAAATGCTAGCTGTGCACCGAACTAAATGTTTTACAGATTTTGTTTGACCCTCGCAACAGCCCTGTGAAAGAACCGCTATCATTTGCATGCAGAGAGAAGGAAACAGGCTTAGAGAGAAATGATTTGCCCCCAGTCATATAGTTCATCATTGATTCAACCTCTGGCTGTTCGGACACTTAAGTCCGTGCCATGCCGTCCTCATAAGTGGAGGAAAACTCAGCTCCTAAATTTGTTTTCTTTTTCCTTCCCGGTGTTTCAGTTATTTATCAATTTTTTTTTTTTTTTGAGAGAGAGCGCGCGAGCATGAGTAGGGGGAGGAGCAGAGAGACAGCTGACTCCCTGCTGAGCCTAGGGGACCCTGAAACCATGACCTGAGCCAAAGGCAGATGCTCAACCGGCTGAGCCACCCAGGCGCCCCAGTAATGATTTATTCTTTCTCACAATTCTATGGGCCATTCTGCTCTCCGTGGCACTGGCCACATCCGGGAGGCGCTCAGGGGAGCACCTCCGTTCTGCTCCATATGGTCTCTCCCTGCATGTGGCCTCTCTCCAGCGGGACAGCCTCGACTTCTCATGACCTGGCCACTGAGATCCCAGGGAGCTTTCCAAGAAAACAAACCTCCGCCCCTAAGTGCTTATTAAGCCTCTGCTCTTTCACACGTGTTAAGGCCTCATTGGCCAAATCAAGTCACATGATCAAGTTAAGCTTTTTTTAGGTAGGAGGGGACTTTATAAGGGGATGAATACCACCAGGTGTCCCTTATTGGGGCCGCCTCAATGTGACATTCTATCACACCTGTGAGAATAGCAATAGTAGCACTCAGTTATTTACCAAGCACTTACCATATGCCAGTCGATGTGATTTCTCTTTCATCATCGTAGTAACACAAACTATGGGCTTGGTGCATTTATCTTCAGGTAACAGAAAAGGAAACTGAGGCTTGGAGACGCTAAGTGACCTGACAGATGACAAGAGTGAATTTAAACCCTGATCATTCTATTTATAAGGTCGAGCACAAGAGAGAGATGGGTGGTCTGTAGAAAATGAAGAAAAAAAGAAAAAGCAGGGGTCATATTGAACATAACAATAGGCCTTGGAATTTGGAAGGAAAAAGAAAAGTACCAGTCAGTGGTCTTCCATGCGGGGCGCTCTCCTGTGGATGGGGCCTCCTGTCCCCAGACGGCCATTGTACCATTGGCAATCATTCTTTCTCATTCTGGCATTTGGAATGGAGAACACGGTCAGTAAGCAAGAGTGGGTATAATTAGGCTAATCAAAATGTGAAAGAATATAATGCAACTTTGCTTTTCATTAGCCTCTTGTTTTAATCCCTGGCACAAAAGAGTCCGTCTTTGCGCTGGCTGCATTTTCCAAAACTTCTCCCCCAAACCATTTGGGAAGCAGAGAGCTGGAGAAAGACTGGGGAGTGGAGGGAGTTATATCCTGTAATAATGCAGATTTCAAACCTAGCTCTGATTTTTGGAAAATCCCTTCATGAGCATGAAAAGCGCAACGACTCATGTTCAGTTGCTTCTGCCAACTGAACACCATCATGACACTTGAGTGTGGTTGCAAATGTTCTCTCCTTCCCCACCAGCACCCAGGGCGGTGTTCCAGGCCATGAACACAGTGTTTGGCCTGTCTCCGGGCCGAGAGTATATGAAGTGTGGGCATTGTTGGGTGAGCCTGGTTGGAAAGGCCTTACTTAAAAGCAAGGGAATCATGTGGAAAGATTAATGGAAACTTATATTAAAATATGATACCTCCAAAAATAATTTCTTGCAAGCAGTAAGAATTAATACATTGTGAAACAAACAGAACTTTCACTATTAACCTCAGGGAAGAAAAAAAAGGGGGGGTGGCTGGCTCAGTGGAAAATATTGCCTGTGATTTTTTTTTTTTTTTTGCCTTTTCCATGCTAGATGGCACTAATTGATTGAAGGGCTTGGTTGTTTGGTGGGAGGTGGGGTGCCCTGAGGGGAAGGGATAAAATTAGACCGTGTGATTTTTGATATATTGTTGGGAGGGGGTGTCTTTATTTTATTTTCAACCCGAAGTCTCATTACTTAGCTATTGTTTTGGTCTTAGAGGTAATTTTTAATTTTAAGTGGATTGCTTGGGTTTTCTGCCCCTTGGCACTTGGAGGAAAAGCTAAGGGTCTGCCAAATCCCCTGGGGTGGGTGTTGACAGATCTGACATTTGCATGGCATTTCCTTATGTCCTCTGGCCCCACCCTGCGCCCTAGTGGCAGTACTTTACTGGTACAAAAATCCTGGAAAATGGCATTTCTTCACCAATTTCTTTCAAAGGGGAGCCCATAGAGAAAGGACTCATTTTATCTGAGCGAATAACAAATTCTTACAGAAGCTTGTAATCGCTATCAACTCTCCCCGTCCAGTCCCCAAAAATAGACCTTGTGGTGTGACATGAGGACAGCAAATGATTTTGTAATTCATTTTAGAAATAAAGCTGAGCCCTGTAAAGTACAGTCCAGGAAAAATAGGAAGAATGAATAGCCTTAAGGACGCATCAGATACTTGGGCCAAAATAAAAATATTTGGTATAACTGAAAATAGGTCTATATTTATTTTTTGAAACGTAATGTGCAATTAAAGTTTCCTCTGTCTATTGAATAACTGCTTAAAAATAGTTTTGCAGCATTGATGTAGTGACTTCCAATTTATGTAAGGGCTGGATGACCTGATCTCATCAGTGGTTCTGTGAAGAAAGTTTTTCATGTAATGTTGTTGACAGATGACAAAACAGAGGCTGAGAGATTTTGTCACTCTCCTCAGGTCACATAGGTTGTAAGTGATAGAGCCAGGACTTGGATATTATAGTTGTAAAGCTCATTCTCTTCCCATTAAATTGCTCTGAATCTTGCTCTCCAGGGCTTTGTAGGAACAGTAACCATGGGCCCTCTCACCTGCTATCTGGGTGGTGGAAAGAGTTTTGGAGCCAGAATTAAGAGCTAGATTAGAGTCTCACCAGAAAGGACTTAGGCTGAGTGACTTGAAGCACATCACTAAAACTCTCCCAAGCCTCAGTTTGATCATCTGTAAATTGCGGGGAGATCTCTATCTACAGAATTGTTGTGAGAACAAGGATCATGAATGTAAAAGTCCTTGGAAGGTGGTAAAGTGCTCTATAAAGGTACACCACTATTATTTATTAAGCACAGACTCTATATCCGGTAATGGGCCAGGAACTATGAGAAATTCAGAAGACTTTTTTATAGTCTGTCCTGACATCTGCTTCTTCCTTACCTCTTTCCCACCCATTCTAGAAGCTCCATGCCCTAGTCACACTGAACTTTTTAGTTTTTCACATACAACTTGCCCTATCTATGCTTTTACATGTTTTAATTGTCCTGCCTACAACACCTTTCCTCTAGGAACTCTTATGCATCCTGCACAGGCCCTTTCCAACTCTCCTGGGTAGAGTTAAATTTTCCTCTTCTGGGTTCCCATACACTGTGTTCACATCTCTATTATAGCACTTCCTGCAGCATATTGTAATCCATCTGTTTACATATCTGCTTCTGCCCCTTCCTAAGCCACGAGCTCATCAAGGGCAGGTGCTGCCTGGCACATAGGAGACACCCAAAGGCTTGCTTGCTGGATGAATGGTTACAGGTGTAAGAATTACTGCCCTAACCTGCAGATACATTCCAGCCTAATTGAGGGACAAGACAAATACACAAGAAACATGAGGAAAGCATGCTGGACAATGGATTATATGATATGGTACATAAAGCCCTTGGCAGTGAGTAAATTCAGATGAACAGTAGATTATTGAAAGCTCAGGTAACCAGGGAAAGTTTCAGTAATGTGCAGAATTAGTTAATGATGTGAAATGAGCGGAGCAACTTTAAATCCACCAGAATTCCTGTAGGGAGCCGAGCTATGGTGGACGCTAAATACTTCTGCGGACTCAAGGGATCTGCTTGGGGGCAGGATTGTTCTGCAAGAGGAAAGGGGTGTACCTGAAACTCCAGCTAGATTAGGGATGACAAAGGGGAGGGGGGGAGGTGAACTGAGGACGACAGTTTAAGACCACATGCCAACAGATCTCAGTGAGGTTGCCTAAATCCTGAAGAGCTTGAAATGAATAGATGCTTCTGTTTTCATGGAAGCGATAGGTGGATTCGAACCAGAGACATTTCATGTGAATACTGGAACAGGGAGGCAAAGAGAAAACCAAGGCACAGGCACTACTAGAAGCCTATCCAGCTTCCCCCCAACTCTTCCATAACACCTTCAAGTAGAGGTGACAATGTTCCTTATGGTTTTGTGTTAGTGGCTTTCTTTGGAGAACTCAAAAAAAGGATGAAGTTCTGAATCCAAGTTGATTCAACATGACAAGGACTTCTGAGGATCCAAAGATGTAGATTTGGGATTTAGGCCAGATATTTAACCAAATATAAATATAGGAATAGAGCGGGGGCGGGGCAGGGTGGTGCAGAGAGAGGAGAAAGCTGACGTCCTGATGACAATATCAAAATGAATTTTTCCTCCAAAGCAAAGAATTGGCCGGGAAGTGTTGTAAGGAATCATGCATGTTAAGGCAAAATGATACTTCAATCCTCTTTATAGACATTGTTGTAGCCACTGACACTTGGACCTGTCGTCCATAAATGTCAGTCCTCAAACCATGCTGATGATAGAGGAAAAGTTTTCACCTGTCTGTCTCTGGCTAAGTGAGGAAAATGGCAATGGGAGTCATTTATAATACTAAATTCATTTAATTTCAAGAAAATTGGAAATCCTGTTTTTGTATATATATTTTTTGTTACAAATGTCCTTTTTAAAATAAATCAGTGGTTATTTTTAGATGTCCTGACATGGCAAAATTAAAATGTGTCAACTTTATGTCCATCTCCTACATTTCTTGGAAAATTCACTGGCGTAGAAAATCCAAAAGTGTAGGAACCACCTCTCTTAATGTGACTGACTCTTAGTATAATTTTAATTAACTAGTGTGTCCTGAATGAAATGGTAGGAAGGAGATTGATTTTCATCTCCTAAATCCACTATTCCTGGTCTTGGTTGGTGCTGTTTAAGACGATGCCTTTTGAGTCACAACAACATCCAGAGACTCTTCAAAGTAAAATGTGTGAGTGGAGGAATTGCCACAAGGCTCCTCTGAAAACTGTCTGCAGATGAACGGGGTTTGGTTCTCTAATTAATATGCCATTCAACAAAGTAAATCCTGTGCCTAGTAAAAACAATACCTGGCATTGTATTATTACAAAGCAGTGTTTATGTAATGACTACATATTTTTACTTACATAATTATGAAATGCACAACTGTTTTTATGCTGCACAGTAATTGACCACAAATGGTACACATTTCTTGTATACAGCTGTAATTCCTGTGACTTTCATAACAGGTCCAGAGTCATGGGTATGCAGCTTGTGCAGTCCCACAGGACCACTCCTGAGCACGGGACCTGTGCTTGATTTAATGATCTGAGGGCACCGTCTCAAAATTGCTAATAATTTCTGAACAAGGGGCCCTACATTTTCTCTTTACACTGACTGCAAATTATGGAGCCCTCCGGCACTGGCCTCTGCCTTATTCTTGATGCCACGCCCAGCTGGCTTTAAGTCTTATTGAGGCTATACCTAGTAGAGGGATGGGTACAACAATCTGATTTTTTGCAGAGAGATTATCATTGCAGAAAGATATTATGCCCTAAATATCTCCCTATGGTCTAAAATCCGATATGATAGAGACCATTGATGTCAATGCAGACCAATCCCCCTGGAAGGGTTAAGGGATAGGGTAGGGAACCCTTCTTCTGTGCCTGCTCTGGTGTAACCCTGTGCTGGAGATGGGCTCCACTGGGAGAGGGACAGAGAGGGTAATTCTCAGTGGTCAAATGGCCAAGGAAGGGCCTTTGGCAGAACAAAGAGTTTTAGTGGGGTCAATTTTTGCTGTGAGGTATGTAACCTATCCTGCTTCCCCCCAGCTCTTCTATAACACCTTCAGTAGAGGTGACATTGCTCCTTATGGTTTTGTGTTAGTAGCTTTCTTTGGAGAACTCAAAAAAAGGGTGAAGTTCTGAATCCAAGTTGATTCAACATGAAAATAAAGATTGTTCGTGTGGGCTCAGGAACCAGAAGACAGAGAGACAGTGGGCAACTAGCTTCTGGATGGGTGGCCTCAGTGAGAATTCCAGTTCTGCCATGATCTTCCCGGTGAGATCATGAGAGTGAGGATATATGGCCCTGAATTTGAGGGGTAGGGGAAAAGAGGGTGTTCTCTGCACTTAGGAACAGAGTGAAGCCCAGGTGACTCTGTCAGCTTGGGGGATTAATTGTCTTTGCCCAGGCTCTTTATAAAATTTTTGTGTTTAAAGGTAAAATGTTTTGCATAACTTCTATAGTAGATGTCAGACATCATTAGAAATAGTATGTTTGTCATTCATTATGTTGCTATTTTAATTCTTTTTCAAGTTTCTTTCTTTTATTCTCTCCCTGCATTCCTCCATACTACACAAAAGTACACTTTCAGCTTTACGATTGCTAGGAGGTTAACTTAAGACAGAGGGTACGTTGCCAGCCACAGGCCAGAACACTGGGAAGGCATGTGGAAAAGAAATTTTTGGCAGCAATAGAGCTTGGGAAGCCAATATTTTTTACCATAACTTACAGTAAATATTTACAAATTCAGGCTCATGTGGGTGTTCAGAGTTTTAGTGAAAAGCAATCTTATGCACTGATATTTACTTTGAATGTGTTCTCCTCTTTTCAGTAACCATGACTAATTCCCCTTTTCACAGAGTAGAGAGTAAGTTGGCTCTCATTCTAACAAAACACACACACACACTCCAAACAATTTATTATGCACATTCTGGTAGCCAGCATACAGAATGCAGGAGTGAGAAAACAAAGGCAACCCCTAATATCATAGTACCAATCAGTAAAGGAACTGAGGAAGTACTGTTGCCACAGGGGCTGAATCGCTGTTGCACTGATTTTTTACTTGGCTTTTACTAGGACAGCAAAGAATCTGTAAACTCTGAGAGTGATACAGCCAATGAACTAAGTCCAGTAAAGATATTTACTGCATATTGCTGTTGATGCTGTGAGAGATGTGAGGGCAGTAGGACAAGATCCTCGCCTTCAAGGAAATCCTATTTGTCAAGAAAACACACCAACAATGCAAAGTTAGGTGACCATAAAAGACATCAATGACACTTGAAGATACTAACACAAGACAGGCAGGGATGATTACTTTATAAATGGAATGTATGGAGTTGTCTCGGAGGGGCAAGAGATTATTTGGGGTTGGCAGGAAAGGAAAGCCTCTCTGGAGGAGGTAGATTTGAGCTGAGTATTGAAAAGGGACATTCCAGGCTATAGAAGGCATGAGCAGAACCACAGAGGCAGCAAAAGATCCGGGTCCAGGAGAGTGGGACAAATAAGTCAATGTGACTCAAATGGAGTTTCAGATGGTGACTAATTAGAGCATTGGAAGTAGTCCATGTGTTGGACTATGGAGGACCTTGACCTCTGGGGTAGGAGACTCATGATGCACCATGAAAGCCTTGCTCTGAAATGGTAACCACCTCTTGAATCCACATTTCCCTCAGGCCATCAGGGCCTTCTTTCCCTTTCTGCTTTTACCTTGAAGCCAAGAGTCTATTCCCATGGGCTAGGCCTGCCCCTCCTGACTCCATTGGTCCGAGTCTGACTTAAGTCTAGGCATGGCAGGTGAGTGTTCAAGGCCATGTGAGAGTTCCTTAAAACTCATTACTATTCCAACTTGGAAAATGGAGTGAGTATTGTTGGAGCCTCAGCATGTCTGGACACTTCTGTGTGCACATTAGACACAGAGAAGGCTTCTACTCACTGCCCTTAGTACCCACTCAGCCATCCCCCAACCGAAGAGCCTGAGATGCAAATTGGGAATTTGCTCAAAGGACAGGTATTGCATCAAGATTCAGCACAATCCCTGAGCAAGGCTTATGCATGCAGACCTGATAATGCATTATCATAGGACAGTGAAAAGCATAGACTTTGTGGAGTTGTCTTCAGAGCTAAGTAATTCTGGCGAGTAATTATGAAGCAGGAGAATGATTGTACAAACTGCAGACTAAACATTTAAGCCCTGTGTGTGGGGCCAGCTGACAAGCGGAGGTAATTAATAGGCAGTTACAATGTGGAACATTCCAGAAAATAGAGTTTTGTCATTTGAAATTCACAGTCTCTGACAGAAGAATTTTAGTAAGACGAATGTAGTTGGATCAAGTAATCTTGAGAGGAAGGGCATTCTCCCATCACTTTTGGAAAGAATCCCTGGTGGTGGTGGGTTTCCTCTGTCCCTTTGTGAAAGTGTTCTCCTTGAGCGTTAGGGTTGGCAAGCGTGCAGCTAAAGGAGATGTCACAAGCAACGGGTACAGCTGTACAAGCAAGCCACTGGGAGGATTAGACACTTGTTAGTTTTTATGAAGTTAGGTGTCTGGTCTCTGTTTCTTTGCCTTCCAGAGGCACTTCCTGGCAGAGAGTTACAATGGTGCCTCACAGAAAAGCCGAGGCCGGCCACATCTGCTCTGGAGCTCAGCAGACTATAGCCGGCCCTGAGCATGGCTTGCTTATTTTCTGGATCAGGAGCCGTGGTGGTGACGATGGGCCTCAGCCAAACGGGACCCTCCAACCTCTGCTCCCTTTCTCCTGCCCCAGATGCACTGATTATTAGAAGGTGTGACAGGGATTCCTGCCTGCATTTGTGTCACAGGGGAAAGGAAAGGAGCATAATGGGCTTTTGGAGAGCCAGGAGCTGGGTCTTCAGAGCTGATTTTTAGAAAACCATGAAGCTGACTACTTCTTTTTCTCCTGTATGCTTTTGGGACCTTTTCCTCCCAACCAGCCTATCTTCACTGCTGACAGATAATTTGCCCTATTCCCTAAATGTCCAATTTAATCTTCTTTTGCAACACCATCAAAGTCTTTTCTTTTACTGTATGTACCCCCTTCCAAAATGATCCCTAGCCCCATCTCTTCAAAATGTCTGTTTTCTCGGGGCTAATCCCAGAAGAAGCAAACAGATTGATTAATTCACACTAAGATGTGAATGACTGATGCCCCGGGGTGGGGGAGGGTGGAATTAAGGTGCACATTCACGATAGAAGATTTTTAGAGCCAAGTGGTTAGGAATATTTCATATCTATCCTTTCACATATATTATCCTGTTCATCCATGTAAAGCAGATAATCTTACTACCTCAATTTTACAGAAGGGGAAACTGAGGCTCAAAAAACTCCAATAACCTAATTAAATATATAGTCTAAGCAAGGCTTGAATTCACCCAGATCTCTGGCTCAAAGAGGCCTGCTCATTCCCTCTCTGCTGCTTGAACAACAGATGAAAATATATTTTGATAGTTAATTCTTCTTAACTTAACTTTTAGGATGACCAAGAGGTTGATCTCTAAAAATCAGCGATCTAAGGGGGCACAATGGGTTGAATTATATCTCCCTCAGATTCATATGTTAAAGCCCCAACCTCTAACGTGTTGGTACTTAGAGGTGGGACCTTTGGGAGATAGCCAGTTGTAGATGAGGTCGTGAGGGGGTGCTTATGACAGGATCAGTGCCCTTTTAGGAAGAGCCATCAGAGAGCTTGCTCTCTTTCTCTCTCCTGGCCATGTGAGGGCACAGTGAGAAGGCGAGCCAGGAGAGAGTCTCATCAGAACCCAATGCTGCTGGCACCCTGGTCTCAAACTTCTAGCCTCCAGAACTATGAAAAAATAAATTTCTGTTGTTCAAGTCACCCAGTCAATGGTATTTTGATAAGGCTGCCCACAACGACACTGGAACCACTGTGCCAACATGGAGCCATGTACCCATATCTGCTGTTTGTTTAGCAAATGTCCATGTGATGAACCCAAGAAACCAGGGAAGAACTAGGAAGAAGACAAAAAGCAAAACACTAAAAAAGCCTGAGAATTCTCCTTTTTTACTAGGTTTTCCTAAAATTGTGTTTTGCTACAAAACCCTGAGTACAGGCCACTTGCTATAAAATAATCTGTAATTTCTCTTAGCCCAGTGATATCAGCTTGGAGTTTTCCTTTAGAAAAGTTTTCCCTAATTGGGCACAGTGTTCCTACTTGTATTAGTTATAAAAAATAAATGCAAAAACCATGCCCAGTCATTTAAAGTAATTCTCTTCTTGACCTAGTTCGCTCCATCTGGTCCTCCAGCTGAAAGAAGTGCCCTCAAATGAGCTTTATTCTTTGGAAGTTACTTTCAATGATGCCAAAGCCACACATCTGGGGAATGGCAGATGAGAAAGTTTCCCTCGGGATAAGCCAAATGGGGATGATTCACATCACCCAACGGTGATGTCATCACAGCCCAAGATCAGTGAAACTTGCTTAGGCAAAGGGGGAATTCGTTGTCTCTCATAAACAAATCAGGAGAGGACAGGGTTGTGGCTAGGCTTTGGGGTGATCAGGTGAAGACTCAATCATAGTAAGCCTCTGTCCTTCCAACCCTGGCCCCTGTTATTCACTACTCAGTGATTCCATTCTTTCCGACAAATGTCCTCCTGGCAGCTAGAAATAAGACTAGCAGAAGCAGCTCACTGCTTGGATCTAGAGCTCACCTCCAAAACCAGAGGGCATTGATGGTAGCTATTGTAAACCACATGAATAGAATGGAGGAAGGGATCATCTCCCAAAGTTAAGAAATGCTGTTCATAAAAGAAGTGCAGAAAGGGGCTGTGTAGATTCCAAACAGATGATCCTATAAATGACCATGGAAATCACAAATAAATAATGATAAAGCTGATTATGCATTTATTACATGCTTGCCTGCCTGCCTGCCTGCCTGCCTGCCTGCCTTCCTTCTTTTCTTCCTTCTTCTCATTGACCATTAATGATTGAACTGAATCTCCTCTCCAGCCACTGTCCTCTCCCTGGAAGTCTGGGTAGGACTGAAGGTTGCAACCCTCTAATCACCTGGTTATTTCTCCTGACTACCCTCTTCCATCTTAGGTGTGGTCCCAAAGTCACTTTATTTTTATTTTTACTTTTTTAAGATTTTATTTATTTATTTGACAGAGATAGAGAGAGGGAGAGCACAAGCAGGTGGAGTGGCAGGCAGAGGGAGAGGGAGAAGCAGGCTCCCTGCTGAGGAAGGAGCCTGATGTGGGGCTCAATCCCAGGACCCTGGGATCATGACCTGAGCCAAAGGCAGTCGCTCAACCGACTGAGTCACGCAGGCACCCCCAAAGTCACTTTATTAACATAAAAAAGACACCTTTATTGAATTGAAATTCTGAGGTTTAGGAACTGGGAGCCAGGAACCATGGACAAAGATCAAATATATAAGAAATATATTTCTTCTTATAATTATTTAAGACTAATTGACAGTGTTACATTAGTTTCAGGTGTACAACATAGTGATTCAACAAGTTTATATATATACAGTATGCTGTGTTCACCATCTGTTACCATATAACACTACTACATTATCATTGACCATATTCCCTATGCTTTGTCTTTTATTCCTGCAACTTATTCATTCAATAACTAGAAGCCTGTATCTCCAACTCCCCTTCACCCATTTTGCCCAACCCCCACGCCTCCCATATGGCAATCATCAGTTTGTTCTCTGTATTTATATGCTTTCTGTTTGTTTATTCATTTGCTGTTTTAGATTCCACTTATAAGTGAAATCATATGGTATTTGTCTTTCTCTGACTTGTTTTACTTAGCATAATAGACTCTAGGTCTATTCATGTTGTCTCAAATGCATGATCTCATTCTTTTTTTATGGTTACATAATATTCCATTGTATCTATATACCACATTTTCCTTATCCATATGTCTATCAGTGGACACCTGGTTTTCTTCCATATCTTGGCTATTGTAAATAATGCTGCAGTGAAAATAGGGGCACCTATATCTTTTTGAATTAGTGTTTTTTTTTAAGTAAATACCCAATAATAGGATAACTGAATCATATGGTATTTCTTTTTTAATTTCTTGAGAAGCCTCCATACTGTTTTCCACAGGGGCTGTACCAATTTACATTCCCAGTGGTGCACAGGAGTTCCTTTTTCTCCACATCCTCACCAACACTTGTTATTTCTTGTCTTTTTGGGTTTAGCCATTCTAACAGGTGTAATGTGATGTCTCATTGTGGTTTTGGTTTGCATTTCCCTAATGGTTATTGATGCTGAGCATCTTTTCATATGTCTGTTGGCCAACTGTAGGTCTTCTTTGAAAAAATGTCCACTCAGTTCCTCTGCCTATTTAATTGGATTATTTCTTTCTTTGGTGTTCAGTTGTAGAAGTTCATTATATATTTTGGCTATTAACCCCTTATCAGATATATCATTTGCAAACATCTCCCATTCAGTAGGTTGTCTTCTTGTTTTATCGATGCAAAACATCTGTTTGTAAATTGTAGGTTTCAAGGAAAAACTTCATTTGTAGCATTTAAAATTCCCACTATTTTATGTTACTGAAATAGAAATATGAATGGATGAAAAAATTTTATTTTAAATACATAATAAAACTACATTTAAGAGATACCAGCTCATTTTTTATAATTATTGCAGTATAGTTAGGCTATAATGTTATATTAGTTTCAGGTGTGCAACACAGTGATTTGACTATATATAGTGATTCAACTGTATCGACTATATATAGTGATTCGACTGTATCGACAACTCTGTACATTAGTCAGTGCTCACATAAGTATTGTCACCATCTGTTACCATACAATGTTATTACAATATTATTTTATCTATCTATCATCTATTATCTATCTATCTATCTATCTATCTGAGAGAGAAAGAGAACAAGCAGGGGGAGTGGCAGGCAGAGGGAGAGGGAGAAGCAAGCTCCCTGCTGAGCAGGGAGTCTGATGTTGGGCTCAATCCTAGGACCCTGGGATCATGACTTGACTTGAAGGCAGAAGCCCAACCAACTGAGCGACCCAGGTGCCCCTACAATATTATTGACTATATTCCCGGTGCTGTACTTCTTATCTCTGTGACTTATTTATTTTATAACTGGAAATTTGTGCCTCTTAGTCTCCACCTATTTCACCCTACCCCCCACCCACCTCTCCTTGGGCAACCACCAGTTCTCTGTATTTAAGAGTTTGGTTTTTTGTTTGTTTTGGTTTTTAAATTCCATATATAAGTGAAATCATATGGTACCAGCTCATTTTGACTCAAATATATAAGAAATATATTTCTTCTTATAATTAATTGAGACTAAATTATTGAGACTAACATTTCAAAGACAACGATAGTTTGCAGATGGCAAATAACTCTAAAAAGTTTTTAAAAATAATAGTAATGAGGAAGTATTTAAAAAATTAAATATATACTCACCTATTATTTCCCTGCAAGTATATACAATATAACTGTAAAATAATGAGACAAAAAAAGTGGCAGGCATACTAGAATTTTACATAACAAGTTTAGAATGTAGTTTTGTTGGTATAATAGTAACAGTTAATATTCATTGAATGTTTACTAATGTGGGTAACTTTTATGAAACTTTTATTGGCATTATCTCAATCAATACCCAATCAATACTCAGAGCAAGTAGTTGGCAAAGTAAGCCCTGTGTGGGCCAAATTCAGCCCACCTTCTGTGTTTGTATAGAGTCTTGTTGAGACACAGCAATGTCCATTCACTTATGCCTTGTCTATGGCTACTATGATGCTAGAGAACAAGCCATTTCAACAGAGACTATATGGACTGCTTAAGGAATTTATAACCTGATCCTTCATAGAACAAATTAGCTGATCCTTGCATAACAATCCTGTGAAGTAAATACCATTATCCCTATTAGTCCCCAAGGTCCCATACTGATATTGTCAGGGTGGTGAGTCAAATCCAAGTCTGTCTGAATATTAAGTCTATAGTCTTTTTTAGATATTTCTATAGCAAAGAACACAGGTCCTCGGGCCAGACTGTTTGGGTTCAAATGAGACTCTACCACTCAGAAGCTGCATATTGGACATTTTGTTTAACTGCCCTGTATCTTAGATTTCTCCACAACTCTTCAGGTTGTTAATAGATGTCACTGGTCATCGCTGACATCAGCACAGCCCTTAGATCCCAGTGTGTTTGTCCCAGGACCTGTACCCTCAGGGCCTCTCATGCTTTGGTTCCTCAACATTTTCAAAGTTCCCCTCAGGTACCTGGGAATAACCGGGGTGACTGGGTTATCTGGGCAAGATCCTAGGATCAATATCCTTGTGAATTCCGGTTCCCATTTTTCCCTTTGGGAGTGTTCTTTGATCTTTACTCCCGATACACGATGTAGAATCAACCAGATGCCCCAAAAAGCTCCAGGACTCCTATCTGTGGGATCATTCTGGGGCCCTTGGCCTGGCCCTGATTCCAGGAGGGTGGCCTGACAAGAAATTGCTACCAGGATAGCCCAGTTTTTCTTCGTTGAGACTTCCCGAGATTGAGCCACCATACAAGTGCAGACACGCAGATTTTGATGACTCTCAGGAGACACAAGTTCCGGGCTCTGGGGTACCCATGGCACACTGCCAACCCTTGGGTGGCCACATGTTGGGTCCATGTGTCAGCTCACTCCTCCATGTTCCTATATATAGCAGCCCCTGATCTATAGCACCCCAGGACAGTGGATGTGGCAGCTTACGTCCTTTATCCTACTCACCTCTCCCCACAGGCACCAGGATGGTCAAACCTCCTCCCTGAGTGGTCCTCCAGAGGTGCTATGTCATTCTCTTCTGACAGCTTTCAAGCCATTGTTCTGCGGTGGCAGCAGACCCTTCTGACTGATGCCCTCTCTAGGTGCCAATCAATGTGTTGACAATGAAATCCAGTTTAAGCCGTTTTGGTGAGGCACAGACATTCCTTGCACCAATGGGGCCACTCTTGTTTGTCTACTCACAGCCCCTTCCCTCCCCACCTGCCATGGGTGGTGGAAGGCAGAGGTGCTTGTCAGCATTGAAAGAAATCACATTCTAGGAATTCAGTGATTACCCGAAGGAGTTCAAGAGAAGATAAGGTTAGAAAAATGTATGCTGTTCTATGTTTATTCTATACAGTTTCAAACAGTGAAAGTCACCTGATGAGAAAGTCAATTAACATTCACATTTCCCTTCATACTCCAGCTGAGACCCCAGAGTATAGCCATCATCCGCAATGCCAGAAAGAACTGTTGAGAGTCGCTGGAAACTGGGATTCATGGGTGGCAGGATGGATGGGGCATCCTGAGTGATGGTAAATCAGCATTAAATAAAAGGTATTAGGGAAATGCAGAAGCAAGAAGATCTAGGTTGTTTCAATACATATTCTGAGGAACCATGGCGTGAGTGATAACAATGTCGTTACCATTACCTCCCAGGGGGAAAGGTGAAATTAGCACATCTAATGATAAAGAACACAAATAGATGGTTCTGGTACCTGCACAGGAAGCACTGGTGCTGAGGCACTGTGAATAATCTTCACATATGCTGACTGGGCAAGAAACAAGTAAGAATAATAATCTACCCATTATCCTAAATCTCCATCGATAAATCCTCATGCCTTACATAGGTCCACCAGTTTGTTCACATTTTAAAAACCAAATTGTTTGCATAGACAGGAGCCCCACAAAAAAAAATTTGCCCAGGGGCACACAGTCTAGGGACAGTCCTGCTTGGGGTCACCTTATTTTCCTTCCAATGAAGTCACTCTTGATTCCATTTATAGTTTCTCCTGCATCTTTTCAGGTTTGTGCTTTCCTGTATGTTTTCTGCTCATTTAGGTTGTTCTTTCTTGTCTCCCTGCAAAAATCGACTTAGGTTTTGTAATGTGTATCCCTTGCCTTCTTTTCAAGCAATTTGCCGCTGTTTCTCTCCGTCTCTTTGATCATCGGCCTCAGCCTGTCAGCCATCCTCTCTCTCTCTCTGTCACACACACACACGCACACACACTCTACCCATACACACCACATCGTGCAGGCACGCAGACAACTAATGAACATAATGCTTTGATGTGTAGGCAGCATGTTTCCGTGGGATTTGTTCTTGCTTTAGGAACTATGAGACTCATGAAATAAAGGGCTTCTGTTTGATACAGGAAAGAGAATCCAGGGTTACTTACCCTCCTTCTCAGACCTAGCATCGGGACAATGAGATCATACACAGCATGCTAAGAATGCCAAGATGTCAGGATGGCACAAGTGGGAATTCTTTTAGATGCCCTGTTGTGTGCTCTAGTCTGTGGTTAGAACTTGGCTTTGTAAATCTTTACTTGCCTGTGGATCAAGTGTCCTGTGCTCATGACAGCTGCAGTGTTGGGGGAGATAAGGGATGCTATGTGTAATTCGTGGCTATGTGTCTACATTTTCACTGTAGAAAGCTATTGAATTAAAATCACATTTTAGGGCGTTTAAAAATATTTAGATAGCTAAGATCCAATTTTTGCTTTCTACCAGGAGACAATACAATCAAACTTTACACGTTTTTTCTCTTTGTTCCTATGGGTAATTTATATGTCTTTATTCC
Source organism: Eumetopias jubatus (assembly GCF_037043125.1). Classification (NCBI taxonomy): domain Eukaryota; kingdom Metazoa; phylum Chordata; class Mammalia; order Carnivora; family Otariidae; genus Eumetopias; species Eumetopias jubatus. The sequence continues at coordinate 31,095,123 of NW_028274815.1, forward strand.
TGGCACTATCTGGCTGTCCTAGAAACAGCCGATGCCACCAATTAGGACATAAAATCAGTTGCTGCTGACTCCCTGTCCTATCATGTGTTCATGCATCAGCAGGGAAGGGCACTTGAAATGCATTTGCTTCAGCACATTTAGAGAATGTATGCTAAAGGTGACAGCTTTTTTTTTCTTTTTTGCCAACTTGCACATTAGTGTCTCTTAAGTGGCAGATTAAAAATTTCATAAAGCATTAACAGATTAAAAATGTTTGTTTAGGCTTGTTCGGGACTCTAAGTGCCCACAGGCTCCAAATCACATTCTTGTTCCTCTTTAAACCAACACCATTTTAAAAGTTTGCTGTAATGGTTCTGTCTTATTGTAGCAAACAATAATAAATTTCTATAGGGCTATATTCTTTTATAAGGTAGATAGCAAAAATGTGTAAATATGGAAAAACAATCCAAATCCATGGAAACATTTGCAAGTATATATTATTTTTTTAAAAGTCTCAGTCCTGTTCATCTGTTATCTCCTTTTAATACATTAGAGACATGCATCATACCTTGTTTTCTTTTTCTCAAAAATTCTTTTTCATAATTTATGACATGGCTCTCATCTAGCTAAGGCTCCTGAAAAGTCTTAACTTCTTGTGGACTTTATGTCTTGTGGACTAATAAAAAAAATTCTTTGGCGAACATTAATTTTAGTTGTCTACTTCTTATCCATTTATTAATTCTTTCATCTTTGCCTTCATGGAACAACATCTCCTGCGCCTGGCTGGGGGTCCGGTGTGAGGATGGTGTCATCTCTTCACGAGGATGGGCTCAGCTAGAATACTGTGGAAGACCTGCAGAGAGAGGCCTGCACAAAGTGTGATGGGCCACAAAGGAGAGAGCAGCTGACCGGCAGGGTTTCTCATGCAGGCATCACAGAGAAAGTGTTAGTGGGTTTGGAAGAGGGGAGGAGCTCCTGCCAAGATACAGAGGCTGAAAAGTTGGGCATTTGGGGAGGTCAGCCATAGTTGATATGATGGAAGCCAGGGGTGTAAATGAGGTTGGTTAGTCACATCTACAGAGAGAAGATAGTTGGGTTCATCTAACCTCAAATCCTGTGCTAATCCTTGTTACCAGTCCCCAGGAAAGGGACATGCTGTTACCAGCCAGAGCTTTAGCTCTCACACCTATGGGGGTGCCCATTTTGGCCCCCCACACCCATGGGATAAGCCTTGGGTGACATGTAAGGACTCCCTGCCTCCTCTAATCTCAAGACCAGAAGCAGGTGAGAGGACATCCCTGGCTCCTTTCTCCTGGACTCGATCTGGTTCCTGCTTGACTTTCTAAGAGTAGGAAGAAAGATGATGCTTCTCTACAATCATAAGGAGACCCCAGACCCATTTATCCCACCAGCAGCTAGGAAGGAGAGAAAAGTGATCTAAATTTTAAGAAAGTTGAACTTTAAAGATTTTTATTTATTTATTTATTTGTGAGAGAAAGAGAGAGTACATGAGCAGGGAGTAGGGGCAGAGGGGTAGGGAGAGGGAAAGAATCACAAGCAGACCCCTCCATGAGTGCAGAGCACGATGAGGGGCTCTATCTCATGACTCTGAGATCATGACTTGGGCCAAAACCAAAAGTCGGATGCTTAACTGACTGAACCACCCAGGTGCCATGAGAAAGTTGAACTTTAAAGGAAGAAGTTCTGAATGAAGAACCCACTCAAAAGCAAGGATGTTTATCTTCTAAACTTAACCCTTAGCAGCATAGATCCAATTTTTACCTCCTTGGATATTTGGATTAAGGTGTTGTGAAGGGGGTGGTGTTAAGCATTAGATTTGATCTGTGAGATTTGTTCACAAATTTATGTTTTTTTATGTTCGGCTTCTGCCACTAACACAGTAAGTTCATGGAGGGCTTTGCATGCCTGCCTAGGAGTTTGGGCTTTATATGGTAAGAGGGAGTCTCTGAAGGTTAACTTGGAAATTTATGGGTTTAGATATTCATTTGGAGAAGTCTAAAAGATTTTTTTTTAATATTAACAAGTATTTTGAAAACTCACCACCAGCAAAATAACAAAAAAAACATTGGCATGGGTCAATATGAAGACAGGGAAATAGTCCGGAGATGTTGTTATAACATAAGCAAGGGATGATGAGGAACTGAACAAAGTTAGTGGCCCTAGTAATGGAGAAAAGAGGTTGGATGTGAGAAATATTAAGGGGGTAGAAGGAGAGAGTTGTAGGAAGGAGTCAGTTCCCATGTTTTTGTCTTGAGCAGCTGGATGGCTGGTGGTGTCATTCCCTAGGATGGGAGAAGGGGAAGGAAGAATATTGTTGGTGATGGTGAGCTTGGTTTGGAATACAGTAAATTCAGGGTTCTTGCAGGACATACAAGTGGAGGTGTGCAGTGCTCCATTGGGTATATAGGTATGAAGCTCAAGAGTTGAGTCTGGGCAGGAGATACAGATCTGGGAGTCATCAGTAAGGAGCTGGGAGTTGAGGCTATGCCACAGAGGGACAAAGAGAAGGACAAAAATGACTCTGGGGGAAGAGTAGTGACAGTGTTACTGATCAATCTATCACAGCCACTAACTTAGGAAAGGAACAGTGAGCCCTGGCCCTGCTGGGGCCACCCACTCCTCCTGGGGAATCCCAAAGGGGCTGGACAAATTGGAAGCATAACTCCTGGCTGGATTCACCAATGCTATTGCCAAACAAACTCAGATAAACTTGTTGCAAGAGAAGCCATAACTCAAGGGATGAGGGTTTGGAAAAGAGAAAGGGAGAAATTTATTTCAGGTGCCAGCAGCCCTGGGAGATGGTAGGCTCAAGGTTTAACCACTAACCTCTCCACCCACAAGATGGACACTAGGGTTTTATAGGAGAGGTTCAGGGGGGTAATGGTGATAGAGGCTGAGGGTGCTCTGGGGGGCAGTAGGTGTTCAACTCATGGTCTTGAGCAGACAAAGGGACGTGTGGCGTGTGGGCTTCTAGGTATTCTGTTGCTATCAGGGCTTCTCTGGTCCGGCAGTTGGAATGTTCTGGTCATTGCAAAATGTCAATGTCTCAAGAAAGTGCAATAAGAAATAAGCACACTGGGTTTTAGAGCACAAACAGTCTTCTCTATTTCTGGTTTCGACTGTTGAGCTCTACAGTGGAGTGAGAGGGCTCGCTGACAATGGGGCAGGTTGAGGAAGAGGGACCAGAAAGGATCTAGAGTGGAGTGGAGGAAGAAGGGGAGAGAACAAGCAGGGGATCAGTTGAGTCAAATGCTTCAGAGAAGGCAGGAAGGTGGGATAGGAAGTGACCGTGACTTTAGGAACAGAGTTCACTGGTGACGGGGTTGAGGCAGCTTTGGTGGAGTGGAGTGTAGAAAGCCAGAGGACCGTGGCTTCAGTGAACGTGAGGTGAGGAATGGGGTCAAGGGGGCAAACCACCCTCTCGAGGCTCTGTGAGAGCCTGTGAGGGGTTTGGCTTTCAGAGTGAGAACTGAGCATGCTCTCCATCTCACATTCTCCAGTGGTTGATGACATGGATGAGCTATTTCAGCCATGAGTGGTCCCCGGCAGCCTCAGTGCTGCTTCTCCCATCATCAGATGGAAGACTTTTTGCTCTTTAGCTCTTCTCTTCAACTCCCTGGGCTTAAGTCCTAGGCCCCCTGTCCTGGCTTGGTTCCCCGTCCCCTGTTAGAGGTGAAGGGTTTGAAGGGTTTGTCACCACATGGCAGTCAGGCGCCATGTTCGGTATCCCTCTAGGGTCACCTTTCTCTTTCACCTGCTTGTGCTACACATGTGTCCCAGGGCTTGGAGTCCAATGAAGAGCTCAGGGTGGTCTCATAGTCAGAGGGGCCAGTGGGATGACAAGTTCTCTGGGATGGGACTTCCCACAGTGCCGCTGTTGGGTGTCCAGGCATTACCAGGGTGCTGAGTCGTTAAACCCACAGCACCTGTGGCGATAGGTAGGGCCTGCCTCAGCTGTAACAGTCCTTTCATTCTCCAGGGGGTCCTTCAAATGCCTCCTTTTCCTTTGTGCGCCATGTTGTGGGAAGAACTGCCCAAGGAGCTCCACCTCCAGCACTCTGGTTGGCTCTTTGCCAGTCAGCTTCCCGGGGGATATTTACAATCCCCTCATAGCACCCCTGGGTTTCCGTGAGCTCTCTGGCCTCTTCATAGATTTGCTCTCTGTAGACTGGGAAGGCCAATTTACATTTGCCTGCATTTGTGTGGGAAGGAACACAGAGCTACTGAAGGATAAGTCCCTATGAACAACCAAGCGCCCCTCTGAGGTCTTCTCTGCTTCCCTTTTGTTGTTATCTGGATGACAGGAATAATCTGGCCCACATCAAATACTGTCTGGCGCTGGAAACAAGCCTCAAAACATGTTTTAAATCCTTTATTTCTCTCCATCTCCTCCAAATCTGCCCACCGAGCACACACTTGACTTACCTCACACAGCAACAATCAATTGGGAGTGACAGTGACCCTCCTGAAGGTAGCTGCCGTGGCCCTCATAGACTAAGGCATCATACCTGGGTCTGATTAGACACTGTGTTACCCGTCTACATATGGAGCACATGAAAGCAGCTTTCTCTCGTGCACTTGTAGGGGAATGCTTTCTGGAAATGATAACACAGGACTAGACTTTGCTCCTGCTGATCTCCTGCCTGGAATGTTCTCCCCTTGCTCACCACCAGCTGGAGCACCATTGAATCAGTGTAAAATCCTCATCTTATGGTGGAGACTGAGGTCCAGGGAGGTGGTGTCATGCTTGGCCTTATCCTCTTAAAGAAGCACTCTTAAAGGAAGTCTTCTTTGTCAACTCTCTATTGGTCTGCTTGGGCCACTGTAACAAATGACACACATGGGCGCTTACACAATAGGAATTAATTTTCTCATTTTTCTGGAGACTGAAAGTCTAAGATCAGGGTGCCTGAGGGGCTCTTTTCTCCAGAGGTCTCTCTCCTTGCCTTGCAGATGGCACCTTCTTGTTGGGTCTTCACATGGCCTTTGCCCTGTGTATGTGGGTGGAGAGACGTGGGGAGGTTGGGGGTGGAGACCTTTTTTCATCCCCTTCTTGTAAATCCACCAATCCTAGCAGGCTGGTCCACCCTTATGGCCTCATTTAACCTTAAGTATCTCTTAAAGGCTCTATTTTCCAAATACAGTCACATGGGGATTAAAGCTTCAGCATATGAATTTAAGGGGAAACACAATTCAGTCCATAGCATGCTCTGTCTTTAACATGCTCCATTGTTCTGCCTTCTGTCCAGTGCTGGTGGATTTCCTATGCTGCTGTAACAAATTACTTCATATTCATTTATTATATGAATTATATATTCATTTCCTATGCTGCTTTAACAAATTACTACCAACTTGGTGGACTTAAACAACGAGAATTTATTCTCTCACAGTTCTAGAAGCTGGAAGGCTGAAACCAGTATCCCTGGGCTGAAATCAAGCTGTGGACAGGCTCACACCCCCTCCGGAAGCTCTAAGCTCTAAGGGAGAATCTGATCTGCTCCTTGCCTCTTCCAGCTCTCACTGCCTACCAGCATTCCTTGACCTGTAGCCACATCACCCCACTCTCTGCCTCTGTCGTCACATTGTTTCCTCCTCTTCCGTGTGTCACATTTTCGTCTCTTTCTTGTAAGGACAATTGTGATTGCATTTAGGGCCCACCTGGATAATCCAGGGTAACTTCCCATCTCAAGACCCTTAATTTAATCATATGGGTAAAGATCCCTTCTCCAAATAAGGTAACATTTTCAGGTTCTAGGGATTAGGACCTGATATTTTTGCGGGCCATTATTCAGCCTACCCCAGGCATACTGTTCATATACTATCATTTGGTGTTTTCAGAGGGGAGTGGGTCTATGACAGGAGCCCTTATTGGAAGGGTAAGAGACCCACACATGTCTTTCTTGGGCATGTCTAGGCGAGATCACGTCCTGCAAAGCATCCTCCAGACAGCTTGGCTCTGTCCTCTCCTGTGGCCTTCTCAGAGGATCTGAAGGGAGAGCTGGGGACTGGGGGCTGGGGAGGGGGTCTCCCTGGAGAGGAAATGCTCAGATGATCAGGGGTAGGAAGGAAGGAGAGTGTCTTCTTTGCAACCCCATTTCACGGCTGCTAAGAAGGATGGGCTGCTTCACTTGCAGTACTTTATTTACTTCTGGTTCAAGCCATCTCTGAGAGTGGGGTCTCCACTAGGAAGACCCTGATTCCCCTCCTCTCTGTTCTCCTATCAGGACACAATTTCCCCTTTCAATTACCTAAAATGCCTGATCAATTTTCAATGTGCTTATGAAGTCCGGGGAGCCAACCGTGTTGAAAATTAGCAATTTTAGTAACAGTGAAGCTACCACTTTTTTTTTTTTTTTGTAAAGAAGGGGGTTACTATGTAGTGAATCTTCACAAACAGTGCTTTATTTGGTCACAGGACCCATGGTCCGCTATGAGGGTGGGAGAACTTTACTGCATGCTAATCTAATATCTAGGCTTGTGTTTGTCTGCTCTTCCTTCTGGCCATTTATGGTAAAAAAATCTGAGGCCAGAACACTGTAAATGTTTTTCTTCTTGTATCTAGTCCCATCCCAATTTCATTTTCATGCCATGAGAGTAGGGATTAGAAGATAATGAGCAATTTTCTTATCCCACTTTTGACAATGCCTCTGCTTACTTTACAAAGAGATGTTTGAACGTTCCTGCTTACTCTGAAAAATTCAACATGTAATTTTAATGTTGTTTCAGGCTTTTCAAAGTTTCATGTGCTTCTGGTTTACCTCAGAATGCAGAAAAATTATTGTAAAGAAGACTGTAGGAGAAAATCATAATCTCCTTGAAGAAGCCATATCACCAAGATGCCATTGTTTAGGGGCAAGAGGGGAAAGGCAGAGAGAAGATCAGTGATTCAGAAAGATCAACACTTGGCATCAAGGCATTAATGCCTGTAGCCTGTAGGGTGAGTGGAACCATGTCAATCGCTGAGAGCTTTACTTTAATCTCTTCCTGTACTATCTAATTTGTGTCGATCAAAATTAAATTTAAGTGCAGCGGTTTAATTTACTCCTCTGGCACCAGGGAGCCCGGCCAACTATAACCTTTGTTATCTCTTCTGGTGAAGGCCACATTTGGTGAAAGGTAAATATCTTGGAAAAGCCTGTCTCCCCACCTCCTCTTTTATTGGGTTCCAGGCAAAACTCTGCATTAAGTGAACTCACTCTTCATGCTTTTCCCGGTGTCTCTTAACTCTGTGTGTCCCTTGCCCCAGGCCATTTGCTAGAAGCTTGTGTACCTAGAGTAGATGTCTGATAAACAAGTTCACATCCCATTGTTAAAGGCTTTAAAATGCTGATACTCGAGGGAGTATTCTAAGGGGACTCCTTTCCTAGCATAATGCCTCATCCAAAAGAACCAATCTCCAATAATGGATTTTCTGGCCCTGGGGTAGCTACATAAAGGAGAAATTGTTTTGAGCGGGATTGTCTTTCTGGGGTCACTCAAGTTCTGCCTATTTCACTTACAAACAACTCTGGTCATGGGTATGGGGACAACACATCCTTTGGGGGTTTGAATCCGCATTTCTTGTGACTCAAATTAAAGACGGAATTTTCCATGGAAACCTTACCTCAAGGGCGTCTTTGTTCAAGACCCAAATGTAATGGAAAGATCTTCCCCTTCTCACTGGTGGTTATTTGTGGTGTAAATGTTGGGGACTTCATGCTATGCTGACATGACCATTTTCCTGATGTACCTTGGAGGGTAAGGGCTGATCCAATGAGTGAATGTGGTCTTCCCTGAGGGGCGGGCAGCCCACAAGTCACCTCTGGGAAGAGGCAGGAACTGACAGGAATCCTGAGTCCTGAGTCTGGAGGTCCAGGGCTTCTGCCTCTTTCTTGGCCTCAGTTCTGTGAGTGTGAACTTCAAGGAATTTGTGAGAATGTCAGGGGCGGTTTGCTTCTACTCCATTAAGCTGGTTTTCCTCTCAGCTGAGACTCTTCAATGACATTTAAACTTTTCTATTTCCTGAGAAGCTTTATCCTTTGATCTTGGGGATGTTCAACCAGAAATTGCAACCCAGCTGGGAAAAGATGGTTGAGAAGGGGCTGGGAGAAGCAACCTGGAGGTTCTGTTGGTGGGACAGCTGCCCAAGTCGGTTCAGTCCAGGGACTGTAATAAGAACTTGTTTCGGGGGCGGACCAAGATGGCAGAGGAGTAGGAGACCTCGGTTTTGTCTGGTCTCAGGAATTCAGCTGAATAGGGATCAAACCATTCTGAACACCTACGAACTCAACAGGAGATCGAAGAAAAGAGTAGCAACAACTCTCTGAACGGAAAAGCAACCACTTGCTGGAAGGTGGGACATGCGAAGAAGTGAATCCGAGGCGATATTCGGGAGGATAGACGGCGGGAGAGGGGGCCTCCGTCGGCCGCTTCTGGCAAGTGCTAGAGCCGCGGAGCACAAAATCAGAACTTTTAGAAGCCGGCTCCGCTGAGGGACATCGCTCCAGTGGCTAAGCGGGGGTGGAACCCTCGCGGGACAGTGTGGTCTCAGGAGCCTCGGGGTCACAGAAAGACCGAAGGTGCCTGAGTGCGGCAGAGCTCCCAGGGATCAGAGCGGGAAAGTCAGCTGCAGAGACGGAGCCGAGGCGTGGGCTCTCAGCTCGGGGTTGCCATAAACTGTGATCTGCGGCCCAGTCGGGCCGCTGCTCCTCCAGCAGGGACCCAAAAAGCGGCAGAGCTGGGGAGACTCCCCTTCCTCCCCCAGGAGGAGCAGTGCGGGAGCGCACGGCAGGGATCTGCTGGGTCTGGAGACTCCACACGGGGTCGGGAGCCGGAGATAGAAATGCTCGATCACAGGCCGGGTGAGCACGGAGTGCGGCCTGAGACCAGGGAGACGGGAGTGATTGACTGCTTTCCCCTGGGGGCGCACTGAGGAGCGGGGCCCCGAGTTCTCAGCTCCTCCGGGTGGAGATTGGGAGGCCACCATTTTCACCCTGGTCCTCCAAAGCTGTACGGAGAGCTTGCAGGGAACAAAAGCTCCTGAGAGCAAACCTGAACAGCTTGCTTAGGCCGGAACGACAAGGGCGGGGCAATTCTGCCTCCGGCAAAGATATTTGGGAACCACGGCAACAGGCCCTTCCCCCAGAAGATCAGCACGAACAGCCAGCAAGCCAAGACCAAGTTTACCGATCAAGGAGAACGGGAGAACTCCAGCGCTAGGGGAATACTGCACATAGAATTCATGGCTTTTTTGACCATGATTCATTAGTTTTTCAAAGTTAATTTTTTTAACTGTTTTTTTTTTAATTTTCTTTTTCCCCTTTTCAACCAACATCTTATCAATTCCTTTTTAAAAAAAACATTTTTTATTTTTCATTTTTAGAGTCATATTTTATCCCTTCATAGTAGTTACCCTTATTTTTGGCATATATATATAAGTTGTTCTCTCTTTAAAATTTTGAGATACAGTTTCTTCTAACAGATCAAAATATACCCTAAATCACTAGTGTATGGCTTTGTTCTAGTCTCCTGCCTGATCACATTCTCTCCCTTTTTTTTCTTTTTTTAAAAATCTTCTTTCTTTTTTCAAACAACTTCTTATCTTATCAATTCCTTTTACAAAATCTTTTATAATTTTCATCTTTACAGTCATCTTCCATCCCTTCATTGTATCAACCCTTATTTTGTACATATATAAGTCTTTCTTCCTTTAAAATTTTAGGAGGCACTTTTTTCTAACAGACCAAAATACGCCCAAAATCTAGTGTGTGGCACTGATCTATGCACTAGCCTGATCATATTTGATCATAATTCTGTTTTTTTGTATTGTTCTGTTTTTGTTTTTATCTTTTTTTTCTCTCTTTCTTTTTTCTTTCTTTCCCTTTCTTTTCCCCTGGTTTCAGGTCTTTTCTGATTTGTATAGAGTATATTTCCTGGGGACATTGTTAACCTGTTAGCATTTTGTTCTTTCATTCATCTATTCTCCTCTGGACAAAATGACAAGACGAAAAATATCACCTCAGCAAAAAGAACAAGAGGTAGGACCGTCAGCCAGGGACCTACTCAATACGGACATTAGTAGGATGTCGGACCTAGAGTTCAGAATCATGATTTTAAAGATACTAGCTGGGCTTGAAAAAAGTGTGGAAGTTATTAGAGAAACCCTTTCTGGAGAAATAACTAAAATCTAACCTAGTCGAAATCAAAAAGGCTATTAATGAGGTGCAATTAAAAGTGGGCGCACTAACTGCTAGGATAAATGAGGCAGAAGAGAGAATCAGTGATATAGAAGACCAAATGATGGAAAATAAAGAGGCTGAGAAAAAGAGAGATAAACAACTACAGGATCACGAGGGCAGAATTCGAGAGATAAGCGATACGATAAGATGAAACAACATTAGAATAATTGGGATCCCAGAAGAAGAAGAAAGAGAGAGAGGGGCAGAAGGTATATTGGAGCAAATAATAGCAGAGAACTTCCCTAATGTGAGGAAGGAAACAGGCATCAAAATCCAGGAGGCACAGAGAACCCCTCTCAAAAACAATAAAAATAGGTCAACACCCCGACATCTAATAGTAAAACTCACGAGTCTCAGAGACAAAGAGAAAATCCTGAAAGCAGCTCAGGAGAAGAGATATGTAACCTACAATGGTAGAAATATTAGATTGGCAACAGACCTATCCACAGAGACCTGGCAGGCCAGAAAGGACTGGCATGATATCTTCAGAGCACTAAACGAGAAAAATCTGCAGCCAAGAATACTATATCCAGCTAGGCTGTCATTGAAAATAGAAGGAGAGATAAAAAGCTTCCAGGACAAACAAAAGCTAAAGGAATTTGCAAACACAAAACCAGCCCTACAAGAAATATTGAAAGGGGTCCTCTAAGCAAAGAGAGAGCCTAAAAGCAGCATAGATCAGAAAGGAACAGAGACAATATACAGTCACAGTCACCTTACAGGCAATACAATGGCACTAAATTCCTATCTTTCAATAGTTACCCTGAATGTAAATGGGCTCAATGCCCCAATCAAAAGACACAGGCTATCAGATTGGATTAAAAACCAAGACCCATCAATATGCTGTCTGCAAGAGACTCATTTTAGACCCAAAGACACCCCCAGATTGAAAGTGAGGGGGTGGAAAACCATTTACCATGCTAATGGACACCAAAAGAAAGCTGGGGTGGCAATCCTTATATCAGACAAATTAGATTTTAAAACAAAGACTGTAATAAGAGATGAAGAAGGACACTATATCCTACTTAAAGGGTCTATCCAACAAGAAGATCTAACAATTGTAAATATCTATGCCCCGAACATGGGAGCAGCCAATTTTATAAGGCAATTAATAACAAAAGCAAAGAAACACATTGACAACAATACAATAATAGTGGGGGACTTTAACACCCCCTGACTGAAATGGACAGATCATCTAAGCAAAAGATCAATAAGGAAATAAAGACTTTAAATGAAACACTGGACCAAATGGACTTCACAGACATATTCAGAACATTCCATCCCAAAGCAACGGAATACACATTCTTATCTAGTGCCCATGGAACATTCTCCAGAATTGATCACATCCTAGGTCACAAATCAGGTCTCAACCGGTACCAAAAGACTGGGATTATTCCCTGCATATTTTCAGACCACAATGCTTTGAAACTAGAACTCAATCACAAGAGGAAAGTCGGAAAGAACTCAAATACATGGAGGCTAAAGAGCATCCTACTAAAGAATGAATGGGTCAACCAGGAAATTAAAGAAGAATTAAGAAAATTCATGGAAACCAATGAAAATGAAAACACAACTGTTCAAAATCTTTGGGATACAGCAAAGACAGTCCTGAGAGGAAAGTATATAGCAATACAAGCCTTTCTCAAGAAACAAGAAAGGTCTCAAATACACAACCTAACCCTACACCTAAAGGAGCTGGAGAAAGAACAGCAAATAAAGCCTAAACCCAGCAGGAGAAGAGAAATAATAAAGATCAGAGCAGAAATCAATGAAATAGAAACCAAAAGAACAGTAGAACAGATCAACGAAACTAGGAGATGGTTCTTTGAAAGAATTAACAAGATTGATAAACCCCTGGCCAGACTTATCAAAAAGAAAAGAGAAATGACCCAAATCAACAAAATCATGAATGAAAGAGGAGAGATCACAACCAACACCAAAGAAATACAAACAATTATAAGAACATATTATGAGCAACTCTATGCCAGCAAATTAGATAACCTGGAAAAATGGGTGCATTCCTAGAGATGTATCAACTACCAAAATTGAACCAGGAAGAAATAGAAAACCTGAACAGACCTATAACCACTGAGGAAATTGAAGCAGTCATCAAAAATCTCCCAACAAACAAAAGCCCAGGGCCAGATGGCTTCCCAGGGGAATTCTATCAGACACTTAAAGAAGAATTAATACCTATTCTCCTGAAACTGTTCCAAAAAATAGAAATGGAAGGAAAACTTCCAAACTCATTTTATGAGGCCACCATTACCTTGATCCCAAAACCAGACAAAGACCCCATCAAAAAGGAGAATTACAGACCAATATCCTTGATGAACATGGATGCAAAAATTCTCACCAAAATACTAGCCAACAGGATCCAACAGTACATTAAAAGGATTATTCACCATGACCAAGTGGGATTTATCCCTGGGCTGCAAGTTTGGCTCAACAACCGCAAATCAATCAACGTGATACAATACATTAACAAAAGAAAGAACAAGAATCATATGATCCTCTCAATAGATGCAGAAAAAGCATTTGACAAAATACAGCATCCTTTCTTGATCAAAACTCTTCAGAGTATAGGGCTAGAGGGTACATACCTCAATATCATAAAAGCCATCTATGAAAAACCTACAGCTGAGAGCTTTTCCCCTAAGGTCAGGAACGCGGCAGGGATGTCCACTATCACCACTGCTATTCAACATAGTATTAGAAGTCCTAGCCACAGCAACCAGACAACAAAAAGAAATCAAAGGCATCCAAATCGGCCAAGAGGAAGTCAAACTCTCACTCTTTGCAGATGATATGATACTCTATGTGGAAAACCCAAAAGACTCCACCCCAAAACTGCTAGAACTCATACAGGAATTCAGCAAAGTAGCAGGATATAAAATCAATGCAGAGAAATCAGTGGCATTCCTATACACCAACAACAAGACAGAAGAGAGACAAATCAAGGAGTCGATCCCATTTACAATTGCACCCAAAACCATAAGATACCTAGGAATAAATTTAACCAAAGAGGCAAAGGATCTGTACTCAGAAAACTATAAAATACTCATGAAAGAAATTGAAGAAGACACAAAGAAATGGAAAAACGTTCCATGCTCATGGATTGGGAGAACCAACATTGTGAAGATGTCAGTGCTGCCTAGAGCAATCTACACATTCAATGCAATCCCCATCAAAATACCATCCACTTTTTTCAAAGAAATGGAACAAATAACCCTAAAATTTGTATGGAACCAAAAGAGACCCCGAATAGCCAGAGGAATATTGAAAAAGAAAAGCAAAGCTGGCAGCATCACAATTCCGGACTTTCAGCTCTATTACAAAGCTGTCATCATCAAGACAGTATGGTACTGGCACAAAAACAGACACATAGATCAATGGAACAGAATAGAGAGCCCAGAAATGGACCCTCAACTCTATGGTCAACTCATCTTTGACGAGCAGGAAAGAATGTCCAATGGAAAAAAGACAGTCTCTTCAACAAATGGTGTTGGGAAAATTGGACAGCCACATGCAGAAGAATGAAACTGGGCCATTTCCTTACACCACACACAAAAATAGACTCCAAATGGTTGAAAGACCTAAACATGAGACAGGAGTCCATCAAAATCCTAAAGGAGAACACAGGTAGCCACCTCTTCGACCTCAGCCGCAGCAACTTCTTCCTAGAAACATCGCCAAAGGCAAGGGAAGCAAGCGCAAAAATGAACTATTGGGATTTCATCAAGATAAAAAGCTTTTGCACAGCAAAAGAAACAGTCCACAAAACCAAAAGACAACCGACAGAATGGGAGAAGATATTTGCAAATGACATATCAGATAAAGGGCTAGTATCCAAAATCTATAAAGAACTTATCAAACTCAACACCCAAAGAACAAATAATCCAATCAAGAAATGGGCAGAAGACATGAACAGACATTTTTCTAAAGAAGACATCCAAATGGCCAACAGACACATGAAAAAGTGCTCAACATCTCTCGGCATCAGGGAAATCCAAATCAAAACCTCAATGAGATACCACCTCACACCAGTCAGAATGGCTAAAATTAACAAGTCAGGAAACGACAGATGTTGGCGGGGATGTGGAGAAAGGGGAACCCTCCTACACTGTTGGTAGGAATGCAAGCTGGTGCAACCACTCTGGAAAACAGTATGGAGGTTCCTCAAACAGTTGAAAATAGAGCTACCATATGATCTGGCAATTACACTACTGGGTATTTACCACAAAGATACAAATGTAGGGATCCGAAGGGGTATGTGTACCCCAATGTTTATAGCAGCAATGTCCACAATAGCCAAACTGTGGAAAGAGCCAAGATGTCCATCGACAGATGAATGGATAAAGAAGTGGTATATATACACAATGGAATATTATGCAGCCATCAAAAGGAATGAGATCTTGGCATTTGCAACAATGTGGATGGAACTGGAGGGTGTTATGCTGAGTGAAATAAGTCAATCAGAGAAAGACATGGATCATATGACCTCACTGATATGAGGAATTCTTAATCTCAGGAAACAAACTGAGTGTTGCTGGAGTGGTGGGGGGTGGGAGGGATGGGCTGGCTGGGTGATAGGCATTGGGGAGGGTATGTGCTATGGTGAGTGCTGTGAATTGTGCAAGACCGTTGAATCACAGATCTGTACCTCGGAAACAAATAATGCAACATATGTTAAGAAAAAAGAGAAAGAAGAAGATAGCAGGAGGGGAAGAATGAAGGGGAGTAAGTCAGAGGGGGAGACGAACCATGAGAGACGATGGACTCTGAAAAACAAACTGAGGGTTCTAGAGGGGAGGGGGTGGGGGATGGGTTAGCCTGGTGATGGGTATTAAAGAGGGCACGTTCTGCGTGGTGCACTGGGTGTTATGCACAATGAATCATGGAACACTACATCAAAAACTAATGATGTAATGTATGGTGATTAACATAACAATAAAAAATTAAAAAAAATAAAGAACCTGTTTCATCTGGTGCTGTTTCAGGAGATACTTTGCCCCTCTTGCTTCTTCCATCATCATGAATGACTTTCCCTGAACACTCACTGGCCTCACAGTTGAAGTGTCCCCAGGCTGGCCTTTGGGTTGTAGGATAGGCACTGTTAACTGGACGTGAGCTTTCACAAGATGGTGGCTTATTGTATATCAATTTCTAAACTTGGAAGCCACCTGTTCAGGAATGTCCTATTCCAGAGTCGTCTTATTCCACTGGGAGATCCTCCTCAGGCATGGGCCCAATTCTTTCATTTTCTACTTCGATCCCGATTCCTGGACTGTTTTTAGTAAAAAGCCTTCCAGGATGCAGTGTATTCTTTTGTTTGCCCAGGATCTTCTTCCTCCCGAGTATTTTCCCTCTCCTGAAAAACAAATCTCACTATTTGGGCCCTCCTCTTCCATGAAGCCATCCAGGTCTTTCCCTCCCCAGAACTCAAAGGTCTTTTTTCCCGATGATCTTTTGGCAATGAATCACACACGTCTCATGACTTATTCCAGTAATTGTTTTATGGCAAGCATAATATCCACTTTACCTATTCAGCCTCCCTAATTTTGATGTATGGCAGGCATCTCGGTCTGCACAAGGAGACTCTGGAATATGAACTGTATTTGGCAAAGTGGCTTTGATTTGGGCAGATGTTTTTATGTATCTATCACCAGTGTTGATCTGCTTTCCATGAAGGAAATTTGGCTGACCTTCAAAGTATAAAGATTATTGACCTTCCTTGGAAGCCAGTGGAAGTCAATTCACTATAGAATTTTTTTTTAAGTACAAATGGAGGACAATTAAATGCAGTATATTACAGTTTCCCCCCTTATCCACAGGGGATATGTTTCAAGACCCCCAGAGGATGCCTAAAACCACAGACAGTACCAAACCCTAGGTATACTATGTCTTCCTATACATCCATAAAGTTTAGTGTCTAAATTAAGCACAGTAAGATTACCAATAATAATAAAATAGAACAATTATAACAATATACTATAATAAATTTATGTGAATGTGGTCTCTCTCAAAATATCTTATTGTACTGTAGTCACCCTTCTTGTGATGTTTGATGATAAAATGCCTACAGAATGAGATGACATCAGGTGAGTAGGCATCGTGACATAGTGTTGCGCTACTGTTGGCCTTCTGGCGATTGGTCAGGAGGATCATCTGCTTCCAGGCCGGATGGCATGGGTAACTGAAACCACAGGTAACAGGTACTGTAGTGACACAGACTTCCCTGTGTTATACATCTCTTCATAGAATAAGCGTGGTTCCCTTTCTTCCACATGACTTTCTCTGCAGCATTTTACCACCGAATGATGACTCCCTTACAACTCAAGAAATGTTTAGGCCTACTTCTTAATAATCACTTGCTGTAAGAATAAGGAGAATTCAACATTCTCAGATGAAAGACCAGCTGGATGAAATCATGTGCCATCTATCCCAACCAAGCATGCAACTCTCCAGGTATCATCAGATGAAACAAACATGTCAATCAAGCAACCAACCAGGGAGATCATCTTCTTCTTTGGAAAATAATTGTATTGCTTAGCAACACGGAAGTTAATGCGTGAATATCATTTTGGGTATTGTGACATTTTCAAGCCCCATACAGCCAAATAAACCAGAAGGCTACCCATCTGAGTCAATGCTAGCTTATCATTTAACATCTGCAAACTTCTATTGCTGGATCTGGCCGGAAAGTATGGGTGGAGACACAGGGAGGCAGCCAATAACCTAATGATGTATGTGGCTTATTGACTTGTCAAAAGAAGAAAAGTAAGTCAATCATTCGTATTAGTTTGGTAGACTAATTCTAAAGTCTGAGGACTTCTATTAGAACTGCTAAATTAGGGACTAGGTTGGCAATGGTTTCCAAAGGAAAAACCCTTATTGGAGAGAAACCATCGTGCCGACTTGTTTTATTGTTTGTATGTTTCACAGTAAAATGGTTTATATTAGGAGGCGCAAAGCCATCACAATGTATGCTTTTGTCTGTGTAAAAACATTTATCAAGTTAATGGATTCATGACTTCCTCCATTCCATGACTTCAAGTGTTTTGTGCAGAGACTTGAAAAACTGTAACTTTGAATAATAGAAATTAGACCATGATTCTGGAGACCTGGGTTTCTGTTCAACCGATTTAGTCTTCCGTATTTGTTGACAGTGACCTGAACCACTGAAATGTGCTAAGTAATGACTTTGTATTTGTGAAGAGCTAAGTACCCTGATGTTCTTTTTTTAAGCAAATAAGCTGAGACAGAAATAATATATGGTGTCCTGTTAGGTCTCAATGCCCAGGGAAAAGATCACCTCCAAGAACCTTGCCTACAACACAAAAGAGTCTCTACTTAACACAAATCGCATGGTCTCTTTTCTAGTTGTTGGGTCACAAGTGGCTGAGCATTTTGAGTTTGCAAATAAAGTCCATCTTGATAAATTAGGTTAAAAGTGGGAGAATGTTCACAGACTGGGAACGTCAATTCAGCTCTCGGCAGGTGCAAGTTGAAAGTGCCTTTTTGCAGAAAGCCCCCACCAGCTCTGCACCTGCTCCTTGGAGAAGGAACCAAGTATTATAAGGGCTGCCACGGGAGAAATGACTTCGCAAAATCACAAGCAGGATGTGGCTCTGTTTCCCCTCTAAGAGGGGCATGTTTGTGCCCTCTCAATTATACCTACCCAACCTAATGGGAGGCTCTATGTGAGAGTGCCCAAAGTGTGATTGTTAAATACCCGCAAGGATGCATTATTACTTAGATTCTATCAAATAAACCCAAGCAGAGGAAATGTGCAAACATTACTGTTTCAGCTAATAGTTTAACCTTTTCCTTGAGGCCATGCTGAAGATGAAGAGTAAAATGAGAATAAATGTGACCACTAACGTAGATGGGGAGTGTTGAATGGGTCCGGTTGACAGAAAAAGAACACTAGAAAATCATGGGCTAGAAATGCAGCTGGGAAGTTAAGAAGGCCGGTACTCGGTGCTCTAGGGAAACCGGGTTCCTCTTCTACTTGGTGAGTTGTCTTGTGTCCCTCCCCCCACATCCCCCCCAACCAGGTGGGACAATCATTGACGTATTTGGGAAGAGGAAGTCATTTCAGGGATATAGTTCTAGGAGAAATGAAAGTTATTCTGTGCAAGTGTTTGACTTTGAAGGGGGGAAGGGTGGTTGACAGGACAGGAACTGCTGTGTACATTTCCTCTTCCTGTTTCCTTAACTGATGTCCTCAGGCATCTCTCCATGGCAGCGGCGGGCGGCGGGGGTGGGTATTTTCTACTGCCTTCTTTTTAGCCTCCTTCATCTGGTTTATATGGCACCTGTAGCCAGGAAACATCTGTCTAACAGGGACGGGATTGGGGTTACAAGAGTTTGCTACAGAGTGTATTAGAGTGAGGTTCTTCACAGAAATGAGTTTTGAGAGGCTGGCATCAGTGTTGACTTAAAAATTCTGATCTCACACGTTCATTTTTCCTAACACTGAAGGGTCCTGTTTCTGGAATCTCAAACCTTTGGGCAAAACTCAAAATTGCAGAGTGGATGGAAATCACCTCTTATTTTAAAGGCTCACATACACTTTAGAGAAGCAATTTTTCTAGCCCTGAACTTAAGGAAAATATTATTCTCTTACACTTTTGTTTATTACTATAAACAAGCAACTTCATTTTAACATTTACTCTTTATTGTGTCGCATGAAGTACCTATGTAATGCAAGTTATGTACTGTACTAAAATACCTATATTTCCAAATAACATTATATGGTGTAGCCCACAGTCTCTGCAGAAGCATCATGAGTAACCTGTGCCCTTATATTTAACAATCCATTGTTGGGTGCTCTGAAAAGTATGCTAACAGATGAAGAAAAAGAAATAAAGCTAAGTATGAATACACTTTTCCAAACATACACATACGCAGCTTACAATGGAACCCCAATGGAGACAAGTCAAATGACAACATCTGATGTAGTATCTATAAAATGTAGACTCTGCAATAAAAAGCCAAAGGCACATAAAAATATATTTTAACTTTAAAAATAACTTAGTTACAGTAATACTTTGCTTGTGTCTTACCAACATGTAGCTGACGGTCAAAATTGCGCGATATAGATATAATATATAGGGATATATAAGAGCTATGAGAAAATCCCCCAAACCCATAGAGTTGTTCAAATGTGAGAACAGAGAACAGTTTTAACACTGAAGAATTTGCTATGATGAGCCCAAATAACGTAATATAGAAAAGAGTCTAGAAAAAAAGGCTTAGGTGTTAAATAAATTTTGACTTCTTGCTCAGAAAATGCTGGAGTATTGTCAAGTTCTTTAACGTGACTTGAGCAGCCCTTCGTAGCTAGTGCCAATCCTGGCCGAGCCAGAGTTCTTACGTTTCTGGAAATAAAAAATGTGAGCTGAACATCAGCAATACCCGCCGAAAATGGGTTCTGAATGACTCACTTCCTTTCTGCCAGGACGTTTTTTGTTTTTGTTTTTGTTTTTGTTTTTTGCCTTTCTGTTTTTGCAAACAGGGCATAATAGGTACAAAAAATATTTCGTAGGAACATTATCTTAGAAAACCCATCACACAAACTGCACACATAGCCAGTGAAGCTCTTCTCTTCGACTGTGGTTTAGTTTAGTTTTTATTTTTTGATACCTTTTCCCCCCAAAGGCCAAGAGTCGGCGGTGTCCGTTACTTATTTTTATCCATGACATTCAGCACCTCATCCAAAAAGGAGGGCCCCAGATCGAGCTGTAGGGAGAGGAGGGAACCTGTGAGGTCGGAGAGGGACTCCTCCGACTTTGTCTTCTCCTTGACAAGCTGGCATGGGGCGGGATGGTCAAACATGTCCTCAGCCGGCCAGTCGGGGTACTGTTCGGAGAGGCTGGAGGAGTGGCTGTCCCTACCCTGGCTGGACTGCGACGCGGAGCCGCTGGAGCCCCACGAGACGTCTCCCTGGTGGCCCGTCCCGTTCCCCAGCAGACTGCTCTTCTCCGGGGCCTTTTCCTCCACGACCGGCTCACAGCTAAGCCGGGGCAGCTTGGCCGGCCCAAAGGACTCCTGTTTGGAATGAAACGTCACCGGCGACAGCAAGGGCAACATGAGCGCCTGCGACCCTCCGATGGTCGGGAGGGAGATGGCGTTTTTGAGCACGGGGGAGGGCGTGTCCGTGAACACGGAGTCGGAGGTACTGTTGGCCCGCAGGAACTCGCTGTGCCCCGGGAACGGGCCCAGGCGCGCTCTCTCCTGGTTTCCTGGGAGCAGCTCGTAGTTCCCTTGCAAGAACGAGATGTCGCCGAAGACGTCATGCTGGCCTTCTTTGCCGATGTGAATGGTGTGGCGGAAGTCTCCGAGGGGAGGGCTAATCATATCGGGGGACAAAATGTCCCTCAGTTTAAATTTCTTGCCTTTCTTGTTATTGGCAGCTTTTAGGTAAATCGGGGTCTTGGCTGGCATTTTGGAATTGGAGAATGTCTACTTTGAGAAAGGGAAAAGGGCCACTTTCTTCGAAGGTGTTAGGTTTCCGAAAATCCTTTCTGATAGGATCTGTCACATCATTTTTTTTTTCTCAAGTAGCTTCCAGAAGTGGCTGGGAGATGAGCGGGGTTTAAGAGGCCTTCCTGCAGTTACAGCCAAGGAGGGGCGTCCTGGAGAGCCAGGGACATCATCCAACCCCTTCCACGACGAGGAGAAACCTGGAAAGGAAACCAGAGCAGGTTATAGTTGCTGGTCCTTCGGGGTTCACTGGGGCCTGCCTTCTTCACAATAGCCTGTGAAAAGCCAAGCTTGATTTTGTCTTCTCCCTCTATCAAGGAGGATAAAAACTTGAATCTTCGGATAAAAACTTTAATCTTTGGGTCTTTTACTAAGGCTCCACTAATCTTAGTCTTATTTCAGGGGGAGAAAAAAAAAAAAAAGGAAAGAGATTGAAAAACCTCATACCTATGACATCAGCACTTTTTAAACATGGTCATGGACACAATTTTCTGCACATGTCTAAGATTTTAGATTTTTCCTCTATCATAAGAATGGCTGTCAGCACATGACCAGAGTGATTTCAGCTCCTTAGATACAAGTGGATTTGCTTTACAATGTGTTTTCTCTTTTGTCTGGTGTTCACGCTAGCAAGACTGACAGTATTTTGTTGTTGAGTCCCGTGTCTAAATAAAATTAATGCAATACAGTGAATAGTCTTATAAGCAAAGGGACTGGAAATATTTACTAAGTGACAGTGGCTATTTATGCAGCGAACTGCATTCTTACACATGAGAAAACAGGGATTTGGGGGTCAAAAAATTAATCACCCTTTCTCAATCACCTACAGTCAGTAAATAGAAGAGCTGCAGCTGGAATCAGGTTGTGGCACGGAGAACTGGGCCGTCAAGGGTTTCAGGACTTGAGTCCTTCTGAGATGGAAGCAAAATAACAAAACTGCTTCTTTTCACAGAAAAAAAAAAACAAAACAGCGTGATCATCTATAACAGGCTGGGTCTTCACTTGGGAATACTTTTGGAATATTTACTGGTAAAGCACATATCCTCTCTCTGGGGTGGGCGGAACCCCAAGGAAACCTCCATGATAGGGCTCCTGGTGTTAATGCCTTTGTGGGCACAACCTGGGACTTGCTTCTAACCTACAGAATATGGCAAAGGGGATGGGACATCCCCCTGGGTAGGTTGTATTATGAAACAGTCCATCTTAGCAGACTGAGAAAGACTCCCTTCACTGGCCTTGGGAAGGTAAGCTGCTGTGCTGAGGGAGGGCTGACGGAGATAAATTCTGCCAACAACCTGTGGGAACTGAAAGTGGATTTTCCCCCCAGTTGAGCCTCTGATGACACTGCAGCCCTGACAGCTGGCTCACTGCCTGATGAGACCCTGGAGCGAAGCCCTGCCTGAACTCCTAACCCACAGAAACTGTGGGGCAATCTCTAGGGGGTGGTGTAAGCCACCGAGCTTGTGGTCATGTGTTACCAGCATGGAAAACTCACACACCCTCCTCACATGTGCTACTTAACACAATCAGAAGTGCTAAGCTAGGAGGTGTGGGGCTCCAGGTTCTCATCCTACAGAGGAGAAACTCTTCGTCTCTTAAAAATAATCCTCTAACTCTTCAGTCACACCGGCTGACATGGGGAAGTTAAAACCTTTCCCATAGCGGGAATTCCTGAAATGCCTCGGCTAAGACCTCTCTCATCAGGCTCTCCTCCCATCGGCAGCAGAGCAAATAGATAAATATATCAATCAATACTCAAAGGGCTGAGTCGGGTGGTGGCTTGAAGGGAGAGCCAGTCACATTCGCTTTGTAGCAGCCAGAGGCCGTCTGTGTCTGCTGCGTACTTCTTTCCTTTTGGCGAGAATTTTAAATCCATTTCCCCGAAGCGGGTGGAAAGAACTGTGCCCTGGCACCTGCTGGCAAGGTACCAATTAGCTCTGTTTGGGAACTGGCTTGTACCCAGGCTCGACAAGGTGGAGAACGATGAGCTGGAGAGGCCCACCATGCCCTGGCTTTGTGTGTGGGGAGGAGGCCCAGGCAGTGCGCAAGGCGGACTGTATCCGGAGTTCACTAACCTAGCCGTCACCTGGGACCACACACTTGCCATCTTTCTTTTCTATTTAGTCCTGATCTTGGCTCCAAAAGCTCCCCGAGGTGTTCTGCTGTAGCCACACAAAGGTGCCCCGAGCTTCTGCTTCCCACTTGAGGTTAGGATCCCAAGGAAACACCGTGTTACTAACAAGAGGTGCTTGATACCAAAGAAGGGGACATGCGTGTGTAAGAAGCCAGTCTGGTGGGTCCAGATGTTCTCTCAATGTTCACTCGAATTTGAGTCTGGTGGCAGTCACAGATGTTACAAATCCAAAGCCTTGGATCCCAACATCAGAACCTCCTGGTAACTGTCTAACAGCCCGGGGCCCCTGCCACCTGGGGTAGCTGGCCTTGCCTTCCTGCGCCTCTGGGCACAGCATGGTGGATGACAACCTGCAGGGACCACCGGGGAGCCCAAAGAAGGTGGGAGGCAGCCCGAGGGACAGGTGCCCACCGGAGTGGTGTCCTCAGCACACACGGCCAGGACAACAGCTGCCGGGGAAAGATACAGTGTGTCCACCATAACCCAGGGGCAAGTGAGGGCTGCCCGTGGTCAGCTGGTGGAGTCAGGGTTATGCAAGGCCAGAACCCGAGGCAGAGCACTTCAAACTATGCAGAAAAATACCATGTAGATGCAGCCAGCAAACAGTTCCCTGCCCTGCTGATGGCATCCCGCACCATCGCCCTGCACTTGAACAAGGACTGGGTGAGCTGGGGAGAAGGGAGAGGAAACACTTGTGCCTGGAAGGCTGGGCGGGGGGGGGGGGGGAACGCCCAGCCCTCCTTCCCTCCCCGCCTGGCCACAGCCTTGACCATGACCACGGCCACTGCCATGGGCACTGCAAGCCCTTCGCCAGAGGCTGGCTCGGCCTGGTCGAAGCTGGGTTTTATGTCAGCGGCACGGACACAAAGGTGGGAAGGAAGCGACAAAAAGTAAGGAAAGGCTTGGTGAGTGAAGGCCACAAGGGCTACAGGCAGAGACTGGAGTGGGAGAAGAGAGAAGATCCTGTAAAAGGCGTTTTTCTTTCTATAAATGTTTATATAGTGTTTACTGCCTGACAGGGATGTAGGCTTCTAGGACTTTGCAAACAATAATTTGTACTGAATTTCTACTATGTCCCCATTCTATGGGCTCCCAAATACACTGGGAAAAAAATTTTTTTTTAAGAATTTGGGACAAAAATGTCAGTTTTACAACTTCAGATGGGTTGCTATTTGCAATGAAATGCTGGGGAAATGGAACTCCGACCCCATCCCTCTCTCTTATCTGTCCTTCTCCAGCTCAGGGGCAACCATGCTTGATCCCACAGATCACAATCTATTAAGGAGGATGTCTTACACTGGCTGCTTCCTCCCCTCCTTTTTGGATATTCTGGGCTCCCAGGCTTATCAGCCGATGGACATCAATGCCTCCCTTTCCCTTCCTGGCCTGACTATTCTTTCCACATCTCCTCTGCCTCCGCTAATACAGAAACCTAACACACAATTTCTTCAGCGGAAACAAAGTGGCTGGTCCTGGGGAGGGTATGCGCACACTCCTGGGAACCACCAACACTGAGAGCCTCTCTGTGTTCTGGGCCCTGTTCCAACCTACCAGCTCATGCACAAGAACCCACGAGGCTGCTACTGTTAAAAGCCCCATTTTACAAATGACACACTGAGGTACAGACCATGAGTCTTGGGTCTCTTTGCCAAGGCTACGTGGCTATAAGGCTCTAAGCCAAGTGGCCAGGCTCCAGAGAAGAAGGTCCCGACACTGAATAAACACACTTGCTGGGAGTTCATAGTCAGCTCCCCAGTTAGGAAGGGGGTGCACCCCAAAGCCTGTTCAAGATACAAATGTGTGATAACACACTGGGCTGATAAGTGCAGACCCCCATGGTGGGAGCCCCAAGAGATCCCACCTGGGTGGCAGGTGGTTTGGCAGTATCTATCAAAACTGCAAATCCCATGCCTTCAACACCAGAATTCTACTTACAGAGATTTATCCACTTACATAATACATGTACAAGATTATCAATCCCGGGACTTACACCAGTCTGGAGTTGGAAACAACCTAACTGTCCACTGACAGAGGAGAGGACTGGTTAGATTGAATTAAGGTGCATCCAGTACAAATGAGTATTATACAGGTCTTAAAAAGGATGAAGCAGTTCTTTGTGTGCTGATACAGAAAGAGCTCAAAGATATCCATCTTTGAAAGAAGAACAGGTGCCGAAGTACATAGACACACTTGTCTCGGCTTGCATCTCTGTAAAATCTCTCTGGAAGCATTCACAGGAAACTAATAATGGTGCCGCCCACAGGGAGGAGTGGATGGAATACGACAGAGGAGGGCGGGCGAGAAACTTCTCACTGTACATCTTTTTATGATTTGGGGTTTTTGAACCATGTGAATGAATTAGCAATTAGCTATTAAAAAAAAAAAATGTGCTGCTTAGGGCTCAGGCTGCACCTTGGAGAGAATTTTAAATATAGGTCCCGAAAAGCCTACTGAATCTGACTTACTGGATCATAATGCAAACAATTCCGTGGCAGTTGTGTTCAAAAGGCCAAATCTAGGGTGGCAGCTTGTGTGTGGGTAAGACCTCACGAGGGGGCTGCCCTTGTCTCACTGAAGCGTGGCCAAGGGATGATCACCCCTTGCTGCAGGGACCAGGCATTCACGCTTAAGAGGGAGCATCAGGGTTATTTGGCAGAATGGAAAAGCCCTCACGAGAGAAGGGTTTTTAGTCAGAAAGCAAGGAGAAAAGGCAAGAGGCAAGAGGCCTAAGGACGCAGCAAGGGTCCACATGGAAGAGGCGCTGGGGCTGGGCATACAGCTCCTGTCCGGATGGCAGCTAGTGACACACACAATGCTCTACGATGGGATGGTTCTAAATGCCCAACACGAAATCCCGTCTCTGCTCACCGTTTTCAGAAAAGGAGACCTGGGCTCCGCAGCTGACCGACGCGGCAGTAGGCAGAGCAAGGATGAATCCCAGTGGGGCAGCCTGGGTCAGGCTGTCGCCTGAGCGGCTTTGCCCTCTGCCCAGGAGGTGGGCCCGCCTGCTGTAGGGTGGGGTGGGGGACGGGGAGGAGGGGCTTACGGGCCAGATGTGAACTACTCCACCAGAACTGGTGAGCAGGCCCTCCGGGTGTTCCACAGGCCAAACGAAGAGAACCGTTAGCCTTTTTCTCTCAGGCAAGACTCTACCAACCATCGTGACCACGTGGTACGGATGCTGCCCGCCCACACTTGGGGGGCTCTCTGGGCTCTCCAGCTTTCTTGTATTGCCCTCATTCCTGTACTCCCACTGTCTTTCTCAAATCCAAAGACAGAAAGTCAGAGAGAAGGCAGGAAGGCACGAAAGAAACAGAGGAAAACAGAAAGAAATCTTCCTATGTGTAGCCCTTTCTCAAAAACCCTCCCCTTGACCCTGAAATCTGAACTCTCCATGATTGCTAATCCCTCTCTCGGCATTCTTGGATCACTATTTGCTCTTCTTTCCCCCTTTGATGACACTTGAGATAATATTCATCTCGTAAATTAGATCCCTTAGAAAACAAAGGTCCCAGTGCCTGGGCACTGGAACAGGACAGATTTGCCAACAAAAGGGGTCAACTCCCCGGGCAGTGGCTTGTCACCCTCTCTCAAGGTGAGAGAGAACGTCCGGCAGATGTGGGGGCATGGAGTCCAGCTGCAAATGCACAGGCCCCCGCTTACAGGAATTTATGAGACATCCAGGGGTTCCAGGATACAAAAGGTCTCGAGGGAAGTTTAAAGTCATGGTTTTGTTAAGAATGGCAGTGTTGGAGTGTCCTTCTGGCCTTAGGCTAGCCATTCCATTTTCTGGTGACTGAATAAAGTGTAAGTGACAGTGTTAATAAGAGAAATCATCACAGCAGGGATAATTCAATGAACAAAAGAAAGAAAACCCCAAAGCGGCCCTTTGATTCATTTCCTTACCATCCGTTTGGTAAACAGAATGATGCCAAAAAGACCAAAGCAGGGCAGTGGCCAGGAGGTGGGGGGAAACAGGGTTCGTTAAGAAGTGACACACGAAAAAATCAGTTCCTGAATCACTTAAGAGTTGACTGGACTGGCAACTCCTCTGAAAAGAACAAAGAGGTTTAGATTTTTAAAATCACATTTATTTTAAGAAAGGAATGTTTGGTTGGTCCACTAATTATTTTTAGAGTAATTCTTAGTGGAGAGAGAGAGGGTAAAAAAGTTCTTGCAGCCTACGAAATAGGTTGCAAAGTTAATCTGAAACACACATGTATAAAAACAGGGGCAGGTGGGGGGTGGGGAAACCATCCCGAGGGACCTTCGGGCTTTTTCCTTTCTTCTACTTTCGGGAAGTGACTGTGTGTGGACTTCCCCTTGCTTGCTTCGTTGTCACATCCTTCAAGGACATCCTAGCTTCTGACCACTCTTCACTCTGCCTCCCTTCTTCCTGGCATCAAGACCCAGCACTGCCACACCACCGGGGCCTCAAGCAGAAATATGAAACGGGTCCTCCTTCAAGTCTGAACCATCAGTCCCAGGGACAGATGATGACCCAGTTAAGAACCTCTCCACCCCCAAACATCTTCAGGGTATTTCTCTCTGCCACCAACAAGAAGATGCTACTGTGATAAGGCCCGGAAAACTGTATTTGACCCTGGACTCCACACTTTATTGATTTTTAAAATTATCTATTTATTTTAGAGAAAAGAGTGAGAGAGAGCAGGGGGGAGGCCCAAAGGGAAAGGGAGAGAGGGTCCCAAGCAGACTCTGAGCTAAGTGCAGAGCCCAGCGCGGGCTGGATCTCATGACCCTGAGATCACGATCTGAGCTGAAACCAAGAGCTGGACGCTCAGCAAACTGAGCCACCCACGTGCCCCTGGACTCCACACTTTAGAAGGGATAAAGAATACCTGAAACATGTTCCTATATGTTCTAAGGAGTCCAACAGGGAGACAAAGAACTTGGTCGTGACATGTGAGAAGCTGAAGGAGGGGAGCAGCTGAAAGGAAACTCAGACGGAGGGGAAAACAAATCTTTAGGAATCTGAAGGATTCATTCAACTGTAATAGAAAAGGGATTAACTTGTTCTCTGAGGCCCTAGGATTATTGGGCAGAAGATACAAGGACCTAGATTTTGGCTTCTCATTTGAAGCCAGGTTTCTCAAAGATGGAGTGGGTGGCTGTGGGATGTGTGATCAAGGTCTGGGGACATCACAGGGAGCAGCCCTGATCCCAGGCCTCCTCGGTGGTGCGTGGCGGGTGCCTGCTCATTCTCAGGATACTATCACTGCCAACTTCCTCATGGCCTCCTGTCACATTTGCCTGTCAAAACGCTCACAGACTTTACCTAGAAGACTGTCCATTTGAAGATGGCCGTGTTTTTACTAATATAGGGATGACAAGCCAACCTCCTGGATCAGAAACACTGAAACATTACCACAGTGTGGGCACCCATGCCAGTCCTTCTGCACACCTCTGTAGGAAGGCTTCTCTGAATCAAAAAATTTGAAAGTCATGGAAAAAAAAAAATCAGTGTTAGAAGCTTCACATTGATCTTCAATCAAAATATAAGACAGAAAAAAAAAAAATGTAACCAGAGGAACACCCAATAAACAGCATCCTGAAGGGATGCTTTTCATATTTTTAGTCTATTTACTCCACCCAGGAGAAGATAAGAAGATGCCATTTCTATTTTTAGATTCTTATCCCGTCCCATATCATCCAAGCTGAGGATGACACAGCTACACGCCGAAGACAGTGAAACTCCCCGAGCTCCACCCCCAGCGGCTCAGCTTTCATGCAAATGAACTTACAGCCAGACTGAGCAAACTCTATTTTATGGACCCACTCAGAAAAGTCTGATACATCTCACCTTCACTTATTTATAAACGGACTTCTCGTTTATGATTCAGCAACAGCTTGTATTTATTTTTCTTTTACGACCTGCTTTATAGAAACCCACAAAATACCATATGGGAGACTCACTGCTAATTCATGTATACGCCTCACATTTATGGTATCTAATTGTACTAGTTGAAAGATTTTTTAGAAGCAAAACTGGAAGACGGCACCTCCACCTCGAAAGTCTGCACTTCTGAAGACGGGCCATTACACACCCTTCCTATTAAAATCGGTTACTGGGGAGGACTCAATATGGACATTGATCCTCGGGTGTTGTAGTAAGGCAGGAGGAGAACAGGTTCTCTCAAAATGCCTGGCTCACTTGTCACAACTAGTTTCGTATGGGGGCACGGTCTCAGGGCTGGGAGGACCAGGGCAGTTTGGCAGATGTGAATCAAATGACGCCATTACTGTGAACTACTCACGTGCTTCCATAACTAATGGATCCCACCTCATCTGCGAAGCTGCAACGACATTATCAATATGGAAAGAGAATTTGGCCCCCAAGTTTAGGCCCCTTGATTACTCTATTTCTCTAATAGGGTGAAAGGACACATAATGGGATTTTCCACGTTATTCTCCCAACCTACTCCAGCCCTTGATAATCATTCATTCTCAGTGGATGGGCTGAAATATGGCTTCTCCACCTCATACCAGCACTGGGATATTTGGAAGCCAGCAGTGGCCATTCCATCCTCCCCCCACTTTCAAGGCAGGCTCCCCTGTGTTATTTGTATAGAAATATCTGTACACAAATGTTTGTTCAAGAAATGAATGAATGTCCCCTCAGACCAGGTTGAGAGCTCGTCTATGGACACAAACTGGATCTTCTCTTTTTGCCTCCCGCTACACAAAGCACGCAGTGAACACCAAGTCAAGAAGTTTTTAAATCCATAACCCCTGCTACCCCTTCCATCATGAGGGATGAGTTGGTTTGCTCCCAAGTGCCATCCCCCAGTCCAAGTCTATAGGGGCTCCTCAAGGAAGTGGCAAATTTGAAATGCCTGTTTCTCTAAGGAATTTACACTTGTGAATATGAATGGCTAACATGTGAGTGTTTGCTATGGGCCAGGTGGGTATTGGAACACACCTCTTAGGAAGCAATCTTAGATTATGCCCGTATCTCAGGTAAATCAGCCAAAGCCATGGAAGAGCTGAGATTTCAGCCACCGCTGGACTCCAGTCCGTGCTCTTAATTGTTGCTGGTTGGCTAACGTGACAACTCGCATGCAAGTGAGTTTAGAATGGAATGGCCACTGCAGGTTACCTGCCTCGAGGTCTGACAGGACAAAGAAGAAATGATACACTATGATCTCAACATCAGTGAGAGGCAGAGATAGTAACTGCACCTTGTCAGGAACCAAGAATGAATAAAATGGTCCTAGACACCAGCCAAAAGAATTTTGTCAAAAAGAATCTCAAAAGGAATTTGACTTGATGTAAAAGAAAAGCCAAAAGATTAAAATTTTGCAGTAATGAAAGCCCCCTGAGGCTCGAGGAGAAAAACAAACATCCTGTTCTAGAAAACAGCATTCAGCCCCGTTAATTCTTTTCCCAGAGGAAGCACGTGCACCGGGCCTCGCACAACCACCACACGGCTTTCACAGGGGACAATGGCTCCCTTCCCTCACTGGGGACACTTCACTTCCCCCGCAACTTTCTGAAACTAAGAACCCTGTGTTCCTTATGTGGAATGTCCTCCCACTTTCTTACCATCAACCCTACTCATAACATCCCCCAAGATCCGCTTTAGTCACTTCCTTCCCAGAGAAAATTCTCTTACTCACCTCACGTAATCCAGGCTCAGTACTGCACCGGCGAAGGCTTTCTGAGGACTCCTAGCGAGCCTATTATTTGTTTTTGTTTTTTTTTTTTCTGGTTTTGTGATTTTATGTCCGGTATCTCCAGGTAGGTGCTAAGCTCAGTAAGAATGAGGTAGGCAAAGGTGTTATGAGTAAGAGCTACTATTGATAAAAATCTCCTCTTTATGATGGATTCCCAACAGAGCCTCCTTCTGGGCAATGAACACCCGAGGCCCTCAAATATTATTGAATAAACCCTTTTAGTTTTCCCTCTGTCCATCCCTTAGGCCCTGAGTCTGCAAATTATAGTCAGTGGGCCAAACCCAGACCTTGGCCTGTTTGTGTAAATAAAGTTTTATTAGAACACAAGTATGCCCATTCATTTATAGGTTGTCTATAGCCCCCACCCAGGCGACATTTGGCAATGTCCAGAGATATTTTTGATTCTCACGACCGGGAGTGGTGGTGCTACTGGCATTTAGTGGGTGGGGCCGGGGAGATGCTCAACATTCTACAGTGCACAGGACAACCCCCCCCCCCAAGCAAAGAATTATCTGGCTCCAGTTCTCAGTAGTGCTGGGGTTGGGAAACCCTGTCAGAGATGCTTTTACAAGACAAGGTCCGAGTTGGGTAGTTATGGACGGGCTACGTGGCCCTTTAGGTCTGAAATATGAACTGACTCTTTACGGAAAAAGTCTGAGCCCCCGCCTTAGATACGGCATTTCCACAGGGTTGGATGGTCGTTGTCCATCCCCCAACCCTTAACAGTCCCCCTACAATCACAACCCTGCCCGGGGCTTCAACTATCCCCTCTAGTGATAACTTCCAAATCAGTGTGTCTTTAGCCCTACACGTAATTTTAGTCTCGAGTTAACTACTCAAGGTAGCTCTGCAGACCACGGCCAGTCGATGACAAGATGAGGAAAGAAATCAAAAGTGAGCTACTAGAAACTCTTCTGACATTGCTGTAACCATCAAGGACAGGACTGGTGGATCTTTCTCCCTGGATAGGCTACTGACCAGTTTGGGAGCTGGGTGTGGGCCCAAGGCACTCGTGGTGCACACAGTATCAGTACACAGTGGATTGGAAATTGTAAAACAAACACAAAGAAAACACTGCTCCTTCACAGACAGCATTGGACTTTTCTCCCCTGGTCTTTTTAGACGTCACCTGGCTCCCCGCCGGGCACTGCCTATTCAACTTGTGCCATCTTTCCTCCTGCCTCCCTAGCACAAGCCTCCTGTACTCTCCTCCTGGTAAACGGTAGGAAGTCACCCAAATCCCAAACCCAGCTGTCATCCCCAACTTCTTCCCTGCCTCATTCTCCACATCAAGGCCCAGTGCTGTCTCCCCTCGTCAACCCCAAGGCCTCAGCCTTTTCTAGGCCTCAAGATGGCTCTCTTGCATAAGGGCATTTGCCACCCCATGGGTCTCCCTGCCTCCGACCTTGTCTCCTTGCGTGAGCCAGCTACAATGCCCAAGTGACCCTGTCACTCTCGGGCTTCAGTGGCTGGCCCACCTTTACAGCCTGGACATAAAACAACTCGTGTGAGGCCCACTTTAGCAGTCAGGGTCCTGCCCACCCCCGCAGCTAATATTGCTGGCCGGCTGCCCCAGGGCCTCTTACACAGAGCTGCTACGGTACCTTGTTTATACCTCAAACCCACCAGCTATGACACCTGCTGCAGTCATTACTGGGTCTCCCACTAGGCTGCCTTCTTCTGGGGAGAGACAACTAGATTTAATTCATAGTTGGCACTGGACATGTTTGCTGAATGAACAAATTGAGAAAGTTTGAAAGAGACTGCCTTGACTTTCTTCCCTGCCCGTCCTGTTGAAAATGCAAGATGGAGTCTTTCTAGGACTCCTACAGAAAAAAAATAAAATAAAATCATTTAACAACGGAGCTGTGGCCTCTTGTGGCAAAGGCTTTCTTTCCTTTTTCCGTCTGTAAGACATTTTAACCTTTCTCTATCCATGCAGAGTAAGAGTCTCACAGCCTACCAATGCAAGTCCCAGTAATTCTCTAAGCTCTTACAGATCTTTGGCATTAAGGCAGAGAATATTTGTCATCGTGCTATTTGAAAGGGAAAGGGCTTCTATCCTTGACTGCAATATGCAAATAGCATCTCAGAGAGACAGGCAAGACTCAAGAATAAATTGACAATACATGCCCCTGAATGCAGACTCGCTAGTTACATTTAAGTCAGTCTTTTAAAGAATGAGGCCCTGGAGAAACAATGAGCTTGCCCTCCTGACCTTTCCTCTCAAAAGGAAACAGGTTAAGGGGAAATTTGGATTATTTGGCCCAAGACGTACAAAGAAACCTCAAGAAACTCTAATGGACATTCTCCAGAAAAGGGTTGCTTTGAATAGCAATGTGGGACTAGCACAGAGCAGGTACTTGAGAAAAACACCTACCGAATGAACGAACATACTGGCAAACACAACAACAGGAGACCGAGCCGTGGTTCTAGGCCTTAGCGGAGAAGACACCTGGGCTAAAACTTGGAGCTTGACTTGCAAGCTCCTTGTAGAACTCCAGACGCACGTGGGTGCCAGTTGCCTTCTGCCTAAATGGAGATTATTACCCCAAACCTGCTTCTCTTAAAGGGGCTTATAAAAGCTGAGTGCTGTGCAGACACCAAGCATCATCTTTACACCAAATGAAAAACCAGAACACTACTAGATTCAATATGAAGGAGGGGAGGCATTCTCTTAATAAAATAACAACTTTCATTTTCTCCTTACATGTTGTCTGCAGCAGTCATCGATAAAATGGTTTATGTCCACCCTGTGAACAATCTCCACAACTGGAAGGAATTCCCACCTCCAGCTTGCTCAGAGGATAATTCCTTACTCTGACAAGGGGCTAACTTCCCCCTTGAATGTACAAGCATCCTTCCTCTCCATGTCCAAACCTCTCAGCCTTAAGAACAAATGGGACTTCTTGGAGTTGGGCAGATTACTATCAACCGCTACTGGTCAGATAAAGAAAAATGTAAGAGCTTCCAGTTATTTTCTTTAAATATCTGATAAGCTGTCAAGTGGGAGGGAATCTGTATGGTCCCAAGGACAGAACTAGGCATGTGATGAAAGTTCATGGCGAGGCCAGGTGGGGCTGTCTTTGAGGAAGAAGTCTGAAACAACTTGAGAGTTAATCAGCTTGAAGAAAGGGAGAGGCTTTCCCCGTTTCGTCTGAGTTCCCAAGTCAGGATCCCAGAGGGGAGGCAGAGACAAGCATTCCTGCCTGGGGAAGTTAGGGGAGATCTCCTCTAGGCCACGCTAACTTAAAGGAGCAGTCCCTGGCAAGTGCATGCAAGCTCCAGACACGCAGAGAGGATATAATCATAGATTTGTGTGGAAGATTTATCTATCCTTAGTATTACAAAGTACTTTATGACGGTGGTTCTTCATACCGCGTTCCCTGGAACGCTCGGAGCTAAAGGCAGGCACCCCTGGGCCACTGGTGGAGGGAAGGGAGACTGAGAAAAGTAGGGCCAACTTCCCTACCCGTTCCTTCCTCCTCTTTCACTAAAAAAATTCTAAAATCTGTTAATAGACTGGGTTTACATTAAGATTGTCTTTCTTTGCTTTGGCTAAAAAAAAAAAAAAAAAAAAAAAAAAAAAAAGCTTGAAAGAGAACGGGGCCAAGGGGGAGGACTCGTTTTCTGTCACTCAACTCTTAGGGCCTTAGTGTTATCTTGTCACAATGAGAGAGGAGGGCCGAAATAAGGACCCTCCATCTGTGAAATGTTAGGGTCTGTGATTCTACGTCTGCAGAAACATCTAGTTTCCGGGGAATTTTAAGGAAAAAATAGAGTATTTTTTAATGAAGTTAAGTTTCCTTAAAATCCTTATCTAAGTACCCTTAGAATCAAAATACTGGCTACCAGCTTATAAAATGTTCATCATCTTTTCCCACCCTTCCTGGTACCAAATCAAGGGTACAAAGCAATGCCGGTAATTTTCTCTGGGAGCCTCAGTTTGCTCATCCGCAGAGTGGGGATACTAACAATGTCTTCTTAGGAGGAGACAACACACGTCAAGTGCTTGACAAAGTTCTGTTACGCAATGAGCTGACAAATCAGTGGGAAGAGAGTTTACTATTACTAATTATTCCAAGAAGCCAGAGCTGCATAAGGAACAAGACAGGCCAGAAGTTCATTGTTGGGATCTTTCTCCAACCTGATTTCTTTTGCACCTTGGGATCTGGCCACGTGCATAAACTGATTGTTTTAAATTGTGTGAAAACCCCCAACATGTTCTGGTTCCAAGCATAATTCCTCTTTCTAAGAAAAAACTGGAATTGGGAAGAAGTCACGGTTTCCCCCTCACAACGTCCCAGGGGCATGTCGGCAGCTCTCCACCCCACCTGTACCACAGGGGAGCCCACAGCTGGACAGAACAAAACACACTCATCAACAGAAACTTATATTAAACTTACATGAAGCCAAAAAAAAAAATCAACATTATCGTGGAAGACGTTTCACTCTGAAGCCATCTGAGGGCAGGAAAAACACTTGGCAGTTTGGTGCTGTGATAGACACACGGTGGGCCATGTGGCTTCAGCTGATGGACTCAGTGAGAGGTCACCTGCCTTCATCCAGCCCCTGGCTAGTCACTCACATCCACCAACAGCTACCTAACCGAGAATTAAGTTCTGGGGCTGGCTTGTTCCTCGGAGCACCTTGCGTGATCCTTACCACCAGAACCAAAGGACCAGAGATGCCTCCCTTTGAACGTGCGGGTTCTGTCGCCTGGGAAAGAGTAACGTTACTAGGGCGATATTTGAGTAAGCTGCTAAGTGAACGTGACTTCTGGCCTGACAACACTGAGAAGACCGTGCCAGAGGCAGAATCACGTCACAGGCTAGGACTAGACTGTCTGTTTTTCCATTAGGTTCTGTTGTAAAAAAAAAAAAAAAAAAAAAAGATGAAAGCGGATATAAACTAGGTTCAGTCCCTACTTCCAAGGAGCCAGCAGTCTAGCTAGGTAGCCACAAGGGTCAATAAATGATCATTTAAATGCAGTAAGTGTGGGGCGCCTGGGGGGCTCAGTCGTTAGGCATCTGCCTTGGGCTCAGGTCAATGATCCCAGGGTCCTTGGATCGAGCCCCGCATCGGGCTCCCTGCTCAGGGGAGAGCCTGCTTCTCCCTCTCTCACTCCCCCTGCTTGTGTTCCCTCTCTCGCTGTGTCTCTCTCTGTCAAATAAATAAAATCTTTTAAAAATAAATAAATAAATAAATGCAGTAAGTGTTACAATACAAAGTATAAGACACTGTGGAATGCCTCAGATACAAGGGGGAGAAAGTCATAGAACGACAGCAGTCTAGAGCCAGAAAAGAGCCTGGAAAGTGTCTATCTGCTTCCTCTGTGCCCCCATCCCTCCCCTTCCACGGCTTCACAGATGAGGGGGCAGAGCCTACCCACAGAAGGGCCAGCGTTTGCCTTGTGACACAGAGGGCCAGTCGAGCCTCATCTCCTGCTGTGTTAAAATCAATGTTATGTCTGAACTGACCCTTGGGGAAAAAAAAAAAAGGTAAAAAAAACTTAAAAAAATAAATAAAAAGGGAAAGAAATCAAATACATTCTAGAATGGCAAAGCCACATTAAACCAAAAATGCCTTGTTTAAAAAATGTGTGTAGCCTAAATGATTATGAATTTGAACAGGTCTTTTTCAACTACACACATGGTGATTTATCACTGGCAATGATGTGTCCACAAATATGACCTTCGAGTTGTCACCAGAACATGACAGATTCCCAAGTGTGTAAGCTGTCTAAACAGAGGCCTAGCTTTGAAGTTCTCTGCCTTGCACGCGGGCTCAGGCGGCCTCGCTGCAGATCCGGGTTTTCCATTATTATTAGTAAGAGAGCTATGCTGATACATGTCACTGCTCCGGGCTCATTGGACTCTATAGCTAGAGGTGATCTAGCGCCAAACACCTCACTGAAGAGATGAGAAAAAGACCCTGAGGTCCATTACACCTGGATCAGAGCTAAGACCAGACCCTGTTGCCTCACGTCCGGTACCTCTGTGATTGTTTCCATCAGGCTTGCATTAATTTGATCAAAAAGCAGAATGACAGGTGTGCTCACACCTTCTGGTGTGTCCTTGTGGCTGGTCCTCTATAAAGTCCTTGGGTTCCTTCAGCTCCGCAGGGCAGACTGCAGTGTGTGGCTTCTGCCTCTGGCTCACTGGCTCCCAGCGTGTGTTTCCTGCCAGACTAGCTCTGTCAGCGGCCCTGTGGGCTAATGATTTGAGACCCTGGACACTGTCTCCCTGTGGCGATTCACTGAACACAGTGACCTATTAAACGTTCTGACAAGTCCTGCAGAAAGGGACCTTAAGCAAGCTAGTTTCCCAAAGAGTCCCTGCCTGATGCTATTCGGAGCTCAGCATCCCAGTGAGGTGGTGCTGTCCTAGCTAACTGCAGACGTGTTATCACTGCAACACGGTTTAACAAAGAACCGAAGGCTAGAAAGTAAGTAATGACTTTTTCAAACACGCAAACAAAACCCAAATCACTGAAAATCAGGCTCTTTTAATTTCACATTTGAGACTCGAGGATTCTATTAATCCATGGCTTGGGCGAGCAACAAGGAGTCAACAAATACTAATTTGGAACTCACCAGCTTCCAAATTCATCAGTTTGCTTGGCTCTTCAGAAACAAGAGAACTTTTAATAAAATATCAATATCATGATTCATATTATAAAACTGTGGTCTCACTTTAAAAATGGCTTTTCCACCAGAGGTACTGGCGAACTCAGCCCATCATCATGAGATACTGGTGAACCTGGCACTGAAGAAATGTATCAAGGCCAAGGAAGGCATTTTTTTTTTTTTTAAAGGAAAGAAACATACCCAACCATTGCTGTAAAACTATTTGGCTACTTACATTATTTATCCTGGTTTGTGGGGTGCTGTTTCCTTTGTAACCTTTAGAAGGGTGGGGCAGGAGAAGGGCAGATTCCAAACGGAGGCCGACAGCTGGAAGACTACTGCTCCTGGTTTTGAGGCAACCTGAGTTATTTCGAGCCATTCTTTCTAGAACCCCTCCTCAGGTCTGAGCAGCCTCCCCCAGCTAATCATAATCCCACAAATCCAAGGCACGGAGGCCAGGCCAGCCCCCCGTGGGTTATCCAGGGCACCTCTGGTAGGTTTCCCAGGCCCCCTCCCTCTATCTGTCACACCAGACACTTATCTGGCAGGGCCCGGGGCATATGTAGAACTTGGAACTGTTAATGAGGCCCAACTTCCGCCAAGGACAGAACCTTCCTGCCCAGCTTACTGGTGGCTCCTGGTCCTGAAGCAGCGTCATTAAGAAACACGTATTAAATGTCCACTGGATGCCAGGGAATTGAAGGGCCAGGCACTATGGGTGTGGGCACTGGCCTGAAGGAGGTGACCACCCAGACTGGTTATGGGACACTGTAACCCCTGGCTTCTCAGAACTTCAACACAAGGATGCGGTCCACCCTAAGCTCCACTTCATCCTGAGCTCGTTCCTGGATGTTTCGGGCTTTTTTTTTGGTCCCCCCCTCTTCTTTTCCAAGTCCTACATTTTCATGTAGCACATCTCTTCATTGCTGGTATAAACTAAACGCTCAGGTTAACTCTAGCAGTTTGATGCTGGATCCACTGCAGAAGACAGTTGCCATACCTCTGAGACTAAACTATCTTCAAAAATGCAATCACTCACGTGGTATTCCCCAAGGCTGGCAGTTACTGCCATCTTCCTTTGAATATAGAGTACTACGAAATGAGTTCTCTGCCAGAAGCCAAAAACCCTCACCAGAGTCAGATTTAATAGCCTCCCTCCCCCAGGGGTGGGGGTGTGGTATTTAGTACAAGGTCAACTAGGCCTGAATTCAAACCTGATTCTGTTACTCAGCTGTGTGACCTTGGCCAAGTTACTAAACCTTTCTGAGGCTGTGTTCTCATCTGGAAAATAAGAACAATACTATCTACCTCAAAGAGTAGTTATGGATATTAAACAAGAGAGCCAGTATTAAGCACCTAGGAAAAAAGATAAAAGCAACAATGAAAGCATCAACCTTTTCTTGTGCTTACTCAGGACTGGGCACTGTTCTAAGTGCATTACTTTTTTTTTTTTTTAACTCATTTCATTCTGAGTTCATATTATTATCCCTATTTTATAACTGCTAAGCTGAGGTATGCAGGCTAAGTAATTTGCTCAAAGTCACACAGGTATTAAGTGCCAGAGTTAGGCTATGAGCCCAGGGCAGCCTGACTCCAGAGAGGCTTCTTAACCTTACGGTTTTTTTCCCCATCTCCCTACCCTAAAGAGGTGCTGACATTCATTCAGGATTAGCCACTCCTGCGTGCCAATTAAATTCCATATGCATATTTAGATTTGTTCCTTTTAGTGTAATTTTGGGCAAGTATAGAACAGGTCTGTTCTCAGCTTCCACATCTGTAAAATGGGGATAGTAACAGTTTTTCCTTCACAGCATGATTGCTAGAAATAAATGAGTTAAATCGAGGTAAAGGGCTGAGAAGATTGCTTGGCATTCAGGACAGGCTCCATGTAGGAAGTACATTTATCATCCAAAGTCCTGAACAGCGTGATGCATTAGCGGAATTCTTGGGCTTCAGTCCTTGGTAAAGGAGATTTTGTACCTGGCTGAATTTACTAGTTTCAAATGACTACCCTTATTCTCTGGCAAACATACTGCATTTAAAAATAGACTGAAGTTCTTATTCAATCAGTGAATAATCGGGTCCACAGGATTTCTGGTTAGAAAGAATTAGGCCAGGCCAAAATGAAATTAGACCAAAAATAAGAATTTTAATAGTTACAAAGAAAACATCAGAGCAGTCTTTTTGGAGGGTCTCTTCAGGTTATGAATTGTACTTTACCCACTGGATAAATGTAATGGCTACTGGGCAGAGAGCTTGGGAAAAATTTATGGCCTGGTAAAAATTTTGGGGTGATACAGGTTAAAGCAACTTTATCCCGACTGCTGTCGAATACCATGAATTCTAGAAGCAAAAAAGGGCAGCTTTTGTGAGCATGTTGGACGTAAAACACCACACTAAAGGGAAAGCTGGACAGCAGATAGACAAACCAGCTCAATCTGAGCACGTCTGTGATAATTTTTAGGGCTTTGTATTTACTCTTCTTGCACATTTACATTTACAATGAAAAGCAAAAAAAAAAAAAAAAAGTGCAACACTCATTCCTTTAGCTGTCTTTACGTGTTACGTTCAGATAGAAAACAGAATTTCCCCACTCAGATTTGGAGGGAAGGGGGAGCTCATCTGATTTCATGTCTGTAGCTGCTGCCATAGCCACAACACCATGTTCCAATCATGGAATTCATAATGTAAATCTCTTGCAGATGATACCACTGGAAAACAGAAACTGCCATGGATCCAGAAACACTTCCAAATTTCTGTGAAGTTCTTATCTGCGAGCCCAGAAGCTGGTACTCAAGGGTTGTGTTCAGTGAGTGAGGCCCATTGGGAAATCGACATTCTTTGGGGGACTTAATGAAGAACTTTCCACCATTCCTGGACTATACAAATATGCGTGATCCCTGATTCCACAAGTGCCAATGCTGAACATGTCATAACTGCCCCAACTTACCGCCTAAGCATTTAAATCTATTCTGAAAAGGGTTTGTGTCACACACATAGGGTCTAGCTGACTCTTAACTGCCAATCAATACATACAAATTACAGGTGGTATCAAAGAGAAGACCTCTAGAACTGTCCAGAAAAAAAGAGAAGCTGCAGTTTCTTGGTTGTTAGATTCAAGATCCTTTCTAAGTTAGAACATTATAGGAGTCTTTTAAATCGCCTTCGAGATACCCCTGCGGCATGATCACAGCTTCATGTGGAGCCTTTTGTCTCCCTGTGATGTGAAGGGAAGTCTCCAAGACTGGCTTTGCTATTCAAATACGGACATCTGCTGCACTCCTAATTTCTTGTTCTTTCTAAAAGGCAGCACCCGAAGAAACTCTTGAATATTGTGAGGCCTAAAAGTTGGGGGTGGGGAGGAAATCTTTGTCTCCCTAACACATTCATCCATTCCCTCCCCCTTCCCAGACACATAAGCAGCGACTCCCCCAAATACACCAGGGCTGGAAAGATTCATGTTGCAATACCCTCCTGACATTCCTATTCCCGCCCTCATTTTAATTCACTCACTTTTTTTTTTTTTTTTTAAACAAAATGTAATTACTTGACTGTCAGCCTGGGCTGCACTCTGGGGCTTTTACTCTTTTCAACACAGCTGCGCTCCGGGCTTTGATGCTGCTGTCCACGCAGCTTGTCCCAGCCACAGCCTGGCTCTCGGTAATTCAACATTCAAGTGCATATTTATTTTTAAACTGACCTCTCCTAGACTGTACAGTATAAAGGAGGTCCTGCCAAAAAATATGCTACTTTCTATTTATAAGATGAAACACATGCCTCCCGAAGTCGAGAGGGGGATGGAGTACAATAATTCATAACAAAAAAATGACTGGCCAGATCCATTCGTCCTCACGTGTCTGATACTTGTCTGTGTCAAGGCAGTTTTAAGAAGAAAAAAAATCTTGAAAACGCTTCAGCTGTTCAGAAACCACCGTCCAAAAAAAAAAAAAAAATTATAAACTGCCAGATCTGCAGGTTGGAGCTCCTGCCACAATGCCCCCTGTCAAGGGAGGAGAGGGCACCCGGCGGACACTG
Source organism: Eumetopias jubatus (assembly GCF_037043125.1). Classification (NCBI taxonomy): domain Eukaryota; kingdom Metazoa; phylum Chordata; class Mammalia; order Carnivora; family Otariidae; genus Eumetopias; species Eumetopias jubatus. The sequence continues at coordinate 31,136,322 of NW_028274815.1, forward strand.
CCACGGCAGATGTGCACGGCGCACCCAGGTGCGGTCCTGGTGCCAACCCACGACGGGAGGGGAGCGGTAGCCATGTGAGGTTTGTTCTCAGATGGAAAAATGCAATTCGCGCCCAGAATGGCTGTCAATAGCTCAGAGGGTGCAGCGTAGCCGTGCAGCCCCACCCTGAAAAGTGGTGGGCACAAATGGTGGAGCTCTGCGTCCCGGTCATGCCACCCGAACCCCTCCCGGTTTGCTTTATGGTCCCCTTTGGTCCTTTGGACACCAGCTGGGAAGGCGATGCTCTCGGTATCCCCGCTCCCTGAGCGTTCTAAGCCTAGTACCCGGCGCACGCCGGAAGCGGCCACGACCGCGGATCGGAGAGACTCACAGGCAAAGAGGAAGGAGCCCTGGGCAGGCAGCAACTCACCAGCCACCCCGACGCTCCCAGCCGCTGCCCGAGGGCGGGACGCCCCGCACGGACGCCTCCCGAGGGCACACGCAGTCCCGGCCCGTTACCCGCAGATCCAGCCGGCTCGGCCCGCGCGGCACCTCACAGCACTATCCACTCCGAGTCGGCGTGAAGGCGCCCGAGGCCGCGGGTCTCCAGGCTCGGCCAGCTCTGCAGCCCCGCCGCTGGGCTCCCAGCCCGCTCCGGCCACCGTCGGCAGGGAAGGTGCGAACCCGACTGAGCGCGCGGCGACGGGACGCAGAGCCTGAACCTGTGAAGGGCGGGGCTGCTCGGGGCGGGGCCGGCGGCGCAGGGGGCGGGCCGGGGCGGGCCCGAGGGCGCGCGCGGCCCCGAAGACCCACCCCGCCGCGGTACCTGCGCCCCGGCCCCGCAGAGCGGGCGGGGGTCAGCCGCTACAGCGCCTGCGGGCCCTCGGAGTACAATGGGCACCCATTGTTACCGCCCTGGCGCCACCCTTAGGGATGCTGCTTCGCTCCGAGCAGTTAGCGTTCAGCTCTCTCGGCACACAGAGGTTGCGGGAGACGCTCGGTTCAAAGAGGGACACCGGGGTGCTAGCGCCCGGGTGCCCGAGGACAAAGGGACTCCACCCGCACCCTGGACACCTGCACGAAAAATCGCGCCCACCTCTCCTGGTCTCCACAAGCCGACCTAGCCCGGCGAGGCTCGGGCGTCTTGGGCGGGTGACTCTCGAGGAAGCGGGGCCACCTCACCGCGCCGACCCTGCCCGGCCCCGGGTCCCCCGGCTACTCTCGGCCCCAGCTCGGGGGGAAAGGTCGTGTTTTGTCAGTTTCCAGCTCGCTCCCTTTGGAGCTGCTGCCAAAACCCGGAGAGTGGATTTGGCGCACTGGAGGCGCCTGGGGCTGGGGGCTGAGCGAGTGGGCGCGCGAACAGCCGACGCTGCAGGTTTTTCCAGCCCAGGGGGAGGTGTTTCCTCTCCCGCGGGGTCCCTACAGAGACTTGCCTGAAGCTGGGGCCGGCGGGTGGCGTCTGTCCCCGACGCGCGACGAGTCGCAAGTGGCGCAGCTGCCAGTCTGGGAGCCTAAAATTCCGCCCTTGGAGGCACCTGCGCCCGCCGGTCATTCCGGCGACCGCCGCGGCACGCCCCGCCCCTCCGCCCGAAGGCCCAGCTTGGACCTGGTTAATTAATTTTCTTAATCCGTCTCAGTCTCTTCCTTCTCGAGTCCTCCTCCTGGGTTAATGAGTAGGCGACAGGAAAGGGCGGCGTTTTCCGGCTGCGAGGTCCCAGGCCGCAGGGTCGGCCCGGGGAGGCGGCTGGAACCCAGTCGGGGGGAGTCTGGCGCTCCGGGCCTGGCCCGGACCCTGGGACTCTCGGGTTGGACGGAAATCCTGGCACAAAGCAGATACCCTGCAGAGGACCTTGACTTTCCGAGCGCCGTCAGTGTCAGGTCCTCATCGCGACGGCCCCCGAGTCTGAAACCTTAGAGGATGCACAATAAGCCGGGTTGTAAGCCACGGCTGACGTTAAGGTGAAGTGAAAAGGAAAAAGGAAGCGCACACAACCGCCCTGGAGAGCAGAAGACTTGGGTGGAGTGGTAAAACCCTCAAAGAAAATAATAGTTGGCAGGTCAAATGGCCGTCAGGCTGGAAGTCAAATACAAAACTCAGCTGAAGAGATGTTAGAAGTCTGACCAGCAAAACAGTCCAGCAAGATAAGAGACCCAGCATTGTTTCTTTTCTTCAAATGACAACGGCTCCAAAGTTTCCTTTGGCAGATACCTGGGTTTTATTCCAGATTCCTCAGAGTTTTACTTGGGGTTCATATTTCAAAATATATGTTCCATTTGGCACGAATGTATATATTTTATGTATGGATTTATTGAAAAATATTAAATGTTACTGGCCTACTTAGATAAAGGGATTTTTATAAATATTTATGCATAGCTTTCATTGCATGTGGTATTTTTATAAGTACAAATAATATGTGTATATATTTATTAAATACCACATGAAAAATTCCTTTTGCACACACAAAGACATTCTTTACACATATGTCTTACGTGTAAATTTTTTTTTCATTTGCTCTAGTTAGCTGCCATTAAAAACACTTTTTTTTTCCACATTAAGTAACTTTTATAGCTTGTGGAAATACAGAGTGGCAGGTTGTTTGGGGTAGCTGTTTTATTCCAAAACCCCATTTTCACTTTTCTACACCATTCCTCACCTTCTAGAAACTTTCCATCTCTGCCCTTTGTAAGACTTCACTTCTGGGCTCAAGACAGTTTATCCCGAACCTGCCCCTTCTAGGGCTGGTGGTGCTGATTTGATGTATCCTGATCTCTTTGAGGTTCTACATTATCTGTACTGGCCATCTTCTTGCTACTGAACATCCTCCGTGAGGGTGAGCGCCCTCATGGAGACAGTGAATTACCCTTCCAAATGAGTACATTTCATGTACTAACTGAAGGCTTTTAGGCTTGGTGGATTTTTACTTCATTTACGGGGAGAGAAAAGATTTGCCTGAGGAAGAGTTTAGGGGTTCTGGGATTCAGCTCTGAATTACAGAAAAGTTTAGCCTTTAACACTTGGGGGTAACCTTAGAAGCCTAAGTGAGACTAAAAAAGTGGACATAGAGGAAATGTTCTAATCAGGCTCAGTTAATGCACTCATGTCTGTAGAGCAGGCATCTGGCAGGCGGCCTGATGGTGGGTCTTTTTCTATTAGTCCCAACTGTGGGTCAAGAGCCAAGAAGTATGAGTGGTCCCCTTGCTGTCCAGAAACCTGCAGTCTACTTACGGGGCAGAGCAACATGCCAGTGTATGCAAGCAAGTGCTGGCTGGAATTATTCTAGCTTTTTGCCACCCAGTGTGGCCGTGGGACCGTGGGACCAGCAGCACCAAGCCTCATGCCAGGGCTACTGAATGGCAGTCTTCATCTTAATGAACCGTCAATGGTTCGTGTGCACATCTGATGTTTGAGAAGTACTGGGCAAGAGTGGTGGTTCTCAATCTTTTTAAATCAGAGATTCATTTTAAAATCTCATGGAATTGAGGAATACCCTTGTCAGAGAAACACACCCAGAGAACTACCCGCCAACGCTTAAGCCTTCAACTTCCTAGCTGCCCTGAACACCAGTCTACGGGTGGTGAGGAAGTCCCCAGTAAAAGCCTCCAGTTGCAGAACCAGAAGAACCACTCTCACCGTCAGACCCAGCATCCCCAGGAAGAGGAGCATCCTTCCAGGAGGCAGAGCTTAAATTATGCTTTGGAATAGGGGAGAAATTAAATAGGGAGAGGAATCAAGAAGGGCATTTCAGGCAAGAGATATGCAGCGATAAGTGGGCCCAGGAGATAAAACACCCAGCATCCATTTGTACATTCAGTAAGGTGAAACTTAATGAGGAGATTGCCATTCGGTAGCGGGCTCGCCTTGTAATTGATTATCATTGTCTGAAGCTCCAGAATATGAAACTGGGCTCGGTGGCCCTTTCCCTTCAGGGACACCAGGAACCCTACGACATATGGTTTTCTCTCAGACCTCATTTCCGATTACAAGCCATCCCTCCCATTCACTCCACATGGCCTTCAGGCTTTTCCAGGAAGTCCAGTGGTGCCTGGGGCACTCCCATCTGCTCAGACACTTCTTCCCCAGATAACCAAATGATCCATTAAGGTCTTTATTCAAATGAGACTTCAGGGGAGAGGCTTTTTCTCTAAAATAGCGGCCCCACCCACATTCCCATCCTGGGCTTAAAGCAAGAATTATTTCTTCATTACCTGATATTACATTATATTTACTTATAGATTCATTTATGGCCTGTTTCCTCTGATGTGTGGACTTGGTTCTTGTATCTTTCATACTAAAATGGGACCTGGCACATAGTAGGTACTCAATGAATATGTATTGAATAAACGACCTCATGGCTACAACCAGTAATGAATGTAAAAGCCGTGTTCACAAACCCCATAGCTCCAGAAATAATAATATATTAAACATTCCTGAAATATGCCACACATATGCGGAGACCGAATTTTTGACCACTTTTCTTTAGTGTAGCTGAACAAGAAATACTAAACACATGGAACATTTTAAGTTCTAAAATTCAAACACTGGAAAGTCAGGCTTACAAAAAATGTCTTTATAGTCCATGTATAATGCATAACTATTTCTCTTCTAGCAAAGCTGAAACATACTCTTGTGTACTCAGCTGGGGTTTGCCTCCAAAATGCCACATTCAGACTGAATTTGTGTGTGTATGTTCTCGATTATCCCCCTAAGTTAGATTTAAGGCAAAACGTAAGAGAAGCTGGAAGGTTAGAACATTTTGAACGAGAATGTCCTTGTAGCTGGAGGATTCCCCTCCTTGCTCCCCAATTAGAATGTCACCAGTCCTGGAGATGAAGCTAACCAATGCTAATGAATTTGGTTGAACAATTGGCGAAAGCCAAGGCATTTGCCAACCAGTGATTTCCTTGTAGATAAAGAACTTCAGGCCACGTCTCTTTCGCCTAATCAAATGCAGCAGGAAATGGCAAACAGGGAGACTACATCAGCATGCAGACGGCAGACCTAGCGTGTAGCTCTGGGCAGGTTAGACAGTCATTCACAGACTCTGCCAAATCCTAGGACTCTCTTGGCATTTGAATTAGTTTTTTAACTCAGACCACACCAATTTTCTTCGTGAATAGGCCTTCAAATATAGATGCATATTTGCTTGCTGCCTGGAAACCAGTGGCTAATAAATAGCCTTACCTTACATTTCTATAGCCTTCTTTGCTTTATGAAACCCTTTACATTCATCTGCTTTCTTCCTCCTCTCAGGTGGTTTTGGTAAGGCCCTTGTTGATTGACACTTTGCCTGGTCCCAGAAGGGATTTGAGGCAATTTAAAAGTCTTGTGTGTATAATGAGCCCTTCCTATTGTACTCTTTGGGATGTTCTCTTTCTCCAGATACATGTATGCCTCCCTCCTTAGCTTTTTTCAGGCGTGCACATAAATGGTAGCCCCCCAGAGGCCTTCCCGGACATTCTGTATCAAATGTCACCCATGGTCCTTTTTATCTCTTTACTGCCTTTTTTCTTCATGGCGCTTATCACTCAACATATTGAGTATTTCTTTGTGGGTTATCTCCTCCACCCCACACCCAACATACTGTATATTTCTTTGTTGATTATCTCCTCCACCCTGCACCACTCCACTGTCAGCTCCATGAGGGCAGAAAGTTTGCCTATTTTATTCACTACTGCATCCCAACAACCCGATGAGTGCTTGGCACAGAGTAGAGGCTTACTCCATATTTGTTGAATGAAGGAATGATTCCTCAGTGCTTAGTGTAGATACGTGGCACACAGTGAATATTTGTTGGATAAAACAATATTTTCATGAATGAATTAGCGGAAGGTCTGTGATTCATTCAAGGTCATGCAGATAGTGATAACTTGATGTATAAAGATTTCAATCCCTACTAATTCTTTCTCTGCAGTGTCCTCATTTGTACACCTGCTAGCGAGTCCCGACTGTTGTATTGGCAGTTTCTTTGTTCATCCAATTTCTACCTGCCCAAATGAACATTACAGAGCTATTTCAGTGATTATGAGCAGGAAATGCGATCAATCATTTCAGGTAACGTTCGGGGTTAGTGAGAAACACGCTGAAAGCATACAGAGAAGAGAGAAGTCCACAATGATACCCCCCATTTCTCCTGCTCCCCAAGTGATTCATACACATACATGAGACCACATGTACCCATGTACCTCTCCCCAACCCATGAACAAAACATACTCCTCTTGCCTGACAGGTACACAATGTCCTCACTGTCTCTGCCTGTCTTGCATTACCCAGTGTTAGAAGTCCCTGTGCACAACGGACAGACCATCTTCTGAGGGATTTACCGTAGGTCCCCGAATCTGGACTTTCACAAAGCAAACCAGGAAATGCGCAGTGGGGGGGAGAACACCCGGGACTGTCCTTCCATTTACTTCCCAGAGAATGTTGCACAGGGCTGTTCGAAAACCAAATCTGACAATAGTCTTCCACCCTGAGGTCCCCAAGGTCATGTGGGCTCTGGGCCAAGGCCTTTTGCTACAGCCCACCCTGCTGAGGGGTGTACCAGAACTCTCGAGGATACCTCTCCCTTCTCCTCAGGGGATGCTCTCCTTAGTTTGTGTCATCAACTCTCTAGAAACAATGGTTGAGGTATTTGGTATTTTCCTCAAGAAAGATAAGAGATAGGCAGGTGTTGGCTTTGGGAGTGCTTTGAGTTGCCTGACTCCTGACTGAACAGGTTGGAGCAAGAGGGGAGGGGGGCCATTTCACACATTCAACTCATATTTATTAGGCACCACTCCGTGCCAAGGAATCGGGCCAATCATGCTGGCACTCCTCTCGGGCTGACCTATATTTCTCTCATCTTTCCAAACCTGCTTGACTAATGTGGAAACTGTATTCCAAAGGCATTCATCACAGCCCTCCAGGGACGTCTAGGTGGCCCTGACTGTGGTCGGGTCCCTTGTCTCAGCAGAAGGCCACGTTAGGCAAATTAGGCACCCATGTAAGAGTTAACTCTTGGTGACGCCATGCTTTGCATCTAAGCCCAGAAACACTGAGATTTACACAAACGAATACCCCAAAGGCAGGGGTCTCCTTTGTGGCACAATATTAATATCTCTGTTCCTACAGTGGCCTAAGACTTCCTTTCGGGTTCGTAAAATTCTGTCTCCAAGTTGCTTCTGACTGTGTGTTTGTCTAAAAAGCAAAGATACGAATTTAGCACATTCATTCCATAAATCTGCTTGCTAGTGAATATGATCTGATATTCTTATTGTCGTTCAGCTTATATTTGTTGAACACCAGAGCGTAAGGCACTGAGACAGGTACTCTAAAGGATGCAAAGAAGAATACACTTGCTACACATAAGCGGTTTAAAATATATAGAGAGGATAAAACAAGTGTACACGTAACTATAATACAGACAAGATATGAGAAATGTCATCAACTCCATGTTATTTTCCAAATGCCAAATGAGGACATGTACTCTGATATGTTATCTGACACTAGCCCAATGTGTATCTCAACTGAGACCTCTGGGTTATCGGGGATGGATGGCCGAGTAATATTGATATTTCATTCTACATTTGTGGTTTCGAAGTTTCTCCTTTTTTAAACGGAATTGTAAGCAGGACCCCGATGCTTCTGACAGGTGAAAGTACAGCTGTCCTGGAACCCTTCTCTGGGCCTTCTCCGCTCTCAACAAGGAGTTGCTTGAAATTTCTTCCTGACTCCTGTGGGCTCCAGGAAACACAGCCGAAGCCATGGCAAGTGGATCAGTAAGTGCAGAGATTGCTTCCGGTTGGGGTGATGAGGATGACCTGATGGAGGAGGCAGCATTTGAAACAGGTGTTAGGATAGGGTGGTCATTGGACTTTCCCTTGTGTTGGGCTGGGGGCATGTGGCCCCGGTGCCCCTGGACTGCAGAGATCTTTACGATCCCAGAAATGGCCTCCACAGAGGACGGCAGTGAGGATCCAACACTTGATTTGTGAGTTTCATGGTGGGGAAGGATCTGAGGTTTATCTCGGACCTCCTCTGACTTTCTCTTCCTCATTCCTTATCATCCTTCTTTCTAACCTACTATAAGGGGCTTTCTGTTGTTTCTTTGTCAGCTTAGAGCCCCGGCTCTTCTGGATATTTGTTCTTTACCAGCAGTAGCACTGACAGTGAGTGGATTCTAACGTTTTTTTCTTTTAGCACTAGACCCCAGAAGTACATGCCCAGGTCACTGTAACAATGACCTGCCATCCTTAGAGAGTGCTGTGCTTTCTTCCAAGGAGGGCAGGCTTGGGAGGAAGGATCCTTTCAGGAGCCATAGAACCAATGAACTAGATTCCTAATCCTTTAGCACAGCATTCTGGCTGACCAAAGTTTTATACCACCTTGGAGTATAGTTAACATTGCTTGGAAGGTGAGCTGCCTACTCCGAGCTTCATGCTGTCCTGAAATACCTAAAAATTAGGATTAACATGGAGGAATGACCAAATCAGAGACACCATTCTCTTCCTTAATTGCTTTATTATTCCTTGTCAGGCGAATGACCTAGTTTGTTGTAAAAGAAAGCAGAGTTTATGGAAAACCCAAAGATGGAATTCAAACTCAGATTTACAAATGTGTGAGGGTTGCACAGAAGATGCAATTCAATTAAAACATGTATCTGTTATTTCCTTTATTTTCTAGAGAAGCCTTAGTGGCACGGCAAAATTGAGCAGAAAATACAGAGTTTCCATCTACTCTCTGCCTCCACACACATACAGCCTGCATCAGAGTGCTACATTTGTCACAATCAAACGAGCCTGCATTGTCTCATCATTGTTACCCAAAGTCATAGTTTATATTAGGGTTCATCCTGGTGTGGCACATTCTCTGGGTGTGGACAAATGCATTGCCTTGCTTCTGTTTTATCCCTGGTGTGAGTACACAGTGGTTTCAATACACTGAGTCTGCAACACTGAAAGACACGTTTTGACAGAAAAGCCACCTAAGAAGATTTTGAGATATTTCCTGTCACAGGTGAGCAGGAAAGGCTCTCCTTCTCCCATTTGTCTCCACCTCCAAGCAAACAGTTCTCCAAAAGGGTGCTACAGATGTGTCTGGTTGGTTAAAAGAACATCAGAGCTTAATGGGACCTTAACCAGTCCTGCCCTGCCATTGTACAGCAGAGGAAACGGAAGCCAAGAAAAAGTTAGTGATTTTCTCAAGGTCATCCAGTCAGTGGCGGAGACTCCTAGTCTAGAAAGGATTTTGTTTCTTTGTTTGCTTTGCTTGCTTGTTTCTAAATAACCTTGCTTCTTTTTGGGGGGGGGGGGAAGACACTCATCTCTGCATGGGTTAGAATGGGAAAGTGCTCTGAATTATGTCTCTGGGAGGGCATCCAGGTGAAAAGCGTGTGCTCTGGAGTCAGACTCCTGGGTGCAGACCCCAGCTGTTCCTTAGCTAGCCATGGGACCTCGGGGCCAAGGCTAATGCTCTCGAAGCCTTCGTTCTTCATCTGTAAGAATGGTGGGTGGGTGGGTGGGGAGGTTATCCTAGAACACATCTTGAGAGTGGGTATGAAGATTAAGTAAAATAGTTCTTATGAATGTGACTAGCACATTCTCAGATCTCAAACAATATATTCAGATCTGTTCTTCCTATCAGGTAGGACGATTGTCTCTGTGTCCCCGGGACCTGGCACAATCCTTATCACAGAGTCTGTGTGCAACAAGTGTGTGCTGAGTGAGTGAAGCATCAGGAGTGGCTGAGGAGAAACACTAGCACAAAAAGCTGGGAAAAGAAGAAGGAACATAGAAGAGAATAAATGGATAAGAAAAATCTGTTTAGATTCTCAGGCAAGTGGAAAGATTTGAGAAATGTTAAATGGCAGTGAAAGGGAGAGAGGAAACCCCCACCTCCAGGGTCCACTGGAACCACACAACAGGTGCACTTGACATGCCTTGCAAAGCATGAAGTACAAAGCAGGTGTGCACGGGTTATCAATGCCAGAAGCAACCTCATCTTACTAGGACCTGAAGAGGGAAAGTTTGCCCCAAGCATCCAGAGAGGCTTATACTGCTCAGCCCTCATGAACCAGGGAGGTCAGGGGGGGCGGGAATCTCAGGCAGCGTCAGTGAAAATAGACCCAACAATAAAGACTCTGCAAGATGGGGTGTATTAAGCATGCCTTTTTATTCTTGTCAACACTTTTCAGCACACAGGGTGAACCTTAATTATGCAAATTTAAAAATCCTTTAGGAGGTTATAGGATCCCAGGATGGAATGCAAAATATGACAAAAGAATGTAACTGTGTTAGAAATGCCTGAACCATCACTGAAGAGCGGGTGGGGGAAAGTGCTGACCGAAGTCACTTTGGAAATAAATGGAGTTTGTAAAAAAAGGCAAAAGGAATTGTACATAAGCACTCTAGTTTATAAAATTATGTTCTACTGAGGTTATGGGCTAACAATGATGTAAATACAATACACTGGGACTGAGCAATTAGGTCATGGATAGCTGATGGTGGGAGCCAGGTTTCTTATTGTAAAGGAGAGGATGCAGACGGGCAAGGGAAGAAGGTTAGAATGATCCATGTGGTACTGGGTTACAGCTGGAGACATCAGTATGACCCATATTTAGCTTAATAGAGATACAGAGAAATATTCATAGGTATTTGTGTATATACATGTGTTACACACACACACACACACACACATTCTTTCTGCAGCCAGGAGGACCTAAAAGCAGTGACCCCACAGTAGCATCCAGCACACCCAGATCATGATCTCTAACACCATTCTCCAATAAAAGAACCAGGGCTCCTTGGAGACATGCCTGATTCTAGGACAGGAGCAGGAAATATGCAAGATAAGCCTGGAGCATCTAGTTTCCAGGAAGGAAATAGGCAAAAGATCACAGGGACCCAGGAACCAACTGAAAGAGCTCTCAATGGCCGAAGCTGGAACACTTTGAGCAACAAAATAAAGTTTCAACCCAAAGGGTAAAAAAAAATCCATGAATCCATTCTGGTATAAATGATTGAATAAATAAATAAATGGGGTACAATAGACAGATCTCCCCTGCAGAATTCCAAATAATTTATATAAATATTTTTCTGTCAATGAGGTAGAGCATAACTCTCCACTCCTTAATTGTGGACTGCACATAGTGACTACCTTTCAAAGAATACAATATACAAGGGTTGAGGGAAAGTAACTTTACAATGGAGAAACCTGACAAACACTACCTCAGCCAGGAGATCAAGGTCAAAACCAACAGTCATGGACTCCTGTTGATAGTACGCAGCCTTGATATGACGTGATGAAAACGGTACTTCACCTCTGTGGCCTTCCTCCCCAAAACTCATAGCCAGAGTCAAATAATGAGAAAAACATCAGACAATTGCTGATTGAGGGATATTCTACAAAATACACGACCAGTATTTCTCAAAAATGTCAAGGTCAAAACCAAAGAAAGACTTAGAAACTGTAAAAAGAGCCTAAGGAGACGTGACAACTACATGCAATGTGTTGTGCTAGATGGCATCCTAGAACAGAAAAAGGATATTAGGTAAAAAGTGAAGAAATCTGAATAAAGTATTTTATTCAGACTTGAGTTAAAAATAATGTACCAGTGTTGGTTCATTAACTGTCACAAATGTCCCATATTCATGTAAGACATTAACAGGGAAATGGTGTATGGGAACTCTGTATGATCTTTGCAATTTCTCTGTAAGTCTAGAACTATTTTTAAATTAAAAGATTTATTTTTTAAAAAGTTCTATGAAGAGGACCTGGGCTTAATCGTTTTGCTTAAAGTTTGTTTCCACCTTTAACTCATTGTTCTTTAATTTAGAGCTTAGAAATTTAGTAATAAAATGAATAAATATTAACTCATTATAAGGAGCTGAAAATACTTCTTTTAGAAAATTGGAAGTAAACGATTAAACCAGCAAAAACAGGAGTTTATATGTGTAAAAAAAGTATAAAACTCTGTATTTTTTTGGTATTGTTGAGAAGTTGATCATTGCACTATTGATCTGCATTACTGAAATTAAAATATAAAAGTAAACTTTACATTCAGCTAGACTCTATATCACTATATACCTTCAGTATATACAAAATGCTGCTGGCTCTGGAACACGGCTTAGAAATGGATGTCTTGAGAGAATCCTGGTGACCATAATCCTTAGGTATCAGTAAATAGGTGAGTGGGTATCTTGACATTTTGACAAGAAACTCCTGCTCACTTTTGCCTTGCACTGGCAAGGGTATGTCTGCCAGTCCTTGGAATCTTCTAGAAATTATATAGACTCTAGTGCACATCATGTCTAAGAAGATGGGCAGCAGGGACCCCCTGAGGTCTTTGAAAGTCTCTGGTGGCCATAAGGGTCTGTCTGAAAAAAGGGCAGAATGGCAGGGAAATTAATCTCTCCGCACAGCAAGTAGTTGAAGGATTTTCTCTTGTTTAAGTACTAACCCTGCACCATCTCTCTCCCCCGCCATTCCCAGACACAAATTATGGGTTTTCTGTTCATTCAACACATATTTAGAGAACAATATGTGTGAGACCAGTGCCAGAAAGTGTGAATAGCACAAAGTTGAATTAGACATGAATCTCTCTGATCTTCCCTCAAGGAACAGATAATCCAATAGAGGAGATAACACTTGCATAAATAATGAAACAAGGTAGACAGTGAGCACTGGAAAATATTATTACCAAATAGATAGAATTATTCCATTTTTTTCCTCCTGCCTAGTAAAACCTGTGGGATCACCTAAGACTATTTGTTTCTCAGTTATACTTCTGGGTGAAGCCCTCATCATGTCCCACCTGGAGCTTTCATCCGTACCCTCTCTCCAGATCCAGTTAGTCACCAGGTCAGATAGATTGGACCACCTCATGAGGCTTCTCAGAGCCATGAGGATAAAATACAAAGTGGCTAAATACTTAGATGGCTAAAATACGGAGATGGCTAAAAAAAAACCTTCTGTCATGCCCTGGTCCTTGCCTTCTTTTCCAACCCCATCTTCTAAACCATCCCCGGGTTCCAAACATACTGACTGACTGATATTCAGAACTGCTGCATTCCTTCCCTTCTTCTGTCTGGAATGCCCTCCCCTCTGCCCTCCAGTGTCTTCAAGGCTCACTTCCTCTGTCAAATGCTCTCGAGTCCTGTTGTCTGGACTATTGTCCCTCCTCTGGGTTACTATAGCTCCTTGCCCATGGCCCTGTCTCATTTCTTACCTCCTGAAATATTCCTCTCCTGCCCATATACTTGTACTCATTCTTCAAAACTCCTCTTTTGGAGGTAGCCTTCCCCCCTTTAGTCAGAATTAATGCTGACTAATTAATGCAGCCCTCCCCTGCTCCAGTGACTCATTCAGTTTTATTCCTCCATTACAGTACTGAGATGCCTCTGATGTGCATTACAGCAGGTGTCCCCTTATCAGTGGGGTATACGTTCCAAGACCCCCAGTGGATACTGTTTTTTCCTAACCATCCATACCTATGATAAAACTTAGTTTACAAATTAGGCGCTGTAAGAGATTAACAACAATAACTCATAATAAAATAGAACAGTTACACCAATATACTATAATAAAAGTTGTGCGAATATGGTCTCTCTCAAAATATCTTATAGTCACCTATAGTCACCTTCTTCTTGTGATGATGTGAGGTGATAAAATGCCCACGTGATGAGATGAAGTGTGGGGAGTGGCGTAGGGGTATATGAAGGAGCGTTAGGCTACTACTGACCTTCGGACCATATGTCAGAAGGAGGATCATTTGCATCCAAAGTGCGGTTAACCGAGGATATCTAAAACCAGAAAGAGAAACCACAGATTAGGGGGGACGACCAGCATGTTTGTTTTGGTCTGGCTTCTCTACCTGATTGCTCTAACCATTTCAGAATAGGCAGCTTATCTTCAACTTTTATTTAGCACAATGCCTGGCACAACACCTATGGATTAAGTTAATTACCCTTTCTGTGGTTCCTGGCGCCTCTAGGCAACCAAGCAGCGCAGGGCTGAGGCAGAGGCAGCCCTAGTGGGCCCCATTTCTGGCCATTCTGAAAGGCAGGCTCTGCCAGTCTTTATAGGACTTAATGAGCCTCCAACAACCTGGAAACGGAACTTACAGCCCGTTTATGTGTCTTCTGTAGATACCTGTTCTGCAATTGTGACCAAACAGAGGAATAAATCCAAACCAGAATCTGAAATGTAAAGAGGCTATTTGTCAACGATAGCATTGTCTTCTGCTGGAGCTAGCAGAGCGGGCTCGGGGGCACATTCCTGGGACATGAATAATATCAGTTGTGATTACACTTCAGTATCTCATCCATCACCAGCCTCTGAACGCTGAATATAACCTAATTAGGAAATGCAAAGGTCCCTTTGCTGGGGAAGCACAAGTCCCCATGCCTCTCCCCAAGATGGGGCTCCTGAAGGCTCCCACACAGGTTTTGATCCTGCGGGGCTCAAGGGCCGACCTCACCCAGACATCCACATTCCTCACATAATCGTCAGGAAGCTGAGATCAGGACACCTTGGATTCCATCCTCTGTTGCACTCCTCCTCAAATTTTGCAAAGGACATATCAGGACTGATAAATCAGTCACCTTCAAATGGATATTAAGATATTAACTAAGTGATTAATGCTCTCTGCCTACCAAAACAAAATTTTTATTTATTACTTTTGACTGGCCTCCAATAGGAACTCTGAATTTGTTGACGATTGACTTCTCGTTTTTTATTGAATTCTTTGAGGTGACTGTCTTCTACACAGCTCTTAAAATGCAGACAGAGGGCTGCCTTCTCTTTTCCAAATTTCCAAGAGCAGAGGACTAAGGATGACTGCAGGCTTAATCACGAAGGATGAGACACCATCCCTAAAATTCCTTTGCATGAGAGGAAAAGTACAGGCTCTTCTGTGCACAAAAAGCTGTGGCATCTGAGGCCCCACTTGTCATGCGCGGACTTTAACTTGTATTTAGTATTCAATCCTCTGTCCGTGCACTCATCTGACTCTTGTTGAGCATCTGCTGTGGTGCCAATCTGCCGCCCCCATGGTGCTCCGGCACTCAGCATTTACAGGGTAACTGCCAGGAGCAAAGAAGAGGCCTGTGGCCACAAGGCAGTGAGATGGATTCACCTGCTCTGGGACCGAGTGCCCATCTGAGCACACAGAACCTCAACTGACTCAGCTACCTGACGTCAACCTGAATTCTACTGGAAGATGTTTTTTCCTCTGCCAACTCAATGTACATTCCTATAACCTATATCTTGCCCGGATAATGTGTGAGCTTCAATGCCAAGGTTCTTTTGTCTCTGGGCAAGGGGTCTCTGAGATGACCCCTAGAATTCTCTATTTGTCTTGAATCATGGTTAAGCCACTCTAGAGTGTCGTGATAGTTTGCCACCTGTTTCCAAGTGTCCTCTGCCCCCCCTGATTTCATAGAACTGGGCTTCCCTTGGATTCCCATTCTGGGTTTCTAGTCTATCTTCCTATAATTTTGAATGCTGGGTTCTCTTCCCAAGAGATTTAACCTGGCTTTTTGGTAAAGACCTCCATGAAATACTGGGATGGTGACTACCACACACTCAATTTTGCTCACCAGGATTTGAGCGTGACAGAGGACATCCTACTACTTCCTCCTTCTAACCTGATCTTTGCCTGCATCGTGTCTGGACACCGCTTAATTCCCTTCGTCGCCATGCCCTACCCGCTTGTTTGAATTTCTGTAGCCACCCTCGTTCCCACCTGTCCCAGCAGCTCCAGCCCTGCTCACACCTTGTCCTGCTGCCGTGCCTGCAGAGGAATCATGAAATTTGATAAGCAGGTTATTGTTGTTGTTACTACTCTTGCTTTACTGTTAGGGAAACTGAGGCTTACACGGATTATGCGACTTGGCCAAGTAGATGTCTAATACATCGTAAAGCCAGACCTTAACCTAGGTCTCCTGTCTCTAAATAATTTGCTCGTTGCACAAATCCATGCTATTTGCTCTGAAAATCTTAGAATGTGATAAAAAGGCGAAAATACACAGAAATACATATTTTATTGTTATTCTCATCAGCAAGTGAGCTTCCAGTTGCTGCAATGCATTTCTGAGGGGTCTATCTAGGTCTTTAAAGCAGAAAAGGTGCTGCTTCCCGGATGAGATGATCCAGTGCAAGTGGAAGGAAAATTACTACAATATTTTCAGAGGCCAGGTGTGAGCCAGTCACATTCCAAAAATTCATTTGTGGTTTATCTAGGATGGAAGCCTCCTTTTCCCACACAGATAACATTATAAATGGTGGTTAGAATCTTGGGTTATCCCACAAAGGCTGTTTCATTTGTACTGCAGCTGGGGTCCATTTCTAGTTCATAAAGTAGCTGAAGGAACATCTCTATGATGCCACTGCAACATGATTGACAAGCCCTGATTAACCAAGTCATGTTTATTTATTTTTAAGATTTTATTTATTTGACAGAGAGAGACACAGTGAGAGAGGGAACACAAGCAGGGGGGAGCGGGAGAGGGAGAAGCAGGTTTCCTGCTGAGCAGGGAGCCCGATGTAGGACTCGATCCCTGCACCCTGGGATCGTGACCTGAGCCGAAGGCAGGTGCTTAATGACTGAGCCCCCCAGGAGCCCCCCAAGTCATGTTTATTTTGATCCCTGTAGAACTGTCTACTGACAGCAGTGGTGATTCTCTCACCATTGGCTCTGGAGTGGTTGGGAAATCTCCTGAATTTTGATAGCTGAGAGAGCTGGTGTGTCAGGTGAGACGTGAGAAGGTATTCTAGAGAGGTCAGGTGGCTTGAAAAAAAAAAGTGCAGCTGTGGAAGAGATAAAAGGGCAGGAAAAGAGGAATTCTAGGAACAAAAAGAGATGTGAGCAGAGTAGTTGGAAGAAATCAGAGTTATGTGAGGATGGGAAGTAAAATTTGACACAGAAATGGGAACTAATAAAAGGACTCAGAATGTGGATTTAGGAGGTGAGGGATTTATAATGTGAGAAACAGAAGATGCGTGGGCAGAGGATGGTTCTGGATGGCTTTGGATAGCGCCAGCTCATTTTTAGAGAAATGTTTTAAAGGAGAAGCTATCGTGACCAAGCTCGTGTAACTCGACTCTAATGAGGTGTCACTAGTCGCTGCCAGATTAGCCATGGATCGTCACTGACAAGGGACAGGGTATAGCCCAGGAAGGACAGGAGATTGGAAGACTGATGGGAAAGAGCCTTGCAGAGAAGCTAAATGTTAGTCCATACTAATAAAACAGGAAAAAGCAATCCTGTAGAGGAAAAGCAGATGGCTTTGGTGGACTGTGCATCTCTGTGTTAGTCTTTCCCCTATTTCCAATACTAGCATGGAGGAAATTTTGAGTAGAATAGGATTTGGTCCAAGGTAAAGAAAAGCTATGGAGTAGCTGTGAAGTTGATGGCTCTATTATTCTCAAAGATGCCATGATGGGCTTCTTTGGTTGGTTGGTTGGTTGGTTGGTTGTTTGGTTGGTTGGTTAATTGGTTTACAAAAGGAAAAGCCTGGAAAAGGTCTGGACACAGGAGAATAGGAACAGGGGATTGATATCTCTTTGTCAATAATGTAAAAATGCCATCTCCTTTGTGACCCAGGGAAAGCCATTCAGATCATGTTGCCTTTAGGGAAATGTTTCTCTCTTTTAAAATGGGTTTTGACATTTGTCCTGCCAGAGACGAGTGTGTACATTGTTTGGCTGGAGGTACAAGGTGTTGTTTCACATTGAACAGCTTGACCTTTGGGGGCAGATACTGCTGTGACTATGATGTCTCATGGATTGCCCTTATTGGAATGGAGGAGCAGACCGACCTTCTAAAGTAGAGGGATAAACTTTCATAGAGGAAAGTAGATGTTTGCAACATGATGGATTTAAGAATATTCTTTCTCTGTTTCTGGGAAAGGAGAGGGGACCAAGGCTAGGAATCAGGGAACCCAAGGAGAGGATCTGTGTGAAGGTTTTAACTTGATTTTTAATTTTTTTTCATAGAACCCGGGAACAGTGATGATTATGGTCATTTTTATTTTTATTTATTTTTCTAAAGATTTTCTTTATTTGATAAAGAGAGAGAGAGAAAGAGCACAAGCAGGGGGAGCAAGAGGGGTAGAAGCAGTCTCCCCACTGAGCAGAGGGAGCCTGATGTGGGGTCAATCCCAGGACCCGGAGATTATGACCTGAGCTGAAGGCAGACGGTCAACTGACTGAGCCATCCAGGAGCCCCAGTGGTCATTTTAATATAAAAATTATAATTATCTCCACCTCCAAACCCTTGATCAAGTCCAACAGGCTTGTGTTGTTAATGGAATGGTGTGAATTAAGGAATGTGATTGTAGAGGAAAATGTAACCTTCTGCTGAGGTCAATGTGATGGCATCAGAGTTCTAGGGAGAGGACACTGTCCCAGAGATCTAAGTGTGAACGAGCAGTGAGTATCCAGAGGCTCAGGGTGTAGCTGCCCAAGCAGCCATGATGCTGGACTGCTTCAAGAGCAGGTGAGAATTGGAGTGACCTTTAATGGGGACAGTGTCCCCCTGGGATACACAAATCAAAGAAGGGAGGCTTTTCCATCTTCCCTTCCATGAAGATGTTGATAGAGCAGATTCCTCAGGATCTCAGATAGCTGTGTGCATATGCAGCTGAGGATTGCCCAGAAATACTATATGTGTATTCTGGAAGGGTTGAAGGTGAATGGAGAAACTGCGATCCAGAAGGGGACCCATCAGAGGAACCCTAACAGAGGCCAGTGAGGAAGCCAAGTCAGGAAATCATTCCACCTCATTGGGCACTGTAGTGAGGTGGAAAAATGCATCCATAAAGATGTAGGATTTTGGTAGGACTAGCCATTGCCATTCCTATTTGCTATTTATGGATACTATTTATTGTGCTGCTTCCTAATTAAACTTGTATTAAAATAATCTTGTGGTGACAGTGTTGGAAAGAGAAATACCTGTTCTTTATTTCATTACCAGGCAAACTGGGGCTGTTGGCAGAATTTTCCAGCAAAGGCCGTATGCTATGAAGCTATTGGGAGAACCTGTGCGAGAGTTGCTGTGGCGCATGTTATACTTAGATGAGGAAACTTTCCGGAGCGTGGAGGTCCCAAAGGATTTATTTTTGAGATGGGATAGCTGAAGAAATAAGAGTGAACAGTCTGGGGTGTGGGAAGAGCCTGAGGTAGTGTTGTCCCTGCAGAATGAGAACGAGGTTTTGGCAATGCTTCCAACCATATCCTATCATCAGGCAGGAGACTTGGGGAAGGGGAGAGGCCGGGAATTTTGGCTCCATTGTATCACATTGGAAAGGTTGATTTCAATTTCTGTTTGGAGTTTGCTCCATTTATTCCTCCAGCCTTTGAAAATGCAGTAATTTATCTGCACCCAGGAGTTCAGCCCCATCAAAATCTCCCCTTCTTGGTGGGTAGGGGGACTGGACCTTAATCCAGTCCCAGATGCCATAGCTGAGATGCTGATTCATTGCTTTGGGGGGCTTTTCCTCACCTCTAGCGCCCACGAATGCCACTGTTTAAATGGTTCTTATTTCATGCCCCTTCTAGAATCCCACATCTCTATTTGTCTGCGGGACAATGTCATTTAAAGTCTTTACATAATGTATTTAATTTATTAAATAAACTCATATAGTTTTCTTCTAATACTCACCTTTCATAGTTTGTCTTCATTACTGTCAAGAGAACCACTTGGCTTTTCCTGGTTCCCTAAACAAAAACTTGGGAGATTTTTGACTTCTAACATCCAATCCCTTATCAATTTTGCTAATTCCTTTTTACATAAAGTCCTACAGATTTACCCCCTTTAATTAGACTTTAACAAAGCCTGAGATACTGTGTATGTTTTCTGTCTCAACCTCATGTATTACGTTTTACAATCAGCAGCTAGCTGAACCTTGAAACTCCATGTTCCAGTTTCCAGTTTCCAGATAACTCTGGCTTCAGTTCATTCATCCGTTCCATTTGTTTCCCCCCAATATTGTTGACCTACTTATGCCAGCCTGGTCACTTGGAAATAAAGAAATATGATCTCTTCTAACAACATGTGTCTGTAATGCAGATCATCTTATATATGACTGATAAGTAGAAGAATAAGATCAGAATAATGCAGAAGTCATGTTGGTTTATAAGTTTTCCATAGAGTAACATTTGGCCATTCATTCATTGTCTTTACACAAAAGAGAAACCTTACCTTCTGCAGCCAGCTCTCATTAAATTCACCCAGTTCTGACTTTTTTCCTTCTCTTTCCAAATTCTCTAGACATGTAGGTATTCAGTTTGTGTCTTATGAATTTCCATTTGCTGAAAGGTTTCTACAAACTATGTATTGCCAAATATTGCAGATGTGTCTCATCATATCAGATTGTAAACTCACAAGGACCTGGGCTGTCTTAGTCTTGCCTCTTCCCAGATCACCTAGATAAGCTATTTTGCATAAGTCAGGGTGCTCACATGAGAGAGTGATTCTATGTGAAAGTGAATTTGAGGCATTTCAAGAAGTTGTAGCATATCTAAACAGCAGAGGTCAAGAATGCTAGATAAATAGGATATAAATATTGAGTAGGTATTTTATTGCTGAATGAGTAAGTGAATGCCTACATGCATGAAGGCCACTGGGACTTGGCAAATCCTTTTTCAGTGGAAATTATTTGGGTGCATCAAATATTTATTAAACACCTAATACTTTCCTGTCACTTTGCTAGACCTACAGATGGAAATGTAAAAATGAAATGTATTAAAAAATGTAAAAAATGCAGAGCCTTTGACCTCCAAGAAAACAGATACAGGGGAAAGATGCATACACACTCACATGGCTAATACAAACCAGGCAGAAGATGCTGGGAGAGTATGGGGAGGGTTATTGAGCCTGGCATGATCTCTCAGGAAATGGTTCCTGGGCAAGATGAAACCAATCAAAGCTTAGCATGTAAGAGACAATGAGGCAAAGTATGGGGTAGAGTGAGGAAGGGCATTTGAAGCAAAGGGAACCACATGAAGAAAAGTTCAGGATTATTTTAGCATGATGAGTGCAGCAAAGCACTGGTCATTTAGAGCACAAAGCAGGAGACAGCAATTTGGGGGAGATAAGAATGAAGTGGTAGGTAGGGACAGATCAAGGAGGGCCTGTTTTCCCTGAAAGAGAGCTCAGCCAGGCTTGGGAGAGTCACTGAACCAGTAGAGGCAAAGGAATGAAATGGTCAGCTCTGTGTTAGAGATCCCTCTGGCAGGTGGGTGGAGGATGGTCTAGGGTGAAGTGAAAGCAGGAAAGGAGTATGACCATCTAGGCAGCAGATGAGGCCTTGAACTAGACTTTACTAATGAAAACGCAAGAGAAGGATTGCGTTAGAGAACTAGTTAGCAGGAAAAATGGTCAAGGCTTGGTGAGGGGCAGAATGTGAAAGATAAAAGAGAAAGGTGAGTCTGGGTGGATCCCCAGATGCCTGGCTTGGGTGGCTGGGTAACTTCTCTGTCATTGTGTCATGGAGGCGTGGGGAAGAGAATGGATAATACAGGAAAGATGGCAGGTTCAATTTTGTCCTTGTTGAGTTTGAGGTACCCATTGGGATAGTCAAGGGTATGACATAGGGGCTCCTTCAACTGGAGCAAGCTACTTGGGAGAGCCATGTCCTCAAGGGAAAGCCCATTTTCAGTTAAGGTCAGGAAGTGGAGGAGCATCTGTGAAGAGTCTGGAGACATAGGGTGGCTGGGTTAGGAAGTGGGATTCCAGAGGGCACAGTTGAAAGCTCTGGGGCAGGAGGCAGAGAGGAGTGGTTGGACAGACACAGGAGGCTTAGAGTCCCGTGAGATGAGTGTGTGAGAGGGTCAAGGGAACATCCATGGCATTTTGTTTGGTGACCAAGGATGGCATAACGTTTAGGCTTGTTAGAGTCAGCTGGCCTTGAGAATCCTCCAGGGAATTTGGGATTTAAGGCAGGGCAGTGTTTGGGTTTGGCCTTAGGCAGCCCCAATCAGGGGTGATGAATAATGGTGGTGATTTTAGCATCGTGGGACAGTTGTGCCAATGGAGTCTGTGATGGTGGCCTCCAGGGTACGGCCTTCATGAACTTTACCAGCCCTGTGGTGAGTGGAAGCCAGACTGACAAAAAATGGCTCCAACGTATCTATATATGCGATTTTATCTAAAAGTATACATCAACCAGGAATTTAGCCAGAAGATACTCATTTAATAGTCAGAATATTTCAAATTTTCTTCTACATCGGTAATGGAGACAAAGTGGGGAAAAATAAAGAGGTTAAAAAACTTATAAATGCTAAGAACCACATAAGTTAAACTGTCTCAACTCCTGCTTTGTTACTCAGAAATGTTTTCGGTCATTTGCAAGAGTAAAATGAGTTTCTAGAAGAGATGCCTTTTCCTCATCCATTCCAACTTCTAATGACCTCTCAGGCCTTCTGATTTTTGCCTGTGTGCTTCTAATATGGATATTGCAGGTGGGTATTTGACCAATTAAAAGGTACAGCAACAGATAAATGCTCCAAAATAGAAAGGCATTTTAGCACAGGAGTACCGTGTTCAGGGGATCCACAGCATCGGGAATTTAAGAGATGAATCTTCTGGAATGTTTCATGGCCTTGTCCCACGTGTAACCTCACACAATGACCTCCCATAGTCCCCTGTATCAAAGTCTTAGCATTTCTTCCAGTCTTTTGGAGCCTGCAATAATCTGGTTTTAATCTCAGCCACCAAGTGAGAATAATAACAGCTACCCTATTTATCCTACAGGTTTTTAGTCCAAACAAAGGAAACAATACATGTGAAAGTGATTTGAAAGATGTAAAAGCTGTACGTGTTTAAAAGGTAGTTCCTTTATGACTTTGCTTTTGCTGTGTCCTCCTTCCTTTAGTACCAGGATTTTCTGTCCCTAAACTGCAGGCTCCCTAACACCTGGTGGCAAGATTTCTCTAACCCTCGACCATGCTCAACCTCAACTGATGACCAGCACCACCTCTGTTCGAATATTCACCTTTGATCTTAGGCTTCAAAACAATGGTTCTTCATAAAAGGAAGAGAAACAACATCTCTTGAGAGCTGGACTGTGGAGACTGGGTTCAGGAGGCCTGGTAGGCCAGGGTCAGGAACAGAGGGCGGGCCACCACCTGGGACAGGCATTGCTGGCCGGCTGGGTTTGACAGGATTTTCAGCATGGTGTTCGGGTATGGTGCTGGCTGCGTGGAGAAGGCCAGGGCTGGGGCCCACATCCTGGCCTGACAATCAGTCTCCCCTGTTCAAAAACAGCTTCATTCACATCCACTGTCTATGGAGAAAGTCCAAACTCCTTCATCTGGTGTGCCTGCTGTGTTCAGGTCTCACTAGCTTGGGGACTGAAATGTTCCCATTTCCTTTAATGGCTGATTATGCCACGATCCTGGATGGCGGGCAGTGATGCTGGCCCCCAGGCCCCCCAGGAGCCCAGCGCCTCCTTCTCAACCTCAGCCCTACTCTTTAAATCCTCCTGTCTCTCATCTTCTCAGAGGGAATCATGGGGAAATGGCCCAAAAGATACAGTCGTGCCTTCCCCCGGATTCAGTTTCATTCCAGGGATGCTTGACATTACAGTTTAGCTTCGATTTGGCCGTAGAGCTTAACACTTTATGGCCATAGTTTCTGCCTCTCTCATAGCCGTTTCTTTAAACCCACTCATAATCATAGACTCTCAGACTGGAAAGCACCTTACAGATGGTTGAGTCAGACTTCCTGGTATTTTTAAATAAAGAGAAAAGTTAGGTGACTCTCTTAAATGACACTTACTTAGGAATAGTTAGCATTTGTGTTCAAGTTTCCTGATTTCCAGCTCAAAATGCCTTCCTTCTGCCACCCAGTGTCTTATTAATTAGGTAACAGGCAATTTAAAAGATTTTATCGGTAAATGCAAGCTCCAGTTTTATGAAATGAATAATTATCCCTTCATGTGTCTGCCTTGTAAGATTTAGTTTTCATGTATTAGGTTCCTAATGACAAGATACCCTCATATCTGATAGAGATAAAATGTACCACTTTTGAATGATCTCAAACACTCTTTACTGCCTACCTGTGAGTCTCAGAGACTCAGAAAAAGTGGACTTTAGAGTTACCCCATAGAGGAATTGTGGGATTACAGGCTGGGAGGTGACAGTTACGAGTGAGAAGGTTAATTTCTTGCATGTGCCCCCTCCACTGATCTAAGGGTCCCATGAAGCAGGGACTCCGTCCTGGTCTTCCCCACGTTGCCCAAGGCGCACACAGCGCCCAGCTCGGAGTAACAACTTGAGAAGTGCATGCTGGACAAAGAGCAATGATTGAAAGAATGTTCCTTTTTCCTCCACCAATGATGGTCCAGAAAATGAGCAGAAGAGACGGTCAGGCATAACTGATTGGTGAGCAGGGAGACAGGGAGTGAAGAAGGGGATAGTTCATGTTTTAGTTCTCTATTACTGGGTAACAAACTACCTTAAAACTTAGTAGCTTCAAACAACAATAATGTATTATTTCTCATTATGCTGTGGGTTGATTGGGCTCAGCTGGGTGGTCCTTCTGCTCCATAAGACATCAGCTGGGGTCACTCACAAGGTTGCACTCAGCGGGGAATTCCTCTTATCCTCCAGGGCCTCTCTTGTTGGGGCCTCATATCATTCAATACTCTTGTCTAAGTTTCTTAAATAGTGGCTGGAACCAGGAGGGCCAGGGGAGAACTGCCCGCTCTTGAGGCCCAAGCCTAGAAATGGCAAGATGTCACTTCCATTACGTCTTATGGATCAAAGCAGGTCACAAGGTCAGCCCAGCTCAGTAGGAGGGAAAATAGAGTCCACGTCTTAATCAAAGTGGTGGCGTGCATGTAACAGGAACAGAATTGTTGTAGCAAACTGCAATAGGAAAGGAGGAAAGGCTGTCTAGACTTAGTGCCTTGGCTGGCTAAGGTGCCAGGAGAGGTGTGGAAGGCAGACACCCAGGCAAGTGTCTATGTTGAAGGCAAACATCGCTGTGCAAGGCTATGAGGAGGTGGCAAATAAAATGAAGTATGATTTGCTCAGATTACCAATCAGGCTGCTATGTCTGTTTTATTACCTGAAGTCTCTGATTCAAGAAATGCCTTACCCTGAACACTATTGTCTGCACCCAAAGGGGTTTTTTCAAGACGTGAGCTCTGAGGGCAAGAGTCTAATAAAGATATTCAGCTACTGCAACTTTTCTTCAGAGTGTGCTAGGACTTTAAATGAAAGCAGTAAATTTTCTCCTTCGGCAATAATGAGAAAGCCTCAAACCATTTATGTAGCATAATTCAGAAGTTACAGGACAGTTTACAGCGAAGCATTTTTATGAGCAATCAAACGCAACCATAAGAGAATTTTTCCTTATTCCTGCTTTAAAATGCTAGGACTTGCAGCCACACTGTGAACCAAGGACAAAAGGAAACGGAGCACACGGGGAGGGAATCAGGAGGCCCAGGTTCCTTTGCAAACTCTGTTCTGCACTAGCTTAGGGCCAGGGTCACTCACCCACCTGCTCCCTGCCTCTGTTTCTGTATTTGTCAAGTGGGGATGATAGAGTGGGGTTTGCCTTGCCTGGTCCTGCCTGCGTGGGCCACAGCAGTGCGATAACAGATGTGAACAGTCTGAAAACTGCCAAGTGCTCTGAATGTTGCTATTCAGTCTCAGGGAAGGACTGGATACATATATAGTATCTGTCAATAGCTAAGGTGAATATTGTTGGGTTTTATGTAGAGGCTTTATTACTATTATTATCTTTAAATTTTAAAAGTCATACCTGAACGTGGGCTAATTGCAAGAAATTCAGACACATACAAGGCAAAACCAAACCAAACCAAACCTCAAAACATTTTGTTTTACACCCCAGCTCTCACCCTACCCCTCTGTCTCCTCAGAGCTAACCACAGTCATACTTGATGTGTACCTTCTAGATCATTTTCATACTTAAGAAAATCCATAAACAGACACACACAGTTTTTACATAAATAGTATCAATTATAATGGACTTCCATACCATTTGCAGACAGCTTCTTCAGAAGTCAGTGAAATATTTTCCATATTTCCAAATTAAAGTGTTGGCTAAAGGCTTCACACCTTACTGCAGACTCTTTGTAAATCTCATGCATATCTACTGTTTTTCTCACTTTCATTACTTCCTGGAATACATTTTATTTTACTGTATCCTATGCATCTTTGTAAGAGTTCTTGAAAACCTTCGGGAACAAGATTTGAAATACAGAAAGAGCTTGTCAAATGTTGGTTCCTTCTGCTTCTTCCTCCCTTTCCCTGTTCGCTTTGCTTTCTCTAAACAAACCCTCAAGCTGATGCGAACAAGACACTTCCCTCTCTCCCTGCCTCCAGTGTTTCCCTGGGTCATACCAAGTTCAGGCAGTGACTTTTACCTCAGATAACCCCTTTCTCAAACACAGATCCACATCTACCTTTGCATTCCTCCAGCATTCTTTCAGAGTTACCTCAGGAAAATCTCTACTCTCTGCCCCTCCCGGATTCACTCGCGGGGCTGAAGAACCATAGCCTGCCTTCGGCTTGTGCCGGTGATCACTCTACAGGGATGAAAACACGTGCTTGCCAATTTACTCGTGTTAAAATATTCCTCCTGTGCCTACACTATGTCAGATACCACGGACAACCTGGTTGTGCGAACATGTGTCCGGGGAGCCTGACCCAGTTGAGGGGATCATAGGTGGCTTCTCTGAGGAAGCACAGGCCTGAACTGGGGTCTGAGAGAGGAGGAGGGGGAGGTAACTAGGGGAGGTAACTAGGTGAAGGCGATGGGAGTGTGGAGGGGTACATTTGCGTTTTGAAACAATGCCTCTGACTTAAGTAGGGAAAACAAGTCAGGGACATGCAAATATGTTGCATGGTCAACAGTTTCAAAAGATTCAGGTAAAAATAGATGGTGTTTTGTGAGGATTAACAGGTTCTGATAATCTTGAAATGACACAGATGTTCCCTTTAAAATCTTAAAAAATGTTCCCTTATCACCTAATCCTCTGATGATTACATCCATTTCAAGCATGTATTTAAGATAAAAAGTCGAAGAACCTACTTCTCAATTATGATGAATCAATCATATGACACCCAGAAGATTTCTACTGTTTGGGGTATAAACTCTGGATGGTATAAATCCTGCAGTGGTCCTTGCTCTGGAAGGTTCAGGGAAAGAAGGTCTACGCGAGGCCAGGCAAGGAGGGGTTCCCCAGAGGACCTTCAGGAGGCACTCATCGAGGTTCACCTTGGTGTACGTACCTGGGCCAGGATGTAGTCTAGGTCTTCAAGTCTCCAAACTTCATTCATTACCTTCCTGCCCCTACAGCTCTAGTTTCTCCCCATTTTGTTTGAAATAATTTATTCATGATCCACATTTTAATATGGTCATACTTATCAATAAACTCCCAGGAACCATTTGTTGAGGAGGCAGTAATAAAAATATATCGATGCAGTATGAGCCAGAATCCCTAAAGCACATGCTTTGACAATGTCAGCGGCATAAAAATCAGGAAAATATTTCATTCTTGTCCTCAGCAAAAGGCTCGACAAAGCAATATTAACTATAATGGAGACAAAGAGACGCTCACAAACATAGATCAGCTCTTGCCATTTAAGGATTGTCTCTGAGGATGGGATTTTGCCTTTAAAAAATTCATGATTCTGATTTAATCCACACATTAAAATATTTAAAAATAAACCCCATCAAAGAATACTGAGAATGGGTGCTGTCCAGGTGACATCGTTAAAATAAATCTTCACTCGCCTTTGTTTCATGGGATACTGATTTCTACTTTAGTCTAGTTTTAAACCATGGCTTCATGTATTTCTACACTTTTTTTTTTTTTTTTTTACTTTGCTGTGGTATTTCTGGGCTTCACTTTCCAGGATGCTTGAATAATTTGTGATGGGTTATTTGAAGAAGATTTCAAGAAGGAAGTAAAGAGTTTAGGTGGGTGAATGGTTCTGCTTGGAAATGCATTCTCGGTTGAGGTTGGAAAATGATAAGGGGAAGGAAAACAGTGAAGAAGGTAAAGCAAGAAAGGAAACAAGACACTTTGGGTAAGCAACAAACAGTTTCATTTACAAGAAGAAATGGATAATTTATGTGCTTTCTGTAGATGCAGCCAACTGGAAATTAACCCATTTCTAGTCTTTCCAAACACTGATGTGGCTAGTCCAAACTGGAGACAAAAATTAGGTTGAAGCTGTTACACACAAGAAATCATAGTCTGAGTTTCTCACTGAAACATGGAACAGAAATGAGACACACTGGGGTAAAGAGCATTGGCTTTGGAGATTTAGATTGATAGATGATATATGTACATAATACATATATACATATATATATCTATAGAAAAGTTTATGTGTATATATACACACATGAGTATGTACACATGTATATACAATCATCTATCAATCTAAATGTATACACATACATGTATGTAAAATTATTTCTATCCGTCTCCACATCTATACTTACATCACATAGTAAACGGTCAATGGCTGGATGCTTTTATTATTATTGTGGTTCTTGAGGTGAGATTGTCTTAGAGTTGTTGAGTAATGTTGAATAATGTTGAATAATGATCCCCCAAAGATGCCCACATCCTAATCCTTGGAGCCTGTGCATGTTATGTTTTATGGCAAAAGAGGCTTTGCAGATGTGATCAAATTAAAGATGTTGAGATAGGGAGAGGATCCTGAATTACCGAGGGGTTTGATGTAAACACAAGGGTCTTTACAAAAGGGTTGCAGAAGGAGTCAGTGTCAGAGAGAAAGTGATGAGGTGACTGAAACCAAGGGACAGAGAGAGATTTGAGGATGCTAGCTTCGACGATGGAGAAAGGGGGCCGTGAGCCAAAAGCTGTAGGCTGCCTTTGGAAACTGGAAAGGGCAAGGAAACAGATTCTCCCCCAGAGCCTTCAGAAGGAACGCAGCCCTGTGCACCCATTTTAGACTTGTGACCTCCAGAACTGTCAGATAATACGTGTTGTTTTAAGCCACTAATTTGTGATAATTTGTTATGTCAGCAATAGGAAATGAGTGCAGTTGTGGTTAGAAAGGACCTATTGGAGCTTCCCCCTCAGTCTCCTCCCTGTGGGCAGCCTATCTGTGGTGAGTCACTGCCCCAATCCTACAGGAGCTGGAGCTTTGAGAGCACACCTGAAAGCAATCAGAGGCAGGCTCCGAAATGCTGTCCTCAGAGACTTTCAGACAGTGCCTTATCCTCTGCATCACCTGCATGCAAACTATACCTGGCCCTGAACCCCCTTTGCAGCAGACCTGGGCCTTGATAGGCGCTCAGGGGAGCCAAAGAAGAGAGGGGGAAGCAGGAGCCCGCCCACACACATTGCAAGTGCCGAATGGCTGGCTGTGGTTTTCCTGCAAGGCTCTTAAATGGCTTTCAGAGCATTCTTTGTTGTGCCCCTACATTCTTTGGCCGAGCTGTCATGACCCATGGGGTGTGGCCAGCAAGCCACATCCTCTTGGGTGTTTTGTGGGCTGCTTTGCCGCGTGGCATAGGGACCCTGGCTTGACAGACCTGCTTCCCCCTAAACTTATTACTCAGGAAATGTTTGGCCCTTTTCTGTTTATCCTTGAGATGAGCAAGTCTCTCCAATTTTCCACTATGAAAAGGAGTTTGTCCTTAAGTTTTAGGAATTGTTATTTTGAGTCCTTACACCTGCTAAATATCACCCCAAGTCCCAAAGACCAAAAGTAAAAGGCAACATCACTTTCCCTCCTGTGATGCTAAAGCAATGATTTAGTCACAGAGATCAGACAAGAGGCCATTATCTTGTTCTGTAATGTCTTGCTCACCCCTATGCATAGCTTTAGTCAGTTGCCATACTAAAGCACTTGTTCCAACATTCTGGAATCATTTGATTCCCCTTTTCCAAATCCACGTGTTCTTCAGTGTTGGGATCATGCCTAAGAGTACTTGGTATTCCTAGAGATTAGCATGGTGCTTGGCACATAATAAGTTATTGATAATGTTTGTTGGATGAATGAATTTTACCCTGTGTAGTTATTTATGTCCTTGATACCCATCAGATGTAGTACTTTTTTAAAAAAAAATTGAGGCATAGTTTTTATATATAATCCTCCAAAAAGTATTAAATACTCTGTTCAATGATTTTGACAATTGAATACATCATGACAATTGAATTCACCAAACTAAAGATAATTACTGTTTATGTATTTTTTTTCCACCATGAATGCATTTTGCTTATTTGGAACTTCATATAAATAGAATCATATGGTATATGCCTTTTTGGTTAGCTTCTTTTGCTTAGCATGACTGGAAGTCTTAAGATCCATCAATGTGTTGTATCATCAGTGTTTGTTGTTGTTTTGTTTCTGAAATACAATTCCAATTTATGAAAATATCACATTATGTCTATCCATTTTCCTACTGATGAACACTTGGTCTATTTCTACTTTAGGGCGATTGTGAATAAAGTTTCTCTGAATATCCTTATTCCTTGTACATACCTCTTTGTGGACATATGTTTTCATTTCCTTTGAGTAAGATTGAATATGGAATTTCTGAGTCATAGTATCGATGTAGAAGGTAATTTTTTTGTTCGTTTATCTAAATTTATCAGTTAATTTTATAGGAACCTAACAAGCTCTTTTCCTAAGTTGTACCATTCTCCATTCCTACTAGCAATGTTTGAGGGTTCCAGTTTCTCCCATCAGCTTTTGGTATTGTCATACTTTATATTTTATCCATTTTAATGAGTGTAAAATAATAGCTCATTGTGATTTTAATTTGCATATTAGTTATGATTAATGATGTTGAAAACATTTCATGTGCTTATTGGTCATACTTCTATCTTCTTTTGTGAAATGGCTGCTCAAGTCTTTTGCCCATATTAAATAACTACAATTGTTACTGAGTTAGAGGAGTTCTTCATATACACTGAATATAAACCTTTTGTCAGGTATATGGACTGGCCTTCCTATTCATTTTCTTAGTGGTGTTTTGATATGCAAAAATTTTTATCTTGATGAAAGCCAATTCTCATATTTATTACTTAATGCTTTTTGTGTACTTTCTAAGTATTCTTTGCCTAGCCCAACATTGCAAATATATTTTTATGGTTTTTTAAAATATTTATTTATTAGAGAGAGAGAGAGAGAGAGAGCATGAGTGCATGTGAGCAGGGGGAGGGGCAGAGAGAGGGAGAGAGAATCTCAAGCTGACTCCCCTCTAAGTGGGGAGCCTGATGCAGGGCTTGATGCCGGGCTTGATCTCACGACCCTGAGATCATGACCAGAGGTGAAATCAAGAGTCCAATGCTTAATCAACTGAGCCACCCAGGCGCCCCTATTTTGTGTTTTCTACTAGAAACTTTATTGCTGTAGGTTATATTTTGTTCTATGATTCATTTCAAACTAATCTCATTGCATAGGGTGATGCTGAAGTTTATTTTTGTTTTTCATATGGTTATCTGGTTTCCAGCACCATTTGTTAACAAGTCTTCCTTTCTTTATTGAATTATCTAGCCCTTTTTACTCAAAAATCAATTGACTCTATATGTGTGGTTTATTTCTGGATTCTGTTCTATTGGTATTTGCCTATCCTCATGTCAATACCACAATGTCTTGATTCACATAGCATTTTGTTCAGTATTGAAGCCAGGTATTCTAAGTCTTTCAACTTTATTCTATTTCAAAATTATTTTGGGATTTCCATAACAGTTTCAGGCCCAACTTGTCAATTTCTCTAAAAAAAACCTATTGTAATTTTGATAAAGATTGTATTTAATCCATAAATAAATATTGGAGAATCAATGTGTTAACATTGTCTTCCAATTCATAAACATACTATAGCTCTCCATTTTTTTCTAATCTTCTTTAATTTCTTAACAACGTTTTATAGTTTCTATTGTAGAGGAATTGTATATCTTTTATATATTTTTCCTAAGTATTCCATATTTTTGATACTATTGCAAATGGTATTTTTTATTTATTTCATTTAAATTTTGTTAAATTTATTTTTTTAAACCATTTATTGCTGGTATATTGAAATAGATTGCGTTTTGTATATTGACCTTGCTAAATTCACTCATTGGTTTTCATAGTTATTTTGTATATTCCATAGAATGTTCTACATATATATTCATATCATCTTCAAAGAATGACAGTTTTACCTTTTTATTTATGCCTTTTATCTGTACACCTTTTATTTCTTTTTCTTGCCTTATTGCATTGGCTGGAACCGTCAGCAAAATATTGAATAGAAATGGTAAAGTGGATATCCTTAACTTGTTCCTGATCTAGGAGGAAATATCAGTAAGTATAATGTCAGCTATAGATTTTTAGAGATGCCTTTTAGCAGTTTGAGGAGGTTTCTTCTATTTCTAATTTTCTCAGCGTTATCATGAATAGGTGTTGATTTTTGTCAAAAAAAAACTTATGCATCAACTGAGATGATCATATACTTTCCCCCCTTCATTCTTTAATTTCATTGACTAATTTTCTAATGTCAAACCAACCTTGCATTCCTTGAAAACCTCACTGGGTCATGATGTATTTTCCTTTTAAACGTATAGCTGGATTATTTTTCTAATATTTTGTTAGGAATTTTTAAGCTATGCTCATAAGGAATATTGTCTGTAGTTTTCTATTATTATGTGTTTGTCAGTATTTGGTATTGGGATTATGTTAGCTTCATAAAATGAGTTGGGAATTATTCCCTCCTCTATTTTTGAAAGAGCTTGTGTATTTCTTCCTTAAATAATGGTAGATTTTCCTCAGTAAAATACTAGATCTCAAGTGTTTTTTTGTACAAAGATTGTTTTTACACTTGATCTTAGCCAAAAGGCTGAGAAGCGATACAGATATTTTTAAAAAATGAATTCAGTTACTTCAATCAACATAGGAATATTTATTTATTTATTTTGTTATATATTCTGATATCTATTTTGGTAAATTGTGTTACTCAAATTAATCTTCTATTTTATCTAATATTGACTTAAAGTTGTTTATAATGGTCTCTACTTTCTTTTGCATAATTGTAAGATCTGTAGACATGCCCCCTTTTTTTTCATTCCTAATGCTGAGAATAAGATTTTATCTGTTTTATTTGATCAATCTTGCCTGGAGCTTTATTAATCTTCTGAAAAAAAAATCATTGACTTTGTTATTTGTCAATTTTCTATTTTGTTGATTGCCATTCTCCTCTTCAATAATTTTTTTCTACTTTGGGTTTTATTTGTTCTTCTTTTCCAGTTTCTTAATATGGAGGCTTAGATCATTTATTCTATATCCTCCTTTTTTTTTCTGAGAAATTTAAATGGATAACTTCCCTCTAAACACTTCTTTAGCTATATTGCACGAATTTTGATTTTTGTGTGCTCATTATCACTCGGTTCAAAATATTTTCTAATTTTCTCTGCGATTTCTCCTTTGACCATAGGCTATTTAAACATGTATTATTTAACTTCCAAATATTTGAAATTTTTTCAAATATCTTATTGATTTTTATATTAATACCACTATTGTCATAAAATGTACTCTGTGTGATTTCAATCCTTTTAATTTTAATGAATCTTGTTTTATGGCTCAGCATATTTTTTCTATCTTGCTTAATGGCTCATGTACTGTTCAAAAGAATGTATATTCTGCTGTTGTTGGGAGTAGTGTTCAATAAATGTCAATTAGGTCAAGCTGGCTGATAGTGTTGTTCAAATCTTTAAAAACTTTACTGTCTTTTTTTCCTACTTTTTCAATCCATTACTGAGAAAGTGATGCTAAAACATTTAACCATGATTTTAGACTTGTCTTTTCCTCCCATTTCCCCCATCTTCTATCTGGTTTTGCTTCATATATTTTGAAGCTATTTTTTTCTCTCTGTCCCATCTTTTTTTTTCCCTTTTTTCTGTCATCTTTTGGGTGATTTTACTTATTTTTAAATACTCCACTTAAACTTCTGTATTGACCTTTAAGTTCTGCCTCTTTGTAAAACCTTAGTGATCTTTTTAAAGTTATTTTAGATATTACAATATACATCTTTAAATTATGATAGTCTATCCTCAATAATATCTTCATAATCAGTGTAAGAACCTTTCAGCTGCGTAATTTCATTTAGACTCCTCCTATCCTCCGTGATATTGTTTTCTTATATTTTACATCTACTTATGTGATCAACTTCATAATCCATTGTTAGTCTTGCTTCGATCAATAATCTTTTAAAGGATTATATATATATATATATACATATATATATATATATATATACACCTCCATCAAACAGCTATATAAATATATGTCATTGGGAGAGGGAGAAGGAGAAGCAAGCTTCCCACCGAGCAGGGAGCCCGATGCGGGGCTCGATCCCAGGACCCTGGGACCATGACCTGAGCCGAAGGCAGATGCTTAACGACTGAGCCACCCAGGCACCCCTCTGAAAACATCTTTTATCTTACTTTAATTTGCGAAAGATATTTTTATAGAATTCAAGATTTACAGTTTTCTCCTTTCGAAGCTAAAATGCCATTCCATGCTCCCTGGGCTCCAAGTCAGCCTTCACTTATATTGTTTCTCCCCTACGTGTCTACGTGTCTTTCTTTCTCTGGCCACTTTTAGGATTTGCTTTTCAGCAATTTGACTATGACATGCCTAGCTTTGGTTCAGTGCTCCCACCACTGTCTGGCAAACAGCATTTCCTGGCGATGGCAAACCCGGCCCACTCCTGCAGGACAGCAGTGGAAAAACTCTCTGGGCCTGTGACCTTGGGGTACTTGTTCAACTGGGATATTTTCAATTTCGTGGGTTCCTTGGCCATTATTGCTTTGGATTTGTTTTATCGGTAGCATGGGAGAAGACAGAAGGTCAGAAGTACTGGCATTGGTTTATGACTGTTCTAACAATAAATCATGATATGTCTCATCCTTCATCTTTTATTGCAAGTAAGAAACTCTAGCTTTTTTAAACAATTTTTTTAATTTAATAAATATTTATTGAGTGCTATTCAGAAACTTTTCTAGAGCTAGGGCTACAGTGATGACCAAAACCAGATATAAACCCTGACCTTGTGGAACTTTTACTCCAGAGAGGGAGACTGGCCTTAGCAGTCACCAAAAATGAATTGGAAAATGTCTTCTTTCATTTGTTGATGTCCTGGCCAGACTGAACTAATCTGATATTCTGTGGATCCCATATGAAGCCCTAAAGACGATTTACTCCATTGCCATTATAAAAATTAAGGGCCACAGTCGAATGCATGTGTTCTCTAAAATTAGTATTGGTCTAAATTTTTAAACATTTCATTGCTATGCTTTATAATGTGAATTCAAATCTGTAACAGGAAACTTACCATATTTCATTTAATCTAAGATACCGTCAATTGCAAAACCATTATTTTATATATTACTATGAAAGTAAAACTTTGTCAATTAAACTGATATGTCAACAAATTTAAGGTATAACCTGCTATCAGAGATACTGAAATGTGAACAAGATAGTTCAGTCCTCCCTAAAAAGAGGTCTCTGGATAAAAATCACCAGCATCACCTGGGAAATTGTTAGGAATGCAAATTATTCAGCTTTACCTCAGATCTGGGATGCACACAATCTGTGTTTAACCAACCCTTGAAGTTATTCTGATGCATGAGAAAGTTTCAGAATCATCAGAATAGTGCATCTTAGCATCTCTGCAATACAATATTTCAAAAAGCTTTTGTAGATTCATTCATTCAGCAAACACTTCCTGAAAACCTATTACATGCAAGGCATCAGTCTGGATACACAATACGGATACAGATTTGAACAGGACTATTGCCAACCAAAGTTTATAGTCTCAACGCAGGCCAAATATTGGTGAGGCTTTTAGGATGGAGGTGGCTTTTGAAACTGGGCCTTAAAGGAGGTGCAGGATTTTATATTTCAGAATGGAAGTAAATGAGAAGTAATGTTCCACAGAAGGTTTTTTTCTTCCCAATACCCTACCTCTTATGCATATTCTTGAAAAAGTTACAAATTTAATTAGAAGGGCATATGATGAAGAAATATGTGTGATGATGATCATGCCAATCCTCTTTCTGGACTCTCTGGAGACATGTCCACCACTAGCACCCTGGTGCCAACAGAAATTCCAGTGAGTGCCGGTGGAAAAGGCAGCCTGAGCACGTCCTTTTACCAGCTTGTAATACCCATGATAGAAATGCTGTCAATAAGTGGACAAGGCCCCAGAGCAAATAGTTTTTATAGAAGCACAAAGTGAGAGAACCAAGAAGCCAAGCAACCAAGAAACCAAACAGTGGTAACAAGATTTCATTGTCACGGAGGGTCTTGAGCTAAGCTCACTCACACTGCACCAATTTTCTGGACACATAAACATTAGAAGTACAAAATGTTTGTGCTGAAGAGACAAGTTTAAAGTAACAAGGATAATGGGAAACTAATTTTTTCTAACCCCAGCAACAGGGTGATGGCCAACTTGGACTATTGTGCAGTCCATAAATTAATTTAATGCCTTCCATTGTTTACAGCAGCAGAGTGCTATGTATCACTTTTGCACTACTCACACCTTTGTGTGGGAGAGGGACAGCCTTCGCACTCATTAGGGATGGCAAATAGCCTCAAACCACACAAATTCTCACCCAAGAAGTGTTTTAGCCACTTCTCTTCAACAGGAAGAGAGATGTTAGTGTGAGAACTGCAAAAGATGGCCGGAGACAGAACTGTTCCCAGGGGTTCCAAGAAAAGTCCCACACGCGGACCTGTTTCCAGCTCCTGAGTTTTGGAGACAAAAGGAATGCTTCCTTCGGCCACAAGCACTTCCTGTTTTCCATTTCAGTGGGACATTAGCCTCTGATTCTCCACCTCTCATTTCTTTTGCCAGTGCGATAGACATATGTGATGTATTCTTTCCCCGACAGGCAGAGGATTCAAAATGGTAGGCTCTCAGGGATGCTGGAGGCTTTTGGAAGAACAGTCGCCATCATGTGTCTTCTCCTGACAAATCCTCCTGACACAGCAGTGGGATGGGGCCAAACTCTCCTACTCACTATTCCAACATGTGGGGAACTCTAAGGAATCCTTATGTTAGATAACAGAGTCACCAGGGACCCGAAGAGGTATGGGGGCAAACCAAACACAAGGCTTCTTGTCTGAAACTAAATCATGCTGTGAAAAGTCACAGATTCTATGTTTCTCTGCTTATGGTGTCATTCTCAGCTCACTAAGAATAACTGTCCGAAGGCCAGTTGATGTTTTTGAGCTATAGGCGCCATACCACACAGAGATTACAGTCAGATGCCCTCACATTGCTTGCTTCTGCCCTGCCAAAATGCAGTGGGTAAGACAGCATAAGATTTCAACTTGGGCATACTATTGTTACCTTGGGGGAAACAGAGCCAAGCAGGGGTTTGCCATCTTAGTTTTGGATATTCATGGAAAAGTATATGTTCATAAAATACCCCAGCCAAACTGAGTGCATTGCTTTTTTTTTTTTATCATTGAGGCAATGATATTTCACGATGAAGAAATCAAATGTCTTATAAGGAAGGCATTATGAACAAGTATTACTTTGATTTGAAATTGGACTGGGGGCCTTACTTACAGGGCTTCTCTAGGTTTCCGTGGGGATAGTAGAAGAGAGTTGCCATAATTGGTTAAAAGCCTGGAATTTGCATTCAGATAGGCCTGGGCTTGAATCCCAGCTCTTCTGTTTACTTGGGACTTGGAAAAGTTGCTTCTCTTCATCTGTAGAATGGCGATGATAATGTCTAGCTTGAAGTGTTGTTAGATTTGTTCCCAAGGAGTGAGTATGTTAATGTTTGTAAGCACAGTATCTGGCATGTAGTACGTTCTCAAGGAAGAATAATTTTTAAAATTCCCCACACCTGCAACATGGGTGCCCTCAGAGACGGAAGACCTCTGTTCCTAGTCAACAGGAAACAGGCTATAGAATCATCCTCCACATAGAGCTTACAGTGAGGAAGGAGTGGGAGAAGTAGGGTGGAGAGTTGGAAACAGAGTAGATAACACAGGGAATTCTCTGGGTGTCTGTTTCTCCATAATGTTGATGCAGGAAGTCAGGGCAAAGTTGGCCATCAGTGGGACCACCGAGGGGCAGATGCGTGACCACCACTGACAAGCTCCCAGTCACAAATCCCTGTTTGCCATGGAAGTGTCACTGAGTGGATGCTCTGTGAAGAAACTCTGAAGTCACTCTGAAGGCAAAAAGCAAGTCGAACAGCTGGTCACCGTGACAGGGAGGTAAGGGGGTGAGACCATGTGCTCACAAAGTAAGAATGAACACAAACTTTCCAAACCACTCATCTGTTTTGGATTTATAAAATTGGCATCTGAGCACATCATTTAGCACAACATTGCATGGCATTAA
This sequence comes from Eumetopias jubatus, assembly GCF_037043125.1. NCBI lineage: Eukaryota > Metazoa > Chordata > Mammalia > Carnivora > Otariidae > Eumetopias > Eumetopias jubatus. The sequence continues at coordinate 31,174,643 of NW_028274815.1, forward strand.
CGTTTTCATGTGGATCTTGAAAGTACATTGAAAAACTAATTGCAACGTGGGAAACCACTATTGGCTTTGGCTAGCTGACCATTCATTCTTCGTTACAAGAGCGACAGCTGACAATGGCACCTACTTTGCCCTTGTTTTCCACTCTCTAAGAGAGGACCATCACCATGCATTTCTCTGCCCAGAGAAGCATTATTCCGATCAGATGTATATTTCAGAATCACAAAATTTGGCATGCCCTTGAGCCATCTTATTCTTTTAGGCCCACAACTGGGTCACCAAGATCTCTGGGCCAATGCATTTCTTTTTCAGGTGAGAGGCCAGAATTGAGGATACAAGCATAATACACAGAAATAAACCAACCATCTGACTTTCGGGCATCTGATTTGGCCTATTAAGAGTAGACTCAAAAATAACTAGATGCTTAATTACACATCTAAATTTAGTCCATGAATTTGCATGTGTAAGTAATCAGGGAAGTATTTGCTTAGAAGTGTGTTCCATTTCCTCTGTTCACTCTAAATCAAATTACTGAGCAGCAGATCCGATTCTGAAATATTTTTTAAAAAATGTGTTCTAGAGCCCCACCACTTTAGGCTGCAATCCTAAAGGACCTCATAACTCAACTGGGTTAGACATAATGAGAATTCATTTTAAGGAGGCTGCCAATGGCATTCAAGGACATGGGCCAAACTAGGTCAAGTGACTTAGGATGCAAGTCCTTTTTCTCTTCACTGTCTACCTCAACAGGAACCAGATCTCATCTATACTGATTTTGCTTTCCTTTTGGCGACCATGGTAAGGACATTCAGTAGGCACACAGGAGGAGCATTATGAAGGACCAGGGACAGAGCCTGGTATGGTACTACCTATCTCTACTTATTCATTCTAGAAGGAGGCTTCATACACATGACAATATGCTGTGATAGATGCTCTTAATATAGGTGGGGCAGATTGAATTATTGTTTCCAATTTCTCACTTTCTTGTTGCATCAGTATCATGTATTCACCCTTTCCAGGGTTTCATAGGTGGAGTGTACTTTCCTGGGCCTTGGTTCTGGGCTTAGCCATGCACCTTGCTTTGGTCAAGGGGACACAGGCAGGAGCTTGAAGTGGGCTTGCTCAGTGGGGCTTGAGTTTTTGAGTTTATGCATCGCCATGAGAGACACTTGCTCTGGTGGGCCACAGCCCCTCAGAATGAGGCATGGAGCAAGGGCTCTGGCAGCCGTCCTGCAGATGGGGGAGGGGGAAATAAATCCTTTTTGTTGCATTCCACTGAGATTTTGTGACTGTTTATGTACATAGCAAAAGTTGACTGATACACCAGGTCTAGTGTAGGCAAATCTACAAGAGGCTCCAAATCCAGCCTTGAAGATCCTGAGGAGGCTCCTGAGAGTTGGCGATGACCTAGTTGAGACCTGGGAGATACACTGTCTGTGTGGGTGGAGGAAGGTGAAGAGGGTTGATGGTGGGAGGTAGAAAGAAGAGTGGACAGAGGAATGGAGGTATAAGAGAACATGGCTGGTTCTCTGGGTTACAAGTGGGTTATCTTGGCCGGGGTGGGTGAAAGAGCCCATAACCCTGCTTAGGGCTCTCCTAATGGGAGAAGAGCCCCAATTCAGCAGCCTACTTGCAGGTGCTTCCATGGGACACCGACAACTGTACCATCACTGAGGATTTCTTTGCCACGAATTTCCTGTAGAGAAAATACTCAACGGAAAGCTTCTTGTCATTTTAAACTGTATCCATTTCCTATCATCCATTTTGAAAGTAAGGGTCAAGTTGATGAGGAATCTGGTTGAAGACTCAAGTTCAGTGTGTGCTATGTATTATCCTGATACATGGTGAATGTGCCTTCTATGTCGTGTATAGTATCCTGACTGAATTTTTGGATAACACCTTCTATTTATCAGACAGCTTTTCTTGAAGATCTATCATTTTTGTTTTCAGGCTATATTCTAGAATCATAGAATTTTAGAATTGGTAAACACTTTAGGTTTCCTAATGTAACTTTCCTGGAGGTCCCAGAGAGGGGAAGTGAGCAGCTAGAGATCACACAGCAAATTTTTGGCAGGGCTGGATCAGGCAAGGGTTTTCACTTTAGTCTGTTGTCCACTCTGTCTTCCCTCCCTCCCTTCCTTCCTTTTCCACAACAGTGGGCCTTATCTGGAATATTTTTCTTTTGTTTCTCTTCACGCTAGAAACCCCATTTTTTCCTACTGGATCAGAGCCATGACCAGGTCAGCCCAAGTCCCTATCTCTTATGGGAAGACATCATACACACACTTAGGCACAGCTTAACACACACACACACACACACACACACACACACACAAACGCACACACCAGAGCAGTAACTCTCTTCTCTCTATATATTATACTGAACCTAGTATTCTAAACACTATTGAATATTTTGTCTTATTTTCCATTGATAAAAAGACCCTTCATTAACAATAGCCCATGCTGATTTGAAAGAAAGGGGGTTTTAACTGGGTTCAAATGACCTAATCTATTTTTTTAAAAGAAGAATAATGCATTTTTCTGCCCAGGATTTGGCATTTTCTTTGAATAAGAGAAACATTATAGACTTAACAGGGTTAGATCACCTTACATATGTGTTTCTATTACTCTATCTGAAACCGATATCAGAGTAAATGATAGTAATAAGAGCCATTTCCACCCATCACTCATACTGAAAATTGACTGGGTCATGACCACAAGCACACCATTAACACGTAGTTAAGTATATATGCTTTTTCCTTCTTTCTTGGGGTGGGGGTAAGGGCTTTCGAACAATTTTAACTTCATGCAGCATACACTTTTCTAAAATTTGACTGACTTAGTTACATAGTCTTTTAATGAGATCTATAAACTCAAAATTCAGAAGGTTCTTTTTATTCTAGTAAGTACAAAATTGTAAAGATGATCTTAAAGGCACAATGACTTAACTATATACTCTTGAGTCAGTAATTAAACAGAGAAACCATTCAGCTCTTTGCCAAGGAATTTTCCCGTGAAAGTATCCCAGAGTTAGAAGCTCTCCAGATCATATAACTGGGAAGTTAAAATTAACAAGCAGAAAAATGACTGGCTTTGCTTTTAGCATTTCTTTTGGATGAAATTTGGCTTTGGGGCAGCTTGTAATCTGGGTTCCAGTTCCTGCTCTGCCGCAATTAGACATGTGACCTTGGGCAAATCACATAAGCCTCTGTGGTCTCAGGCTCCTCATTTGTCAAATTAGAGGGTTGAATCAAGTTAGCTCAAAATTTCTGCCTATTTCTATGTCTAGCACTTAAAGTTATTATTCCAAGAGTGGTTGGTTGTCATTTATTCTCCAAATCCACTTAGATGAGAACCATAAGAAGGAGGCCAAAATTGCAGTAAAGTAACACACAGGTTGAATTTAAAGAACCTTACATAGAAAGAAATACTAACTGGGAGGTGGGATTATATAGTTAATGTGGCTGCTATTAGAGGTCCTTAAGAATGAATTGTTAATAGAAAGCCTGATTTGGTTTACATATGGCTCTTCCTGAGCCTACTAGCATCAGTTACAAAGGTGGGGGTGGGGCAACTCTAGAAATAAGGGCCAAATTTATCATAAGTGATTACATTATTTAGTACCTTTGTTAAGATTCTTAGGTTATCAGTAACCACCACCAACTTAAGTAACTTTTGGTAACACTTTTCATTTTAAAAATGTAGAGATCTCGTGGAACCCAAGATCAGAAAAGCAGTCGGACCTCAGAAGAGATCTGCAGCCAGGAACAGAAGGTGTCAGGTCCCTCAGTAGGGCCTCCATCTCTTGCAGCTACTTCTCTCCAATTACCAGCTACATTCTTTTCCTTTTCCAGAATATGTAACCTCAGGTAGAAGATTCCCCACTTCCCAGCCAGCACCTGACACATGTACACAATCTGTTCTGGAAGACTAAAGTGTACTTTGTCCTTTTATAGGAGGACAACCTAGATTAATTGGAAGTTTCTCAACTCAACTTCCAAATTCTTAAAAGAGGGCATCTGATTGCTCGGATTGGCTCAGCATGGTCACACATTCATCCCTGGTCCAGTCAAGTGCAGCCAAGGGGGCGGGGTCAGAGGTTACAGACGGACATCCCTGTGTAGCAGGGATTCTGCCTTGTAGGACTCCAGGGGCACTTCTCACATTGTGTTGTATGTGTGTGCTGCCCGGTGGAATGGAGCAAAGGGAGATCCTACCGTTGCCTGGAGATAGTTCTCCAAGAAGGAGACAGTTGTCGCCAACGCCAAAAGGCATTTACTGTAAGCAAATAAGTTCAGTTGTCAGAAAGTCAATCTCCTTCCCAGTATGACTCCCTCCCACCTACCTGACCTCAGAAAGTTTCCTCTGCTCAGGGCCAGAAATCTCACCAAACTGCCCAACCTCCGATACAGGTCTCTTCTTTGCTGTTCTATACTCTTGCACCTGAGGTGATCATCTGGTGGTCAATGAAGCAGTGGGTCTCCTGGGAAAGCCACTGAAAACCACTCTAATGTCGCAATGGCTCTCAAGACATCCACGAGACCGGTTCCCTCCTCCACCTCCTTGAAGGCAAGGATTCCAAATGGGTAATCTCCTGAGGTGTTGCCTTTTAGAATTCCAGGGTTTTCTTGGCTCTACTTCCATAATCAGCTCCACATTCAGTCTGCACTGAGAAGAGACGGTCCTCACAACACCACCAAGCCACGTGTTTCTCCTCTAAAACATGCAAATCCACTGGGTGTGTGCCAGTATTACACATTTGTAATTTATTTTCTTTGATTCAGAACTCCTTCATACAGATTTATGAACACTAGGCGTGGAGATCAATTTAGCCCTACTTCTGCCTTATTTAACTTGGCCATTCTGGAATGAGCTTTTACTCAAGTGGCTATAGTTACGATATCAAATCTTTGAAAAGCTGAGCTGCTTTGTTTGGTGCTTGGCATTTGATGCATGTGAAATGGCTTGGAGCCGATATTTCCTTTCCTCTAAGTAAGAACACATCTCTTGAAAAAGTTTGGTGCAGTCTTGCCAAAGAAGGAAGCAGAAAACTCAAGCCAGCCTGGAGTTCCGTGAGCCATGGAAAACTGGCTAAATTCACCATGAAAATAATTTGGAAACATGAAGTATAGAGCAGCTTCATCCGAGCCCAGTTCTTCATTCCAGCCTTGGGAATACTATGTGTTAACGCATATTTGCTGAAGAATGACAATCCTGTTGAAATCTCTTTAGTTCATATGAACCTAGTTCAGAATTGTGGTCATCCCAACAAGTGTCATGAAGTTTCCCTTGGATCTATCTTTGAAAAAAAATGTTTGTAATGGAGTCTATGATCCAAACAAATGGCAAGCTAAACTTTTCTTAAGTGATTAACAATTTGATTTGCATATGATGAATGTGTACATTTTAAATGTTCTGGTGCTTTTTATTAAACTAAGTATAAAGTGTGAAAAAAAGTAATTACATTAAAAACTTTTTTTTTTTGCAGGTAAAAATCCTGCAAAACAGGATTTCATTAGTTCAAACAGTTGTCCCACTCCTTAGCCTGAATTAGTGGGGTTCTACTGTATATAAAATAAAGAGGAAAATGTCAGTCTTGTCCTCCAAAACCAGCTTACTCGGGTGCTTACAACCTCCTGGGAGTTTCCAAAGGTGCACAAATTACAGATCTTTGCCAAACTCCAAACTGGTTGTGTAGATTTGGTTAATCAGCTGTGCTTCTGTTTTGTTCAGTCACTCCCACATCTTTCCCCTCTTCAAAGGTTCTTTTCTATTCTGAACATATTATAAGTGTATTTTTTGCTTATTTGATCATCTGTTCTTAGGGGTTGAATTTAGAAGCTCTCCTATACAGGCATTAGTGAAAATGATGGGGTAAAGAGTTGGGCTTACACAACACGAGGGCGTTCATGAACTTGAGAATGCCTCCCATGTGCCGAGAAAGCTGTGCTCTGTGCGGGTGGGGTCGAAGATCAATGAGCCGGGGTCCCAGGAAGAAAGACAAATGAAGTGCCCACGCAGGGGAGAAGGTCACAATGATAAAGGGCTATCATGCTGTGGGGAGCGGGAGGATGAGGCTAGTTAGGAAAAGAGAGGGAAGCCGGAGAAGCTCAGTGAGGAAGTAATGAACGGGCGGAGGAGCTTTTCAGCCGGGCGGGTGAAATCAGAAAGGTAGTTCCAACAAAGGATGCAAGAGCCCGGATGCGTCCGAGGTTGTGCCCCTGATGAGGGCTGGAGCTGCTGTGAATGGGAGAAATGGCCGGAGATGAGGCTCCTGGACAGGGTGGGGATGTCTGTGGAGGGCCTCCGACACCATGATAAGGAAATTAGGTTTTATTCTGTGGCCAAAGGTTTGCAGGTGTTTCTGTTTGTTGGTTTAAGGAACACGCTTCTTTTTCAATGAAATCTTTCATCTGAGCTCCAAAAATCAAGAGATAGATGAGGAGCAGCTTCTTTGAAGTGGAGGGAGGGAGCTTGGGGGCTCACTCTGCTCAGTGCCTAGGGCTCCCTACTAACAGCCGCCTAGAAGCCAAGCTGCAGGACAAAGGGGGAGACACCAACGCACAGAAGTGACCCAGTGCTGTTCGCGTGTCTCAGTGGAGACAGGAGGCCGATGGGGCCTACATTCAGAGCCGTGACGCCATGGCCGGAAGAACAGCTCTGGGTAGGAATGGCCAGAGCCATTTCTAAGGATTTCTAAGGTCAGATTATTGGCTGTTGGATGTGGGAGGAAGGGAGGGCACCTTGAGAGTGATCTTGAAGTTTCCTTCCAGGCGCTGTGAGGCGGGCAGTAACAGTGGAACTTCCGGATCCACCTGATAAGGTAGTTTCTTTTAGATTCTGGAAAGAACGGTTTCATCCTGAAAGAGGATTCTGAGGTCAAGTTTGAAGTGTGCTGCCTTCTCCTGAAGAAAGGAAATGCCTTGAGGAGAGGATTCATCTTTACGATCTTTTCTTGTTTTTTGGATTTGGGAAGATCCTGAATCGGAACTGATAGTTGTTTAAACAACCCCCCTCCCCCGCCCTCTCTTTTCCCCTCGAGTCTAATCAGTATGAAATGGGCAGCAAAACTCGGACCCTGCCAGCAGAGCGTGAACTGCCTCCTTCTGCTACAAAATGTTCCTTGAGGAGGACATAGAAGATAGAGTTACCATTCTTTAAAAAAAAAAACCTGGGAGACTTAAAATATGGCTTATTATGTGGAAGACTTGTTGGCAGTTTGAATTTTAAAGCCTCCAAAATAAAGTTCTTTGACGGAAAACATTTAATTTTCACCAGTGAACTGCTGGAACTCACATTGACAAGGAAGTAAGACCATTTTATTTCCAGAAGCAAATGCTTGTCTCCCATTTCCTGTGAGAGGCGCCCTTGTTGTCAGGCTAAGGAAAAAGGTAGCATCAAGCTTTGAAAGAAACAGCTTTGTCTCTTGCTTTGAAGAAGCAATTTTGTAACTCTACAGAGGATATGCTAGCACGAAGGAATTAACCAGTTTCTGTTCGCCCTCTGCTAGTTGGCCAGAATGCTTGCCAACAGCGGAGTATCCTAGCGTGAACAAGAATGCTATTTTGGTCTGTTGTAAAGAACTGTGGAATGCAGATTTTGGACGGTTTCATCACATTCGTCAGCAACCACAAAACAAATGTTGTTTCAGAATAAGGACTATGGATGCAGAAATACGAAAAATTAAGTAAGATGAAGATTATAGAGACATTTTCACAGTTTAGTGAGTAGGCTCCCTACTCAAGCTTTGCTTTTTTTTTTTTTTTTTAAACCCAAGCTTCCACACAGCCTTGGGTGTTTGCAGTGTTTGATGAGGGCCAGGTGTAGAGGAGGGATTGAAGAATTCCCCTGCTTCTGCCTCCAAACCATGTGGGAGGGACAAAACAGCCCATGTTGAGTAATTCCAAACACTCGTTCTTAAAATAAATAAAAAGACTGCCTACCCAGAAGACGTTACCTATAGAATTCAATCATTTTGCAATAATTAGATTCCTCCCTTGAGAGCTTCTCTGGAGAATATGGCCATTTTCAAAGAAACAATTATAAGTGCTTTTAACGGTAGTAACGCAGTCCCCAGAGAGGCAGGGGGTTTCACAAAGGGACTGAAGTGGGCAGCTGCTGCTGCTCTCTGAGCCAGGCTCTCCTGTGCATGTATATGTACACTTCATCTTTGCGGCTTCTTCTGGACTTTCAGTAGAACATTTTTATCAAGAATCTCTAGGGTTCTTTCCATCCATGGAATTAAACGCTTATAAGATTCTATGATTTCTAGCAGGCATTATATGTAACCTTCATTTCACAGAACTATTAGTTTTAATGAATTAACAACTTTGCTTTCCTTAAATAAACAAAGAGAAACATTAAATGGTAAAGAGTATTGGATTCAACTCCCCTGGTGCTGGCATATGCATCTAGTACCCACTGCCTGAAATTTCATGACTAGAGATTCATTCCTTTAGCTTAAGTATTGTCCTCCCTCCTTTAAATTTTAGATCTCTTTGTGAGGAGAATCGCATTACATCCCTGTGTGAACTAGTTGAATCCTTAAAAACAATTAGAAAGTCTGAAAAGACCCAAGAGTTTGTGAGAATGTAGAGCAACAGCAACTCCTATACAATGTGGTTGTGAGTGTGGATTTCTAGAACTACTTTCTAAAACACTCTGGGAATTTACTTCCGGCAAGAAGGAGCCATCAGGACTGAAATTACTGGCCTGCCTAAAAAAAAGCCCCTAAAGTATATCTGATAAGTTCAAAGAAAGAATGTTTTTCAAGATGCTGAACATCAGACAGTGAAGGGCAGTGACCCGTAAGAGATGGAAAACAAAGAAGGTGAGGCTTACACTCGACACTATGATCACCTTGAGGGCATTTCTGGGCCCTATCCCAGGGAGGGGACCCCGGAAGGAGCCTAATGCTGAGTTGAGGGGACAGCATTGAGAGGCTGGGAGACTCAAGGTCACAAGGTGGAGAGAAGAAAGCTGCCTACAGAGAGAACCATAGATACCCACAGAGGGTCCCTCTCAACTAAGCAGGGTATGGTTTAGTATGCGTGGTGGAGACACTACCCAAAGCTGGGGAAAGAACCATCGGAAATATTAGAAGAAACCATATACACATTCACAAGGGCCCATTTCTACCAGCCAGGTTGAGAAACTTAATAACCCATAGGGTATTGGGTAGAGTACTCAGAAGGGTCCTACCTCAGTAGTGGGGAATAATTATCTCTATACCAAATGTTGCTCTGGTCCTGCCTAAAAAATTTTCAAAGCAAGAAATCAAAGAATCAAAGTGTTTTCAGACAACTCAACCATCCCAGAACAAAGTCCAAGAATACTTATAGGAATACAAAAATATCCAGCGCCCAATGAGATAAGCTTACAATGTCTGGCATCCAAGCAAAATTTACCAGCGATGCAGAGAAGCAGGAACATAAAAGAGTGGGGACATAACACCACCTCTTAAGGTATTTAAAGAAAACTACAGTCAGGCCCCTATTCTCAGGAGTTCGCCATCCTTCTCTCCAACCACAGCAGGTTCCCAGTTGTTTTAAAATGTACCTGGGACTTAATTTTATTCAGGTATAGTGAGGCGACGGATCAGAAGATGATAGCCATTAAAAAGGTATTTTGTTTACCAACATTTTCCACAGAACAAACCATCCTAAAATTTGTATGGAGCCACAAAAGACCTCGAATAACCAAAGCAACCTTGAAAAAGAAAAACAAAGCTGGAGGTGTCCTATTCCAGACTTCAAGTTATAGTGCAAAGCTGCAGTAACCAAAACAGTATGGCGCTGGCACAAAACTAGACACATAGATCAATAGAACAGAATAGAAAACCCAGAAATGAACCCACAATTATAAGGTCATTAATCTTTGACAAAGCGGGAAAGAATATCCAATGGGAAAAAGACAGTCTCTTCAACAAATGGTGTTGGGAAAAATTGGGCAGCCACATGCAAAAGAATGAAGCTGGACCACTTTCTTGTACCACACACAAAAATAAAATAAAAATGGATTAAAGATCTAAATGTGGGACCTGAAAGTGTAAAAATCCCAGAAGAGAACACAGGCAGTAACTTCCTTGACATCAGCTGTAGCAACTTCTTTCTAGATATGTCTCCTGAGGCAAGGGAAACAAAAGCAAAAATAATCTATTGGGACTTCATCAAAATAAATAACTCTTGCACAGAGAAGGAAATAATTAACAAAACTAAAGGGCAGCTTATGAAATAGGAGAAGATATTTACAAATGGCATATCTGATAAAAGGTTAGTATCCAAAATCTATAAAGAACTTATAAAATTCAACACCCCCAAAATAAATAATCCAATTAAAAAATGGGCAGAAGACATGAGCAGACATTTTTCCAAAGAAGACATATACAGATGGCTAACAGGCACATGAAAAGAGGCAACCTCACTCATCATCAGGAAAATGCAAATCAAAACTACAGTGAGATACAACCTCACACCTGTCAGAATGGCTAAAATCAACAACACAAGAAACAACAGGTGTTGATGAGGATGTGGAGAAAGGGGAACCCTCTTGCACTGTTGGTTGGGAATGCAAACTGGTGCAGTCACTTTGGAAAACAGCATGGAGGTTCCTCAGAAAGTTAAAAATAGAACTACCCTATGATCCAGCAATTGCACTACTTGGTATTTACCCACAGAATACAAAAATAATTCAAAGGGATACATGTACACCAATGTTTATAGCAGAATTATACGCAAGAGCCAAATTATGGAAACAGCCCAAGCGTCCATGAATGGATGGTTCTGGGGTGATCAAGGTATAGGAATGGGGGTATTGAATGGATGAATGGATAAAGAATTTATATGAATGGGAGTATAGGAATATGGCCCCCTGAAGTGTAAGAGGCAGAGGAAGGGGGCAGCTGAGAGTATGGACTCAGGATTGGTTGGTTTGCATGTCAAAGGCATGCTCCCAGGCAAATTTTTTACTATCTCTAGGAATTAGCTAATCCTGAGGGGGCAGTCTCTCCCTGGTCAGTAAAGCCCTACACGCCAGTGCATGAATACAGAAAACAAAAGAATATACTTAAATATAGCTAATACACCAGTGTGAGCCTCGGTGGGATGATGTGTGAACTGGGGCCTGCATGGGCACATCAGGTGGGTTGGAGGTGACAGCGTCCCAGGGCTGAGAAGAAAAAGGTGTAAAGGTCAAAGAGCTGTGGTGTCCCAGTTTGGGTCAAGAAAGGTAGGGGTATGTAAGAAGGGAGCAGTGATTTGAAATAAAGCTTTAACCCAACTTGGCCTCCAGCCTGAGCCCTGGAGTGACCGGGAATGTGGTTCCTGTATGAACTTCCATGGGGTATAGAGAAGCCAAAGCGCCAGCAGCTCCAGTAACAGCAACTGCACGTCCTTCACGTCCCACCATCTTGGTGCCCTTGGCTCTGCCACCCGCACTCTGGCTCTGAGTTTGGCACTGACGTTGCAATGATGACAGACAAGGACAGTGAGACCCTTGCTGAGCAGAAACAGCTGGGGTGGTAGCCTTATTGGACATCAAGGGATAGAATTGATGCTTTTCTTCCTCAGCAGTGACCAGAGGTGTTGTCGCAGTGAAGGGTGGGGGGGGGATGGCTGACCCCACATGGTGGCTGTGAGAACCAGTCTTTAGAGCTCACAAGAGACATCCAGGAACACCCGGAATTATTTTCAAGGAATTTGAGAGGGGCTAGAATTCTCCGAGACCAGGTGGTGACTGGGCTGCCGCTGTTCCCTGCTGGTTATCACTGTTCTGTTCTTACATCCATGCTGGAGCAGCCCGGGAAGCATAAGCACCCTGCTGGTTCTCAGACAAGAGTCCACAGATATATTCCTGAGGATTTCTGTGTTCTGCCCAGGAGTTTATCCTGGGGCGTCATCATTTTGATGATAATCTTTTAAAAAAATTAAATCTCTACTTAATCATCTGGACACCACTGTCTTATTCCGCCTGGGCTACCATACCCAAATACCCTAGACTGGGTGTCCTAAACAGCAGGGTTTACTTCTCACAGTTCCAGACGCTGGGAAGTCCAAGGTCAAGGTGTTAGCCAATTCACTTACTGGTGAGGGCTTTCCTTCTGGCTTGCAGATGGCCACTTCTCGCTGTGTCTTCATTTGGAGAGCGAACAAGCGAGCAAGCTCCAGCCTCTCCTCTTCTTGTAAGGACACTAATCCCATCATGGAGGCCTCATTCTCATGACCTCATCTAAACCTAATTAGCCCCCAAAGTCCTCACCTGTCAATACCGTCACACTGGAGGTTAGAGGTTAAAGTTATGAATCTGGGGGAGGACACAAACATTTAGTCCATAACCACCACATAATAATGAAATACTAGTACATTCAGTGCTCACATTGGGGATTTTGTTTTCTGTTTGTATTTGCATCACACAGGGGACAATAACATGCTGTTTGAATGAAGTTTTTGCAGTGGGAGAAAAGGTGGGGGTGGGGTGGGGGAATTGCACAAGCACATGCCCATGGGGATAGAGGCATGCTGAACCAGAGCTGATCCAAGAGCAGCGCATTCACATAGGTAGTGAGCAGATCTATCACCAGCCAGCCTCTTTGTTCATACCAGCTTGTAGTCAGGGAGCAGGAAAAGCACAATGGAAAATGTTCTGTTTCTGATTCACACCATAGTTGTATTACATTCCCATGAAACACAGGTTTCCAAAAATGCCACAAATGTAGCCTCATCTTGAGCATATAAGGCAGTTTTGCATGGCTATCAAGTGGTAGGTCATCGAAATTGGCATTTGAGGACTGCACACAAGCAGAATTTTTTGATTATTAAATTTGATTCTACTTATCCTGAACTAGAAAATAAAGCTTTGGAATTTTTTTGTTGTTGTTTATAGTTTACTTACCCTAATAAGTACTCTCTCTGCATTAGTTTGCTACAGACAAAATGTGGGATGAACCAAGGCCCCTTCTTTCTACTCTTAAGCCATTCTGGTCAGTTTCACCCAAACAATGTCATCAGTTACATTAACTTTCTATTGTTAATAAAAGTGTGCTTTTGTAGCTTTGTATTAACTTTGAGATTTGTTTTGGTCTTATGGTTGACTAAAACTATGAGGATAGGGACTTTTCACCTAGTTTTCTATTTTTTAAGTAATATTATTTAAAAAAATAGCACTGAGAATCCATAAGAATTTTGTTTCTTTATAAATGGGTTTCTTAAGTTTCACAAACACTTGATTAGCCAAATGAAGCATCACATCTTCTACTATGTATCAAGCTGGTTTCCTTGCAAATGTTCAGAGTGTAAACTGTTTCAATATAACCTGAATTTAATCTCAGACTTCTTTCAGCTGTGATTAAATGTCCTATAATATCCAAACTCCCAAAGCCCAAGGCTCTTTCTCTCTCAAAGGGGTTATCCTTTCTCCTCCTGGGTGCCTCTCCTACTGTAAGTTCTGGAACTCCAGGCAGCCTGCTGACATGTCCATGCATTGCCCCCAAGCCCTCCCCACACAGCCACGTGGTTTTCCAGAGCACTGGCGCCAAATCTGGCTCCTATTGTGAGCGCTGGTCTGTTTTTCAAATGCCCAAAGCACAGTGAAGACCAGGCCCCGGAGTTGAACTGAAAGCCCCGGGATAATCCAAGAATAACAGAGTAGCATCGTGAATACCACCAAGCATTGCGCGGAGGGCTCATAGGCCAGTCCCCAACTCCCGACCTCCCACTTTCCCAATTCCCTGCCTTGTCCCCAGCAGCTCAGACCCCACCAAGCGTCTTCAGGCTTTTGCCCTGGTCTCCAGCTCCCTTCTTAGCCCTGAATGACTGTGAAAACATCCATTTCCTTCAGAGGAAACTCCTACCACTGCCCAGAGATTGAGCACTGCCTTCCAAATTCTGGGTTATCCAGTCTTGAACAACACTGTGTGGGTTGGTCCGACCATGCAGTGCCTGTCCATATTAAGAAACCAAACAAATTTCTCTAAGTCTGTAAGGATACAGTCATCCTAAAAATACATTCCATTTGTATTACAAAACAGAACTTAATAGGATGGGTAGCATCTATATCTGGGTTTATGCTAACTTCACTTTTCCCCAAGAAAAATATGAGCACGTGTTTTATATCTGTGTAACCAGAGAGCTCTTTCTGGTTATTTCCCTCCAAATATAGAGAGTTTGTTCCAAAGGTGGATTGACATCATATCTAAAATTGCTAAAATAATGATAATAATAATAAAAATAATAATAATAAAGTCTTAGCTCTACTGGGTATTACATACAATAAGGAACATTTTTTAAAAACTTATGCAAAAATGGAATCAGCTTTCAAAATCGATTTGTATTTTGTGAAAGAAAGGAGAATGCAGCAGTGGAACCTGTGAACTCCTGAGTCAGACTTCCTGGGATTTGGGGTCCTGGCTGCCCTACATTCCAGCTGGGCCAATGACCTAAACTCAGTGTGTACCTCTCCTCATCTGTAAAACAGGGATGACAGTATCTCCCATATCAACTTGTTATGAGGATTTAAATGTACAAGATCTTAAAATATTGCACAGCACATAATAAGAATAAGAATTCAGCAAATGTGAACTATGATGATGATAATGATGGTGGTGGTGATGGTGGAAATGGTGATGATGGTGGTGAGGTGATGATGATGGTGATGGTGGTGATGGTGATGGTGGTGATGGTGGTGGAGGTGATGATAATTATGGTGATGGTGGTGGTGGTGATGATGGTGATGGAGGTGGTGGTGGTGGTGGTGATGATGGTGGTGAGGTGATGATGATGATGGTGGTGGTGGTGATGATAATGATGGTGATGGTGGTGGTGGTGATGATGGTGATGGAGGTGGTGGTGGTGATGGTGATGATGGTGGTGAGGTGATGATGATGGTGATGGTGGTGGTGGTGATGATAATGATGGTGATGGTGGTGGTGGTGATGATGGTGATGGAGGTGGTGGTGGTGATGGTGATGATGGTGGTGAGGTGATGATGATGGTGATGGTGGTGGTGGTGATAATAGTGATGGGGGTGGTGGTGGTGGTGGTGATGATGGTGGTGAGGTGATGATGATGATGGTGGTGGTGGTGATGATAATGATGGTGATGGTGGTGGTGGTGATGATGGTGATGGAGGTGGTGGTGGTGATGGTGATGATGGTGGTGAGGTGATGATGATGGTGATGGTGGTGGTAGTGATGATAATGATGGTGATGATGGTGATGGAGGTGGTGGTGGTGATGGTGGTGATGATGGTGATGGAGGTGGTGGTGGTGATGATGGTGATGGTGGTGGTGGTGGTGATGGTGATGGAGGTGGTGGTGGTGGTGGTGATGATGGTGATGGAGGTGGTGGTGGTGGTGGTGATGGTCAGCATTTGGGTACTCTGCAAGAATTAAAAATCAGAAGGGGTTCCAATTTGTGCTCCTCCTCATCATCATCGATAACGAACACTGAAAAGTAGACACCGTGTCCTCCTTCTTCTCATTCCCCTCCATTCCAAATGTGGCCATGCCTCGTAGAACACTACAAGGGACTCAGAAGAAGCTGTTGTTGAGCCAGTCAACTCTTCCTGACCCTCATCCTTCTCTGTAGCTACTGTCATGAGTTACCAGGAGCCTGGATGGGCATGATTCTTTGTGCAGGATTAGCAGGGTGAAGTATTAGGCTCAAGAGAGGCATTATAGGGGCCCCTGGAAGAGCAACCTTAAATAATTTTACAGTATGTCACTGCATCAATTTATAATTATGAAACAAAGTATTATGGTCAAAAATGCTTTGGAGTCTTGAAGTAAAAAATGCTATCTGAAAAACACTTGCAAATGGGCCCTTCATGTAAAAGAAAGATGAATTAAATATAACTGGTAGTTTTATGACTGTAGAGCAAATGGACATATTTTAAGTCTGATGGCCCAAATTTATTATTATTATTGATTCAAATTTTGTACACCAGCTGGCTTTTAAAAAAAAGATTTTTATTTATTTATTTGAGAGAGAGAGAGAAAATGAGCATGAGGGGGGTGGAAGGGAAGGGGCAAAAGCAGAGGGAGAAGCAGACTTTCTGCTGAGCAGGGAGCCCGATGTGGGGCTTGATCCCAATACCCTGAGATCATGACCTGAGCCTAAGGCAGATGCTTAACTGACTGAGCCACCTAGGTGCCCCTCAACTGGCTTATTTTTTAAACAAATTATTTAGTATAAATCTATTAGGCAGATTATATCTACTATATTTACTGTTTTCTTTATCAATAGGTAGAGCATCTTGAATTTGTTGACGTTACTCTCAAACCACTTTTTGAGGTCATCGTTTTCAGACAAGAGTTGACATGATTAACTTCTCAGCCCCCATCTACGTGAAGCATCAAGAAATAGAAAACGTCATTTCCTTCCAGCCTTCCTCCCTGGATGCTGCCATGGTACCCCCTCCCCTCCTCTCCAGGGCTGCTCATGGGGTGGAGGCATCGCTCTACCCTGGCCAATCTTTGGTGTTTTCCCCAGGCTTGGCAGATCCCAATTCATCTCCTGGATACCCTCACTCATATATTTTATTAAAAAGAAAGGAGGATGTGGGATTGGCCTCACCATCAGCTCTCTTTTTCCTCTCCCTGCCCCACCTTCTGGGTGGTGGTAGCCCTAATTGGATTAAAGCTTTGTGCAATTCTGAAGCTATATTCATAAGAAAAATATTGAACTCCTGCAGAAATAATCCAAGAAAAACAGGAAGCTGCTTATAGACATTCTTTTCTTTCTCTACTTTCTGGAACCAGGGGCTGATTGTTTTGAGATGCATAATGTAGTAGGAGCCACTTGATGAAGGAGCCAGTTCTTATTTTAGGAAGCTGCCTTCAAGCTCAATTAGAAATCATGAGACACAGTTTGAAACTCCCATTTGCACATAACATAATATAAAAAAATTGTCTGTTTTTTTAAAACTAACTCATGCAAGGTTATTAAATCTATTCAGCTCGGTTTTTTTTTTCTCTCTCTCTCATTTCAAACCAAAGGTGTTTTAATTCCCATAGAAAAGAACTAAAATAATGACAACTACGTTGGTATGACTAGCCTTTTACATGTGACAAGATGTTTTCATGTAATGTTTCCTCGTTTGGTCCCGCACCCGTTCTTTGAAGTCGCTTCCATCCTCATTTGATACTTGAGGAAACTGACCTTCAGAGGTGAAGTACACCGGCCAACGTCATGTGGCTTTTAAGCAGTGCATCTGGGCTGGAGCTCATCTTCCGACCGTGAAGAATTACGCTTAATTTGTGAAGTCTATTTGCAGTAATGACATCCTGGCTTCACATACAAAGTTAGTCAAGTCACAGAAATCTAAACAAAGAGATGGGAACCCACCTTCTGAAGTGAGTGGAAATAGCTCAGACCTCCGAAAATAAGGAATTGTTCACAAATGCAGACGGGCAATGCTCCCTTCACTGACAGTCTTTCCTCTCCTGCTCCCGAGGGTATACATTGGGAAATGGCTGACTCAGCCTCATTCCTATACTTTTCTTATCTATGTGTGACAATCTTAGGGAGCAAAAGGTGCTTCAGGCCAAAGGCTGGGCTGGGCTCTTTGCCAGGCAAACAATAATGACAAATAACTTGCATCCTGGCTCTGCTACTATTTGCAGTGTGATCTTGGGCAACTCAGTTTGCTTTGCCAATCCTCAGTTTCCTCACCTGTAAAATGGGTATATGAATTTTAGGGACTACTAAATGAGATTTTAATGCTAATTAATACAATACACAGATGCTTTATCAATGCAAATGCCTCTGCTTGCACTTTGCCCATTTGCCTCTTGGAATTTCTCTGTTTGCCTCAGATTTGACAATAAAACCAGGATAATTTGAGCTACAGAAGCTGATTATGTAGTTGTTACCTCCTGGAATGTTGAGGCCTGTTGTGTTTTGACTACCTGAGCTGAGGGACAGGCTGCCTCATCAGCAGTGCCATCCATACCCAAGGCCATCGCCTCCTCTGCCTGGGAGCATGGAGCAGGCCATTAGCAGGCCTTCAGAGATGGGGACTTTGTACCTGAACAGGGTTGACCTCAGTGTTAATTCCCAGGACCCTCTCAAGAGGGCTCTGTAAGATAGCATGGTTTTACTTCATCATCTCACTAATCCCACTAGGGCAAACATGAAGAATACCTATGTCATAGTTTAATAATCACGTTAAAGATGCCCCATTTCCCATGCATTCTCAGTTACAGGTTCAGAGGCACCTTTATGCGCAGCACAGGAACAATGTCACCGTGAGGCGTGGGGAAATGCTAAAGAAGGAAGTAGAGTCAAGAAGGTTGTTGTCTTTAAACTCTAAGTATTGCTTCTCGGAGGCAGGGAAGAATGGCCCTGCTAAGACACAAGGATGGCCACAGTTCCTTCCACAGCTTCCTTACTACCTACCCCGATTTTTCAAGGGTGTTGCAATGCTTGGTACTGTCAAAGCTATGTCAGTTTTCATTCAATTATTCACTGAATGGTGGTGATGATGGTGATGATGATTGTGATGGTGATGATGCTGATGATGGTGATGGTGATGGTGGTGGTGGTGGTGCTGATGGTCAGCATTTGGGTACTCTGCAAGAATGAAATATACAGAAGAAGTCCCAGTTTGTGCTCCTCACCATCATCATTGATGATGAACACGGAAGAGTGGACACTGTCTCCTTCTCCTCACTCCCCTCCAGTCCGAATGTGGCCATACCATATAGGACACTACAAGGGACTCAGAAGAAGCTGTTGTTCTTTCGACAAGTAATTACTGAGCACCTTTTATGTACCAGGGACAGTGCTGAGTTGCGTATACGGTGCCCAACACTTAAAGAAAAGCACTTCAAGGTCTTTCAATCCAACTCGTGTCTATATTTGAATATCTTTATTAGTACATTTTTCAGTCTCCAGAACTTATTGGAGGACCATTATGAACCTCTGATGAAGACCCATCTCTTCTGTTGAAGACAAGGCAGCTCTTTCTTCTCCTGGCTGCTCTGAATGAGAAGGTCTTTCTTGTATCGAGCCCACATATGTCTCTGGTCCTAGTTCCACACCTCTGGGACCATAGATAATAAGTGTAATCCCTCTCCATATGCAATCTATTCAAAACTGTGAAGTCAGCTATCACATCTCCTGAGGATTTGAGAAACGTTTCTCAAATCCCACAGCACCACACGTAACGTGGGCCCCTCTCCATCCTTGTCACAGTCTCCCGATCCCTGACGATGGTGGACAAAGAGAAAGAATGGGTGCCTGCTCTGAAAAGCAGGCATGAAGACACTGTTCTGAAATTTCTGTCAACCACATGAAGGGGAATAGGTGCAGGGAGAGTCTGAAGATATCTAACATGTATCCGATGCAGAACTTGGAGCAAATGAGTTAGCCCGATGTTAACTGCAAGGAGATGGAATAAAAATAGGACCATGTAGACAAGATCTTCAGGAAAATTTCCCAACCATGAGCCTGGACTGTGCCAAACCCCAAACATTTGGAAAATAGCTTGAGACGTTCAGCACATCCCCAACTTGAGCATTTGGGGATGGTTTTTGCTGCCTTAATTGTCCTTGTTTTCACTAGAGTAAGTTGACAAGACACTCGCTTGCTGAATTTCCTCCAGAGAAAGAGTGGTTTCTGATTCAACACAATGAGAGCCTCTCCCTGTTTTTTTTTTTTGTTTTTTGTTTTTTGTTTTTTTTGGTCTCTTCCTTCTCTTTCTCTTCATTGTTGGCCAAAGTTCTTCCCCAGAGACCATGATTCCTCTCACTGAAGACTCTTTTCAGTATCAGGTATGATGGGCATATTGAGATGACTGATTTAAATTCAGTTTGAAGTTTCTCTTTAAGAGAAAAACATGACCATTGCTTTTCTGAAGTAGCTGGCACGCGTGCTGCAAATGTATTAAACGCTTCCAGATTAGATTCCAGCAGAGTACAGTCTATGCTTGTGCTGAGCTAATGGGCTACAGCCTCTAGACAGGCCTCTTGCTTTCTGCCAGGGAATTCTCTTCTCAGTTCAGGTGGAGGGGCCTTATAGTGCACAGAGAATAAAGGCTTCCACATCCCAGAGACACAGGCGGGGGGCAGCTGGCTCACACACCTGGGTCACCTAGACTGCCCTGGTAACTCTGACGAGGAGACTGTCCCACAGCTAAATCTGGTATTGCTTACCTTCAAGAATCACAAGGCAGTCTGTAAGATAAAAGAGCCAACATTCAATTTGGCTAAGTCATCCTCTCAGGACATTTGGTGTGAGCATACCGGTGGCAGAAAACCAAGTCTGGTGGCAAAGCTTCTGTGTGACATAGTCGCTTGAAAAGAGAAAAGTTCTGGGACTGAGGGATGCTCTTGGGAGGGGGCTGGAAGGTTGGTTTTTCCTTTTCACAAATGCAAGATTCGGAAATAGGACAGCCCCAGCTTCACCAGCACTCATATGCATTTTGCTCACTCATGAAGATGGAGAGCCAAGTAAATTAAAAAATATTTGTCCTTCAGCCTACTCAGATTTATAGGCTAACTCAGAGGATGGCCTATCAGACGCTGCTGGTCATCTACCCATTATCTATTCTTGCTGTCGCCCTAATCAGAGAACCCTGATTTTGTTAGGGACTCGACCAACTCCATGGTAAAGTTACATTTACCAGCATCCCTTGTAACAAGGGCTGGCCTTGGGACAGAATTCTGGCCAGGGAGGTCTAAGCAAAAGTTTATGGGGATTTCAAGTTTTCTTTTTTCAGATAAGGGTCACTACTTTCTTCCATGTTGCTTCCTTTTTCATCTTCCTGTCTTAAACATGGATATGGGACTGGAAGTATAGCAAGCATCCTGGGACCATGAGAATGCAAGCCAGGCACTAGATGGCAAAGCAGGAAGATGGAAGGAGCCTGAGATGTGATGACATCCTGGATCTGCAGCACAAAACTGTACTGCATCCTTCTGTAACTCTCCCTCCTCACCAATGCACACACACACACACACACACACACACACACACACACACACACTTCCTCATCTCAGAAAAAGGAACCACTGTCCTCCCAAAAGCTTTAGTAGTCATCCTTGACTCTTCCTGTTCCCTTACAGCCCCCTCCACTCTCCCAGATCCAATTTATGATCATGTCTGTTGATCCTACCAGCACAGCACCATCTCAAATTCATCTACTTTTCATTGACGCTGCCACATCTGTAGTGATCTCATTACCACCTGGAATATTACAAGAGTTTCTTAGTGGACTCTAGAGCCATGAGATATACTTACCAATGGCATGATCTTGGGCAAAGAACTTCATCTTGGTTATTTCACCCATAAAATGGGGATAAAAATTTACTTATCTCCTTGGGTTGCTGTGAGGATTAATTGAGTTAATTCCTATGAAATTCATAGAACATCCTCTTCTCTTCCTCTTTTTCTTCTTCCAGGAAGACAGAGATTGTGTTTTATTTTGTGTTTTATTTATATGTTTGCTTCTCTAGTTCCAGCACAAAATATTGTACAGAGTGGACTTACTACAGCATTTACTGAAAGAATGAAAGGAAGCACTAATGAACAAATTAACAAACAGGAGGTCAATTCCAGACCTAAGTTGATATTTAATTGATTCACAATAACATAAGTCTAAAAATATTCAATAACACAGCCCTCCAGCAACATCCAGGTAATTTGTTCTCTATCAACAGAAGATGCACTATAACTAAGTGAACTACAAGGTCACCTGAATGTCTTTCGGGACTCTTGGCTGTCCTTGCAGAAAGAATCGTGAACCTTTGGTTAGCAGTCCACCATCTCTGTTCAGCACCGGTATTATCCTCTAAAGCTTCCACCCTCCTCTTATGAAATGAGCAGGTGGAGTTGTTTTATTCATGTTAAAAACAAAATGACTAGAAATGGCATAAAGCAATACAAATGCTCCTAAAATGAAATCAGTGACATGTATACAGCCATCTGCAAGCCATTTGAGAATCCAGAACCCAGGAAGAATCTAGTTTCAGGAAGGAAAAGAAACAAAAAGATACAGCAGGCAGCACAAGGAAATAACCTTCAGAAATGTTACAGTTTACAGAGGTCAGAAAACCCAGCGGGGACAGAACACAGTTATAGGGATTTTTCTCAGGAGCTGGCAAATTTACCATATCTTCTGGTGATTGATTTTGTCTGAAGTGCAATGCTGTGGATTCATTCAGGGTAGGGGCTGTGCCTTAGTCTTCTCTACCTGTGCTCTTAAACTATGCAGGTGGATCCCCCTGATGACCTTGACATGCAGTAGAATGACTGCCATAGTAGGTGTTCAAGAAGTATCTGTTGAGAAAATGGATGAGTGATTAATTCACCAGAATAAGATAGAGCCCTCACCTTGCTCCACCTGATGTTTAGAGATGAAGTTTTGGGAATTGTGACTGGTAAATGGATATAAGCAGGACAACTTGTAGATTTGAGGGGCAGTGCTCTCGGACAATTGTATATCTTCTTTGGAGAAACACCAATTTAAATCCTTTGCCTATTTTTATACTGGGTTGTCTTTGCATTATTGAGTTGCAAATGTTCTTTATATATTCTAGATATAAGTCCTTTGTCAGATATGTGGGACATTTACACTTGCAAATATTTTCTCCCATTCCATGGGTTGTCTTTTCCATTTTCTTGGTGGTGTCCTTTGGAGCACCCTGAGATCAAGACCTGAGCTGAGATCAAGAGTAAGACACATAACTGACCGAGCCACGCAGGTGCCCCTACAGTCAGTTGATTTTAAGTTGACAAGATATTACCTTTAATAATGTGGGTGGGACTCATCGAATCAATTGAAGACCTTAAGAGAAAAAAAGAACAATAAAAAACAAAAAACAAAAAACTCCAGGGAGTTTCCTGGAGAAGAAAGAATTCTGCCTCAAGACTATAAGACAGAAATCTTGCCTACATTTTCAACCTTCTGGCCTGCCCTACAGATTTCAGACTTGGCCAACTCCCATGCTGCATGAGCCAATTCCTCAAAAATAAATCTCTTAAATCACATGTACATATATCCTATTGGTTCTGTTTTTCTGAAGATACCTGACAGATACACTTGTCGAAATCCAACTGACCATAAATGTAAGGATTTACTTCTGGGATCTCTGTTCTATTCCATTGATCTATATATATACCCTTATGCCAACACTGCACTGTCTTGGTTACTGTCACTATATAAAGTAATTTTTTTCCTTAAAATTTTTTTATTGTTATGTTAATCACCATACATTACAGCATTAGTTTGTGATGTAGTGTTCCATGATTCATTGTTTGTGCATAACACAAGGCAGAGCGTGCCTTCTTTAATACCCGTCACCAGGCTAACCCATCCCCCCAGCCCCCTCCTCTCTAGAACCCTCAGTTTGTTTTTCAGAGTCCATCCTCTCTCATGGTTCGTCTCCCCCTCTGATTTACCCCCTTCATTCTTCCCCTCCTGCTATCTTCTTCTTTTTTTTTTTTCTTAAAGTATATTGCATTATTTGTTTCAGAGGTACAGATCTGTGATTCAACAGTCTTGCACAATTCACAGCGCTCACCATAGCACATACCCTCCCCAATGTCTATCACTCAGCCACCCCATCCCTCCCACCCCCCACCACTCCAGCAACCCTCAGTTTGTTTCCTGAGATTAAGAATTCCTCATATCAGTGAGATCATATGATACATGTCTTTCTCTGATTGACTTATTTCACTCAGCATTAACACCCTCCAGTTCCATCCACATTGTTGCATATATAAAGGAATTTTGAAAGCAAGAAGTGTGATTCCACCAACTTTATTCGCCTTTCATCAAGATTGTTTTGTTTATTCTGGGTCCTCTGCATTTCTATATGTATATTAGGATCAGTTTATCAATTTCTGCAGAAAGAAAAAAAGGCAGCTGAGATTTTGATAGGGATTGAAGACCCTATGTAGACCAATTTTGGAATTATTTCTGTTTTAACAATATTAAATCTTCCAATTCATGAACATGGAATGTCTCTACATTCATTTAGGTCTTCTTTAATTTCTTTTGGCAATGTTTTGCAGTTTTCAGTGTAGTAGTCCTGCACTACTTTTATTAAATGCATGCCTAAGTATTTTATTCTTTTTATGCTATTTTAAATGGAATGTTTGTTAATTTAATTTATGAATTATTCATTGCTAGTATAGAGAAATACAATTGACTTGTTATTGATTTTGTATCCTGAAGGTTTGCTAAACTCGTTTATTACTTCTACTAGGTTTTTTGTGTGTATGGATGCCTTAGGACTGTCCATATACAAGATCATGCTATCTGTGAATAGAGAGAATTTTACTTCATCTTTTCCAATTTGGATGCCATTTATTTATTTAGTTAGTTAGTTAGTTATTGCCTAATTGCCCTGGCTAGAACTTCCAACACAAGATTGAATATTAGTGGCAAGACTAGACATAATTGTCTTATGTTTGATCTTAGGGGAAAGCTTTTGGTCTTTCACCATTACTGTGATATGAGCTATGGGTTTGTTTGTCTGTTTGTTTTGTAGATTCCCTTTATCAGTCTGAGGAATTTCCATTCTATTCCTAATTTGTGTAGTTTTTTTTTTAAAACATAAAAGGATATTAGATTTTGTCAAATACATTTTCTGCATCTGTTGAGATAAACATGTGGTTTTTGTCCTTTATTATATTAATACAGCATATAACATAAATTAATTTTTATATGCTGAATCACCCTCATATTCCTGGGATAAATTCCACTTGGTCATGGTATATAATCCTTTTTCTATATTGCTGCACACACACACACAGACATACTCAATCTAAAAACCACTATATTAAAAATATTCAGTGAGAAAGCCGGATAAAATAAATAGAACAACGAACCAAATCAAAAAGAAAGAAAAAATAAAATCCCTCCAGACAGCTTTGTAAGTTGAAGGTACTTTTGTAACTTTAAGGGATTATTATCTCTGGAACATCATCCATTATAAGGCCTTGGAGTTGACCAAAACCCGAAACAGTTTATTTGTGTGACTCAAACCTCATTAGAAAAGCAGAATTCAATATGGTCCATAGGACATTTCTGGATTCCTGCCACGTTTCCCAAATATCACATACTTTTCTTCCTCCTTATCTGCACTTCCATTTGCTGCTTCCAGAGCCCCGTGGAGTGGGGGCGAGAGGTGATGGTATAGGCTTGTGAGGCAAGGCAGACCCTTGGAATTACCCTTACAAATGCAGCATGTTAGGGACGGCACCAGGCCAGCAAGTAGAGATAGGAACGACCCAGGCATTGTGTGTGTCTGGTTCATTAGCCGGTGAGCACGGGCTTGCAGTTTACAGGATCAGAGACCCTCCAGTTGTTCGGTTGTTCAACCCTAAGCCGTGTTAAGATGACACAGGACTAGAAGCTCATTTTCACTTTGGATTAATAGTTGCTGATTCGTTTTCACATTGTTCCAGGTGTGCATTTGCCTTCTTAGAGCTCTTTTGTGAGTGGGATAGCTAAATGTGCTGGGAAACAGGGGCTTATTATGAAATCTCCGTCAAGGGCAAAGGACATCAAGGTGCGTGTAAAATTCATAGAATCTGTGCCCTCTAAACGTGTGGCAGAGGAAATAGGTTCATATCATGCTTGCCTCCCCTCATTATCCCCTTAATGTGATTATAGGTCCCACTGCCAGGAAGAGTCTTCCTTACCTCTGACCAGCCTTTCCTCTCATTCTGTCCTCACTGGAGATGGAGAACAGCTGCTCTATTTTATGGTCCTACAGTTAATTTAATTTATATCTGCTGTAAACATGATTTCTTAAACCTTAATAGAACATTTCAGTTTGGCATGGAGAGAAAGCCCTCTGCCTTGCCCCAGTCATTCCCAATAGATGTGTTTTATTGCATTAATTTATGTTTTTGTCTCTGTTGTTGTTGCTTGTTGTTTTTTCCCCCAATAGTGTGATTTTATTTTTATGACCATATTCTTCCTAGGAATTTTCTGGGCATGTGACATCTCAAAATCTTACCAATTTCATGATTCATCCCACTGACAGGTAGATGATGTCAATAAGACAATGCAATGAGAGTTTAAAGACTGTTGCGTGGTTTCAAGGTGAACAAAGACCCAAATGTTGTTATTTTAGTTCCTCAAAGATGGTGTGAATTGAATTTGTGGCCAAAGGGTGTGTAGCCCACTTCACTTGTGTATCTAGCATCCCTGCTGAGATTTTACACAAGTGAGAAATATCTGAGGGAAAACTTGGAATGAAATGAAGTGTCCTTTCCCTTTTGACATCTTTATTCCTTGGCCAAAGGATGGAGAAGTCTGGTAACTTCCACCCACTGGTGGCTGACCTGTAGCCCAGATGGCAAGCCTGAGGAATTTAGAAATAGGCATATGATTGCTCCAGAAAAAGTTGCATAAAGTTTAAGCCACGGGGCTAGAGTTTGTCCAGCCCTGTAGACTTAGGGCTTCACATGTGGATGAGACAATGCAACAGCAGATTCAGCATCCGACTGAAATCATGGTGGTTCCTCATCAAATCTCCTTTAGGTTGTCTTCAAAGTAAGTCAATAGGTAGGGGCAGCTATTTGTGAGAACAGAATGCATCATTTGGTTCAGCTGTGAAGAAAATAGCTGGTGTGTATGACCAGTTTAGCAACTAGTGGACTAGGTTGCATTTGGTCAGTTGGAAATAAGGAAGACAAGAGACCATCCATACATACAGAAGGCACCCTAGGAACATTTATTGAGTGTATTCATTGAATCTTTATTGAGCATCATCTAAATGCTAAACTCTATATATGAGGCACTGTGGACACAGTGGTTAAAAAAAAAAAAAAATCCCTGTCCTCCTGAAGCTTATATCCTATTAGAGAAGTTAGACTAAAACTTACATTTGTAATATTCTCTCTGGTAATACTATCTGCCATTCTTCAGAAAAATCAAGCATGGTAAGGAGCTAGAGATGGAGTGTGGGTGGGGGTACCTGATAGGAAGTAGAGGAAAACATCTCTGAGGAAGTGATTTGGGTAGAATTCTAAAGGATAAGAAAGATCTGGCAATACACAGATTTGGGAAAAAACATTCCTCTGAAATATCCTGAGCATAAAGAACTGGGCATGTTTGTTAAATAGCAAGAAGGCCCTCCATATTTTGAGTGTCCTTAAGGGAGTTGTTTGCTTTCTCTGAGCCTCGTTTTTTCTTACGGACATAAAACCCAGATGTCATAAAATCCTGTGGCCTCTCTTTTAAGACAGAGGAAAAACTGGCCTGATGCATCCTTCTACTTCTACCACCACAACCACCACAATCCTGTGGCTAAAAAAAGTCTAAACACTCCTGCTCAAAGATTTTCCCTTTCCTGAGGAGTTCTGTCCTCATGCACCTTCTGCATCCCAGCCCCTGATCCAGTATGTAGAGTTTTGACCCTTGAGGCATTGACCAAGGAGGCCTTCCTGGTAGAGCTGTAGACAAACCATCTGGTCCTAGCAACTGTGTGCACAGTAGATGGATGGAAGATTTGCAGAGGGGGAGAGACCCAAGAGGAGCAGAGCCAACTTGTATAGGGGTGGCATTCTAACACCTCAAAGGGAACAGTCCCGGGAGTTTACTGGCTCTTTCTCAGGGCTGGCCTCTAACTTTCTGGCTCTCTCCCCTCTCCTTTCCTTTCTTTCCCCTTTTCCTTCCAGTAATAAAGCAACAATTTCTTCTTTCCAACCTCTGCCCGCAGCTCCTCTTCTGACATCATAAGAGCTCAACCACCCCAAGAATATCTTTCAAAGTATTTTCTTGAACAAACACAGTGGCATCTCTGAGTATAATTCTGGAGCCAGTTTTAGGGGAAAAAAATCCTGTTCATATCCTTATGTTTAAATTACAGGTTATCATATTAACTTTGTGGGGTTATTGGAAGGATTACCTAGGATAATCCATGCACCAGCTTTGGCCACATTACTGGCATAAAGTAAATGCAGGTAAGCAGAGACAGTAATTAGTGGGGGTGGTGATTGTTATAAATTCACTACTCGTTTGAGGTCAGGCAGCTCTGTGGCTCACATTAGAGAAAGTAGGAAGATGAAGGACTGGGGAAGCTCTTGCCACAAATATGACAAAGAAAATCACCATCAAAAGAGGGAAAGAGAATATTGAGCTGTACCAGGAAGCAAAAACAAAAAACAAACAAACAAAAGATACCAAAAACCTCTAGAGATTTGGAGGTACAGAAAAGCAAAACAAAAAGAATGGAGAAAAAAGGTGATGGGAGCAAAGTTGTGTCATGAAAATTTAGATAAACACGGTGAGAATCCCAATTTCAGTCCTAAGCCTGGTAGGTGAATGGCACTTACAGCCTCTCCTGGACTAGATCACGTAAATTTACTGAATGCAATTTAAAGAGTACAAAACAAGTTTTGGTTAAGGATTGTGGTATACAGACATATAAATCTCCCCCTCTCCTTCCCCCCAAATCTCAAAAAGAACAGAAAATGGAGATATATTTTTGTTGCCAATAAAATGAGGCTATGACTACATTCTTGAACCGCAAACGATGTAGCAAACCTGCCAAATGCTGTGAAATCTGGACCAAAATGAGGAAGAACACTGAGAACTAACAACATATCCTCAGACCTTGGGCAAGATGGACATCTCCCCTAAAGCGAGTGAGGTTACCCTGAATGCTATGCAAGGACTCTCTAAGTGATGTAAGCTCCAAGGGCACAGAGGGCCACTTTAGGAGAAGCCTGTGCCCGTAGAGACTCCGTTTGACACCACGGTGCATGGCAGATAAGAATGAAGGAGAAACCAAGGCAACACGCAATTTTTATCCACAGACAACCAGAGGTGAGGTGAGATGAAGAAATTGGAGGAAGACAGCATTTTTCAAGTTACTGACCCTTTAAATGCTGAAAATTGAACGATGATGTATATTCACAGGTTAAGAAAAAGAACAGATTTGGCGAGAGGCTATAGGAAGCAGTATACTGTTTGAGCTTCCCAGCACTGGTTCCCTTGCCCTACCCACTACCTTTCAGCAAGTATATGAGATGAATAATGATCAGAAAGAATCCCCCACACGGACGTGCTTTGACATGGAGAGAAAATAAAGAAGAAAAGAGTGTAAGACAGGAGACGCCCGGCTGGCTCAGTCTGTGGAGAGGGCGACTCTTGATCTCAGGGTCATGAGTTTGAGCCCCACATATTGGGTGTAGCACTTACTTGGGGGGGGGAAGAAAAAAAGGGAAGACAAAGAAAAATGAACAGCAAGAGAAATTTTCCAAGGAAATAGAGAAAGAGTTCAGACAAAGAGTTCTCTATATTCTCAAGGAAATTACAGGAGATAAATGTAAATGAAAAATAATACAGAGAAGAAAGTTGTACTATAAGCAACCAAAATTAGAATGAACTTACCTTAAAACAGATGGGACTTTCTTTCATTCGTTCAACAAGTAATTACTGAATACCCCATGCATGCCAGGAGGGCTGCCAAACGCTGGAGTTTTAGCAGGGTTTAAGATGGGAAGCATCTCTATGTTCATGGAGCTTATAATCTAGGATGGCAGGGAGGGGGGAGTAGAGAAAATGAAATACATAGAATAAATGTATGTAGTCCTATTAAAAAAGTAAAAGAGGGGTGTCTGGGTGGCTCGGTCAGTTAAGTGTCCAACTCTTGATCTCAGCTCAGGTCTTGATCTCAGAGTCCTGAGTTCAAGCCCACATTTCACGTGGAACCTACTTAAAAAAATTAAAATTGAAATTTAAAAAAAAGTAAAACAAGACTATATGACAGAAGATGAAAAGGTAAGTTTTTTTTTTTTTCTTTTTTGAGAAGGTAAGATCTTTAGTTTGGGTGACCAGGAAGAAGAGGTCTCTCTAACCATGTGCCATTTTATCTGAAACCTGGATTAATAACATGACTGATTCAAGTCTGCAAATATCTGGGGGGATATTCTAGGTGCATATAATAATAGTAAAAGAAGATGATAAGGAACAGGACAGATATGAGTGGCAATTAAAGAGTATCCAAAAATACATAATTGGTGTCTGCAAAGAAGAAATGAACAAATAAAACAGAAAATATGTTCAAAAAATATAATCGGAAAAACAATCCCAAAATAAATGTTTAAATCTGCCAAAGGCTTAAATCTGAAAGGATAATGCTGTTATGAGGTACTTGATATTTGAATGACCAACATCAGTATGTAAGAGTAATATGGATAAGCAGCCCTGAATCTGGGCTGGTCCTATGACTTGCTTAGACCAATAACATATTGTATCAGCTCTGACCTGTTCCAAGAAGCCTTGTGTACTTCTAGTCTCTCTTGCAACTCTGCTACCATTATGGGAACAGGCCAGGGCTCTTGTGCTGGAGGATGAGAGATCACACAACCGGGCCACCCCCTTGGCCCCTGCTGAGAGATGACCAAGTCTCACCACACATGTGATGAAGTGATTCCAGGGCAACCAGGCTCAGACCCACGTCCTGACCATAGATGTGTAGGCAATTCACCCAAGATCAGCCAACCCAGAGCAGCAGAACTGCCCCCACAGACCAGGACCCATAGAACTGCATGCTCTGATGAGTGCTGTTTGTTTTCCGCCACAAAGCTTTAGAGAGGTTCATTAGGCAACAAAAATTAACTGATAAATATCTAAATGTTTTTCATAATCTTTTTCTTGCCTTTGGTGAGATAATTTAGGACATGTCTTTTATAAGGAAATGTTCACCTGAAATTCAGCACATCTAATTCTATTTTGGTTTCTTCTTCTTCTGTTAAATTCAAGTGGAATTATATTTAACGCTTTTTATTAAAAATAGCTTTAGTAGTTGTTATTAGTACTTCTATTAAAAATAATTCATTCCATCAAAATTCTGTCAATTTATCTCTCTATCCTTTCAACCATATCTATGCAGAAAGAGATGTCAGGAATGGTGCTTACCAAAAGTTCATAGTTGTTCTTTCTGGTCATGTGCTTCCATAGTAAAATTTTCTACAATTTTTACATTGCTTTTGGTAGTTTTCTGTATTGTTTGAGTTTGTTGTGATTCATGGATATCAACTTTATAAAAACCAGTTGACCCATTCTTTTAAAAAGAGCTTGGCAGGTAATAAGGAAGTGCTCACAAAAGGACAGGGACATGTTGGAAGGCTGTAAGGGCAATGTGGGATCCTGGATTGGCTCCTAGACAGAAAATGGACATTAGTGGGAACACTGCTTAAATGTGAGTAAGGTTTATAGAGTAGTTATTTGTGTTGTATCAATGTTAATCCTTTGGTGGGTTCTTTGTGCCGTGGTTGTGTAAGACACTACAATAGGGGAAGTTGGGTGAAGGGTCAAGGGAACTTTCTGTACTGTTCCTGCACTGAAGTCTAAAATTATTTCAAAATGTAGCCAGAAAGGAGCACAAAGATCTATTAAATCATGTCAAGAGAAAGTTGCATTTGATCTTACTTTTGAAATGTAAAACTTTTCCTCTGTGAAATAAATGGGGTAACAGTTAAAAATGACTAATAACTAATACATCTAGTAAATAAAACTTGCTATTAGGTGTATGCTCTTCCTAATTCATAGTTTTAGATCTCCAAGATATTCATAGAAAGAAATCTGTTGTTGTAAATATTTATTGTCTGCAACCTATTATCTCTGTTGTTATTAATATATTGATAATATTTGGTCTATCTGGGATCAAATCAATTCTACATTCTGTACAAGCAGACGTTTGTATATTTATTATACTTCTACAGTAATTATTAATATACTTCCAGCTTAATTTTAAAGATGGCATTGATGTTAATCAGAGGAATAATAAAGGAAATCGAACACAAGGTTACATCTTTGAGGTAGTGAAACATGGCAAATACAAAAGAGATACCAGAAAGGATGCTGCCTGCTATTTGTGATGCGTCGAGGGAACACCATTTGGTCCAGGTTGAAACAGCACTTTCTTTAGAAGAGGAGAATTGTATGTACACACATAAACATACGTACTTATACATACATCTTATACATACATATGCGTCGAAGTATGTTTGTGTATTTATAGGTAGTATATATTTATACTACTCTTTACATCCATTTTGGCGCCATGACAAAATGATATCCATATCACACACCATGTGCCCAAACACTCTTCACATTTATAAATAAGCAACTCCAGTATGCTCCAACTGTTTCACAAAGGCAGCTCTTTTTAAAAAGAGCTGAATAATTCCATACCAGGTTCATTGCAGAGGAATTCCCTGGTGGGTTCGGAAGCGAATAGGAAACAACAGGAATCTTAGAAACTTGTAACTGACCAATTAAACTGTATTTTGGAAACAGTACTGACTCGGTAATAACTCACACCAAGAAGATTATACGTGCTTATGAAGTTGTATGTTCGCCTCTCCAATGCTACTGTCAAGTCAGATGTCAAGAACGTTAATTAGTGAAAGGAAGGGGAGGCAGTCAGTGAAGTCTGTCAACAGAGCCCTTGCTGTGACTTGAGTCCCGTGGTAGCTACATGGAGGCGTTCTTTGAATGCAGGAGACAATATGTGATAAAGCACGTAGTAAAGAACATAGGAAAAGTTGTTCAAAAGCCGTTTACCAAACACAGGTACTCTAATTGTAAATGACCAAAAACTGGTTCCAGGTTGTTCAGCTCACCAGCGTGTGGGTATGGGCTCTCTTGAGTTTTATTTCAGCTCTTGCGCTGTGTTCGTTCCTTATTTGATTGGCGCATGCCCTATGTCAGAAGGTCTCTCCAAAATAAATGACAGAATTCAGAGATATCTTTAAAGTCCATTGATAATTTTCCAATTCTGGATATTCTACTAGTTAGCCCTCAGCCAGTAGCCCAGGTGTAAAACAGGGAAGAAAGAGAATCCCACATTAAAACCAACATGTTTCCTTTTCTCAACACTCCTGCATCTTACCCTATTGAGGTATCATGGCTCATGCAAATGGCTGTGGATTGGTGTGACAATTCATTTTTTGTTCAACTTCTTTTAGCCCTAGAATCTAATCAAAGGCATTTCTTTTGTGCAACATCACTCTGAAGGCAACCGAGTGGGACCTGGCAGGCGAGTGTTGCTAACAGAGCCCACATCTGTCTCTTGTCCATCAGTGTCATGGCTAGCTCAGAAGCTGGCAAAGCATTTTGCAGCTTTACAAGTTGCTTCTCAATCCATTTAAAATTAACCCCAGTTCAAATAAAAAATTACACAGACTGAACAGGTTTTTTTGAATATTAATTTCATAAACACATTGTCGGAATTATAAATGAGCTTTGCCTAAGGAGGAAAATGAAACATACCAAAATGCTTTATTTTTTGGAAAAATGTCCACAAATGACTACATATGTTTCTATGAATTTTTGTTCACCCTCTAATGTATTCAAAATAATTAAGAGAGGACAACCCCCCCCCGCCACCAATACAATTATTCACATATTCATTAAGCAAATAGTCTCGCCTCGAGCCCAGAGTCTGGCATGTAACCACAAGTCAGTCCCCTCTCTGCAACTTTCCACCTTGTCGCCAGACTTTCTCCCACCACCTGAAGATTCATATTGGATACCAAGTGGTCCCAATAGCTCACCCAGGCAAGCAATAATGTCCAGGCCAAAGTCCCTAATGTATTTTAGGCATCTGCTGATAAAGATGTATTGGGTGTTGTTTTGTTTTGTTGTCTTTTGCTCTCTACATGGGGATGTTCCCCTTCTCCTGGCAAAGAAGGAAAACGGGGCTGAGCGGGCCCTGCTGCAGCCAGCAACGTCGCCGTCCACTCTGTAGGAGCAGGAGGACTCGAGAGGGGGAAGAGACCCAGTGGTCTCCTTTACCTTCTAATCTAAAGCCAAGTGTCTTATTTTCAAGCCCGAGGTTTTTAAACAATCTCATTGATGTTGTGTAGCCAGCAGCTGGGTGCAAAGCTCAAGACTTGCCCCGAGGGACAAGTCTCTTGACTCTGAGACCACTGTGCCACCTGTGTGTTCAGATGTCACCCCTTCTCTCTGGAGAGCCAGGCCAACTGCCAGACCAGCTGCAGAACTCATTATTTGTATGCAATACTTGACATGGACATAAGACATGGTACCTTCGGTGACAGGTGGGATGTCCATATAATTTAGCATCTGAACTAGACACTTTGGAAAGAGGGCACTATTAATAATCTCACCAGGTCAACAGATATGAATGGAGGCTGTCCCAGGCAAATGGGGACACATGGCTATGCTAGCCAAAGGAGACCTATTCAGGATGCCTGAATTTTCTCTTTAGTAGGTTTGCACTGAAGACATATATAGCTTTCTCGAGGCCCCACCTCCAGAGTTATATTGCCTGGAAATAATTTTGAGAATGTATTTTGGGGTAAAACAGATTTGTTGAAGAAAATGTCTTCATAAATGTGTAGCAATGACTACAGAAGTTCTCGTCCCACTTTGCCTTCCCACTGTGGTTGGAGGAGATTCTAGAATTAGAAACAAAACCAAAAAATGAAAGACCTGATCTGAGGGCTTAATTTTGCCCTTCAGGAAACAAACATACAGAGTGGCCAGTGGGTTCTGTAAAAATGTTCCCCATCTATCTTCCACCTTGTGCTCATTTGGTCTGCATTTGACTGACTCTCATTTCATGTTTTGAGAAAAGTTATTGTATCTACAGCCTAGAAACTTTGAAACACTTTGTCACTATCAAGGACGTTGCTCACGTGGGGAGGGCTCATGATCTCTACCAGACCACGCCGCACGGTCCAGTGGGCATCATTTTATGAAAGCATAAAAGCTTTCGTCTTTCTTTATTTGAAATACGTTTGGGATACCATCTCCGACAAAAACTGCAGTCGTTCAACAAGGAGAGAGACAGAGGACCAGGAGCTGGCCAGGAAGAGGGCCAGGTCTGGGGCCGCGGAGCAGGGAGGAGTGTAAATAAAGTAAAGGCCTGAGCAGAGCTGCAAGAAATATTTGGCATTCCTGGCTTCCCACAAAGGGTAGGTCAAGGGGAGGGAACAAGCAGTTGGGATGGAGTGTACACCACAACTATTCTTTCTCAGGCCAAATCCAGTCCACTGTATCACAGAAACGTCCCTGGTGGGAAGACCCTGAGTTTACTCCACAGTGTGGCAAATGCTCCGGGTAATTACACGCGATGCCTGTCTATCTGCAGCACAGGGTCAACGTCTGTGGCCAAGACAGCTGCTGGCTTGGAGGCTGTGAGTTAAATCCACTTTGACGAACAACCATCCGTGCTTTTAAGGGACGGAGCCCTGGAAGTGCCCTTCCGCAGGCCCTGGTTGGCACAGAGTCCACTTTCTCGGGGTGTGCCTACAGGCGGGCTGTGTCAGAGCCCTGCTATCAGCTTCTTGGATGGGGATTTTGGAAGAGGAGCACACTCGCTGTTTCCTGGGTAGTGAATTAAAGACGTGCCTCTCTTTTCTCTGAAACTTGGGGGAAGGAAAAAAAAAAAACCCATCATCAACAACAACATAACCGCACGTACATCAAGACAAAAACAGCAGTTTGAGTTGAAAAGAGATTTGGTCATCAACAGGCTTTCTTTCTGCCCACCTCTCTGGTCAGGGGGCTTTGGTCCTGCAGCCAGATCTATAGAATGCTGGATTGAGACGCCTTCACTAGGTCCCCAGCAGCGGGAATTTCCAGCTACTGGAAATACCCAAGGCCAGCATAAGCTCATTTGTTTTTCTTAGTTTGAGTCTCAAGTTATAGACTATGTAACAGGTGCTTAATGTCCTCATGTGCTGCTGAGACAAACATCACAGGATGGAAGTATGCACGGGAAATGGGACACTGCGACCCAGGGCCAGCATGTGGACAGACTGCATGTAACCCTTCTCCTGGGAGTCAGAGAAACGAAGTGTCCAGGTGACAAATTCTGAGAAGGTGCCTCCCATCGCCGGGCCCAGGGAAGGAGGCTGGCCTTCTTGTCTCCTCGTACCCTCTGTCTCATGGCCCCAAGTGAAGTGGTGATCTGGAAATCACATTAAGACCTTGATATGTGGCATGAATTGTTTTGGAGCATTTTTCTTTTTGTTTCGTTCTCATGAACAAGGAGTCCTCATACAGTGGCCTCACATCTTGCTTTTCCTGAGACCGTCCTAATTTCTGCTGTTTTTGTATGCTCATCCTATATAAGTATGCTAGAATCACTTTCCCTCAATTTCAGGTTCAGCAAACATGGTTGCAGAAATCCTGGAGCACCTGTGCATTTTACAGGAAGAGCAGAGGAGGAGAGAAGGGAGGGGCAGACGTGGAGCACCGAGTTTATGACCGGTGACGCACCAGGAGTCTGCACAGTTGGGATGTTTAGCTCCCAGAGGGCTGGGCCTTATTGCTCTGATTTTATTTATTTGTTATTCTTATTATTTTTTAAAGATTTTATTTATTTATTCATGAGAGACAGAGAGAGAGAAGCAGGCTCCCAAGGAGCAGGGAGCCCGATGCGGGACTCGATCCCAAGACCCTGGGATCCTGACCTGAGCCGAAGGCAGACCCTTAACCATCTGAGCCACCCAGGAGCCCATATTGCTCTGATTTTAGAAGTGAGGAAACGAGCTCAGAGAAGTACAGCAGCCCGCCCGAGGTGTTTGGCTATGAAGCCAAACTTCGAATCCAGATCTGTCGGATTCTAACACCCGTGGCTTTTCTACCACTGTGCAAGTCGCTTATTCTGTTCTCAGGAAGCTTAGGCATTCTTAAGAAGCTAAGATTTATAAACATGAAAACTCTAGATAACAACGATGAGAAATAATGTGTTACATTATGACAAATGGTCTGTCCTACTGATCAGATAAGTTACCCATCTGTTGCAAAATGTGATCCATGTATGCACCCAGGTTTTATTCTCAGTGGAATAAATTTCCATTTTTTCATAATTTCTCAAGGAGGATTCCAAATTCAAGGGAGACTGGAGTGTCTTTCAACCCCATGTGGGGCCTGGAACTCCAAGGAATCCAGACCCTCCAGTCAAGATGCTGGCTCTGCTCAGGAGGCACCCCCCGCCCCCACCGCCCCGGCTCTGTCAATGTCACGCCACATGCTTGATGATGGCACAATGCTGCAGAAATGGAGGCGGGTCCAAGGGTAGCCTGCCAGCAGGTAGCAAGGGCTGTGATGCTTTGCAAGTACTGTCAGCAAGAAAAATACTTTCCATT
Organism: Eumetopias jubatus; assembly: GCF_037043125.1. Lineage (NCBI taxonomy): Eukaryota > Metazoa > Chordata > Mammalia > Carnivora > Otariidae > Eumetopias > Eumetopias jubatus. Next base: position 31,211,728 of record NW_028274815.1, read on the forward strand.
CCATAAACGTTCCCTGGGTTCCTGCTGCATAGAAAGCACAATGTTGAAACATGCTGGGGCTAGGGGCTTACAATAGAGGGAGATAGAAAACACGACTGTGTAAGAAAAATGCCATCTGATTGGTACAAACAATACACTCTGCCACTTCCAGAAGGGAGTGATCTCACTGCATCTTCTGGAGAGATCAGGGGAGGAGGCATTGGGCATAGGCCTTGAAGTATGTGTAGGAGTCCAACAGACAGGGGTGGGGAAGGAAAAACAGAAGCTAAGGCTCAAGGAAGAGAATACAATCTGTATAAACAGCAGTGAGTCATCCAGTGTGTCTGGATTGTAGAACATATGTGAGGGAGTAGTAATAAGACTTATTTCTGGGCTTGCTCTTCACCTTGAACTTCAGTCTATGAAAGAGTCATCACTTCTGGCTTGTCCTCCTGAGGATACCAGACTCTCTCAGTCAGCAGGCGGCACTTGACCCATGGGCAGGAGGCCGAGCTGCTCTCCTGTATGTGTGCATATGAGGACCAGGGATGCACGAGCAGCAGTGTTTCCTCACTGAGGAATTCGGCCTGGCCTGGAAGAACTAGCCTTGCTGGCCTCAGAAGCTGATCTGGCCCTGTTCCTGACCTCCTGCTTTCTCTGTCCTAAACTCTGAGCCCTTGGACAGAAGGCCGGGTCTTGTAGCCAGGGGACACTGAGAAGGCCATGTCTCACAGGGGCCCTTCTCTCAGGTCCCCAAAATTCCTGGGGTGGGTGGCCAACACCCCCCTTTCCCTCTGGCTCCAGGCGATGGCTACCTACCCATTAAGCCAGAAGATGTTTGCCTATAGGATAGAGTCTGAGTGTCAGTCTGAGGTTTAAAACAAAACAAAACAAATTCTGCCTCACTGCATCTGAGACTGTTGACGTCGGGTGAAGTATCTTCTCACAACAACGCCAGGCACCATTAGCCTTCCTGTGAACAGAAGTGAGCAATTAAAAAACTTGCTTTAGCTCTTCCCTCATTTCCTTGCCCTGTGAAAGCGTCTGGCTCTAAATGGGGCCCCCAAATGCTCAGTGTGATGTCTGCTACCCATCACAGCTGACTGGGGAGTTGTTGGAAACGCAGATGCTGGGCTCACCCCAGACCTGATGAATCACAACCCCGGGGGCTGAGAGAGAGAGGTCTGCGGGTTTTGTTTTTCATGTATCTCCCCAAATGATTATTGCGCACAGCCAGGGTAGAAACCACTGCCTCAGGCAAACGTCTTATAACTTTTGGTATTCACGTTACCTAGTCGTTGCATCTTAGAATTTCCAGCTGGGAAGAGTTCTGGACGTCAGTGAGCACAGCTCTTTCTAAATTCATGGGAGCGGGATGCGAGTCTTGGAACTGGGGACATAGCGGGCGGTGTGTCCTCAGTGGGTCTGACTGGAAAGCAACTTTTCTTGGAGCCCAGATTGGCATCTCTGGGAGCCTAGAGTGCTGGTCTAGCTCAACTTTCTCTTCATGCATTTGAAGAAAGAGTGCTGATGCGCCCAATGGCACAGAGCTCTTAGACCTGTAGGCTCATGTCCCTTGCCCGTGCTGCTGTGGGCTGACCCCCTCCATCCCCTGGCTCGGGGAGAGGATGGTAGGTGCGAACAGATGAGGCACTTGTGGGAAAACCATGTCCTAGAAGTGTGTGAGGTGATGTACGCTGTTTTGACTTGGGCTTTTTCTGAGCCTTGTTTTGAGACTACAGCAACCACTGAAATCACAGAGCATCTTAGAATCATTGAGGAGAGGAGAACTTTTTGTCTCCTGAGTCCCCAAATCTGAATTCCAGATTTGGGGACTCAGTAAGTGAAAATTCTCTACGTGCACCCCACCTTGAGCGCAGCTTCCGTGGTGGGTTCTGAGTGCCTAGAGCAATGAATGAAACAAAAAGAAAAATGCTCCAAAACAATGGAGTCAACCTCCATCCCCAGCGGCTGTCTAGGCTGCCATGGTCACCAGGGGTGGAAGGTGTAGAAGAGAGGAGGATGAGCAGCAGGAGCACGGGAGGCCACAGTGCGAGGCAAGAGGAAGCTGGGGGTGGGGGCTGGGAGGACAGAATGAGGCTGTTCTGATCCCTCACCGGCTCAGATCGCTGGCTGCACATGCTCACCTGGCACCTGACACCCTGCCCGCCGCCAGTAAAGCGGATCCTTCATCAGATGATGCAAGGACCGTGAACTTATGAAGTTATCTGCTTTACACCAGCAGGAAGTCTAAGCATGGAGCCTTGTTCCTACAAATTGTTCAGTGAATATATAAATAATGATGGGATAATGATGTACCAAGAGTGACACAGCAAGGAACCTTTCCATCTTCAGAGGAAGACTGCTCTTACACACACTCTCCCAGGGAAACTGCCCTCTCTTCCAGAAGGCAAGCCTCTCTGGGTATTTGGGGCTGCCTGTTGACCCCCATTCCTCTTCAGCCCATTAGTCAGAGACAGAGCTGTTCCTAGATAACACCCTTACACACACATGCATACTTAATCTGTTTACTTTCGGATCTTGCCCAGAAGCCTCCAGAAACCCAGACCGGGTCCTGGGTTCCCAGGTCCAGAGTTTTTGTAGCAAGAAAAGCCATTTTAATCTGAAACTTTTAATAGCATATAAATAAAGTGATCCAGGCTCCAAACGGCTCAGGCAAGGCCACCCTACACAGGGCTGTGACTATCACAATAGGTGATTGTTTTAAAGTGTTTTAATGGGTCTCAAAACATCCTACATAATATCGGCCTCCACTTCAGTCCTCCTGACAGGCTCCAGTAAATAACATGAGTTGACAGGAATAAAACAGCTTGCTCAGGAGTAATTGAGTGGAATTAGAATGAGCAGACAAGAAAGAAAAATTGGTGCTTGGGTCACAAGGAACTTTTTGTTAGGAGCGCCCTGGGGGATTTGGTGGGATGTGGTCCCGCTGACTAATCACCAGTATAGAAAGTTTACAGTCTCTCCACCATGCCAACGTCTTTAATAACTTGAAAAGCACAAGAGGTGGCTGTTAATTTCAAAGACAGTTATATGAAGCTTTTATTGAGTGTGGCTCAGAGTATATAGTTAGCAGCCTGTAAGATAATGAACCCTTTAAATAGGATTTTCAAAAAAAAAAAAAACCCCAAACCCTGTTTTATTTTTGCTTGAGCCAAAAGAACAGCAATTTTCTCCTCTTATTTTAAAAAGTAGAAAGATGTATATAAAGTAGGATCTCTCCACTGCACATGAGAGAGGCAGCTTTCTTCACCGAGGGTGTCTGCTGCACCATAGGGCCCTGAGCATGTAGATGGATGAAGCGGACGTCGTCCTGACACGCCTCTGCCAGGAAGAGTGCGGCGCGGGAAGGGAGGGGTCACATGTGTTGGATACCACCCTCGTCGCCCTGTGAACATTGGCTCCCGGGGCCTCTCTCCCCACCCTTGACTGGCAAGACTGAGAAGAGGTGGGGCCCCCTCATGCCCCCAGATGTCACGAAATGGGCAAACCAGAGACCAAACCAGTGGCTTCTTGAGTTTAAAGAGAAAAAGAACCAACCCAGGAAAGAAGCAGGATTTCACATTGCTTCCCCAGGGGCATGCTGGGGGCCAGAGCCCATGGGTGAGGAGCAAGGTGGGCAGACATTGCCTTTCCAGCCTAGAACCGGATGAAGTGAAGTGAGCAGCTGATGGGCTTGGCATCTCCAAGGCATGGTGACGGGGCCCTCCCTTTACCCCCTGGCAACATCTACGATTTGTGCTTTTCTCAGTGTCTCTCCTGCCCCGTCTCCTCCTCTTCTCCCTCTCTCAGTCTCCTTCCCTCCCTTGGCCTCCACCCCACTGCACTATATGTATAAGCGTGTGAAGAGACTGAGATAGAGAAGTGTGCCCAGCCCCCTTTGGCAATCATCTGTTGTTTCCTCACCCTATAGTTCTTATAGTCAATATTCATTAACCCCTTGCCAAGAACAGGGCGTACAAATGTGACAAGGGCAGACAGGGCTCCTCCTCTCCCTCCCTCCACCCCCAACCCCCAGGTCAGTCCTACGGGGTCCAGCTGGTAGTGGGCAGGGACAGTGTGGTGAAAGGGCAGGTGCTATCCCAACTGCAGGACCAGGTCTGCGGCTGGCCTCTGCTGTCTTCCTCCTTCATTCCAGGTGCCTGTGTTATGCCAGCAATGGCTTTCACCATAGGGCTCCCTGGGCTGAGGAGCAATGGGACCAAATCCTATTGACCAAGGACTAAAAAAACAAAGCAAAACAAAACAAAGAAACAGGCCTTCTCTGAGCCAGTCCTGTGGTGCAAAGGAAATAATGTAAACAGAAGATTAGTTAAAGGAAAATGAATTATTTCCTGCCCCAGCACTAGCAACAAGCAGAATCTAAGAACTTAATTCAGTCTTGTTGTTAGCAACATACGCTCTGGCTTCACTCTGATTTTTTTTTTTTTTTAAGACACACGTCTGTCCCTCACATGATCTGGAGAATTTAGCCATTTCCAGCAGTTTATTCTGCAATATGCATCAAGTCTGACCTCTTCCCGAGCCATCAGTGCTTGCTAGCCCAGGAAAACCCCTTCTAGAAGCTTCTGGGATCCGGTGAGCCCTGAAGGAAAACTCCTCACTCATTTCCAGCGCTTTGGGAACGTGCTGGGAGCTGCATCCGTGGGAGTTGTGGAATGCTTAGGAAGGCGGTTTGTTGGCCACATTGCATTGGAGCCTCGCACAGATTCCTGCTGGTCTAGGACGTATAAAGAAGCCAGGGAACAGCCTTGTTTTAGGAAAAGAGAGAACTGCTTCTTCTAAAGCTGTCAGGGAGCAAAACAGTCTCGGGGTGGGGGTGGGGGTGTCAAATTGACTTTTCCACGGGTCCTAACAGAGGCAGGGATGTCTGAATGCACTTTTAAAGTTGTTATGCTCTAATTGTTAGTGATTCCCAGCCCTAGCGTCCTAGAAGCACCTGAGAATGAGTCTCAATGTGAGTTGCTGTTCCCCTTGCCCCACCTCCACCACAGGAAACGCCTTGGGTGGGACCTAGGAATCTGGATTTGTAACAAACTCCCTTGGTGACCTTCATGCAACCAGTACGGTGCCCCCACCCATGAAGCGACGGTGAGTGCTGTCACCCAGGGGCTGCCCACACGGCAGGGACGGCAAAAGGAGCTAAGACTGAGATGTTCTGGAGAAGCTCTTTCTCAGGAAAGGTGGATCTTGGAGTTTGGTAAGGCGAGGGAGAGGGAATGCTGAGTCCCGGGCGCTCCCGAACACCTCCTTCTTAAGGATGCCAGCTTGCTCACTCGCTGTCCCGCGTCGCTCCGCGGGCTCCCGGCAGCCCCCCGAGATGCGGTCAGGGGGCGGAGGCGTGCCGGAAATGCCAGCGTGGGACAGATACCCCCGCTGGAGGACACTGGTGAGATGCCCTGAAGATGCCCTGTGGGTCACGCCCAGTACTAGGCTGGGGGCGAGGCGGGGGTTTCTGGTCAGCCTGAGACTCCACAAAATCGTCTCCTTTTGCCTTCCCTTCAGACCCACCGCACCTGTCATGGCGGCCTGTGCCCGGCGCGCATGCGCTGGCTGCCCAGGGCTCCTCCGGCTGCTCAGGGCGCTGACCAGCCTGCTCTGAGCCGTCCCTTCGGATTGCAGTGAAGCCCGGAGAGAGGCCGGACGCGTTTCTGACCATCTGGAGTAGTATAATCTCCCCTAGAAGCATTTGACTACGAATCTTCTGGGCAAGGAAGGAGCTTGCTTCCTGATGCAGAGCCCATTTTTTCCACGGGGAAAGAAGTACCTTCTGAGCTCGTATCCAGAGTTTGCTCTTTTTAATGGTAAAACACAGGTATGTGACCATTCAGAGCTTCTCTTCCGGCCAGTGTGGGGTATGGATGTCTGAAGTGGAGAGGCCACCTGTGCCTCACGACTGGGGTGGGTCAGAGCCGTGGTTGGGATCCGCCTCGGCCTCTGGGAAGAAGGTTCTGCACCACTAGGCACCCGGGAAGCTGGGGACAATGCAGTCCCAGTCCATCAACAACTATTTACTGAGCCCCTGCCATTGTCAGACATTCTTCTGAACTGTTGATCTTATGAATTAACTTTTAGAAAAGTCAGGGACACACGGGCTGTATTGGAAGATTATTTTTTTTTTTAAGATTTGTTTATTTTGGAGCGAGAGCGAGCGAGTGGGGGAGGGGCAGAGGGAGAGGGAGAGAGAAAAAGAGGGAGAGAGAGAAGCAGACTCTCCTGAGTGAGGAGCATGCCGACACCGGGCTTGATCCCACAACCCTGAGATCATGAGCTGAGCTGAAAACCAAGAGTTGGACGCTTTACCGACTGAGCCACCCAGGCGCCCCTGTATTGCAGTTTTGTAACCGACTGTAACACCACCCAACCAACCCCCCCTTTCCATCTCTGGCACTTACCAGACTCCGCATGGTGAGTCTGCATTTTCTGGAGGATTCAGAAGACACCTGGTGTAACACATCCCCTTCCACACCCAGCTGCCAAGAAGTTCTGTCTTTAAGGCGGACTGAGCAGGCTTACTGTCAGGAGTCTGGAGCACTAGTAAACTTATCTTGTGATGTTGTGAGTGCAGCAGGTTAGTGCCCTGGATGGAGTCTGGGTGTGTGGAAACTCCTCTTCTTCAGAACCGGAGTGACAGTTGTAGGGATCAGGTAGTCAGGGGCATCATCCCAGCACAGACAACCAATGAGGGAGCTCTGAGAGTCAGGGAAACACTCATCACTTGTGTTCTTTGTGTCCTTGACACTATCCAGGCTCCAAAAGGAGAAATGCTGAGGTTGTCTGCACCTAGCCAGGGCTTCAGAGGAGATGCCTCTTCCTCCCGCATCCTGACAGGAGAGCCTTGCCCTGACCCTATGGCAGCAGCACTGGGGAAAGCATCCCGAGCAAGGAGCCTCCTCTTGCTCCCTTGGTTCTAAACCTCTCTTCCCAGTCTTGAGACTGGAGTGGGTGGTGGGCAGCTCAAACCACTCCCCTCACCCTCCCAGTCTGACTTGGGAGGAAGTGGAGCTGGAATTCTACCACTCACTTATTCATCCATCCCTCTGTCCACCCAATATTTATTGAGCTGCTACTAGGTCCTCTGGAACCCACCCGGTGACCTGCTGGTCCAAGTGCCATGTACACACTATGGGGAAGGTACTAGCAAGAGGACACTAGGCAGGCCAGGTCAGGCCCTGGGAGGTCATGCGGCAGAGCAAGGGTGAGGCAGGCAGTGCCCAGCACCAGAATTTGGGTGGTATCCAGGAAGCCCTCAGGCAGTGCTAGTGTATGGAGAGAAAGCTGATACCATGGGGCTCCTAGGGGGCTGTGGTCATAGTGTCCAGAAAAGCTGGTCTGCACCCCTCCTCTGCTGAGCTTCTGCCTCCCCTCTCACCCCCCCACTCAGCCCTGCCCTTGTGCCCAGTTCACCTGAACATGAAGGGCAGGTACAGGTGCAAAATAGACATTTCTCTCCCACAGGGGCAGCATAGAAAGATCCAAATGCTTCAACAGTGGTTGTAGTTCATTTTCTGAGGATGTCAGCCAGGAGATCACAGGAGCCCTGATATTTGGGCCTTGCCCTACAGGTTCCTCTGTCTGGGGGCATCCCATGGGTACCCTTCTCACAGCTAGGAGGGTGAGGCCAGGGACAGGGGCGCATGTCCCAGAGACACCTCTCCTGAGAGCTGGTGCCAAAGGATCGCAGTCATTCCCACTGTGCAGGGCTGCATTTCACCTGGCGGGCTCGTGCTTCCTCTTCACCGTGTGCTTGTCTATCCCCGGGACTAGATGGGGGCCTTTTGGATTTCCCAAGTATCCCCTCCTTCCATTTCATAGATAGAAGGCTTTTTTTTTTTTTTTTTTTTTAATCACAAGGTTGTTTGCAAGGCAGATTAAGCCTAGACTCAAACCGTGAAGTCATCGAATACACCACAGTCTGGTACCAGATAGCTGAAGTGAAGAGTCCTTGAGCTGATCATGACATTCAGGTGCTATAGCACTCTGATCAGGAAAGGATGCAGGGAAAGCCGCTGAAAGCCTGTCTCCACGGCCTCGCGGCTTTGATCTCTGGTGAAGTGGCGATTAGTGTAGACAGCGAGCCATAGGTCTTGATGCGTCCATTCAAGCTGGTGACTGCAATTTCCCCGGAGACAGAAGCACAGAAAAGTCAGTAAGTGTTGGGCTGAGCTTTAACCAGCTGTCTCCTCAGAGAAAACCCAGCTGTAGGGGAAGATAGCTGGACCGGCCTCAAGACAAACATCTACACACCCTGTGCTCTTCAGTCCAGGGGGAGGGCTTGTCAAGGTGTCAGCGGGCAACCGATGACTCTGGTCTTAAGTAAGAGCCCTTCAGTGGGCCGCAGCCTCTCATTACAAATGAGGATAACCGCGCCCTGATCTGAGAGGAGTTCCTTCTTTGGCCCCCCAAAATGCCACCAGCTGGGCTGCAGACAGCTCGCTCCTAAACTGGGGCCTCCGGCTTCCATGGTGGTTGAGTCCATGTGGTGGAAATTCAGACCTCTACACCAATCCTCCCTTCATATCCCCGGGTAATTGTCTTATATTTCTAGGCAGACAGTTGAAATTTGGTCGTGGTGTTATTTTTGCCACTTTTGGCCAGCAAATGTAAATGCAGTACCAGGAAAGCACTGAGTCCACAGAGTTGGGGGGTGGGTAGCGGGCACAGCTGCCTTGTGATGGGGAGCAAGAGTGGCCACAGATCCCAACGACAGTCCCAGTTCCCCTGAGACAGTTCCGGGCCATGCCGACTGTCCCATCCAGTTTACACTTGCTTCTCTCCAACCTCTCCTGTTTTGGCAATGAATTATAGAGCCACTGGAGGGGAGGTCACTTCCCCAGTCCCAGGCTTTATTTGAAGGAATTGATGTGCACGGGCCCTTGGCTTTGGGTGAAGGAAGCATCTGGGCTCAGGTGGTTGGGGTTGAGTCAGGACACAGACAGAGTCAGGGGCCTGGTCTTGGGTCTTCTCTCCTTCAGGCACCACAGGCTGATCCTGAGACTCAGTGAGTCTGGCTGAGGGACTCCACTGGTGAGGCATCTTGTGAAATTTGGGGGAGCAGGGCAATCTTCACACTTTTGTGCTGAAACAGAGGCAGCATCTGACAGGACCTGGGAGGTCCCACAGCCCAGGGGTGGGGAAGCAGGTTGTGTCACAGGGCTCCAGCTCCCCCCCTCCCAGGGGATGAGCACGCGGCTCCTAGGGGAGTCCCCAGCGGAGGCTAGGATAGCAGTGCAGGGTCCTGTAAGCATGCAGGCAAGGGCCAAGAGGCGCTGCAAGGTAGGTGTTCATGTCAACATGCCTCACTGATAACATCAAACTGGGGATGCCTGAGAACACTGGCTCACCCATGAAATGGGTACTTTGTTAAGACCTGACGCAAAGGCTGTGGTCTTCTTCCACCCCAGAGTCCCTTTAATTCCTGCACAGCTAGTACTTTGTGATAGGCCCTCCCTTTCTAGAACCTCCCTTGGGGCTCCTTCTCTCCCCTCCCAGACGGCAAGCTCTCCCAGGGCCGGAGATTCATCTTTGCCTCCCTTGCAGAACCTAACCATACTCTGTTTCAGGGGTGCTCAAGCAATACTGGTTGAACCAGTGAATTAAAGGCCATGAAATGCATGCACCTAATTCTCCAGCTTGGCAGCAGCTAGCAAAACTTGAAGCCTGAACTTATCAAGGAAATTCATAAAATGAATTCAGGAAACACCCTGGCCCTTTACACTCCCCTTTAGTCCAGGAAATGCTGGTGATCTTTATGTGCTCTTTATGTGCATTATTAATTGACCGGTTTCTTAAAAATGAAAATCCCCTCCTAACCACGATTTTTCTGAGGTAGAATCACTATTGTATTTTATTTTATTTTATTTTATTTTATTTTATTTTATTTTATTTTATTTTATTTTATTTTAAAGATTTTATTTATTTATCTGACAGAGAGAGAGAGCACAAGCAGGGGGAGCTGCAGACAGAGAGAGAGGGACAAGCAGGTTCTCCGCCAAGCAGGGGGGACCCAATGTGGAGCTCGGTTCCAGGCCCCTGGGATCACGACCCAAGCCAAAGGCAGATGAGAGGCTTCAGGGACTGAGCCACGCAGGTGCCCCTAGAGTCACTTTGTTATGTAAATGAAGGTGTGAGAAGGTAAGAGGCCCGAGGGAGAATTTACCTTACTGGAAAAGCTTTAGACTCATGTTGAAAGATTGGTTTAGAGCCCCAAGTCGACATGCTCCTTCTGGGGACCCACTGGGCCACAGAGCAAGGAGCGCCGGTTCTCAGCTGCCATGTTGGGTCTGCATGGCTTCCAGGGGAGTTGGATACTTTTTAATGAGACATATTTCCCCTATTTAACCACACATTCCCTGCACAGATGGTATTTATGCTCAGGAGATGACTCACACTCTTTGTCAGCATACCTTTCTATATTAAATACCCCATCAAGTTTATGCTCACTGGACTTCAGAGTGGGCTGGGCGGTATTAAAAGATCCTCTTCATTCTCTCTAGGAGGTGTGTGGCTTTTGGAATTTACCCCCAAGTGCCCCTTTCTCTAGACTATGACTTCGTGGGACATCTCTGTTTCACATCTGGGTTTAGAGCCTAACTCTACCACTTAACTAGCTATGTGGTCTTGAGATTCTTACTGTCTCTGTGCCTCAATTTAAGTACTTATAAAATGAGAACAATATTACTGATCCCCTAATGTTGCTGGGAAAATCAAATGGGGTTGTGGCACGGGAAAAAGATTGAAGCAAATATTTTTTGAACGAAAAAGTGACTAAAGCAATAATAGAACTATAAAAAATTATCAACCAACCCATCGTATATGACTACTGTTTATGTATCTGAGAAACAGTTCTAGGTTCTTGAGCACACACTATCTTAGGGTAAGTGAAAGGACGGGGATGTGAACCTACATCTCATGGGCATCCAAGATCATGCTTTTAACCCCTGCTTGCATTGCCTCTTCCATACTTGTAATAAACTCCTTTGTCACTAGAGACTCCCTGGGATACGATGATGAGGTTCTTTAACTGTGGCTTCCTTTACTCTAATGTAACTGAGATTCTCACACTTTTATAATTTACTGAGTTTAAGAGGAAAATATTTCTATGACATGTATTGGCATGAACAAAGATCTTGGTGTCTACATTAAGTAATCAATGCCAAATATTGGAATCAAGTACCCAGAATCTGTTACCTGTTAGTCTGAGCAAAGAGTACATTAGGCTTATGCCCCAGAAATAACTTTCCTGAAAGTGGGGACAGGAACTAGTCATTCACTACTTACTTTCTGGTCGGTGAAACTGAAGTACATCACAACAACTCTACACTTTGGGCAGATAGTGGTCTTCCCTTTCCAGTTGCCAGAAAGTTTCATTTTTCCTTGGCACCGTGTTTTCGTGGGTTCTGGTAACTTTCAGTGACTTTGAATTCCTCCAGCGTCACTATAAAAGAGTGTACAAATGTTTGCTCAGAACAATGCTAGATTCTGTGTGGTTGCTTCAAACGATGGCGGTCCTGGCCTTCGTTATAGAATCAACATAGGAACTATCATTTATTATTAGATTCCTATGTTCGAGGGGCTATGCGAGGCACTTCATGTATATTACTAAGGTCAGGGTAGGCCAGTTTATGCTGTAATAATAAAGACCACCAAAGTTTTAGTAGCTAATAATAAGTTTACTTCTTGATCTCATTAAATGTCTACTGTAGGTTGGCTGGGGGGCTCCACTCCACATTTCTTCACATGTCAACCTGGAATAAAAGAAATTCTACCTACTCCATCTGCCTTGCTAGTTGCCGTGGCAGGGGGCTCACGACAGTGTCTTATACTGGCTATTAAGTGCTTCTGCACAGAGCAGCACAGAGTCCTTCTACTCTCATTTCATTGGCCAAAGCAAGTCACACGGGTAAGTCCAACTTCAAGGGGCTAGGGAAATGCAGTCTCACCATGTGCCTAAAAAGAGGAAGGTAAGACTTTTTAGTGAGCTGCACAAAAACCACCATACTTACACTATCTATCTTAAACCTCATGACAGCTCGGGGAGGTAGGTCTCTTATCTTCTCCAAGGGATGGACAGCGAAACTAAGAGAGGTTAAGAAACTTTGCCAAGGTCAGACAGCTAATGAGTAGAGGCACAGGATTTGAACAGAGAGACCTGAAGCCCTGGAGGAATCTTCTGCAGGGCTCCAGAACATATGCGCCAGTATCCTCATGGACACATTTTTCTCTACCACCATGAGCTTCCCTACCTCTGAGTTCTCCTTCTGTGTTACCTTTGTCCTAAGACATAGCTAAAATGTACAACTCTCAGAATCTTTATATCATCTGTACTTATATGACCCATGCAGGCCTCGTAATACCTTGTGCTCAGTTCAGCTCTGGTGAGACAAGCCCCTGAGTGGAGTCCAAGAGAAATGGTTCGTTGTGCCAGAGGTAACCTTAGCAGGTCATCTCCAGATACCTCACGTTATAGATAAGAAGGGACTTGCCTTTTATCCAAAGCCCATGACCTGACTTGTAATTCAGACTGCTTTGACGGGTGGGACTTGGCCCAGCTATGTCTATGCATGATGTCATATTTTAAAAAGAAGAAAAAGGCATGGAGTATAGCCCTGGTGGGCAGGCTATGATGTGCTTTAACTTGAATGCAACTGTAACTGGGGATTAGGCCAGAGTGGAGGGTTTAGTATCCTCAGAGTCTAAAATTTCGCAGAATCCCACCTCTAGAATTCTTGCACACATTATCAGAAAATCTCCCTGAACTTTCTTAACTTTGCCATCCTGAGATCTTAAAGAAAACACTAATTGTGTGTTTGGAAATCCAGAAAAGGAAAGGGGGTGAAGGACACTGAGACCAGCCACTCTAGCCCTGGCTAAGCCTCTTCTGGCGTAGGCCCCAGGGATGAGCTTGCCTCTGTGGATTCCCAGCCGGGAAGTACCACCCTGGTTTATTTTCAGAGGTGGAAACTCAAGCAACAATTATCTCCTGTCACAGCAAATTAAAAGCCCAGGCTCAGCCATCCCAGGAGCAGGGAGAGCACAGCCCACGGCCAGCAAAGGGCCATAATGATAGGCCAAGGCTGGTGCATTTCCTTTAAAGGCATGAGCCACTCAAGAAACACACAAAATAAACAGAGACATAAAAGTCCATAGCAAAGGCCCACAAGTGAGACCAAGAGTCTGTGCCAAGATCAGAGAGTGTATTTTGATTCTGTGGGGGATCAAGGATTGTGGCAGCAAGAAGGGCTCAGTGGAGGATGAGTTTTGGTCTGTGTTTGAGATAATGGGGAAAGCGATTGCGCATAACACTGCAGAGGGTAGGGGTGAGTGACCCTGCCTGTCACACACACACACGCGCGCGCGCGCGCTCACACACACAGGAATGCATGTTCTCACATACACATGCTCACACACACATGCACGCATACTCATCACTATGGCCTCAAGCATGCTTCCACTCACTTCTGTTAGAATCTCTGTCCCTGCCTGGACTCCTGCCTACCTTCCCCCGGACAGGGCAGCCTGGCCCTGCTGGCCACAGTTTCTGCTTGGAATCCTTCTCCTCTCTTATGTTCGGTGCCCTGCCGTATTGCCAGGAACCTACGCAAAACTCCCTTCTTTGAAGTCACCTCCAGGACTGGGGCTTCTGACCTCCATCACCCTCCCTTTGCAACTCCTTTCTGGAACTGAGTCTGCTGCTTTATGTCAGTGAGGACTTGTTATGTCAGGTTGTTGGAAGTGAGTTTGGGCTTTGTTATGGTATAAGGTCCACAGAAGTAGAGATTTCTTCTTTTTCCTTATATTTGAGCCTCGTATGTTTAACTTTCAAAAAGTGTTTTCACATCCATCATCTAATTTTGTCATCAGTATTGCCTGATGAGGTAAGTAGGTGGGGAAAATCATTCCAGTCACCAATGGGAACATATATGGCAAGGTGGCTAAGAACTTGGGCTTTGGCTGGGCACGTTGCTGATCTCTGAAAGCCCCAACTCTCTCATCTCTAAAACAGGGATAAAAATAGTTTCTGCCCATAGGTTATTTTAAGGATTAAATGAGCTAACATGGGTAACATGCTTACCTCACGCAGAGAAAATGCCCAGTAAAATTGTCATTATTTCAATGATGATGGAGCTTGGGCTCAGAGAAGTTAATATCCAAGGAGTGGCAAAGCATGGTGGGAGAAGCAGAGGGGTTGGAGGCAGTGGATTCTGGTTCCATTTGCCATGTGTCCTTGGGCAAATGGCTTTGCTTCTCTGATCCTCAGCTTCTCCATCTCTTAAATAGGAATAATACATCGTATATCACACATGTCACATCATTAATCAGAAGTACTTTTGAAGGCATATCGTAAAGTGTGCCAAAAAAATTCATTTAGTAATCCACCTAAATTCAGGCAGCAGGTCAGTGCTGGAGCCGCATTTCCTCATCCCTAGTGTCTTTCGAGCAGTCTGTGCTCGAGCTCTTTCCTCCAGAGCCCCCTCAGGGCCTCCATAAATGCTACTGACCACCTGTGGGCTGGACGAGTGGGCTGCATACCACAGCTCTGGGCACCCAGCAGTAAGCAGCAGAGGTCCCCAGCCTGCCACCCCTGCCTGTTTCCTGCCTGCTCTCCGTGGACAGTGGGAGTGTGCAGGGAAGGCAGAGCTCGGAAACCAAACTCATTTCAGCTATTCCTGACTCCTCTGCCTCACTGCTGCTGTTGGCCAAGAGAACAAGATGGACTATGAGAGAGACGGAGGGGAATCGATCCCAGTATATCAGGGATAGGGCCACCAGGACTCAGCCTAAGTAGGGGACGGAGGGACCTTAGAATCTACACAGCCACCTGCCCAGATTGCAAAGTAGGCCTCGCAGGTGGCTTGTGACTCACATTATCCATCTCACTTTACTTAAAGATGAGCTGATGAGCCAGTGAATGTTTTACTAGCGTTGTTCCCATTGGCCCGCAGATTAATTTCTTTGAAGCCAGCCTCTTTTTTGGCTTGCGGGGAGAATGTGGTCTGCTCTACACTGCATGAAGTCACTTCAGTCTTCCCCCTTGTTCTTGGGCAAATTCAGGCCAGGAGCTGCCACGTGACCTGAAAAGAACACCATGGCTCTTCTTGCTCAGAGAACAGCTTGCTTTGGATGTTTCTTGTTGGTTGTGAAGTTGTTCTGGAACCGTTTCAAACCCTTCAGAACAAAGTTCCTTTGAAACGTTCAAGTTGATCCAGGCAGGGTCAGGGCTGGAGTCATCAGATAAGCCTATCCTGAAATACCTTGTTATCATCCTCCCTGTGTCTGCATCCCCTTTTCTAAGCATTATTTGCTCCAGAACAGTTGAGAGGTCTCTGAGATGCTGATGGGATGATGAAGAGGCAAGCATGCTCTCACCATGTGGCCAAACGGACCGGAGGGGGTCAAGATGCAGAGTTTTGGTTCCAAGCTTTACTGCAGACTCCCAACTTGACATTGGGAATATTCCCAAGACCCTCTATTAGGCATATATGGTTTGGTCCTTGATTGGTTAGAAAGATGAGGTGGGAACCAGTGAGACTCTGAGCCTGAGCCCCAGATATAAGATCACACCATGTCCATTTATCCAAAGAATTACATGTATCAGAAGAATAGGTCTTCGTGAATTCATCAGGTTCATAGTTCCAACTTTAGTCGAAAGGACTACAAGATGGTGGAGGATCAAAAATAATTTAAAGGAGAAAGATGATGTTAAGAGTACCTTTTGTACCTGATTTCAGTATCTATGCAATTTTACAGACACTTTCCTAGTGTCTTATTTAAGGACTCAGTCATCTATTTCTGCACAACAATCTACCTCAAATTTAGTAGATTAAAACGAAGATCATATATTTGTTTAGAAGTCTGTAATTGGGGGCACCTGGGTGGCTCAGTTGGTTAAGCGACTGCCTTCGGCTCAGGTCATGATCCTGGGGTCCTGGGATCAAGCCCCGCATCAGACTCCCTGCTCAGCGGGGAAGCCTGCTTCTCCCTCTGCCACTCCCCTTGCTTGTGTTCCCTCTCTCCCTGTGTCTCTCTCTGTCAATTAAATAAATAAAATCTTTAAAAAAAAAAAGTCTGTAATTGGGCCAGGCTCAATTAGGCGGTTCCTCTCCTGGTCTCACTGGGGTCATGTGTGCTCTAGTGAGCTGCAAGTGAGGGGTTGGGGAGCAAAGAAATGACAACTCGGGGGCTGCCTGGTCCAGCTGGTCCAGTCCCACATCTGGTGCTCCTGTGGTGATGGCTTGAGTCACTGGAATGATTGGAGTTCTCTCTCCATGTGGTTGCTCATCTTCAAAGGAGACCAGCCTTCCTTACATGGTAATCACGGAGCACCAAGAAGGGGAAAGCAGGCAGTCAAGGTCTAAGGTCACTTCTGCCACATATTATTGATCAAAACAAGTCACACAGCCAGCCCAGCTTCAAGGGGGAGGGCAAATAGGGTCCACCTTCTATTGGAAGGGAGAAGTTCACATTGCAGAGAAGCATGCCTCTAGGAATGGAGGCCATCCTTAGAATCTACCACAGTCACTAAAGCTGTCTTTATAAATGATTCCTCTCATCCTTTAGGAATGGCCCACCCCTTAGTGGCAAGGACAGATGGGGACCCCAACTCTGCCTTTCTCTGGCTGAGTGAACTGGGGTAAATCATTTGAGTGGGAATATAGAATGATCATTTATGGGATCCTGGCTCTGTGTGAGCCCTGTACATATGTCATCCTATCTAACACTCAAAACAACTTTTCCATAAGTTTTATTCGCATTTTATTACTAAGAAAGCTGGGGTTCAGAGAGAGTTAATGACTTACTCGGGGTCACTTGGTTATAAGGGAGGGAGCTGGACATTCCTTCATCTGTACAATGGGAATCATGAAACTTACCACCAGCACAGTTGGGAGGATAAAATGAGACCCCATATGTAGAGGTGCCTGTGAAATCCCAAAGCACTGCACACATGTCAGTTGTAGTTTTCACCGAGCTGGGCAGACTTCTTCAGAGGAAGGGGGGTGGTCTAGGAAGGCGCCAGAGCCATCTGAGCCAGACGCCAACTGTTGTGTGTCTCTCAGCTGCTATTTGCTTTGGCTTCAGACCAAATGCTCTATCCAGTGCCTTTAGTAGTGATGGACAAGAAAAAACCCTGTGGGCCAGGTGGCAAGCCCGGGCATGCCACAGGTGAGGACACAGGCTTCCCCCACAGTCTATGCTTCCACTGGAAGAAGGGAGAGACAGTAGCAAGGCTCCTGCTGCCTTGGTGTTGTCTTCAACTGCCTGGGGCCAGGGGTGGAGTAATTGCATGTTTTTTCATTGACTCAAGGTCACACGTACACCCTTGAATTGTCCTGAGCTTACTTTTCCCCAACTCTGCCTTTCACCAACTCTCTTCTCAATTCTTTTTCACTTCACCTTATTTGAACCTTATTCTCTTAAATGAACTCTTCCCCATCTTCAACCTATATACCCACTGTTTCCTCCACATCTGTGTCTTATCTGGCACATGAGTTTTTTATGACCTAATGCTGAGGCCAGGAGGCGGGGACAGCTTCTCCACCCGTAGGCAAGAGCTCCTCCTTTGAGCTTCCTGCCACTCAGATGCACCACGACCTCTCTGCCCTCCTCACTGCTGGGATCTGCCCACCTCTCATCTGTTACTACCATCTTTCTTGGAGCGTTCTGGGAGCTCACTCACACCTCCCGGCCATGACCAAGGACAACTTCAGCACTCATCTTATCTTCAGAGTTCCTTAACTTTGTCCTTCATCTATACCCCATGACAGCTGAATACAAATAGTGAAAGGCCTCCCATGGGGAAGAAAAACCAAAGCCACTATGTAGCCAAAGGTGGCAGAACCAGGATCCATGGGAAGATGTTAAAGAGACAGGTTTCAGCTGTTAATCAGGAGGAACTTCTTACCATAGCCGTCCCCTGCTGAGAGAGGGTGCTTTGCCTGTTGACTACAGAAAGTGTTTGGCAAAAAAGCCCGATGTAGGTGATAAAAGAAAAGTCAGATTCGGACCAGGAAATCTGGTTTTGAGTCTTGTCTCAGCTCCTTACCAACTAATGGAGCCTGGATAAGACTCAACCTTTCTCAACCTGGATAAGAAAACCTTTCAGTTTTCTCGTACTTAAAAATGAGGACTAATAGCTACCTTACTAGGTCGTAGTGAAAACCAAATAAGTCCGAGAGTGAGAAAAATAACCGTCAACTAGAGGATACTCAGCAAATATCACTGTAATCCCTGGGGAGACAAAGCATAGGAGCCTGTAACTTAAACAAATCCAATTTTTTGTTGTTGTGGCTAGCCAAAAATGAAGAGAGAAGACAATAGTGGATTCCAATTGATTAAGATGATCAGTTGAATCCATACATCTATTTTCACTACCTCTCAAAATCTTAAAAATTTTTTAAAGGCATAAGCCAACAAGAGTGGAAAAATGGGAAAATAGACCATGGTAGCAACATGGTGGAAGGAATGACGACAAGCCTGAGCAAGCTGAATCCTCAGGCAGCTGTGAGAAAGTGGAAAGGGAGCCCAATTTATCCCACCAAATCTCTGAAGCAATCAGCTGCCAGGACACTGGCAGCCAGATCTTCACTCTCCAGGTGAAAGAATAGACATGTTTAATCTGAAAAACCTGACCAATTCAAGAGGAAACACCCCAAGAAACTGACATTGGGGTTCCAGCCAGATCACCCTATGAGGAAGCTAACATTCAATCAAGGCCACTCATGTTTTAAAGCTTCCAACCAAGTTTTCAGCGCCTTAAACATGTAAAGATAACCAAGGACCATCACATAGATGAGGAAAGTCTCATATGAAAGAGAAAGCAAAACAAGTTTAAAAAAAATAAAGCAATTTCAAGGAAGTAGAGACTTTGTAAAGAAGAGAATGGGTGTGTGTGTGTGTGTGTCTGTGTGTATCTCCTAACTCTGTGTCTTTATATCTTTAGGGAGATAAGACATTGCAATCCTGAAACAGATTAAAAAGAAACATTATTAAAATGAAACATTCATAGAGGAAAAAGGAGCTCTTAAAAATTACAAATATGAGAGCAAAAACGAAAAACTCAGCAGAGGTGTTAAAAGATAAAGTTGAAGAATCTTCCAACAAATAGAGCAAAAAAATAGGAAATAGGAGAGAAGATTTAAGAAAAGTAGAAAATGACTCGAAGAAGTCCAATATGCAAACCTTAAGAGTCCCAGAAAAAAAAAGAAGAGACAAAGTGAGGGGAGGAAATCAAGAAGAAAAAATATTTTTTTCCAGAATTGAAAGACAGACAAATACATACCCACATATATACAAACTTTCCAGAACTGAAAGATATGAGTGTCCATATTAAAAGGACACAAAAAGTGCCCCACCCAATGAATAAAAATAGACCCATATCAATGCAAATCTGTGAAATTTCAGAGCACATCGGACAAAGTTAAGATCCCACAGGCTTTCAGAGAGAAAACATATAAAGAAACAGTTATCAGAATGACATCATACTTTTCAGTGGCCATGTTGGAAGTTAGAACTGTGGAGCCACTCCTTCATAATTCTGAAAGCAGATTTGCAACCAGAAAATTCTACAGGCAGACAAACCATCAATAAAGGTGAGGCTAGAAGGAGGACATTTTCAGACATCTGAGATTTAAAAAAATGAACTTCCTTCTCACCCTTTGTCAGAGAGGTTTTTGTTGGATATATTCTACCCCAATGGGGGATTAAGACAAAGAAGAGGAAGACATGGGGTACAGGAAAAAGGAGATCCAACTCAAGAAAGAGGCCATGATATTTCCAGGATGATGTGGAAGCATGACCCAGGACAACTGCTGTGATTTAGTTATGAAAGGTAACCAGACCCCATAAATGAGTTAGAAGGTTCCAGGATATTTCTCCAAGCTAACACTGACCATGCGATGTGTTTGAGCAGACTGGCAGGAGATTTGGACAACTGGTAGAGAATTTGAAGTTGCATTAGCATAAGTGCATAGAAAACCAAGCAAACAAAAGGCAAATATATATATATATTTATAATATATATATTTATTTTATATACATTTATTTATATTTATGTATATTCATAGATCTATCTATCTATACACACACACACACACACACACAAACACACACATACATATGATAATTACTAGCTCCATGGAAAATAAAAAGTTGTTCGTGAAAGGAAACTAAGTTTACCAAATAGCTCAGCTGTGAGTACTATTTACATAGTCATAAAAATGTAAACACTGAGTATTGATCTCACCAAAACTATAATAGAACTGCAGTGGGTGAATGGGGGAACTGGAAGGATATGTGTTGGGGGGGAAGGGGATGAAAGAGAACTAAATTCTCTATCTTCTATGGCAGAAAGTCAACCAGTAAGGCCTAAAAAATGAAAAACCAAGAAGTAGCGATACAAGTGGAGAGCCAGTCATTCAAGTGACAAATCATTGCCTCCAGGGAAGGGAAAGTGAAGGTGGGGCACTGATAATTTTTTTAACCAATCTGGCAGAATAGTTTGATTCAATAAAATACTACACTTGATAAAAATACAAATTAAAAATGATGAAGTAGTGTAAATGATTGTCTCTGCCATTCCATGTGTAAGGTTGTTGTGCCTTGGGATAAGAGTGAGACCAGAGACATGGGTCTACCTATTGCCCCACTTCCCAAATTCCCGTCATATTAGAACTTTCAAAGGCGATATTAACGATACTTCATTTCACCCTCCATGCTGACTTTGTAACCTAATGCCTGCTTAGAATATGTCTACTCTTTATGAGAACTTCTCCAGTTCTTTTCAACACCCAGACAGGGCATAAAAATATATAAAGCCAACTAAAGTTACACAGGGACTAAGGGTTGGTGAACAACTGAAGTGGTTGGAGGCAAGGAGAGGTCAGGGAAGGCTCCCTGGAGGAGGCATTCTGCTCCTTGAAATGGTACACTAGCCTACCTTATTGATGCATTAATTTAAAGCATGTCTGAATAGATGCGTTTTAATGTTTTCCTTTTTTCCATGTAATTAAGCACCCAAAGTCACAGCTGAAGGAATTGATATTTTCAGTGCCCAGCATTAAGGCATTATATAATGGGAGAAGTACGTGTCTACTGTCTAGCTGGTATACCTCATGATAAGGAGAGGGGTTCCGATAGTTAGCAAGAATGCCAGATTGCAAGCAGCAAGTGCATAAATAATAGGATGCAGGTCCTTTGATTTTCTTGGCTGTATCTTTCACTCAACTTCCACCTGTCTCTGTTGGCTACCAGTGGGGCTACCAGAGGCCACATGAGAGCAATCTCCCTGGCAAGGCAAAAGCAAGTAGAAGATGAGGGAACACAGGACTTGAAGCAATAGTTGGTTCTTTGGCAAAACAAATAACTTGTGAGATCCCAAGCTTTAACATATCTTGTGCCAAAAATGCAAAATGCCAAGTGGAAGAAAAGCACTAGACTTCTCAAGGGCCCCATCGGAAAGCCCTCATAAACCTCACTCAAACATGATTGCTCTCATTATCACCTCCCCACGTGTTCGGAACCCTTTCCCGCCCTCAGAGGAACACTCAGGTTTCCTCTGGGCTATGACCCAAGCTTGAGAAGTCTTGCAGAACAGCTAGTGTGGGGGGCACTGACTTGGAATGCCCCATTCTCTCCTTGAGCCACCCCCATGAGATGACATTTTTGCATGAACATGAGGCCCAAAAACACAAATTGGAATAGGCTTTGTTGTCATGGTAAGCGGTTTTCTTTGGGATGCATTTCCACAAGGCTGCAGTTGTGGTGGGGAGACACTAAACATTCAAGTTAATAAAATCTCCCCATCATATTTAAGGACGAAAACAAATCTGATGAGGTATTGAGTAGGGGGTCAGTTTAGATCCTCCGGGAAGCGGACTCCGAGCTAAGAGATGGCAGGTAAGGCGTTTACTGGGAGAAAAGCCTGTGAAAGGTAAAGGCGGCATTGGGCAGGGAAGGTCTTCAGCTGGTGATTCAGATCTGCTATCTGAAATGAAAGGGGGCGGGGAGTAAAATTGGGTAAGGAAAACCTCAGGCAAACTCAATGGAAACTCCAGAACAAAGATTGTCCATTAGAGGAGTCCCACATTGGATAGAAATGGCCATGCCCTAGTGCCCCCCCTCCAAAAGCTCACTCATGGCCCCAGGGGCTGCAGCAGAGCATGAAATCCACTCTAATGTTGTGGGTTGAATCCAAAGGCACTGGGATGGAGGCTGCCTGCTAACTGCACTTCACACAGCTGAGTGTCAACTTCTTTCTTGAAGGAAGTTGTCAGGAGCTTGGCTGTCACAGTAGGGATGACCATAAAATAATAAAATGCCAAGACATTCTGAATTTACGCATTAGGCCAAGATTTAACGAATGTGGAAAGAGTATTGCAAAACCCTGTTTATCTAGAAGAGAATACACTGAGCTGATTGAAATTGGAATAATCTGGCTTTCTATCCAAGGTCATATGATAATCTCATTGATTTATTATTTTTTGATTCATCATCAGCAACTGTTTAGGGATATCCTATTATGTACCAAGCACTACACTTTGCCTGTATCCACCAAGAGTTGATATGAATAGAATCAAATAATTAAAATAACTCATGATAAGAACTGATGGAAATAGGGCGCCTGGGTGGTTCAGTTGGTTAAGCGACTGCCTTCGGCTCAGGTCATGATCCTGGAGTCCCGGGATCGAGTCCCGCATCGGGCTCCCTGCTCAGCAGGGAGTCTGCTTCTCCCTCTGACCCTCTTCCCTCTCGTGCTCTCTGTCTCTCATTCTCTCTCTCTCAAATAAATAAAATCTTAAAAAAAAAAAGAACTGATGGAAATGCATGTAAATTATTGAAGAAGCTTGGGGAAAAGAAGGGCAAAATTGTACAATAATTTAAGCAGTTTTTTTTTTTTTACCCTCAGATAGGGATCCTACCATTCTACTCTATATCACGTGTGCTGCTTAGACGTGCTTCCAAAATGGATTGGAATAGATTAGGCAAGTGTTAACCATCTCTACAGCAGAAAGTTCTCTCTTGAAAAAGGAGGTCAAGGTTTCAGTTACTAAATTTAGACCATACCAGTCCAGTTTTAGAAACTGGAGCACCTACCCCATCCCAACCAGACTTGACCTTAACCCAGGTGGAGAAAGCCAGGCTGATTTCAGCCATGGAAATAGAAAGGTCATGGGCTCGGGGACAATTTTGCCACCTGAAAAGGCCATGAGACCACTTTTTCCCATTGGGATTTCTTTTCCTTTTGGTCACGTAGGGGTGTAAATATTGACCAAAGAGTTCACATGTTCAATCAACCCTTGATGTGCATTTTTCCAGAGTAAGGCTCTATAGTAGATATTGGGGAAATGGAACGGGGTATAACACATGGCTTCTGCTCTTAAGGGACACATAGTACCAGGGCCTAAAAAACCCACCAATTCCTATGGAGCTTTTCTCATTTCCTGTAGGACCCTTTCTGGGATTCTCTGCTAGCTCTGATCACATGACCTTGGACTGTCTTGAGTCTATCTCTTTCCTGGGCTGAGGCTACTACCCTGAGCTACACAGCCTCCAAACTGCTTAACCTTTCAGTCTATAGTTTTGCTATTGCTATTTTGCACTGACTTCACACTGTGGGGGCCTTAATACCGCCTGAAGCCATTACACCTACCTGGCCGGTGGACTGGACCTCCCGTTATCCTGATGGCACAGGTTGTGATCAAAGCTAGTCCTTGTGCAATCCATATTAGTGTGCAGTTATCTGCAGTAGCTCAGCAATCGGTGGCATTCTGTGAAGACCTGTCATGCATTTCTTGAGATGTTGTTATAACAACAGGGAAAAATAGATCCACCCTACGAGCACTGATACAAAACCAACTTGCAAGTGCAGAGTAACTTGCATCTTAATGCAGAAAAAATATACAAAAATGTATCATATTCTATTCCTAAAGCTTCTCCTTTGTTTCCTTGTTCTGGAGGGGAATAACAGGAATTCTGTTGTCTTTTCTTTATTCTTTTCCTTTTTAGCCCATGGCCTTCATATTTTAGCCACAACTCACCCCGTCTGTAATAGAGGCTCTATTATGAGCCACATGCTTCGTCAAAAGTAAACCTCACATTCTTCTTCTAATTGTTGCCCCCTGACAGGTCGAGGAAAATAGTGTTGTTTTCATAGTGAAGTCACAGTCATAAATCTCCCAGGATTAAGACTCTCGAAGCCATCCAGCATGCTCATATCATCAGGAGGACTCCTTCAGGGTCACTCGCTGGGAAAGAGAGAGAGGGATTGAGAGAGAAATTCTTTTTAGAAAACATGAATTCTGAAGGACAGCGGCACATTCACCAGCCTCCGCTCCATGTGGACTAGTCTTGTGGGATCATGAATGGGAGGTCCAGATCTAATTTTGCATCTAAACAAGATAAACCTCTGAGATCTCTTTTTTTACTCCCCTTAGAATCCCCCACCCTGGTGTTTCCTCCCCCTCCTCCCTGGCTCCTCTCTGCAGTTTGTTCATTTTTAACCTCCAGCCCACAGTAATGGGGGAGATGGAGCACTGGGCTTGGATGGGAGAGAAGCAGGCTCAAATCCTTCCTTCTCTGCTTTCTGGCTGGGGACCCGCAGTGCTCTCAGCCTGTGGCCGCAGCTGTAACTGAGAAATAATAACTTCATGGGGTTATTGGGGGAACCAAATGGCATAACATATATAAAAATGTCTGGCACAGAAGCCCTTAATACCATCCATCGGTAACCACTCCCCTGACAGAATGTTCTTCTAAAACACGTTCACTCAAGGGGGTTGCCTCCCCCAAGGTGGGGTAGCTGACTTGTGAACCAAAGTCAGATGCCATGACCAGCTAATAAGGCCCAAGCTTAGGATGGAAACCACTCGGCTCGACGGCAGTAATGGCTGCCACCTACCTCCCCATGGAACCCATGCTAAAGGTTTCCACAGAAGTAAGAGAACTCAGTTGCCCTCCCCTTTTCACTTTTCCTGCATTTAGAGGGCCTGACATTGTCCCAGGGGAATCAAAATAGATAAACTTGCTTACGTGAGTGAGTAAATTTGTCGAGATATTTTTCTTTAGCCTTAGAAATACTGTCTACTGAACCACCACACCCTCTCAACTACCTCTTTCCTCTTCTCTCTCCCTCCATACCCGTGTCTCCTTACTTCCTGCCAACTTCATTGTTGCCAAAAACAGTCACTTGAGAAATGACTTAAAGGATTGTTAAATGAGATGAACAAGTTGTGTCACTTAAACTAAGACTAGAACACTCAAGAACTCCCTCTCGTGATGAATCATGGGGAAAGTCCTCAGTCTGAATTTTAATGGCTCCCTCATTTCGCCCTGTCTGGCTACCCTCAGCTCTTGCTGGGTCCCAGTATGGACCTGTCAGTCTTCCCCACTCTCCGTCTGTGCCCTTCCTCCTCTGTCCCAGCCCCAGTTGGGAAGAGAGAGATGGGAGAATTTCTGATCCTCTCCCTGGAGAAAAGGTAAGGGGGCTTCCACTCTGTACTAAGACGAGTCCCCCTAAATTTCTGAAATCAAACACGTCTCACATCTCAGAGAAATGAATGGGTATTCATTTCTCTGCAGAGACTCTCAACTGGGCTCCACTGCAGGCCTTTTAGTAATTTAACATGACTCTTAATGTATGAGAACCTAGAGCTCTGACCTTCTCTGCCATTATAAAGTTTTCTTATATTAGGTAAATATAGAGGTGCCATTTTAAAATTGCTTGTCCCTAAGCACTGGGGTTTTTTTTTTTCTTTGTTTATCGAGGTTTTCTTTTTCCCCATAAGTGAAAAACCAGGGAAAGGGGCAAGGGAAGGGGGAAAAAAAGCCTCAGTTTACCCTGCTATGCTTACAACCTTCACAAACCTGACTACTACATCATACATCAGCAATTGGAAGTTAAGCTTTAGAACTGCCAGAAAAGAACATGGAAGTAAATTCATATAAACCAGAATTTCTCTTTAGGGGAGAGGAAAGAATATTGCTAATATAATATTCTCTGATTTTGTTTATTTAAAAAAGAAGACATTATTACATTGGGCTGTTGAATGTAATGCTGTCCTGTCACTAATGGTTCTATATATATTTTTTTTTTTCCTTTTACTCCTAGGTGACAGAGTCCTTATGGGCAGGACTGTGTTTTACTTTGTTGTTGTTGTTTCTTGCAAAAGTTTTTTAATGATACTCCTCTAATCCTTGTGAATCCTCTCCTTCTACTTTCTGGAATTAGAGGTTCTAGTCATGACAAGTTATCCACACTTCCATCTATTCATCTGCCCATCCACCTACCCATCCATCCATCCTCCCATCCATCCAGGCTTTGAATCTCTATGTACTAAGTAATATAGGCTCTGCTTCTGATTTTTGGTTGGGAACACAAACACACACACACACACACACACACACGCACACGCACACGCACACACACACAAGCTTTATTTTGCAATGAATAAGTAAATGCCTAATCATGAAAATCAACCTTCTCTGTAAGTGCCAATAAAGTATTTTTATACCAGAGAAACATTTAATGATAAGGACATCACCACCTCTGCTTAAGCATCCTACTTATAAATATCCGTACTTCTTAATGAACCTCCCTATCCTCCAGTAAATAAAGCCTCCCTTCCTAACAGAACCACCCACAGCAAATTTTTGTTTGTTTATTTGTTTGGAATAATTTGTAGTCGCTATCTAGCTATTCTCTCTAAAATTCCTCCCCTAAATCTAGGTGATAAATGCCATACAGTCTTCCTTTAATACACAACAGCTGTAGGTTAGATCACAGTCCTTCACTCAAGGTCAGGAACCCCACATCAGGGTGTTTCTTTGCTGCTCCTCCTTCCTTCCCCAGCCATCTTTGGCTATCAATCCTTGCTTCCTCGGGTTCTTTATTTACATTTATTCTTTATTCACATATTCTTGATATATCTACATTTTTCTCTTCACGGAGAGCACCTCCCTCCATCGGGCACTATAGGGAAGTGTTTAGATTAGAAAATGGACTGAGAGGGGCGCCCGGGTGGCTCGGTCTTTTAAGTGTCTGCCTTCGGCTCAGGTCATGATCCCAGGGTCCTGGGATTGAGCCCCACATCGGGCTCCCTGATCAGCGGGGAACCTGCTTTTCCCTCTGTCTCTGCTGCTCCCCCCCCCATTCGTGCTCTCTCTCTGTCAAATAAATAAATAAAATCTTAAAAAAAGAAAAAGAAAATGGACTGAGAAATTCCTCTGCAATTTTGGGCTGAATTGAGAGGATTTGGCCACCCGGTCACTCCTCCCTGTTCCTTCTCCTCAGTTCAGCCGAGTGAATCAAGTGAGAATGGCTATTAGTGGCCAGCTGACAAGAAGGCCCATCAACTCATCTTTCATAGTTTTGATTAAGGGAAGTTCAATGACTAGAACATAGTCTGTTTTTAAGCAGCTTTATTTTTCTTTTTAAAGATGGAGAAGATTCTTTCTCAGGCTTAAGTGCATGGAAGATGCAGAATAATTAGCCCGAGTCCATAATCCTTCACCAACGCTTCAAATAAATTCATAGGGAGAAAAAAGTAAATGCCACGAGCCACAGTTAGCAAGTGACTAGAGTCTGAGTGAGGTTACAGTGATAAAGAGTGAAAAGATCTGTAATGCAAGAGGGTCCAATAAGGATCAAGGGAAAATGTAATAAAAAGTCAAAATACTTAACCAGAGCGGGCTCCGTTGAATCTTACAGAGACAGTTTTCTAAGTTCAACACGTTTTATTCATTCATTCATTCATTCATTCATTTTTTCATTCATCATGATAAGTGTACTCTTTAATCCCCATCCCCTATTTCCACCATCCTACCCCATCCCCTCTGGTGACCATCAGCTTGTTCTCTATAGTCAAGAGTCTGTTTCTTCGTTTCTCCCTCTCTCTCTTTTTCCCTTTGCTCATTTGTTTTGTTTCTTAAATTCCACACATGAGTGAGATCATATGGTATTTGTCTTTGACTGACTTATTTCACTTAGCATTATACTCTAGCTCCATCCATGTTGTTGCAAATGGCAAGATTTCATTCTTTTTATGCCTGAATAGTATTCCATTGTGTATATATACCACCTCTTCTTTATCCATTCATCTATGGATAGACACTTGGGCTGCTTTCATAGTCTGGTTATTGTAAATAATGATGCTATAAACATAGGGGCACATGTATCCCTCTGAATGAGTGTTCTTCTGCTTTAGGATAAATATCCAGAGTTGTGATCATAGGGTGGTTCTATTTTTAACTTTTTGAGGAACCTCCATACTGTTTTCTAGAGTGGCTGCGCCAGTTTGATTTCCCATCAATTGAGCACGAGGGTTCCCCTTTCTCCACATCCTCGCCACCACCTGTTGTTTCTTGTGTTGTTGATTTTAGCTATTCTGACAGGTGTGAGGTGATATCTCACTGTAGTTTTGATTTGCTTTCTCTGATGATGAGTGATGATGAGCAGCTTTTCATGTGTCCGTTGGCCATCTGGATATCTTCTTTGGAGAAATGTCTGTTTATATCTTCTGCCCATTTTTTAATTGGATCATTTGGTTTTTTTGGGTATTGAGTTGTATCAGTTCTTTGTATATTTTGGATAATAACCCTTTATCAGAAATATCATTTACAATATTACAAATATCTTCTCCCATTCCGTAGGTTGCCTTTTAGTTTTGTTGATTGTTTCCTTTGCTGTGTAGAAACGTTTTGTTTTGATGTAGTCCCAATAGCTTGTTTTTGCATTTATTTCCTTTGCCTTAGGAGGCATATCTGGAAAAATGTGGCTGTGGCCAATGTCAGAGAAATTACTGCTTGTGCTTTCTTCAAGGGTTTTCATGATTTCAGGTCTCACATTAGGTCTTTAACCCATTTTGAGTTTATTTTTGTGTGTGGTGGAGAAAGCGGTCCTGTTTCATTCTTTTGCAAGTGGCTGTCCAGTTTTCCCAACACCATTTGTCGAAGAGACTGTCTTTTTCCCATTGGATATTCATTCCTCCTTTGTCCAAGATTAATTGACCATATACTTGTGGGGCTAAGTTAAACACTTTTGAAAAACTCTCAGCTGGGAAATAAAAATATTCCAGGTTGAAAAAACTGTATCCCTGAGATGATTATCCTCCTTTACAATATATAGATTCTCAGGGAAATGCTCAGAGCTTTGGCCAAGGAGAGGGACGCTCACCAGGGCAGCCACATTTATCCGAGATGCCAGGGGGATAACAGTGATAGGTTACTCTTGTTCCCAAAGACTCCAGAAGGACACTGGTCTCATGGAAAAAGGGCGGCGATGCCAGTGCTCTTATTGGGCATGTCAAGTCGATTGAGCCTGAGGCTGAGGAGAGAGAACACTTAGGCCTAATCCTTGGAGACCATGAATTGTTATTATTGGCTTCTTCTTCATTTTCTCAGCTGAGGGTAGCATTAAGATGCTGTAATAGACGTTTTTCATTTGTGGCCACCTAATATCTCCTTATCTTTTTTTTTTTCTTATTTTATAACAGGGTTATTGAGATCTAATTCACAAATCATAAAATTCACTCATTCAAAGTGTACAGTTCTATGGCTTTTAGTATCTTCATGGAATTTTGCAACCATTACCACAATCACTTTGAGAACATTTTCATCATCCCCAAAAGAAACCCTGCACCCCTCTGAGTCATCATCCCCCAAAATCTCCCGCCACCCCTCCAGCCCCAAGAAGCCATTAATCTATTCATTTCCTATCTCAAACATAGATTTGCCTCTTATGGACTGTTATGGTTTCCCCAAATTCATATGTTAAAATCTGAACTTCCAGTACCTCAGAGAGTGAATGTAGTTGGACATAGTCTTTTAAAAGGTAATTCAGTTAAAATGAGGTCACCAGGGTGGGTTTTATTCCAATATGACTGATGTCTTTAAAAGATTAGGACAAAGGTACAAAGGGAAGATCACGTGAATTCAGATGGAGACGATGGCCATCTTCTCCAAAGAGGGAGGCCTCAGGATGAAACCAACCCTGCTGACACCTTGATCTTGGACTTCTAGCTTCCAGAACTGTGAGCAAAATTAAATTTCTGCTGGTGAAGCCACCGATCTGTTATGTCAGCCCTAGCAAACTAGCTCAGGGACATTTCATATAAATGGAATCAGACAATCTATGGTCCCTGTGCCTGGATTCCTTCACCTAGCACAATGCTGTCCAGGTTCATCCATGCTGTAGCATGTATCACTGCCTCGTTCCTTTTTGTGGCCAAAAAAATAGCCATTGAAATACCACACTTCTTAATCCATTCATTAGCTGATGGGCATTTGGACTGTTTCTACTCTTTGGCTATTTTGAAAGATGCTGCCATGAACATCCATATAAAGGGTTTTGTGTGGACTTATGTTTTCAGTTCTCTTGAGTGTATACCTACAAGTAAAATTCCTGAGCCATATGGTAACTCTGTGCTTCGCTTTTTGCAGAACTGCCAGACTGTTTTCCAAGGTGGGTGCAACGTGTTACATTTCCAACAGTGATGTGTGAAGGTTCATTTTTCTCCACATCCTCAACAACACTTGCTATCATCTGAATTTTTTATTATAGTTATCCTAGTGGGTGCATGGTACTATCTCTTTGTGGCTTTGATTTTCATTTCCTTGATGGCTAATGATGCTGAGGATATAGCATTTGCATGTGGGCCATTCATCTGCCCTCTTTGGAGAAATGTCTATCGTGATCCTTTTCCCACTTTTATCTGATAGATGATTTGCAAAACGCTGCTTCCATTCCGCAGGTCATCTTTTCATTTTCACAGTGGTGTTTCTGGAAGACAAAAGGTTTTCATTTTGATGATGTCCTCTTTACCTTTCGTAATATCGGACATTATAAGCTGCATCTTCCCAAAATAGAAGCTAGATATCTTGTGTACCCAGCTTCCCTTGTAGCTAGGGTAACCTGAATTTCATAGGTCAGCTCCACCCGTGAGAGCCTTGGATTTGGAGGGCTTGGCTGAACGGAGAGAGATTGGCGTGATGATGGAGGCGTCTGGATTCAGGATCAGCACTGGCAGTGCTACTGGTATCCGTCCCAGTTTTGTCACTGGGCAAAGCAATGATGGCAAAGGCAACTTTGCTCCACAAAGTCCCATGCTGTGGCCAGACATTGTTCTCAAAGCTCTCAGAGCCTACTCTCTGACTCCCCTGGGGTTTCCTGTGATGTTCTGGAATAAACCCCTTTCCTGCTGAAGCTAACCGCAGTGGATTCTGTTGTTGGCAGCTCAGAACCCTGACCAATAAACACCAGTCTAAGCAGAGTAAGGGGATTTTGGGGTTTCAGGAACTGAAGACCTTGAAACTTCAGCAAAAGTAAACTGCTTTTTGTCTTTTAAAAAATGACCGAACTTGGAGAGGTTATCACATAGGTCCTGTTTTTTCACAATTCTTAATACAAACTCGAAATAGCCTGGTAAAGACTTTCAAACAGCCGGATGAATTTGCTCAGTTTACCCACACGCTTAGCTCACCTCTCATGATCAGGGTCTGAGTTTGCAGGGTGTTGTGAGGACGAGCCCAGGAGCTGGGACAGGACACAGGTGTTGGCCACATGGAGATCGGCCATGAACACTGGTGTTACTGGTTTAATGCTTCAAATGCTGCACAATAATCAGGAAATTAGAACTCCCTTAGCTCTAAAGAAGGATAAACAATTGATTGAGGAAAAAAGAAAGATTACAGTCATTTAAGAAATTGCTGGACTAATATCAATGAGAATTAAGGATGAGAGTCTCTCCCTGCTTCAGGGCCCCATCTAGATCCCCAAGCCGGGGCTCCAGGAATAACGCTAAGCAGAGGTCTGAGAGTCATATAGGGGGGATTCATGACTTCTCAAAAGCTTATTTCAGCCTAGCTATACTTTTTTAAAATTCATCAGATAATTACCCAACACTGTTTTGAATTGATTGATTGGATCTTACATAAGGGAAGCCACATTACTGAGCAATGACAAGTTCAAAAAGAGGAAGACATTAAGGAAATTAAGAAGGGTTTCTTTTCTTTCTTTTTTTTTTCAAACTCAAGGCCACCAAAGCTTATTCCAAACTTTAAATCTATAAAGATCAAAAGTCCTGCTAGAGGATAAAGCATACCAAAGCCATAGAGAAACGTTAGTTTTGGCAAGATGAGCAAAGAGAAGTGGGAAGAAAGGAAGCAAACAAAATACAGAGAGGAAATTCTACCTTGACTCTCCTCACAGAAGTTTCGCTAAAAAACAACAAACAATCAGCCAGCAGTCTTTTTATATCATTGAAAAAATAATTAAAAGAAAAATATTTAAAATGAGCGACCTCTGCAGGCTCTGCTCTTTTCAACATGTAAGATTCTGAGGTTAACAAGTTTTATGGAATTTAATCTCTTTGGAAATTAATCTGAAGGTCCAAGTGCTCACAGACTCACTGGTCGGCATGGCTGGTTCCCTATTTCTAGGTGAGAAATACACTCACTCTGCATAAATATGGAGGCACCACCAGGTGAAACCCCACCCCCGAAACAGAACGATTCACCACCGTGAGCACTAATCAGGGTCCCAAATCTAATACTCCAACAAGAAAGCTGAGAATTCATTCAGTTGTGTTGGCCTAACAGAAACAGCAGAAATGCAGCTCCAGTCCCTCCTAAAAGTTGCTGATGTCCATTGATTTTGGAACATGAAACCATATCAGATACACAATGATGCCACCTGCAAAGTTGAATAAAGACATTTCTCTTTTCCCTTACACAGATATGCCCAGTGATGTTAAGCACACGGAGGTAGAGTAGAAAACCACTCCCTTCCCGTATTTCCTCCCACCTCCAAGTTACCTAGCCTCAAGGGAATATCCCGGGTGAGCTGGGTTGTGCGCATTCTGCAGCAGTAGCTCCTTTCGTTAGTAGAACTCACGGGAGTAGGAGGAATGATGGAAATTACGTTTCCTAGCAAAAGCTCCAAGAATCTGCCCAGTTCAAGCCCAGCTACAGCACTTGGCCTGCACTCAAAGAAAGAACTAAATCTAACTGTAGCCTCTACTTGGGTACACCTGAATTTATGGCTCATTTCTCTGCTTGCTCCATGCTCCATGGGACAAATCTGAGTATGTTTCATTTCACTGAGAGCAACCCAACTCCAGGCCACAGAGATCAATAGGAGCCTTGTACTCAGTTTGGCTGCAAAGCTAGAAAACAAGGTGAGAAATGGTCCCTAAGTTAATAAAAGGAAACAGAGTACACTTACACGCGCTCACCCATAGACAGGAGACTGAATTCACTTCCAGACGGGCTGCTGGAGGAAGCTTATTGTAAACCAAGCTGGCAGAGCACAGGAAGGGACTAGCTGGCACGAGCATAGTAAAGATGAAACCTTCCCCCCCAAAAGATGGTGAAGACCAACAAAATTAATATGAATGAGATCTGAGCGTTTCATTGAAGGCAGCAATTTCCATTTATGGCTGAGATTTGAGTGACTTGGTAAGTCATTCAAAAATGGAGTCCCAGGTTTATCTTATAGCACTTTGGGGAGAGGGTAAGGAGAACATATACAAAAGTGAACTTGTATTAAGTGAAGGGAGCATTCCTGCCCTGAAGTCTCAGATCTGGGTCTTTTCTCTAGAGGATATCTCAATTATTGTATAGCAGGTTGAGGTGGTGTGTATGTGCTTGTGTGTATGTGTGTGTGGAACGGGGTGTACGGATGTCTAGTATTAATATCTCGGGGAGTTATTGCTGCCATGGAGGAATGTTTTGCTCTCAGAAGCAAAGTACAAAGAGTACAAATGCAAACTCCTTTATATACAACTGGCCTCGTAGATTCTCCATGTTAATAGAGTAATCTCCATTCACACGAGCAAAGAAAGACCTTGCTCTGGATACAGTATGAACATCCTTATAAAGAAAATTTCTAGAAGCTGGACTAACGATGCTTCATATCTGCGCCCTGTAGATTCAGGCAAACAATCTTTATCCCCACACACAAATATCTCATTGGTGCAGTCCTGACTTCCAGATGCTCTCCTCCTCTGGGAAAACTCTAGGGACCCACAGAGGAGACTCATTTCAACCCTCTGTGTGCCCCTGAACATTGCTGGGAGTGTCTGTTCAGTCTCAAGTGTTACATCAGGAGGAATGGCCCATCAGAGTAAGAGTCAGCCCCATTACAGCACAATGGACATGTATTCAACCCTATGTACATCATCCCATTAAAGCCTCACAATAAACCTTCAGAGAACTAGTTATTTTCTATATTTTATTGATGAGAACACTGAGACACAAAGATGACACTGACTTGCCCAAGGCCATGCAGCCCAGGATGAGCCCCTGTTCCTAAGAACAAAGTTCTCTGCATTGGGGAAGGTTTCCACGGCCGACCTGGTTCTTGGTAGGTCTTGAACTTGGTAACCGAAGTTCCTAGGAAAGACAAATTCCACGTAGCACACACCCCAGCAAGAAGCAGGACGTAACTTGCTTAGAACAGCAGAGGCCCTTCCTTCCATGACATATATACCTTCTTTCATATGTCCTTCTGACATATATGTTCCCAACAAACATGTTCCTCACAGTATGTTCCTAACACATACTGTGTAGACACATATATTCTTCTTTTTTTTTAAATTATGTTTGTCACATTACATCATTAGTTTTTGATGTAGTGTTCCGTGATTCATTGTTTGCATATAACACCCAGTGTTCCACGCAGAACGTGCCCTCTTTAATACCCATCACCAGGCTAACCCATTCCCCCACCCCCCTCCCCTCTAGAATCCTCAGTTTGTTTTTCAGAGTCCATAGTCTCTCATGGTTTGTCTCCCCCTCCGATTTCACCCCCGTCATTCTTCCCCACCTGCTATCTTCTTCTTCTTCTTCTTCTTCTTCTTCTTCTTCTTCTTCTTCTTCTTCTTCTTCTTCTTCTTCTTCTTTTTTTAACATATAATGTATTATTTGTTTCAGAGGTACAGGTCTGTGATTCAACAGTCTTACACAATTCACAGTGCTCACCATAGCACATATATTCTACTGTTGTCCTCCCCTTAACTGGGTTTTCTTTCGATTGCCAGTTTCTGTTACCCATGGTCAAGCGTGGCCTGAGGCAGGTGATCCTCCTACTGACTTATCATCAGAAGGTCAAGTGTAGCCTAAGGCTAGGTCACATTGCCTACGTCATGTACCTCACTTCATTTCATCATGTAGGTGTTTTATCATCTTATACCATCACAAGAAGAGGAAAGGTGAGTATAGTATAATAAGATGTTTTGAGAGAGAGAGAGAGACCACATTCACATGATTATTTATTATGGTATAGTTATAATAAGTAAACTTATAGTATAGTTATAA
Organism: Eumetopias jubatus; assembly: GCF_037043125.1. Classification (NCBI taxonomy): domain Eukaryota; kingdom Metazoa; phylum Chordata; class Mammalia; order Carnivora; family Otariidae; genus Eumetopias; species Eumetopias jubatus. The sequence goes on from NW_028274815.1 coordinate 31,247,035, forward strand.
TTCTTCAAGTTTATCCTTTGTTATTGTTGTTAACCTCTTACTGCCTAATCTATAAATTAAACTTTATTATAGGTGTGTAAGTATAGGAAAAAAACATAGTATATGTAGGGTTCCATTCTATCCTGTTTCAGACATTCACTGGAAGTCTTAGAACATATTCCCTAGTCACTTGTAAGTATTTGGAAGTATAGTAGTTCCTATGCTTCTGACTAGCAGAACTCTCTATCCTGCTTGGCTGACTACTTGATACTCAAGGGTCATTTATAGAGCAATTTATTCCTACCCCTGCTATATGGGGATAAGAACACAGATTTTTAAGACAGTTATAGGCTGCTGGCATAATTTCCTTGAGTTCAAGATGTAATAGGACCCTAGCCCAGCACTGAGACACAATGGGGGGAAGGTACGGTTCTGGGTCTTGACAAGGCAATGAGTTCTCATGCAGAGCTAGTTCACCCTGAGGTGTGACTATGTGATAAAGTGAAAACCACAAACTGATCATTGTGGCTGAGGTGACTGAGGTTACAAAATCACCCAAGCTGAGTACGTGGAAGGTCGCCTTCCCTTGAATCTGTACCATGAGCACCCACGGGAGCTGCCAGAGAAGAAACCTCTGCCAGCAGTGGTCCCCAAATCGAGCTTTGCCTTTTGTGGCCTTCACCTCCCACAGGCATTATTCTTCCGTTGCTCATGCCTATAAGGGGACTGACTTCGGAACCTTTCCTATTCCCACCTCCCTGAGGCAGCCTAATACCATGTGCTGGGGGCTGAATGGGGGAATCAGAAGAGCTTTAATGAGAAGGAACCTAGCCAGCCAAACGGGGAGCCACCTTCACTGAATGCATGGAGGTCAATAAGGCTGGTCCTAAAGAATTCCAAATGCTGAATCAAGATGGTGCCCTCATGCCTAGGTTGCTGGGGAAGCAGGGAACTGGAGCTCTGCCCCACTTCAGGGCCCTGGACCGGCCTGCCGTGGGTACTGTTAACTCAGCTGTCAGCAACCCTTTGTTTTGAGGAGTACTCTGAGATAGGATTGAACTAGATACTTTTAAGTATTTGGAAACCTGTACTCTTTTTTTTTTTTTAAGATTTATTTATTTGAGAGGTCAGGGGAGCATCAGAGGAAGAGGGAGAGAGAGCATCTCCAGCAGACTCCCCACTGAGTGCGAAGCCTGACATGGGGCTCGATCTCAGATCCCTGAGGTCTAGACCTGAGCCAAAATCAAGAGTCAGGCCCTTAACCAACTGAGCCATTGGGTGCCCCTAAATCCCTGAACTCTTAATGGAAAGAGATTGATCTCTTCAAGAAAGTTAGACTAAACTTTTGGACTTTTGGCTATTACCAAAAGTGATTTTCTGACTCTCCACTTTAGGAACTGATGGAAACAAGTGACCTCAGTTATAAACCTTGCCTCACACCATGCTCTAAAACTAGAAATGATCCACATGTTTGTCAGTAGGTGACTGGATAAACAAATTAAGGTGAAGCCATATAAATGGAATACAACTCAGCAATAGAAAATGAACCATATTATTAAGTATAATAGAATGGATGAATCTCAAAATAATTATGCTGAGTAAAGAAGTCAGACAAATAAAAGGCCATACTGAATGATTCCAATTATATAAATTTCTAGAAAATACAAACTAATCTATAGTGACAGAAAGTGAATGAGTAGTTGGTTATCTGAGCATGGGTCTATGGAGGAGGCAAGGGCAGAAGCAGAAGATTAAAAAGGGACATCAGGAAACTTTGGGGATGATTGGTATGTTCATAATTGATTGTGGTGATAGTTTCCTGGCTGTATACATAGGTCAAAACTTAGCAAATTGTACACATTGAATATGTGTAGCCTATTGTACCCTAACACATATAAATAAAGCCATTAAAAAAAATGCAATAATATATGCAAGGAGCGTAGCACTATGCCTGGCATACAGTCTATGCTTGGTAAATAGAGGCTATTTTTTTTTTTTATCATTTTCACACTGAGCCTTGCACTCACCTACATTAGTGATACACGAGCAAAGGACAGGAAGATCCTATTTCTGTGGTATGTTTCAAGTGGACCCTACCCAAAGGCTTGAGGGAGCCTCCGGTGTGTAGCAGAACTAGAGACAGCATAGAAAGAAATTCAGAAATTGGTTTGGGACCCCTTTCCAGTGAAGTGACACTTCCTAGAAAATAGAGTCTCAGTGATAGGGAGAAAAACTTGTTGAAATATATTTCTGATAACTCCTGTCATTCTAATGGCACATTTTGGTCTGTTTCCTTGCCTTGTACTGAGGTCATTCCAGATCCTGAATGATCCTGAAGGATCATTCCAGATCAGTCATTTCTGCTCCCCTCAACAAAACCAGCCCCTTGATATTTCAGTGCCACTACACGGTTATAGACGGCCCACCCCACAGCGTTGGAGTCCTTTGGCTGGATTCCTACAGTCCTTCCCATCCTTGAACCACCCAGCCTCTGGTTCCACATTAAGAGCAAATACCCCACCGCATTTCTGTTCTTTAAAGACATTATCCAGGGGCGCCTGGGTGGCTCAGTCGGTTAAGCGTCTGCCTTTGGCTCAGGTCATGATCCCAGGGTCCTGGGATCAAGCCCCATGTGGGGCTCCCTGCTCAGTGGAGAGTCGGCTTTTCCTCTCCCTCTGCCCCTGCTTCTGCTCTCTCTCTCAAATAAATAAAAAAAATATTTTTTAAAAAATAATAAAATAAAGACAGTATCCATGCTCCCCCAAATCCCTGTTCCCTCACACTGTCATTCCTTCAGTACCTTAAAAACACCTATTTACTGGGGAAACAATATCTATTGACTAATCACTCACAGATTCTGTGTTGCCTTTAAAAAAAAAAAAATTTGCTTTTAAACGAGGGTACCAGGACAACAGCGCCTTATCAGAGAGTCATATCTTTGATGGCAGAATTTCTGCCACAGGGACAGAATGATAAAAAAAAACATATTCTTAATAGTGACATTACTTTAATATTCCCTTCTATGACTATAACCTCACTGAATTTCATAACAATCATATGAAGTAGTTAATGATGCATAGATAAGAATATGAAATTCAGAAACTGCCAGTGTTTTCCACAAGGTCACAGAGCCAGGAAATAACAAAAGTGAAACATGGAAGCAGTTTCTCTGACTCCAAAACAGGGCTCTTTCCATTGGACTACAAGTGCTTCCCTTGGCAGTTCCTTCATGCAGGTCGTCAGGCCATCAGCTGGCTTGAATTAGGGATGGAGAGGGGCTCCATTGGGACAGCAATATTTATGTGACTTTCCATAACTCAAACAGGTACCCTGGGAATTACTTTTCATTTTCCTAGGTGATCTGCCAAAAGTATTTCCCCTTCTATTTTGCTCTGAAGCTAATTTAAACTCCTAAAATTTTGAGGTGTTGGGGAGGAAGGAAATAGTGGCTTATGGAATGATGCCAATGTCCCCAAAGTCCCTGGGCACTGCTTATGAACGGGCCTGTCCTTCTCCCACCTCCCATGAACCGAGGGATCAGTCTTAGCTGTTAAGAACGTCTCCTAGTGGTCCAGCAGCATGGGAAAAATATGGCCTGTCTGGTGGCCTTGGCCCAGCCCTGACCATAAAAAGGGATTTCGTATTATTAGCGACTTCCCTTTCACAGTTCGTTAGCATGAGATGTCTTGGCAGCTGAAATGACAATGGGGACTCCTTCCTCACCAGTGATTTCACAGGGAGAGATGGAAAATACCCCATCCTAAGAGCAGCCATGGCGCAGCTGTACTTGCTGCTTTAATGTGTGGCTCTGGCCCAAGAGCAAGTTGAGATGCTGGAAAATGCTGTCGCAGTGATCAGCCGGCAAACAGATGGCAAGTTGAAATTAACTTTAGATGGCAGGTCTAGTGGCTCAACTAGTTGTGTCTGGATGCCTAGCTTTGTCCACGTTACTAGAAGGCTCTGCTACCAAGGCTGACCTGGAGAGAGTGGGGTAAACCGAGGTGCCCCAGATGGTCCCAATGAAGTATGTGTGTATGTGTGAGGAGGTGTGAGTATGCAATGTGCATATATGTGTGTGTGTGTGTGTGTGTGTGTGCACATATATAAGTATAAAATATAAATAAACATTTATTTTTACTCAATATTTGCTATCTTCCAAAGAGTTTGGAAGATATAGTTATATTAGCCCCTGAGAAAGTTGCATTTGAGGTCAGGACATGAAGTTCCAGTCCTATGTTTTCTAGGAATATTGAGTATTGTTGCACAAGTTAGAACCAAAAAAGATAGGAGTTGAAAATAATAATTCCCAAGGTCATTTGAAATGTACACTCCTTTAAAAGACAAAAACAGAGTGCATGACCCTGTTCACTAATGGAGTCTCTCTATTGATACCTCAGGTGACATCCATAGCTCATGCTGTATGTGTGAAAATTCAGGCATCGGCCTACACTAAACTCAAAGGTTTGTTCTCTTTCTGCTTTGGGCCCACTGGTTGAATTGCCATCACTAGGCAGAGTTCACTTTAGCCCCACCTCTACCTATCTACCAAGTAGACATTGAAGGATAAAAGTGAAGGTGGCTGGTATAGAATTTTAACTCTGCTGTTTGCCCAGGAGCAATGTGGCAAGTATCCTCCAAGATGGCCCCCAGCAACTCTTACATCGTGGTATTCATATTCTTGGGTCATTCCCTCCCCTCGATTGTGTGCTGAACTTACTGCCTTATATCTAACAAATACAGAACAGCAATGGGATGTCACTTCTGAGAGTAGATCATAAAAAGACTGGGGCTTCTGACTTGAGTACACACTCCTTCTCTCTCTCTCCCACTCTCTTGCTCTTACTCTCTCTGATCATTCTTTCTATGGAGTCAGCCACTGTGTTATAAGTTAGGCTGTCAGAGAAGGACAGGGACCCGCCGGTAACCACATAAGTGGGCATGGAAGCAGAATCCCTCCTCTTTGATGTCCCTTCTCTGGCATTCAGATGAGACCACAGGCCTGGTCAACAGCTTGCCTGCAGCCTCAGAGAGCCCTTGACCCAGAGTCATTCAGTTAAGCCGTGCCCAGATTCCTGATCGACGGAAACCATGAGATAACAAATGTTTTTGTTGAAGACACTAAGTTTTGGGTGTCATTTGCTAAGTGACAATAGATAAACAGTACAGGAAGCAAGGGGAGACAAGGTGACTCTCTACTGACCATTCAGTGATGAGCCAGGTGGTTACAGGACTCAGTGGCCAGTATACTCAAGTTCTAGGTGAATCCTCATTTTGAGGAAGATTTTTTTTTGAAACTTAAGTAGTGGAATCACCACCTGTTACTTACATTGCATACAGGGGCCTCTTCAGACACATTTCTGCCACTGGCTAGAATGGTTTAAAGGTGCCAGAATGGTTTAAAGACTCCTGTCCAGAGTGCTTTTAAAAATACAGAGGCCAAGGCTCCACCTCAGACTTAGAAAAATAGAATCTCTAGGGTGGGACCTGGATCTGTATTTTTAGAAAATCGTCCCGGTAATTTTGCTGTTTAGTACAGTTTGGAAGTGGCTGGAATAAATAAGCTTTCCAGGTCATCTTCTATGTCGGACTTCTATGGCTGTCTGTGTTAAGGGAATTTCACATCTAGTGCAGGGAATACATTTTGGAAACTGGGTCCCAGCAGTGGGTTTAACATACTTGAGTATTTTGAATGTGGATGTCAGCAACTTGCAAGACTTGGAAAGTTGAGCAAGGCCACAAAGCTTGCCTGTATTCCTGAGCCTAATCAAAGTAGTTAATGGACTCTAGCATAATCCCATGAATAGTTTGTGTTCTAATGACTCAAACATCAATGATGTGTTGCTCAAGCTGTGTTCAGGAACGACATGGTATGGGTAAGGAGACGTTGGGATTAGAGTCAGAAGAGCTGAATTCAGGTGCCAAGCAGCTGTGTGAACTTGGGCAAGTCAGCTAATCTCTCTGAGCATATTTCTTTTACATTTTAATTTATTTTTAAGATCTTTTGCTGTGGTTATCTTCTGACTATAAAAATAATATGGCCTCCTTCTAAAAATATGGAACATGCAGAAAAGTATTTTTAAAATCCAAAATTACACATAACCCAGAAACCTGAGATAAACTACAGTTCTATTTCTTCCAGTCCAGTTTGAATAGATTTACATGCCTGTTTTCGTAAACTGTGTTTTATTATGTCTTTTATCTTGCTCTTTCACTTGAGACTATACTCTAAACATTTTCTCATGTCATTAAAGTTCTTCCAATCATCACTTTTAGGGGCTCCCTAGTATTCCATTATGTACATGTATCAGAACTATTTCTCTATGGTTAAATATTCAGGTCATTTTCAAGTTTTCACCTTTATAAAGAATATTGTGAAAAATATTTTTCTAGACAAAATTTGTTCACATTCCCTATTACTTCCTTAGAAGAAAATCCCAGAAATAAAACGATTGCATCCAAAGGTATGAATACTTGTAAAGGTTCTGTTGCATGTTGCAAACTGCTCTTCAGAAAGGCTTAGCCAATCTACTTAGCCAAGTAGAAAGAGAATTTCCATCCCAGTGCAATGTTGCCAGCATAAGACAATTTTTAAAAAAATATTGCTGATTTGATGGTCTGCATATCTTTGTTAGTTAAAATAAGCTGTCTTGTTTTAATGCACACTTCTTATATCGCTAGCAAGATCAAGCCCTTTTCCTACATTTAGTACTGAGATTCTCTCCTCATTGGTAAACTGAGAATAATAATGCTTATGCACATCACAGCATTATTGAGAAGATTTATGAAATGATGATTGTGAATTCTTTCTACCAATGCAGTGATATGGTACCTTTATATAACTCCTACGGTCTCAGTTGACTTGATAGCTACTTTGCATGTAGACAAGTCAATCTATCATAAGGCTGTAGGATTGAGGCTAGATCCTCCCCTCCCAGTCTTCCTTCATCCCACACATTTCCATGTCATGTAATCTGAATTCAGTAGCATTAAGAGCTGTAATGAAGGAATACTCATAGATGGCAAATGGACCCGTGCAGCCTGCATGGCTATCTCCATGTTATCACTCTTGCTGATGGCAGGTATTAGGGGAGATATGACTTGGTTGGATGGATGTTTGTTTGTGGCCCCCAAATATTTAACAATAGCTCTTAATAGCCACTGCCTCTTCTTTCTCCAGCCATGTCCCAGGGTCACTGCTCACCCGTGTGTCTCAGCAGCAGTTAGCTCTCCTACAGCAAGGACTAACATACTGCCCCTTTTGACATGGCCTAGGACTGGTCTGCCTAGATGTAGAAACTGCTTGATTTCAACATTCATAATGATGGCAAGCACCAAGAGAAAGCTACAATTCTCAGAATTTCTGTATTAAGTGGATGACATATATTATTGTTTATTCAACTTGATTCTCTCACTTAATTGAAAAGGAAAATTAAGAAATAAAAACTATTATGATAAAGTCTTAAAAGTTCTGGGAGAATTTTTCTACAAATTCAACAGGAAGCATTCAAGATGTTGAATAATACGTGAATTTCAAAGGAAAAATGTATTTAAAATGTAATTAATGTTCAGTTAGACTATAACTTCGCTATCAGAGACCTGGAATTCAGCCTTCCTTTCTTCCAAGAACTCTGTCCTTTGTGCCTGGAGACTGTAAGCCCTGGAGTGGAAGTTGTGAGGGTAGAATCTGTTCTTTCTTATTTATAATTAAAAAAAATTAAAAAGGGTGTTTGGGGACCACTTGTACTAGTGCCTATAAATCCACAGTAAGGAATTTTGCTTTAGTAGCTCTAAACAGACTATTCCTTTTCCCTAAATTTATGGAAGAATTTTAAAGGCATTTTGTGTACATAGTTATGCAGTCTGCTTTAATTCAGTGGGACTCTTGGCTGAGTATGAACTGCAATTTAGACATTTGGGGTTCAATTTTCTTTGATATATCTTTCCCAGATATGACTTCATTTTATTTATACAATCTCATGGTGTCTCTATAAATTTGCTACATCTTCTGAAGTCTCATGCAATAAATAGTGATTGCAAAGGGGAAAAAAAAATCAGTCTCCTAACATCTTTCAATGAGAGAGCCTCCATTTTGTCCAGAAGGGTGGCTCCGTTAGTACAGCCTTCATTCTGGTGGCCAGAGTGGTATCTGCAGCCCCCTTGAAGTGGAGTGTCTCCACAATGCCCAGCAAGCATTTGCCAGGGAAGCCTGCATCAACTGTCCCACTTCCCACTAGGGTTTGTAGAATTGGAGAAGCTTGGATCAGGGTGGCACTGGGTTTACCATGGAGCAATGGTCCTCTAGCTCCGGACTGCTGTGGAATGACCTTGGTGACTAAAAACTGAGGCCGTATGAACAGCAATGGAGAAAAAGTCCCTAAGGGATTCACCAGTTTGGAAACGTCATTCCTGATCTTCATGTCCTACATATGACAACACTGAAGTCTTTGGAGTGGGATAAACTCAAGGAAAGGAGTTTGACTACCTAGCATTCTTCTTGCCACAAATTCTCTGGCAAGTGCAAAGCTTGCTCCCACTTGAATATCAGAAATACTATCACTATATTAGATAACAATGATAACTAATATGCATGGGAGTTTACTAAGTGGCAGACCTTCACAATGCCTCAGCGAGGTAGGTGCTCTCATTATCCTACTTAGTAAGCTAGGAGCTGAAGTGTTAGCTAACTTGTCCATGCACTTGCTTAGGAATGGGCTCAGTCGGAATCCAAATAGGTAGACAGGTCCCGGAGTCACTCTCCTCCCAACTAGGAGGGTTGCAAGTAGTGCAAACAGTGCTCTCTGGGCACAGACATTAAATGGTCACAAGAGTGCACTCAGGAGCCCTGACTTCCTATCACAGCCTGAAGGACAAAGGCACCCATCCTGTAGGAAACGTCCGATAGGTAGCAAGGTCAGCACTTCTTTGTGTCTAATCTTTCAGAGCATCAGCAGGCAAGTAAACTCTCCCTTTCTAATGCTGTGACTGGGATGGAAGGCAGAACAGAAAGAAATAAAAAATATAGTATTTCTTTCCCTACTTGTCACAAAGGAAAGGTTCCATGCAAAGCTGAGAAACAGATGGTCTGAGGCAAAAATCAACAAGCTTGATGTCCAGGATTAAAGACCAGATGCCACTAACAATCTTTAGAAGCCTCTAGAGGGACTTCAAAGAAATCGCCCAAAGCCCCACGTCTCTCCCCCTGAGGGGAGTAGACTTAGTCATCCGTGCCCCTTTGCAGCCAGGTTGTCCCTGGCCAGGCTGTTCCCCGAGATCAAACTAAGCAGATGAAAGTAACTTTTAGGTTGCTGGGAACAGAGAACTCGAACATCTTATAGCTTCAGTCAATTTAGTTGTTTCACTGAGTTGACTGATCAACCGCGGTTCCTTCAGGTACCAGCTCCTCTCCTGACTTTCATAGTTTGTAGTTCAGTCCACTTCTTCTTCTGGAGATTTCTCTCTCACACATATGCAGCACGAGTTTCCTCTTAGCTCTTCTTGAAGGCAGCTCTTAATTTCAGCATCTCTCTCCCTTCGTCATCTCTTCTTAATCCATTTATAAGCCTTAGAGGGATGCTAGTGATCTATAATGCCAAACCACCTGAGTGGTGCTGGAGACAACCTGGGGCATGGAAGAGGATAGATGTCGATGAGGAAGTACGGTTTGAATAGTGCGAAATGGAGACTGTCAACCTCTGGAGTTCTAGAACCTTCCATCAAGCCCCTTCAGAGTCTCCCTTTACAAAGAACCTAGGATCACATCACAGAGTCTCCAGTTTAGGGAAGATCATAGAGATAATCCGACCTGTCAATCAGAGGCCATTTGCATGCCCTCGTTCACATATTCACTTAAAAACAAGTTCAAGCTATTATTGAGCCCCAGCACTGGGTCAGGTGATGGAAATTGGGGACAAATAAGACCCAGACACTGTCCTTAAAAAGCTTAGTGCCATAAGGGGTCTAGGGCGTGCCATGGGGAGGGAGATTAGACTAGGCTTGGTGGGGGAGGGGGTCAGAAAAATTTTTATAGAGGGTGCCTGGGTGGCTCAGTTGGTTAAGCAACTGCCTTCGGCTCAGGTCATGATCCTGGAGTCCCGGGATCGAGTCCTGCATTGGGCTCCCTGCTGAGCAGGGAGTCTGCTTCTCCCTCTGACCCTCCCCCCTCTCATGCTCTATCTCATTCTCTCTCTCAAATAAATAAATAAAATATTTAAAAAAATTTTTTTATAGAACTGGGCCGGTTCTAGGAGGAAGATGAAGATTTTCCTGATTGCATGCAGCAGAAATACCCCTTAGGCCAAACGAGTTATATTAGAAGGATATAGGCTCTCTCACATTACTTGGTAAGAGCAAGGATGCAATGAAGTCCCATGGCTTCAGATGTTCTTAGGGCCCTCCCCATGTGCTCACTCTGTTTTTTCCTGCATATCAATCTCTTTCTGTCCTACTGCAGACTGGGCCGGAAACTTGGCAGCTGAAGACTCCCCACCTCAAATTGCACCGCTGTGCCACCAGAAATGGACTGATCCTATTTCCTCAGATCTAGGACTGGGGACAGGGTTGGGGCCCACCACAGAGTAGGTCAGCAACAACCAGGTGATGGGGCCACGTTATACAGACATGGCCTCTGGATCTCCAGCACTGTGCATTGAGCGCATTCCCAATAAAGAGGAAACCCTGGGGACCACACAGCCATTCCACTTAGGGTCTTCCATAGATGTGTCCCTCCAGAGCACTAGTCTCACCTTAAATGATTCACCAGCATCAGGATAGAAGCTCCCTAAGAAAACTCCTGAAAACCTAGATTCCAGTGCAGTATTGTTCTAAGTAAACAGACTTTGCACACTGCTTTCCATAAATGCATCAGTAATGCATTTCAGTAAGCATTAGCTGTTAAACAAATACAAGGGCAGACCATGGGGTGGGGGAGAGGTTCAGTCATTTGATGATGATGATGATAGTGATGAATAACAGCTGAATACACTGGAGGCTTCTAAATATGCATCTCATTTGAGTCTCACCACCATCCTGTGGGATAAGTAAAAGCAATATAGTAAACACTTAATTTAGCACATACTATGTGCCAAGCACCCTTTTAAGAAGTTTACATGTATTCATTCAGTCAATCCTTGCAATTCCATATGCCACATACTAGTGTTATCTTGCTTTTTTTTCTTTATAGATGAAGAAACTGAGGCACAGGGAAATCAAATAATGTAGCTAAAGTTACACAGCTTATAAGGACACAACTGGGATTTGAACCCAGGCGGTCTGGTTCCTGAGTTCATGCTCATAACTTCTATTCCGGTAGACCATTTTTATGACCTTCACTTTATAGTGCCAAGTTCCATCAAAGCAAAGCCATAGGGAGTAGAAATAAAAATAACAATAGCTAATGTGTACCTCCCACCCACTATATATCAGGTGCTGTCCTAGGCATGGGTCCTCTACTTTCCCCCAGTGATCCTGAACGGGAAGTAGTGTTGTGTTGCTTTTAGGAAACATGCTCAGAGATACAAAGCCCAGGGCTGAATTTCACATACCTACTTCCTCAGATGCAGGCTGTGTTCTGGAGACTGTAGAGGGTCAGGGAGATGCTGGAAGAGCTGAGAGTTGGCCCACTTTGTAACAGAACCAAATGTGGGTTTGGGCAATGCTCAGACTAAGCCGTAGGGCTAGCGGAAATAAATATCCAAGTCCTAATGTTTGCTCTGGTCCCTCACAGCTTTCCCACCCAGGTCTACTTACTAGAACAAACATCCCTAGAGCGGGGGGTCTGACATAGAGCTGGCTTCTGCCCCCAGAGTCTGTGTCCTCTGGGGTCAGCTCCTGCTGAGAGTTGCTCTCCTCATCTGGTAAAACAGGAATGTTGTTTGAAATGATCTGAACGTGATGAACATCTGAGCAATGACCTTCTGAGCTCTAAAACCTCCTGAGTCTCCCCTGATAGGGGGTTTTATATCTAGGATTTCTTCTTAGAAGACACTTTCATTTTAGAATCGTGCCTTCCTGGGTGCTATGGTCTGAATGGCTGTGTTTCCCCCAGATTCGTGTGTTGAAATCCTACCCCCCAAGGTGATGGTATTAGGAGGTGAAGCCTGTGGAAGGCGATTAGGCCTGGGGTGGAGCCCTCACGATTGGGATTAGTGCCCTCCTTATTAAAGAGGCCTGGAGAGCTAGTTCAGCCCTTCCTTCCACCAGGTGAGGTTAGAGTGAAAAGGCAGCCCCCTGGGAAAGGGACGCTCACCAGAAACCAAATCTGCCAGTGCCCCGATCTTGGACTTCCCACCCTCCAGAACTGTGAGAAGTAAATTTCTGTTGTTTGTAAGCCAGCCTGTTTGTGATATTTGTGGGGTTTTTTTAAGATTTTATTTATTTATTTGAGAGAGAGAGAAGGAGAGATAGAGAGCACGAGAGGGAAGAGGGTCAGAGGGAGAAGCAGACTCCCTGCTGAGCAGGGAGCCCAATGTGGGACTCGATCCCGGGACTCCAGGATCATGACCTGAGCCGAAGGCAGTCGCTTAACCAACTGAGCCACCCAGGCGCCCTGTTTGTGATATTTGTTATAGTAGCCCGAACGGACTAAGACACCAGGATTCATAGCAAAATAGAACTGTGATCCTAGGAACAGGAAGGGGGACGTGAGACCGGAAGTGCCTCCTAGGCCCCAGTTCACCCCCTAGGGCCCTCACAAATCCCCACCAGGATTCCTGGCTCCAGGCAAAGGGGCAGCAGCTGTCCCTTGCCCCCAGGCTGGAGTCCTTACAGCCATAAGGCAGGAGGCTCAAATCTTGTGGAGAGCAGGAGACTGGAGGAATCATACACATGGTCTGTAACAGGCGTACTTGCAAAGTCTTAGCACACAACCTTCCAGAAGTCCTTCTTCTCCCAAACCGCTCAGGTTCAGAGGCATTTAAATCATGGCTCTTGCAGGGAATCCTGCTCCTTTTTCATATTCTTTGGGGGCTATTGCGGAGGCACTGAGATCAGCGGAAGCGGCTTCTTCTGGAAGTTTTCTATTTTTCCGACGGTGATTCTTTCTACCAGCACTTACTGGATCTTTTTTTTTTGGTTTGGTTTTTAAAGATTTTATTTATTCATTTGAGAGAGAGACAGAGAGAGCACACAAGCAGGGGGAGAGGCAGAGGGAGAAGCAGGCTCCCCGCTGAGCCAGCCAGGAGCCCCATGTGGGGCTTGATCCCAGGACCTGGAGATCATGACCTGAGCCGAAGGCAGCCGTGCAACCATCTGAGCCACCCAGGCACCCCCAGCACTTACTGGATCTTACTGGACAGAAATACCACTCATCTAGATCAGGCTAGGTACAGCACTGTTCTAAGGCAGTCACTTACGTGAAAGCAGTTTTTCCTTACAGCAGACCTGGGACAAGAGCTTTCCTTTGAAGCAACTGATTTATGGAGGTCAAATAACTTGTCCAAGGTCACTCAGTGGATAAGGGATGTATGCATTTCCTAGGGCTGCTGTAACAAATGACTGCAAACTGAGTGGCTTTAGACAACAGAAATTTATTCTCTCATGGCTCTGGGGTCAGAAGTCCAAAGTGATGCTATCACCAGAGTCACACACACCAAAAGCTCTAACAGAGACTCTTGGCTTGCCTCTTCCAGCGTCTGATGCTCCAGGGGTTCCTTTGCTTGTGATTGCCTTGTTCCAATGTCCACCTGAGCCTTTATGGGGCCTTCTCCTCTTCTGAGTCTGTTTTCTGTTCTGTCTCTTATGAGGATACTTGTCATTGGATGAAGGACGCCCCCCTCTACCTGCCCCGCCCCCCATAATCCAGGATGCTCTCACCTCAGAGATCCTTCTTGTTTTACATCTGCAAAGACCTTTTTCCCAAATAAGGTCACATTCACAGGCTCCAGGGGGTTAGGAGGTCCACAGATCTGTCAGGGCCAGCATTCAATCCACTACAGCTAAGCAGCTGGGACTCACAGGCGGTCTTGCTCCAGAGGGTGGCCTCATCACCGTTCCGCTGCACCCCTCGCACACGCTGACTTTCCACAGGTGTCAGGAAAATGCCTGCTAAATTAATCTGAGCTTTTCACAAATCATCACAGGGCTGAAGGGATAATTTTTCCATGCTGATATTCTGTCCATGTTCCAGAAGGGCAGTGCATCAACTCTACTCACGCTATCCCACACATGCCCTGACAGAGGGGGAGGAATAACAGCAAATTAGGTTACTTTTTGAAGAGAACTGAATTAAATTTTGCCCATGTTAAAAGCTTGTATATTTTTAAAACTTCAAGCACAAGCATAAAACCCCATTGCCTCAAAACCACAGTTGACAAAACCGCCATTGACAAAGAATTACTCCACAGGCAGTGAAAATCTGACATAACGCAGCGATAGGCCAAAACACCATGTTAGGTCATTACCCAGACGCCGGCAGAGTGAGGAACTCCATCATAGCTCCTTTTTGATGAGGGAAAACAGATTTTTAAGTGAAGCTTGCAGCTTGAGTGTAGAAAACTTAAAGCTGCAGACAATCAGCATTGTCATTTAAAAGGGTGAACTCTATTTCTTCTGAGATAAAGCGATGAGCCCAGGCAAAGCACTCACTCCATCAGATATGATTTGAAACAGCTGAAAAATAAACTTCTGACAATAAGATTTTAGGACAGAAACACTGCCAGAGCTCTAAGTGCTCTTCAGAATAATAAAAAGAAAGTAAACAATGCCAGAAGAACAAAAGGAAAATTCTCAGCTTCATTTGTTCTCGTCAAAGACCATAGAAAAATAATCCCTGCTCAGGCCCTTCTTCCAGAGTCCAAATTCCTGCCTTGTGCTCATCTTTCTGTTTAAGTTCAGTGCTCTTCAAGCTGTCATTAAATCGCTTGCCCTGGTGGACAGGGGCCAAGATGGTTTCCAATCTAAAGCCAGTGAGAGCCTCCAGGCGGATTCTGAAGGCCTTTTACCACTTGAGCTTGGCCATCTGAGCTCTCCCTTTCACTGTGGTGACATTGACTTGGGTGTCTTGACCCCTGTGGGAGAGCCGAGTCCATTGGCAGGATCTTGTGCCTTCGGCGACCTCAGTCAGCCAAGAGCCTGGCATGAAGCAGAAGGACAGGTAACAAAAAGCAACAGATCATGAGAAAATCCTCTGGATAAGGCATTTTGAGCAAAAGGCTCGTTTTGTCAGACACTCAGAAGTGCCCTGTGGACAGGCTAGAAGCTAGCTGGCCAACAAAGGAATGAGGGATAGGTGAGTGACAGGCTGGGCTGTTGTTTCTCGAAGTGACTGAGGCTCGACTGTATGAACAGGCATGTAGTGATTAACTGACTAGCGCCAGAATTTTACCAGCTACCCTGAAGCTTGCCGATTAACACTGTCCCTGGGGCCCGTGTTATAATGAGGTCCTTCTGATGACCTACTCCTTTGGAAGGAGTCCAAGAGGGACACGTGCCCTGTGGAATTCCTCATTGTAACCAGGCATGCTTCAGAGAGATTCCAGAGTGGTGATGATTTTACTTATTTAGGCTGGAGGTTATCTGCTCGTCCTCCTCCAGATCCCTTTAAGCCAAGGGAAGGGCACCTCATTAGTGTCAGATGACAGGGGTCTGGTTCCCTTTACTAGAATGAGCTCTTCATGTCATACATGCTCTGGAAGCTCTGAAAAGCCTTTTCTCTTGGCCTCTAGTTAGGAAAGAAGGCATCATAACCGGACACGACAGCGGGAAGCACGGAAGCTTGCCATTACTACTCATCTTGGTGCTATTCATGGAGGCTCTCGGGGGAAATGTCCAAAAGCTTCTTTATAGCTCTCGCCATTAATCCTCAAGTTCTGGTTACCAGTCCTGGGTAGGAACATATGGATTACAAATGGTCTGGTAATTACTGTTTCAATAAAAAGTGAATTCATTATAATGAGGGTAGTAGTAGAACATTGGGATAATATGGGGAGGGAGAGAATTGGTAGTGTTCTCTTGTTTCTTTTGCTTTAGGCAGCCCCAATAGGGGAAAATGCCATTTTTAAAGAGAACTGATGGAATTTTTTTTTTTTTAAGATTTTATTTATTTATTTGGGATAGAGCGAGAGCGAGCGAGAGAGAGACAGAGAACACGAGTGGGGGGAGAAGCAGAGGGAGAAGCAGAAGCTGACCCCCCCAGGAGCAGGGAGCCCAATGTGGGACTCGATCCCAGGACCCTGAGATCATGACCTGAGCCAAAGGCAGACGCTTAACTGACTGAGCCACCCAGGCGCTCCTAAAGAGACATGATGGGATTTATTTAAGAAATCAATATATACCTCTTTCCCCCCACCCAAGTTCTGAACTATTTGAGAGATAGGCAAGAAATAAGGCAAAAGATGGTCCAAATATCACCTTGGTTAATTAGAACAGCTAGGATGTGTGCCCTGGGGTTAGGAAGCATTGCCACATACATGGGCAGTCTCAGAAAATATAAGCCTCCCCACCGTAGGATGCCCATGGCTTATTAAATTCTTAATACAGTAGTCTCCCCTTATCTGTGGGCAGATGTTCCCAGATCCCCAGTGGATGCCTGAAACCACAGATAGTACGGAATCTTATATATTCTGTTTTCTTCTACATGCATACCTATGATAAAGTTTAATTTATAAATTAGACATAGTAAGAGATTAACAATAATGAAATAGAACAATTTTTACAATATACTGTAATAAAAGTTATGTGAATGTGATCTCTCTGTCTCTCAAATATCTTACTCTACTGTATTTACTCTTCCTCTTCTTGTGAGGATGTGAGATGATAAAGTGCCTACGTGATGAGATGAAGCGAGGTGGATGACGTAGGCATTGTGATGTCGCGTTAGGCTACTACTGACCTACAGACCATACATTGAAAGGAGGATCCAATCTGCTTCCAGACCACACGGTTGACCATGGGTAGCTGGAACTACAGAAAGCAAAACCGTGGATAAGCGGGGGGGTGGGGGTGGGGGGGGTACTGTATTAATGTTATTAACTCATATTATGAACTAGTAGAAGTTTTAGACTCTCACATGCTTAATTGTTGGGCCGTGTCACAGTTTTCTAGCCTATAAGGACCATGTCTTGCTCTTATCTCCAGAAAATCACACACTAATTACTTAGTAAATAGTTCTTGATTAGTGGAATAATTATGGTCTTGGAAGAATTCTCTTTATATAACCAAGAACTCTTAGGTCTTAGTCTTACGGCTGAAAGGGACCTTAGAGACCCAGGTCTGGGAGCTGAAAGGCAACTTGCTTAGGGCCACCCAGGCTCAGAGACGAGAGCCAAATCTGAGTGTTCTTGCTCCAAGTCTGTTTTTCTTTTTACTTTATCACATTGCCTCTCTACACAACTCTCTAACTGGCTGCTCTCTCTTCTCTAAATCCAGCTCATTCCATTTTTTTCTCTTTTTGGCAAATGCCCTAAATTCACGAAGAGGGAAAATGGAGGAAAGGTTGGAACGTAGATTTCTGGCTTCTGTGTTTGGATTACTTGCTAGGAAGGGTTAGCCTTCTTGCTCCGCAGCTTCTCTCTCCATCAGCTTAAGGGGCAAAAGAAACCCTGAACATCTGGGTCAGCCACAGGTTGGTCCTCTGCCATCCTTCCCCCAGCCAGGCAGTGCTCACTGCAGCCCACAGGCAGTGGTTCTACCCCCTTCCTTCCTGGAAAGGAGCCAGATGAAGCCAGCAGACCTTCAGGGCGTGACCTCTCAGCCCCAAGAAAGCCAAGGCAATACCTGGCACGGCTGTCATTGGCTTAGAGCCCAATGTCCCTCACTGCCTGCCTTGATGGCTTTGGCTGTGAACACTCTCCTTACAAAGGAACCTCTCGTGGGCTCCAGCCACTGGAGCCCTACAGCCAGGGTTTCAGGAAACTGGGGTGAAATGGGCAGAACAAGCGTTTGTCCAAAGACCGAACAGGACAGGAGGTTCCCACTGCTTGGAAATCTATCTGTGTGTTCCTGAGACTTGCAGAACAAAGACCTACACATGGTTATTTTGGCAAGAACAGGAAGGTTTCGATTCTCCTTTTCCACCCCGTGGAAGTGGCCACCTAAGCTGTGCGTGCGGAAGGAGCATCTGTGTTCGCACTAACAGAGCCTCCGGGAGGCCTCCCAGTGCTCCTCCCGGCAGCCGCAGCTCTAGCGATGGGAGGGCGGCGGCGGTCGCTGCACCCGGAGTGAAGGGCTCGGGCTCTCCCTTTGCGCTCAGCGTTTCCAAAATGACAGCGGCCAGCGAGGGTGCTCTGATGGACTCCGCTCCCTGCAGCCTTCACCGGGGGCGCTGAAATATCCTCTTGAGGCCACATCTTGCCTCCTTGAGGTGTTACTTTTGGAGAGGGCATTTGGGAAATGACAACATAAAAATATGCAGCGGGAGCCTTGGCGCATCTCTCCTGCGCCGGGTCCCTGAAGTGCGGGGACTGGATCTGGGAGCGCGCCGTGTGCGGGACGGCTCTCCCCATCTGGAGCCCAGGTGTGTGGCTCGCCCCCGGGTCCAAGACGCAGATGCTGGCGACTCGTGAGAGCAGGGCAGACCCGCCTCACCTACCTCTGTTCCACAGAAATGCTTCTACTCTTGGATGTACGATGTCTAGATCCACTTTGATTTGTAGATCAAGTGTAGCTGCCATCAAGCAGATGAACGCACGAAGAAAGAAGGGATTTTGTTAACTCGTTGATGAGAGTCAGTGTGGATAATGGCTAAGAGTTTACAGTCTGGGTCAGAGACCTGAGCTCAAATGCCAATTCTGTTACCCATTCTCTCTATGACCTTAGAAAAGTAAAGCTATTTGTCCAAGCTTCATTCCTTCCATTATAAAAGAAAGATCATTGTAGTTCCTGCCTGGGAGTATTGTAGCGATGAGTAAGAAGGAGAACACTTGTGAAAAAAAGTCAAATGCCACAAGGCCAGTCATATCATTAAAGCCCAGTTCACTGATTGCTGCCATTACTATCAAGCTTAGAAGCAAGGGCTCCCCTCTGCAAGACCCCTTTCCAAATACTTCCATCCACAGCTGCCATTCTGTCTTCTCCTGCTGTTAGAATGTCTTCATCCTAAACCAAAGTCTCACTCCCTTTGTCTTCTGGTCTTGGCATTTTCAGCTACCTTTTTGGAGCCACATGTTAAAAACTCGCATCCTTTTTGTAACGGCAGTGACCAGGCCACGACATGGCATGGCTCTGAGGGACTCCCCTGATGTTGTAATCTGTGTAAATGGCACCCCCTGGTGCTAGCCCTGAAGGAGAGGTGACTAGCAAGGATGGAAGGGAAGAAAGGTTGGAGAGATATTGGCCATATTCTTTTTCACAAAAACCCCTAGCGAAGTAAAAGATCACGCTGATGCCCTAACCTTCTCCAGGCAAGCAGCTACAATTCTACCAACGCTTCCTCACTGAACAAGAATTCACCTCAGAGTCCATTCATTACCCTTGGACCACGCTCCTCTGAAAGCCAATACCGAGAACTAAGTCAACATTCCAGATGAGACGTCGTGACTAGAGCCAAATAGAGTGGAAGTTGACCTTTTTGCTTTTCTGGATACTGTATTCAGGATGCCACTGTGATCCAAGGTAGTTTTAGCACTGAGTACGTATAGCGGTTATTTCCTGGACAATGGCTTTGGCTTTTAATCACGTCTTGTCCTACAATAGCTCTTCATTTATCTTGAATTGTTAGGGTTTTTTTTAATTCTTACTACACTTCATATTGATTTGTGTTTTATCCAACTGTCTATATCAGGAGTTGCCTGAGATACATCTGTGTTTGAGCATTTTAATGACTCCTGTTAAGTCTACCACAGTTTCTGGGTCAATGAAAATGTGCCTTATTTGCATATCTAAGCAGAACCAAATCAAAGGGGCAGTATTTACTAAAATTTAAAATGGCCACCGTGGCAATGCAATACATCTATTCTGTGTACGTGGCGTTCCTGGGATAAAGTACCCTTGAAAAAATGGCAGTAAGTTCCTGTTTGGTTAATGAACCACAATTCCCCAAAATAAAACCATGACGCTTATGGGAACCCTTAGTCATAATTCTTCACGTGTGGTTTTCTCACTCACATTTTTCATATATGCAGTGATTTCCAAATTACACTCTGTGGAGCCCATGGGGTTCAGAAGGGATGTCCCAGGGATATGGGAAAGGCAGAAAGAGTGAGAACAGAGGGTGGGGCTCCTGTCAGCCCTTTATTTCACTCAGAGTTGTTGGCTGTTTGCTGTTGTACGTGTTGAACTTCCCTGTAATATTTCCTTTGGGGGGAAAAAAGTTTAAACACCATTAAGCCATTCTCTGCTCACTTCAGGGTGGTAGGGAGTACAATCACTTCCATGTTTCCTCTTATGAAATGGATTTCTGGGTGAAGTAGATTGCAGATGAGTTAATACGAGATTTTTAATTGCTAACTTTGGCACTCATATGTTTAAAACTCTCAACAACCTTGGTCTGAAGGAAGAGTAACCGCACCATCACCACCACAATCCCTGTCAAGCCTTGGACGTGGCTGGAGATGGAGCTCAGATCTGGAGCCATGCTGGGGATTTGAAGGACACCTTCCAAGCAGTGTCGCAGGTTTGTGATTTGCCTCAGGCTTTGGGGAAGTTCCTTGAGAACTTCAGTCCTCCCCTTCTGTTGTGATGATGGGAAGGGGGGTATAGCTATTCTGCTTCTTGAAAAAGACCCCTTCTCTGGTTTTCTTTCTCAGAGATGAAAGCCTGACATCTAAAAATGGGTCATTGACTGGCCTTCGTTGGTGATCTTCTTTGGGGAAATTTCTGAAGGAGAAAGTGCAGGTTGGGCAGACATATTTCCTGTCTCCGCCATACCTCAGCCGGATTCCTAGAGCTCCACGACAGGAGAAGCCAGGGTAGGGCACGCTGACATCTACCTTCGCCTCCCAGATCATAGTTTTGGCTGTCAGGCCTCCTTTAAGAATCAGATTTTCACAAGATTTGGGGGTCATACCAAACTTCTCATCATTTTATGTACCATAAATATTTAGGAATATCTTAAGTCTGTTGGTTCCTTGTTTCCTTATCTGCAAGAGGGAGATAATACTATCTTTCACAGAGGACATTTGGACTCATTAAGTGAAGAGGGATGACAAAATAATAGGAAGAACAATAATAGGGAGAAGTCTGGAATGAACGTGGAGACAGTAGCAAAAATTACAGGCGTTTGGCTGAGGTGGATGATCCCAAATCTCAAGCGCTAGGAAGGAGAGAGGTGAGGAACACCACGTGGTGAAAATCTCATTGCGCTGGAGAGGGGGACATTACTATGATGTCTTTACCCCCTTCACACTTATGGAGCAAGAGAAAAAAATCTGAACTATGTTCAATATAAAAACTAAACTAACCGAGGGGCTTCTGGGTGGCTCCGTTGGTCAAGCATCTGACTCTTGATTTCGGCTCAGGTCATGAGATCAAGCCCTGCAGCCACACGCAGTACAGAGCTGGCTTAAGATTCTCTTAGTCTGCCCCTCACCACCCCCTCAGAAAAATAATAAGATAAAATAAAATAATGTTAGGAAATATTTCCATTTTTCTTTTCTTTCAGTGTTACAGTAAGTTAAATCATCTGTTGACCAACACACATGTACAAACTTTCTCCCTAATGTGTATTAGGTGCATTTAGCACCAGGAATGATGAGCTTCTTTGAAAGTAACTTTAGGTAAGACATGTATCAAATTGGATTCCACCCAATTTGATATTCTCAGTTATATTTAAGGGAACTTACATGCATTGAGTGTCTCCTGTGATGCTATTAAATTCAGAGAAAGGTTTAAATATATAGTGTAGATGTCTATTAGGCCTGTGGATTTCTCTGTGACTAGTCTCTGCCACAAATCCGCGTAAGTCTCCATCCTACTGGGCCCAGGGGTGGGAAGGACCGACAGGGGACAGAAAATTTTCCATTTTCAGGAATCTTTGGATTCAAAACAGTGTCTTAAATTTTAAAGAGATTCTTCAAGGTGCATGCCCATCTTTGGGAAAATGTTTTACCACCGAGGTTTCCTGCCTCCCTCGACCAAAATGGCATCTGGCTGAAGAGGGATGCCCAGTGTCCTCCAGGTGATGAGGGAGATGGTGTACCAGCTGGGTCTCTGACCCAGTGTGGTTGGCCAGGGCTGTTCCCTGGGCACTTGTGTGATGTCTGTGACTAAAGTTCATGGCTGATGAAACTCATGGCCTGTTGACTACTGGCTCCAGCTCTGGGCCCTTCAGATGGTCTGGTTTTGGGTGTTGGTGGCATCTAAATGCTGGCTCTATCATGTAGCATGTTCACTTGTTTTTGAACAACTAGCTAGGTGTCTACTACATAGCTTCCTGGCACTACAGAGGCATGACCTTCTCTCTCCCCCACACCTAGACTGAGTCTACTCCATAGCCATTGTGTGGGGTTCTTTTTCCCCATGGGACAGGTTCACGTAGGGCACGTACAATCTTCTCAAAGCCCTAGGAAATCTGGGAGTTCACACATGTTAGCCTCATTTCTGGAGAAAATCTGTGCCTTACCCCAGATCACCATGCTAGCACTTTACCTTTTCTAATCCATCACTTGAGAGATGTCGTATTTGTTGCAGGAATTCTTTAAAGAGCTCTAGCATTTCCTTAGTCTTGGGAAACCTCTCTTCACTAGGACTGCCTTCAAATTATTTTATTTCTTAGGCTCCTTTCACGAGTTTCAATTCCCCTTCCTCTCTGACAGGGATTCCCCCATAATACGCCCTTCTCCTTCCTGAGGCAGCATCCACTCTCTTCCTTCCCCAGAGTCATAATGAGGCAAGAAATCTGTCAAAGGGAAACATAACAGGAAGTATTATTATTATTATTATTATTATTCTCTTTACAGATACTTTATTTTATCTAATCCTTGCAATAGCCCCGAGAAGTACTTATTATTACCCTCATTTGCCAATGAGGTGTTCAGCGTGGGTACGTCACTTTCCCAAGCGATTGAACCAGGATTAACAACAAATCCTGTGCCTTTCCAGCATGCCAGCCCGCCTCCCCAAGGACCTGCAGGAGGGAGACACTGCCGAGTTGTTTTCTGCTGTCAAGGAGCTGTTCTTCCATATCCCCAGCACTTCAATGTGATTAGTCTTTCAGAGTTGCCCCCCAGCCCCAGTGCAATGCAGGAGAGGAGAAATGCACGGCCTTTTAAGGTGCCTGGTCAAAAAGGCACTTAATACAGAATTAATACATCATCACTGCAATTGCAATTTTTTCTCTGTGAAAACCATGAGATGCTCACTTATTTGTGACCACTCCCTTCAGAAAGAGCCAGCAACTATGGTGAAGTAGCGAGTTTACAATAAACAATAAAAGGTGAGCGCAGAGGCTTTTTACGGCAAGTCCAAACGTTTGGCAGGAGCCCAGAAGACATTACTCTTTCTCCATTAGGATTCTCTCCTACACAGTTTTCCAGAGGAGGATGAAATTCCTTGGGTCATGTTATAAACATTCATCTTCTAAATCATGCCCCTAATAGAAAGAACAGAAGACAAAGCATGTGCTGTAAGTCATTTGCCCGCAGAATATTCTCCGCACACGGTAATATAACATGTGGGGTCAGCCCCTGCGTCAAAGACCAAATACACAAGTGTAAAGAGATGGGAGGAAAAAGACAGACTCCACATGGCCAGCCTGGGGGAGGGCAGGCCGTCACTCTGGGGAGGGGAGGCTTGGAAAAGGCTTGCAGGGGAGGAGTGGAGGGAAACATGGAATCACTGGGCTTTGCAGCCATCAGGGACAGAGATGGGAATAAATTCGAGGGTGTGGGGGCAATGCGCATCGGAGCAAGGAGGAGGGCATGGTTGGGGGAAGTGGGGCAACTTCTTGGCCAGTATACAATGAGGTATATTCTAGAAGCAGGCCAGAGCTAAGGAAGGCGCCTTTTCCTTTCCTCCAGCCTCCAATCCCTTCCAGACTCCCCAGATCTTCCTTTCTCACCATGTCCTCCTTTCACTCTGCACCCAAAGGGAAAATGGTTTGCACCCTGGCAGAGCAGACAGCTCAAGGGATAGTTTCTGTCTCAGTCTCATCAATCCTTTCCTCTCCAGCTAAATAAATCCTTTAGCTTTTTCAGTTCTGTCGAGGAGCCAAGCAATATATACAATTCACTTGAGCCGTGCATTCCCCAGCACCCAATACAGGAACCCTCCCTAGATGCCCTCTCCTGAGTAGCTGATAAACTGTCATTGCCTCATTTGTTAGCCTCATAGACCCCTCCTCCGAGTTCACAACCTCTCTCTTACCCCTGCCTAGTTCAAGCGTCACAACCTAGGAAAGCAACTCTAATAGAGCACTGTGCAAGGAGTCTGAAGACTGGTTATGCTTCTAATTGCTGAATGGCCAAGAGTAATTAGAATAAGGAGAAGGATATCTACCCTTGATTGAGCATCTAGAAGGTCAGGCCCTATACTAAGCCCTTGGGGTAATCATCCTAGGAAAATGATGACCATTATTTTAAAATTTTCTAGTAACTGGAAGCTTTGGTACCTCATTAAATTGTCTTATTTTTCTCCATGGTTATTAAATTTGGAAAACCAAACTGAAAGGGCTTCCTGATTCTCAGAGTAAGAGGAGAAAGGGATTGTGTGTGTGTCAAGGTTCTGTGGCATTTTCCTCATCAGACTTCAAGTGGGAAAACAGGTAGTAGGAGTAGAAAAGGCAAGTAGGCAAATCTCTGAGACATTTAAGGGACAGGAAAGCAGGAAACAGGATGCTGCCCTAGGAGACATGTGTCCCTGTGCTGGACAATGACTGCTCACCTCAGCTTTGCTCAATAATCGGAGGCCTGCTCTCAAGTAGTGACCCTGGTGCTCATTCCCTAGGTGATCCTGGGAAGTTACCTCATCTTGATGAGCTTCAGGTCCTAGTTTGTAAGATTAGCCATGGCCAGTTAACCAAACTCAGGGGATTCAACTCTAGGTCAGGCACCTTCTCCCCCAACAGACTAGCTGTGTGTGACCTTGGGTGAGTCACTGAACCTTGTCTGAGTTCATTTTCTCATCTAAAATGAAAATACGCCTATGCTACCCTCCAGATCAATGTGATAATGCTGGGCCAGTGCTTTTTAAGCTGGAGAACATACTTATGAAGCGAAGGGATCAACAGGTGGTGATGCAGGTCGCTTTTAGCTAACACCTATTCTGAGGCAGTGACCTCATTTCCTGGAGACGGGCCTTGCAAAGCCTCCAGCAGCCCGGCCCACTCTACGTGGCTATTCCCTGTTTCCCACAAGCTATAGATGAGGGAAGGCTCCTCGGGGGTGCTTACTCAACAGGCATTATTATCTTATTTCTCTGCTGATCAGGGTCTGGCCAAAAAATCAAAGGATTTCTCTTTCAATCTGGCAGTCATTTTCTTCTTCACTCTAAAGTCACTAAGCAAGGTCAAGTTCAAGGAACTGAATTCCTTAGAAAAGTGTTCCCTGATTGTCTGGAGGAAATTCGTTCATAGTTAGGATGGGTGTGTCAAGACCCCTGTGGCTTTCTTTTGTAAATTAAACCAAAGGTGGATTGTGTTGACCCAGGCATTAACTATGACTTTTTTATGGGCTGTTTCAGGTATCTTTTGTGAATTTTACGATCCTCTCTTCTGGGATGGGTGGAGTGGTGGTGGGCTTGTTTTTCAGTTATTGATTTAAATTAATCATAGCTCATCCTGTCCAACACTGGACTGTGTACACAGGTGACAGGCTATTCATCTTTAGGCATTTAAATCCTGCCTGCTCTTACGTATTAGTAGAGATAGACTATCAAGCTGCAAAAATATAAGGATCTTCTCCCAAAGAGACCTCTCATACTGCTTCTTAAAGGTTATCAAAATAGAAAAGAAGCACTCAGCTTTGGAATCTATATTCTGATATTTTTAAGTCGCTAATATTGAGGAACAAACTGAATTCTATCTTTGGACTTAACAAACTTACTGACCTCTTTGGAAAGCCCCAACCTTACTACTTGTTAACTGTGTGTTCTTGAATAAATTACTTTACTTCTCTGAGCATCAGTTCAGTTTCTCATCTAAAGATGAGGGTATGGGAGTACCTGGGTGGCTCGGTCGGTTAAGTGCCCAACTCCTAGTTTTGACTCAGGTCATGATCTCAGGGTCATGGGATCGAACCCCATCTTGGACTCCGTGCTCAGCTGGGAGTCTGCTTAAAGATTCTCTCTCTGTCTTCCTCTGCCCCTCCCCCCCCACTCACATGCTCTCTCTCTCAAATAAATAAATAAATCTTTAAAAAAATGAAGATAGGGCACAAAACCCTGCTACATCATTTTTTAACAATATATTTACCTCATTTCTAATATGCAAGGTCTTCAGTTCCTTATGAGTTATGATATAAGGGTAAGGGGTACCTTTATTTCTCATTGTCATTAATATAATGCCTTGGACATGGTAGATGTTTGACATATATTTATGGAATGGGATGAAACTGAGTTAATTGTAAATGGTGCTTACTCAGAGCATCAGGTTGATTTCCCAGGGGCAGCACAACTGCACATCCTCAGTTTACAGAGGAGGGAACTGGCGGGGAAGAGGTCGGTGGACTAGAGAGGTCAGCCAACAGGCCCATGAGCACACAGTCTTGGGTGGTGGACCTCAGACTAGAATCCGGACCACCTAAATCGCAGTCCAATTGCCCTTCCACCACACATAACAGTCCCTCACATCTTGTTTGCACTTATTTAGAGGAAAAAATATAAAAAAAGAAGTGATGCAAAGATATAAAATTTTAACTCCACCCAAAATTATCAGAATCCCAAATCAGTGAAGCCTAAGCTGTTTTTAAATTTTTAATTAATTGAGAGTAAGGGCTATCCTGAAATTCAAAGAAAATTTTGTACCCTCAAGACAGTCCAGTATAGCAAGATAAGTGATAGAGAATGACAGGGAGTGGATGCCATTTACATAGGATGTTCTGCAAAGGCTTCTTGGGTGGGGGTGACATTTAAGTAGAGAGCTGAAGGAAGAGAGGGGGTATCTATGCAAGTATCTGGGAAAGAGCATTCAGGCAGAGAGAATGCTGAAGGTAAAGGCAAAGCTGGGGGCGTGCTCCGGCCATCCTGGCTGCCATGGAGCGAGAGGAAGGAAGAGAGGGAGGAGATGAGGTCAGAGTCGGAACATCCTCCTACATAGGAGGAGAAACAGGACCTTGGTAAGGATTGAATATTTTACCTAGATGAGCTAAAAGTCATGTAGGGTGTCAAGCAAAAGAGGAAAGTGGTCTGATTTACATTTTAGAAAAATCACTGATGACTCGATGGAGTATCATCTGCAGGGGAGCAAGTGTACAGAGGGGACCAGTTAGAAGTCAAGGGGAGATGGTAATTCTGACTAGGGTAGTAGTACTGGAGGTGATAAGAAGTTATCAGATTCAGGATATATTTAGACGGTAAAACCAAAAGAATTTGCCACAGACTGGAAGTGGGTTGAGAGGTGCAAAGGAGCCAAAGAGACTTCAAGACTTTTGGCCAAAGCAGCAAGTAGAAAGGAGCCACTGCTAAATGAAGTGGGGAGAACTGAGGGAGAAGCAGATTGACGGTAGGGGTGGGAATAAAAAGCTGGTATTTGGAAATGTAGTTCGACATTCATATTGGATATTTATGTGGAGATGTCAAGTGGGAAACTAGATGAAATCTGGAGTTCAAGAGGAAGGTCAGGTTGGATTTATAAATTTGGAAATGATCAATGGAGAGATGGTATTTATAGCCATGGGACTATATAAGATAATCTTGGAGGGATCATTCTTACAGGAGAGTTCCCAGGACTGAGTCCTGGGCATTCCAGCAGCTAGAGATCAGGAATATGAAGAACCTTATGAAGCAAAGGACACTGAGAAAGTGCATTCACTGAGATAGGAAGAAGAACCAAGAGAAGCGGTGAACTAGAAGTGAAGTGAAAAAAACTGTTTCAAAAAGAAAAGAGTGATCAACTGTGTCAAATGATGAGGACTGAAATTTGACCATCGGCCTTGGCAGCATGAAAGTCGTCAGTGGATCTGGCAAGAGCTGTCTTGGTAGAGCTGTGAAGATGAAAGTCTGGTTGAAAGTTTTCAAGGAAGAATGGGAGAAGAGGAAGTGGCAACTATACATACAGACAATTCTTTGTAGAAGAAGATGATGATGATGCTCATTATAGAAGAGCAGAGAAATTGGAACTGGCAGTACACACGAATCAAGGGAGATACTTGACTATGTTGGAAATGGTCCCTGTACAGAAAATGTAGGAGAGAGAGGACAGTGGCTAGACCTATGTCCTTGAGGTGAAGAGAGAAGGAATCCAGTGATCCTATGGGGAGGGTTTGGCTCCACATAGGAGCCCAGACGGTTAATTCATTGTAACCAGAAAGTAGGCTGGGCATGGTTGTGTAGATATAGTTGGCAGAAATGGTGAAAGTTCTCTTCTGCTAACTCCCGCTTTCTCAATGAGATGAGGAGAAAGGCCATTAGCTTCGAAAGAACAGGATAGATAAAGTATTGGAAGATAGAAGAGTGAGAAGGGTTGTGAAATGATAACTAAGGAGAATGATGGCCCAGAGAAATGAAGTAGAACGGCTGGACACCTTGCACACTGCCTGGCCCAGAATCAGACTTAATAAATCTTCGGGATGAAAAATGACCCGAGAACCTAAGGAAGGAGCCAACTTGAGGATCCAAGTCCCAATATAGTGCACAACTCAGCCCATCAGATTTGAATCCATATTCAATCATGCATATTTGGCTATTTTCCTGAAGTTCCATTGAAGGAAACTATAAAAATCGTGATTTAAACATCTTTCCTGGCAACCCAAAAGAGGGCTCCAACTTGCCAAATGATAGAATTACAGACTCTCCTTGGAAAGCTCCTTTCCCAAACAGAGATTTTTATTGCCACATTTCATCTCCCAGTATGGTACTGTTCTCTTTATTGGTATCTTTATATCCCTTACAGGTTTTTAAACATCAGTTTCCCAGCATCCATCATTTTTACAGACCCTCTTCCCATTTTCCACACACAAAAATGCTCTCTTACACTTTCCTTAGGAATGTCCCATGAATTTCATGTTTACAAACTTTGACTGTCCCAGAAAGACACTTTCCTCTACCCCCAGAGAAGTATCTAGTTGGAGAAATAAAATATGTGAACCAAAGGCTCAGCCTTCTTTTCAACTCATTCATCTGAGTTAGCAAGGTCTCCTGAGCCTTTGGCTGCCTTCTAAATGAATGATTCACCTGCTTGCAGACAATTTCAGTAATTTTTTGGTAATAGTCTTTGGTTTTCAGCTGGAGGTTGCCTCTGGAATCATATCTTTCAAAAGTTTTGAGACTCACAAACTTTGACCAGAGTAATTCTCAAGGGATTGATTCCTAGGTTCTGCTTTTCCTCTTTCTTAAATAAAGAACATGTCTCAGTGAAGTAATTAATCTTCAGAATTAACCAAAAGTCTGGGACCTAATTTTTTGAAGATCCATGAAGGCAGTAGCCAGAGCTATATTGCCATAGATAGAGAGAAATACATAAGTAGATAAAGAATTTTTGTTTCATTTTGGAAACATAACCAAAATATCCCAAAACTAATAAAATCGACACCATTGCTTCTTTTACACCTTACCTTCCTTCTGGAGCCTATCCTTTGGTAGTTCTTTCAGCAATACTTACAAACAGTGAATTCTTCCAGTTTTTGTCCAAAAATGTCAAAATTTTACCCTCCCTCTTGCATGCAGTTTAGCTAGCTGTAGAATTCTAGTAAGGTTTTTGTTTCTGCTCAGTACATTGGTGTATTACTCCACTGTCATCTGGTCTCTACCGTGGCTGGTAATATGTCTCTTATAAGTCTAAATAGTCCTTTTTTTTTTTTTTTTATAAATTGTCTCTTATATTGAGTTTCTTTCAAGAGCCTCTCTTTTTTATTGATGTTCCACATTTCCGCCCCGAGGCATCTAGATGTGAATCTGGCTTTATTTATCCTCTTTGGGACTCCCTGTGCTCCTTATGCCATGTCATCAATTAGGGAAATTCCCACTCATTAGGGTATTTTTAGTATTAACTAAAATGTCCTTTTCCTCTTCTTCTTTTTTTTAAAGATTTATTTATTTATTTTGAGAGAGTGAGAATGTGAGAGAGAGAGAGCACATGAGTGGGGGGAGGGTCAGAGGGAGAAGCAGGTTCCTCGCTGAGCAGGAAGCCCGATGCGGGGCTCGATCCCGGGACTCCGGGATCATGACCTGAGCCGAAGGCAGTCGCTTAACGACTGAGCCACCCAGGTGCGCAGTTCTTTTCCTCTTCTTAAACTCCTATTAGGTACAGGTTAGACATCTTATTTTCTCCCCCATGCTTTTCATGTCTATTTCATAGTTTGCGTTTCTTTATTTTTCTATGTTAATTTTCCTCAAATAGGTCTCTTCATTTGTTGATTTCTCTTCAGCCATATCTAATCTGCTGTTTCATTTGTTCACTGAGTTTTTAATATTAATGATTTTGTTACTTTCAGAAATTCTATTTTCATTGTTTAGTTCTTTTCTCATGCTTCTGATTTTTTCTTTTATGCCCTTAATCATTTAAATTCACTTAAAGTCTCTAGACAATTGTTCTATTATCTGAAGTATTTGAGCCTATAATCTTCTCATTAGGTGGGTCTTCTTATTCTCACTCATGTTGGATTTTTTTAACCTCCTGTGTTTTCTAACTTTCCACTGTGAGTTCATCCTCAGTGGGAATGGTTTTCTGTGAGAATCCCCTTCGGCCTTGATTATGGGAGCAATCCTCCAGGGAGATGTGAAGAGGAATAGGAGTAATTTGTTTTTCTTTTGCTTCTGTAGGTGCCTCATAGGCAGCACTGGCTCTGGCTTTGGGGCGTCATGGTGTTTGGGGTACCATGGTGTTTGCATATTTTGAACTACTAATTTGCCAGGAGCTCAGTCCAGGGATTTCCATTTTCCAGAGTGCTTTTCTTCCCTCCGAACCTCAGCAGAGCTAGATGAGCTTCCCTGTGATCTCCTTGGCCCACTGGGCAGAATGTTTTCTTGTCCAAACTTTCACTGATGTCCTTTAAGAGTTTGGGTTTTAAGCAGACATGCCAGTTTCTGTGGCAGCCCATGATCTTGTCTCTGTCCCTACACAGCTATTAAAATCCAACCCAAGGCAGAACCTGACCGACTCCCATGACCTCCCCACACTAGCTGCAGCATTAACACACAAGTTTGTTTTCCTAGGCTTACATTTTCCCTTTATTTTTGGCACCCAGGTAATTCTCATTCCTTCTTGAAAGTGAAATCAGACATAAGAGAACTTCCACAAACTTCCATTCCACATCTACTTGCCTACCAGCAACTCCCCTCCACCTTTCCTCCTGTTACTATGGATAAACCATCTGTGTCTGCAAGGTCAGTCCCTCCACTTTGTCACCAGCTCCCATTCCCTTTCAGTTATTCAATGACATCACTCCAGTAATTCTCCTCTCTCTCTCCTGCATTAACTGTCCTCTCTTTTCTCGACTACTCCTCTCGGTATAAATATAGTTATTTCTCCTATCTTGAAAAAGCCTCAATTCCTCTTCCTATTCATCTACTGCTTCACTTTTCTGTTTTCTTTACAGAAAACTTCTGAAAGTTTCTGCCTCCGAGTTCCCTTTTCCATTTCTTTCTTATGCACAGTCCAGTCAAGCCTTTGTCCTCACCATTCTTCCAAAACCACTCTTTCCAAGGTCACCAATGACCTCCACATTGCTGACCAACTCTCAGTCAGCATCTTGGCATTTTTGCAGATTGGGGTGTAGTAGATCATTCCCTTCTCCAGGAAGGGAATCCTTGACATTCAGGATTCCACATTTTCCTTGTTTTTCTTCTTTCTCATCAGCCGTTTCTCAGTCTCCTTTGCTGATTCTTCCTTTTCTCCCCAAACTCTAGAGTACCCCAGGGCTCAGTCCTTGAGTGTCTTCCCTTTTCTAACCACATGCAGTCCACTGATGATTTCATCTAATTTCAAGACTTTAAATGCCATTTATGAGCTGACAATTCCCAAATGTATGCCTCTAGCTTGTAACTCTCTCCTCTGTTCTAAATTCATATGTCAAACTGCCCTCTCAACATCTCCAATAGGTTGTCTAATAGACATTCCAAACATATCTTGTCCAAAATCGACCTCTTGATCTTTCCTACCGATCATGCTCTATCCTTAGTTTTCCCTATCTCAGTTAATGGTAACTCTGTCCTTGTGATTACTCAGGCAAAACCTGGGAGTCACTCTTGACTTCTTCTCTTCTCTGGATCTGAAGGTAAAGCTCTGGAATCAGGGCGTTTGTTCCACTCAAATGAATAAATTTGTATGAGCACAGAAAAAAGGGAGTGTATATGCTGTTAGGGAGAGGTAAGAAAAGCAATAAGTATAATACAAAACTGAACATGCCAAATGAGAGATGCAGAAAGTAGGGAATGATCATACCTAGAGACAGAGAAGCTTTGGGGTATATAGAAAGACAGAGGCTTTTGAGATGATCCTGAAGGAGAGTAATGACTGGAGTGCTTAGGGGGAGTGGGGGAGAATTTTAGGTGAAGGAAGCAGCTGAGCAAGACACCCATCTTCTGGGTTAGTGTCCCTTCCCCTTGAGTAGGATTCTTTTTGCCTACCTTGGCAATATATCCTGTGGGAGCCTTTGATAATCCCTTGACTTATCACCCTATCCCAGCCCCAACATAGTTCACATCAAATTTGCTATATCTTGCCGACATTAATTTCCAAAATGCCTTTCACAGGTTACAGGCTTCCCTCTCTCAATTCATGTTACCGCTATCCCAGTTCACCCTTCTTTGTCCGTGTTGTGTCTTGTTGGTCTCTTTGCCTTTGGGCTGCTTCCTCCTCTGTTCATTCTATTCACTGTAGCCACTCAGCCAGCACATAAGAGCCTATTTTGCTCCAGGCACTGCTCTCAAGGAGGCTTATAACTAAGCAAAGGGGGCATACCTGGAAACATACAAAAACTACAGATGTTGCCACAAACTGTACAGGGTACAGTGGCACAAGGGAAGAAAATGCAAATTCTACCAGCCGGTAGGGGAGCAATCAGAGAAATCACTCAAAATCCATGGCTACTCATCACCTATAGAAGGAAGATATTCCCCACCCCAGCTACCTTTTCTGCCTCGTTACCCCTACTCCCCTTCACAAATGCTACATTCTAGCCACACTGCTCTGTTTGTACATGTGTCCTGAGCCTTCTCTTCTCCATGCCTTTGTTCATGTGGGTCCTTCTGCCTGGAATGCTTTTGCCCTACCTTACAAGTTTAAATCCTACTCAGCATGTAAAACACTGAGCACAGTGTCCTGCACATAACAAACACTAAATAGTGTCAGTAATCTTCATCATTATCATCCTCATTATTACCCTAAAAGATTAGCTAAATTCTCACAACTCTTAATTTTTTCTTAAGTCACTGTCATCTTGTGTTACATATATACAGTCTTCTCTGCCCCATTGTCCTTCCCTTTGGCAATAGGAAATCACCTCGTTACACACTGTCATCACTAAATAGTCATAAGGAATAAGCAGAAAATGGATAGAAGTAAAACACATAAAATATTTCAAAAAGACTCTTTTAACTAATTGAGTGAAGTGGCCATAGATTTAAAGACCCAATCTGATTAAAATAGGATGAGGTGGGCCTCTGCACTTCCTGGTAATGTACAGCCAGATTTCCTTAACATATGACCCCAGTGAGTCAACCTCGGCTCATACCCTGACTCAACATATCTTTACTCAGATCACATAACTTACTCTCATCAGTTGACTGGCTTCGTCAGAGGAAACCACTCAGCCTCTAAGAAGGATTTGTAAAGAATCTGAGCCCATCAGTCAGATGTATTGGATAACAGGGAACTGGGTGTCCCGGATGGGGCAATATTTAATGACAAGGATGAGAAGAAGAATCTAATGGATCCCTGAATGGAAAGAGGATGGTGCTCTCACTTCTGTCAGTGGCAGCTCCTCTACCTTGTCACTGTCTCTTTCCCCTGTCACTAACACCACTCTGCCCCATGTCTGCTCTCTGAATCAAAACCTCATCCTTGGTTCTCCTATATTACCAGTGTAGGGGTTTGAGATCTGAGCCTTGAACACTATCAGTTCAACGTGGCTTCGAGTTCTGGCAGCGACATTGCTCCTGCAGTCTTGCACAGAGGTCTGCTCTCTCCCTGCAATCTCACACTTTATAGGCATGCTTCTTCAAGAAGAAAACACACACTGGAGCCGTCTATCATAAGTGGAAGTAGGATGGGTCTAGAGTTTTTATTCCACATACTTGTGGTTAGCACAAGGCCCCTGGGCAAAACACCTAGTATTAGTATCAGCAATTCAACTATTTTAACTTTAGCTCCTTCAAATTCACCCTCATTTTGTTTCTTCTACCTAGATTTTGTGCAAGGACTTAAAAAATATGAGCCCACCTCCACTCCTTATCCCACAACACACGTACCTGTGTTCCTTTTCTTGGTTTGGGAATTTTTTTTCAAAGCATGTTCCAACTCTAAATTATGGTACACAGTGGAGGTAGCATCATGTAGAGAAAAGAACGTGGGTTTTGGAGCCACATAAGCCTGGATTTGAATTCTGGCTTTTCCATATACGTTGGGCACCCCACCCCCAATGCAACCCAGTGCAAGCCTGGACAGAGAGCTCACTGCTAAGAAAAAAAAGGTCTACATCCCACTATAGGGTTTCTAAGAGGAAGCAAACCAACAAAACCTTTATGATAACTTTCCACTCATCTTCATTAAGAAGGCAAGCGAAAAGAATAGAGAGTTCGCTTTGGGGGCTTCTTCTTCTCTTTCTATGAAATCAAGGGCTTCTAACATGTTCCCCCTCATCTTCCCTCATCCTCCCCACTGTTCTGGCAGATGTGCCTGGTGATTCCAGGGTGTGGGAGAAGGTGAAATGGAAAGAGAACAACATGGAAAGAGAGCGGGTTGGGGCGGCAAGGAAGGGATGGAGAGAGACAGCCTGATTTTCTACCACTCAGTTCAGAAACAAAGATAGTAACTTCCCTAGTATGGTTCAGTCAGATGGTGTAGAAAATAGCTGGGACTTAGGCCATCCGGATACAGCCTCTTCTAAGTCCTCACTTCAAGGATAAGAGACCAGAGTGGCAAAAGGCTGAGGAGTGGACCCACACTGGACAGTGAGAAAAGGTGGTTCAGCCTGATCCTCGCCCTTGCCACCAGCCAAAGAACCAATCCAGGAACCCAGAGGAGAGCCCAACTCTGGAACCAGTAGGCAGCACATCTTCCATGGGTCAACCAACAGAGGACCGAGAGGAATAGAGAGGTGGAGGGGACCAACACCACAACTTTAATACCCAGGTCAGACTACAGGTGGCTGAGTCAGATGCATGCATTTGGATGCACTTAACTATCTCTACAACTGTTTTACATTTTTCCAGTGTGCAAGGAGGGCGCTGGTCAAAAAAAGTTGACATCAGTTATTCAAAAAACTCAAAGTGGTCAATGTGTGTATTTTTCTGACGTGGGACTCTTCAACCAAGGCTGTTACACTCTGTAAAGCCCTGGCCAAGTTTCTTAGCCTCTGAAATGGTTTGCTGCTTCTGAAGGTGGGGACCCACCCCATCTCAAAGGGCTTGGGAAAGCTCCTGCACAGAGTCTTGCAGTGTCATTCCCAAGTGTGGAGACGTAGGGAAATTGGCCTGGCCAGGGAAGTGGCAAGTTATCTATTCCATTTTTTTCATTAACATTGACTCAGTCGCCAGAGAAAGAGAACACACCCTTGTTTCTTCTCATTCTACAGATCTCAGCTTCAGTGTTCGTTCTCAGGATTGTCCGCCTTAGCCACCCCATCCAAAAGAGGTGGTGCCCTCTGTTGTTCTTTGGTACATTTCCTGTTATTCTTTTACAGTCCTAATCAGGAGGTGAAGTTATTTAATTAACTTATTTGTCGAATTGTTCCTTATCTGTGTCCTGCCCCCACAATACTCCCTCAGGTCAGAGTCCACCCTGCTTTTTCTCTCTGGTGTGTCTAGTGTCCTTAAACTTTTGGTTCTTAAATAATTTGTTAAATCTTGTTTCTTGAGGTTCTGCACCATGAATTTGAAAGCTTTTCCCTTGTTTAACGTTCCTCAAGTAGATTATCTTCTTAGTTTGGTCTTCCCACTGCTGTTTGCTTGCTTTGGCAGAGGGAAAATGAAGTACACTGTTTTGTTTTGTTTTGTTTTGTTTTGTTTTAGCTTACAGAAGCTATTAATATAAAGCACAGAAATGGTGAATTTCAGTACCTGAAACTCTGTGAATAATTACTGGGTGGAGCTATCTTCACAAGGCAATTTTCTACTTTCCCCATGAAATAAAAGCCCAAAAATGTGTTACTATGGCAGCCTGTTTCCTGACTGAAACAAAAGCAGAAGCAACCTATGCATTAACATCAACCCTACCCCTGCATTGTGAGTCCTCCCTGAGATGAACCTCAGTGTGTTTGGAAATACACCAACTGCTAGGCTAGTAAGTAACATGTTTCCCACTTACACGTGTGGGGGAAACGTGCATATACACAAGCTGTAATTTAGCAGTAGCAGCAACTGTGTGTTGAAAAAAAGAAAAACAAAAAAAATTGCATTTAAACATAGTGGAGGGTGGTCACATCAACAGCATTGGGAAGGAGTGGTGCACTAATCTGCGAACACTTCTTCATTTTCCTACAGATTTTGGCCCAGCAAAATGAATGGATTCCGCTGGGACGCTCTCTGGTTCCAGTCCTGCCATCTTAAGGCACATTCAGCGGTCAGCTCATGGTCCAGTCCCTGTCATTAGTCAGGATGCACATGAACAAGTATGGTTGTCCAGAACGAAGTACTTTTCACAGACAGAGAGCCATTGCTACCTCTCCGGACAGTCATAGAGTCGAGGCAGTGGCATCTACCACCATTGTAGGAACTAGAGAAAGGGCTTGGGAAGCTCCCTACTCACTCCAGGTTGGGCACCCAAGGGGCGCTGTCTGGTGCCAGAAAGTTACTCAGAAGTATTGACAACAGAAAGTCATTCATTAAATGTCATTTCTTAGACACCAGACAAGGAAACCAGGCAGCATTTTGGGCCCTCTGCAAGAGCCAGGGGCAAGATTAGCAAAGACCCTTTCTCTACTGTCAGGCCCTGTAGTGATTTGTAACCCCTTCGGTGAATGCAAATCATTCTTCAGCTGTGGATAGACCCATCGGCTTAGGATCCACATCTTGCAGGCAGCCAATAAAGATTAGTATTTTATTATTTGTAAGAATTTACAGGGTGCTCACTATGTGCGAGGAACTGTGGTAAACACTGTACCTGTATTTACACATTGAATTTCCACAGCAATCCACAAGGTAGATACCAAATGGTAACTGATGTTATCATTCTCATCTCAGATGAAAAACCTAAAGTATAGCAAGCTTAAAGAAATTGCTATGTATGTATAGCAAGCTTAAAGAAATTCTATGTATGAGGCAATGCCAGGATTCAAGGCTAAGTCAGCTTGACACCCAAGCCAATACTTTTAGCCATGATGCTATACTATCAGTGGCTGGAATCTTTCTAATACATGCCACAACCTAACTAACATTTCAGCCAAAAGGAGAGTAAGTGGGGAGACTGACTTAAGGAGACCAGAGTAGAAATTGTTTCTGAAGAGTAGACCTTTGCTACTCACAGTGGCCTAGGATCAACAGCATCACATCCTGATGCAGAACTCAGGCCCCCAGACCTGCTGACTCAGAGTCATCATGGGTCTGCATTACAACATGTCAACATGTTGACAAGATCCTGGGAGAGTCACAAGCATATCAAAGGGTAAGAGGCACTCATTGATATCAGAGAAGCTCTGAATAAACTTTGTAGGAAAATAAGTCTATAACTGTAACAGAGAGGGGAAAATGTGAGAGTGTGGAGGATTGGATGGTGCCTTATTCATTTCTTAACCACCAGTGTCTATAGAAAAGGAAGCATATGACCTATTTATTGAATAAATGAGTGGATAAAACAAGGGATTAAGGCACTTCGTTGTAGACACATCACATGACATGCGATAGTAGGTCTATGCTTGAGTCCTGGCCCTACCTCTTCCAATACTGGGCAGGTCACCATTGCTCTATGCCTCAGGTTCTCCAATTAGGGGCATAATATAACAAAAGCAAAATAAAACAATAGATCGGTGCAGGCCTAGGAAGACCTGGCCATGTTGGCACAACATGGGATAATCCGAAGGCCATTCTTGCTCCAGAGTCTGTGTGGCCTGCTGAGGTCATCGTGGGTCTGCATTGCAATATGACTTTCCCCTCTGGCCGCTCCTGCTTCTATCCCCTCCTTTCAACGGGTGTTTGTTCCAAAAACAAACTCCCAATTAAATATCTGGCATGTTAAATTTCATCGCAGAGTCGGCTTCACTGGGAGCCCAAACCATGACACCCATTAAAGGAAAGCCAGTCATCATCCAAGCATCCAAGGTGGTTTTGCATGAATTTATGGAGCACCTGCTGGTTTGGGGAAGATCAGAAGCTAATACTCTCCAGCATCTATGATATAGCTCGGAACTATGCACCATAAGTTGATTATGCCGTAGCATTGTAATAAGCTTATACATTCTCCCATATTATGATACTGTTAGTACTTAGTAGCTAGTTGTGGTGGTATTTTTAAAATTTTGCTCTTTGGGGTTTTTTGGTTGTTGTTGTGTTTTAACTCTAATTGGTGAAACCGAGGTACAAGACAGTGATGATTTGTTCAAGATTGGAAGAGGTAGAGCCAGAACTCAAGTGCAGGCCCCCTAATCATCCTGTGTCAAGTGACTGGTGATTCAAAAGAGGCAAAAGAATTGCATTTTGCCGTAGACTTAAAACTCTCCAAGCACAGACCCTAAGAGGCCCAGCCCTCCTAACCCCAAGAGGCCCATGACATTCCTGCCATGTCACCTACTGCTTCCCATGCCTCTTCTGACCATGGCAGCCTGTGTCATGCGGTTCAGGACTGGATTACAGAGCACCTTTTCCTGCTTATATCAGCATGCAAGTCTTATGGCCAGGGGACGGCAAGCCCCAGGAATCCAGTTGGCTTGCTGTGGATTACAGAGCTCTTGTCCATCCCGTGCCTCCTGCCCGGGAGGTGGGAGCAGCCGGGGGCTGCCCTCCGGGATCTCAGCCATCTTTCCTTGGCAGGATCCGTACCTCTTGTTGGAGCCGCTGGGCTGCTCAGGCACAGGAGCCAGGGAGGGAGCTCCCAAGGCTCACGTTCGACGTCACACACAAGGTCACAGGGGCTCCGAGAGTCAAGCCCCAACTTGGACCCCAAGGCTGCATTTTCACCTGAACCTTCATTATACAAACGAGGTACCTTCTAGTCAAGTCTTGTGGGCCAACAGACTGTAAAAGGAAGGGAAAGAAATACTGGCTGAAGCTAATGTAGCAGAGCAGAGGGGCCAGGAATGGTGTTTCAGCTCTGGCCTGCGTCATCCAACGCATGCTGCTCCTGGGACATCTCCAGGACACACGGCAGGGTAGGATGGCGGGCAGCTTATCTGAGGGTGGGAGGCACAGAGAGGAAAACAGTCACCTTGGGTTGGGGGAAGGTAGATGGCAGGGCCAGGGGAGCACATGTGTTTCTTCCTCCAGAGTCTGAAACATGAAAACAAACCTGTTAGACAAAAAAAAAAAAAAAAAAAACCTCCATGTTTTCTACACTCTGTTGCCAGGCGCTTCCAGCCACCAGAGCGGTGTTGGAAGGTGGGTCAGGTGCTGCCGCTGGAAGGTCAGGATGGCCAGTCAGCAAAGCCTTCCTTCCCCTGAGCCCGCTCAGCCCTCCTCCTTCCCTGTTGGCCGATCTTCTGTCCCTGGCCCTGAGGCCACTGCTCCGCATGGACACTGTGGAGAGAATTTGTAGACACACGTGTTTACTCTCCCCAGAGCAGGGAGAGGTCCAGGTAAGTTCAGTGACTTGGCCAAGTGCTGTGGTTGGGGAGTGCAAGTCTGCCAGGAGACCCCAACAGTCACCCTAGCCTTCAAGAGGCTTTCAGACGCAGCCAAGTCTGCTCTGCCATCTTGGGCCCGGAGAGTCTAGGAAAGTTCAAACTCATTTCCTGAAATAAGAATGACCTTTAGTAAGGCAGTCTGGGAATGGAAAACAAGTGGCAAGAGCCTCCTCCCCACTTGCCACAGGGTGTCTGCCAAAGCCTGGTGACCGACAGAGAGTAGGACAAGAACACAGCCCACTGGAAAACTGTTCTGCTCATCTCTCACGTAGCCCTGTTCTTCCCCTCCTCTGCTCCAAGCCCCCAGGCCAGCCAGGCTCAGAGGAGGTCACAGAACACTTCTGACCATGATCCTGGCAGTGGGAGTGATGGCCGGTCCGGGCAGCACGTGGGAGACCAGCTGCACGCAAGCAGAGGGGGCCGGAGTGAGCACCATGGCGGCTGCCTGGAGGCCAGCTTCCCCCCACCGTGCTGTCTTCTAGGATTGCTGCACGTTCCTCCTATCGGCTCTGCCGGTCACCACTCCCACCGCCTCCAACCCCAGCTCCACGCCGGCCAGAAGGAGCTTTTCCAGGTGCAAATCCAACATTGCTACTCAGTTGAAACCCATGATGGTTTCCCAGAGTCCTCTGACTCAGCCTGAACCCCAACCTGACTTTGAAATCCTCATACTCAATCCCCTAGCTCTCGCAGGTGTTCCTTCCCACCGCTGCCCCTCATGCCCCAGGCTCCAGGCTCACCCAGCTCACTCCAGCTGCATTACACGGGGCAGAGGGCTGGTGGGAGGGCTTGCAGCAGTTCAGTCAAGGGAGAAAGTATGTGCTGGAAAACAGCCTGACAGGTCATCCAGTGTGGTGGCCTGGGGCCAGGGAACGTTTCCCCAAATTCTTCTGAGAGGTTGTGCTTCTTACCTTCAGGGAAACAATTAACCATCTCTCAGGGACCCAAGGAGACAGAGAGCAGAAATTATGCCCCACACGAACACCCTCGCAGAGCTTGGGGGCCAAGGCAGGGGGCTCACCCCGGACACATAGCAAGACAGGAAGATGGCAGAAGAGACGAGCCTTTTGCCTGGGGGCCTGCAATCCAACAAATTGCATCTCTTCCCATCTGGCTTCAGGACAGGTGGAGCGTTGGCCTGCTTCCCTGCTCCCCACCCCTCCTAACCTACTAGTCACCGTGAAACAAACCAAGACACTAGCACCTGTTTGTCTGAGCCACCATGTAAAAATATGTATATTGCCTCTTTTAAGACCAAACAGCCAATAATCGATTCGCGGATTGAAATTCCACTTTAAATTCTACCACAGATGATAATCATTGCCAGTATTGCCTGAGCCTGGATCCCTGACACCAGATGAGCGTCAAACCCATTTTCATTTGCTTGTTGGCACCGATAACTTGAAAGAGACTCATCTTCTATCATAGACTATGAGATAGAATTAGAATCCATGAAGCTACACATGTACTTTTCCGATGCTTTTAATAAAGATAAACACCCTCATTGTCAGAAGTTAAACAAAATGAGTTTTAGGGGGGCGCCTGGGTGGCTCAGTCATTAAACGTCTGCCTTCGGCTCAGGTCATGATCCCAGGGTCCTGGGATCGAGCCCCACATAGGGCTCTCTGCATGGCGGGAAGCCTGCCTCTCCCTCTCCCTCTCCCACTCCCCCTGCTTGTGTTCCCTCTCTCGCTGTGTCTCTCTCTGTCAAATAAATAAATAAGATCTTTAAAAAATAAAAATAAAAAAATTACCTTTAACAAAATGAGTTTTAGGGGATACAAGTCCCCCCCTGCCTTTGGGGGAGGGGCTGACCAGAGTGCTGGGCAGAGAGAGAACCCGTGGACCTTCCTCTCTAGGCTATGGGGCAGATCAGCTCAGCCCCTCCTTGGGCCATGCCTCTTTCTCCTCCCGCATTCCCGGGTTTCCAGGCTAGTGGGGCTTCCTAATTTGGAAATCGCTGCAGAGCAAACCCTGACAGGACTCGGATGTCCTGCCATGAACTCCCTGAGAGGCAGTGGCCCTGGTTACATAACATGCACCTCGGTTAACCCCTCCAAAAGCCTCCCAAGGCTCCCAAGCTGAGGGGGAGACAAGGCTCTGGGCCCCCGTCCACTGATGCTGTGACATCTTCCTGCTGCCTTCCTGCTGCATAGACATTCCCTCCTAGGCCTGCCCTCTGATGCCCTTTCCACCTTCCGCACACTCTCACCCAGAGGTCATGGCTGGAACCTCACTTCTGGCCAGCCCTGCAAGGCAGGGACCTCGTTGCCTATGCATCGACCCTGGTACCCAACACGGCTG
Organism: Eumetopias jubatus; assembly: GCF_037043125.1. Classification (NCBI taxonomy): domain Eukaryota; kingdom Metazoa; phylum Chordata; class Mammalia; order Carnivora; family Otariidae; genus Eumetopias; species Eumetopias jubatus. Next base: position 31,289,271 of record NW_028274815.1, read on the forward strand.
GGCTCATCAAAGGTAGACAAGCAGCCACTGAGTGAAGACAAGAGAGACAGGGAGAGCAAAGGAGAGACAGGGAGATGGAGGAGAGCTGAAGAAAGGAACTTTGTAATTCATCTTGTGTTCATTTGGAACCTTTCTGGAGGCTCTTGCAGCCCAGTCCAGGCAGAGAAGTGTCCACGGAGGGGTGACGAGTAATGCTCCCAGCTCCTGACTGGAAGTCTGACCTCATCCATCAGACGTCTCCACCGGAAATAGCAGGCGAGTGGTGGGGTTGCTGGTCACAGCAGACATGATCCAAAATTTGTTCTTGTATTTACTTAAAAATATTGTTTTAACATTAACGTGAATTTTAAATAAGAATATAAATCATTCCTTATCCCCAAAACACAACAGATTTTACTCTTGCCTAGTCGTTCTGACTGGCTTTGTTTTAAGTGTTTTATTTTGGGATTTGACTGAGGGCAGCAAATTCCTATCCAGATCAACCGAGATTCTTGTGGCCAGGATGTGCTCATGTGTTATAATTTTCTACGCCTTCCAGCCGGAGAGCTCCTTGGGGGTGGAATTAACTTTCACTTTGGTATCTCAACATTTTGCCCAGCACACTGTACTTAGTAGGTGCTCAGTAAACATTTGTTAAATGAGTGGGCACATTGCCTCAATACCAGGACCTTGCCAGAGTGTACATTCAAATCAGGAGGGGAGCAACTTATTATTATTTTAATCTTGAATAAATTCAATATTCTCTGAAAATGGAAAGCAAGGCCAGAGTAGAGCATCAGAATGTCACCCAGAAGCACCAAGGTCAAAGTTAGAAGGGAACACAGTGTATTGAGTCTTACAGGAGAAAGGACAGAAATGGGAAAATGAAACCAAGAACCTGAACACTCGAAAGTAGGACAGGGAGAGGGGGGTTAATGGGCTGGGCAGGTGGTTGACAACCAGGTCAGTGAACTGATGGGGTCTGCCAGGGCATCACAGCACTGGCACCCTGCATCCATTGTGGGGGATAAGTGTGGAGGCTTCTAGGAAGCTCACCGGGCTGGGTAGTACCTGCTGCTCACACATCTCAAGCTGCTTAAGTAGAAATTCTGCTTTTGAGGGTATAGTCATAGAGACTGGTGGGGAAATTATTCTCTAGGTAAGAGTAGCAATGACCAAGGGATCATGGCATTGTTACTTACGGATTGCACAGAAGAAAATCTTTCATCGAAGGTAATGGAATTTCTGTCTCTTTCCACAAATTGGATAAAATTATGCCTCTTTCTCATTATCACTTATATCATATATTTTCCAGGATATCCTTACATTTATACACCAGTATGGTCTGTTTAATTCGCACTGGAAATCTAAATGCCTTGGCTGGAGTTTGGAAATTTTAAGAAGGGCGCTATTGACCACCAAATTAGGCACAGAATAACCATTTCTTTAGTGACAGGATTATGGTCTTCTTTTCTGGAGACATGACCTTCCTCCATAATGCAGGAACCCCTTGTGTGGCACTGGAGTGATCCCTGGAGGAGGCGCCTGTGCTTTGAGCTGTCATGTGGCTTGAGCAGGCTTGGGGATCAGTGCTCCCTGTCCTCCAGCTGGACAAACTGAGCTCATGCTTACCTCCCAGTCCTGAGCTTCTCTAGTAATCCTTGGCCAAGTCTGGATTTGGGAGTTCTGGGATTCTGTTAAGTCTTGTTTTTTTAAAAAAAGTAAAATAAATAACTACATGTTATCATGATATAAAAACTTCTTTATAGGGTCAGGTAGTCTATCTGTGAAGACGTATAGAGTAAGAGTCAATCCCACACGATGGATAAAGTGGATGTGAATTTCCAGATTGTAAATGAGTTAGGTAATGACACTTGAGAAGTCATAAATATCGGTGGATTCATAACAAAGTGCACATTTTGGAAGTGCTTCCAACAAATCAACCTTGCTTGAATCACATCCATCTCTTAGAACTCTCCTATGCCATCAGCCTCATCCTGTGGAATACTTCTTCCTGATACCGCTCACGCCCTTCGCTTTCTTAGTGCTCTGCCATTATTCTAGCTCAAGTCCTCATCACCACACCGCTGGATTATTGCAGTGGCCCCCTCGTCGCTCTGCCTGTCGCCAGCTTCTCCCTGCCTCTGGTCCATTCTCTACACTGCCACCAGGCTCAGGGCTCGACTTTTCCTCACATAACCACTTTCAACACGCTGTTGCTCTACTCAGAAATTTCTGACTATTTCCCTGTTGCCTTCTGAGTGAAGGCTAGAGATCCATAGTCTGGTAGTCAAGATTCTACAGGTTCTAGCTGACCTGTCTGAAGTTCTCTCTCCCTATTGCTGAAAGCACCAGCCAGGGGGAGGTGCTCCCTGTCTCTTCCCGGCAAGCTTCTGCCTCTCTGTACTTTGGCCCCCGTGGCCGCCCTCCACCCGGATTGTTCCCAGAAGGCCTCTCCCTTTCTCTCTGCCTTTCTACAATACAGTATAAAGGAGAAACCCAAACTTTCTACAGACCTAAACTCCCTAAAGTTTTTCTCAACTTCTCCAGTCCATCTGAGTCTAATTGAGTGGCTTTCTTTTATTACTTATTCTATTTAAGTATAAGCTTCCTGGAGACGCAGAGTAACTTGAATCAAAGAGCAGGGGAGGAATTTCAGGTACCAAGACCTATGGTAGCTGAGCTACTTTGGGTCAGAGGGCTGTGTAGACGACCACACACTCACTCCTCGCTCTGTGTCCACATGGCCTCTATCTCAGAAAGGGGGCAAGGAAGCTTGTGTGGGCTCTTGCAATTAACCCAAGGCCAGGATGCCCCTCCCTACCCTACTCTGTGCAGACGGCGTCCACACTTGCACTCTCCTTTACTGTGCTCCCCTGGATAATTTTTAAAACTACATATTCTTCCTCACTTGTTTCCAGGCAAAGGGGGAAAAAAAAGAGATGGGAGCAGATCAAAAAGGAGGTATTTGTTTTTATTCATTTCTATACCAATGTATCTGTGAAAGTCACTTGGGAAGAGAGAAACCTCGCTAGATATTTCAACCAGGGAACTGGTTCACAGGTTGTAGAGATGCTCACAGCTGCTGTAACGCATGACCCCTGCTAGAACTGGAAGATCAGCAGGAGAGGGGGCGTAACCAGGCCAGAAACCAGGGCCACCGGGCTGGGGCTGCTCGGTGGGAGCCGGGACCATGGAGGGTTAGGATTAAGGCTTCCCTGTAGGACCAAGGAGCCAGGGAGGAAACACTACCACCGCCCATGATGCCATAAGGAGGGGGAAAAAGTGAGAAGCGGCCTGAGTCTCCCCTTCCTCCACACCCGGTGCCACCGCTAGTGGATACCGCCTGCAAGCTGGAGGGATGGGGAGCCTGGGGAAAGTGGCGGTGGACCTGAGCACCCCGGCAGCTGGGCAGCACCCCTCCGCATGGCCTCAGGCCTCCACAGCTCCCGGATCTCACCCCTCCCCGCACCTGTCAGACCCTTCGCCCTTCCCTGCTTCGGGGCCCTCACTCCCAGATGATCGTCAGACGTCTCTGTGATGCCCTTGTGCCCTTGAGCTCTGCCGCCCCAGCCCTGACCTTGCCCCCTGGGTCCTGTCTGCCTTCCCTCCAGATATGCTCAGCACTGACCGAAGACAGCCGCAGAGCGGAGCCCACTGGAGCCACCAGGCAGGGACCGTGGAAGCTCTGTGTGGGCCTCATGGCTGCTGGAGGATCCTTTGAACACCTGGCTTGGGTTGATTTCTGGCCTCTCTGATCCTGGCTTGCCCAAACCTTTCCCCAAGCCCCCAACCAAACCTATCTCCTTCAGGCTTGTGTCCCACATTCCTGAGATACCTGAAGCCAGGAGGCAGGACCTTTCTCTATGTTCCTCCCCTTGACTGTCATCCATCTGCCTTTCCCCTTGGACCCACACCAGTCTCTGAGGAAGGAGCACTAGTCTCCGCCCATGCTCTTGACCCTGCTTCCTCCTGTCTTCTCTGCACTTGGCTCCAGTCAACGTCCCTTCTATTTTTCTGCTTTAAAGCTTCCTTCTCCCTCCCTATAGGTCAACAAAGGTGCTTCCTTACAACACAGCAACCACCCCAGAGAGTTCTTGGACCCCTTTCATCCCTTCAGGTGAATTTTCTAACTTTCTCTTTACCTTCAAATTTATTGAAAGAGCAAAGTTAATCCACAATCTCGTTTTCATGACTTCCCAATTGTCCATTCCCGTGGCTCTTATCCATCTTTCTCCTCGAAGTGCCCCAGCAGCACTGGGCCCCATTGGCAATCTCCCCTCCACCTTCCCCTGCTTTCTCTGAAGCTGCCCACGCTTTGCTCTCCTCCTCTCTCACTCTCTCTGACAAGTTTCTCTCGCTCCTCCTGTACAAACATATGGGTGCTTCCCTGGTCTCTGCCCTCAGGTCCCATCGTGCTCCTATCCTCTGCCCTCGGGTCATCTCCCCCCAGCTTCACTGCTGTCTTCAGATGGTCTCCAAATCAGTCTCTTGGGTCCAAATTTCTGGAACATAAGCTTGTCCCAATTATTCAACCATCTCTGGAAATCTGAATATCTTCAGCTGCCATAAACTCACTATGTCCCAAACTACTCTTATTTCTTCCTATAATCCCTCAGTCATCTCCCATTGACATACATTTTTCTCAACATTCTACCTCAACCCTCTAATAAGGTCTTTGACTTCCCCCTCCCCACATCCAGTCAGTCACCAAGCCAAGGAAATCCTGCGCCCCTTTCATGTCTCCATCGGCCTCATCTTTGAACAGGCCCTTATATCTTAAAATATATATATTTTGAAACATTTCATACACATGAGCATATATGATGATATATTGTGTGCTGAGGCATCCGGAAGACCACAGTGAAATCACAGGAGACCCACTGGATATTTTAAATGCTTAAGAGACACCACATAATCCATTACTTTGAAGTTATTTGGACATAACTACTTAAAAACAAAACTATTAGGGATTTGGTTTTGTCTCAGGACACTGAAAAATCCACTGAGACACTAAGAGCACTCTGAGCTGAGCGAATTTGTGAAACTCTAGTACATAGGGTTTCAAAGAAGAATGTATTGACCACCCATGTGCCTGTTAAATAGCACAAGACATAGAGCATTTAACTACTGTTTGAATGAAGCAAGGAGAGGAATCAAGATGGTGACATAGAAGGTTCCTGAGCAGTCTCCTCCCCCAGATACACCAAATGTACAGCTACGTCTGGAGCAATTCTCTCTGAGAGAAATCCAGAAACTAGCTGAATGACTCCTACACACCATGTGACAGAAAATGCCCACATCAAAATGGGTGGGAGAGACTGGGACACACACTCACCATAAACCCCAACCCTGGCACATTGCCATAGAATCAGGGGGATCCTCAACTCCTCGCTTCTCCCCGAGGGAGGAGAGGAAAGGACTTGGACCCCACATCTGGTGCCACAACTTTCAAGGTTCCCACCAGAAAGATGGGCCCCCAGCCACCAATGAAAAGTCAATGGTGCTTGCATTCATGACACCCATAGGATTCTAGAAAACAAAGAAGCGGTTCTTCACAGGCACGTGAGCACTCGCTGAGGTTGTCAGCTCAGAGCCCAGCCCAGAGGGAGCAGGCAGAAAAGCCCATTTCCCAGTCTTTCCCTGCAAGGGGATTGATTGCCTACTGTACAACCGACTATCTGAGGGTCCAGTTTCTAATCTGCACGCATCTCTCACATCTCTCAGGGCCAGCTGCAACCCTCCCTGGAACCCAGGGAAGCCAGTGGGCACTTCCTCCACCTTCTCCCTCCGCTCATCCCAACTGTAGCAACCAGATCACCAGCATCTCTCTGGGATGAGACTGTACACATGCCTGGTGCCCTGCCTTTGTGGCTGCCATTCAGGGATACTGTGTTGTACCATTATAATTTGCTAAGAGAGTTGAACTGAAGGGTTCTCACCAAAAAAGAAAAACAAAAAGGGAATATGTGAGATGCCTGATTTGCTAACTCATCTGATGGTGGGAATCCTCTTGCAATGTATAGCAAAGATCAGATTGTATTTTTCTTTTTTTTTTGGATTTAGGATTTTATTTTTTTGTTATTATTATTATGTTATGTTAATCACCATACATTACATCATTAGTTTTTGATGTAGTGTGCCACGATTCATTGCGTATAACACCCAGTGCTCCATGCAGTACGTGCCCTCTTTAATACCCATCCCCGGGCTAACCCATCCCCCCTCCCCCCTCCCCTCCACAACCCTCAGTTTGTTTCTCAGAGTCCATAGTCTCTCATGGTTCGTTTCCCCCTCTGATTCCCCCCCCATTCTTCCCTTCCTTCTCCTAATGTCCTCCATACTATTCCTTATGTTCCACGAATAATAATTGGCTTTCTCTGCTGGATTTATTTCACTTAGCAGATTGTATATTTTTTTTAAAAGATTGCAGGTCTGTTTATTAATTATACCTCAATAAAGTTGAAAAAAATAAAATAAATAAAATAAAAACAAATACAGTTTAAGCTTACTGAAACCTCAACTCTAATTATGTCCTCCACCCCTTTTTCTGTTCATGTTCCGCAGAAGTATCTACTGGCCTGAATTTTTGGATTTGTAATTACCTGGCTTTTCTTTGTAGTTTTTATTGTGGATGATGGTGTACTTAAAACATATATGCATGTTGTTTAGATTTGCAGGTCAACCTTTAGCATGTTTTCCACCAAATCCCAACTGATCTCCTGGCTGATTTTTCCACCTCTTCATTTATCCTATTGCCATTCTACATACTTCTTCTTCTTCTTCTTCTTCTTCTTCTTCTTCTTCTTCTTTTAAGGTTTATTTATTTGAGAGAAAGAGAGAGCGTGTGTGCAAGGGGCAAAGGGAGAGGGAGAGAGATAATCCTCAAACAGAAACCCCCCATGGTGGGGCTCAATCCAAGGACCCTGAGATCATGACAGCTGAAATCAAGAGCTGGACGCTTAACTGACTGAGCCATCCAGGCGCCCTGATTCTATGTACTTCTTTTCTTTAGTCTCTGATCAGGTCACATCAGTGCTCAACAACCTTCAAGGACTGCCCCCTTCTCCTCTGAATCAATTCCCTTCCCAACCTTGATATGCTGAGCTTTGCCAAGTCACGTAATTTCTCTGAGCCTCAGTTTCTTAATCTGTAAAACAGGAATGAAAATAAAATTGCAGAGTTGTTCCAAAGACCCAATGAGCCAATTATGTAAAGTGCAGCCCTGGGGCCTGTAGCCTGTAGGAGTGTGATACACTGGAATTAATTTTTTTATTTTTATTACACCTCCCTGAGCTATTCTTTTTTTTTTTTAATGATTATTACTCCTCTCTGAACTTTTCCCCAAGCCATTGTACAGAGCCCTGCACATAGTGAACACTCAGGAAATGGTTGTTGAACGTGAAAGAAACCGGTCTCAGGCAACTCATACACAAGCTGATCATGCCCAGGGTGGGGACGCCTCTATTTATGGGTCAAACTCCAACAGCAGGTTGGTTTTGCCTACTCCGAAAGGAAGGAGAACGTTGACAGTTGCTCTTGCTAAGCAGCATAAATAAGATGTTATGAATCTTTAAAACATTTTCAGTAGCAGTGTGTGGGTATGAGGTTGGGCTGGACTGCTCCCCGAGCTGGCTTTTGTCAAGCCTTAGTTGGCTGCCCTCAGAGCAGAGCTGCCGTGTTGGGGAAGACCGCAAGATTAGCTTCTGCCCCAGCCCAAGGGAGGGAACCCATTCCTCTGATGTGCACAGTTGCCTCAGGGCCTGGAATCCATTCTTTGCTCAGTTGCCAAAGGACTATTTTAGATCCTGTCGAGTTGGCCGGAGTCCCTGGTACACCCATGTCTCTGTGTGTGAACTGCTGTCACTTGCCTCTTCCCCTCGGGATTTTCAAAGAGGTTGGAAGAAATTAATGGCTATAAATGACGGAGGCCCTCTAGTTATGATTTTATTTATGCATAATTTTGACAGGTCATCTCCTTATTAAGAAATGGGATGTCTTCTATCGTTTGAGGAAAAATTGTTCTCATTAATCTGAGAAGTGGTACTATTCATGTTGCTGGAGTAGAGGACATGTAAATCAGTCTTAGCAAAAATACATCCCAAGAGGCCTGTGGTCCCTACAGAACCACTCATCTTTAATTTGGTTTGTTTCCCCAGTAAGTCCTCAGCCCGGCCTCTCCATTAGCACTGCCCTATTTTTAGACTCGCAAGGGAAGGTTACTGTTTGTTCTCGAAGGAGGGCCATATTTTAAAAACTATGCACATACTGGAAAACAGAGAAACTTGCATACACGTGCAATTATTTGAACTTAACTGTGTATGAATGTATTTCTATACATCCTAGCAGCCAAACAGAATCATGTTCTGTGAAGAAAAAAAAAAAAGAATAGTGTTCTGTGATAAGAAATGTATATTAACTACTCAAAAAATGATTAAAGTTTATCTGTCTTCTATCTTGAGTAGCACAGAATAACTTACCAACTGTCAATGGTTATGCTAACATTTACTTTAGCAAAGAGATAATTACAAAGGTTGAAAGTTCTATTGAACCCATCAGATTGTCCACACATCAGCCGGGTTTCATCCAAACCAGTTTATAATCTAAAACAGGGAAGTCTTTACTTTAGGCGTAACCAAGGTCATGACCTTTTGTTTTTTTGTTCTTAGGAAGGTTCTGTGTCCTGAGTGACCCCAACCAAGTTTCACTTGTCTCTGAACTTTTGAATGTGGCTCTGCTGCTAATGTCAGCAGGGTGAAGGTAAGAGCGGACTGATGGTTCTAGTTGCAGTTGATACCGGTGGAAAATGTCTCTGTGGAGACAAATAGGGCCTCTCGTGGGTGGGTTACAGCCCAGAGGAGTTGTGAACTACATTTGTATGGCCAATTCCTAGGGTCCTGAAGGAGTAGTCTCCATTTTTGTGTATTTTGCTGGAAAGTCAAGTAACTCACAAAATAACCCTTTTCTCAGAGATCTTACTTTGTGATTTGACATTGAAAATACAGATGCATTGGATGGTTTGAAACTTCTTGATGACTTCTGTGAAAAAGCAATCAAATATCACTCAGATGTACCTCAGCATACACAAGCACGTAAATAGTTGCGTGCCCAACAATATCTTTTTCCCACTGGCGCTCAGCTCTGAGGTGCTTTGTCTTAATTTCAGATAGAACCTCACTGGGCAGTGGCTTCTACCACTGAGGCTTTGCCCTGCCCACACTTGGAATTATTAAGTAAATAATTGCCTATAGCAACTGGACAACTTCCTCTCTAAAAAAAAACATGGTTTTAAAACAATTCTTTTGTGTGCCTACAAATCCTGTGTGAAATAATAACTCATACTCACCCATTCCGTAATCTTCAGCCTCCTTGAAGCCTACCTAGAACACCCACATAGGTTTGCTATGCAAGCACGGGAAGTTTCGGGTTTGAACTCTCATGCTTTCGGCCAAATCTTACTTTCCAGAACGGGCAGGTGGCGGTTCCAACCTTCCCCTTTTCATCCTTGCTCCATTCATCCGTTCACCTGACATTTATCAAGAGGCTCTTGTTTGCTGGATGCCACACTGGGCTTTATCAACCTCAAAACGGAAAAGACTCTCGATGGAGAAAGTGAAAGCAAGTCATTGCCACAGAATCACATCAGGTGCTCGGAGTAGGGACTGACCACCTTGCCTGAAGGATCAAAGAATGTTTCACAAGGCGGTAATATTTGAGCTCAATCCTGCAATAGTTTGCCAAGCAAAAGAGAAGGAGAGAAGGACTTTGAAGTTAAAAAAATATCAGCATGAAAATGCAGGGGTAATATGGGGAGTATTTCGTGGCACAAGATGAGGAGTGACACATACGCACACACATGTATAATCCAATGCCCACTATATGCCAAGCACTGTGCCGAGTGCATTTGTACGCATTATCTCTTTAATTACATGACAACGCAATGAGCTAGGAAATCGTAAATCCCCATTTTACCAATGTTATTGTGGTTACCTTACAGATGAGGCTCCACTTACCCAAGGTCCTAGAGCTCATCAGGTGTCACTAACACCATAGCTTTTGCTCTTAGTGACAGTACAAGCAGGTTCAGACAAGGTCATAAGGGTCCTTCCAAGCCATATAAGGACTTTGGTCTTTATCCTGTTGGCAACCGGCCACCACTGATGCGTTTTCAATAGGGCAACAAAGTCCTGTGGCTAAGTTTCAGAAAGATAATGACACAGCAGGAATGTGGAGGAAGGGGAGGCAGGGAAAGAGTCCCCAGACAGGGAAACCAATTAGGAAGGCATGCCAATGGTCTAGGTAAGGGCTAGTGGAAACTTGAACGAAGGCAGGAATGAGAGAGTGGCAAAGGTGGAGCTGACAGATCATCCCGAAATAAAAGAGAAAGGACAAATGTAGAGTGCTGGGTGGCCAGGGTTACCAGATTCCTTGTTGCAAGCCCCAGAACCTAGGTATTCGATCTGGTTTAAGAAGAAAATGAATTCGCTAAATGATAGGAGAGAGCTGATGGAGTCTTTGGGAGGGCCAGAGAATCAGATTTGCAAGTTTTGCAGTTAAGAGGGGCACCTGAATTGCATCAGACTCCTCTCACAGAGACCCTGCTCTCCCGCCACCACGGGCCTTAAGGACTTAGGCATCTAGGTATTGGATTCCTGTTGCTGCCCTAACAAATCGCCATACACGTAGTAGTCCAAGATGACACAGATTTATTCTCTTACAGTTCTGGAAGTCAGAAGTCCAAAGTGGATCTCACTGGGCTTAAGTCAAGGTGCCTGCATCCCTTGGCTTATGGCACCATCCTCTATCTTCAAAGCCAGCAGAACAGTACCCTCAAATCTGTCTCTCTGATTTCTGCTTCTATCACTGCATCTCTTCCCTCACTCAGCTTTTGTCATCACATGGCTTTCTCTGACTCTGACCCTCCTGCCTCCCCCTTACAAGGACTCTACAGAGTACATCAGTTCCACCCAGATAACCAAGGATAACTCCCCATCTCAAGGTCCTGAGCTCTATTGCATCTGCCACATGGGTCCCGTATTCATATTCAGGCTCCAAAGATTTGGACGTGGACATCCTTGGAAGGCCATTATCCTGCCTTCCGTAGTAGTTCATCTTTCGATTTCTGGTCTCTACCAGAGGACTTCATAAGCCCTGTCTGTGAAAGGCTGGAAATCACTGCACCTACCCTTACTAGAATGTGTCAGTGCAGTCCTTTTCCCCATCTGTAGCTGGACAATCATGGTCTCATGTGGTTGTATGTGATCAGAGGGGTCTGGATCACATGCCCAAACCTTAGCTGCAGGGGAGGCTTACAAAGCAAGCCTCTGACTTCCTCCTTAGGGATAACCAGGCTCCTAAAAGCAGGTGTTCCAAAGTTGCTGGGTGGTCAAAAATATGGCAGATATCGACTAAGCCCAGTCAGGCCTCAGGCTGTGGCATGGGTCCGGTTGCCAGTATCACACGGAAGAGGAGCATTTGCAAACTGGAACCAGGACAGCAGGGTTGGTGAGGGAGCCTGACACCATGACTCAGGAGTATTTGTAGACTTGGGGTCATACGGATAATCCTGAAAGGCATGTGTGACTGGGGTTTCCTAATGGTGAAGGAAGGGCTTGCACAGGGAAAAGAGATTGGACTTGTGTGTCTCCAAAAGCCTAGGACTACGGATTGATACAGTGGCAGCCTGTCCTGCCTCTCAACCGGCATGCTCCAGAGACAGATGGGTTACCCCAACAGGCAATGGGTTTGCTGCTACTTAAAGTTTTGAGGCAGAAACAAGATGACAAGATATTGGGGCACAAAGAGGGGATTCAAATATCAGATGAGAATTGAGCTAGATGACTTCTAAGTTTTCACCATTTTGTTCTTACCCAATAACCCAGTTATTGGGGGTTACTAAGGGTCAAATCACAGTTTTACATGGAAGTAGTGTTTTTAAGAAGAAAATGTTTGATTTTTAAACTCTTGCCCTTATATTTAATTTTCTGATTCCCGATTCCTCTTTTTTTTTTTTTTTTAACAGTAAGTAACATTTTAAAACAGTATAGCCTGTTCCCACTCTGACTCCAAAGTCTGGTTTTTATCTCAGGCCTGCTGCCGTGTTGGAGGACTTGACGTGCCTTTTGTGTTCTGTAATGTCTTCATCTGAACAACAGGCCTGGAAAGGTTGATCCCCCAGTGCTGATGCCAAACGTTGACTGGATAGAAGTTGATGAATGTACATAGGAACTAAGTGGTTCCAATCTGCTTTCTTTTTCTATGTATGCAATTCCCTGTAGCATTCCTAGGTTGGTAGAGAAGCCCTGGTCAGCTGCCCCAGTTTATCGCCTCCATGGAGAGATGGTGGTGGCAGGCATTGGGCTGAGAGCGAGGGCCATGCTTCTTTCCAAGTGGCTCACGGGGCCACACATGGACACCCACCCACAAAGTGTGTTTTGGAAAGTTACTTCACAAAACTGAATCTAAAGTCGGGAACTGCCCGTGTTTCTAAGCTACAAGTCAAGATGTTTTTGCTTGGATTTAACTTAACCTTCTTTTGTCCTAATCCAAACCCCACATTGCTTAATATGCCACAGATTTCCTGAGGGACCGTTAGTAGGAGGCCCTTTTTTTTAAATGGTAAAAGCAACTTCTGTCCATCTTCAAAACACCATAATGGATAGTTTTGCAGATGACATGCTTCAGTTTCTGAATCTGTCATGGACCCAGTGTGCAAAGAGTGGGGTGTGTGTGTGTGTGTGTGTGTGTGTGTGTGTGTGTGTGTGTGATGGTGATGAGAATAGAGAATGGGGATATAGGAAGCAGCAAAAATTTAAAAAACATTCTTAGCGCTTTGTTGATCTTCTTCTACCAACCATCACCCCAAGTAACAAAAATTATGTGGTATATCTACAGGCATTTTTTTCCCCTTTATTCTTAGAAAGCATTCCTTTTGGATTGCTCTGTTTCAGTCCTGAGCAGGCGGCTGTGCTTCACCAGAACAGAGGGAATCTTCATGAGCAGGTGTTGCAATCAAATAAAATTTACAATAAAAGACACTCTGGCAGAGAGTCACAATATAGATAATACTTGCCTGCACAGTGATTAGCTAGAAATGCTAAGCAGCGATTCTCATAAATGACTGTAATTAGTAACCCTTTAACACAGCTAAACCAGCTCTCACTGTCTCTTCTTAGCAGGTCTCTAGAATCTATAAATAGAATATAGGAAGCGTTCCTTCGACATTATGTGCAGCCCAATTCTCCCTCAAGAGAGCTCCCTTCCTTTCCTCTTTCTCACCGCCCCCAGCACCCTTTCTCCCTCCTCCCTCAACCCATCCCTCTCCTGTGCACAGTCCAGCCCAGAAACGACTTTCACTATCATTTTCTCTCTTTCTCTTTAAAAGAGAAAACAGTTGCATCTCACCCTCCTCCCCTCCACCAAATGCTGGAGTTCCATATGTCTTTGGTGTCCTTGTCAGGGAAAAAGCTGTTTTCCTCCTTCTGTGTAGGGGAAAAACCCAGTTCTACCCTACTAATGTTTCTTCCCTGTGTGTCTCTTTGACTTTAACACAGAGAACATTTCTGGTCACCAAATGTGTGAAGGTTTTTCCCCCCACACCAAACAATTTGTGACATCAGCTGGGTGTCCTGCAATGTAACTCAGTTCTGATACTCTCTACCTACAAATGTGGTTTCTAGCCACATCAGGCTAGACTGGCTTGCTTTTGCTTTTGGGGGAGGAGGAACAGGCCAGAAGAGAGGGCCAGGAGCATCTCCCACCAAAAGGAGGAATGGTAACAACTAGACTGTTTAACCTTTATGACTGCCAACACTTTCAGTATAGTATCTGATATTCAGTCAACGCATATTAATGGAAGGCCCCCTCTCTGCAGTCACCATTCCGGACTTGGGGGATGTAGAGAGGAAAGGGCAAAGTCCCTGACCTAGTGAGGCTTCTATTCTAGCAGAAGAGATAGGCAATAGACAAATAAACATAGAGTAGAAAGCCAGCTAATGCAAGAGATATCTGTCATCCTTTTTTAGCCACCCAGAATCTGAAACTCCATCTTATATCTGGACATTCTGTACTTTATGGAATCCTGGGATGCAGAGCCCATGGCCCACTACATAGAAAGAGAAATCTCCAGATGGTAGTTTGACCAGGCTCCCTTGTAGAATGAGCCAAGACCCATGGTCAAGGCTTGGCCAATCAGACATACCAGCCCATACTTTGGGTCAGGAGCCAGTGATTCAAGGACACGGGGCCGCAGAACATCCTCGCTGGTGGTGGCCGCGTCTGCAGCAGGAGGAAGGTTGCAGTGGGTACAGCAGAGCTGGTGTCTGGTGACATGCCCTTTGGCAGCGGGGCAATAGGGTTCTCACCAAGCGGTGTGGTTTACTCATTGCTCTTGGCTATGAACCACCCAGCCTTCCTATCCATTCCTTGATCTTCTGTCTGTTAACAAATCCCTCTTCTCCTTCAACTAGCTTTCACCTAAGGACAGGTAACTCTTAACGCAGGGAGTCATAAGTACAGTGACTAAAACAAAGGCAGATGAGGACCTGGAGAGTGATGGGAAGCTATTTTACTTAAGGGGTCAAATGAGCCTCTCTCTGCACTTTTTTTTTTTGAAAGATTTTATTTATTTATTTATTTATTTATTTGACAGAGAGAGACACAGCAAGAGAGGGAACACAAGCAGGGAGAGTGGGAGAGGGAGAAGCAGGCTTCCCGCTGAGTAGGGAGCCCGATGCATGTGGGGCAGGGAACCCGATGCATGTGGGGCAGGAAGGCCGATGTGGGGCTCCATCCCAGGACCCTGGAATCGTGACCTGAGCCGAAGGCAGACGCTTAACCAACTGAGCCACCCAGGCAGCCCGCCTCCCTCTGCACTTTTAAGAGCAAAGCCATGCAAAGAACTGGGGAAAGAGAACCCCAGAGAGCAAACAACAGTGCAAAGGTGAGGCAGTAACAAGGCCATGAGTCTGAGGAATGCCAAGAAGGTCAGCGTGGCTAGAACAGAGATACGAGCTGAAGTCAGAAGGCCACACGGGGGCCAGAGCTGGTGAAGCTGGCTAGGCCATGCACGGAGTTTGAATTTTATTCCATGTGTGAGGGAAGCCCCTGAGAGTTTCGAGCAAGGGGTGACATGTTACGGTAGTTAAAAAGATCAGTCTGTCTGCCCTACAGAGAATTGCCTATAGGAGCACAAGAATGGAAGCAAAAAGACAGAGACTGTTGAGGTGGTCCAGGGGCGAGGTGGTGTGGCTCGGTCTCCTTCAAGCCTAGGGTGTTCGAGGGTGGTGGGGCAAGGTCAGGAAAGGGAGACATTTTGAAGGTGGAGCTGACAGGCTGTGGATTAGATACAGACTATGAAGGAAAGAGAGGAGTCAAGGATGACTGCAAGGTTTTGGGACTGAGCCACTTACTGAGGTGGGGAAGATTATGAGAAAGGCCAGCTGGAGCACAGGGCGGGTGGGAACAAGAGCTCAGCTTTGTGTTCTGTAATGTCATGTGTAATGCGGGGTCTCTTTAATTCTGGATGAACTATAGTTCCATTTCACCAGTCCCCTGTTGTTCATCATTTGGGTTGTTTCCAGAATTTTCCCCATATCAAAATTCTGTTCTATCAAAGCTTTTTAAAATGAGTATGATTATACTTCTAGAAGTGAAATTTCTGGGTCAAAGGCTGGCTTAGGGTTTTTGATACATATTGTCAAGGTGTCCTCAGGAAAATCACAGCTAGTTACATGCTACCAGCAACACCTAGGTATGCTCGTTCCTTCACATCTTATCAATGCCAACAATATTTTAGAAAAAGGTTATAATTGGACAAGGCATAAATCACATTTTACTGCTCTAATTTGTACTTCTTTGATGGCTAATGAGGCCAAACATTTTTAATAGACTTATGGATTACTTCTTCTTTTGTGAATCATTTGCCCTTTGCAATCTTTAATTGGAATTCTACTTTTTTTCTTTATTTGTAAGAGCTGTTTATATATTAGAGATAGGAAAATTTGATTTGTCATTTACTTGGAAACTGTTTTCCTGATTTGTCATTTGCTTTTAAATGTAGTTTATGTTTAATTTTCAAAATGTACATGTCACATCTCTTTGAGAAGTTGATTCTGAGGTATTTTACATTTGAAACAAATTATGTCATATATGGCACCTTTGTTGTTATATTTTGAATCTTTAAAACTAGTGCAAGGTATTAATATATGCATATTTATTTTCTGACTGACTCTTACCTGATCTCTCTTTCATACTATTTTCTTTTAGCTTCTCTTTGGTTTGCGGTATTGACAATCATATCATCTTACAAATAATAATTTTCATCCTCTTTCGTTCTACCCTCTCCCCTCATTTTATTTAATTGCCTAGAACCTCCTCATCATTGTCAAAACAGCATCAAGATGGCTGCCTCCTTCCATTCTTTCTGACCTTTAACACGAAGGCCCCTGTTTTTTCACTATTGCACATGGTGTCAACTATTGGGTATACATTAAGGTTCTGTTTCTCATTACAGGTAGTCTTCTAAAAAAGAGAGAGCTCCGCTTTAGATCCAGTTAGTGTGGAACACCTAGTAGGCACCCTGGTGGGATGCAGAGTCAGCAGTTCTCTGTAAGACTCTTGATTCCTCAGGACACAGAGAGAACTGATGGCCGGAAAACTCAGTGTGCTCATCCCAAAGTGAGTGTGGCTGTCGCCCTCAGGACAGGTCTGGGGGACCCGCAGGGAAGAGATGACAAAGAGGAAGTGGATCCAGCAAGGGGACTTCGAGAAAACAGGAAGAAAACCCAAACTGCGATATCCCAGAAGCCGAGAAAAGAAAAAGATTCACAACGACGCTAGGGGATTTCGGGGGATGCTCGTAACCAGCTGGTAAAGGGCCCGAGGCTCAGAGAGCCTGGGCCACTCTGTTTCGGGGCTCGTTTCAGAGGCCCTGACTCCAGAACATGCTTCAGTCTGCACGGGGCAGGCAGCAGGGTGGCCACACACCGTGCCCGCCCCCTTTCTCTCTGAAAAGAGCCTTTGTAACTTCTTTAAGAAGGAAACACCTCCGTCAGGGGAGGAACATTATTTGCTTCCTGTTAGAACAGACTCTTACTTAGGATCAAGTTCCATGCCAGCCCCATGCCCACAGGGAGCAATGAAGGAAAGAGGGGGAAGGGCCCTCTGGGGGGTGGGTGGTTTAGCAGGAAAGGTTCTGGAGAGATCAGAGCAGGGGGGGCTGGAGGCCCCCAAACCCAGCCTCTCTCAACCAGAAATTCTCCCCTTTCCCCCACCAGTCCGAACTCTTGAAAAGCCCGGGAAGTGTCATAAACGCTTAGTGGGCGCTTAGTGGGTCGGTTCGTTTGACCCTTAGATGCCTGCCAGCCCTTTCCAGGGAAGGTCAAAGCCAATCAATCTTTCACACCTTCAGCAGCTCTTCACTGAGCACCTACTTTGTGCTGGGCCCTGTGCCAGGCATGAGGACACAGCAGGACAAAAGACAGACTCATGTCATATCCCCCAGGGACCTCCGGGTCTAGTGGGAGGAAATGACCACAGAACCAGCTCTCTAATCACAAATTCTGGAAGGTTCTAGGGAATATTCCCAGGGTGGGGAGTAAGATGGAGACCAGGCAGGGAGTCCTGTGTGAGGAAGTGATAGAATCTGTAAAAGCAAGAAGAATCTGCCCCCTGTGCTTTTAGAAGCCAGCCAGACACTGTTTGGCCTCGGCCAGGATGCTTTATGTCCCCAAAGCCCAGATCAAATAGTGGGGGATGGAGACGGGGCACTTACTCCTGGCAGGAACTGAGAAGCTGAATCTAGCTGCCTGGAGTCCCTGGTGTGGAGGATGTTTCTTTCTAGGGAAAGCAGCTTGAGGCCCAGGAACCAGTGCCAGGAGACACGCAGGGCTCCTGAAGCAGAAATGATAATACCTACCATCATCCACAGATATTTGTGAACCTTTTGTTAAAAGAAGAACAGAGGGGGAGCACCTGGGTGGCTCAGTCGGTTAAGCGTCTGACTCTAGATTTCGGCTCTGGTTGTGATCTCAGCATCATGAGATGGAGGCCCCCATCATGCTCTCTTGTGCACTCTCTCAAATAAATAAAAAAAATCGTTTTAAAAAAAAAGGAACAAAGGGTACTATGGTAATTTTATTTTTAATGTTTTGAGGAACCTCCATACTATTTTCCATAATGGCCGCGCTAATTTACATCCCTCCCAGCTGTGCACACGGGTCCCTTTTCTCCACATCCTTGCCAACACCTGCTATCTTTTCTCTTTTTGATAATAGCTACCATGACAGGTGTGAGGTGATATCTTCTTGTGGTTTTTATTTGCATTTATCTGATGATTAAAGACGCCGAGAATCTGTTAGCGATTTGAATTTCTTCTTTCAAGAAGTGTCTATTTTTTTTATATGTCAAAGATGTTTCAATAAGCTATTAAACACACACACACACACACACAAAAACAGGAGAAGAGCAGAGGGAATGTCTATGCCTCTTTGAAAGTCAAGGGAGAAATCCCACATAGGCTTCTGTAGGGCTATGATCTTGTCTGCAGCTGAAGTAGACCCCTGCTTAGACTGTACCCCACAAACGTGCATCCCACAGACACACACACCTGCAGCCTCCACACATGGGCACATGCACACCTGCAGATGGGAAAGACAGTGAAAATGGGGAGGAAAGTATAAGCTACACCAATGAACTGATATCCTTTGGATTCAGGGTTCTTTTATTTAATTTTCTGGATAGCTGAATATTAACCTAAACATTCCATTTATGGTTGAAAATACCTTAGTCCCTCATCTTCCATGAATCTAATACACCGAAGGTTACTAAGTTGTTCATCGACCAATAAGGAAATCGAAGACTCAAGTCTTTTATTCTGAATTTCAGTGTCACTGTGTGAAGATTGTGCCTATAGGAGGTTGGGATGAAGGCATGGAAAACATCAATGAAGGCTTATTTGGATATTGGACATGATCATTCTCAAGGCGTTTACTGGCTTCTATCCAGGCAACTGTCCTGTGAATTAAGTAAGAACTATTTCCGTTTTCAAGATGAGGAAATTTATGTCCCAAAATGTTAACATGCCTGAGAGTCATATAATTAAATTGTCTTGTTTTGTTTTTCATCTTGACCACTGTATTCCTCTGTACTGTCTTCAGCACTCTGGAAGTCATATAAATATATACACATTTATATATATATATTTTAACTGCGTTCATACTTATCTTAATATTCATGTCTCCCCAAAATTATGGTGCAGAAAATAAAATCTGACAAGTAACTCTAAGTTTATTGTTTGTCTGGATAATTAAATTTTAGTATATTTTGTTTTAATCCTGTTAATGAAATTTTGCAAGTAGCCAAGGAGATTTCCTCTAGAGTCCCAAATTAAACACACATGGATCACATATACATCTAGCTCAGTTACATGGCAGTTCCAAATTCTTAATTTTAACCTTTCGTTGGAATGAAAATCTTCCTTTTTTTTTTAATATGTCTTTCAGGTTTTGTTTGTTGTTTTGTTTTAATGGCTAAGGGGGGGTTTGTGTATGGCCGCATCTTGGTCTCGTTTGACAACCATCAGCGCCATCTACTGTCAAGAAATAAAATCACAAAGCATTGCAACAACTTGTCCACGAAAATTAGGGGTCAATGTAGTACGGGAAAGACAATTTTGTACCCGTGGTGACTTAACTAATATAAATTCTGGTACACACATTTTTATTTTAGATCATGAATTCCTTAAGCAGCTTATAGAAAGAACCAGATGAAATTAAAATATAATTATTTATGTAATGCTTAAGAGGACTAACTTTGGAAGAGGAAAAAAATGGGCTCTCAGCTAAACCACTTAGTAGATATATGGCTACCTTTACCCTCAGATTTTCATCTATAAAATATGGATAAATATAAGGTCCTTCTGTTGATAAAGTGATGTATGTAAACTTACCCCAGAGCTAGCAGAAGGAGGTATCTTTGTTCTATGACATTTACTGAGCACATGCTAAGTATCAGATTGTGCGAGGAATTCTTCACAGCAATTCCATGAGAGGGAGAGCTTCTGAGATAGCGGACACCATACCCAGGATTATACAGCTAAGTGAGAACCAGGTTTAAACCCAATTTTTCGTCTGGTTCTAAAGCTGTTCTCATACCTGTCAACTCACAAAACATGGCTCTGAATTCCCTTCTGGTATATTTCTGTGGAGGTTCACTCTAGGGGCCATCATGTATTGATACGGGCCCCATGCTTTGGGGTCTGATGCATGTATTTCATCGCATAGATGTGCCAAGTTCACATGACTGTGCTATACATACGTATATTTAAGAAACTAATTTCAGGGGCGCCTGGGTGGCTCAGATGGTTGGTTAATCGTCTGCCTTCGGCTCAGGTCATGATCCCAGGGTCCTGGTATCGAGCCCCACATCTGGTTCCCTGCTCAGTGGGGGCACCTGGTATCGAGCCCCGCATCCGGTCCCCTGCTCAGTCTGCTTCTCCCTCTCCCTCTGCCTCTTCCCTTGCTTGTGCTCTCTTTGCCTCTCTTTCTCTCAAATGAATAAATAAAATCTTTTAAAAAAGAAAGAAATTTCAGGAAGACTCTTAGAGAGTTTGACACGTAACCCTGACCATAACAAAGGGTGAAAAGGATGATAAGCATGCAGGTGCACGTGTCCCTGTAGCAACAGACCTCTCAGTTACTATTATCTTACTGTGTTACCAAAGTTTTTTTTTACTGAACCTCCTTCTTCCTGGGATAAAATTCCTCAAGGGCAGAACTCACACTTGTTAAATGAACGAATGGGTGGATGAAAAATGGTAACACATTATTTCTCCTAGGACAAAGAGATGATGCCTCCACAAGGTCTTTGAGGACAGAGCCCTTACGTTCTACCCCCTCCGGCAACAGCGACCATTCATTTAGTTTATCGGCTTGAACTGAGTTGTCCTTACTGACAAACCGCAGTAAAGTGCCATTCCCCCTTTTTGATAACGAAGTCCAGAGAGACTTTCTTTTAATTCGAATGTCGTCTGTAGGGAAAGTGAGGATTTTACTGAGATTCCAACATACCAACAATTAGAAACTGATAAAATGCATATATGAATCACAAAATGGTGTTGCTAAAGTTGTTTTTAAACCTAAGGGTGTTCTGCCACTCGTGTGTTAAAAAAAGAAGTAACCTACCACCCAGAAACGCTTTGAGGACTGAGTGAGCTGACACGTGCAGAGCATCCGGGACAGTGCTTACTCGCTTTATCCTTTTACCTACAAGTGCATTTCCTGAGCTCCTACTATGCGCCTGATGGATGGTATTTGGGGCACTGCTGGTAGAAAGTAAACAAAACAGATAAAGTCCTCCCCTCACGAAGCTGACATGTGAGTTGGGAAGAAGGGGGCAGGGGGCGGGGAGGAAGGCAAGCAGGGATTCTGACTAATAAGCAAATGAATAGCGCTATGGAACAAAGCCAAGGGGACAGGAAACGGGAGTGCTGGGAGGGGTTGCTTCAGGTAGAGCAGCCATGTAAGGGCCTCTCAGAGCTGTGACACTTGAGCCAAGAGCTGATGAAGTGAGAGTGCAGCACGATGATATCTGGGGAAAAGCATTTCAGAGAGGACAGGAAGATGAAGGCTCCCCTGGGATGGAAGTATGCCTGGCTCAGTAAATACCAGGAGGCTTGTTCCTTCACACCTTTGCTTCCACACCTGAGCCCTTTGGTTTTCCTGATGTGGCTCCTGTGATGCCATTGATTGAAGGTGCATTAAGTATTGGCCATGTCTGTGTAGGGACACCATCGACACAGACCTGGCCCTCGCGGTGTAGCCTCCAAGGCTATAGAGAAAAGTGGCCAATGTGAAGCTCTCTGTGGCAAGACCCTTCCTGCTTCATGACTATGTGATGTTGTAAAGGATGACTGGGCTTCCAGGCTAGACCTCAGGACCCTACTTAACATCTAAAGTGGATGAAATGTGGGGCATTTGTAATAGAATCCAGTGGAAAACAACTCTGTTAGCAGCGCATAACACAATGTTCTAAATTCCATTTCAGCTCTGACGGTCTATAATTCTATGATATATAAAAAGAGCAAAGGGAAAATTCATTACCTGTACTAAGGGTTGAGTGAGTCTTTGTGGGTTGACCTGGAGACCCACAAACACTTAAAACATTCTCTCTACAGAGAAAGGAGTTCTGGGTTTCAAATGCTAGGCTTACAGACATTCCACACACAGACCATTCATGAATCGGAGACTCCCCCCCACGGGGTGGGTGAGAGCGTCCCTGGTGGCAATGGGCAGGAAGAGGTTCAAGAACAAAGCCCAGAACCACGGTAGCTGCAGCATTAGGGGGAAACACTCCTTACGACAGAGACCCCAGATATAGAGTCCTCAGAGGGCAGCCAGCCACAGTGTGACGTGGTCACTGGTGTCACCACGGAAGACCGGCAAAACGGGGTCTGCAGAGTACATGGCAAAAACTCTGGCCAACTGACGGGGCTCTGTACAGAAGTCTAAAAATGATACTGTGCTTTTCTCTCTACGTTCTGGGGGTACGTGTCCTTTTACCCTGGGCAGCCTGAGGTATCATCTGTCTCTAGGATTAAGATTGTTACAGCAGAAACGCAAAGTGGGAAAAACAGCTGATATTTTGAATAATAGCTTTAGTTACTCAAAATAGGATTTTGTAGCAACACACTAAGCTTAAAACCCAGGCTTAATTCAGAGAGAGAGAGAAAGTTGTTCCACATTCTTTTATCTCCTTCTTTGACATATGAAAACCCGTATAGACCATAAAAGTCCACATAGGAAATAAAAAAGAGGTGAAAGTCTTTCTCTCTAGACCCAGGCACCGGTAGAAAAGGGGAAGAAGCTGATCGATTAGGTTAGACAAGCTGCTTCATCCTCGCTTGGTACCAAGAAACTGGCACCAGTGACGGTGAATCAGTTCGCTGCTTTATTCATCAGGAAAATCTTCAAAATCCTTCAAAATTTGGCTGAACTACACAATGTGCTTACTTGATATAGTAAAAATGGAATGACATTGAGGCCAGTATGTTCAGTCCAAATCATTGTCTTTATTATGTTTTTCTATGGAGGCTGATCCATACCAAAAACAACTGTTTCTTGATGAGGCATGATGGCAGTCGAGGGGAAAAACTCTTATCGACTCCGGAATGTTTGAAATGTGCCAGGAGCTCGTAATGTTTCTGCAAGGTAAGAAACCACATTAGTTAGTCCCAGCTTTTGTAGATGTGAACTGGACAACCAACTTGCTTATTTGTTTGACGTCTTCAATATTTTTAACAATCGTCGCACTTCCATGCAAAGAAGGAAGACAGCAAGTTCTTCAGGGTTAGATAGGATCAAAGGGCACATGCACAAGTTAGGAGATTTGGATCACAGTTTCTTCCTACTGTGGTGACAATAATTATAAGTGAGGTAGATGATGATCCTGATATGGCCCACCAAAGAAAAGTTAACACACATTATGTGTTCGGTAGAATGTTTTGAATTTTTCTACCGAGAAGAGGCTCACACATAGGAAATCCATGGATACAGACTCCATTTCTGTCATCAGAGAGCTTTTAATTATTCCACAGTTATGAAGAAAGAAAATACTAGAATTTTTTCATTTTTAATTAAATGTATTCATATTTAATATTCAAGGTATCAGTAGAAGGTAAATATAATTCATAAATAAATACACATATACTGGGGATATGGGCTCCAACAGTTTTTGCTGATTGGGATGTACATTCCATAACGTTTGGAGCCCACTGGATTACAAGATAAAAATATCAGGATATTTTAGCTTGATGCAATTAAAGATTTGATTTCTTTACTTCCCCCTTGTACTGATTCCTTGTGGTTATGTCCTGCCACAGATGTGTATCTATATAGAAAGAGAATGTTGAAGATACGGACCCAATATTTCTAGACCAGTGAGTGACCATGATTTCTTACGCTGAGGTAGTGAAGTGCTTTCTGATTATGATTTAGTTTGCCATGTAGCTTAATGACAGGGGCAATAGGTAAAGAGTCCAGTCCATTGAAAACCCAGTTGCTGACATTTTGCTGTTTACTTCAGTCTCCTGAAGCTAGTCTCCAACCTGTGTTAGTTAATCTCTCAGAGCTGGAGGAATCAAGCCTTCCTTGTGGGGATCCTGGAATCCTGTCCATGAGAGATCCTGCATGATCTGCCAGCCCCCCAAAGGCCTTCTTTTAAACGGGTGGTTTCCAAACTGTGCTCCCAGGGCCCTGCCCTCCCCCAATATTCTCCATCCTACCCCCCCTCCCCCCCCACACACACATAGACCGTTCTGCCTTAATCTATTGCATATTTTCAGCTTTGGCATAAGGTTTGCTCCTAAGAAAAGTTGGAAAACTACTACTGCCTTACCCACCTGCTATCATTTGTAACTGCTCTCAGTGCTGAGTTCCCTGGTTTCACCTAATTTCACCTGTAAATCTACAGACACATCTTTTCTTCAAGGAGCATGTCTTTACCAGGCTCCATTTGTTTGTCTTCATTTCAGACTGGGGCTCCCTGCTGTGGGTGCTCCTGGCCGAATGCTCCTCCCCTCTCCGGGCTCAGCTCCTTAGGAATTCCTGGAAGCCCTCAGACAACACCGCTGTCTCCTCCCACCTGTAGCCTCCCTAAAGCCAGAGGCTCTCTGGTCCTCCAAAACTCCTGTAGTATCTAGCCCACTCTACCCAGTAGCTGCTTCACGAACTTGTTGTGTTGCCGTGAATTACTGATGAAGGAACAAGAAGAAGTGTTAGGAAATCAAATCAAAGGCACCAGTAACAAGACTTCAGCTGATTAGATAAAGGGTTGTCCCAGCATAGCATCTGTTTTCTGGTTGCCACAGAAACCAGGCGCTCTGCAGTCCTCCATGTTTTTGAAGCCCAGAAGATTGAGGACAATTGGCTGGAGAGAATGTAGCAAAGAGACCATTGCTGGGAAAGTGACCTAGCCTAGTCACTCAGTTTGCTCATGGGTGAAGCCAGGGGGATGGACTAGATAATGTCTTAATCCCTGGACTGGTATTCAGCCTGTGTGTCCCTGTAAGATATTCCAGGCCTTAATTGAAATACTTTCCTACTGGTGGGTAGATGGCTGCTCGCATACTTCCCTGAAGGGCTCCCCTGCCACCTCACTGTCCAGACCCTTCTGTCCTTTCTCATTCCTCCCGGATCTCCCAGATATGGCAACAAAGGGCTAAAGCCTGACTCAGCAGGGGACTGCCAGACCCAACCCAACCCTGTAGACTTGGTAAGTCCCTGACATGCCCACCCTGCTCAGGCCCCCACCATAATCGGCAATCCAGCCTCCTTGAGTCCACAATGGAATATGGGGGTGGCCCTCTTTGGAGGGTTTGGCTGGATGGGAAGATGAAGAGTTGCTGAGGCCCGAAATTACCCAGCTGGCTGCGCAGACTGTGTCTCCATCTCTGCACCCGTGTGCTGCTCAGGCAAGGCCTGCGAAAGCAGGAAAAGGCACGATCCACAGGAACAGGCTTGCAGTCAGCAGCCGAGGAGAGGCGAACACATCTGAGCTGGACGATCCATGGCTCAGTGGATGTTCCTCTCTGAGGGCTGAGTTTAAGCTGCTCGCTCACATGTCTTTAGTTGACCCAGGCTGTGGCCAATGCATCTCAAACTCAAGGCTACGATTGGAGATAAAGGTAAGGTTTGTATCAAAATTCAAGCTGCAGGAAGGGATTTGAAGCTCAAGTCCACAGAAAAGTACCTGAAGACTCAGAGAATTAACTAGATCCACTTTTCCTTGCTTTTACATTCTCTTTGGTACTTGTACTGAAGGCTGAACCCTGGCTTGATACCTTAGTGTTGGGGTACAATGCTTTGCAGTCTGCACAGGACTCTCATGGGCACAACTGTATTCACTTCTCACAACAACCACACACTGGGCAGTAATAATTATTACTCACTTTACAAACAAGGAAACCAAAGAATCTCAGAGAGCTGCAATAACCTGCCCGCACTCCTTCTGAAGTCAGACCCTCAGACTTTAAATCCAATGTTTCCTATTATATTATGTTGTTTCTTAAAGTCCTTTGAACAAAGACAGGGCCCTCTTAGGGGGAAGCAGCCCTGTGAAGCTTAGTGATGTCTGTTCATTTCTTTCTCTCTTTTTTAAGATTTTTATTTACTTATTTGTCAAAGAAAGAGAGAGAACAAGCACAAGCAGGGGGAGTAGCAGGCAGAGGGAGAAGCAGACTCCCTGCTGAGCAGGGAACCCGGTATGGGACTCGAACCCAGGACCCTAGGATCATGACCTAAGCCAAAAGCAGATGCTTAACCCACTGGGCCACCCAGGCATCCCTGTCTGTTTCTTTCTGAGACAGCTAGATGAGGTGGAATTTGCAAAGAAATGTAAGACAGAGTCTCAGGCGCTTGCTGTCTTGTCGGTAAAATGATACATAGACGCATGAAACGCCTAATAAAACACACAGGAACCCATCCTTCTTTTGTTGTTAAGAACTTACTGATTTCTCAACGGGTAAGTACAGTTCATTGCAATGTTGCCTTTTCTTTTTTTTTTTTTTTTAAGATTTTATTTATTTATTCATGAGAGAGTGAGAGAGAGGCAGAGGGAGAAGCAGGCTCCCAAGGAGCAGGGAGCCCGATGCGGGGCTCGATCCCAGGACCCTGGGATCATGACCTGAGCCGAAGGCAGACGCCTAACCATCTGTTGCCTTTTCAACAGCAAGGGAAATAAACACAAAACCCAGCAGTAGAAATTCACTCGTTGGGTGTGTACCCTTGAGCAAGAAGAAAGAAGAAGAGGACAGTTTTAGTTCACGGGGAAGATTTCCCAGGAGTCGGAAAGAATGCAGAAGAACAGCGCACTCTGATGGAAGCCTGCTGGGAGAGGCGACAAATTCGGGCGACACAATTTTGCTCAGCCTGCTAAGGGAAGGAATGAGGAGAAGCCTTCAGACATTCTCACATTTGTCCTCGCTTGTCTGGGTTTTCTGTGTGGATTTTCTTCTGTGGAGGAAGAAACTGAATAACTTTTCATGTAGTTACCTGGTTTTATGACTGCTTTGCCTGCCGTATGTGTCAGGAGGTGAAGACATTTCTGTTCTTCCCGTGGCTGGCAGGTGAATTCCTCTTCACGGGAGGCCCATCCTCGTTGGGGAAATACTCAATGGGGCCACTCAGAGCAGATCAGTCTGGGGCGGGTTTGGGGGGACTGGTGCTGAGGCCACAAGGCCACTGGGGATGGGCGGGCAGTGCAAGGAGAAGGGGTTGTCTGCTCCCCATGGAGGGAGGGAGGTGGAGTTAGGAAATGGGTGAGCAGGAGGAGACGAGAAGATATGGGAGATGTCACGGTGTGGGGTGTGGCATCCGATGACCCCTTTGACTCCTCCCTGACACTATTAACTTCTAGAGATAATTGAATAGAAGGACTAGTTACAGAAGCCTCCAAGGGTCTGAGTTTCCAGGTTGAGAAGGAGATAAAACAGAGCACCATTTGTGAATGTAGGAGCTCAGCCTAAATCCCCAAAGCACAGGTGGTCCTAGCTGACAGCTGGGTTCCATAGTTCATCCCTTTAAGACATTTTTTTTTTAAATATCTAAACCAGTACACATTGTATGTTTTGCTAGTGTTCAAATTTGGGGTGAGCTGGTACCAGGTATCTTTTTGGTTCTCCTCAACTCAAGGCACCATGATTCTTTTTATGCTCTAAATTGCCATTTCTGAAACTCTGGTCTTTGAAGGCCCTCCAGGCGGTCTGTGGTTGCCCAAATGCAATGAGTAGGTTTTGTTCGAAGAGTATGTTCTGCTAGAGATTTGAACTCTCCATAAAAAGGGTACAGAAATAGATATTTGATGATTATAACCACAAAGACGGCCACATGCTAAGCAGACACTTCAAATGGCATGGTTGTGGTGGTGGTGGGGTGCGTGTGTGTGTGTGCGTGTGTGTGTGTGTTCCGTGGTTGCAAGCAGAAGTTTTGAGGTGGGTGGTCCAAGGGATTCTTGCAGTGTGGTTCAGGGTCTAAAATCTCACTTGGGATGAAGTGAAGCCAAACACTTACAAGACACCAAGAAATCAAACCACTTTGTTTGAGAATCTTTAACATCGGGATTTGAAACTGATACTTCAACTGAGAAAATATCTTGACCCTAAACCGTTGCAATTTCATTTCTGACCATAATGGAGGGATATCTTGGCCACATAACCCTCGTATCCAATTTTATTTCTAGTAGTACAAGTAGCTACTCTGCTTTGAAGTTTAGTGCTGAGCCATATTTTAGGGGATGCTTTGGGAAGATACTGGTTAGGAAATCCATCCTCAGAAAAGGTCTTTTCAAAACCTTCATTAATCTTTATCATCATCCCTATCTTCTAACTTGATTTAAAAAAAAAAAAAAATAGTATGCTACCCATGGGCTCAAAATGCTGGCAAGACTGCAGACCATTCAGATAGCAAGAACTGGGGGCAGTAGAGTTTTCTTTAATCCCCAGATCATAAAAAGCAGACAAGGGTGATGAAAGAAAAAACACGGAGGACACCTTCAACAAAACGAGGTGAAAAGGAATTCCCAGGATTCCATAGGTTCAGGATATGGCTGGGTGTGCCAAAACGTGAGACAGCAGCAAGCCTGAGAGAGGACAGAAAAATTGGAAAGATCTATGAGCCAGAGGATCTATAAATTACCAGACTAACTCAGCCCTGAAAGAAGAGAGCCATGCTAGGAGAACCTCGGTGAGCAAATTGAAAATCATCCAGTAAAAAAGGCCCTGGTCAGTAAGATGGCAGCTGGGCTGTGTGGCTGTGGTGGCCTGGATCACAACCCCGTGGACACACCCATGTTCTAGTCCCTGGAACCTGTGAATGTGTTTCCTTACGTGGCAAGAGGGACTTAGTAACTGTAATTAAGTTAAGGATCTTGAGATGGGGAGGTTATCCCAGGCTATCCAGGTGGGTGCAATATAATCACAAGGGTCCTTATAGGAGGAAGGCAGAGGGATCATAGTCAGAAAGGCGATATGACAACAGAAACAGAGGTTGGAGCGACACATTTTAAAGATGGAGGAAGGGACCACAAGCCAAGAAAGCAGGTCACCTCTGGAGGCTGGAAAATGTAAAGAAGTAGACTCTCCCTCAGAGTCTCTAGAGGGAGTGGGGCACCCCCAATACCCCGATTTTAACCATGTGGAACGTATTTTGGATTTCTGACCTCAAGAATTGCAATCTACTAAGTTTGCATTTTTAGCCACCGAGTTTAGCAGTAATAGAAAACTAATACAGTAGAAACCACATCTCCCAGAATCCCCTTTCCTGTGTGTCACAGTTAGAAGCTGGCCAAAAGACAAACTCGGACAAGATGTGGGAAGTGGGAGTAAGCAAAGCAAGAACCATTTCTCTCCGACAGTCTTTGTGATAAGGTGCCCTGTAGGGTCCATCCAGGTCGGCCTCTCTCCCCTGTGCTAGGTGTCTAGCTCCTCCAGATGACAGGAAGAGCCACGGCAGCCCCAGGGCCCCCATCATATGCTTGGCTGCGAACCCACAGAAGCCATAGCTACACGGAGGCAAGAGCTTCCTAGAGATCCCCCCTACAAGTTTCCCTTCGTAGTCCTACTTCAGCATGTACATCTGGCTTTTCGGATTCTGTTGCATTCTCCTACGTATCCCGTAAGACCAGAGCCTTGAGAGGACTAGTTCAATAATGCTGGTGTTTCTCTAAGTGATTCTACCATTTGCTCTGCGATGAATGGATTTTTCTATTGTCCCACAACCTCAACAACACTTAATACGGGCTGATTCATTTTGAACAATCCATAAGCTATGTGCTGATATCTCCTTGTGGCTTTACTTTGCATTTCTCTGATAACTAATGAGGTTGGGCATCTTTCCGTATTTTTAGCGGCCTTCTGGATCCCCTTGTTTCTGAAGCACGTCTGACTTTTGCCCATTTTTCTACCAGGTTGTCTCCCCTTTCCTTACTGATTCACGATTCTTTGTATAGTCTGGATATTAGCTTTATCAGTCTTCTGTATTGCAAACATCTTATCCCAGGATGTGGCTTGCCTTTTCACTATCTTTAAAAGATTTATCAGTCTTTTTTGTGTGTGTGTGTGTGGTTAGTGCTTATTATGCATGCTAAAACCCAGCAATTCTACTTCTGGATGTATGCCCTAGAAAAACTCTTGCACAATTCTCCAGGTACAGGAATATTCACAGAAATGTAGAGGGAGAAACCTAGAAGCTCTGTAAGTGTCCATCGAAAGGAGTTGGGGGGTGGCTGGCTGGCTCAGTCAGTAGAGCGTGTGACTCTTGATCTGCGGGTGGTGAGTTTAAGCCCCACACTAGGGGTAGGGTTTACTTGAACAAAAACAAGAGAGAGAGAGGCGATGAATCCAGGTGGGCATGTCCCTACACAGTAATGAACTACGAAACCATGTGTCCATATAGATTTGTCTCAAAAGCCTACAGTTAACTGAAAAAAAAAATTTCTTTTATTAAAAATTTAAAATCAGCCCATTATTATTTGGGGATTAAAAAGAATACCAGAAACCCAGAGGTGTAAAGCTCTAAAGAGAAGGAAGGGGGCGATTCCTACAAACCTCAGGATCATGGTTACCTCTGGAGGGAGGGGATGCGAGGTGAGACCCGCACTCAGGGGCTTCTAAGGGGCTGGCGACACTCTACGTTTCAACCTAGCAGGTGTGGGCACAGCTCTTCCCTTTATTCTTCTTCGTTGAAATGAACATATGTTTTAGATAGTCATTGTTACGCGATCTATTTTCCCAATAAAACATTTGAACGGGTAGATTCTCCGACAATCATATTTGTCGTCCTGGGTTAAGGTCGCTGAAGACAAGAGAAGATTCAGAATAGTTTAGAATGCCAGCTGTGGAGCTGTCTCATCAGAGTCAGGCGGCCTGGGGTTAAAACTACAGTCTGCCACACACCCCCCACCCCCCCACACCCCCCACCCCCCCCACCCCCCCCCACCCCCGCTACTGAATCAGAATGTCCCGCGAAGGTTTGGGAGCACCCAGTCCCCCACCGTACTCAGCCTCAGGAGTGGCTCCCTACTGCCCTCTCGTGGCCAGTTTTCCCACCCAAACTGAGCACAGTAAACCAGCCCAGATGGGCAAGGGTGCAGACTCTGTCTTGGGATCAGTGGTCTGTCCAGGCTTGGTGGCAGCTCTAAGGACTTGTACAATTGAACTAGATGCCAAAACACAGTATCTGGGGCCCACCAGCTTGTCTAGTATTTCTTTCTGAAGTCCTAGTGCTCTAGCCCGGCTTACTTGCCTATAACGTAATCCATGCTCCTCCTCACAGAGATGATCTCATGGACCCAAAGACTCCTCCTACCTGCTCCAGACCCTCTTGAGGCTTGGTTCTCCCTGCCCGTGGAGATGCCCAACTCTGTATCCTGCCTCCCCACCTGGACTCACCATCTGCACACGCCTGCCCAAATTACTGGGTCTCCTTTTCTGCCTGAACAAACATCTGGTCTAACTAGACCCCTCCCTGATCCTGGGCTCTCCTGCACCCTTCTCTCCTGCCTTGGCTTCCACAAGGCCAGAGCTATTAAGAGGGAAAGAATCAAAAGCCACAGAGAAATGCAGCCCTGAGGCAGATGAATGCTCTGAGGCTGCTTGAACTCGGTGTCTTGCTACTTCGTCTTCCCCACCCTTCTCTTCCTCAATCGGTCTGAGTTTCTGATTCCTGACGTGAAGCTTGGAACGGGCAGGTTCGTTCAGAAACATCATAGAATTGGTGTCGCTCAAAGGAAGAGGCTGGACCAGACCCCAGGGGCAGAATCCAAGGGTGTAGAGTCCCCGCTCACTTTGCCCCATCTCTGTCCCCAGATTAGACCCCTTTAGGATCCTGAGTTTTCTGTACATGCTTATCGACCCCTCTTGAGTGAATAAGTTCTTGCTTCATCCCCAGGAGCTAATAACCTGCCCAATGGAAGGTGGTGTAATATAATAATTAAAAATGAATTTAGAATAGGAATTGGATTGTAATCTCTGCCTGCTTATATGCTTGGTAGTCTTAGGACATTGTTTTAACATTTCTAAACCTCGATTTCCTCCCCTGTATAATGAGGATAATAATATTTAACTCGAAGTTTGTTGTGATTATCGAATGAGACAGCATGAAAAAAAATGCTTATCACATTTCGTACACATGGAAGTACTTAAAAAATATATTTGTTATTATTTATTATGAAGTCCAGGCCTGTTAAGACTCAATGGGCTGTATTTTAGGGGCAGAGTCGTTTGGAGCCCTCAGAAGCATCCGTTGCCCAAAGGCTCCTCTTGGAACAGCCTGGAAAAGGGTCCAGTGTGACTCCATCCTTCCTGTTTTCTCCAAACCCCATCAGGGCCCTGGCCCAGGAGCCGGATTCGAACCCTCAGCCCAGGGATCACCTGCTCTTCCTGTCTGTTAGTCAGGTAGGCCACAACCCTGCTCCATCGGGAGAGGGAGCCCTCTTTCTGTGTGCTCTCCCTCTGGACTGCTCCTTCCCCTTCTGGCCTTCGCCTCACCAACACTTTGACCAGATACAGTTTTTCCCACATCCATCTGTTGTCACTCAGAGTCTGGGGACTAAGGCTTCCGGGTCCAGAGAACACTGTGCTTCCTAATCCGGTGTCACATCGTTACAAGCTTTGGATGCAACAGTTGACTCCCTCAAAGCAGCTCTTCAAAGCACCCCAGGGGAAGAAAACAAACAAACAAAAAAGCAAAAAACATGTGATGTGCTTGATAACGCTCAGCTGTGAAGCCCTCTGCGTGCGCCCACGTCAGCACGCCTAGCCGACCTCCGCTCCGACCCTCCACCCCGCCTTGCTCACTCAGTGCTCTCTTCCTCCTGCCCTCCCAGCCAAATCTCTGGGGTGAGGAGCACGGAGCCTCCTTGGGCTGCTCCTACTTGAAGGTGGCAGTCCAGGCCTGTGAGATGGCCCATTCCTAGGGATGACGGAATTGACCAGAATGCACACCCGAAGCAGCCTCCACCTGGCTTACTGGGGATATTTCCTTAAGTCATCCCTCTGTTCTCTAGGACACAGAGCCTGGCGTGTTATTGAGAACACCGTGAGCACACTCGCCTCGCTTCTAACCACAAAATAAACTCCTTGTTCGTTGTTAGACCTAGAGGACACCAGAACCCTCATAGCAACTATGTGACCTGAGTTATGGGTCCAACTCTGCACTTACCGGCTAGATGACCCTGCTAAGTTATTTTCCCCTCTCTGGGTTCATCTGACAGATGAAGGGGGTGGGCTGGTTGGTCTCAGAGGCCTCTTCCAGCTCTGATGGGTCACTAGCAGGTTCACCAAGGCACAAGATAGTCACACCTGCTCTTTCTGGAGCACTGTCCTTCCAAGAAGCTCCAGGCATTCGGAAGGAGGGGTCTGTCCACTTTGGTCCTCCATACAACTTCAAGGCTAGGTCCTTGACTCATCGATGACATCGATCCTTTAAGGTGACTTGCTTGAAGCCACAAAGTAAATCAATGTCAGAGGCAGAACAGCCTCTCAGCTCTCCCTCCCAGCTTTACTCCATCAAGCCAGCCCAAGACAATAACAGGCCCTGCCACTACCACCCTCAGAAAAATTCCTCCTAGCTCTACATCCATGCAAAAACTTCTTTCTAACTTAAATTTTAACCTTCAGGATGGTGTGTTACTTAACATAGATGATCATCATGCAAAACTCTTCCTTTAACCTGCATGAAAGAATATTTAGAAATTGTGAAACTATATCCATCAGCTTTTTCTTTACATGCTTTGTCCTTTAAAACACAAGAACTTCAGTTTCAATACACAGCCCCCACGCCACTCAGGGCCTGGCGGGTGCTGATTCGTGGGGAGACTCGGTATTTGTTTCAGAAGCTGAATGCTTTATAGGCACAGCTCCCTGGCACAAAACCCCACACTGACTCAGCAGAGGATTGAATCCCCACAGACCAGTCAGGCTCCCAGGAGGAAAATCACTGAAAGCAAACATTTTTTTCCCCCAGGGCAACATTATCTTATCTCTGACTTTGTTCCCTTATCTAAGAGGAGAGGATCGAATTCTTGCTGCTTTCCCAGAGCCCTGTTTGCGCTGTTGGAAGCAAGGCTGATTTCTAATTTCCCTCTATGATAATTGCAACTGGCACGAAACTGTGTTAAGGGAAAGTAGGGATTTGGAAAATCTCATGGTCAGGAAGTCTCTCTTTAGATATCTGTGCTTTATTGTGTCACCATTATTTTTATGAATAGGCTGGCTTGTCCCAGAAAGTTCTGCGACCTCACCCAGGTAGGAGAGTGGGCAAGA
Source organism: Eumetopias jubatus (assembly GCF_037043125.1). Classification (NCBI taxonomy): domain Eukaryota; kingdom Metazoa; phylum Chordata; class Mammalia; order Carnivora; family Otariidae; genus Eumetopias; species Eumetopias jubatus. The sequence continues at coordinate 31,323,565 of NW_028274815.1, forward strand.
GTTTCTGAAACCCCTAGGGATGGAGGTGGGGAGCAGAGCGCTGGGAGGGCCAGAGAACAGAAAAAGCTTATGGTTGGGACCCAAAAGAAACAAAATGCTAGACCTTGAAACCAAAGGCCAGGGACACCAGCAGCTGAAGGCAGAGCCTGAACCCAAGGACGGAGTGGAGGTCGGGGTTGGAGCTGGGGGCGGGGGGGTGGGGGCGCGGAAACAAGCTCTCTGGCATGAGAAGCGAATGGCCACACTGGCAAGGTGCCAGGATGATACATGAGCCTCCCCAAGAGCTTAGCGCACCCTCAGGGAGAAGGAGAGAAGGGGCATCAGGGTGGAAGATTCCCAGACTTAAAATCTAGAAGTAGCTGAGTTACCTTGAGTAGGTGATTTTGGTCTCTTCCATTGCATTGCTAGCCAGGATGAAAAGATCCTCCACTGAGTTCAGTTACAGATTAGTAGAGCAAGTGACATTTCTGCATGTTTGAATCTTACAACTGAAAGTCTTATCTGCTCTACTAGCAATATGTTGTTTTACTAAAGGATGTCATCTCTATAAGAATGCACTGACTCCCTAACTCCCACAGTTTGTGAAGGTAAAAGCCAGAATCTTTTTTTTCTTTTTTTAAAGTGCCATTAGACATGGAGCACCTCCTCAAATGTTTCATGTCCAACCGGAAATTTGTTTATACGTATACAAAGGAAAAACAGTAAAAGCTGGTTTTGTATGAATACAGATGTGATTTATACAAAACACAGCTCCTTCTTGATCTGCTATATTTTTAGACCTCTGTTAATTATGTTTTTGGCAACATAATATGTTGGAACACATTCTCCTTTTCCACACAGTCATTGCTCCTTCAAGTGCGAAAGCACGTGAGCAGGAGAGCAGGCTCATGATCAGGCGCCCTGTTCCCTAAAGTGAGTTAACTGGCCAGCATTACTCTCAGGAGATAGGAAATATCTGGGCCTGAGCTATTCTAATACGAAGCCAGGTTTAGAAATCTGACTCACTTGTATTGAAACATCTAAATAGAGACGCCAGATCTGTTCATGAAGCACTTTTGTGGGTGTTTGCTCACCCACAGGTTTCTTTGCACAATAGCCTTCCTATTCTGGCTGTTTGACAGAGTCTACCTGCTACAGCAGAGGTGCAAATGACAGTTACTTGTTTTTCTAAAACAACTCCCTTTCACGATGGCATGGGTATGAGCAGCTGTGGCCATGGAGACATAAGGAATATCTGCGGGAAATTTTCCTTAATCATAAAAAGAAAGAGATGCAGGAGGATAGCCTTCTTCTTCCCTCCGGCCTTTAGAAGCCCTTGTGAGAGGGTATGATTCCTGGAGCTGTGGCAGCCATCTTGCAACGTGAGGATGCAGGCCTAGGATGAAAGTCAATATGCTGTGGGTTGCAGCCTGGAAATATGGGAAGTGTCTGGCTCCTAATGATACTGTTGAGACGCTGACTCAGTTAGGCCTACAGACTTTTTGAGATGTGAGATAAGAAAAACCTTAAACGTTTAAGACATGTCAAGTTGGTTTTCTATTACTTGCAGCCAAGCAAGACATTTAAAGTCATAGGAAAGAGAACTAATTTCCATAAGCTGTGAAAATAGAATAAAAATATTTTAGTCTGTGCTCTAATTTTCCTGCTGTGATTCTCTGGGTTTAGTGTTAGAGTCTTCTTCCCCTTCCGCTCCATCCCATTCTCCAGAGGTAAATGCTTCATTCTCTCTGGGGGTCCACAAGCCCGACTCCCAGCTCCCCTGTCCTCTCAGTACCAAACCCCTCAGTGCCTTGCCTCCCATTCTGGATCTGTTCCTGCTAGGGGTTTCTCCGGCGCTCTGTTTGCAGTGCTTTTAGATGGCTCTTGCATAGTACCACGACAGACCAAATAAATGACTTCCTTATTATCCTGGATATTTGGATATTGTAAACACACATGAGCACAGAGTGGAGAGCTTCTCTACTATTTTTTGTGACCCCATCACCACCTAGATTTTCATTCTTTGTTTTCTTCTTCCTTCCACAACTCTTAAAGATATTCCCTGTGTATTCCCTTTAATGATCTAATTGATGATCTCAAAAAGTAGTCTAATAAGTGCCTTAAGCCATAGTGTACAGGATAAACAAAAAGTATCAAGAGGCATAGTCCCTTTGAGTTGGAATCCTGAGAATGGTAACCAATGTGGGCCATTTTTTATCCTTTCTTATCTTTGTGCTCTCTCTCTCTTTCTCTTTTTCTCACTCACAGGAGAAAGTGCAAGAAGAACCTCTAATGAAGCACTCGATTTCCCAAATCTGAATTTCATTTGGTTTCTTTTGCATAAAATACCAAAAATGAATAAAGAACAGATTTAACAGTGGTTCCTCCAGTATAAGGCTGCCTGGCCTCATTTTTACTTTAGAAATTCAGCAGATCACCATCCCTACTTCTACAAGCAAAGTTTCTCAAAGGGTGGTCCATGCGACATCAAGTCAGAATAATATTTTGAAATGCAAATTCCTGGGCCCCATCTCAGAGCTAAGAATCTGAAGTCTTGGTGGTCGGAGAATCTATTAAAGAAGCAAGCAACCCAGATGATGTATATGCACATAAATATCCCAATCTTTCAGTTTACCATTTTAATTATAAATGCTACCTAAAAGATTTAGTGGGCTTTGCAAAGCAGAAACCAGTGACAGTAAACCTTGTTGAAGTATACGTATATTCAGAAAGAATTATAAACACTGGATAGTATAATCCTGATGAGAAAAGTAGGTTGATAAACAGAGTTAGCTTTAGGCAAAATTTAGGTCTTTGAGGTGAGGTCAAAAAATTCCATTTAATTTTGGAAACTTGAGTTCTCCTTTCTCAGCTTCCCTCCAATTCCATATTCCATGACCAAATGGGCCTTTCTCTTCTGTAACCTACCTTACCTGGCATTAACCAATTAAAAAAAATTTTTTTTAAACAATCACGTAGGCTGGTTACATATGTGTAAACTTGTCAAAACTTCAGGTTGAAAAGTAAAGAATTCAGATGCCAAGGCATTTTAATTTACCCATCAATCTATTTATTCATTCAAGATATATATTAGCGAATGTCAAGTTTTGAGAGTAGAAAATGAATAAGACATGGCCCATGGTTTTAAGAAAAATTATCTAAACTTAGAAATTAAGAACTCACATCACATTCTTTTGATGTTTGGGCATTGCTTAACAAGACTGCCCGCGGAGTATTTAATTCTTTAGAAAAATGTACGCGTGTTTGACTGGCTACTCACTGTTAATTAAGGGCTTAGATTCCATGATGTGACATGTAACTTCCAGACCTACCGGCACCTGGTGAGGGCGGGAGGGGGGCGTGAATATATTAAACATCTTACAACAAATAATTCTCTAGTGCCAAAAGTCAAAGTCGGCAGGACTGAAGTTGGAAAACCCTGTTCCAAAGAGCCTCAAAGGCAATAATTTGGGAAATCAGGAGACCTTTGTCCCCTTCGTGAGAGCAGTTTGAGTGGTTTCTGCCCTGGGCTGATAAATGGTTGGGGAAGCAGGAAGTGAAGACTTTCAGTGGGAAATTTTCTCTTAGAGTTTCTGGTAGTGTCTGGTGTGAGATAAGGGAGAAACACCAGAGGGGAGGCAGGGTTAAGAAGCTTTCTTAGGAAGGATAATCGGTGGAAGTATTTAAAAATATTTGGATCAATTGAAATTTTCATTTTTCCTTTAGACATTTGATGCCTTTGAAGCCCTAACCTAAGCCACAGTGGCAATGATAGCATGTTGTTGAAAGATCCTTACAGTTTTTACACGTTAAAAAGGGTAGAAAATAATGCTACTTATTTTTGGTCATGTCTTCACAACCGCAAATATTTAGCAAAAGAAAAGAATAGAAGTGCCTTTATGTTGAAAGTTGGATTCTCATAATTAATTATTTTTTTGAAATTACTGTCGCTCTGTAAAGTTGTATTGCATTTTTCTATGTGAATATCTACATGATTAAAATTAGTTTAACAGTCTTTCATTTATTAAATACAGACACCGCTTGAGTTACACTTCTTATACCATGAGTGACTAGCCAGTCATTACGTCTAGAAGGAAAGTTCCTCCTAGTGTCCTTCTGTTTGAGAAATGTGAGTTTTCCATTACAGAGAGAGAGAGAGAGAGAGAGAGAAAGAGAGTGTAAATGTCATTACAGTTGGAATTGTCTTTATTATTATTATTTATTTATTTATTTATTTTATTTTTTTAAGGAGCATGGAACAGTTGTTTTGCCTCAGTTGAGAAATCAAAGAGCCCTGTGGCTAAACGGATAGTTCTTTCCTTGCTAGAAAACTCAGCAGAGGCTGTGGTTGGAGGTAAGATGAATTTTTTTTTTTTTTAATTAGTTGGTAAGCAGATGCCATAGCTGGGAGATGGGGTCTCTCTTTTCATTGGACAGCTATTAGCTGCTGCAACCAGCAGGCACAAGTCCACTTTTTTTTTTCCCCTAAGCGGAAACAGCTAAGGCCGTAGCTATAGATGGGTGATATCCTGAAATCAACAGTTCTGAGAATCCAGCTGAAACCATATAGTACGTTTTCGTATAGATTATGAAGCATTTTATGGGATTACCTAGAAAACAAACCACAATTCATAGCATGATTTTCATAAGATATATTCCAAGTTCCAAACAAACTATAATTATTTTGGATCCTAATACCTATGGGTTAGTCACTTGCTTTATGAGGCAAGCTTTCTTCTAAAATCATTACAGTGGTGAGTTTCAATTTCCTTCTTTTTCTAGATTCACTTTTCTATGTGTCTTAAGTATGATGATGGGAGTATAATTTTTATAAAATGGAAAAGGTTTTAACAATGGTTGGTGAATTAATGTGTCTCTATTGGGACGCAAGAGTGGATTCTTCCTATAGATTTATTTGCATACAAGAGGCTGTCTCGACTGAACAATTTTTTGAAAGAGATCTGCTGCTAAGTAGAAAATAACTTGTCTTTCTATAGTCTGAGGATAGTGGGTCTGGGAAACTGCTAACCTAAATTTTCTCCAGCAGAACCTTGTACAAAATTGACTTACTACCCAAGTTCAAAATGAAATCTTTTGTTCTACTTATGTATAATTGAAACTATCCTGGTATTTTAACTAATTTGTACATACATGTATTGTAACAATATTTTGCCTAACTAATGAACATTTGACTTTATTTTGAACCTGCCACAAGGAAACTGACCTTGGCTTGTGAAGTTGACATACAAATCATCAAGAATGTCCCTGAACATTTTCTCTCAAGATGAAGAAAACATGCAGAAGGGAGGGGCAAGATTCCTCTTTACTGTGAATCTGTTGAGTTCCATTTTCGAGTGTATCCAAGGGCTGTGCTTTGAACAGGCTGCCTACAGGAAACCAGAGTAAGAATGTGACTTAGAAAGCCTTCTGCAATTACTGAAGAAATTTCATTCCTATCTTCAAGTGTCCCAGAAAAACTGCTGATCATCAAGCAAGGTTGGTATCAATCAGGCAAAGTATATGCCTTTCTGAAAATGACTGTTTCTTCACTGAACAAAAACTTAATTTTTCTAGCCAAACAGGAAGTTTCTAATAAGAATTCCATATTTCAATGATGTCATCATATTTTTAATAAATGGTTTCAACATTGGATTGCTAAGTAGTATTACATAAATATTGTTGCTAATTTTTCTTTCCTATGTAGTTTTCTAAAATACCATTTAAGTTTTATTCGGCACAGGAATACTGGATCAACTATTTTATTGTATTTAAGTGATTAATAGTTTATTCACTAATTACTTAGTCTTGTGGAAACAGTTAATAAACTTACTTCTATGCCTTTTCCAAAGAAAGCATTTTTCCCTCAGAGGGTCCAATTTAGTCATAGTAATTTCAGAGTAATTTCATAATTTGGGGGGTAATTTTCTTGTGTTCTGGGGGTCCCCTAAAAGTAAAAATGCCCCCCAAACACCCCACTTGCATTAGACACAGTGTTATTTTTCCTCTTTTCCCCACGTCTATTCCTAGCCTAACCTGAACATGCTAGATCCACCATAATTCTGTATGTACCCTGTGGCTTACAGATAATGGTTAACCCCTCAAGAGATGCTCCCCATGGGGTAGAGTGCTCTGACCTGGATATTCAGGCCCTCTTGTAAGAGGAGCAGTGAAGGCTGAACCCCATTATTAACTGACTTGGGAGATGCAGACAGGACAATATCACCTGCAGACTTCTGGGATGTGCTTATGAGAGGTGTTCTGATGAGCCTCCTTCGAATGTTCTATCAGGCATCAGGATGGCCGGCCTCACAGGGTGTGGTTGAGAGGAAAGGCTTGTAGTCAAGGCTAGGTTTGATTATTGCTTCTAAAACTGACTATGTGACTGGGGCCAAGTTTCTTCACCTCGGCAAGCCTCCGCTTCCTTACCCGAAACATTACTTGTCTCACTGGACTGCTGGGACAATGGAATAAGATGATTCACATCTGAAGAAGGAAGCAGGAATGGAGTGAGTGTAAGACGCAATCAGTACTTTTGCCATGGCCATTGTTCCTGTTGGCTCTCCTCTGGTCTCCAGGTCTGATCTGGGAAACTTGGAGCTTCAGTCATGCTGACTGGCTCCTCCATGTTGCTCTTTGTGCAGCCAGCCATGGACCTCTCTCCCTCTTCATGGTGGGTGTGTTCTTAATTTTAAAATAATGTCTTCAGTTATTTAGCAACAAAATACTTCCTTGACCCCGGCCTGGAGAAGAAGGTAGGTGTTGCTGTTTTGAGGTAGGAGTTGGTGGTGACATGGTGGCACTTATTATATTTACAGCTCAACCTACAGTTCACAGAAATTCAGGTTGTAAATTAGAAGACTCCAAGAGCAAAAATATAATAGATTAGAATGTAAATGGCACTGTCTGACCATCACCAATTCCTGAGCCTTAAAGTAAAATCCAGATCAAATTTCTAAAACAAAAGAAGAGTATAGCTTCTCAAGCGAAATGGAGGCAAAACCCTTGATTGCCTTCTAACTAAACAGTTTCTTCACCCTTAATGGTCTGTTCCCTGAGTAAGTTGATAGGTGATAAAAAGATCTGGAAATAATTATACAAGGAAATATAAGAATAGTTAACTATAGAGTAGATTGATAACTGTTACAGGACTAAAACCAATTGGTCATTCAATTGCTTCCTGGAAACAAAACCACTTAGATAAAACCCAAGAAATAAAAAAATAAAACAAAACAAAAAAACCCCTGATAAACCCATAACACACGCTTTACCACAGGAAGGACTACGAAGTTCTTAATGCTTTTCTCTTGACTATACATATCACTTTCAAAATTTTTTTTTTCAAAATATTTATTTAACACTGAATGTGTGCACTGCGCCAGGCACTGGGGATACCAAGATAGATACCTCCTTGCCTTGAAGAGGGTCCCAATCTCAAGGACCCGATAGTCACTGACCAAGTAGTAATAACACAGTGTACAAGAGAGAGGTGTCTGCAAGGCAGCAGGGAGGGGTTTTGTGTTTGTTCAATCCTTATCTTTCCACAAAAGTTTTGATGGGGGCATGGATGGATACATATTTTGGGGAGGAGAAAAATGTACAGAGCAGCTTCTCAAGGGAAGCAGGTTAAACTGGATGAATTGGTTTTGACAAGCGGTAAACAGTAGGGCATTCCAGGCACAGACAGCATCCTGAAGAGCACACAGAGATGGAAAATCTGTGGCTTATGGAAAGATGATAAGGCAGTTTGGCTATAGCTGAAGTATAGGATGAAGCCTGGTAGGGAAAAGCTGGAGAAGCAGGTGAGGGCAAACTGTGAAGGGCCAGATCATTGTAGCACTGTGCTAGTTGTGACGGAGAAAAGTGTCTTAATCAGTTCCAGCTGCTATAACAAATTACCATAGGCTGGGCGGCTTAAATGACACCTATTTCTCACAGCCCTGGAGGCTGGAAATCCAAGATCATGGTGCCAGGGTGGTTGGGTTCTGGTAAGTGTCCCTTTCCAGGTTGCAGACAGCTGGCTTCTCAATGTATCCTCACATGGGGTAGAAAAAGACAGCTCTGGCCTCTTAGTCTTCTTTTAAGAGCAAGAATCCTATTCACAGGGCTCCAACCTTGTAACCAAATTATCTGCCAAAGGCCCCGCCTCCAAATCGAATCACTTTGGGGATTAGGGTTTAAATATATGAACTTTGGAGGAACACAAACATTTGTCTATGGCAAACAGAGACTTTGAAACTCCTAACGGTTGCTTCCCACACCCCCCTTTAGTAGTTCCTTTGACGCTACACTCGAGTAAGGGTGGGGGAGTCATTTCTTCTTTTTTAGGTTATCCCTACAACAGTACCTGGCAAGGATTGCTCCTCTCTGGGCTGTTTAGTTTTAACTTTACCAAACGTCAATGGCTACCACTATCTCAGTTTCTACCTCTCAGATAATTTTTACTGAGCAAGGAAAAGAATCAACGATACTGGAGGCAGGGAGAGGGACCAGTGTTATGTAGGCTACAGGAGTCCGGCTATTTTACCCTACTTCCTGGACTTGAAGAACAAGTCAGTACCAGCTGCCATCTTCCTTCTGGAGCAAAGAGTTGGTAAGGCCTTGTTCTCAGCTCACACTCCCTATTTTTATTGAGGGTCTCTTCTGTGCTGTGCACTGAGGACATAGCAGTGAACAACTCAGTGGGCTGCTTCTGGAAAAGCTTAAATCGCAAGGTGCTTTAAGCTTCTTTTAAGTATTATAGAAGAGACAGTATCCAAATCGTATTTGTATCCAAATCTTATTTAAAAAAACAAAAACAAAAACCCCTACGATCACCCTGCATAACAGGTTTATAGTATATTGTATTCTGGTTAAACAAAACAAATATTAGTATTATATGGTAATATCCTTGCAAACCATAAAATGAGAGTCGAAGTGGTTTTTGGAATGGAGTGCTCTTCTAGCTAGTTTGAAATCTTAGAAGTGTTAGCCTGCTGTCTTCCAAAATATAACTTTGTTTTAATAAAATGACTGTCGCTATGGCTAGGCTTAATTCTTTAATGCAGCTTGCTTAAAACTCAAAAACCACCTTATAGTCTCAAGGATCCTAGAGAATCCCCATCAGTAAATAGCATTGTATAGATGATAAAATAAGCTTTTTAATTTCTCATAGAGCAAATTTTTTTTTAATATATAAATAGGAGTGATCCGTTTTTAATTCCATTCAGTACGTTGGTGGGTGATTTAGTAATCAAGACTAAGTTCTCTGCAAGCCTAAATTTAAAGCTCCAAGTGGGGGCAATACAGAGAGGAGTGTGTTGTTTTTGTTTGGCAGAGTTTGTTTTCATCGTACAACCCACAGAAAGTGAAGTTGGGTAAAATCTCTTATGTTAGGGATCTGAGAAGCCTGTGGTTTTCAGCTAAAGGCAACTCAGAATGGTGGGGGTATGAAGAGGTTAGGGATTTGTCATTAAAATGGAACGTGAGTTAAGGTTAAGAAACGTGGTTTCGGACACGATTAGTTATTAGTGTAAGAAGCCTGCGCCACCCTGTAGTGCAGATCAAACTTCAAGGCTGTGCCTAGGAGGGGGAACAAAGAAGGGTATACAGGGCGAGGGGTGAGTCTGGGCGCGGGAAAGAGCCAGGACCGGGGCCCCGGGGGAGACGGGCTTGAAGGGACGGCGGCATCCCGGCAACAATATGCGGTGCGGGCCGAGGCGCCGGCGGAGCGCATTCTCCTTCTGGAAAAGGTGCGCTGGGCGCCGGCCCGGGTAAGTCGAACCCCCCGCGGGAAGAGGCGGGAGCCGTAGGGCGAGCGGCCGCGGGCTCCTCCCCCGGCGCCTCCGCTCTCTGGGTCAGGACACGGCGGGCCGCGGGGCCGGACGTGGGGACCCGCGGGCTCCGGGCTGCTGTTCGCCGTCCGCCGCTCCGCTCCCGTCCGCCCGGCAGCAGGTCCCGGGTCCCCGCTCTCCGACCGCGGAGAGGCCCGCGCGGCGAGCTCAGGTGCGTGCGGAGGTGGGCAGTGGGCGGCTCGGCGGGCGGAGGCCCGACGCGCCCAGGGTGCGGAAGGCTGAGGGGGCACTTCCGGCGACCGCCGCGGCACTTCCGGGTCTCGCGGGGTGGCCGCCGCCGACTCTGCGGGGCATCCTTCCGCCGGCGGGCGCCGCGTTGCGCCCTCCGGCTGGCAGAATCGGCTGGCGGTGGCTTTCCCCTGCCGGGGCAGCCCTGTCGAGCTGGCGTCTGGAAGCTTCGGTCCTGGAGCTCGCAGGTGTTTCCACTTAGGCCGCCCGTCGTGGGTGCGTGGGGAGCTGACGGTGTGCTGCCGCGGCCCGGCGGGCCCCTGCAGACCGGAGGAGTTGCAGCCGGAGACACTGGGTCGCCTCATAGCCTCCGCTCCTGGGTCTTACCTTTCAGCCTCCGGCAAACATTTGTGTTGTGTTGTGTTTTGCTCTGACTCCGATCCTCTACCTATTTTACTACAAAAGGAAGGCCAGATTTTCAGTGCCACAAACATTTGCAAATAAGCCAAACATCAGCGAGCCCTGGGTTTAAAAGAAATTATTAAACAGGGAAAATAGTGAGAACCTGATGAAATAGTATTTGAATTCACTTAGAAAGTATTAGGTTATCCAGGTCGCTGTGAGGAATCTGATTGCCAATTCATGGTCTCAGAGGTAATCCTTTGGGAAACAAACCTCAGGCCTTGAGTGTAACCCATGATGTTCCTTTCCCCTTCTTGCAAAATTTTTCATACATCTTCCAAGTACCAGAGTTATATTTTTATGTGCTTCCCCCTAAGATTCTGCTGATGAGTTAAATGAATATATATTGCTAGATACTGCTGAAAACATTGTAATTTGATAAAGCACAATTTCCATTTCTAAAAATTAATTTTAATGTAGAAATTTCTTTAGCGTTAACATTTTGGTGACATTACTTCAGTAGGATTCTTGGTTCTCATCTGCAAATAATTATGTATTACCCATTAATTTCAGATGCCAATATTTTTTATTAAAATAATGTCTCATTTTCTATCATTACTAGCACCTTACAAACGAAACTTGTAAGGGGAATAATACTTAACATTTGAATAGTCAATACATTTTTAAATTACTGTGTTTTTATACTAAAGTATAGTGTACACTAGTTTGATAATTAAACATAGAGAAGTTACATAAAAATGTAATATAACCTTTGAAATTATACTGCAGGTAAGCAAGTATTCTGATTTATTACTTTGCTAGCTACTTTTTTTTTTAAGATTTATGTATTTTTAGAGAGAGAGAGTGAGTGCAGGGGACAGGGGCAGAGGGGAGAGGGAGAGTCTTAATTAATTAAGACTCCAAGGTCAGTCTGAGGAGGGGCTCGATCTCACCACCCTGAGCTCATGACCTGAGCGGAAACCAAGAGTCTGGCACCTAACCAACTGTGCCACCCAGGTGCCCCTGCTAGTTACTATTTTTAATGAGTGGCATTTTTCAGATTGGCGGTTTAGAAGCAGGTGTATTTTATACTGATACAAAATTGAAGCATAGCTTGCTCTATTAGTCTCTGATAGTGGCTATTTAAAAGCAATACCTGCCACTGATTGATTCTAGTTTTTCCCCCAGTTGATTTTTATAGTTCTGAAATCCTGAACATCTCTGCGCAGTTCAGCATCCTCCTTCATAGCCTTAGGGATGCTTTCTGAATCTTCCTCATGCAGCAGTACATCCAGGAGTTGTCAGGGTAACAGTTTTCCTGTCCTAGTCAGATGGCCCCTGGGTAAATGACTTGACAGCTGGATGCCTGTTTGCTTATCCGCCATAGAGATAATACTAGGACCTGCCTCCAAGAGATCATTTGGAATTGGTATAATTCCTAAAGAAAAGGTCAAACAAAAATTCATGCTCCCGGCCACCTATTTAAACCTGGGGCAGTCTCAGGGATAAGATCGCCTTCCTAGGTAGACTTTGACTTCCATTTATTTACTTGATTAAATGAAAATAATTTCAAACTAGGCTATGTTTTTTCATGTAAAGTTCAAGGAAGGCCCAGCAGGAATGAGCCAAGAAAGCAATCAGAATAGGAAGATTTCTTTTAATAGACCTCTGGATCAGCATATGAACATTCTGCATTCATCGTTTTATTGACAAAAAGCCAAGAAGATCAAGTTTGATGCATGGTTATTAGATGTAATGCAAATGGAAGTCATGGGCACATAATGACTTTTCTTAATATCTGTTGCCTTTTTGCAATAATCTTTCAAAATAATTTAGTTTGGTGATAAATTTTTTGTGTGTGGAAATAAGTATACAGCTAATAATAATTACCCACAACTTCAGCTGAATTGATCCCAATCTACTGCTGGCCTGTCTCCTGTTTGGGATAGGAGAGGACGAATGGTTAGACTTACAGTTCCGTTCTACCAATTAGGTAAAAATGCTTTTTGCTTAAAAAAAATTAATTCCAGGCAAACTTCCCTGAGGTCAGGCAGGCCAGATTAAGCACACAGCCTTTCTCCTAGAATCTTTGGCTTTAGAAGAAGGGATTCTTATTCTCTTGGATATAATACTCACCAACATCTGAGGTAATTTCTGGAAAGTTACTATTTTAAAATCATTCATCCTTCTCTTTTACACTGAGACCTGTAATGAAATGGAGCATCCAAATAGGATCCTCCCTGCATTCAATGCATATCCTCTAAATATATTACTTAAGGAATCTGAGAAGACATTCTCTTAGGCAAACTTCTTGGAAATAATCTTATTCACTCTCCCATGTGGCACCATTTGAAGCACCACTTTTAGTTGCTCATTTAGAGTATAAGAAACAATGGCTTGCTCAAGTATGTGGGATCATGGGATATAGACCATAGGAAGGTACGTTTCAGGTATACAACTGAATTCAGAATTCCCATCTTTCCAGTGCTCCTTCCCCTGTTCTCACGCTCAGCTGTTTATTTTGTTTCCTAGTTCACTTGGAACAATGAAGCAACCACAGAGAACTTTCATAAGCTCCCACTGTCACATCTACCCACCTTCCTGAATCTGCTCACATAATCTGCCTTTTCTTTCATTCCTATGAATGAACGGTTTGTGTTTCCATCAAAGGTCAACGTCTGTGCCTGTGTACTGCAGACCATCCGTCCCTCTGCCTTCTCAAGTTTACTGCTGCAGTGATTTTCTGATCTTTTACTTCATCATTTTATCTTCCTTTTTAAAAAAAATTGGATCTTGTCCATGCCCAAATAGAAATGCTATTATTTCTCCATCTTTTTGGCACCATTTTCCAATATAGTCATGACATCATTTCTTCTCTCCTTCCTTGCTGTTTGCCCGTTTGTTCTTTTTTCTCCCTCTTCTGACTTCTTTTGGACTAATTGAATATCTTTACTATTACATTTTTATCTCCACTCTTGACTTATTATTTATACCTTTATGGAGTTTTTTAAACTGTTCTTGTTTGTTTAGTGTTTGCCCTTGGATTTACAACTGTACATCTTTAACTTACTATTATGACACTGCATTATAATCCAAGACCCTTAAAACAGGAGGTCCTATTTTATCCCCTCCCATACTTTGGGCTATTGTTGTCCTCAGTTTTTACTTCTACATATGTTATAAACGCCATAATTGGTTAATACCATTTTTGCTATAATAAGTGAATGTTTTATAAAGGAATCTTAAAGTGAGAAAATTGACTTTCATATTCACCCTCATATTTGCCATTACTGATGTAATTCATCTTCTGTGTAGATTTAGGTTTCTATCTGTTATCATTTTCCTTCTACCTGAAGAACCTCTGTTAGCATTTCTTGTAGTGTGTGTCTGATGGCAATGAATTCTCTCAACTTTTCTTTGTCAAAAAAGTATTTGTTTGGGATGCCTGGGTGGCTCAGTCGTTAAGCGTCTGCCTTGGATTCAGGTCATGATCCCGGGGTCCTGGGATCGAGTCCGGCATTGGCCCCTTGCTCAGCCGGGAGTCTGCTTCTCCCTCCGCCTGCTTGTGCACTCTCTCTCTCTCTCCCTGACAAATAAATAAATAAAATCTTTAAAAAAAAATAACCACTTTAAAAAGTTTTTGTTTTACCCTCATTTTTGGAAAATATTTCACTGGGTATAGAAATGTAAGTTGACAGTTTCTTCCAGTACTTTTAAAGATGACACTCCATTGGTTTTTTTTTTTTTGCCTGAATAGTTTCTAAGGTGATTCACTGAGACAACATGTGTTGTAATCTTATCCTTTTTTATCTGTAAACATGATGTCATTTTTCCCCACTGACTACTTTTAAGATTCCTTCTTTATCACTGGTTTTCAGTGTTTTTGTCTAATTTGGAAATTTTTTGGCCATTTTTCTTTCAAATACTTTGTATACCCCTTTTTCGTCCCTATAACTTGAACTATATATGTTTTAGACTGCTCGATATTGCCATAGGCTGTGCTTGGCTTTTCATTTTTTTGTTTCTTAGTCTTAATATGTGTGTGTGGTGTATGTATATACACATAGTTTTTAATTTTTAAAAATTTTTTAAATTTAAAAATTTTTAAATTTTTTCATTTCTGTGTTTCATTTTATATGGTGTCTTAGTCCATTGGAGCTGTTGTAACAAAATACCATAGACTGAGTGGCAACAGAAGATTTATTACAGAACAACAGAAATTTATATCTCACATTTCTAAACCCAGGAAATCCAGGATCAAGGCACTGGCAGATTCATTGTCTTATGAAGGCCAATTGGTTCATAGATGGCACCCTCTCCTTATAACTTTACAAGGTGGAAGGGTGGAGGGGTATCTGGGGGTTCTGTTTTATGAGTGCCCTAATCTCATTTATGAAGACTGCCTCCTGAAGTCCCCACCTCCTAACAGTATTACCGTGGGAATTAAGATCTCAACATATGGATCTAGAGAGGACACAAACATTTAGTCTTTAGTAGATGGTTTCTGTTGCTTTGTCTTTAGGTTTGCTGACTTTTTTCTCCACAATGCTTTTTCTTCTATTAATCTCATTCAATAAAATTTTATTTCAGATATTTTATTTTTCATCTCCAGAAGTTCTATTTGGTTCTGCTTAATACCTTCTATTTCTCTCATCATGTTTATGTGTTTCTTTAACATATTTTTAATATTTATATTAAATAGTGAACATATTTGTAATAGTTGTTTTAACATCTGTCTGCTAATTACATCATCTCTGTCATTTTCCTGCTTCTTTATGTATTGAGTAATTTTTGATTGGATGATCAACACTGCAATTTTATGTCATTGCGTTCTGAACTTTTTCAATTCCTTTAAAGAGTTTTGGACTTTCTCTTGGATGCAGTTAAATTATTTGTGAATTAGTTTGATCCTTTGGAGGCTCGTTTTTAATCTGTTTTAGAGTAAGTCTAAATAGATCTTAACTCTAGGGTTAATTAGGCCTCATTTCCAAGGCATTACCTCTCTGAGATCTCTACTGAAAGCCTCAGATATTTGGTAAACACTCTCTACTCTGGCTGGGGGGAATTTGTATAATCTTTAGGAATAGTTAGGTTGATAGATTCCTGGAAATTGTTCATTTGCCTGTCCTGATGGGGTTTGACTATGCATGTTCAGACTGGTGTTTGCAAAGTACTGGATATTGATGGGAAGATAATTTGGGGAACTTCAAAGTGTGTAAAGAAGCCGCACTATATTTTATTCTAAACACAGAAGTTTATTACAGTACTAACATACTTACTGCCATTTTAAAGTCTTGGAAGGAAAAGAACTTTATATTATTATAAATATATTTACATTATATTATTATATTTTATATACTTATTTATATAATATATATTTGTATATAATATATGTTTATTTAATAATATATTATGAATTATATTATATTATACTATTGTTTTCCATTAATGGTCTTCTGATTTTAAGAACAGAGATAAACAATAAAACTTGTGAAGATGGGATATACCAAAGAAAAATTATGGTGCATTTAGTCAGAGTAGCTGAGTTTATGTGGAATTAGGGAGGCTAAGGCTTGAGCCTTGAACGTAAAACAGTGAAAGTTCAGATGGAAAGAAGAGTCAAAGAAAGGACATTTTTGCTACTTTAAAAAAGAGGAAAACTTGAAAGAAAATAAAAATATTAAGTCCTCAGGCAGAAATAGAAATGTAAAGAGCAGAGGCCTTCTGGGTCAAAAGAAGAAAGGAGATGAAGCCTGCATGTGTTAGCATTTTTGCTCTGCATGCTGAAAAAAAAAGAGATGAGGTGGGTTATAAACTTGCCAGAGCTCCTGATATATTTTATATTCTAAATCCTTGGGCTTTTAAAATGTTTATTACTCTAAGTATATGTGTGAACTGGGTACTAAGAAAAAGCTCCTTGGACTTCCTTAAAGATTGGGTAAGACTCAGAAATCAGCATACTAATTTTATACAGATAAAGGGTGCAAACACAGTTAAGCACAACTTGAATTCTCAAATAGCTTTTTTTTTCAGAAATCTATAATGATGCTTTTACCACTATACATCATACTCTTTAAAAATTCAGATCAGTCATGTAGAATACAAATTCTGAATTAAAATTGAAACTTTACACTGGACTTCAGTGATATCCTTAAAGTAAATCTTTCGATGGGGCCACATACAATTTAGGGGTAAATATATTATACTTATTATTATTTATAAATTTTAGTTTATGATTTATCGTGTGTGTGTGTGTGTCTGTGATGTAGACTTGACTTCTCTTGATTGAGAAAGCTTTAATATTTTTGTCTTGGGCGAAGACAGAAACTACATTCATTTACATTTATGCTTTCAATTTTAGAAACAAAACCCAAGAAATGCCTCATTCCGCAAACAAAGAACTGATACTTGGCATCATGGTGGGAACTACTGGAATCAGCTTGCTTCTTTTGTGGTACCACAAGGTTCGTAAATCAAGGACAACATTGAATTTACCTAACTTTCTTTCCGTGGGTAGTAAGTTTGATTCCGTGACTTTTCAAGATGAAATGTGTAATGGCCAAGGAACAGCCGCGATCTTTCAAGGAAGGCAGCTTCAGATATTGGAGAAGTTAAACGAATTACTGACAAATATGGAAGAACTCAAAGAGGAAATCAGAGTTCTTAAAGAAACCATTCCAAAGCTGGAGGGATATATACAAGGTGAACTTGGAGGGAGGATAACTGTACATAAGATAAGTCCTCAGCACAGAGGTAGAAAAAGAAGGCTTGCCACAGTTCAAAGTTCTGGAACAAGCAATAGTTCAGAGGAAGCAGAAAGTGAAGGAGGGTAAGTTTCTTGATGATGTTTCCCATGCTGAATTGATTATTTATTTCATTTTTGCTATTATTTAGGTACTTTCATTATGCATTTCCAGTTATGTATTTTGCTACAAATAAGATTAAAAAAAGAAATGATTTTTTGGCTTACATCATAATTAAAACTATATTCAATAGTGGTCTGTATTTAAGATAGTTTAGACTGCAATGACAAAAAGAATTTAAGTGACTTACTAGCACCAGGTACCATCATGTGAGTAATAAAAAAGTCATTCATTGTTTGCCAAAATGTGTAACCTATTTTTATATGTGGCAATGGTGTCACCCCTTATATAAGAACTGTACAAGAAGTGCTCTCAGCTAGAACTTTCTGTGATGACGGAAAAGGTCTAAATCTATGCGGCCAATACGGTAGCCATTAGCCACCTTAGCCATTAAGCACCTGAAATGTAGCTAGTGCAAATGAGAAACTGAATTCTTAATCTTATTTAATTGTAATTAATTTAAATAGCCATGGGACTGGTGGCTTATGGAATTGGGTAGTGAAGACCTAAAAAGATTTGAGAAGGTACAAGTGATTCAGTTTCATCCTCACCATCCTCAGTGGTAAACCTTTGAATTCTAAAACCAAGAACATAAAAAATATTCTTTTAGAAGAAAAACAAATGATTTATGAGTTTAAAAAAAACCTGTGCCCAGCTAGTGTTTCTGAGGTGTAAAATAGGCAAGTAAATAAAGAATCACTAGAGGTTCTTTAGGGCAGGGACACTGTGTTTATCTTGTTATATTCTTAACACCTTGCTCTTGTACCTAGCACAGAGTAGATGCCAATAAATATTTCACGAATGAGTGAGTGCTCTGCTAAATCACCATGGAATTGGGAGAAGAGAGGGGAAGGGAGAAGAGAGGAAACAAAGGGTAGGGATAAAAGTGTGATTTCATAGATAAAGAAATGTAAATGGTGGATCAAGTCTTTGATATCATGCTAGGACTGGAATTACTTAGCATTTTTATATGTGAACTGGAGACATAACTCTATGAAAAATCTTTCAGATAGGGAAGAGCCACAAGTGGTAGATCTAGATAACAGGAAGGTTTTAAACATTTGTGTTCCTGAACAACGACAAGTTGTAGACTGATTTTAAAATTGGCAGTAGAGTGTTTAAAAGGAATTGAAAAGAGTTCTAAATATTCCAGAACTGTAACTCTGAAAAGGCCCTGTAAATTATTAAGGGTATAGAGAACAACAGCTTTGTACTCCAATGAGGACAAAGATCCCAACACAACATTATACATCGATGAGTTATTGAAGACCAGCAATGGTTTTCATACCTTTATGTAAATCTAGGGCATTTCCTCATGAGGAATCCTGTGTGCAACTTTGGCAAGCACATCTTCAAAAGGACATAATGGAGCTAAGGACTAGCCAGAGAAGATCCCCTGACTGGGAGGAGAGATGGCAGTCCTGGTAAAGGAGTGGAGGCCAAAAGGCTGAATATGCCCTTCATCTAAAAAGACCCAGGTTAGATTGAGCACAGGCTTGTTCAAGAACTTCTAAAATTCTAGGAAGAGAGGCACCTTTCATAAGTTTACGATAAGTTTGGGACAGTCAGAGAAAGACAATTATCATATGGTTTCACTCATATGTGGAATATAGGAAATAGCTCAGAGGACAATCGGGGAAGGGAGGGAAAACTGAACGGGAAGAAATCAGAGGGGGAGACAAATGATGAGAGACTCTTAATTACAGGAAACAAACTGAGGGTTGCTGGAGGGGAGGCGGGTAGAGGGAAGGGGTAACTGGGTGACGGGCATTAAGGAGACCACGTGATGTGATGAGCACTGGGTGTTATACACAACTGATGAATTATTGAATACTACATCTGAAACTAATGATGTACTATATGTTGGCTAATTGAAATTAAAATTAAAAAAAAGATAAGTTTGGACAAATGAAAACAAGGTAACTGTGGGACTTAATTAACTTCAAGTAATGGTTATAGGCATACATTGTTTATGTGAGTTCAAGAAGGATTTGTGAAATTTATAAATAACAGTCACAGATGGCTAATAAAAACTTTTAAGATTGATGTCAGGTAAGATATTTCCCCTTCTTGCTCTATCCTGGGTGCCTTTGTTAGCAATAGAATACTAGGATAGAGGCAAGGGAGCCCTAATGACTTGGACTAGATTACGGTGAATGGCCCTTAATACAGCAGAGGGAAACTTTTTCCTATTTAGCTATACTTCAATAAAATAAACAAAACAAGCAAACAGATACTTAATGTGGATTTTTTTTGAGAGAGGAAGAAGATACAGAAAGATTTAATACCTCTTTCTAAATAAAAAACCTAGAGACAAACTTTTTAAATAAATAATGTACTTTTTAAAAACAAGGTCTCTATAAAGTATATTTGTGTAAATTTTAGATTGCCTCTCCTGATAAACCTCCCAGGCAACAGAAATGACTGGTCATGGTAAGATACAGTCCTAGCCCCATTAACATATTTAAGTTGAGATGTATACATCTTAGTGTCCTTGACAGCAAAATTAAAACATCAAATGATAATTGCATGTTCCATATGTAAAGTTTATCTTTTACCAAAGGTTCCTGGAGCTTTTGACTTCTTTTAGTAAAAAAGGTGCCAGTCACAATTTGCTGACACTGTTCTTTCTACGCAAGAAGAGGGAAGAAACGAATTATATCCTTAAGTGGTATCAAAACCTTGAGTGGGTAGATCAGTAGAACGCATTTTCTGCCAACAGTACCTTCTGCATGCCTGTCTTAGTACACAGCATCCTTGTGGATATAGGGATTTATGCCTTTTTTGGACTTAGCTAATTTCATCTACTTCATTGTGGAGGTGATGGTGCCAGAGGCTCAAATTCTCATAATGTGGCCATCAGAGGGCCTGTCAAATTTTTTCCTTTTCCTTCTTAGCACTAGTGTGAACATCTTGGAAGGCATCTGTGCTTCTTGGTAATATTATGTTTCGACGGATTTTGTTTTTGTCCCTGCTCCAAGACTTGGAGTCAGCCACTGCCTTGGCAGCATTGGTTCCTTTCAGGGAAAAATAGTACTAGACAGTAGCAGCTGGGTGTGCAGACACGTACTGTTTGTAGGCAGGATGATACCAGAGCTTGTTTGGGCCCATTTAGGGTCAGGGTAAAGAAAAATAGTTTTAAATATTTTCCACATCATGAGTTCACATTGGTGTTTTCAGCTTAAACAGAAGTCCTTCCTTATTTCTGAAAACTTTTTAGCTCATTTTCCTTTTCAAGCTGCTCACTGCTCTTTTTTCTGCCAACCTTTATCTGTATTGCTCTATCGAACCGTGGGTTTAAAAAGTTATTTAAATCACAATGTTATGTGGAGGTGCCTCAAAAAATTAAAAATAGAGCTACCCTATGACCCAGCAATTGCACTCCTGGGTATTTACCCCAAAGACACAGATGTAGTGAAAAGAAGGGCCATATGCACCCCAATGTTCATAGCAGCAATGTCCGCAATAGCCAAACTGTGGAAAGAGCCGAGATGCCCTTCAACGATGAATGGACAAAGAAGATGTGGTCCATATATACAATGGAATGTCACTCAGCCATCAGAAAGGATGAATACCCAACTTTTACATCAACATGGATGGGACTGGAGGAGATTATGCTAAGTGAAATAAGTCCAGCAGAGAAAGTCAATTATCATATGGTTTCACTTATTCGTGGAACATAAGGAATAGTATGGAGGACATTAGGAGAAGGAAGGGAAAAATGAAGGGGGGGGCAATCGGAGGGAGAGATGAACCAGGAGAGACTATGGACTCTGAGAAACAAACTGAGGGTTCTAGAGGGGAGGGGGGTGGGGGGATGGGTTAGCCCGGTGATGGGTATTAAGGAGGGCACGTACTGCATGGAGCACTGGGTGTTACATGAAAACAATGAAGTGTGGGTCACCACCACATCAAAAACTAATGATGTATTGTATGGTGACTAACATAACATAATAAAATAAAATTTGAAAAAAAATTTTTAAAAATCACAATGTTATGTAAAGCTTTAGAAAGCTCTCTTTCAAAAGGTCATCTTTTTCCACTTTAGATTAAAGTAATATCCCATAATAAATTCATAGTTCTTCATTTTAAGTGAGCTTTATGAAGAATAGATGTGTTTCAGGAAGGCTGGGTGGTTCAGTCCGTTAAGCGGCTGCCTTCGGCTCAGGTCATGATCTTGGGGTCCTGGGATCGAGCCCCGCATCGGGCTCCCTGCTCTGCGGGGACCCTGCTTCTCCCTCTCCCTTTGCCCCTCTCCCTGGCTCGTGCTCACTCTCTCTTTCTCTCAAATAAATAAAATCTTTAAAAAAAAAAAAAGGACTAGATGTGTTTCATTATTAGATAAATCAGGGTTGTATAGAAATCCTACAGGCCTTCTTTCTTTTTTTCTTGATGTAGGTATTTTCCTTTTAGTGTTAAGTTCATATGATAGCTTCAGATAGTATCAACAGACACACAATTATTTGAAAAGAAAAACCCCACAAATCTACCCCCAAAAGAATACCAAGCCATAATACATGCCACAATACCTAGTACCTTAGATATTACTCTACAAATAGAGGATGGTGATGCCAGCAAGGCCACAGACAGAAACAGGCTTTTTGAGATTTTATTTAAAACTACTTAAATTTTAAATTTTCAGGGCACCTGATGG
Source organism: Eumetopias jubatus (assembly GCF_037043125.1). Classification (NCBI taxonomy): domain Eukaryota; kingdom Metazoa; phylum Chordata; class Mammalia; order Carnivora; family Otariidae; genus Eumetopias; species Eumetopias jubatus. Next base: position 31,345,461 of record NW_028274815.1, read on the forward strand.
CACAGTCAGTTAAGCATCCAACCTTTGATTTCAGCTCAGCTTATGATCTTGGGGTTGTGAGATCGAGCCTTGCCTTGGGCTCTACGCTCAGCAGGGAGTCTGCTTGGGATTCTCTCTCTCCCTCTCCTTCTGCCCCTCCCCTGCTCGCTCACTTTTGCTCTCTCAAATAAATAAATAAATCCTTTAAAAAATCCTTAAATTTTCATTTCATGAGCCAAAATATAGTCTTTGCCTTTTGTTCATTTGCATTTTTTATTCTTACTATTATTTACTTCTGCCAAGTCAGTTTTACTGTTGGACTTCAATTTCTCAAGGCTTTGAAAGACAAATTCAGATATTCATGATGTGGTACTTCTGTATTCTTTCATGTTGTAGAAGAGCACATTTGCCACACAAAAAATTGTTTTCTGTTTATGATTTTTAAAAATAAAACCTTACCACATAAATGAAATTCTTTTTGTAGTCCTTTCTCTTGGAGGTAACCATTATCTTAAAGTTGGCACAGATTCTTCCTTTGAAAGTTTGAATGTTTCTCCTATATGTGTATGATTATATCAACAATGAATAAATGGTGCTTGGTTCTTAAAATTTACATAAAAGGCATTATATGGTATACAACATTTTGTAACTTGCTTTTGCATCAAATGTTTCTTTAAGATTTTTCCAGATTGACGTATATAAATTTATTTCATTCTTTTCTGTTGCTATTTTGCATTCCATTGTATGAAATGCCTTAATTTATTTCCCTATGGATGGATGTTTATTTAGGTCACCATCTTTTGGTTCTTCTAAACAATGCTTTATTGAACACCTTTATATTTTTTTAGGCACATGTGGAATAATTTCAAAGTTTATACTTAGAAGTGGATGCTGAGTTATAGACCAAATATAGTGTTATGATATATTACTAAACTATTCCTCAGAGTGTGCCAGTATATGAGAATTCTTATTTTCCCATACAAATTTATATAGTTAGACTTTTTAATTTTAGGCAAACTGATGGAGATGAAGTAGTAACTAATCATTATTTCAGTTTGTATTTCCCCCGAACACTAGTAAGATTGGGCATCTCATCATAGTTTATTTGTATTTTGGTCTTCTCATCTATGAATTTCTTTTAAAAATGAAATAATAAAGGAAGGTAACACTAAGAGTTGGTGTCCTCTTTATTGATTCTCTGAGAGGGTCCACTCTATGCCAGGCACTGTGTAAGCTCTCCAGGTACATTAGGAAACAAAACAAAGTCTTCCAAGTCAAATACAGATTTTTTTAAACAATGTAACAGAATGTTAAAGAGAGATACTGTGTTCTAATTTTAACCAGAGTCCCAAAGGCCAAGAACAGAGTGACAAGGTCCAGGTCCCCTTGCATTCTAGACCCTCCTGGGCAGGACTTGCCAAAAGATGGAAGCCATTGCCAGAGTGAGCATTCACCCACCAGTAGCCTGTGAAAGGAAGCAGCTGAAGGGCTGAGAGAAGCATTTCTTCAGGGAAAGTCGTTCCTGTGCTGGGCATCCCACCAGTATGTGTATGATGCTGAATGCTGTAGGAACGGATGGCATTGCTCAGGCAGAATGTGTCGCATGGGAAGAGCGACAAGGTAGAGTGCAGAGCCTCTTGGCACCAGTACCGAGGGAGTGGGCAGAAGTGGGGTACCATGCCTTTGGTGTTCCATCTAAAAAGTCATTGCCAGACCCAAATTTATCTAGGTTTTCTCCTGTGGTGTCGTCTCCGAGTTTTATAGTTTTGCATTTTATATTTAGGTCTGTGTTCCATTTTGAGTTAATGTCTGTGAAGCGTAGAAGGTCTGCATGACTGACCACTCTTTGTCTCAGCCATATGTCAGGATTGTGGGGAGAAACCCTGAGGAATGAGGTGATGTTCCCCTCCAGGACCAACAGCACATTTAGCAGATTTGCTTACTGCTTGGGGTAAGTGTAGTGGGTTCCCTAAGCTCAGCGTTCCTTTCTTTGTAACACAAATCAGTGCAAATGCAGGAGTCTCCAGGCCCTCTGTGTTGCCCTTGTGGGACCTGGAGTCTGGGAGAACCAGCACAAATATGCCAGTGATCATACTGTTGGATTTGCTGTGCGTAATAAAGTCCTCTTCTTCTGACCCAAGAACCATTTGTGAGACATTAACTGATTAAGGTATTAGCTTATATGTAGGGTAAAATTAGATCACCAAACTGACAATTATATGATGAAAATGAGAGAGCATTAGGCCTTCGAAAACTAATTTGTTCAGAGGTTTCCCAAAGAAGATTGTTAGGAATGGAACAAAATCAGAAGGTGGTAGCAGGGTATTCAGGATATCGAGAAGTAAAAAAGTTTATATTTGAGGCAGTGTTTTATGTCATTACTGGCTTGACAAACATACCTATTATATGGATAGGGCTTCAAGTTGGTTTGGAAAAGGAGAGGACAATATTTCTTTTCTGATACCTCTATTACCCTTGTCTTTAAATGGATATAAGTTGTTTCAAAGAGTTAGAAACAGTAACAGAGCAGATCTCTGTAATCTGTGCATCTGGCCCACATGATCAGATGGCATGCTTTACTGCCAACATAGACAAAGCTTATCTCATTCTGGGGGGCAATGATGTTGGCTATTTAGGTTTGTTGGTTTGGTTTTTTTCCTTCTCCATATATCTTTGGACCAAAGTCTGTAATGGTGACTTTTCCATATCACTGGAGGGTATAAAAACCCAGGGTGAAGAGTGTTCATGTGAAAGTAGAATGAATTAGTAAGCCAGGGGTGTGTAGGGCGGCCAGTGAGAGAGACAGTCCCAAGCAAAAGATCGTGCAGGTATTATATATGTTACTGCCTTCATGCTGTTTTCTTGTCCCTTGATTTATTGGCTGACACCTTGAACACGGTGAAGTTACAATACACATTACCCCTTCACAAGAATTGCAGCTTTTCAGAAAGGCAAGCCACAGAACAATTTCATCCGAACCTGATGTCATAAGATTCTAGAGTCTGCTGTCATCACATTCTGTGTTATTGCCATGTTAATTCCACACGCAGCTTAAGTGTTCAGTCTTCTGACCTGTTCCACCTACACAGGGCATTTTATGGCTTAAGGATGATGGCTTAGGAAGGAAGGGAGAGATTTACTTTGGATTAAATTCAATATGGGAAAATGCTTAAGGTAAGCCTTTAAAAAGAAAAGAAAAACCCCCACTGGTCCATATATTTCATGTGCTAAAGAACATTGACATGTTCATGAACCCAGCTTTAACACTTCCTTTAGTTTCCCATAATAACTAAGTATGAGGACTAGCTGGATGTTTATCTGAAGTATTCTCTCCAGAGCGGTCTTACTTCATCCATGGTTAATATTTTAAAATATATTAGTCAACAGGGCATACATTTATTCTACTTGTCTCCTTTAAATATAGTAGTTCAAGAGTCTCAAACAGATACTCTGATTTACTATTTTTAAAAGAGGAAGCCTCCTCCTTTCCTTCAGGGGATATTTTCGTTCTTGTGCCTTGTCATATGTTTCCCCTGGTCTGTCTTTCTGCCTGTTTCCCTGAGTCTTTCATCTGATCTTCCCAAGGTTTAATAGATTGGGCAGGTACTGTGTAGGTAGAGATAATCTTTCAGACTCGGGCATTTTGGGAGGATACATCTATGTGACCATTAATTCCGGTGCCATAATTTTCTCATTCCCTATTGTTTCCATATTGATAAAGTGGGTATTACTCTCCAGGAGGCTTGGCAGGTCTCCACCTCTGCTCCTTATTTTTTTTCCTCATTTGACACTTTTCTCACTCTAGCCGCAGCAAACAGGACCAGAGCGTGCAACCAGATTATCCTGCAGTTCCAGTTACTTCGGACCCCCTGCAGCATGGAGCCTCTTCTTTCACTCATCGAACTCTATCTCTTGATCCTAAAAGAGCTCATCTGTCTGAAATATGTAATGTCAGTTCACGTAGTGAAAGTAAAAATTTACCTTCTTCATCAAATTTATCTACTCACTCATATTTCTCAGGAAGAAGACATTATTTACTTGCTAAACTTCAGAAAAGCTGTATTTTCCCCAACCATCAACACAGTAGAGCTAACTTTGATTCTCAAGAACAAAGAATCTTCAGTGATTTAAAATCAGACCATCTTGGCCTTAGATTCCAAAGTTTTTTCTCTGCCCCTAAACTAAGTGTAATTTCCTGTTATGAGAAAGCTAGTTTTTTTGATCTTCAATCAAGTGGTCGTAGCATCTGTATTCATCATAATACAGATGAAATTGAAATGGTTTGTGAAAACTCAAGTATTACTGGTGCTGAAAAATATCTAAGCTCTTGTTCTCCTGAATATAACATTACACATTTTATGAGTTTTGGAACAAAAGCTAATCCTTCAACCTATCCACACACCATTGGTGGAAACACCTGTCAACACAGCACAGCAACCTTGGTTTCTCTTGCAGCTGTTCTTTCCTATACCTGTCAACAAAACGAAACTGCAACTGATATTGAAGAAAGAGGCCAATCAAGGGAAGTTTCCCTTCATCCTGTTCTCAAAGTCACCATACAGATCATTCTCCACCTGTGGTTCAGCAGCATCCCTCTCAAAGAGTAACTTCCCCTGTTTTCTGTAATGTTGGATTTTCACTTTATAAAAAAATGCTTGTCACTTTATCCCACCTCAGAAGGACATTGCTTTAGATTCCTTTGAAGATGAAAACATTGTTATTCCATCTTATGATGAAGACACATCTTCATCCAATGCAATTCATAAAATAAGGTCACCTCAGACTTTCCACTCTCTTAGAAGGGTAGCTCAAAGCAGAAAATTTTTCCACCAGGCACACTGTAGAAATCACGGCTCAGCTCTCCTAGAAGTCTCCCATCTCACTAAGCTTCACTGTCTTTTCAGAAAAAAAGACCTCCACATTGCAGTCTAAATTTAACTTTAATTGCTATGTTTTTTTGGAAAGATGGCTTATTGACATTATTGGAATTGGAAGTCAAAGGTTATTAATCTTTTTCAGGCTTTTAACAGATTGACTACTGACATGTTGACCAGTCTCAGATTTCTGGATGATTATTGTAATATTTCTGTGGTCTGAAAAATACCATCAAGCATTGATATATAAGTCTTCTAGATGTATGACATTCTCTGAGAGTTTTAACATCTTCTTTTATCCTACTCTAGTCATTACAAACAGTATTCCTACCTATGTCACCTATAGAGGTATACTCAGCAATTTACAAATTTTCATTTGTATCAGCCTTGTTAGCTTCATTTCTCACGCCAGATAGCCTGGGGACAGATGATATTTTTACTAATACAAGGATCAAATTATAAGTAAAAAATATTGTAATAGAAATATATAGAATATATTGAAAACAGGTATTTTAACTAAATAATTTTAATACACATTTTTGTGTGCATGTCTGAGACTTCAGAGAACTCTGAGATCAGAGGTAATAAATGCATATATTAGTCTTTATTTTTCAAAGTGAATATTTTTTAGATTTTTTCCAAAATTTTCACTTAAAAAATTTTAAATAAAAATTTTATTTTAGAGCGCCTGGGCGGCTAGTTGGTTAAGCGACTGCCTTTGGCTCAGGTCATGATCCCAGAGTCCTGGGATCAAGTCCCACATTGGGCTCCTGGCTCAGTGCATAGCATGAGCTATGCTATTTCTCTCTCTCTCTCTCTCTCTCAAATAAATAAATCTTTTAAAAATTTTTTATTTTAAAAAGTATCTCCCAAAACTTTATTTTTGAGTATCTTTCAATTTTTTCCCACTATATTAAACTCTATAGATATATTTATCAGAGTAACTAATGAATGAAAAAATGCATATAGACAACTAAAAATACTTAAGTTAGAATATAGTCAGTCTTTGTAGAGGAAAGAAATTGGCATTATGTTCAATTATTTATCATGATAAAATGCCTCCTAAACCTGTATCATTGGGCTAAGATATTACCTTCACTTTTGTGTTTTTCTCCAAGTTTTAGCATGTATCTTAAAAAAATTTTTTTTCTACTTCATTTTTTTAACTTGTGGTAAAATATACATCACATAAAATTTACTGTCTTAACCATTTTTAAGTTTAGTGACATTAAGTACATTCATATTGTTTTGCAACCATTATCACCATTTTTCTCCAGAACTTTTTTCCTCTTCCAAACTGAATTCTGGACCCATTAAAATCACTCCACACTCCCCCCATTACCCCCAGCCTCTGGCAGCCACTTTTCTACTTTCGGTCTGTGTGAATTTGATTCCTCTAGGCACCTTAAAGAAGTGGAATTATGTCTTTTTGTAATGGCTGTTTCACTCAACATAACGTTCTCAAGGTTCATCTATGTGTCATAGCATGTGTCAGAGTTTCTTTTTTAAGGTTGAACAGTGTATGTATAGACCACATTTTACTTATTTATTCATCTGTTCATGGACACTTTTGTTGCTTCTACCTTTTAGCTATTGTGAATAATGCATGAACATGGGTGTACAAATATCTCTTCAAGACCCTGTTTTTTATTCTTTTGATTGTATATCCAGAAATGGAATTACTGAATCATATGGCAATTCTATTTTTTAATTTTTTTTGAGGTACTGCCTTATTTTTTTCCATAGCAGCTGCACTATTTTATGTTCCTCCAAGAGTTCATAAGGTTTCTAGTTTCTCCACATCAATGCCAACATTTGTTCTTTTCTGTTTTTTGACAGTAACCATTCCAATTGGTACAAGGTGGTTTCCCATTGTGGTTTGCATTTCCCTAATGTTTAGTGACACTGAGCATTTTTTCATGTGCTTATTGGCCTTTTGTATATCTTCCTTGGAAAAATGTCTATTCTTTGCCCATTTTTTAACTGGGTTGTTTGCTTTTTGTTGTTGAGTTGTAGGAGTTCTTTATATATCTCAGGTATTAACCCTTTACCAGATATATGATTTACAAATCTTTTCTCCCATCATGTGGGCTGCCTTTCACTCTATTATGTCCTTTGATGCACAAAATTTCATTTTAATTTTGCTGTCTAATTTATCTATTTTAATTTTGGTGTCTAGTTTATCTATTTTTCTTCTGTTGCCTGTGCTTTTGTTGTCATACCCAAGAAATCATTACCAAACACAATGTCATGAAGCTTTTCCCCTATGCTTTATTCTAAGAGTTATAGTCTTAGGTTTTACATTTAGTAAATAATGCATTTTGAGTTCATTTTTAATTTTTGCATAGAGAGAGTCCAATGTCATTCTTTTGCTTATGAATATTCAGTTTTCCAGTGCCATTTGTTGAAGAGACTACCCTTTCTCCATTGATTGGTCTTGGCACCCCTGTCAGAAATCATTTGACCATATATATGAAAGTTTATTTGTGGGCTTTCTATTCTATTCCATTGATGTGTATGTCTGACTTTATGTCAGTCCACATTATTTTGATTACTGTAGCTTTGTAATAAGTTTTAAAATCAGGAAGTGTGAGACCTCCAACTTTATTCTTTTTTCAAGGTTGTTTTGTCTATTCAGGGTCCCTTGAGATTCCACATGAATTTTAAGATGGATTTTTCTATCTTTACAAAAAAAAATCCCTCTTTAAGAGGGATTGTACTGACTCTATCAATTGTTTTGGGCAGTATTGACACCTTAACAATATTAGTCTCCAAATCTATGGCATGGAGTTTCCGATTGTGTCTTCTTTAATTTTTTTCAGCAATGTTTTATAGTTTTCAGTATACAAATCTTTCATCTCCTCTGTTAAGTTTACTTCTAAGTATTTTATTCTTTTTGATGTTATTATAGTCATTTTTTTATTTGCTTTTTAAATTGCTTCTTGTTAATGTATAGAAACACATCTGATTTTTGCAAACTGATTTATATTCTGAAACTTTGCTGAATTTGTTTATTCTTACAGTGTGTGTGTGTGTGTGTGTGTGTGTGTGTGTGTGTGTAAAATCTTTAGGATTTTCTACATTTAAGATCATGTCATCTGCTAAGAGATAATTTTATTTCTTCCTTTCTGATTTAGGTGTCTTTTATTTCTTTTTCTTGCCTAATTGCTCTGGCTAGGACTCCTAGTACTGTACTGAATAGTAGTGGCAAAAGCAGGCACTCTTGTCTCGTCCCTGATGTGAGAGGAAAAGCTTTCAGTCTTTCATCATTGAGTATGATGTTAGCTATGGGCTTCTCATATATGGCCTATATTATGTTGAGGTAGTTTCCTTCTATTGCTAGTTTTTTACATATTTTTTTTTAAGTAGGCTCCACACCCAGCATGGAGCCCAACATGGAGCTTGAACGCACAACCCTGAGATCAAGACCCAAACTGAGACCAAGAGTCAGATGCTCAATCTACTGAGCCATGCAGGGACCCCAGTTTTTTTACACATTTTCATCATGAAAGGGTGTTGAATATTGTCAAGTGCTTTTTTCTGCACCAACTGAGATGGTCATTTGGTTTTTTTCCACCCTTAATTCTGTTAATGGTGTATCACATTGATTTTCATATGTTGGACCATCCTTGCATTCCCGCTTGGCCATGGTGTATAATTGCTTTCAAATCCTGTTTGCTAGTATTTCTTTCAGGGTTTTTGTATCAATATTCATTAAAGATGTTGGTCTACTTTTCTCTTCTTATAGTGTATTTGTACAGCTTTGGGATCAGGGTAATAATGACCTAATAGAATGAGTTGGGAAATGTTCCTTTCTCTTCAGTTTTTTGGGGAGTTTGAGGAATACTGGTTAATTCCTTAAATGTTTGGTGGAATTCACCAGTGAAGCCATGTGGTCCTCGGCTTTCTTTTGTTAGGAGGTTTTTGATTACTGATTTAGTCTCCTTACTAGTTAGATCTGTTCAGTTTTTCTGTTTCTTCCTAATTCAGTCTTGGTAGGTTGTATGTTTCTAGGAATTTGTTCATTTCATCTTGGTTATCCAATTTGTTGGCATATTATCCTTCATTGTACTCTCATAACCCTTTTTATTCCTGTAAAATGGATAGTGATATTCCTCTTTCATTTCTGTTTTTAATTATTTGATTTTCTGTCCTTTTTTCTTAGTCTAGCTAAAGGTTTGTCAATTTTGTTGATCTTTTTGAAGAACCAACTCTTGGTTTCATTGATTTTCTTTCTTTTTTTTTTAATTCTATATTTTCACTTCTGCTTTAATCTTTTTATTTCCTTTCTTTTGCTAGCTTTGGGTTTAGTTTGCTATTCTTTTTCTAGTTTCTTAAACTATAAATTTAAGTTGTTGATTTGATATCTTTTTAAAGATAGCATTTATAACTATAAATTCTCCTTTACCACTGCTTTCACTGCATCCTGTACATTTTGGTATACTCTGTTTTGCTTTCTTTTGATTCAAAATATTTTCTAATTTCCCTTGTGATTTATTCTTTGACTCATTTGTTGTTTAAGTGTGTTATTTAATTTCCACATATTTATGATTTTCTAGTTTTCCTTCTGCCATTGATTTATACTTTCATTTCATTGAAGTCAGAAAAGATGCTTTGTGTGATTTTAATCCTTTAAAATTCATAAGACTTGTTTTGTGATGTAATATATAATGTATGCTGGGGAATGTTCCATGTTCACTTGAGAAGAATGTGTATTCTTCTATTGTTGAGTGGAGTATTCTGTATATGTTAAGTCAAATTGGTCTATAATGATATTCAAGTCCTCTGTTTGTTTATTGATCTTCTATCTGGTTGTTCTATCCATTGCTAAAGTGAGATATTGAAGTCTCCTACTATTATTATGTTACTGTTTGTTTCTCCCTTCAATTCTGTCAATGTTGGCTTCAAATATTTAGAACCTTTAATGTTTAGTGCATATATGTTTATTATAGTTAACATACTCATGGTGAATTGAATCTTTTATAATTATATAATGTCCTTCTTTGTCTCTTGTAAGTTTTTGACTTAAAATCATTTTGTTTGAGGCTGGTATAGCCAACGTTATTATTTAGATGAAGCATCTGTTTCATCTTTTTACTTTCAATTCAGATGTGTCTTCAGTTCTAAAGTGAATCTCTTATAGATAACATAGAGGTCATCCTGATTTTTTAAATTTATTCTACCAACCTGTGCTTTTTTGATTGGAGAATTTAATCCGTTTACATTTAAATAATTAGTAATTTAAATGAGTTACCAAATAATTACTAATTTGTTTTGTTAAAGATTTATTTGTTTATTTGAGAGAGAGAAAGTATGACTGGGGAAAGGGACAGAGGAAAAGAATCTCTAGCAGAACATCCCCACCCCCTGCCACGGAGCGTGGAGCCCCACATGGGGCTGGATCTTACAACCCTGAGATCATGACCTGAGCTGAAATCAAGAGTCAGATGCTTAACTGACTGAGCCATGCAGGCACCCCCAAATAATTACTAATTTAAATTTATTAATAGAGAATAACTCACTATTGCCATTTTACTATTTGTTTTCTGTATGTCTTATGGATTTTTGGCCTTCATTTCCTCTGTTACTGCCTTCCTTTGTATTTACTTGATTTTTTGTAATGACATATTTTGGTTTACTTCTCAGTTCCTTTGGTGTGTATTCTGTAGATATTTTCTTTGTGTTTACCATGGGCATTGCATATAACATCCTAAAGCTATAGCAATGTATTTTAAACTGATACCAGCATAACTTCAATTGCATGCAAAAACTTCTCCTTTAACAGCTCCACCCATCATTTAGTTATTGATGTCACAAATTATATCTTTATATATTATGCAGCCATAAACAGATTTATCATTATTTTTTGCTTTTCTCTTTTAATACTGTAAAAGAATAAAAAGTGGAGTTATGAACCAGAATTACAATAATGCTGGTATTTATATTTATCCATGTATTTTGCTATGTCAGAAAACTTTATATTTTCATATGGCTTCAAGTTGCTGCTAATGTCCTTTCATTTCAACTTGAAGGACTCTATCATTTCTTGTGGAACTGATCTAGAAGTAAAGAACCTCCTCAGCTTTTGTTTATCTGGGAATGTCTTAATTTCTCCCTTATTTTTGAAGGACAGTTTTTGCTGGATATAGAATTCTTGGTTGACAGTTTTTTTTTTCTTTCAGCACTTCAAATATATTATCCCACTGCCTTCAGGCCAGAAGATTTCTGCTGAGAAATCCATTGATAATCCTACGGGAGATCCCTTATATGTAATGAATAGTTATTCTCTTGCTGCCTTCAAGATTTTTAAGATTTGCTTTTAAGTTTCTACAGTTTGAGGATGTGTCTTAGTGTGGATTTCTTTGAATTTATCCTAGTTGGAATTCACTGAGCTTCTTACATTTGTATATCCACATCTTTCCTCAAATTTGGGGAGTTTTTGGTCATTATTCCCCAAAATAAGCTCTCTATCCCTTTCTCTCTTCTTCTGGTATTCTAATAATATGTATATTGGTCTGGTTTATGTTATTCCACAAAGTTTCTTAGGCTCTGTTCACTTTTCTTCATTTCTTTTTTTTTTTTAACTTTTTAGATTCAAGAATTTAAAATAATCTGTCTTCAAATTCGCTGATCCTTTATTCTGCTTGTTTGAGTATGTTGTTGATTCCCTCTAGTGAATTTTCCAAGTTACTTATTTTTTCAGCTCCAAAATTTGTTTGATTTTAAAAAATAGTTTCTAGCTCTTTGTTGGTATTCTCATTTTGTTCATATATTCTTTTCCTGATTTCCTTTTGTTCTCTCTACCATGTTTTCCTATAGCTCTTTGAGTACACTTACAACAATTTTTGTTTTAAAATTGTTGTAAGTCTACAGCCTGTATTTCTTTAGAGTCAGGTTCTGGAAATGTATTTTGTTTATTTAAATAGTCCATTTTACCCTGTTTCTTTGTATGGTTTGTGATCTTTTGTTGCACATTTTGGGGTGGCTGGGTGGCTCAGTCGGTTAAGTGTCTGACTCTTGATCTCAGCTCAGCTCTTGATTTTGGGGTCATGAGGTCAAGCCCCACATTGAGCTCCATGCTGCGCATGGAGTCTACCTAAAAAAAAGAAAAGAAAATTACATACTTGAAAAAACAGCCATATATCCTCCCTTTGTAGATTGGCTCCATGCAGCGGAAGACCCTCACTAATTAGCCCAGTGTGAGGGCTTAAGGACTTCTCAGGTCTTTTCTAGGCATTAGTTTTCCCTGGGCCCGTGTGTGTGTGTTTTCCCCTAATTATCCCATATAGCTGACTGTTTTTAAATATCTTAATTTCAGTGAGTCTTACTGCTGTTCTTAGATGTCTCATTGTATTCCTCTCCCCATAATCTCTTGCACTAAGGCACCCAGGAGTTTGCAGTCCCCCTCTAATTCTCACATGCCACAGTGCCTGCCACTGCTTTCAGTGACCTTCAACCTGATATCCAAACGATACCTTCATTTCTGTCTGAGCTCTGAGGCAAGTAAAGCAGAAAACAGTCTCTCAGGAAGCTATTAGACATGCCAGAACATTGCAAATAAGATCCACTCTTTCTCTTCTGTCCCAAGGGAGGAGCTGGGAATTGCAAACTTCTCATCAATACTATAATGCCAGGGAGGGGTGAGGCAAGGGTGAACAAAAACAGCATGAAGTTTCCTACCATTTTGAGTATGGTTTTTTCTTGATTTGGCATTCACTTGGTTGCTGCAAATCCTTGACTAGCTTCTAAATCTCCCATGAAGCTGTTTCATTCTCTCTATTGTCCATCTAGTGTTTCCATGTAGGAATGAGGGCCTATAGCTTCCTCTCCACCATCTTGCTGACATCAGTCTCTCTTGGCATGTATGTTTTGAAAAGAAGAAAAAAAAAGTTGGGGGAAGTGAGGTATTGGATAAGGCCGAGCAAAAGGAACTGAATCAGGGTGCCTGATACGGCGAGATGGCGCAGTACTGTAACCAGACATGTTTTTGCCTAGTCTGATGGAACTCACCATGGATTGACTTTTGTAAATACACTACTTTATTTTCGTAGAAAATAATGTCATTTTCTCTTTAAATAGTGCAATGATACCTTCAGAGATGCTATTGTTGCTATTGAAGCAAGTAATTGATTATGCAGAAGAAATGAAGGGATAGGGGAAATGGCATAGTTCTTATTCAAATTGGGGGCAGAAAATAGGGCCAGAAAAGTACATGAAGTTGCAAATGTTTGTAAGTAAATTTGACATTTTAGGGTGAATCTCTCCAGACCTGCTAAAAGAGTGTTGGAAAATTCTATTTGACATCAGATAATCTATGAATTGCCTTTTTTTTTTTTTTGGCCCCTGTACAAATCTCAGCTTCAACCCAAAATTAATACATATGTTTGATTTTCCCATGCCTATTTAGATATGCCCTATTTATAAAATTTGCTTTTAAAACTTTCTTATAATTTTTGATAAATGTCCAGTTATAAGTAGAAGATTCCTGTCCAAAGTAGGAAAACAGTTTCCCCACACTTGAGTGTTTCTAAATGTGGGGAAGAGACTAACTTAATGTTCTCTTTTGTTTTATTGGCCAGTTTGTCTACTGTTAATGTCAGTACCACTCTGACTTCTTATAGCTTTATCCTTTATGCTATAGTCCTGATAGCTATTATTTATAAGTGTCTTTGCTCTTCTTGTACTTGCCCTTCCATATTAATTTTAGAGTCAGGTAAGTTCCATAGGAAAAACCATTGTGGTTTTGGCTGGAATTGCATTAAAGTGTAGTTAAATTTGGGGCCATGTGAAATTGGTTTAATGTTAAGTTTTTCTATCCATGGATATAGTATCTTTGTCCATTTATTTAGGTATTCTTTAATGTCCTCAAAGAATATTTTTAAATTTTCTATAAAAAGATAAAATAAAAAACACAAAACTATGTGGAATTTTTTCCCTAGGTACTGTGTATTTTTCCTGTAAATGTTACATTTTATGAAATTACATTCTCTAGGGTTGCCTGGGTGGCTCAGTCAGTTAAGCATCTGCCTTCGGCTCAGGTCATGATTGCAGGGTCCTTGGATCGAGTCTCACGTCAGGCTCCCTGCTTGGCAGTGAGCCTGCTTCTCCCTCTACTGCTGATCCTTTTGTGATCGCTCTCTCTCTCTGACAAATAAATAAATAAAACCTTTAAAAAAAGAAAAAAAAAGAAATTACATTCTCTAACTTGTTTTATAGATATAAGGACATGATTGATTTTCAAAAACTGATCCTAAGTATTGATTAGCTTTATTTACTTATCTGTAAATTTTGATAGGATTTTTATTCTATTGCATAAACTTCAAATAAAAATAGTTCTATTTCTTCTTTCCCAATTCTTATAATTTTTGTTTTCTTTTAATATTGTGCTAACCTGTAGTACATTGTTGAATAGAAGCAACAATATTGAACATCCCTTTCTATTTCTTATTTTAAGGAGAATGCTTCTAATTTTTCATCATTAAGTGTGAAATGTATAATAGTTTTGGCATATAACCTTGTGTTCAGAAATCCCCTTCTACTCCTTGTTCATGGGTTTGCTATTTCTTTGTCCTAAAATGGAGCTGAATTTATTGAGAAAAAAATCTGTAATCACTGAAATGATCATGTATTGTTCTCATTCTATCTGTTGTGCTAAAGAAATGTTCTCATGTTAAACTGTGCTTGTAATTCCTGGGAGAAATCCAGTTTGGTTATGATGCATTCTTTCATGTTTGTTATAATTTTTTGAAATTTTTGATGTCTTTGATATCTTTGGTTGATATTTTTACATCTATATTTATGTGTAAAATTGGTCTATATTTCTTATACTATCCTTATTTGATTTTGGTGTCAGTTTTACCAGCTTCAAAACATGAGCTGAGGGGTGTTCCCTGTATTTGAATTTCTTGGAAGAATTTGGGTAAATCTGATTCTTTGGATATTTGGTAGAGCCTGAGAGAAATGATCTGTCTCTCGATCTCTGTCTCTCTCTCTGTGTGTGTGTGTGTGTGTGTGTGTGTGTGTGTGTGTGTGTGTTGAAATAGATATACACATTCTGGTTTAATTTATTTAATGTCTATAGGAATATTCACATTTTTGTTCTTTTTTCTTATAAAAATAAAATCTTTATTGATATATTCTTCATATGCTGTATAATTCACCCCTTTAAAGTGTACAATTTGGTGGGGTTTAGTGTATTCACAGAATTAGTTGTATAGCCATCACCGCTATCTAATTTCCAAACACTTTCATCACTCAAAAAAAAGCCGTGTACCCTGTATCCACTCATTCTCTATCTCTCCTCATCCCCAGGCCCTGTCAACCATTATTCTTACTTTCTGTTTCCATGGCTTTGCTTATCCTGTACATTTCACGAAGTGGAATCTTAAAATATGTGGCCTCTCACTAAGCATAATATGTTCAAGGTCCATTCATGTTGTATCATCCAACAGTACTTCATTCCTTTGTGTTACCAAATAACATCCCATTGTCGACTCATTTTGGTTACCCATTCATCAGATGAAGAGCATTTGGGTTATTTTCATTCTTTGGCTATTATGAATAAAGTTTCTATGTACATTCCTATACAGGTTTTTGTGTGGACATAGGTTTTTCAGTTCTCTTGGATGTGTACTTAGAAGTGTAATTGCTGAGTCATATGATAACTCTATGTCAAGCATTTTGAGGAACTACTGAATTGTTTTCCAAACTTAATGCACCATTTTATCCCATTAGCAATGCAGGAGGGTTCCAGTTTTTCCACATCTTTGTCAACAGTTGTTATTGTCTCTTTTATTTTAGCCATCCTAGAAGGTGTGAAGTGATAATTCATTGTGGTTTTGATTTGCATTTCACTAATGACTAATATTGAGCATCTCTTCATGTGTTCTTTGGCCATTTGTTATCATCTTTTGATGAGATATCTATTTACTCCTTTTTCCATTTTTAAATTGAATTATTTGTCTTTTTATTATTGAATTGTAAATTCATCTGTATACTTGTTAGATATACATCAGTATATTTGTCAGTATACTTGTTAGATATATGTCAGTATATTTGATTTGTAAGTATTTTCTTCCATTTTTGAATTATCTTTTCATTTTCTTGAAGAAAATTTCCTTTAAGCACAAAAGTTTAAAATTTTGTAAAATCTATTTTATCTATTTTTTCTTTTGTCACCTGTGCTAGACCATTGCCTAGTCCATGATCACAAATATATTTACTCCTGTGTTTTCTTCTAAGAGTTTTATAATTTTAGCTCTTACATTTAGGTTTTTGATCCATTTTGAGTTAATGTTTATATATGGTGTGAGGTAAAGGTCCAACTTCATTCTTCTGCATGTGGATATCTATTTGGCCCAGTACCATTTGTTGAAAATAAAATTGTATCCTCCACTAAGTTGTCTTGGTATTCTTGTCAAAACAAATTGACCATAAACATAAAGGTTTATTTCTGGACTCTAAATTCTTAATAGGTCCTTAATCCCTACTCCATGTCTATCATCCTTATGCCAGTATTGTCTTGACTACTGTGGCTTTATAGTAAATTTTGAAATCTGGAAGTGTGAATTCTCTAACTTTATTCCTCTTTTACAACATTATTTTGGCTGTATTGCATCCCTTGCATTTCTACATGAGATTTAGGATCAGCTTGTCAATTTTTGGGGGAAAATGTTGTCAGCAGAGATTTAATAGAAATTACTTTGAATCTGTAGATAAATTGGGGGAATCCTGCCATCATAACAACTAAATCTTCTGATTCATGAGCATGAGACTTCATGTACTTAGATCCTATTCTTTAATTTCAGCAATGTTTGATAGTTTACAGTATATAAGTCTTGCACATATTTTGTTAAATTCAATCCTAAGAATTTTATTCTTTTTTTTTTAAGATTTTATTTATTTATTTGACAGAGACACAGCGAGAGAGGGAACACAAGTAGGGGAAGTAGGAGAAGCAGGCTTCCTGCGGAGCAGGGAGCCTGATGTGGGGCTCGATCCCAGGACCCTCGGATCATGACCTGAGCCGAAGGCAGATGCTTAACGACTGAGCCACCCAGGCGTCCCGAATTTTATTCTTTTTTAAAAAGAGTATTTATTTATTAGAGAAAGGGAAAAAGGGAGAGAGATAGAGAAGGCATGCACATGAGTGGGGAGAGGGGCAGAGGGAGAGTATCTCAAGTAGACTCCCTGTTGAGCGCAGAACCTGACCTGGGGCTTGATCTCACCACCCATGAGGTCATGACCTGAGCCAAAATCATGAGTCTGACACCCAACTGACTGAGCCAACCACGTGCCCCAGAATTTTATTTTTTTTAATAATATTATAAGTGAAATTGTTTTCTTCTTTTCATTTTTGTATTGTTCATTGCTAGATGTATAGAAATACAATTTACTTTTATAAGTTGATCTTGTATTTTGCAATCTTGTTGAACTTGTTTATTAGTTCTAATAGCTTTTTATGGATTTATTAGGATTTTATATGAACAAGATGATGTCAAATGTGATTAGAGATAACTTTACTTCTTTCCAATCTGGGCACTTTTTATTTCATTTTCTGGACGAATTGATTGGTTTCTCCTTGAGCAGTTTTAGCCAATTATTATTTTTCTAGGTGGTTGTCTTTCATTTCAAAGTTTAAATTTATTATAAAATTGTTCATCGTAGTCTGTTATTTAAATCTATGTTCTATCTTTAGTAACAATGGTTCTTTGTTTCATTCCTGATGCTGTTTATAATGACTTCTGCTTTTCTTTCTTACATTCTTTTATGTATGAGATATATCTTTTTAAAATTCTTTTTAAACTTTATGAAATACAGAATACATGTGGAAAAGCATACAAATAACAAGTACACAGATGGATTTTCAAACTGAATACAGTGGTAAAGTCAGCACCCAGATTTAGAGACAGAATATTATTAGTACCTCAGATATTCCCAACATGCCGTCATCCAGTCACTCCCTGGCACCAAGAGGATAACCCATCTTGATTTCCAAATGCATACATTAGTTAAAATTATGTTTCTACTTTATCTAAGTGAAATAATACACTACATACTCCTTTGTGTCTAGCTTCTCTCAGTTGATATTAGCTTGTGATACTCATCCATTTTGTTGTGTGTGGTTGAAGGCCATTTATCCTCACTACTAACTACTCTTCCACTGTGTTAATATACCACAATATGTAAGCTTCCTATTCCTTTTTTTTTTTTTAATTTTATTATGTTATGTTAGTCACCATACAACACATCATTAGTTTTTGGTGTGGAAGCTTCCTATTCCTAATAGGCATTTGGTACTTTCCCGTTATGGACTATTATGATTGGATAAACATATGTAGACATTTGTTTTGGGTATATACCTGGGAGCGAAATGACTAGATCTGTAGAGTATGTGTATGCCAGCTTAGGATATATTGCCAAACATATTTCCAAAGTGGTTGTTCTAATTTATGCTCCCATTGGCTATATATAAGAGCTCCGTTGGCTCCAAATCCTCAAAAACTTTTGGTATTTTTTGTCTTTTCATTTTAGCCATTCTAGTGGGCACGTAGATGGAAATGTTTCAATTATTTTTAAATTTGGAGGTTTTCTCACCTACTTTTTAGTGGTGATTTCTAACTTAGTTGCATTGTGAACAGAGAATATGTTCTACACAACAGATTGCTACCATTTGTGGCTTGCTTTGTGGCCTTGTATATGTGGCTGTTTTCATAGATATGTCATAGATATGACGTTGTTTTCCAGGGGCTCAATGTCTAGTTCTGTATATGTTAGTTGGATTTGAGCTTGTTAATTTTGGCATTTAAATTGTATCCTTTTTCTTATACTTTATCAATTACTTAGAATGTTGTATTAAAAATCTCCCGTTCTGATAGTAGATTCAATTTCTCTTTGTATATGTTAATTTATGTTTTCTGTGTATCTGAGACTTGTGTTTTTAGACGCATAGAAGTCTAAAACTGCTCTTTCTTTATCATAAATTAAACCATTTAGTGTTGGTGTCCCTCTTTAAATTTAATGCTTTTTGCTCTAAAGAATATTATGTCTGATATTAAACTAGTTACTTCCTTTTGGTTATCATTTTCTTATTCTATCTCAGGTACGTAGAATTGGATTAAAAACTACTTTTAGCTCTTACAAACTCTAAGGACTGGTCCATGCATGTGCCACTTTTATTCATTTAGCTAGTTATTATGAATAATGTAAAAGCATCCATGAAACTACCTCCTAAAACAGAGAAAGGACCTAGACAATATTCCTCATCAAACCATTTGGCTCCCATGCCTTCCCTCATCTGAAGGGAATGGTTACCTTAAATGTATAATCTATATTGTTCATTCCTTCCTTTTTTAATAATATCATTTTATTACAGGTGTGTGTATATTCCTTAAGATGCACATTTAATTTTGATTGTTTTTATGGAAAGGGGATTGTGTTGTATATAGTTTTAAGAGCTTATTTTTCTGCTTAATAATAAGTTTGTTAAGATTCCTTCATATTTTGCACATCACTGTATTTCTTTCATTTTGACTGTTGTATAATATTCAATCACTCTTTGGTGGGCATTTGGGTTGTTTCCTGGTTTTTGCTATTTGAAAGTACTACTGTCTCTATTATACATATCTTTTTTTGCACATATGCAAGAGACCAGGTTACTGGGTCCTAGGGCATGTGAAAGTTCACTATTAAAAGATAACTCCAAAGTGCTTTCCCAACTGGGTTCACCAGTTTGGATTCACATCAGATCCTGTCAATTAACTTCATCCCCAGCATTTGGTATTGTCAGACTTTTCATGTAATATCTCTCTGTGGTCTTTATTTGTATTTCTCTAATTGCTAGTGAACATTGAACATCTTTTCTTATGTTTATTGACTATATGTATTTTCTCATTTGAGAAAGTCTATTTATATCTCTCAAGCATATTTCTATTGAGTTCACTGCGTCTTTTGTTATCTAATTTTAGGAAAGCTTTTATGTGTTCTTGATGTCAATGTTCTCCATGTGGGTGTGTTGCAAAACATCCATTCCTGGTTTTTAATTTGTGTTCTTATATTTTTGAAATTGTCTTTTGATTAGCAGCAGTTTTTCATTTTAATATAGCTAAACTGATTAGTCATTCATAATTAATCATTTATAGTTAATGCTTTCCTATCTTGGTTAAGAAAATTTTTTGCTCCTGAATGCCTGGGTGGCTCAGCCTGTTAAGCGTCTGCCTCTGGCTCAGGTCATGATCCCAGGGTCCTGGGATTGAGTCCCACATTGGGCTTCTTGGTCCGCAGGGAGCCTGCTTCTCCCTCTGCCTGCCATTCCCCCTGTTTGTGCTCTATCTCTTTCTGACAAAAAAAAAAAAAAATAGAATCTTAAAAAAAAAAAGAAAAAAAATTTTTGCTCCAAAGACTGAAAGATATTCACCTATAGTTTCTACTTAGAGTTTAGAAAATTATTTTTAACACTTAATTCCTTTTATCATCCAGAGTTATTTTTATAATATTATATGGTAGAGATTCAATTTCATTGTTTTCCATAGGAATAACCATTTTTTTTTCCTGGCCATTCCGTTACTTTCCCAGTGATCCGACAGGCCAACTCCATCATGCACCACAGCTCCATAAATATATGGATCTGCTTCTGGCCTTTTATTTCATCAGTCGCTTATCTGTTCTTGTATTCATAGCATACTGGCTTGTATTTTAAAAGAATCACTCTGCCTATTATCATATAACTTTCAAGAGATTTGATCATTATTTATTATTTCTGAATTTTAGGTATATTACAGCTAATACTGACACAGAAGAACAGAGTTTTCCAGTCCCTAAGGCATTTAACACACACATAGAGGAATTAAATTTAGATGTCCTTCTTCAGAAGGCTGATAATTTACGTATGAATGAATGTAGCAAGATGGAGAGTTTTGAACTACTTTGTGATCACAAAGAAAAGGTAAGAGATATGAGACAATAATGTTTGTATAGTTTTAATTTTTAATTTAATCTGCTCTCCTATTCATGTTATGACTGTAACATTGCGTTACATACAGTTTATATAAGCTAAATGGTTGATGCAAATTTTTCTATAATCTAACCGAAACTTTTAAAAAGTAAATTATAAGAGTTTATTAGGCTCTAAGATCATGAAAATGAGAACCAGAGGTATGATTATACACATCTATTTTTATTTGATTATTAATTTGCCATATTTGGTATGTACTTTATAACAAAGAATAAGACCTACTCCTGTTGGGGCAGGAAAAGCTACATTTTAAGTTTTCTGTTTTAGAGTTATTAAAATAACAGCCATCAGTTTCAGTGTGTTTCTACTAATGGTCATTTTTCAACATTTAACGTTGGGCTGAATTGAGAAAGCCCATCCCTCCCACTACTACCACCAAAGAGAAAGAAAGAAAGAAGGAAAGAGAGGAAGGGGAGATGGGGAAGGAAGGAGGGAAGGAAGGAGGGAGGGAGGGAGGGAAGGAAGGGAAGGAGGGAAGGGAGGGAGGAAGGAAAGGAGGGAGGGGAGGAAGGGAGGGAGGGAAGAAGGGAGGGAGGGAAGGAAGGAAGGGAGGGGGGAGGGAAGGGAGGGAGGGAGGGAGGGAGGGAGAAATTTCTCTGTATCCCAATGAGCAATAAATCTTTCTTTCCTATGAGCAATTTAAGTCTTAAATCCTTTGTCTGAGGATTTAGCAACTCCAAACATAAGGATTATGATTATATTTGTAGGTAAAAAATGTGACTGCTCTTTTGAGTATATGTGATCTGTAATGCTCGCTGAGGCATTATAATGAAGGTAGGTAACTTAGAAAGGAAAATAAAAAGAGGATACTATAATCCAGGGAAAACTCACAGATTCTGGCACCTATCAGTTCTCTCTTCTATGTTGGTGTAGAGCTAATGTCTGGGTAACACTCCTTAGTTTTAAGATCTAAATGTAACACTATATTAAATCACATTTTGTAGCCACAAATATTTGAATTTAAAATGTATGCACATGGATAGATTCAGTCATCCATAAATATCAGTTCACCTGCCTAATTTTTTAAAAGTTGCAGTGGAAAACATTTATAGTCTGGTCAAGTTGCTGAGTCAATCTAATATATAGTTCTATCTTTTCTTTTCAGTTTAGAGATGAAATAGAGTTTATTTGGCGGTTAGCTCGTGCTTATGGAGACATGTATGAGCTATCTACTAACGTACAAGAAAAGAAACATTATGCTAATATCGGTAAGTATTTTGTAAAGATTCATTATCCTCAAGTGACAATCTATCCTCAAGTGACAATCATTATCTATAATAACCCATTAATGAATTTTAATTAAAGTTAAAGTGTCTTAGCTAAAACCAATATGTTTAATCTATTTTAATATATTCATCTTGATAAAAGAAGATTAGCCTTGGGTCAATCCTCGTTTAGGTTTATTATACTGTCCTCTATACTTTTTTGCATATTTTTGAAATTTTCCATAGTAACAACAAAAGAATAACAGCCGGAATGTCAAATCTTTTATATATATCTCACCTTGACTCTCACTGAATACCAAAACCCTTTCTTGCAAAAATCCCCGTAGCTGCCATTTCTCTGAGCTTCAGCATAGTAACCTGACATCAAAACTTCTTTAATTCTTCTTTTGTTCCAAACCTCCTCTTTTCCAAGCTTTCTTTCTTTAAGATAGCATAAGGAAGAAACAGCAAAACATAATGATACCACAGATCTCATTCCAGTCTCGTTCACTGTCATTTTTATTTCCAAGAAGGTAGTATCTCCAAACTCCTTGTAATTACATTCCTTCCACTTGTAGATTTCCTCGCCCAGTGACTTTTGCACAAAGAGAAAAAACTGATTTATGTTCATATCTACTGAGAAAAATCACAGGATATCTATGTAAACTGTTTCAACATTCATCCATATTACTTTTTATTTCCCATAGGCACCTGCCCTGCCCTGGGCATTAGAGCTCTTCCTGTGTGTGATAGGAGGTAGAAATGATAGCAAAATCACATATTCTCAGCCTCTACATGAGCCGATGGCTTTGTGGGGAAGCAGTATTATTGAAATAACCATACATATAAAGAAACAGACGGAAATCCATTGTGAGGAAAGGAGAATGCGGGACGTTAAGGGTGATGACAGCAAGGATTTGATGGCAGGGGCTGGGGGCTGATGCAGAGAAGGCTTTCCTGGGGGAATTAAGAGTCTCACAGAGGTGAAATTACTGGGGATCTCTATTTTTAAATGGAGTAGAAGTGTAATTGAGTTAACATATGAGGTGGTAAAAATGGAAAAAGAAATAGGCTGGAGGAAATTGGGGGACAAAAATGGAGCGTAGATTGGAATAGGATCTATTTAAAAAAGAGAGAAACGTTTATGACGTCAAGAAAAAGGAGTGAAAGCCTCAGAGGCATTCATTCATATATTGAAATATATTAAAAAAAATTCTTTTCCTCTCCATTTAAGAAATATTTATTTGAAATTACCGTGTCCAGGAACAATGTTAAAATGAGGGGTGGAGGGAAGGAGAGAAGGGAGAGAGGAGGGAGGTGAATGTGATTAAGATGATTCTACACCAAGGAACTTGCTAGAAAGATCAACATAGAGACCTCCCATCATACCTCAGGGTTCCGGTAGTAAGTGCTTGGGAAAGGTGATGACAAAAATAGGTTCAAGCTGAGACCAGCGTTGGAGGACACTGGAACTCGGCGTGAGGGAGGAGGAAGTGCAGAATATTATTCCCCATAATAGCATATTTAAAATTCTTAAAAAAAAAAAAAAAAAAGAGCGGAGGTGGGGGTGGCGCCTGGGTAGGGGTGGGGGTGGCGCCTGGGTGGCTCAGTCAGTTAAGCTTCTGCCTTCGGCTCAGGTCATGATCCCAGGGTCCTGGAATTGAGCCCCACATGGGGCTCCCTGCTCAGCAGGGAGCCTGCTTCTCCCTCTCCCTCTGCCCGCCGCTCTGCCTACTTGTGCTTTCTCTCTGTCAAATAAATAAATAAAATCTTAAAAAAAATAAAAATAAAAAATAAAATTGTTATGCCAGGGGAAGATGTGATCGCTGAGGAGTGCAGAATTCTTTCAGGGTACTCACGCTAGGGTGGAGCATTATGCAGCAAATCTTTCAAAGTACTCTGATCTTAATTTGTATTCCAAATAAAATATGAATCCTATATCTAAAGGAACATTATTATACTTTCCAGAATTAAATGATCAATACAAGTGCCTCAAATAGACCACAAAGTACAATGTTGTAAAGGAAATAGCTTTCCTTTCAGACTTCTGGTGCATCAGTGAGGCTGTATGCTACCCAGCTCCCTTTTATAGTCTCAGGGTCTTTTATAGACTCTCTATTTTAGGCTCAAGAGCGTGCACCCAAAGCTATTTTTGTTCATTTGGCCAAGTAGCTAAAATATTGATTTTGTTTCTAATATTTAAATGTATATTTAAAATTATGTTTTTCAATCATTTATTTAAAGATTACTCTTTTAATATATGTCTATGATATAATGTCAGTTAGTATTAAAACACTTCACTTTTTTTTGTTATCTTACTAATAGGCTCTATGAGCTAATTTATTAATTTATTTTTATATCTTATTTTAGTATGTTAATCACCATACATTACATCATTAGTTTTTTTTTTTAAAGATTTTATTTATTTATTTGAGAGAGAGAGAGAATGAGAGATACAGAGCACGAGAAGGAAGAGGGTCAGAGGGAGAAGCAGACTCCCCGCTGAGTGGGGAGCCCGATGCGGGACTCGATCCCAGGACTCCAGGATCATGACCTGAGCTGAAGGCAGTCGCTTAACCAACTGAGCCACCCAGGCACCCAAATCATTAGTTTTTGATGGTAGTGTTCCATGATTCATTGTTTGCATATAACACCCAGTACTCCATTCAATATGTGCCCTCTTTAATACCCATCACCAGACTAACCCATCCCCCCACCCCCCTCCCCTCTAGAACCCATGTTTGTTTCTCAGAGTCCATAGTCTCTCATGGTTCATCTCCCCCTCTGATTCCCCTGCTTCATTTTTCCCTTCCTAATATCTTTTTTTTTTAACATGTAATGTATTATTTGTTTCAGAGGTACAGGTCTGTGATTCATCAGTCTTACACAATTCACAGGGCTCACCATAGCACATACCCTCCCCAATGTCTATCACCCAGCCACCCCATCCCTCCCACCTCCCACCACTCCAGCAACCTTCAGTTTGTTTCCTGAGATTAAGAATTCCTCATATCAGTGAAATCATATGATACATGTCTTTCTCTGATTGACTTCTTTGCTCTTAGCATAATACCTTCTCATTCCATCCACATCATTGCAAACGGCAAGATTTCAGGGTTTTTTGATGGCTGCATAATATTCCATTGTGTGTGTGTGTGTGTGTATATCACATCTTCTTTATCCATTCATCTGTTGATGGACATCTTGACCCTTTCCATAGGTTGGATATTGTGGACATTGCTGCTATAAACATTGGGGTGCACGCACCCCTTCAGATCACTACATTTGTATCTTTGGGGTAAATACCCAGTAGAGCAATTGCCAGGTCGTAGGGTAGCTCTATTTTCAACTTTTTGAGGAACCTCCATATTGTTTTCCAGAGTGGCTGCACCAGCTTGCATTCCCACCAACAGTGTAGGAGGGTTCCCCTTTCTCTGCATCCTCGCCAACATCTGTCATTTCCTGACTTGTTAATTTTAGCCATTCTGACTGGTGTGAGGTGGTATCTCATTGAGGTTTTGATTTAGATTTCCCTGATGCCAAGCGATGTTAAGCACTTTTTCATGTGTCTGTTGGCCATTTGGATGTCTTCTTTGCAGAAATGTGTGTTCCTATCTTCTGCCCATTTCTTGATTGGATTATTTGTTCTTTGGGTGTTGAGTTCGATAAGTTCTTTATAGATTTTGGATAGTAGCCCTTTATCTGATATGTCATTTGCAAATATCTTCTCCCATTCTGTTGGTTGTCTTTTGGTTTTGTGGACTGTTTCCTTTGCTGTGCAAAAGCTTTTTATCTTGATGAAGTCCCAGTAGTTCATTTTTGCCCTTGCTTCCCTTGCCTTTGGTGATATGTCTAGGAAGAAGTTGCTGCGGCTGAGGTCGAAGAGGTTGCTGCCTGTGTTCTCCTCAAGGATTTAGATGGATTCCTGTCTCACGTTTAGGTGTTTCATCCATTTTGAGTCTATTCTTGTGTGTGGTGTAAGGAAATGGTCCATTTTCATTCTTCTGCATGTGACTGTCCAATTTTCCCAACACCATTTGTTGAAGAGACTGTCTTTTTTCCATTGGACATTCTTTCCTGCTTTGTCGAAGATTAGTTGACCATAGAGTTGAGGGTCCATTTCTGGGCTCTCTATTCTGTTCCATTGATCTATGTGTCTGTTTTTGTGCCAGTACCATACTGTTTTGATGATTACAGCTTGGTAATAGAGCTTGAAGTCTGGAATTGTGATGCCACCAGCTTTGCTTTGCTTTTCTTTTTCAACATTCCTTTGGCTATTTGGGGTCTTTTCTGGTTCCATACAAATTTTAGGATTATTTGTTCCATTTCTTTGAAAAAAAGTGGATGGTATTTTGATGGGGATTGCATTAAATGTGTAGATTGCTCTAGGTAGCATTGACATCTTCATGATATTTGTTCTTCCAGTCCATGAGCATAGAATGTTTTTCCATTTCTTTGTGTCTTCCTCAATTTCTTTCATGAGTATTTTATAGTTTTCTGAGTGCAGAATCTTTGCCTCTTTGATTAGATTTATTCCTAGGTATCTTATGGTTTTGGGTGCAATTGTAAATGGAATTGACTCTTTAATTTCTCTTTCTTCTGTCTTGTTGTTGGTGTATAGAAGTGCAAGTGATTTCTGTGCATTGATTTGATATCCTACCACTTTACTGAATTTCTGTATGAGTTCTAGCAGTTTTGGGGGGGAGTCTTTTGGGTTTTCCACATAAAGTATCATATCGTCTGCAAAGAGTGAGATTTTGACTTCTCCTTTGCAGATTCAGATGCCTTTTATTTCCTTTTGTTGTCCTGTTGCTGAGGCTAGGACTTCTAGTACTATGTTGAATAGCAGTGGTGATAGTGGACATCCCTGCCGTGTTCCTGACCTTAGGGGGAAAGCTCTCAGTTTTTCCCCATTGAGAGTGATATTCGCTGTGGATTTTTCATAGATGGCTTTTATGATATTGAGGTATGTACCCTCTATCCCTACACTGTGAAGAGTTTTAATCAAGAAAGGATGCTGTACTTTGTCAAATGCTTTTTCTGCATCTATTGAGAGGATGATATGGTCCTTCTTCTTTCTTTTATTAATGTATCACATTGATTGATTTGTGGATGTTGAACCAACCTTGCAGCCCAGGAATAAATCTCACTTGGTCATGGTGAATAATCCTTTTAATGTACTGTTGTATCCTATTGGCTAGTATTTTGGTGAGAATTTTCACATCCATGTTCATCAGGGATATTGGTCTGTAATTCTCCTTTTTGATGGGGTCTTTGTCTGGTTTGGGGATCAAGGTAATTCTGGCCTCATAAAATGAGTTTGGAAGTTTTCCTTCCATTTCTATTTTTTGGAACAGTTTCAGAAGAATAGGTATTAATTCTTCTTTAAATGTTGGTAGAATTCCCCTGGGAAGCCATCTGGCCCTGGGCTCTTGTTTATTGGGAGATTTTTGATGACTGCTTCAATTTCCTTAGTGGTTAGGGTCTGTTCAGGTTTTCTGTTTCTTCCTGGTTCAGTTTTGGCAGTTTATACATCTCTAGGAATGCATCCGTTTCTTCCAGATTATCTAATTGGCTGGCATATAGTTGCTCATAATATGTTCTTATAATTGTTTGTATTTCTTTGGTGTTGGTTGTGATCTCTCCTCTTTCATTCATGATTTTATTTATTTGGGTCGTTTCTCTTTTCTTTTTGATAAGCCTGGCCAGGGTTTTATCAATCTTGTTAATTCTTTCAAAGAACCAGCTCCTACTTGTGTTGATCTGTTCTACTGTTCTTTTGGTTTCTATTTCATTGATTTCTGCTCTGATCTTTATTATTTCTCTTCTCCTGCTGGGTTTAGGCTTTATTTGCTGTTCTCTCTCCAGCTCCTTTAGGTGTAGGGTTAGATTGTGTATTTGAGAGCTTTCTTGTTTCTTGAGAAACGCTTGTATTGCTATATACTTTCCTCTTAGGACCGCCTTTGCTGCATCCCAAAGATTTTGAACAGTTGTGTTTTCATTTTCATTTGTTTCCGTGAATTTTTTTAATTTTTCTTGAATTTCCTGGTTGACCCATTCATTCTTTAGTAGGATGCTCTTTAGCCTCCCTGTATCTGAGTTCTTTCCGACTTTCCTCTTGTGATTGAGTTCTAGTTTCAAAGCATTGTGGTCTGAAAATATGCAGGGAATGATTCCAATCTTTTGTTACCGGTCGAGACCTGATTTGTGACCTAAGGTGTGATCTATTCTGAAGAATGTTCCATGGGCACTAGAGAAGAATGTGTATTCTCTTGCTTTGGGACGGAATGTTCTGAATATATCTGTGAAGTCCATTTGGTCCAGTGTGTCATTTAAAGCCTTTATTTCCTTGTTGATCTTTTGCTTAGATGATCTGTCCATTTCAATGAGGGGGGTGTTAAGGTCCCCTACTATTATTGTATTGTTGTTCGTGTGTTTCTTTGATTTTGTTATTAATTGGCTTATATAATTGGCTGCTCCCATGTTAAGGGCATAGATATTTACAATGGTTAGATCTTCTTGTTGGATAGACCCTTTAAGTATGATGTAGTGTCCTTCCTCATCTCTTATTACAGTCTTTGTTTTAAAATCTAATTTGTCTGATATAAAGATTCCCACCCCATCTTTCTTTTGATGTCCATTAGCATGGTAAATTGTTTTCCACACCCTCACTTTCAATCTGGAGGTGTCTTTGGGTCTAAAATGAGTCTCTTGCAGACAGCATATCAATGGGTCTTCTTTTTTTATCCAATCTGATACCCTGTGTCTTTTTGGAGGGCAGTATGAATTTAGTGCCATAAAACATTTCATTTTTTAATTTTTTCCAGTTTAGGTAGATTTCTACACAGGATGGTTCTCTTAATGGATAGAGCTATAAAATACAGAGTGTTCCACCGTAACAAATTCACAAATAGAATGGTTTTAGAATAAAAGATCCTTATTTATAAAGATTATCTCAACCACTTATTTAGAAGAGCATTTTGCAGATCACTGGATATTCTCTTCAAGGCAACAACAACAAAAACATGGAGCAGGGTAAAAGGAGATGGTATAAGACAAAGCAGCCCCTTTTTGAAAAGGATGTTCAGAATGTTGTTCAGTTTTGTTGCAAGCATTTTGACTTTTCAGGCCAATAGACAAAGCTCTATCCAAAGTAATTATGACCTTATGAAAAGTTATCCTAAAACTAAAGGAAATGATTTGGGATGATTATTTATGTACAGAGCCTGTTCATTGTTGTGCATGATTAGGTAGGCACTTCTCTGGGAAGCCTTCCCTTTAGATGGACTTAGTTACTCTGTTCTCTGCCTTGCTCTCTCTTTCTTCATCTTGCTTTTAGTTTTTGCATGCATTTTGTTTGCTTCTATACCTGCTTTCTACTGAAATGTGAACCCTTGGAAGTCAAAAACTGTATCTTAATTTGACTTTTTATTCCCAGAGGTTATGATGTGGCACTTAGACGGCACGCAGTAAATGTTGGTTAATTACAGAACAGTCTTTATTAAAGCTTTGAAATAACGATTGAATGACTTTTCCTGCACTTGGTTACATGACTTAATCCAGTGAGCTTAAAACTTGAGCATACAGCAGAATCTCTAGAGGCTAGTTAAAACAGATTGTTTAGCCCAGACTTTGTTAGGGAATGGGTCTCCCTTGTAGCTCCATATTTGCTTTTCTAACAAGTTCCCAGGTGATGCTTCTGGTTTTGGGACCATATTTTGGGAACCACTGACTTAATTCAATAATTCAGCTCCCACCAACTCGCATGAAGGTACTAAATGTAAGAACATTTGTCTTTCAGGGAAGACATTAGGGGAAAGAGCGATCACTACAGCACCCACAAATGGACATTGTCATCTGTGGTAAGTACATAGAACTTATGCAGTCTTTTTAAATTCTCATATACCTCTGTATAAGTTACAATTGATTTTTAAGATATTACTGACTCATTTTACCTGTCACATTCACTGAAAAATATATTTAGTAGATAGCACAGTAACTGTTCTTATTCTTATGTATTTTGTGGTATGTACATTTTAAATATATTCAAAGTAAACTTTCACTGAAAATTTCGTAAGTGAATCTACCAAGTGCAGCACCTTTGAACATGATAAATACTAATTAAATATAATTTAATGTTTGGAAACAAATACTGAAGTGATATCATGTTCCTAAATGAAATGTTGGAAGAATGCTTCAAAGAATAAAAGCATGTCACTCATTTCTTATACCTTAATGAGTCATTGTGTACAAATTCTACAGGTCAAAGAGAAGCCATTTTTAATATAAGAAATATAAGAAAGCTCAAACAAAGGGAATTTAATTCGTGGGGTAGGTGAATACCCTTGGGGAAACAAAATTATTCTTGAATATGTTTTGTTTTGGATCCTTTGTATGTTTAAAATTATAAAAACACAAATAAGAAGAAATATATTGTTTTAAATTAACACTCTGTGGTTGCGTTTTTTTAAAAGATTTTATTTATTTATTTAAGAGAAAGAGAGCATGAGCAGGGTGAGGGGCAGGGGGAGAAGCAGACTGCCCGCTGAGCAGGAAGCCCAGTGCAGGGATCATCACAACCTGAGCCAAAAGCAGACACTTAACCAACCGAGCCACCCAGGCGCCCCTGTGGTTGCATTTTTACAACATCTTTTAGTTCCTTACAGCAATACTGGTACTTTAGGTGCTAGGAAGATAATAATAAGTTAATTTGTGACCCTTCTCTCAGACCTAGGCTTCCAGAAATCTACCTCTATTCGGGATTATTTTTATTCTTCTGGAGCACTTTTAGGCAAAAGTCTCTCTCAAAATGGCTCCCTTTCTGCAAGTCCGCGTTTGCCCCACAGGAAATTCATTTTCATTCCACCAGCTAACTCTGAAATGCAAACCATTTTCCCAAAGCAGACCTGTTTCTTTACTCTGTCACCAGCAGGGGGAGCTCCACTCACACGCTCATCTTAAAGCTTCTCTGGTTCAGTCAAGGAACATTTTTTATGTCCCCTAAGGGACACGGGCCAAAACAAATCAAGTCTTTTGATCTGCCCTCACTTGGCTTAAGATGAGGCGCAAGCCTCCCTCCTGCACCCTCCCATGAGGAGGTGGGAGGTAGAACCCACAGTCCCCTAACAATGCTATCCACAGGAATCCTTTACTTTCCCTTCTGTAGCCTGGAGAAGGGTGAAGGGCTGAGCCTGGCAGAACCTGTGAATCATTTCCTTAGCATGTCATGCACTGTCAATAGAGCATCTTGCTTTAGAAACTGGAGCACCTAATAAAGTATTGTTCTATGCCCTTGGTACCTCTGCCACAACTCTAGGAGAAAGACAGTTTTGCAGTTAACATCCTGGTACATATCTTTAAGATCCTTTTCCCAGTATGCAAGGGTCTTGGCTATTATTTCTATAGCCAAATATACCTTCTAATCTAATTTGCACATTAGTATTAATAAATTAACATATGTATGCATTAAGATACTTCTGTTCTTCCACTTTTAGTCGTAACTAATGAATTTGTACTGATAAGCCACTCGCTCTTCATCTCCTTTGATACTGGAGGTGTTTGGGAGCTGGTTGGCCAGGTTTAGATGCAGAAAGAACCCCCAAGCCCTACTCTTAACCTGAGCTCCTGTGCATCCTCCCCCTCCCGCTGCACTGCTCCTCCTCTGTTGTCCTCTTTCTTCTCCCACACATAGATCTGCATCCCTGAAGAATCACGTTTAAAATGTACAGTGGAGGGGCGTCTGGGTGGCTCAGTCGTTAAGCTTCTGCCTTCCCCTCCGGTCATGATCGCAGGGTCCTGGGATCGAGCCCCGCATCGGGCTCCCTGCTCCGCTGGAAGCCTGCTTCTCCCTCTCCCACTCCCCCTGCTTGTGTTCCCTCTCTCACTGTGTCTCTCTCTGTCAAAAAAATAAATAAAATCTTTAAAAAAATAAAATGTACAGTGGATTTCAATCCTTAGTCTGAGGGCATTTATCTGTGTAAGCTTCAAGTTTTCATAGAGGAACAATGTTGTGTCTTCTCTGGGGGCTTCATAAGTACCTTGAAATCTATCTTGTAAGAAGAAATTATACATAACTCTGCCTTAGTAGGCTACCCAGTCTGTCGTACGCTAGTCTGGCTTCTTTTGTTCATCTTCTTTCACTTTTTGTGGTGAACGGATTGCCCTGTTTTTAACTATGGTATTTGACTCCAACTTTAAATCTTATACACACACACACACACACACAGAGTAATGATCCAATTGTGTTGCACATGATTTCTTATTCAGTATCAGTTTTAAATTAAAAAAGAATGTTAAAATCTATTCAGTTGATAAAATTTAATAAATTCAAATGTCAATTTTATCTTAGTTCTTAGAATGTATTATAATGTATGTAGTGATTACAAGAGTTTTCATTCAGTTACATAGTGGAGGTTTAGGGTAATGATAAAAGAGAAATTAAAACTTTGACTTTGAGAGGCAGTGGTTAAAATTTAGCTTAACTGATTCCATGATTAATTGTAGTAAAATATCATTAAAAAGTCTTTTTCAGGATGTTAAGACATTTTCTCATTCATTCAGCATAAATGACAAACTACAGCCCAGGGCCAACTGCCTATTTTTGTAAATAGTTTGATTGGTGCCCAGCCACACCTGTGCATTTGTGCATAACAATGAGGTTGAATAGTTGCAACCTTGACTATCTGACCCCAAAGCCTAAAATGTTTGCTACAAATTCTGTTGTTTTTGTTGTACCCAGCCTAAAATACTTCTAGAACCAAGAGAGTAAAGTCACTGTGGATTTACAGTTTGTTAGCACAATAGGCCTGACCTTAATTACAAATAATGTCTTACATATTTGTTGTGCTCTACTGTTCACAAATTATATCCACATGACTTACAGCACATGAGTCACAGAACAACCTGTTTCCATTTTATAGATAAGGTAGTGTGTCTAGGGAGTGTGTGGGGGGAATATGCTGACTAGTATGCAAGAGTCACACAATAAATAGAAAAACAAAAACCAGACCTTTTATTCTTACTCAGTATTTTTCTATTACATTATTTTTCTACTGCTTTCTCACAGTATAAATAGCATTTGTGCTGAATCAGAAGTATGCAGGGAAACTGATGGGTTTATTTTAGTAGTTGTTAAAACAAGAATGTTGGTCATTTATTAAAGATATATTCAATATCGGGACGCCTGGGTGGCTCAGTCGTTAAGCCTCTGCCTTCAGCTCAGGTCATGATCCCAGGGTCCTGGAATCGAGTCCCACATCGGGCTCCCTGCTCGGCAGGAAGCCTGCTTCTCCCTCTCCCACTCCCCCTGCTTGTGTTCCTGCTCTCGTTGTCTCTCTCTGTCAAATAAATAAAATCTTAAAAAAAAAAAGATATATTCAATATCAATGCAAAGAACATTGCAATTTTTGTCAAAGCCTGTATGGTGAGAATGACCTCTAGGTGGAGGTAATAGACCGTATTGTGAATTAACGTTCTTCAGAGTTCCCGTCAACTTGAGATGGTTCACAAAATAAAATTTTAAATTACGTGTTTAAAGATGAACAGCATAAAAGAACAAAAACCCACAGACACACAGACATAAGTGGAACTGATTGCCAGAAAAGAAGTGATGATCCTTTGAGAAAAAGTGGTCAGATGAATTTTGAACTTAGGGTATGTAGGAAGATAGACAATATTTTAGACTTTAAAGAAACAGACTTAAAGGAGTGCCTGGGTGGCTCAGTTGGTTAAGCATCCGATTCTTGATCTCAGCTCAGAGAAAAAAAAAAGAAAGAAACAGACTTCAAAAAAGATTATGAAAAGCATTAAGACTGATTATTTATAAGGGAAATACTCATATTTCATATGATGGTATTCATAAGTCCTAGGGTTTTTTTTCCCCTTTTGTCCTCACTCAGAGTAGCTTGAAGAGAGTTTGCTGACAGAGCAGTGTCCATGTCTAACGCTGCGCACGAAGTCATTCTGATGCTGACGTTTAGCATCAGTAGATGATGGATCCCACCGCTCTAGAGCAGCGAACAAACGTTCTTTTATTTTGATTCCAGCACAGATATTTGGGTTGTTCTATAAATCTCTGGATTAGAAAGTTCAAATAGATCTGACAGATTTTTCTAAAAATGTGACATTTAGATTTGTTTTTTTATTTCTTTGCCAGCATGTAGAGTAGGGAAATTGAGCGAGTATATCTGGACTTAAGCAAGGCATTCATGTACGTTTACCAATAACATTCTTGTGGACAAGATGTAAAAATGTGGGCAAGCCTCTGGGTTAGCCACATAGAGAGAAGGGTTCAAGCCTCAGCTATTCAACAGAATAACTGTTGGCAACATCATTGTCAAGCTGGAGGTGATTCTGGGGTTTCAGATCTGTATCTTAGACACTAGAGTGTTCCGTGATTTTGTCAGTGGGTAAATATATAATAGATACGTTTATAAAAGTTGCAAGTAACAGAGAACTAAGAGGAAGAGGATGTATGACGAATGACAATAGTAATTCAAAAGATTTTCACATGTGTGAATTAATAGGGGTAAATGTGGAAGGAGGGATGGAGAGAAAAGTGTCAACATTTAACTTAGGGAAAAACAGACAAGAATTTGAATAAAGCATGGAGTTTAGTTAATAATAATATATCAATATTGGTACATTGTAAAAATTATGTATCAGTATTGTTTGACAGTGTCGGTACCCTTGTGATAAATGTACTCTAGTAATGTAAGATGTAAAGAGTAGAGAAAACCCAATATGGGTATATGGGAACTCTCTGTACCATCTTTGCAATCTCAGACTATTTTAAAATAAAAGCTTATTTTTTTAAAAAGCGACCTAAGGATGTAAGTCCAAATGCGTCGGAAAATGATAATGCCCATAAACAAAAATGGGAGAAGTTGGGGAAGTAGTTGCATGGAATTTTGCTCTACTTTCTGGAACTCCCCAGGAGGAATGATAGAACAAGATGACAGAGAGCATTTCAAAAGAACATGGTGAGGCTGGAGGTGACAATAGCAGCTTTACAAGGAAACTCATGAGTCTTTTTCCAGTAATCTTTTCCTACATGCTCGATCTCTGGTGGGTGCAGAGATGTATGTGTAATGTAGTCTGATTATGGAATTTGTGAGTAGTAGTATCTCTTAATCTAGTTAAGTTCTCAGATCAATTTTGATAGGCTGATTTAGTCACCATTCATGTTTCTACTGTAGCAGATTTGGTTAATTATATAGAAACTGAAAATTCAGAGGTCAAACAAGTCATAACTGAAAAGTGACTATTTTATTGGTTGCCGTAAGTTGTGTGAATTATGTGATCTTTTGTGTTCAGGAAGGGTCTTACTGTTCCAAATTAAGAAAATCGTTGACTTCATTTTTGTGCTTGAAAGATGCTTATCCACAGAAATGATTGAGATAAATATCCAAAATTACATCTTTCATTTCAGTCATGATAATGCAAGTAAAAATTAATACTCTTGAAATATTTAGGTAAATGAATATTTTGCCTCAGACAGAAACACTCTGAAATACTCTGGAGATTTTGCACAGATAGAAACATTCTGGATATAAAAAGTAATATATCCCCAGATTTTGGAGAGAGCAAATTGCTGAACAAATATTGCACCCAATTTATGTTAGATAATTATTGATGTAACTTTTGTATTCCCAGTGGGGGAAAAAAAGTAAACAATGGGATGCGCTATTCTAGTATGCAGTGTTTCCAAGGAAGGATTGAAGGTCATGAGGAATTTTTTGGAAAAGTGTATTCTGAAATTACCTTTGACATTGTTTTAGTCATGATATTTATTTTTGTTTTCTAATGACATTAAGGGAGGCTGTGAAATTTTTCTTTTTCTTTTTATTAAGGAGGAACAGGGATATGATGATACAATGTATTTTTCAATTTATTACTTGTGTGACTAGACTTTTTCAGAGAGCCTCTTTGTGACTTTGCTGTTGATGATGGTGATAGCAGAAGCTCATATTTCTTGGAACTCACTATGTGCCGGGTAGTAGTCTAAACAATTATGTGTTTTGGGTGTTTTGCCCTCACGACATACATATGAGATAGTTGGTGTTAGTCTCCCCAGTTATAGGTGAGGAAACTGGCTTCATGTTCATGTGAGGTATTTTTTATTTTTAGGGCACTTGCATCTATATGACTACTTCTCTCAAATATTAATGAATGCTTTAGAGATATTTTTAAAATGTTACATTTGGGGGCACCTGGGTGGCTCAGTCATTAAGCGTCTGCCTTCGGCTCAGGTCATGATCCCAGGGTCCTGGGATCGAGCCCAGCATCGGGCTCCCTGCTCGGCGGGAAGCCTGCTTCTCCCTCTCCCACTCCCCTTGCTTGTGTTCCCTCTCTCACTGTCTCTGTCTCAGACAAATAAATAAATAAAATCTTTTAAAAAAATAAAATAAAATATTACATTTGGTGGTATTTGATTAAAAGTTCACACGCTATCCACTGTTTTTACCCTTTTCAGGTATGCGGTTTTATGTGGCTATGTATCTGAGTTTGAGGGCTTACAAAACAAAATCAACTATGGACATCGCTTCAAGGTATTTCTTGATATTAAAAATATTTTAATGTAGCTATATGTTCCCTTAAAAGATATAAATCAAATTATTCAATGAATTAATCTTAAGGAATTTATCTTTTTTATTTAAATGAAGTGACAGTTTTTTCATCGTACTGCGCAAAAAAGAATGAAACTATTTGGGAGATCGAGGATTATTATTATTCTGGATCTTAAAAGAAGTCACATAGTAGATGAGTATTACTTTTTCAAAGACTGAGGATTAGTCTTTTGGTCGAACTCACCAATATCATCAACATGACTGGGACTAATTAGTTAACATTTCTTGCATATTGATTTAGTGGGAGGAATAGAATCCAATCTAAGGCTTAAACTTAACATGATAAGTGAATAAAATAAATAATGTACATGTACGTCATTTATAATGTGCCTCTAGCTTTGATAGCTCAATATAAATGGTCAGAGTTTGTCTTCCAGCTCCCTATAACCATCATAATAATGTCAGGGGAGTACATTCCTCCACCACCTAGCTCTGTTATTCTTTCCCCCATTATATCCCCATCATTTGATATTTGCAAACATGCTTCCTAATAGTAAGTATTAGCTAGGCAAGGAATGGGAAGACAAAAACGTCACTTGGATGTTTTCTATTTTTATAGTGACATTTGGCTTTAAATTATCCATAGTTTAATTAAATCATAGTCACAGTCTGGTTCTAGTTGTGAGCAGTCATTCCTGATAATTGAATTATTTGTAAGACTTACTTGTATTAGTGATAGGGATTGAGGAGGAGAACCAAACAACACTGTAAAGCCCCTTTGAACTTACTAGGCACACTTCCATGCAACACCACCTGAAATCTGAGTGATGGTATTTGTTTTGGATTTTTTTTTCAGGAACATCTAGATAAAGCAATCCAATTTTTACCTGAAGAACCCTTTTTGTATTACCTCAAAGGAAGATACTGTTATACTGTAAGTTGAATGTTTTGATCTATAAATCTTATTTAAATATACTATGATTATGGGATATATTTCCAGTGACTTATTCTTTAAGTGTTTTACCTAGTGCCTACTGTAAGGAAAATGATAAAATCAGTACATATTTTATGAGTTTATGATTGATTTGTTTATATACTGTGTTACATACAGTATATGATTACACACACACACACACACACACACACACACACACACACACATCTGTATTTTTCCCCTGACCGCTCTGTTTCCCCTGGCAGCAATCACATGTCCCCTTTGTGCTCTTAGTTGGTGATCAGCCACCTACCCACATGTGTACTACTCTTTGTCTTGTGAGAGGACTTTTTCAATTATCAGTGTGTTGAGCATAAATTATGTGCCCACTGTTCTTGTCTTCAAAGAACTGAATTTAGAAAGGCACATGAAACATACAGAAATAAATCAAGGCAGCTAGCGAGTCTAAGATCCAGTGTCTTAAATGACATTAGTTTATAGAGAATTAACAGAATGTGAAAATCTACCTTAAGAGATGCATGAAAAATTATGCTGAAGAGAAATGCTATTTCTGAATGAGAAAATTAGCATAAGCAAAAGAAGAAGCTTTTTAATGGAGGTTTGAGGATTAGGAATGGAGAAGGAAGCTCTTTTATTGAACACCTGCTATGTATCAAATGTGTGTCAAATCCTTAAAACATCCCTGTAAGCAGTTTTTATTATGCCAGTTTTAAATATTAAGAATCTGAGTCTTCATTAAGGTAGAAGACCCCTCAGGCTTCAAAACCATTGACCCAACCTCACATGAGTCTGGGGCTTAAATATACATTGTTTAGGCTTAAAAGAAAAAATCTGAAAAGACCACATCTATATGGAGGTTAAATAACATGCTACTAAACAGTGAATGGATCAACCAAGAAATCAAAGAAGAAATAAAAAAATACATGGAGACAAATGAAAATGAAAACACAATGATCCAAAATCTTTGAGACGCAGCAAAACTGATTCTAAGAGGAAGTGTATAGCAACACAGGCCTACCTCCAGAAGCAAGAAAACTCTCAAACAACTGAAGCTTACACCTAAAAGAGCTAGAAAAAAGAAGAACAAAACCCAAATACAGCAGAAGGAAGGAAATAATGATTAGAGCAGAAATAAAGGATATTGAGACTAAAAAAAAAAAAATAGAATGGATCAATGAAATCATGGATTGTTTCTTTGAACAGATAAACAAAATTGATAAATCTCTAGCCAGACTCATCCAAAAAAAAAAAAAAAGGACTCAAATAAACAAAATCAGAAACAAAAAGAGGAGAAATAACAGCTGACCCCACAGAAAGACAAAGAATTATAAGAGAATATTGTGAAAAATTATATGCCAACAAACTGGACAACCTAGAAGAGATGGATAAATTCCTAGAAACATAAAACTTACCGAAACTGAAACAGGAAGAAATAGAAAATTTGAACAGACCAATTACCAGCAATGAAATTGAATCAGTAATCAAAAAACTCCCAACAAAAAAGTCCAGATGTCTTCACAGGTGAATTCTATCATATATTTAAAGAAGAGCTAATACCTGTTCTTCTCAAACTTTTCTAAAAAATAGCATAGGAAGGAAAACTTCCCAGTTCGTTCTAATAGGTCAGCATTATCCTGATTCCAAAACCAGTTAAAGACACAACAACAAAAAAGAACTACAGGCCAATATCTCTGATGAACATAGATGCAAAAATCCTCAACAAAATATTAGCAAGGCTAATCCAACAATACATTCAAAAAATCATTCACCATGATCAATGGAATTTATTCCTGGAATGCAAGGTGGTTCAGTATTTGCAAATCAATCAGTGTGATACATCACATTATAAAGAGAAAGGATAAAAACCATATGATCATTTCAATAGATGCAGTAAAAGCATTTGACAGAGTACAACATCCATTCATGATAAAAACCCTCAACAAAGTTGGTTTAGAGGGAGCATACCTCAACATAATAAAGGCCTTATATGAAAAATCCACAGCTAATGTTTTATACTCAATGGTGAAAAACAGAGCTTTTCCCCTAAGATCAGGAACAAGACAGGGATGCCCATTCTCACTACCTTTATTCAACATAGTACTGTAAGTCCTAGTCACAGCAATCAGATAAGGGGAAGAAATAAAAGACTTCCAAATTGGTAAGGAAGAAGTAAAAAATTTCACTATTCACAGATGAGATGATACTATATATAGAAAACCCTAAGGACTCCACCAAAAAACTACTAAAACTCATAAATGAGTTGTATCATAGGATACAAAATTGTATCACAGGATACAAAATCCCCATGTACAGAAATCTGTTGCATTTCTAAAAAGCAGAAAGAGAAATTAAGAAAACAATCCCATTTATAATCATAAAAATAATAAAATACCTAAGAATAAACTTAACCAAAGAGGTAAAAAGACCTGTACTCTGGAAACTATAAAAAATTGATGAAAGAAATTAAAGATGACCCAAAGAAATAGGAAGACATTCCATGCTTATAGATTGAAAGAACAAATACTGTCAAACTGTCTATACTACCCAAAGCAATCTATAGACTTAATGCAATCCCTAGCAAAGCACCAACAGTATTTTTCACAAAACTAGAACAAACAATCCTAAAATTTGTATGGAACCACCCAAATAGCCAAAGCAATCTTGAAAAAGGAAAACAAAATTGGCAGTATCACAATTCCAGGTTTCAAGTTATATTACAAAGCTGTATTAATCAAAACAGTATGTTACTCACACAAAAAATAGATGCGTAGATCAATAGAACAGAATAGAAAGCCCAGAAGCAAACCCACAATTACTTGGTCAATTAATCTTCGACAAAGGAGACAAGAATATACAATGGGAAAAAGATAGTCTCTTCAACAAATGATATTGGGAAAACTGAACAGCTATATGCAAAAGAATGAAACTGGACCACTTTCTTACATCATATACCACAAAAACTCAAAATGGACTAAAGACCTAAATGTGAGGCCTGAAACCATAAAAATCCTAGCGGGGAGCACAGATAGTAATTTCTCTGACATTGGTCATAACAATATCTTTCTAGATGTGTCTCCTGAGGCAAAGAAAACAGAAGCAAAAATAAACTATTGGGTCTACATCAAAATAAAAAGTTTCTGCATAGGGAAGGAAACAACCAACAAAACTAAAAGACAATCTACTGAATGGGGAAGGTATTTGCAAATAACATATCCAATAAAGGGTTCATGTCTAAAATACATAAAGAACTGATACAACCCAACACTCAAAACCAAATAATCCAATTTAAAATGAGCAGAAGACATGAAAAGACATGTCTCCAAAGAAGAAATACAGATGGCCCGGGGCGCCTGGGTGGCTCAGTCATTAAGCATCTGCCTTCGGCTCAGGTAATGGTCCCGGAGCCCTGGGATCAAGCCCCACATTGGGCTCCCTGTGCGGTGAGGAGCCTGCTTCTCCCTCTCCCACTCCCCCTGCTTGTGCTCCTGTTCTCACTATCTCTCTGTCAAATAAGTAAATAAAATCTTAAAAAAAAGAAGAAGAAATACAGATGGACAACAGACACATTTGGAAAGATGCTCAACATCACTCATCATCAGGGAAATACAAATCAAAATCACAATGAGATATCTCATCTCTCATTGTGAGATATCTCACATCTATTAGAATGGCTAAAATCAAAAACACAAGAAATAACAAGTGTTGGCGAGGATGTAGAGAAGTAGGTGCCCTCATGCACTATTGGTGGGAATGCAAACTGGTGCAGACACTGTGAAGATAGTACAGAGGTCCCTCAAAAAATTAAAAATAGAACTACCCTATGATCCAGTAATTGCACTACTAAGTACCCAAAGAATACAAAAACTTTAATTCAAAGGGATACATGCACCTCAATGTTTATTGTAGTGTATTTTCAATAGCCAAATTATGGAAGCTACCTAAGTGTCCATCAATAGATGAATAAAGAAGTGGTATATTATACCACATAATGGAATATTTTTCAACCATAAAAAAGAATGAAATTTTGCTATTTGCAGCAACGTGGATGGACCTAGACTATAATGCTAAGTGAAATAAATCAGAGAAAGACAAATACCATATGATTTCACTCATAGGTGGAATTTAAGAAACAAAACAAAACAAATGAACAAGGGAACTAAAAAGAGACAAACCAAAAAGCAGACTCTTAACTACAGAGAATAAATAGATAGTTTTCAGAGGTGAGGTGGGTGAATTAGATGGAGGGGATGAAGAGTACACTTCTCTTGTAGGGCACTGAGTAATATATGGAATTGTTGAGTCACTATATCGTACACCTGAAAAGAATAAAACACTGTATGTTAACTATACTGGTATTAAAATGGGGGGAAAAGGAAGCAAAAAAATAAATGATAATATGAAATTTAATTTTGGTGGTTGCTGGTTAAAAAAATTTTCTCCTGGATTGTAAATATGTATACTGGGCCCTCACTCTATACTCCCTCTGGGTTAAGGATCCTTCTTCTATTTACACTTCTGAGATGCTGTGTTCTGGGTAAGGTTGGCAGGAAGGAAGCAAAGTTGGGGTCTCCTCCACTCTGTGCAAAGAAACTCTGTGCAAAGAAATACTGTGTGGTCATCTCAGAATCTTGAATCACATAAACAAACAGGATCAGTATTATTCCCCATCCCTTTCTGTGATTGAACACAAATCTTATCATGAGTATTTCAAATTGATTTGGTAATCAGTGCTTTTAGAGCTCATAGTTTGTTAGAACTATAAAAAAGGGAAGGTAAAATAATACCATAAAGATGATCTCTGTCATGTATGTTATATATGGATATGTTTATATTTATATATTCTATGCATATACATACATATACACCTACACACACACACACGTCTAATTGAGGAGAGATGATTCTTTCAAAAGGTGATGTCGCCTCCATGTTTGCAGGTCTCGAAACTGAGCTGGATTGAGAAAAAAATGGCTGCTACTCTGTTTGGAAAAATACCATCCTCAACTGTAGAAGAAGCTTTGCAAAATTTCCTTAAGGTATATTTTGTCTCTCTGTTATTTTAGTATCTAACTGGCTACTACCTGCACCAATCCCTCCTACCCTTCTCCGTGTGTAGATCTCGAATGGAAGCCCTGGGTTGAATCCTAGTTTTGGCGTGTCCAGACTGCTTCCCAGAGCAACTGGTTATGCCCTAGCTCCTAGGTGCACAGCCCTTGCTACCAAATCCAAGAGCAGCCCTCCAGGTCGTGTGAGTATGTGCAAAAGCATTCATGCCCTGATTATTAGACTTGTTCCCCAATACTCCCAATTAGCCTAATATAGAAGCAGTTTGATCTTGAAGAACTAAAAGATAGCAAAAGGGAGAGTTATATTTTTTTTTTTTTAAGATTTTTATCTATTTGACAGAGAAGAGACAGCAAGAAAGGAAACACAAGCAGGGGGAGTGGGAGAGGGAGAAGCAGGCTTCCCACGGAGCAGGGAGCCCGATGCGGGGCTCAATCCCAGGACCCTGGGATCATGACCTGAGCCCAAGGCAGCCGCTTAACGACTGAGCCACCCAGGCACCCCGGGAAAGTTATATTTTAAAAGCCATTCCATAAGTTGCAGATGGTTCTATGGAACATGGGGCATCAGACCAAACCAGTATTTTCATTCCTGTCTTAAAATGTATAATCGCTAGGCTAATAAAACTCTAAACAGTAATAATGTGTATGTGCATATAATCAACTTCCTGGTGGGCTAATCCCTTTATCTTTCTCTGCAAGCAATTATAGAATCTTATAGACACTAAGATGTCTTTTTTGTAATGCTATAGACAAAATCAGGCTCTAAACTGTATTGTCCAACATATTATACATGCTCATACTTTTTTGTTGTATCTTAGGGTTTGATTTTGTAGAACTGAGAGGGAATTTAAAGAACATATATTCTAAGAGTGGAAATAGGTTTCATTGCACTTTCCATTTCTGAACGATTGAATGGTTAGTGGCTACCTACAATGCCCTGTGGAAAAAATAATTGTTCTGAGATCAAGCATGAGCCCAATGGAAAAGATTGCACGGTATAAAAGCACAGGGGCCAGACGTGTCTTATTTTTTATTTAACGTGATCTTTTTTATTTTATAAAAAGGAAATCAAGACCTCAGGAACTTAATTTTTTCTAGTGTCACACAACAGCTGACCGAAGATATGCAAGTAGTCTAAGACTGTATCATCACCATTTCTTCACCTTTTATCTACCACTGAGAATTAGTTCTTTTATTTTACATTTTATAAGAATATAGATCATGGTATATTTAAGATAGTTCATAGATGGTGCTAAGCTAATTACGAAAAATGTCATTTGGACTTGAAACTCATTTCTTCATAGTATCAGTTATAAATGGGAGCTCAGGTTTTCAGGATGTTACACAGAAGTTCAGAAGCACAGAAGGTGCTAATGTACCTGAAATATTAGCCAGATAAAATAAAAAATTATCAGAGGCCCAATATTGTAGAGGTAAGGATCGCAACCGCTAGGACCAGACCACCTGGTTAAATCTCAGTTCTACTGCTTACCAACTGATTAATGTTGGACAAGTTTCTTTTTTTTTTTAATTTTATTTTATTATGTTATGTTAATAACACCCGGTGCTCCATTCAGTACATGCCCTCCTTAATACCCATCACCAGGCTAACCCATCCCCCCACCCCCACCCCTCTAAAACCCTCGTTTATTTCTCAGAATCCATAGTCTCTCATAGTTCGTCTCCCCCTCTGGTTTCCCCCCCTTCATTTTTCCCTTCCTACTATCTTCTTTTTTTTTTTTTAAACATATAATGTATCATTTGTTTCAGAGGTACAGGTCTGTGATTCATCAGTCTTTACACAATTCACAGCGCTCACCATAGCACATACCCTCCCCAATGTCCATCACCCAGCCACCCCATCCCTCCCATCCCCCCACCAATCTAGTAACCC
Organism: Eumetopias jubatus; assembly: GCF_037043125.1. NCBI lineage: Eukaryota > Metazoa > Chordata > Mammalia > Carnivora > Otariidae > Eumetopias > Eumetopias jubatus. The sequence continues at coordinate 31,390,013 of NW_028274815.1, forward strand.
AGTTTGTTTCCTGAGATTAAGAATTCCTCATATTAGTGAGATCATACGATACTTGTCTTTCTCTGATTGACTTGTTTTGCTTAGCATAACACCCTCTAGTTCCGTCCACGTCATTGCAAATGGCAAGATTTCGGGGCTTTTTGATGGCTGCATAATATTCCATTGTATATATATACCACATCTTCTTTATCCATTCATCTGTTGATGGACATCTTGACCCTTTCCATAGGTTGGATATTGTGGACATTGCTGCTATAAACATTGGGGTGCACGTACCCCTTCAGATCACTACATTTGTATCTTTGGGGTAAATACCCAGTAGAGCAATTGCCAGGTCATAGGGTAGCTCTATTTTCAACTTTTTGAGGAACCTCCATATTGTTTTCCAGAGTGGCTGCACCAGCTTGCATTCCCACCAACAGTGTAGGAGGGTTCCCCTTTCTCTGCATCCTCGCCAACATCTGTCATTTCCTGACTTGTTAATTTTAGCCATTCTGACTGGTGTGAGGTGGTATCTCATTGAGGTTTTGATTTAGATTTTTCTGATGCCGAGCAATGTTAATCACTTTTTCATGTGTCTGTTGGCCATTTGGATGTCTTCTTTGCAGAAATGTGTGTTCCTATCTTCTGCCCATTTCTTGATTGGATTATTTGTTCTTTGGGTGTTGAGTTCGATAAGTTCTTTATAGATTTTGGATAGTAGCCCTTTATCTGATATGTCATTTGCAAATATCTTCTCCCATTCTGTTGGTTGTCTTTTGGTTTTGTGGACTGTTTCCTTTGCTGTGCAAAAGCTTTTTATCTTGATGAAGTCCCAGTAGTTCATTTTTGCCCTTGCTTCCCTTGCCTTTGGTGATATGTCTAGGAAGAAGTTGCTGCGGCTGAGGTCGAAGAGGTTGCTGCCTGTGTTCTCCTCAAGGATTTAGATGGATTCCTGTCTCACGTTTAGGTGTTTCATCCATTTTGAGTCTATTCTTGTGTGTGGTGTAAGGAAATGGTCCATTTTCATTCTTCTGCATGTGACTGTCCAATTTTCCCAACACCATTTGTTGAAGAGACTGTCTTTTTTCCATTGGACATTCTTTCCTGCTTTGTCGAAGATTAGTTGACCATAGAGTTGAGGATCCATTTCTGGGCTCTCTATTCTGTTCCATTGATCTATGTGTCTGTTTTTGTGCCAGTACCATACTGTTTTGATGATTACAGCTTGGTAATAGAGCTTGAAGTCCGGAATTGTGATGCCACAAGCTTTGCTTTGCTTTTCTTTTTCAACATTCCTCTGGCTATTTGGGGTCTTTTCTGGTTCCATACAAACTTTAGGATTATTTGTTCCATTTCTTTGAAAAAAGTGGATGGTATTTTGATGGGGATTGCATTAAATGTGTAGATTGCTCTAGGTAGCATTGACATCTTCATGATATTTGTTCTTCCAATCCATGAGCATGGAATGTTTTTCCATTTCTTTGTGTCTTCCTCAATTTCTTTCATGAGTATTCTATAGTTTCTGAGTACAGATTCTTTGCCTCTTTGGTTAGCTTTATTCCTAGGTATCTTATGGTTTGGGGTGCAATTGTAAATGGGATTGACTCTAATTTCCCTTTCTTCTGTCTTGTTGTTGGTGTATAGAAATGCAACTGATTTCTGTGCATTGATTTGATATCCTGCCACTTTACTGAATTTCTGTATGAATTCTAGCAGTTTTGGGGTGGAGTCTTTTGGGTTTTCCGCATAAAGTATCATATCATCTGCAAAGAGTGAGAGTTTGACTTCTCCTTTGCTGATTCAGATGCCTTTTGTTTCTTTTTGTTGTCTGATTGCTGAGGCTAGGACTTCTAATACTATGTTGAATAGCAGTGGTGATAGTGGACATCCCTGCCGTGTTCCTGACCTTAGAGGGAAAGCTCTCAGTTTTTCCCCACTGAGAGTGATATTCGCTGTGGATTTTTCATAGATGGCTTTTATGATAATTGAGGTATATACCCTCTATCCCTACACTGTGAAGAGTTTTAATCAAGAAAGGATGCTGTACTTTGTCAAATGCTTTTTCTGCATCTATTGAGAGGATCATATGGTCCTTCTTCTTTCTTTTATTAATGTATCACATTGATTTGTGGATGTTGAACCAACCTTGCAGCCCAGGAATAAATCTCACTTGGTCATGGTGAATAATCCTTTTAATGTACTGTTGTATCCTATTGGCTAGTATTTTGGTGAGAATTTTCACATCCATGTTCATCAGGGATATTGGTCTGTAATTCTCCTTTTTGATGGGGTCTTTGTCTGGTTTGGGGATCAAGGTAATTCTGGCCTCATAAAATGAGTTTGGAAGTTTTCCTTCCATTTCTATTTTTTGGAACAGTTTCAGAAGAATAGGTATTAATTCTTCTTTAAATGTTGGTAGAATTCCCCTGGGAAGCCATCTGGCCCTGGGCTCTTGTTTATTGGGAGATTTTTGATGACTGCTTCAATTTCCTTAGTGGTTAGGGTCTGTTCAGGTTTTCTGTTTCTTCCTGGTTCAGTTTTGGCAGTTTATACATCTCTAGGAATGCATCCGTTTCTTCCAGATTATCTAATTGGCTGGCATATAGTTGCTCATAATATGTTCTTATAATTGTTTGTATTTCTTTGGTGTTGTTTGTGATCTCTCCTCTTTCATTCATGATTTTATTTATTTGGGTCGTTTCTCTTTTCTTTTTGATAAGCCTGGCCAGGGTTTTATCAATCTTGTTAATTCTTTCAAAGAACCAGCTCCTACTTGTGTTGATCTGTTCTACTGTTCTTTTGGTTTCTATTTCATTGATTTCTGCTCTGATCTTTATTATTTCTCTTCTCCTGCTGGGTTTAGGCTTTATTTGCTGTTCTCTCTCCAGCTCCTTTAGGTGTAGGGTTAGATTGTGTATTTGAGAGCTTTCTTGTTTCTTGAGAAACGCTTGTATTGCTATATACTTTCCTCTTAGGACCGCCTTTGCTGCATCCCAAAGATTTTGAACAGTTGTGTTTTCATTTTCATTTGTTTCCGTGAATTTTTTTAATTTTTCTTGAATTTCCTGGTTGACCCATTCATTCTTTAGTAGGATGCTCTTTAGCCTCCCTGTATCTGAGTTCTTTCCGACTTTCCTCTTGTGACTGAGTTCTAGTTTCAAAGCATTGTGGTCTGAAAATATGCAGGGAATGATTCCAATCTTTTGGTACCGGTCGAGACCTGATTTGTGACCTAGGGTGTGATCTATTCTGAAGAATGTTCCATGGGCACTAGAGAAGAATGTGTATTCTCTTGCTTTGGGATGGAATGTTCTGAATACATCTGTGAAGTCCATTTGGTCCAGTGTGTCATTTAAAGCCTTTATTTCCTTGTTGATCTTTTGCTTAGATGATCTGTCCATTTCAGTGAGGGGGGGGTGTTAAAGCATTGGACAAGTTTCTTAACCTCTCTCTCTCAATTTAATCAATGACATGGAGATAATAGTACCTGACTCATAGTGTTGTCAAGATTCAATAAGTTAATACAAGGAAATTGCTTAGTGAGTGCCCAGCACCTGGTAAGCTCAGTAAAAGCTCACAGAATTTTAACTCCATTAAATTGTAAACACGCTGGCAAACCATCTTGGGGACCTCATCATTCAGTCATAACTTAGATTCTGTCTGAAAATGCATTTTGTGGTGTTTGTTGAGGGAGTGTGAAGGCATCAAGAAAGCCTCCCCCTGTACTGGCTGCCACAGCTAAGAGTCCTGAGGAGCCCAGGGTGCTAAAGGTGAAGGCTGGGGAGTATGTAAGAAAACTGGGAGGTGGAGGGGAAGGAACTTGGCTCCCACACCCAAGGGGAGTCTGCAACCCTTGGTCCCAGCTGGAGGTTGTGGTTTTGGACCTCAGACTCCTGTCCCCAACTCTTTCCCTCCAAAGAGGGCTCACAGGGGCCAGGAATGTGTCCCCAGGCCATCCAGCTCAGTTCTGTAGTGATCCGGAGCACTGGCTTTAGAATCAGTTTGAGACCTGAGCCTTTTCCTGTCTATATGACCTAGCCATGTTTCTTTATTTCTCCTAATCCTAAATTCTTCATCTGTAAAGCAGGCATAATAATACCTACTTTATATGGTTTTTGTGAAAATACATAAAATAATACATGTAATTTTCTTAGCCCAGAGCCTAGCACATTAAGTACTCTAACTAAAAGTAAATGTTAGCTGCTATTATTTTGCTCTTAGAACTGGTGAAATCTGATCCTCCACAGCATCACAGCATCTAGGGAGGTGGTTTTAGACCAGGAGTCATCTGTGAATCCCCTGTGGGAATTCTTTCAAACTATTGCATGCTTCCCACCTCATCCAAAATTCTGGCATGATTCCCTCCAGCAGTGGTTCTCAACTTTGGGTATTCATTAGCATCATCTGGAGAGCTTTAAAAAAATGCCAGCCCTGGCCACCACCCAGACTAATTATTTCAGAATCTTTGAATATATTAAGGTATAGTTTATATACAATAAAATGCACCCATTTTAAGTATACAGTTCACTGAAGTTGGACAAATTTATATACTCATGTAAGAGTTTTTAAGATATAGAACATTCCAGCACCCTCAAGAGTTATCTTTGCCCCTTTGCTGTCAATTTCCTTCCCTCTGCCCCCGGCAACCGCTGATCTGCTTTCTGTCACTATAGATTAGTTTAGCGTATTCTATAATTTTGTATAAATGGAATCATAGAGCTTGTATTTTATGTCTATCTGGCTTCCTTTGCTCAATGCAGTGTTTTGAGATTCACTCATTTTATTGGTGTATCAGCAGTTCCTTTTTATTGCCTAGTAATATTCCATTTCGTGGCTCTACCACAGTCTGCTTATGCATTTGCCTATTGGTAGACATTAGAGTTGTGTCCAGTGGGCTCTTGGGGCTATTATGAATAAAGCTTCTATGAACATTCACATGCAAGCTTTCATGTAGACATGTTGTAAATTTTCTTTGGTAAGTTACCTGGGAATGGACTTGGGTCATAAGGGAAGTATTTTAAAAGCTTGATCAGCATTTTTAAAGCTCTCAAAGCTCTTCCTGTGCAGCCCATGGCATGGTTGAGAGCCCAGTGCCTTGAGTGTGTGTAGTAGGATAAGAGTTGTAGCAATGTTGGGGGATCGGTGGCCCTGGTGTCCCCCTGCTGTTTGCAACATATGATCCCAGGATCCCCCTTAGTGGTTTTACCACCTGCAGAGCCTTCATCTGTGTCCTGATATGATGGAGGGCTGCTGCTTGAGGTTATGAGATGTTCTTAAAATAATCCTAGTTTATTCAGTAATGTTTATTAAGCACATACCTGGTAACACAGTGTCAAATGTAGGGAATAGAGAAATGATCAACACAGCTCCTGCCTCCAGGGAACTTGTACAGCCAGGACCAAGTTAACAACTACAATATTCTCCACCTTGTATTATTATAGAGTGTTCTAAGAGCCTAGCTAGAAACTGCTGCCTAACTAGAACATCCTACTGAGCAACACTACCTTCCTTGTAATTCAAGTAAGGCCTTTGGTAAAAAGTCAGAATCTGCTTCATTTTAGGAAGTTGGTATTATTAGTAGCCTATGTTCCTTTGGCCTTCTTTTTTTTAACCATGAAAACAAAAGGAGATGTTCTAATTTATAGTTATTATAGTTAATTAAACATAAGTGCTAAGGTGTGTATGCAGAATTAAAATGCCAACTTTAAAAAAATAAGAGGCTGCTTGTGCTCATATGTTGGAGCAAGTTTTCCAGACAGGATCTGAAAAGAGCTGGGCAACTGTTGGACATAGAAGAAGGTACAATTGAACAAAGTTTAATTGAGGTCTTCCTTATTAGAGTGATTTGAGAAATGCACTTAGTAGACTCAAAGAGTTAAGATGGAAATAACTGGACAAGAGAGAAGCAACAGAACCAGAATCCATCAGCACTGTGGATGGCTCTCTAGGCTTTTCAAGGTCTGGCTAGGACTGGACTTGACAATGTCCTTCCATTTGTTGACAGCCTTACAGTCTCAGTAACAGGTTCTTGGCCAGATCCACACACCGTTCATCTATTTGGTCCTAAAGAGTTACACCCAGTCTGGCTCCCCAGCCCAAGAGACTTTCTTCTCCTCCTCCTAGGACCCTTGCCTTTGGATTTTATAGAGAGTAAATGTCCTTTACCAACGATGTGCACTGCTCAGCACAGGAGTGCCTAGGTCTTAGATTTCCCTCCATTAGTATCCGTCTTTAAAATGTATGTATCCTTTTACTCAGCAATTCAATTTCTAGGAATCTCTTCTATAGACATAATCACACATGTGCAGAAGCATATAGGAGCAAATATATTCATTAGCCATTATTAGAGTAAAAAAATGTCTAATAGAGAATTCTTAATTTAATTATGGCATATGTGCAGTATGAAATATCGCTCTTAAGAACAATGAGGTAGATCTGTGTATGCTAACACAAAAATGTATCTGTGATATGTTGTGGGAAAAAAGTGTTGGACCAATAATGTAGAAATGGTCCCATATTAATTTTTTTTCAAAAACGAATTTTTTTTATTTGTGTGTACTTGTTATAGGTCTGGTGGGATGCATGTCAAACTGTTGATAGTGCTTACCCCTGAGAATGATATTAGAACAAAGAAACTTACACTTTTTATTTTTGGAAATGTCCGTATTATTTGTATCTTGTAAAATAGGCATATCTTTGTAAATTTTTTAAAGTAACCTTCTTCTCTTGGGTTCTGCATCTCTCTGGGTTGGATTCCAGGGTCAGACTGGGAGCTTATATTTGCATAGGCCCTTACAACTGCAGAAGATGTCTCTGACTGAAGACTGACTTAGGTTCTAAGAAGTGCTTTCTAGTAGCAATGCCAGAAGCCTGAAAAAAATTCTTATTCACCAGAGATATGAAAGGGAACTGATGCGTAAGAGTTTAGTAGATGAGGAGTAAAGTGCCTGCATAATACCCACTTATTAAAATCTGCAAATAGGTCTGCTACTTGGACTGGTTGTTTCACGGGTCAGTATTTGCTTTAAAAACACTTGATGCAATGGACTTCGGATATGATTCAATTCACAGGATGTGTTGAAATCCTAAGAAATCAAATATTAATGCAGTGGAGGCTGCTTGTCATGGGATACCAGTCAACTTCTCCTCATTTCCTAAATAGATTGTGAATTGGATAGGACTTGTCCTGGGAGACTGTATCACCAATTGTTTTTGTTCTTGAAAGGAAAAAAAAGAGAAAGGATAGGTTGTATAAAGGAATCACAAAATCTCAAAGCATCGCATTGTTTCATAAGCTTTATGAACATAATAACAACTTGATTTTAATGGATAATCTCAAAAGCTCTATTTCCACTCAGAGGATACTTGAAGTGATAAAATGATTCTGATGTAACACAACCTAAATTTTTAGGACAATTTGGTTAGTATTTGATTTATTGAAATATGTCCTCTTTATTGGTGATGGTGGTGGTTGTTTTAATATTGTCCCATTATTCTCTTTTCTGTTTTCTCTTAAAATCAGGTTGAAGAACTACACCCTGGTTTTTCTAAGTCCAATTACTTGTTCTTGGCCAAGGTGAGGAAGACCACTGTTTTGGGGTTTTTTTTTTAATATTTATTGAGGCGCCTGGGTGGCTCAGATGGTGGAGCACCTACCTTCGGTTCAGGTCGTGATATCCAGGTCTTGGGATTGAGCCCCAAGTCAGGCTCCCAGCTTAGCGGGGAGCCTGCTTCTCCCTCTCCTTCTGCCTCTCCCCCTGCTTGTATGCTCCCTCTGTCTCTGTCTCTCTCTCAAATGAATAAATAAAATCTTTAAAAATATATATATTTTATTTATTTGTTTATTGAGAGAAAGAGAGAGAGAGTGCAAGCGGAGTGAGGGGCAGAGGGAGAGAAAGAATCTCAAGCCGACTCTGCACTGAGCGGGGAGCCCGACTTGGGGCCCAATCCCATGACCCTGAGATCATGATTTGAGCCAAAACCAAGAGTCAGATGGTTAACCAACTGAGCCACCCAGGCGCCCCAGGAAGACCACTCTTTTAAGATCACTTTGAGTCCATTACATAAAAATGTGCTTGCCTTTCATATTGACTATTTTTCATTTCTAGTGTTACATCGATCTTGAACAAACAGATGACGCTATGAAGTTTTGTAATTTGGCCGTGTTGCTTCCTTGTGTTACCAAAGAGGTAAGTCCCAACAGTGACAATGAGGGCTGTTATTTTATTAGTCCTTTTCTGGCTTCAAAGATAGCTTAGAAACATCTGGATTTTTCTTCCATACTAAAACTTTGGATTTAACATGTAGTATGAAGTTTTTAAAATTGCTGCAGGTAACCCTTCACCAGCAGACTCCCTGTATCTTTCAGGGACACACAAATCATGGGCTAGTGGTTAAAACATCCTAATGCCTGTTAAGGGATCAGGCTAAGCCCCAGAGGGAAGGAAGGAGGACAGCCTAATTCTGGGGAGCCGATGACGATGAAGCTGTGATAGGCAGCAGACAAGTAGGCAAGCTGTCCACCTTGGAGCGAGAGGACCGTCCACATGGCTGCCATCTTCAGGCCTAGCTCACAGCAGGGGAGGGCTCTCCTCTAGCAGGAAGAAGATTAAAAATAACGTATTAGCATTTTCTCAGTCTTTGAACACCTACCACTAATGAAGAAGAAACTATCGTATTGCTTCTTGCCCTTTTGTTCACTAATTCAGGGTTCTGGATGTACTCTGTTTTAGGAATTTCAGAGTTAACAGTCCAGCCTGTGTTCCTGTGAGCCATATATTGGTACTGTGGGAACAAAAGAAAATTAATAAATGTTTTCCTTCTCCCTTCTCATACCACCAAACATTATCATCCTCTGAATCACAGCTAAAAGAAATGCCTCAAGGGGCACCTAGGTGGCTCAGTCGGTTAAGCCTCCGACTCTTGATCTCAGCTCAGGTCTTGATCTCAGGGTCGTGAGTTCAAGCCCCACATTGGGCTCTGCACTGGGTATGGAGTCTACATTTAAACAAAAGAAAAAGAAAACAAATGCTGCCTCAGAAATAAGCATCCCTCTTCTTCTCTGTTGGAGCCACACTGGCTCTGATGTTTGTGATCTCAAATATAAGCATGTAAGGCATGCCCACAGCCCTCTATAGCCTAGAATATAAGTTATATATCCAAATAACTATAGCTCAGGGTGGAGAGCCTGAAGTGCTAAGAGAGGTACAAATAATTGGTTATGGAAATAGTGAAGATGGAAATTATTTTCACCTAGAAGAGATCAAGTAGCATCAGAGGTGGGTTTTGATGACGTGGAGGTGTGAGTGAAGCACACCACAGATCATGAACAAAGGCACGGGGGTGGAAAAGCGAAGATTTGTGTGCTTGGAGGGAAGGGGGTGTTCAGGACAGTCATGGGAAATATGGATGATGGAGAAGGGGAACAAGACCTTCCTGGAGCTTCAGGGTTCGGGGAGGCCCGCGTCTGCAGACAGGGCTGGCCAGCCTCCCCCGGGCCTTCCTAGCAACCGCCGGCAGTAGGTCTCGGATGGCTTCTAGGTTCGGGCTTTCCTATGAGGTCGGTTGTCCTTCTCCCTCAGGTTCCTTGGTGGGTTCTGTTGGTCAGTTCTGAGCACAATAGCACGGGCTCAGTAGCGGCACTTCCCCACAGAAGACACTTGATGTAATTTTGGGGGCAGAAAAACAGATATTGTCCCTCTGGCTGCCTGCTCCATATCGGTGATGGGGACCCTACCATCTTTCCCATCTCTCCTGAATGATGTCACTTAGGTTACATGCTGTCATCTTAAACTGAGTGTCTATGCCTTCTTATTAGAATTTACGATTAGACTGCAGTATGATAATGAAGTCTAATACCTGGTGTGACATGCAAATATTCGTGCATGAAATTTAGAGCTCTCGTACAAGGGCTAAATATCAATGACCCCCAAGGTTTGGCCCTTGGTCCCGCAGTCTCCCCTCTCCTCTCACCTTCCCTCCTCCCTACCCCACAAGCCTGTTGTCCGTGACGTCAAATGCTATCTCCCTGCCAGGAGTCCTCAAATTTGTATCTCTAGACCTCCCTTCTGAGCTCTAGACCTGATTGTCCACCTTCCCATGTGCCATCTCTACCTGGATGTTTTGCAGACATCTCAAACTTAACTTGTCACAGGCCTTTGGATCTGTTCCTCTCCATCTTCTCATCTACTAAACAGCACGTTCATTCATCAGTTAGGAACGCTGGGAATCATCCTTGACCCCTCCTTCTACCTCAGCCCCCACCCCAGACACCCACCCAGCCCCCAAGTTCTCAGGATTCCTCTTCTAAAACATGCCATGAGCCACCCAACAGCCCTCTCGTTCCACTGCCGCCACTCCAAACAGGAAACCACCCGAGTTCACCCAAACTGCGCTGTGGGAGCCTCCCGCTGGTCCCACCACTTTCTTCCTCCCTCCGGGTCATTCTTGGCTCTCCATAGCAGCTGAGGCAACAGATTAAACAAACCTCAATCTGTTCCTTCCGTACTTGGAAGTCCTAAATGTGTAGCATGTCCTTCACGGCTCTGATGCATGTTCTCCACTCTCCTCACCTCTGCACCATGCTCTTCCCTGCCTCACACCATCGGGCCCTGTTGTTGCCTCTTCCAGAAACACTCCCACCCAAACCCTCCACCCCCTTCACCACCTTTATTCCCACTCACCCTTTAAGCCTCACCACAAATGTCATTTCCTTAGGAAAGACTTCCTTGACGCTCCCAGGCAAGAAAGTACTTTGTGCTTTTCCTTCAAGTCATTGAGCAGGGCTGTGGTTGCCTTGTTATGTGTGTGATTGTTCCACAAGAGTCTCGGCTAGGTGGGTCTCGTCCACGCCTCTATTCCTAGTGCCAGGTGCCATGCCTGGCATATAATAAGCACTCGTGAGTCCTGGTAGGAAGAATCAGAAGACTAATAGCACGCAAATAAAACTGCTAGTGCTAATAGTGCTAATAAGTAGGACTGGACATGAATGTAACTAAGAGAGCTGGGCCCTATGGAAATACTTATATAATAAGCAAAATAGCATTAATAAATATTTCCCATGTTACTTTTTTTTTTTTCCCAGTGATGTTTCCATTTGTATTTTCTAGGTTTGGTTTTGTTTTGTTTTTTTCAAGGAGTTAAATGTACTGTCAGGAATATCTCCATTTCTTTTTCAATTAGCAAATAAGCTGAGGAGAGTTATCTGTAGTACCCCTTATCTCTGTAAGGTTTTCCTGATGGAAATATACCCCATTAGTGATTCTGCTGACCCGTCTATTAATTTCCAAAATGTCCAGCATAGCCACTCATTACAGTGACGGCCACCGGGCCATCGGCGTGCTCTCCCTCACGTGAACTTGCCTGACCTGTGTGCTGCTTTCTCGTGGTGCTTGTAACCGCTTCCTGGCCATGTAGTCACTTGTGACCTGTCTTCCGTCCCTTTCAGGGAGCGCTAACTCATCACACTGCACTCAGTATTGGGAATGTCAGCCCTTGGGCTCTGGGGCCCAGATTCATGCATGTGAGCAGCTTTACATTCCCGGAACTTGAAACTACAGTATTTTATTATTCATGTGGACTTTTCTTGACCCCAGGGAGGTAATAGGTCCTGAGAAACATTCCATTTAAAAAAAAAACGGGATTTCTATGTCTAAGGCAGTGTGAGAATGCTTGATGAATGAAGTCATGACCACACAGCAGCCTAGGAGTTCTTTGCCTGGAGGAAGGGTCCAAGTGACTGACCTGGACTATGCTGCAAATGCGCCGTGCGCGAAGCAGCATATAGTATTGTGTGTTACAACGAGGGGTGCGCTAGTCTGGTAAAGGAACAGACTGTTTTTAAACAGCTGTAATATTTTGAAGTGACATTAATTGCTCTTGTAAGACAAAGTCTTATAGGACAGTAAATAAAATATATGAGAAACAACTCCAGGAAGAAGAGGACACCGGAAGCGCTCAAAATAAAGACGACTGTGTCCTGGCTCACAAGTTCTTGGAAGTTACCTGTTGTTTAAAATCCTGGGCTGTATCTCCATGCTGTTACATAGATTAAGAATCATCCCTCTTATTAGTCACCACTCTTAGCAATAAAATCCTAAGCCTGCTTTTAATTTTCTGTCTTAATTAAGACCTCGTATTTGATTTTCTTCATTAAGAGATTGGTTTTTCAGATAAGTTTAGATAAAATAGAATTAGTCTACAGATGTTCACCCTGCTTTCCTGTTATGGGAACACAACAGCTCAGAGTGATGAGTGGGTTACTTACTGAAACCCAGCAATGTTGTTCAGCATCCCATTTTTTAGCAATTCTGATTTACCTATTTATTTCTGGTTTGGATTTATTTCTTATAGATTAACTCATCTGTGCCATCCATGCCTGGAGAATTCATTCTTCCTGGTACATTTAAAAAGTAATAAGGCCACTAAAGGATGGACAGACTTTTCTCACTCTCTGTGAACAGACATTTTCATGAGCTGCTGGCCAGGGGTGCTACTCTGTTTACAACCCCCTATTTCTACTCTTTTGGGTCTTCTCTTATATTGATTGGCATTCCAAAACATATTATTCGTTAAGCTTTCTTGATATGTAATGGCCTTGGTTGTATTTTTTAAGTTGATCTTTAAAAACACCTTAAAGAAATTTCTTAGACCTCCTTTTAATAATTTTCTTAAAATAACTGATGACACAGCATCGGTTTGGAATCAGTCATTCTTAAGCAGTACCCAGTCTAGTCAAGTTGATGTTTGATAATCATTAGCCAAATGCCAGGAGTATAACAATGTAATATAAGTAAATCTCTCTCTTACTTATCCAAAGTCTTCAGCAGAGTATTGATATATTTTCCCATATGTGCTTCTTTCTTGTGGCACTTGTAATCTCTTCCTGGCATGATAGTTATTTGCGACATGTCTTCTGTCCCTTTCAGGGAGCTCTAAGCTCATCACACTGCACTTGTTATTGAGAGTATCAGCCCTTGGGCTCTGGGGCCTAGATTCATGCATGTGAACAACTTTACATTCCCGGAATTTGAAACTACAGTGTTTTACGGAGAGAAAGTGTGCTGTCTCAGCAGAAAGGTTTGGATAGTTTGAATCTGGGGAAGAAAGGAATAACCTGAACTCAGAACCATAACCCAAGTCCTCAGAAGATGACATTTACACAAATATGGCCAATATATTGAGTGCTTGAAACATAATGAAGACTTCAGAATTAATCAGATAGCTGTGCAGTTGACATGCTGTGAAGGAAGAAACTTATATGCAGGCGAGTATCACACCATGTGAGTATAACTCATGTGGCAAAGTCTTCAACTGGAGATTATCACTGAAGGGTCAGCATAGAATTCATATGTAGAAAAATGAATTGATGGATGGATGTAGGCAGACATTTAGCAGCCTCTTCTCTCCTCCTTAGTAGCAGAGATTTCACACTGGAGAGGAGCTCTTTTGAATATAATGAGAATGGGGAAATAGCCACAGCTCAACTGACTCAGTCTGTGGTAGTGGAGAGAATCCCTACAAATGTAACGAATGTGGCAAACTCTTCAGCCAGAAAGCTAACTTTTGTTTATTTGAGAGAATTCACACAGAAGAACCCTTTGCCTGTAATCAGTGTGGAAATGCCTCCAGTAACAACTTATCCTTTAAACAGCATGAGTGAATTCACACTGCAGAGAAACTATATGAATGTCATCTATGTGGTAAAGCCCTTAGCTGATGCTCTAACCTTAGCCATCATGAGAACACACACTGGAGAGAAACCCTATACATTAATGAATGTAGAAGAACCTTCAGCCTCAGCTTTAACCTTTACACAAGAGTTCCCACAGGGGAGGCACCCTACAGCCTTCAGCCAAAGCTCAAGCCTTGGAAGGCACAGAACACTGAGCAAAACAAGAAGGAGAACAGCAAGTCTTTACTAGGAGGAGGAAGCCATTTGAGAAATACCAGATAATTCTAGTTAGAGAAGCAATCCAATGAAATAAATAGGAGAAACCCTTTCGTCACAGAGTAACATTCCAGGACATGTGAGGTTTCTCACTGTATTAAACACTCTCAGTGTCATGAATGAAGGAGAGTCTTCAGTGACCAGGCATACCTTAGTCAGCCTTCAAGTTCTCACACTGGGGAGTCCCTCAGGCTTCAAGTCCAAGTAGAAATGCCTTTATCTGCAGCTTATTTAAGAAAACTCAGACTGGAGAACAAAACTATCAAGAACCCTTAGAATACAATTCAACATAGAATTTAGACTTTTGGCAAATGACATGGCACTGAAAATAATGTAGTGTAAAAATGCAGAACTGTAATGCATTCTTGGAAATGTAGAATGCAGAATTTGGTAAAATGTAATAGGCAGTAAGATCATCCCTCCTGAGTGGATTAATAAAAGTTGTTGATTAAAAATCTGATACATTGGTCTTTGTCTTCAAAAAATCATGAAACGTTATGCTGAGTAATCAGGCCATTTTCCCTTTGTTACGTCACTGCTGAAAGTTGATCAGTTTCTGTTCTTTATGCAGCTCCAAAAGTATTTGCAAAGACTGTTCAATCAGAAAACAACTTTTAATGTAACTGAAAAATGTAGAACACAAAATAATGTGTTCTAATGATTATATTAGTGTTGAAATATGTATCTACATGGCAAAGGTGAATGGAAACATGGACAAATACACACTATGTGATTCAGATATCTCAGGTGATACTGATGTGAGTGGTATACATGCCCTACTTTATAAGACACTAAAAACAAACAAGGGCTTGAAATTGAAAAATATGCCTAAAAGCATTGAATCAAATGTATAATATGGCTGAAATGTTGAGTCCTAGAGGGAGAAAAGAGGTTGAAAGCCTTGTATACCTTTTTCTTAAAGGCAAGGGGAAACTCTTACAGGGTCTTAAGCAACAAGTAACACAATGAGATTTGGGGGAGGGCACACTAGCTACCGTGTGGAGACTGACGTGGCTTGGAGGGGAGAATTGGAAGAAGGAGTACCATTTAGGTAACTCCTGCAATAACACAGACATGAGCCAGTGACCCGGACTAAGATGATGGCAGTGAGGAGAGCACAGATTTAACAGATTTGTGGGTGGTAGTCTCTACAAGACTTAGACATTGAATTTCCAGGAGATAAAGGACTCAAGAATGAGATCTCGGTTTCCGGCTTTAGAAACTGACCAGGATAGAGGAAGGTACCCTTTAAGGATCCAGGGAACGTTGGAGAACCAGATTTGGTAGAGAAGGTGAGTTCAGTTATGGACCTTTTGGGTTTGTGTCTGTGAGGTTTTCCAATCCATAAAGTGACTGTATATTTGTCAAATAACTGATGTCTGAAGCCACAAGATGGCAGAGACCACCCAGTAAAGTGAGAGTATTCGAAAGCCAGCGGGGCAAGAATCAACTCTGAGAAACCCCAACAGAAGGGAAGGGGAGGAGGAAAAGGAAGCTCCAGTGATATGGAAAGAAGTGGCCACAGGAGACGGGGCCTCAGAAGCCAAAGGATGGTGGGAGCGGTCACCTTGGTCAGATACTCTGCAGGAGTCAGGACGGAGTGAGCTGAACTGAATGATGTCTGTGTTCTTGGTGATCTTCACCCAGACTGTTGTAGTGGAGCGAGAGAAGCAGAGACCGTGCAGAGCAGCAGAGGTGAGAAAATGCAGTCAGCGCCACGTCGGCGCCCTTCCAGGAATTTGGTGGGGAAGAGAGGAGAGAGATCAGGTGGCAGTTAAAGTGGTGCTGGAGTTGAAAAATCATGTTTTTTTTAGCTGGGAAATAGGGGAGCATATTTAAATGATGAGAAGGGGCCAGCAAAGAAGGCAGGGTTCGGGAAAGACTGGGGAGAGAGGAGATAATTGATAGAATAAGGTCCTGAGGAAGTCAGAAAGGGATCTAGAGCACGCCATAGTCCTCTTTTTTTTTTGTCGTGGGCTCGATAGAAAACTCGATGGGTTTGTAGACTTGTGGGTTCGTAGAGAACCAGGGCAGGTGCCACAGAGGGAGAAAGGGTTTTGATCTTTTGCTAAGAGGGTAGTTGGATGTAGAACCTAATGTGGGTAGAAAGTAAGTCAAAGCAGGAGAAAGCTGATAGAGAATAAGGAAAAAATCACTTAATAGACCTGTAGAAGTTGAAGAATTGGTGTGATTGGATAACTGACCCGAAAAGGTAGGCAGTTGTGTTCAGGGAGCAGGCTGCCTGTGTCAGAGGTGGAGCAGTTCCAGGTCATGACACAGCCCAGGGTGTGTTCACGGGGCGGGGCGGGGGGGGGGGGGGGGGTGCGGAAGGACATCGGAGCCGAGGAGACCAGCCCCTGGGACGTTGGGACCCACAGGCCGTGGGGACAAGGGTGTCTCCAGCAGTGACGGCAGACGGTGTGGAGAGAGACCCAGGTGCCGAAATCATAAAAAAATAAACGTAAAAGGAGAGTGATCAGGAGTTTAACAGCTAGAAGAAACGGTAGAGGGCCATTATCTTCTACCATTGGCTCCGACCCCTCCACCAGTAATAGCCCCCATCCTCTCCTCTTCCCCCCAAAATATATTCTCTCAGCAGATGCATTACCAGTTATGCAAAAGTGACTTCAAAAGAAGTCTACTAGCAGGAGTGCTAGGGAGCTCTGTAGAAACGTCTGAGAAAAAGGGGGAAAGTGGGAGGTTGAGTCGAGGAGAATTCAAAGGAGGGCAGTATTGGGGGGAATACCAACGAGGATTGATCGTGTAAAGGGTGTATATTTTGGATGATAACAGAGGAAAGCATAATTGGAGGTGGTGGTTTTAGCTGGCTTTTTGGGCTAAAAAGCTCTGCTAGTGCCCTCTGTGCATAAAAACATAAATAAATAGAATGCTTGGATGGAAGCCCTGGGAAAGAGGTGAAATGGGAGGCATGTGGTGTGAGTATGTGAGTGTGAGTGTGTGGGTGTGCACATTTGCTGCCAGTTGAATTGGGGTGGAGGTTAGATGAACTCTTCTTTGTGGTGCGTGAGTATAAATATTGCTATACTGTGATCTTAATTTTGAATCTTTCATTATGGCTTATGCATTTTCATTACTTTAGGCATCTAATTGAAATAACTCTCTCATTGATGTCATTATTCTGTAAGAAATTGATTCCTAGAAATTGATTGATGGGAAATGTAACTGTACATTCTAGCATCAAGCCACTAATAGTAGGCATCATCCATCTCGGGACTTCTAGGTGCCAGGCACTCAGCTGGCCATGGGGTTACAAAGACAAACATGGATTACAGCTTATTTTTTATAAGTTCTTTTAAATAACACATTAGTACCCTAAATTCATTAATCACATTTTCTCACAACCTTCAAAAAATATTGATTTGATAGAAGTAGACATCCTACTGACCAGACACTACATTATGATTAAAACTATTGAAGAACTTCCAGGTTTAAAAAAAAAAAATCTAATAGCTACTTCCAAATATTACTTTGTTCATTTTTCCTCATCTGTTTATTTTCATTTGTTGCATCCCTTAAATTCTTTCTGATTAGGTGCTTAATACATATTTGGGGTTTTTTTTAAGATTTTATTTATTTGAGAGAGAGAGAAAGAGCACGAGCAGGTGGGAAAGGCAGAGGGAGAAAGATTCCCTGCTGAGCGTGGAGTCCGATGGAAGACTCCATCCCAGGACCCGAGATCATGACCTGAGCTTAACCAGCTGAGCCACCCAGGCACCTCTCAATAAATGTTTGTTAAATGCAAAAGTGTAGAGGAGTACCCTGCCATCTGAATTTATCGCCACAGTTTCTAACCACCACACTTGTTTTAAAGAAATTACGATACACGTGCAGTACTAGAGAAAAAAATTACATGGTTTTTCATCTTAAACTACTTGATAAAGTCAATAATGAAAGGTACATTTGCTAGTCTGGATCATGCAGTGGAATCTCAGATTTCTTCAAATCCTGCTGCTAGGGCTGGGACTTCTTCCACATGGTACAGTTGAAGAAGAAAATAGTGTTCACCATTAACACGCTAGTGAGATCAAGCGTGTCTGCTTACACGAAAGGCTCTCTTCTCCCTGTCTTCCCACCACTCTAGACCTGGTGAGGGAAACCTTGGAAATAGCTCTCCACATGGCACGTATTTTCAGAGATCTGAATCATGCCTGAATCTAAGAAATCTGTAATTTCTTTGTAATGGTCCTTCAGAAAGTATCGCCTCACTCCACCGAAGATTGCTTCAAAGTACCCAGAGTCGCAGGATCAATGTGTGAAATTTCATTGTGTACTTGTTTTTTCTTTATAGGATAAAGATGCACAGAAAGAAGTGAAAAAAATAAGCACTTCCTTGAAGAGGTAAATAAAAGAACTTACTCTTCAACAAATCAGATGTGGTCTACTAAACTTTAAACTAATCCAAGTTGTGTTTTTTTAATTATCTTTTTTTCTTTTTTGATGTAAGGGTAGTATGCTCAGATTTGAAGGTAAAACCACGTTTCTGCAGAATGCATTCCAATAGTAGCACAACAAAACTGATCATGTTGTTGGGAGAAATCAAGTTCCCATAATGTCAGTACAAAATTATCTTTAAACATGTATGATTTATATTTTTTCTATCAATAAACTATAGTCTTCAGAGTATTTCTTTAAAGAAAATATTTAAATCAATTCAATAAAGTGAACTCTAGTGTTTTATTGCTGCTTCAATGGAGACTTTACAAAACAAAATTTCATTAATGTGGATAAAAAATGGGAAAAATGGGCAAAGGTCATGAACAAGTTGTTGACAGAAGAGGAAAAACGAAAGAGTAAACACATGGTAACTAGTCATCGGAAATGTGAATAAAATTACAGTAAGATACTGTTTTGTCATCAAATTAGCAAGGATTGTTTTCTTCCAAGAGATGTTCAGTGCTGGTAATGATACCACAAGTTGGAACATTCTCAACCACAGCTGGTGAAAGGGTATTTTGACACAAACATCTGGTAAAATGTATCCTAAGCCTCAAAAATGTATTAATTCTTGAATCTTGTAATGTCATTTCAGGGGAATAGTCCCAAGGAGAAAAGGACAATTATTTATGCACAAATGTTTATAACAGCATTGTTTATTATAGCAGAACACTATGTCCAACAATAAAAAAGCAGTTAACCATATTAGAATCTAACCATATTAGAATATAACTACAACAGGATATTATTTTGACACTGAAAAAATTACCGAAATTGTGCAATGCACAAGGCATCTTAAGTGCAAGTACAAAGCAAAATAGTGTATACATATCATCTCAGGTATATGAAAATGTGTGCAGAAAAACATCAATTGGAAAGACACTAATCTGGTAGCAGTTCATATTCTGTGGAGTTGCATTTTATTTCTTCTATTTCCCAGTTTTTAATAAACAAAGGATTTTTTTCATTGCACTTAGCTAGCAGTGATCTGTAAAGATTCCTCACTACACTTTAACCAGCCTCATCCTGGAAATCAGATCAAAACTTGAAATTCCTGCTTGCTATCCCAAATATATGCATACATTTATACACTCAAGATTTCAAGCCCTGACCTAGAGATGCCATTTAATCAAGCTGAGCGAGTTCCTCTCTCTTTTACACCGACCCATGGAGATACCTGAATCGGTTCGACTGATTCTTGCCCAAACTCTGACACCTGGTCTAATGTTGACAGCGCTGGCTGGAAGGGACAGGAGTCTGGCAGGTTCCTGCACAGATACGCGGTGTCCACAGGCTATATAGGATGCCTCTGGCTCTCTCTGAACTGCTCCAAGAATGTGCCAGTTGAGACAGGTGATTGTCACTAACAGCAAATGAGAGAATCAACCCCGTTGTGGGAGCAGCTCATTCCGGCAGAGAGCAGTGCAAAGACTTCTGCTAGGAATTATGAGGGACATCTAACCGATCTCCGTTTGTTTTAACAAAATTCCTCTTTGGTCCCTGGAGTCAATATGTTACAATGGGAGTGTAACACTCCTAAAAGTTACTTGAACCTTTAAAGCATTCGGAATTGCTGACACATTTGACAATTTCTCCAGTAGGATGTTAGCAGAGGAAATCTCCCTCCCTGTCATGGTTATATCGGGTCCCCTTCAAATGATCATTGAAGCCCGGCTGTCTAGGTCACAAGGGAACACAGTCTCCACATTAAATCTGCCCCCTTTTAAAAGCTGAGTATTTTTCTCAGATGGCAGCACTATTTGTAGATTGGTATACTTACTCCAGTGAATTTCCCATGAAGTGAGTCATGTGAACTGACTGTAGCTTGCTTTCTATGGTTACTTCACTCACCATTTGTGCTGTTGACCTGGGAGAAGACCATATGTCTCCAGAGCACTTCCGAAATGATCCTGAGGGGTCCCTAAGGCCAAGCTAGTGGTGCGCCATCCACCGCAAGCAAAATACACAAACTCCTAACCTAAGAGACTTGACGCACAGCTTTGAAAAGGGGAGGTTCTGATCCAGAACTTCAAATATATTCAATTTCAGAAGATAATAAACTGCATGTTAAAATTTCTCATAAAACGTTAAAGAAATCAGCGTTCTGCTAAAATTTTAGCAATCATCCTATCCATGTAATTTGCAAGCTTAGTTATCTTTCTTACTAAATAACGAATGACCTTCGCCGGAACATGAAAAACTCCATTGTGCCTAACAGTGGTCCAAAAGCTTTTCATTTGATAATATGGGTATAATTTTGAATTATAAAAAGCAGTGTTAACAGCTGGATGGGACCGTGGAGACAGTCTTCTAGACCAGCCTTCTCATTTTCCCCAGGACACAGTCTAAGCTCTGATGCGTAAACCACATGGAAGGGGTCAGGGAGCTGGGGACTGGCCGAGCCAGGACCGGGTTCCAACTCAGAATCTCGTGCCTTCTGCCCTCTTCTCTGAGCCCAGGGCTTTTTACGTTTAACTGATTGAAGCCCAGCATGTCTGTCGTAGATTAGGGGCTCCGGGAACGGTAATACTGCATGGCATTAACCTGTGGTTCTGCCTGTTTTAAGTGCTTTACCTACATCAACTCATTTAAATCTCACCGTGGCCCGAGAAGAAGGAACTTTTGGTATCACTCTATTTCCAGACAGGGCAGCTAAAGCAGGAGACACTAAATGCCATACGGAGCACAGCGTGAGATTTGAACTTGAGCAGTCTGCTCCGGTCCGTGCTGGAGTCTGAACCGCCGTGCAACCCTGCCAGCAAAGGGGCGGTCAAGGGGATGTGGGGGTAAAAGAAGGTGGAGGGAGAGAAGGGGTCAAGGGACATGAAAGGAAGAAAGGGTTTATTAAGAAAGGAATGGTAGAGAAAGATGGTAAGGAAAAAAGAAGAGAGCAAAGGCAAAGAAAAATCTTTCCTTGTATTTTTTGGATATTGATAGCCGTTTTCTGGTTTCACATATATTTCCAACAACCCGTTGTGTATCTCAACTTATATTAAGTCTGTTTTCATATTCCCCCCATCTTTCCCAAGATAAGGAAGGAAGAAAAAAGGAGGTGGTGAAACCTTTCAACGACTCGCTCCCCTCGATCTGTGGGGTGGGAAAGCCTCAGTAGAGACTTTATGACCTATTGTTGGGCAGTTAACAAGAATATTTCATTTCACAGTTAAAGACAAGGTCACCTTTTAGAACCAAGTATCATTAATATCTTGATGCTCCATGACTTTTTGCAGCTCCCAATCCAGGATTTTGCTCTAGGTGCCCGAAGTCACATCATAAGTTCTAAAAATAGCTTTACTGGGGTGTAATTGGCATACCAAAATGCATATATTTAAGGTGGATAACTTGATGTGTTTTGAGATATATATTATATACCATATATATATCCCTGAAACCATCACCACAAGATAATGGACATTTCCATCACCCCAAAAGTTTCTTCACACCCTTTTGCAACCCCTCCCTTCTGACTCCCTGTATCTCCTGTCCCCAAACAACCCCTGACCTGCCTTCTTGTCACCATAGATTGCGTTTTCTGGACTTTTATATAATTGGGATTGTACATTATGTTTTCTCTTTTTTTGTCTGATTTTTTTCACTCAACAAAATTATTTTGAGATTCGTTCATCTCATCGTGTATCCTAAGAGTTTATTCCTTTTTATTGCTGGGGTTATTTTATTACACGGATATACCAGAGTTTTTTCTGTCCCTTCACCTGTTGATGAACATTTGGGGAGTTTCCAGTACTTGATTATTACAAAAAAATCTATGAATATTCATATAAATTCTTTAAATGGACATATGCTTTCATTTCTCTTGGATAAATACATAGGAGTAGAATGGCTGAACCATGTGATCTATGTTTAGCATTTTATTTTTTTATTTTTTAGCTCTCATTTTATTTTTTACTTTTTTATAATTTTTTTTATTGTGTTATGTTAGTCACCATACTGTACATCATTAGTTTTTGATGTAGTGTTCCACGATTCATTGTTTTCTTTTAGCACCTCGTGCTCCATGCAGTACGTGCCCTCCTTAATAACCCATCACCGGGCTCACACGTCGCCCCACCGCCCTCCCCTCTAAAACCCTCAGTTTGATTCCTGGAGTCCATGGTCTCTCATGGTTCATCTCTCCCTCTGATTGCCCCCCCTTCTTTTTTCCCTTCCTTCCCCTAATGTCCTCCATACTATTCCTTATGTTCCACAAATAAGTGAAACCATATGATAATTGACTTTCTCTGCTGGACTTATTTCACTTAGCGTAATCTCCTCCAGTTCCATCCATGTCAATGCAAAGGGTGGGTATTCATCCTTTCTGATGGCTGAGTAATATTCCGTTGCATATATGGACCACATCTTCTTTATCCATTCATCTGTTGAAAGGCATCTCGACTCCTTCCACAATTTGACTATTGCGGACATTGCTGCTATGAACATTGGGGTGCAGGTGACCCTTCTTTTCTGCATCTGTATCTTTGGGGTAAATACCCAGTAGTGCAATTACCGGGTCATAGGGTAGCTCTATTTTTAACGTCTTGAGGAACCTCCATATAGTTTTTCAGAGTGGCTGCACCAACTTGCATTCCCACCAACAGTGTAAGGGGGTTCCCCTTTCTCCACATCCTCTTCGACCTTGTCAATTTGTTGTTTCTTGCCTTGTCAATTTTTGCCGTTCTAACCAGTGTAAGGTGGTATCTCCGTGTGGCTTTGATTTTAATTTCCCTGATGGCTAAATGATGTTTAGCATTCTAAAAAACAGTCAAACTGTTTTCCAAAGTGGTTAGCCCATTTTATATTCCTACCAGCTATGAGTGAGAGTTCCACTTCCTGCACCTTCTTAACAGCACTTGGTATTGTCATTCTCCAAAATTTTAGCTACTGCTCTATGTGTAGAGATATCTAATTGGGGTTTTAGTTTGCATTTCCCTAATGGCAAATTACATTGAGCATTTTTTCATGTGCTTATTTGCCACTCGTATATCTTTGGTGAAGTATCTATTCAAAATTTTTGTCCATTATCTTAATTGAGATACTTGTTTTCTTTTTTATTGAATTTTGAGAGTTCTTTATATATTCTGTATGATAGAAGTCCTTTATTAGATAGGTAATTTGCCAGTGTTTTCTGTCTGTGGCTTTTAATTTCCCTAACAGTGTCTTTGACAGGACAAGCTTTTCATTTTGATGAATCAATTTATACTTTCATGTATATTGTTTTTGGTGGTGTATCTAAAGATCCTTGCTTAATCTGAGGTCATAAAAATTTTCTCCTATATTTTCTTCTAAAAATTTTATACTTGGGGTTTTACATTTAAGCCTGTGGTCCATTCTGGGTTAATTTTTGTATATGGCATGAGGTAGGGATTGAATTTCTTTCATTGTGTATGTGGATACACAATTGTTTCTAGCACCATCTGTTGAAAAGACTTGTTCCCCCACTGAGTTGCCTTTGCACCTTTGTAAAAAATCAGTTTTCCATATATGTATGTAGTTTCTATTTTGTTCCATTGATCTATTCATCAGTATTACTGCCAACACCACACTGTTGATTACTGTACTTTTATATTATCTTGAAATCAGATATTGTTATTCCTTCAGCTTTGTTTCTTCTCAAACTTGATTTGGCTATTCTAGCTTCTTTGCATTTCCATCTGAATTTTAGAATCAATTTTTTAATTTCTAAAAAAAAATCTAGCTAGAATTTTGATTGGCATTTTGTTGACCAATTTGTCTCCTCAACTCAAGGAGATTGTCGGACTCCTCTCAGGCTCCCCTTCTGTGCATTGTTGCCTGGAAACTCTCTCAAGGCAGTAACCCCAGGGAATTGTAGGGGTCACCTTGTTTGTTACAGTCTCTCAGGAATTACTGTCCTTTCTTTCCCACTGTCCAGTATCTTGAAAACCATTGATTCATACATTTCGTCCATGTTTTGGATTTTGAAGAATAGAAATTGTAACTTCAGGGAGTTGTCATTCTGGAGCACTTTCTAATCCTCTAAACCATTATTTTGTATACAACAAGCTCAAACATATTAAATTGCTTTTTAAAACAAGTTTCTATAATGTTCAAATGTATCCATTCTATAATATAAAATAAGTTGAACAATTGTACTATGAAATTAATTATTTATTTAGACTTTGGTTACAACTCAGATAAATTCTTTTTAAACAGTATTCTTAAGCTTTGGCAAATAAAGTTTGCATATGAAGAATTAAATTATTCCTTTCTTCCTTCTTCAATACTTTACATTTACACAACCCAGCAAATTTAAATTTGGGAAATTTGACTGGGGAAAAGACTCTGCTAAAAATTATAAGTAGAAACAGCATTAGGAATTATTAATGTCACTTAGCTGTGCTGTTCACAGAGCCCTAAGTGGGCAGCCACTTCCTGTCAGGTAGACTAGTCACACCGTGGTGTGTATGAAATTCATCTGGAGCCCAAAGTTGGCTGTCCTAATTTTTAAAAGGTCCCAGTCAGGGGCACCTGGGTGGCTCAGTCGGTTAAGTGTTCAACTCTTGATTTCGGCTCGGGTCATGATCTCAGGGTCCTGCAATTGAGCCCCGCGTTGCGGACATCTCTCTCCCCACTCCAGGCCTGGCTCAAGTGACAGAAGGTCCACCATAAAACCTTCCTGATCCACATAACTAGATGTGCTCTCTCCTTCCTCAAAATAGCAAGGCACTTTTTGTGTCCTTTGTGAGCCTGACCAGCCCTCAGATCTTCAGCAATGCTAGGACAAGGACCAGGTATTAGTCACTTTTGTATTGCCTGTCTAGCGGTATGCACTCGCTTAACATGTGTTCAACTAAATCAGACAACTCAAGAAACACAAAAGCACTTCACAGCTCCTACAGTTCCTAAAAGAGAAAATTAAGGGTCATTTCTACCCTCGGAGATGATGTGGGAGCGAGCAGAGGGAAGGAGGGCAGAGCAGGGCAGGAAATGGAGCCACTTTGCAGCTCAGGGGCTAGGCCAGAGGCAGTAAGCTCGAGGCAATGCCAAGACCAGCCCTTGACTTCAAATTCCTAGTACTCTCTTTCTCCCCTAAAAACAATACAGACACGTGGACGTTCCATTTTATTTTTTACTACCACCTGCATTGAATGGAATATGGACCATATACTAGACTTAATCATTGTGGCATTTCTAGGACCCAGTTGTTGTTTTTTTCTTTTTGAAATTTTAATTCATATTCCATTTCCAGGCTTTAGTTTGTAGTCTCTTGGTTTAGTAATAAAGTAACTCCTGCCGTCCCCCAGTGTGGAACTTAAAACGATCTAGAGAGGTGACAGAGGACCGTTCCTGACAACCTAGTGACAGTGAGCACTGCTCTTGGAAGGACACCTAGCCCTTGGGCTTGCTGCTAACAGATTGGAAAATTTTAAAGTGAGATGATTTTTATTGCTTTAGGGACCAGTCCTACTGCATGTTACATCTAGTGATAGCACATATACTATGTTTATAACATTGTAAAAGTTGTCTTTTAAATGCAAAAAAAAAATCTCTGCTTTATATTCATATCAAACTTTCACTTTTTCAAAGTGTTAGCACCAGATGTAACGCTTCAGTGCAAACTTTTTACTTGCTGAGATTGGAAAGGACATGGTGCCATCTTAACTTGACTGTGAAGAAACTGGAATGCAGTTAGATTTGCTGGAGGTCACATACCTAGCTCATGAGAGAGTGGAGCCTGGACCCAGGTGCCCTGAGTCCCAGCCCTGGCATGTGCAGTGAGGGAGGAAATCATATTCAGATCCATACAATCAGCCTTAAACCATTTTAGATTTAATGTACTTAGGAACTCTTTCTTTTTCCTTTGTTTTTATTTACCTAAAAAGTGCCTATAGCAGTCTCTTTTATTTGTAAAAACAAAGACTTCTTGAAGTTCGTGTAATTGTTAACTTAGCCAACGACACACAAGTATCTCCCACATTGGGGAAATGGTTCATTGGAAAGGAAAACAGTAATTAAGATGGACTTTGGATAGGGAGTCCAGTGTCCATAGAATATAAATTCATGGGAATGTCCTGGAAAGGTGCCTTACTCTATTTAGGGAACAATTTACATACATCTGGTTGTGGTAATTTCTCTACAAGATGCTGCTCACAGTCATACTTTGTTTCCGGTTTAATTTCAGTGTAATTATGTGAATCATCACTGTTCCATAACTATAATTTACATTTCAGAACAGACTTAGTGGAGATTATGATCTATCTCACAGTTGCAAATCTCCCCTCCCCAAATCTAGACTGTTCCAATGTGGCTCACTGAGTTGGCTGAGAAGCTTGGGAGTGAGAGGAAGTTTATTTGGATTTTCCCAAACTCAGCCATGTATTATGAACGCCCGGTATCTTTACAAAGAGGATAACTTGCTGGGGGCGCAGAAGCAAAAGCCACCCATCTCCTTCTGACCTCCTACTGTGTCTCAGACCGGAAATGCTCTCCGAGCAGGGACCCTCTTCAAGATGCACAAGGCCCACAAAGCATGCTCTTCCGAACCACAGTTAGCTAGACTCCCAACTTAAGTTTCTTGTCCAAGGGAGGAGCCAGTGAACTGAGTTGGGTCTCAAAAGCAGCATCCAACCAAGCAGACTGTGCACCGTGCCTGCCAGGCTCTGACTCAGCCTCCACCCTTGAACAGCACTGTAGCAGATGTGGGGCCGAGCTGCTCACTGTCCATCACCCCCAGGCATTTCTCACAAGTGAGTGTGATCTCTCACTGGTGCCCCTGTCCTGAAAGCCCATTCATCAGAGGAGGGGCCGCCTTCTCTTCTTACGTCAGCTTTGTTGAGGTCTACATTACATACAACCAAATGCGTTCATTTTAAGTGTCAAGTGTGATGCATCGGGACAAATTTATACACCAGTTTAAGCCCTACCACATTCGAGATATAAAACAGGTGCATCTCTCCAGAAAGTTCCCTCGGGTCTTCCCACTCCATCTCCAGCCCGCACCCCAGTCTCAGGCAACCGCAACCACTTTCTGGCGCCATCGATTAATTGTTTTTGAGAATATCACATAAATGGAATCATTCCTTCTCTGAGCACCTTTTTGAGATCCATCCATGTTATCGGGTGTATCAAATTGTTCATCCCATTGTGTGGCTGTGTAATACTGCATAACCCGAATGTCATAAATTGTTTATCAGTTCACCTGTTTGGGGTTGTTTGCAGTTTGGGGCTATTATGAATGAAGCTGATGTGAACATTCATACACTAGTCTTTCAAGGACATGTTTTTATTTGGAAGGAGGAGGCAAAAGCCTAGGCATGAAGTTGTCACATGTTCGATTTATGAAAAACTGCCACACTGCTTTTCCAACGGCAGCGCCATTTGGCATTCTCCTCAGAAATGAATGAGAGTTCCAGTTGTTGCACATCCTCACCAACACTTGGCACAGTCAGCCTGTCTTTAATTTTAGCCATTCTAACAGAAGTGTGGTGGCATTGCATTGTGGTTTTAATTTGCACTTCGCTAATGACTGAGCATCTTTTCATGGGCTCCTTGGGTATCTTTCTTCCTTGACTCTCTCTGACTAAAGGATGGCACTAAACTCAATAATCCTATAGCCAAAAACACCCTTCTCACCTGCTGGTAGGTTTCACTTTTTCCTTCTTGCCTTAACACTGGCAGCACATAAGGAAGCTGACAGGAGCTCTGATTTGCCTCCCGTCCCAGGATGAGGTCATCAAAACAGACCTTCAGAAACCCCACGGAAATAAAGGTGAGCAGCTAGATTGAGCCTATGACATTGGAATAATGTTGGGAGAAGGAAGATGAATCATATGTCCCTCTTCCCCGCTTTGCTCCACTATACTTACAGGAACCCCCACTGATACAATCCCAACAACCAGTCATGAGTTTTCTGACCTCTTGCAACACAGTCCATACTTCTTATTTTGTTATTCAATTCTGTATTTTTTTTAAGATTTTATTTATTTATTTGAGAGAGAGCGAAAGCGAGAGAGAGCACAGAGGGAGAAGGAGAAGCAGACTCACTGCTGAGCAGAGCACCTGATGTGGGGCTCGATCCCAGGACCCAGCTCAGGTCATGAGCTGAAGTCAGATGCTTAACTGACTGAGCCACCCAGGTGCCCCACAATTCTGTATTTCTTTGAATTGTTATTGACTCCATATGCACATGTATTCACTCCTTAAACAGATTACAAAGCACTCCATTTTATCTTGCTTTTGTGTTCCCATGGTGCTCAATGAGTACTTTGAATTAAATTTGCAATTTTCAACATATATGTTTATTTTAAATATATACACATATATAAACATGTATGTATATGTATATATTTAGAGAAACAGAGGAAAAGGGAAAGAGAGAGAGAAAAGGGAGAGATGGAGGGAGGGAGAGACATGGAGGGAAGGAATAAGACTGAGCTTGAACTTACTCTAGATTATAGAGTACTCATTCTATCTGGACCCAAACTTGTCATCTCCAGGAGTTTACAAGATTCCTCCCCCAACTCCCTACTCTTGTTGACAATGTAAAACAAACCACAGTTAGCCTGGGAATTATCTTTATGGAATAAATCAGCATATTGTTTTGAGTTTTTGCACTGCATGTATTAATTTAAAAAGAACACGTCTTGGTTCAGTAAAAATTTGCAGAAAGCCAGACATCTTATAAAAAGAATTTGTTGTTTCAGATGTTTATCCCTCCAGCCATCTTTTTTCTTTTTTATGACTACAAAGAACACTTGTGTTTCTTTACTTGTCAGAATCATCTACTCAAGAAGACTTCTGGCAGTGGCCCTGACAGGAAATCTCACTGTGCTGAAGCAATGAGTCTTTATGAGGTCTGGTTCCTTCCCATCCTTTGAGTGGTCTGCCCATAGGTATGTCACCACCTTGCCTCTGCCAGAAAGAGCGTCTTTCAACCAGGACACTCTGTTTGTCCAAGGCATGCTTCAGAGTAGCAGGACCCAGGCTACACAGGCCCACCCTCCATCCCTCCTCTGTCATATTACGGTGCCTCCACGATGGGGGTTGTGGCTGGGGAAACCCAGCATATTGCTGCTTCCCTGAAACTGTCTGATGTAGAGGAAGACATTCAGAGGGCCATAGAAATCAGACTGTTTCAGAGGTGAGCTAAGGCCTTCCAATGATTGATGCTTAGTTAGCCAATCTTCCATCAACTAATAAGATAACCAGTATCCATAATGATGAACCTAAAGCATTCAAGATCCTCAAGTGCCTTCTGCATTTAAAAAAAAAAGCTAAATTATATGTGGTAAATGTTAATATTTTAATATAAGTAATTTTATTACAATCTTGTAAGCCCATTGGTGTCCAAGTTTTTTTGATTGCATGCTTGATTCAATCAGTTTTTAAAAGTTGGCATCCCCCAACATATTTACATTCATTTATTTATAAATTACAAATATTAAAACTCTATTAAAATGTTCAGGATAAAACATACACACATATAGAACTTTTCAAAGTATAGGATTGCCTCCTTTCTTGATTAAAAAAGAAATTCTTTAAAAAAAGAAATAAAAAGATACTTTCTTAAAATGATAAAATATTTATCTGAGTCTATCATGCTACTAACACAGAATTTAGAAACATTTGTACAGAAGTCAGGGACAACACAAGGATGATATTATCATTACTATTATTTAATATTATTCTGGAGGCACTAGCTCTAATTTTTGAAGATTTTATTTATTGGGGCTCCTGAGTGGCTCAGTCGGTTAAGCAGCTGCCTTTGGCTTGGGTCATGATCCCAGGGTCCTGGGATGGAGCCCCATATTGGGCTCCCTGCTCAGTGGGGGGCCTGCTTCTCCCTCTGTCCCTCCCTCCCCCAGCTTGGTCTCTCTGTCTCTCTCTCTCTCTCTCTCTCTCTCTCTCTCTCTCCCCCCCCACTCTCTCTCAAATAAATAAATAAAATCTTTTTTTTAAGATTTTTTTAAATTAATTTATTTAGAGAACATGAGCAGGGGATGGGCAGAGGCAGAGAGACAGAGAATCTCAAGCAGACTCCAGGCTGAGTACAGAGCCCCATGCGGGGCTTGATCTCACCACCCCAAGATCATGACCTAAGCAGAAATCAAGAGTTGGACACTTAGCCAACTGAGCCACCCAGGCACCCTGGTACTAGCTCTAATTTAAAAAGATAAGTAAATTACAGAGTCCATTCGGAAGTAATATATTAACAGAGTATAATAAATATCTTATTTATGTAGGTAAATCAACCTGTATACACAAAAACCTGAGACAAATAGCTGCAAAACTATTGTCAAACATAAGAGAGTTTACTAAGACAGTGCAGTGTGTAGAGATCAACAGCCATCCCAAATACAAATAGCCAGGTCGAAGATGTAATGGAAGGTGAGATTTTATCTACCACAACCACAAGACTGAGTCAAATCTCTAGGAGTAAACATAAGAACCGTGCCTGATACACAGCAGAAACCTAAGGGCCTCAGGGTGTGAACAAGTAGAAAGACCTACTATATTTTGACTAAGAAGACAGCATCCTGAAGTTCCCAAAGCTTCCTCAGTTAATCTACATATTTAGCGTAATTCCCATTAAAATGCCAACAAGATTTTTTTCGTGTCCTAAGATTCAAATAGAAAAACAACAGCAAGAATAGTTGTGGAGACTCTGAAAAAGTCAAGGAAGGAAGGGCAAGCATGCCAACCTGATAAGAAAAAATGTAGTATGAAGCT
Source organism: Eumetopias jubatus (assembly GCF_037043125.1). Classification (NCBI taxonomy): domain Eukaryota; kingdom Metazoa; phylum Chordata; class Mammalia; order Carnivora; family Otariidae; genus Eumetopias; species Eumetopias jubatus. The sequence goes on from NW_028274815.1 coordinate 31,421,082, forward strand.
CTAAGAATTAAAGCAGTATTGTGAGTGAATAGCTGAACTGATCGGTGAAGCAGAATAGAGAGGCTGTAAGAACACCCAGATACACATGCCAGTTTAACAGAGGATCAAGGGGACACGTAAAATAGTTTATGCAGTAAAGGAGCCCTTGGAAGAAAAAGAGGGTGGGAAAGATGGACAAGACTGTAAACTTGTTTCCCAGCAGGAGGCAGCGGCATCCTGAGACCCGTCCCCCGGCAGCACGGTTGTTCACTCTGGGCATTGCCCATGTCATAGGGATCCTCTCATGCCAAGCGCAAAGGACTCAGTAACTGCTCCCTGAGGTCCGGACGCTCGTTAGCCCTGAATACCACAGCGAGGTATCGTGGACAAGTGGAGAAAGAGCCTCGCTGGGTGCACACCCAGGGGACCCTTGTTGACGGGCCCAGCTTGAGGATTAAAGAAAGAGGTGCCTGTGATGGAGAATTGTGGAGATCTCATCACAGAGAGATTGAGGTGTCAGCCAGGAGCATCCATCACCTGCAGGACGGTCTTACCAGAAGGCTTACTAGGAGCACGGCTCAGTGTGCTCAGCAAGCCAAGTATGTGTTGTTGGGGATACTTCTTCCAGCTGTGCCCAGCTCATAGGCTTCCCCCAAGAAGGGCACGAAATGACAAATGTGAGTACACTTTGCAAACTCTGGTCAGAGGGAAGTGTTCCCTTTGTGCCGAGCCTTCCTTGTAACAAGCACGCCCCTCACCGTTGTCACCTTTCATGTCCCAAGGAGCCATGGCCTTTGTAGACTCAGCAAGAATCCAGATAGCCTCCCTCCAAAGGAAGGTTGGGAGCCATAGAATAATCAGCACCTTGTCCAAAGGCAGGGCCCTGGGAGGAGCGTTCCCCCCCCTGCCCCCCAGGAGCGTCCTGCTTCATTTGCCTTCATCTTGGCAGGTAGCGAGGCATCTTGAGGAACTTGATGAAAGACACAGAGCTCCGGCCTGAGCAGGGGAGCAGCGAGACTTTCCTGGACGCGGAGCCAACATCAGAGCTCTCTTCTTCTGTGCTGACATGTGTAACTCTTTAGCCAGTCTGATAACACATACAGAGACAGACTCTCAGCTTCCTGCAGGGAAATATTAGAGCCAGGATGTTCTGGACTGAGCTGGCAGATATGCCAAAATCCACGGTACTGATGGCCACAGCCAGCTCGGGGGTCCTGGTGGCTTCATGATCTCTTTCCAGAGAGAGGGTAGGAAAGGGGGTGCAGAGCAAAGAATATGGGGAAATGTGCCGTTTTATCCCTGGAGTTCATTTATTTTCCATAAATTGAGGCTTCCACAGAAAGGTGGCACGATATAAAAGAGAAACAAGTACTGCATTTCAGAATCAGATTCAGGTCCAAACCCGCTCTTGCTCCATGCGTAAAGTTGCACCAGTGACTTAAGCTCCATGAGCCTTCATTTCCTCATCCCTAAAACGGTGCTAAAAATTCCTAAGATGCAAGATTTTGGGAGAAAGATTGAGTAAACGCAAATAAAATAATTGGCATAGGGACATGGAGAGGATTTCTCAGCTTCCCTCCTGCGGGGACAGAGCCTCTGCGAGCTATTCACAGCTTCCCAAGATGTTTCCACGTTGCTTTTTATCCCCATAACCCTGTCGTGTCCCTGACGTTGCCCATACGTAAGAATGCGGTAAGTGCTTGTTGTTTAGTGAGTATCTGCAGAGACAGGCCCGGCAAGGAGCTCACAGCCCAGAAGCCCAGAGGAAGGGCCCGGCGGCATCCACGGACTCCATGCAAGTCCTGGGGGAAGACAGCCCGTTGCTGCCAAGACCGTGCTGCGCACACACTCCTCCCTGGGGAATCCATGTCGGTGTCCTTGACTTAACTGGGTCTCAAAATGAGTTCAGAATCCTGGTGAGTCTTTCCTGGACCCACATATTTTGCTCGATCGCCTGTTCAGGTTCCCATTGGCTGCTGAGAGCTTGAAAGTAACTCAAGGCAGGAAACTCACAAATGGCTCACGGAAGACACTGCCTGAAATGCTTTACCCACTCTGGCTCTTGTCCTTCTCCCCCACAAGGTCATTATGCCCATTTTATTTATTTTGTGATAAAACACAGGCTCCCCAAGGCTAAATAACAGACCTCCCGCGGGCCTGAGCTAGGAGTCACATCCAATGCAGCCAGAAAGAGAGGTGAGGGAATGAGAGTTTCAAGAAAAGATTAAATGCCTTCAGTCCCTTGTCTCATCTGTCTTCTCCCTCATTCCCTTCTTTGTTTCCATTCCCCACCCCCCGCCCCACCACCCCCCACCCCCCCGCAGTTAGACCACGGAAGGCACTTACTGGTGACGCTGAGCGAGCGGAAATCTCCCGATCCCCGAGGGAGGCCTTCAGGGACTTTCCACGGAGGGCCTCAGCCTGGCCTCGCGGGGAGCCCTGCGCGGAGGCGGCCTGGTCCCCGGGGTGGGCAGGGAGACTGTGGGCAAGGCCGCCGCTAGCTGCCAGTCTCTCGGCACCAGGCACTTTGGCCTTCCTTCCCTTGGGGTGTTTTTGGTTTTTCCCAACAATCACATAAGCCGAGTGTTCTGTGTAACCGGTTCAAGTTATCTTGGTACAGGCGGGAAGGAGCCAAGGAGAAAACTGATACTCCGTGTTGTGTAAGCTGTTTTCTGGGAAATTCAGCACTGTCTCCTGCGTGGCTCAGGGCTACAGCCCCTTGTCTGCAGCCCCCGCAGCGGGGCCGTCCGTGTCTGGACCTGCGCATTCGGCGGCGTGGTCGGTGGCTTCCTTCCATCTTCCTGAGCTGTGGTGCAAGCACACACCTTCAGTCTTTGTACCCACAGCTTCTAGAATGAAACCTGCCACACAGCAGGCACCTGGTAAAAGTCTTTTGAAATCAAAAGGGAGCGTGGGTTGATGACACTGGGGGCTTCTTGGAACCCCACAGGGTTGAGACTAATAGGTAGATCCCGGACAAGTAGAGGCAGGGACTTTGGTCTCACCAGACCCGATTCTGAAATCTGTATCTGAGGACCGTGCATCATGTCTCAGCATCACCCATGCCAGCCCTGCCCTGAGAAGTTCTGCCCCTCTCAGCACCAGGAGAGTCAAGGCCGGTGTTTCGGGTTCGGGTATGTCCCCTAGAAGCCAAGCAGGGTTTTTTTGCACCCAACCTTGATTTGAAATGTTTAAATGATGATGAAAATACAGTTGTGATTTTTTTTTAAGCAATGGTTAAAAGCCAGATGCTATTCAACATTCCATATATATACATAATTCATATATATATATATATTTTATTTTTAAAGCATATGATCATCCTAGAAAACTCAGTCTTCATTTTAGGATTGTCCTTTAGGATTTTAGTCATTTGGGCTTGTTCTCATTTTACAAGTGCAAACACTATTGTCCAGAGAGGCTAACGAACTTGTCTAAGGTCATAAAACTAGTGAGTCACAAAATGTGATTCTAATTCAGAACTGTCTGGTTCCTAAATCCATAGATCGGCCATGGCGTCGATGGCAGGTGACATTCAGTCTGTAAAGTTTTTCCTGAGCATCCCCAGGCACTCCTGTTTTTTCACTTCTTCCTTGGAAGCCGTGACTTCCTTTACTTGAGGGGCACGGCCCCTCCTATGTCACCCCCCTGCCCCTCTGCTAGGTCATTTCTGTGTTGATGGAAACATTCCCCCTCCCTTTCACTCCTCTTGTTACCAGAAGGCCCTGCCTCCACTCACAGAGGAATTAGGTTTGCAGACAGATGAGGGAAGACCCCTCTTCCTCCCTTGCCACAAACGCACCCATTGTCTGAGGCTGGACCGTGTGTTTCCTGAGGGGTCAGGAAGGACAGCAGGGAAGGATGCCGGGCTGGCCCTGCCCTCCCCAGGCCCTAATGGCTCCTGTTTCACCCCCTGGCCCTGGATGCCAAGGATCAGGCCTTACTGTGAGGATTCAGTGAGACAAGGAATGGGAACATGCCCAGCACCACGTCCGACAAACCCACAGCAAGCCCTTCTCACCCCTTGCCCACTTCCCGGGAGCCCCTCCTCTCCTCAGGCTGTCCCCCGCCCCACCATGCTGCCAGGGGGCTCCCTGCACTTCCAGCACAATCCACAGGTGTGTCCCAGGCAGGTGTAGACCCTTGCCCTCTGGCACCCAGCGGACCAGCAGCAATCAGCATGTTCAAGTTGGGGGAGGGCCACTGTGGGCTTCGAGGACAGAGAAATTCCAGAAGGCAGGTTGTGGAAAGACTGAGGACGTAATTTTTCTTCACATGTGAGTGGTTTGTACTCGAGTGAGCGTGTGTGCGTCTGTGTGTGCCTCCGAGGGAGGAATTTAAATTTGAGATCTTATCCCTCCATTTTACACAGGAGGGGGTAGCTACTTAAAGAGGTTAACTTGCACAAATTCACGCATTTCTACAAACTGACAGAGACTAGATTTGAACCCAAAGTTTGATGAAAGCGCTTAGCCCCACCTTACGTGGATTCCATGTCCCTGGCCCAGCATCTCCATGTGCATCCCATGTTCTGCTGTCTTCTCAGGGACTTTACCCCTACAACAGGCTCCTTTCTGTCCTGCTTCATCCTCTCCTCTGCCTGTAGGACCGCTGTGGTCAGCATACACACCTGCCTAAGCATTACCTACTTCAACAAACTATGTCCCTTGACCGTACATCTCCTTCCACACGTCCCTACTTACAAGCCCCAATTTCTCTGATTCCCCTCTCATGTTTGTGAAAAGGCAAGCAACAGGACCAGTCCATTACATTGTTTTCAGATCTCAGAGGTTCTCGTGGAGTCTTTAAAAGCCCATAGGCCTCTGCCCTGGCTGACTGGGATGTAATCTAGTCTTTAACTGGGCAGAACAGATGCCCTGGATATCCCACCATGGTTCAGTTTCTAAGAGAGCTCCTGGTCACCTCATTATGAACTTGGAACCAAGAGAAAACATGACCCTGCATGAAGGCCACGTGTATTTCTTAAAGTAAGATCAGAGGACCATTCACTCCATGGCTCTGAGTGATGACCATAACCTCCTCATCTACTGTATTGGTATAATAACATGTTGTTCTATTGAATTATTGTGATTTGTGTTGTTATCTGTAAGATCTATGTAGACCAAAAAAACCAGGCTGTCAATATAAAAAGACCTTAAAAAGTTAGGACCACTCTGGGGCGCCTGGGTGGCTCAGTCGTTAAGCGTCTGCCTTCGACTCAGGTCGTGATCCCAGGGTCCTGGGATCAAGCCCCATGGCAGGCTCCCTGCTCCGCGGGAAGCCTGCTTCTCCCTCTCCTGCTCCCCCTGCTTGTGTTCCCTCTCTCGCTGTGTCTCTCTCTGTCAAATAAATAAATAAAATCTTAAAAAAAAAAAAAAAGGACCACTCTGAGAGCAAGCTGCTCCTCGAAAGACATGAGTTTAAAAAACTGAAATCAGTTCTTATTTAATTTTGGAAGATTATGCCTAGGATTGTTATTTATGGTTTCCCCCAACATGCTTAATAGAAGCATCTTAATATGAAGTCAAATAGCAATTCTTAATCTGAGTCTAGCTTCCTGGCTGTGAGAGAGATTCGCCCAACTTCAAAACTCAAGTTGGACACCCCACCCCACCCACCACTGTGGCTGATGCCTAAGTATCAGAGGCATATGAGGGGGGGGAGCAGCACCCAAACAAGGCTCATGGGTAATCCTGTGCTTTTGTGAATCTTCCACCTGGAAGAATTACCTGGAAAATATCGTAAAGGGCTCATTATTTTTAGGGGCCAGAATCGGAGATGGAGAGAGGGAGAGCAAGGTAGAACGTGGCCTCGTGGGGCTGGTTGTGCCCCGGGGAGTGAGCCTCTTCAGGAAAGACATCCCCAAGCCTGGTGACAAGGATTAAGATGTCCTTCAGGGCATGAAACCTCATTAGCTCAGGCTTCACCAATCTGGAATTTATGTAATTAGACCAAGTCTGGTTTGATGTTTATCTTTGAGTTGCCAACCCCTTTCTTCAAGGTCATGCAGAGTCATAGCAAAACCAAATTGCCAGGGGAGTGTTGAAGATATAGTCGACCCCCGGCAGTCAGGTGGGATGTGTCTGGAGGTGTTTGTGAATGGCAACAGAGTTTTACATGCCCTCTGTACAATGCAGTCAAGTGGAAATGGAAATTCTGAGTGACCTTCATATTCTTAATGATTCTCCATAGGCATTGATGAACCCGCCTAAGGACTCTTCTTTGATGACTTCTCTGTCTTTTTATTTTCATCACCAGCAGTCGTTGTTTGTCCTGGGGACATGTTCTACAAACTTTTTTTCTTAATCAGTTCCCAAGAATTACAGGACCCTGAGGTCAAGTAGAAAATGTTAATGCTATTTTGACATGAGCAGGTGGGCAGTGGACTAGGTTCACCAGCTAATGGATTCACTCCCATCCTCTGGCCTTGCTGGCCATGGCATTCAAATCTGTGCCTCCGAAAAATCACTGTATGGAACGGACCCTCAGTCACTAACTCCACGACTGCCAAATCCATAAATGTCAAGGCTCTTTGTAGTACAAAGCACTGGTTCTCAATCCCAGTTGTGTATTTTAATTACTGTGAGATTGAAAGTCATTTGTTCGTAAAAATAAAGTCCAACAAGTACAAATAATAATGTCTCTTAAAAATAAATGGCTCGGTTAAGCAATTGACTCTTGATTTTTGGCTCAAGTCATGATCTCAAGGCCGTGAGATCGAGTCCCATATTGGGCTCCAAGCTGAGCGTGGATCCTGCTTGGGATTCTCTCTCTCCCTCTGCTCCTCCCTGGCATGCTCTAAATAAATAAACAAACAAACAAATAAATAAATAAAGCAGTTGATTTAAAATTATTCCTATAATAATATAACTTTCTCACTTGAATCATGATATGCTTTTTTGAGTGAGAGAATGAATAGTGCTTTCCAAATACAATTGCCAGAGATGAACAGTCCATCTTACCTAAGACCAAACAGCCCACAGGTGGCTGTTACTGGCATATTGTTAACAGCTGGATATCTCAGCACTATTAGCTAAAATGTCCTGGGCCGTGTGGGAGGTTTCATGGGAATGCCAAGTGCATACACAATGTTGACCCCATGTGCCAGAGCAGGAGAATGCTTCAGCAACTCTGTTGAAGAGAGTAGAAGCTGTTTCCAGGGGCCCCAAGACGAGCTATTTATTTATCCACAGACGCATGAAAAATCAAATTAAAAGTCAGTCTCATCTCATCCCTGCAATGGTTCCCAAATAGCATGTTACTAAGGATACAAATGAGCCCCCACTCTTTCTGGATTATCACTACCCCCAAGTACGTCAGATTCATTCATCCAGCAGGTATTTACTGAGCGCGTACAAGGGGCCAACACAGTTGCAAGCACTGGAGACCCAGCAGGGAACCAGGCAGACCACCAGGCCCTTCCATACTTCAGCGCCTATCCAGGATCTTTTCAGCCCCCTTTCCCAGGATCTTGTCTCTCTGGTCAACCCTAAGCATCTTTCGAGGCCCAGCTCACATGGAACCTCCTCGGCAGAGCCAGTCCCAACCCTCATCTCCCCACGTTCCTTAGGGGAATTGGGTCTTTTCTGATCTTTACTCCCCCCCCCGCCCCCGGCACTTCATCCAGAACTGTTGCTGCATCCATCCCACTGTGTTCGGGGTGCTCGAGTGTGTCTCCTTGAACAGAGAATAAACACCACTGAATCAGGAAATGTGTTTGTTTTTATAGTAGTTTTCTCTTATAACAAAATCTAACAGTGCTTAACAATTCTTAGAAGCATAAGTTGTGGGGTGCCTGGGTGGATCAGTCGTTGAGCATCTGCCTTCGGCTCAGGTTGTGATCCCAGGGTCCTGGGATCGAGCCCCCCATTGAGCTCCCTGCTCCGCAGGAAGCCTGCTTCTCCCTCTCCCACTCCCCCTGCTTGTGTTCCCTCTCCGGCTGTGTCTCTCTGTCAAATAAATAAATTTAATTTAATTTAAAAAAGATCTTAAAGAAAAAGCTTAGGTTGGATGTGAATAAATGATCTGAATGGACATAAAATTATACTTGATTTACTCCGCTCTGCACGGAAGATCCTATGAGAGTTGCTCAAAAACACGCTTCAGAGTGTCGCCTGTGACCATATATGAGGAAGAATTTCGTTTATTTGATTGGTTCAATTATCTCAGGCTATGCGTAATAATTGTGAAGGGCACTCTTTCAGATGATATAAACCTACAGAAACCAAATCGTTCGGGGAAGAGGAAAATAATTAAGCAAGAACTTCAAGTCCTGAAGCCATGATCGTTTTTTTTGTTTTGTTTTGTTTTTTATTTTGTTTCAGTAATGTTACCACACTGCGTGGGTCTGAATATGCCTGAACGTAACTGCTGTGTTCTCTAGTCTGTCATTCAATGCCTACATTTTCAAACAATCTGGAATATTGCCTTGGTAAAAAAATACCTGTCACCCATTTCTGCTCCCGAATGACCTCATGTGGGGTGTTGACTTTGTGGGCTCATGTCTACCTGTGAAGCAACCTCAGCCTCCCAGAGCCGAGCCGGAGCCCAGGACAATTCAAGACAGAGGGGAAAATGGTGTGCGGGAAAGTGTTCTGTCAACCATAACGTGCCTGAGGACCATGAGGACGTTATTATCAATATTTGCTGGTGCCTCCAGAAGGGGATGGTACAGACCAGGACTGGCAGGCACCCTTCTTCTGTTAGGGCCAGAGAGTAAATATTGTCAGCTTTTCGGGCCTTGTGGCCCGTGTCACAACTTCCCAACTCTGCCTCTGGGGAAGGAAAGCAATCATAGACAAAAAGCAAATAAATGGATGTCGTTGGGTCCCGGCATAACTTAATTTACGCATACAGAATTTTGAGTTTCATGAAATGTTCATGTGTCCCGAAATACTATTCTTCTTTTGATATTTGCCAGCCATTAAAAAATGTAGAAACCAGTCATAGCTCACAAGCTGGGAAAAAATAAGCCATGGGCCGGATTTGGTCCGTGGGCTGCGGTTTGCTGACCTCTGGTGCAAACCACAGAAGGTGGCATCTATCTAGATGGCTGGTGGTCCACGGAGCCCCTGAGGTGGTCCCAGCAGTGTCAGAAGAAGCACTCCGCAAGTATTCAAACCGTAGTAGCGGCCTCGGAGAGCTAGAGCAGCTCTTCCAAATTTAATTGATTTCTGTGGAAATAACTGTGCTCCTCACATGCCCTCTTCCTTTGTCCTGAGTTTATTTTCCCGCTGGGAGTATGGGGTCCTCCACCTGTGAGTGAGGTCCGGGCTAATACGAGTCAGCACCTACGGGCTCAGGGGAGAGGGTAAATGAGCCCAGGCAGAGAATCTCAGATATCCGAAAAATCACATTCAATCACTCATCAACCTGCAGTAGAGCTCTTTAGGTCAAGACTTCAAGCTTCGTCCCGCAAAGGGAAGCGGCATTAGGAGAAGAGTCTCCCTGCATTGGCACTCCCAGGCAGAGGGGAAGCATCAGAGAAGGAACCATTCAAGCGTTGTCAGTCCCAGCCCTGTGCAAGCAAAGGACGTCAGCACCGGAAGTCTTTGTTTCCGGGGGACTCATTGTCCCAGGGCAAAGGTGAGGGAGAGGTAAAAGCAGAACCCCAAAGCCATGGGAACTGTCACTGTTAATCTCCTGGTGCGGAGCTAACTTTCCTATCAGGTTATGACTGTATACAGGTCCTCTCCTCTAGTTATCTCAAGGTGTTGAGTGTCCTGTGCTTTCACACTGAAGTAATGGGCAGTTTTCTGTTTCAGATCCACCTCCTCCAAGAAGTCGTCCTTGATTTCTTACCCGAATTGAAAAATATAAATCTCTCCTTCCTTTGAATTCCTGCAGTCCTTTATCTGTATCTACCTCAAGGCTTTTGATACATATCTTTTCATATTATATTTATCTTCAGACCCACTTGCTGAAAGAAGCAAGTTCTCTGAATTCAACCCATGCAGTGTGCATTTCTTATCATGGTGCCTTACTCCAAGTAGACACTAAATAGATAGCTACCACTTGGATAAAAGAAAAAAAATCAAATACATTGACAAACTGATTCATCTATGACAGTGCTGTCCAATAGAACTTTCTGCTATGTTGGAAGTGTGTTATATCTGTGCTGTCCGCAGTGGTAGCCACTAGCCACATGTGGCCACGGAGCACCTGAAATATGGCTGATATATCTGAGGAGCTGAACTGTAACTTTTTCAATCTTAGTTACTTTAGATTTAAATAGGCACATGTGACTAATGGCTATCTTATTGGACAGCACAGGTCTATACGACAACAATTAACTAACTGTGTGTGTGTGTGTGTGTGTGAATGGATTATTTCAGGCAGTGATCAGATCACACAGATGTTGTGTAGAAAACCTAGCAGGATGATTGGATATTCTACTTCCCAAGCAACATAAAGATGTCCATTCTTACATTTTGTGGAGTGAGGTCCATTAGAGACAGACAATAAACCGTAAACAAGATGGAAAGGTTAGGTTTGTTATATTAGCAGGAAATATGTGCTATGAAATAGAAAAAAAGAAACACAGAAGACATAGAGTAAGATAAGGTGAACTGAGAGTGTCTGGCCGGTGGTCAAAGGAGGTAGGCTTCATCAAGAAGGTGAGGTCTGGGGCACCTGGTGGCTCAGTCGGTTAAGGGTCTGCCTTCGGCTCAGGTCATGATCCCGGGGTCCTGCGATCGAGCCCCACATCACGCTCCCTGCTCGGTGGGGAGCCTGCTTCTCCCTCTGCCCACCGCTCCCCCTGCTTGTGTTCTCACTCACACACTCTCTCTCTCTCTGACAGATAAATAAATAAAATCTTTAAAAAAAAAAAAAGTGTGAGGTCTGAGCTTGGACTAGAGCGGGGGGGCCGGAGGAGCAGGTTGGGCAAAGAAAGTGATAAAGGAGCTGAACTCCACAGAGCCCAGTGGCAGCTCTGGATCATGGACTGAACCCCCTGCCACATGGTCACAGAGAAAATGAGCTTGGTGAGGCCCTGAGGAGGGAGGATGGTTTTTGGTGGGTTTCGTTAACAAAGCCTTGATAGGTATTTCCAGAACCATCTCATGAAGTTAAAAAAGAAAACCAAGTGGCAAGCAGGCTTGCTCCACTTTTTACCGCAATGAGTTTCTGGAAACCACGCTGGAAAACACAACAGTAAAAAACCAACCTTATTCTTCCACCTCTTTGTCCAGCCTGTGTTTCCCCACTTTTTCCCTCAATATCAATGCCAAGTGCTGGGAAAGCAGTGTGCCAACTGGATTTGCTCGGAGGCTATGGAAACTGCAGAAGCAGAGTCTGAAGCTAAAATGATGATTGCTGAGAAAGGGAGTAGGAGAGCTGAAGTGCCCCATGGCCCCCTGAAGTGGGGCAGCAGTGAAATGTGGGGGTCGGGGGTGGTGAGCACCCGAGGAGGCGTCAGAAGGCCCAGCACAGAGCCTGCCAGCCCCAAGGGAACTGTGTAACACTCTCAGAGCTGGGTGTGACCCTCGCTCTGGTGTCCCAGCGCCTGAACAACAGCCAGAGCTGAGTGATAACAACAGCAAAGCAAGGCCCACAAAGACAGCCTCGCCAGACCCGCGCTACGATACCGGGGATGTGAGACCGGGGACACAGTAACCCCAGGCTGCTTGCTCTTCTCCGCAAGCCCACGGAAATCAGGGTGGAAATCCTTTTCAATCAGACACAATAAAAGTTTCATTCAACGGCCGGAGATAGAGTCTGTGAAATATTCCAGAAAAAGATCCCTTAAGTGCTCCAAAGATTTGAAATCCTCTGCTGCTCGTAAAGTTGCAGAATCTGCAGGCCATTTTAACTTGTACTTTTCAAAGCACCGTTGTCAAGTACGTTAGCGCCAACATCCTTATGTACACAGAGGGCCGACTCGCTGGTGATTCTCCAGGAGTTGCTTCAGTGCTCCCCGGGGAACAGGATCGGGAAGGAGTTTGGGAGTCAGAGGCAGGAAACGGTCTGGACCGTTCCGATGCCATGCGGCAAAACCAAAAGCCAAAGCTGATTAAGGGCTTGCCTACAACATCTGTCATTGGTCATGCTGAAGTGATTTTATTTCAGACTGTGGCCTGTGACTCATTAGTGACCATAGAATCAATTTAAGAGTTGTAACCAGCTTTTTTTTTTTTTTGTAACTAATTTATTGTCTGAAAACTCAGTGCAGGTTATTTCCTTCCCATAGGGTGGGAGGGGGAGGGCGCTTGTGCTTAATTCTACTCCTTGCCACCTCCTTCCAAAAGGCTACTCCTTCTAGACTCCCCCAACACGCGCACACACGCACACACACACACTCCACGCTGTTTCATTGTCTTTACAGCACCAGGGCACTTACTACTAACTGAAGTCTTCTTTCTTTTCTCTCTCCATGTCCACTCCACTAGAATATCAGCTCCAAGAGCTCAGAGCTAGGTATCTTCCTCACTGTTCTATCACCAGTGCCCAGAACAGTGCCTGCCACACAGTAGGTGCTCAGTTCACACTCACAGCATTGCATTTAAATTGCACCAAGTGGCAGGTTCCAACTCACGACTTTTAGCTGCTGTTGTTCATTGCAAATGCTGGTGTCCTACTTTCCGGTTCTGCTCTGAGGGCCTGCTACCACCCTTTCCCCTCAGCCTACAAGGACTCAACACAGGTGACGCTGGTTCACACAGCTGGACTTGACCTTCTTTGTTCAGTGCTTCTCTGTCTTCCAGCAGCTTCTGTCCTATCTACCAACCTCCATTCAGCTTCACTGAAGCTCATTTGCACCAACTCTCCTTCAAAACTATTTTTCAGCCTATTTTAATGTATAGTTTTATAAATTTTAACACACGTATAGATCTGTTTAACTATATTGCCACAGTCAGAAACCCCCCAAAACTCCACCATGTTCTGTAGTCACAGCCTCCGTCCACCCCTAACCCTTGGCAACCAGGGATCCACTCTCCATCACTTTAGTCTTTTTGAGAAAATCACAAAACTGGATTCATACAGTATATAACCCTTGGAGGATGGCTTCTTGACTCACTGGTGTTTCCTCGAGATTCCTCTACGCTGGTGCATAAATCGGCTGAGTTCATTGCTTTTTTATTGCTGGGTGTCACCCCTCTGCATGGATGTACTAAGGTTTGTGTAGCCAATCACCTGTGAAGCACACTTAGGTTGTTTCCAGTTTGGGGTGATTATGAATAAAGCTGCTATAAATATTAATATAAAGCTTTTATGTGAGTGAATTTTCATTTCCCTAGGATAAATATCTAGGAGTGGGATTGCTGCATCACACTGGACCATTTTGCACTCCCCACCAGCAATGTTTGAAAGCTCTAGCATCTTCACCTTATCTCTAGCACTTATTATGATGAGGTGTTTGTTTTTTAATTTAGCCTCTATCAAAGGTTTGTGGTGGTATCTCATTACGGTATATTTTTAATGAAAAAAATAAAGTAGATTTGAAAACAGATCACATCACAGAAAACAATGGTGAATACAATGCTTTTAAAGATTTTACTTATTTATTTGACATGGAGACAGAGAGAGAGCGCACAAGCAGGGGGAGCGGCAGGCAGAGGCAGAGGGAGAAGCAGGCTCCCCGCCGAGCAGGGAGCCCGATGCGGGGCTGGATCCCAGGACACGGGGATCCTGACCTGAGCCAAAAGCAGACGCTTAACCAACAGAGCCACCCAGGTGCCCTGGTAAATGTTATTTTTATATAAGTATGTAAGTACACAGTCACACACATAGGTAATACTAAGTCATAATGCAAAATATATTTTATACTGCAGATTATGGTAAAAAATGTTTGAAAGCCACTGTTATACCACAGAAGGAAGACCCAGGATTGGCATTTCTGCTTGCTTCAGAGTGAGTTAGAACCTCAAAACCTTAACTAAGCTCAACATGATGGCAGGGAGAAGAAACCGAGGTCAGACTTGAAGGGCACGGATTGAGAATGCAGTCGGGAAAGATGGTGTCATCAGCGCTGAGAAGCAGGTTTAACAGAACTCACTCCTTTGTTCATTCTTAACTGTATATGCAAACCATCATTCAGTAACAAGTTGTTGGCACCTGGGGCCTGTTTTAATGATTGTACCATCGAAGAGAGATGTGCTAGATCTACAGATTTATCTACAGGACGTATTGAAAAATGAGGGTAGACAGCTCTTAAAAAAAAAAAAAAGTCTATTTAATGCATTATACCTCCCTAAACGGTATACTGCATGTATAAAATAATGAGGTCATTTCCATGTGTTGTTGGGGACATAGGTGTAGACGGACCGTCTCACGGCTGACAGGAGTGTGTCTGGTTGCATCCTGGAGAACATGCTTACAGTCCCCAAATCACGTAGACACAAACCTGCTGACCTGACAGTTCTGATGGCGGGTATGGTGTCTATTACAAACTTCTCACAGGTCCACAAGGGAACATGTACAAAAATGTTCCTTGAAGCATTATTTGGGGACACATGAAATCGGAGGCCATTTGGGTGCCCATTCCCAAGACCTGGATAGAGAAAATGCGGATGAATGCCCGGAAGCACGAGGCAGTGGGCAGAAGCCACGGGGTCGGACAGTACTGAAGGTATCGTACGAGGAGAAGACTAAGCGGCGGGACGAGATATAGAAAGCACTTGCATAAATTAAAACCACATGTATAAAAAACAATAATGCAAATTTTGCTGGAACACATGCAAACAAAAAGTACCCATGAAGCACCGAGAAAAACAAAAATAGGCAGGTAGGAATAAAAAACAGAATTAAACATTTTTAAGAGAGCCTAGATTTTCCAGGCTGGTGGAGTGACTCTTAGCTCTGACCTGAAGGGATCTTAGTGGCTGCTGGGTTTGTGCTGTTATATTGTGCAATTTGTACAATATTGTGTTGTTTATTTAGTATAATACTTACTTAGCTAGTTAGTTGATTTAGCCTATCACCTAGAGGGATCTCAAGTCATCTGATACTAGTTCCAGTAGCTCCAGGAAGCTGTTTTCAAAGGCAGGCTTCCCGTCAACATGCCAGTCTCCTTCATGCCTTGGTTTTGTACTCTCTCTGGTGGATGTTGTGTGTTTACCCTACTCAAGTTCGCTGAGAGCAGGAAATGTTCTGACTGGTCACATGAGCCAATATCCAGGGTGGTGTCCCCCTATCAGAGAGAATTCTTGAATTAGGCCACTTCACAGGCAACTGGTCCTACCTATGAATGGCCTTTGGCTCAGGCAAGGATCCTTAGCCCAAACAGATTGTAGAAATTTTAGCATTATAAAACAAAGCATGACCTTTCTCTCTTTCTTTCTTTTTTCTTTCCTTTTCTTCCTTCCTTCCTTCCCTTTTCCTTTCTTTTCTTTCTTTTCTTTCTTTTCTTCTTCTTTCTTTCTTCTTTCTCTTCCTCTCCTTCCCTCCCTGCCTCCCTCCCTTCTTCTCTTTCTTTTTAATAAGGAAGTTTAAGGATGCTTTTCTCAGAAGAGAGGAGTGTTGTGAGTCTACCTGGCACTTCACAATGTCAGTCACACCCTGACTTCCGTGTGGAATGTGCCCTATACAGAGGAGATGCATGGCTGTGAAACCCAAGGATCAGAGGGATTGAAACAGACAGACTAGACTGTCCCCCAGACACAGCCGGGTTGGAAGGTGACACTACAGCATGAGGACAACAGGTTTTGGACTTATGTCTGGGGACCATCCAGACACTGCCAAATACTCAGCGTAGGACACGCTTCATTACTGCCCCGCACACAGACTTCTTGCGCGGTTATGCTTAGCGTGGTGATTCAAAGAATACGTGCTCCATGTATTCTGGTTGCGCGTCTTCCACTCATACCTGCCTCGCGTTGGGAAGTGTCAGTGTAGACCACACAGCTTGTGTGTGAGCATCAGCAGCTCCAGGCATCAGTGGTCGTTTGCCTGTAGCTTGCCCAAACCTATTGAAAACCAGATTTTCTCCAATCTTTCCCATTAAAAATAATTGCTTCTGAATGTATTCTTTTCTTTTTCTTCCCTTCTCTGAGAATTATAGCTAGTAGGTCAGAACTGGAGAGCAGGGAGCGTGTGAGTCACTGAGGCGAAGGGAGGGAGTGTCAACAGTCCAACTTTTGCAGAAAAATGGACTGGCTTCAAGGTCAGAGAAATAACCTCTATGCGTTTGCAGCAATCGTGCCTGTCTTCTGTCTAAAGCTCCATCCATTTCCCACCCTGCACTCCAGCCTTATATTTTAGTGGATTGATTGGGGAGAATTCAACTCTGCTTGACATTTTTGCAAACGCCTGACGCCACTTAGAATTTTGTTAGAATTTCTCCTGTGGAAAAATGTATTTCACTCGTCCTAAAACTTTATGACCATTCCGAAGATCCTGTGTTAGCCCATTTGGAGAACAAGTGGGTTTTCTCTTAAACCAATTTATAGCCATACCTTTTAGTTGCTGCAATGACGTTGTCAAGCCAAGGCATCAATAACACTGTGTGCACTTTCACTTCCCAATTTCTTTTTCTGTTTTCACGGTAATGGGAGCTTCGGTCTGGAAGAAATGAGAGCCCTTGGCACTGCACACCCTGTCATCTGTGCGGGTGGGGAGGAGAGAGCCTGGAGAGTCCCAGCAGAGGCCCTGGGAAGTCACATCTTTCACCCAGTAGAAAGGTCAGCAGGAAATATTTCCACAGAGTATGTGACAGAATGCTCTCCTCCATTCTATTTTTATTGGACATGAATTACATTTATTAGTTAAGGCACATGTACCTTAAAAATGAATGAACGAATGTGTATCAACCAAATTGAAAACAAAAGCTTTCAAAACACACACACACACACACGCGTGTGCACACGCGCACATATAAAAGCTTTCGTGACAAAAGGAAACAAAATGAATGAATGAAATACTAAAGGAAAGGACTGGCGTGCTGCTGAGGGGTGAGAGTGCATCCTGCATTTTTTAGATGAAGCAAAAATAAAAGGTCAGAGTCTTAAAAGTCTCAGTCTAGTCAATCTTTCAAAATTAAAAATCAACTCCCACTTTGCTAGGTGTTTGCCACTGAAATTTAACTTCTGTGTTGGTTCTCATAAACTCAAAAATATAGAGATCAGGAATTTGATAGGAAACTGAATCCTGAAAGCATATTTAAAAAAAAAAGCAAGCAGCCTAAAATGTCAAATGACCAAGTAAAATGTTTAAATGCAACATTTTAATTCAAGCACTTATAAGTAGTAGTTGAAATGAATGGATGCACTAATGAATGGAGGCATGTTGAAAAAAATGTAGCATATTTGCTACAACATAAAGTAAAACTTTGTAACAAGATTATGAAAGTGATTTTTATTATTTTGGTAATGGTGTCCAGTTATAGGTAATTACAGATACAGAATGTTTTTAATCTGGTATATTGAACAGTAAAAAGATACATGTTAACACTGTGTCACCAAAATGTATTTCAGTTACAACTATGTATGATAGTTGCTCTGTACATGTTAAAAGCAAACATCATAAAATACAATAAGAAAAGGTTAAATAAAAAGTTATCGTTGAGCTATAAACATCTACTAAAGTACCACACAGTGTGTCATAGCTAAGAACATACAAATTAATATAAATGCTATGCAACTACTTGATCTAATATAGATCTAATAAGGAAATATTAAGGACATAATAGCATTTCACAGGTGAAGGCTAAGTTCTGAGACATGAAAGCTTTCAGAGAAAAATAAAAAAAAGCTTTCAGATAAACCCACAAAACAAACCTGAGACATCTTTTTGTTTGGAAAAAAGTAATCTTCTTGCAAAGTCAAAGCTTCAGTATATAAAGGAAGCATTTAAGAAACAATATACTTTAACTATCATCATAACCTGGAGTAGATATTCTGACTACAATAGTGACCAGCAAATACATTCTTTCTCTGGAAGAAATAAAATAAGGTTTTCTGATTAAACCAGTAGCTGGATTATTGTAGCCTCCAAGTTTGGTTATTTGTATTTGTCTGTTTTGGGTTTTGATTTTCTTTCTTTAACTAGATTATAAAATATAGAATAACCTAGTTGTATTTAAATAAGCCAGGTAGCCTCCAAGAGCCCACCTCACTTCCTATATAAGCACAGCTTTTCCATTGCCAGAAGTCCCAGACGAACTGAGCCTACATCCGTACAGATTCTAGCACATCCGGACTTGGATGACTTAATGATGCATCCAGATTGGTACATGATTACTCTTGGTACCACACATGTCTCAGAGTAAGTGGGCTAGGGCAGCCTAATTCCTGTCTCGGCCCTGCTTAGGGGTGGAGGGTAATCACGTTTTCGAATAGCTGGTGACAAAAAAATTTAAATGTACTGACTAAGCCCGATTTCTACAGTTGGCTTTAGTGCCTTTAAAAATACTGGCACAGTTCTACATACTCAAGAGGTAGAGCTATGAGATCCTATTGATTAAAATTATACGAAATGTTTATTAATAAAAGAATTCCAAATTACAAAATAGATTGTCTGTGTTGTAGATTTTTTTTAAGTCTACTTAGGATTTAACGTTGGCCCACGAAACATTTTTCTAAATGTTCATATTTCAAATTTTGTGCTTCAGATGAATTAATTTGGAATGAGTGGGGAAAAGTTTAACCATATTTCTTCCTTTTCCTCTCTTTTTTTCTCACCACCCCTACGCACAGCCGTCACTCTTCCCTTTGTAATTTTGATTAAAAGATTCCAAAAAGCTTAACAGAATGTAAGAAGCAGTAAGCTTTCAGGACATGGTATATCTTCCTCTGCAAGTTCACATGCAATGAAGTTAAAGCTCCAACCTTTACTTTGAACTTTCGCCATCTTCTATAATGCATTTTGTGTGTGTGTGTGTGTGTGTTTTTTTAAGGTTTTCAGGCTCTTTACATAAATGGAACATACGTATTTCATTCAGGCTTCATGTTTTCACAGTTACCAAAGTGACTGCTCACCAGGCCGGCCATCCTGAACAGCATGCCCGATCTGATGGGCTCCAATGGAATATGATGCAATCTTCAAAACAGCCTTCTAACACTACCTTCTGATTCTGACTTTCCAAAACACAGACATGAACACTATTTTTAAAAAATCATTTAAGAAACTAGGCCTATTATGATGGGAATCTCCCCCCTGGTTCTCTAATAAAGAGAACATCTAAATAATTCATTGCATTTTTCCCTACTCATCAGGCAGACACAGGTTAAATTTCTCTGCCTTGCCCAGGCTAATGGTTAGATTTCCAGTAACTTCAACTGGAACTCAACAATCAGAATGGCTCTAAAATCTAATTAAAATTTAAGCATGCCAAGAGTTTGGAATTATAACATATTAACTTCATTTCACAAGAAGATTCTAGATTATGAATATAATTTTAGAAAATATCTTATAAAGTAATAAGGAACACATCTTAGAGATCCAATTTTGAGACTTTTAAGTTCTCATTCAAGTTACAGATGAGAGAATGGACTTTGCTTTACCTTGGTTTCCATCATGTTAAAATAGGCTCATTTCACGTATTTGAGCCCAAATTGGTTGAATTATACTTTTTCATTTGTCTTTCTTTTGGAAAGATGTACATTATTCAAACTTTTCTTAACCAAAACAGCTAATACTATTTAATAATCTACTAACTAATACATATTGCTTATGATAATTATAATATAAATATATTGACTAGTATTTGGTGACTTTTTTAACCTATGAAACTTCCTGAAATTAATGCATTATTATCATATACTATAAAGCTTAGCTGGGCCAGTAAATCTTTTTTTTTCTCATCATTGAAATTCTGTACTTTGGCAACAACAAAGGTATGACTTCGGCTTAGAATTTTTTTACAATTTAACAACTTACACTTTAAAATTCCTGATAAATCATTGAAGCCTACTATAATCACTGAATCAACCATACTATTAATTTCTTTATAAGCAAATGACTTTATGATTTATGCAAAAAAAAGAGAAAGCATATCACTAGGCAAAAAGACAAATCCATCCATGTAGATACTACAGCCTCCCTAAACTATTTTTTATTGAAGAGGTGAGAAAGGAATTTCTGGTCTTTACCCTTTTCCCCTATCACCCTCAATCCCATGTCTTACACTGAAATTATTTGCCTTTGCATATTCAACAATATATTCTGAAACTTTGCTTACTACGATTTTCCTACGGAGCAGATTTCAGCAGCGGAACATCCATCTCGGACCCCACCCACGGAGGCATGGTCACTGAAACTCTTCTTCATTCACTCATTTGCATGTGCACACATGTGGGTTTCAACTCCCAAGGATGCTCCCTCCAAGATACTATTTCCAGCACTCATCATTGTGTAAAAATTCTTTGGACCCTTTAATTCTTTGGCTCCAAAACCCTTCCAGGAGCTCCTTCATAGCCCAGTGCTCCTCTGAGCACATGTGTGAAGCACATCATCTGCCGGTCGGTTGATTTATGCTCACTCTAGAGGCTAACTGAGAAAGTGGCGCAAGGAGTTAGCAAAGTCTACTCCCCATCCCCCCCCACTTGAGTACTTCTAAAATTCGAGCTCGCTTCCTTGTGGCTTCTCACTGGCAGTCCTCCTCGGCTTGAAACTTTTGGACAGCACTATCGAGGAGCTCCATGGACTCTCTGAGAGTGACGTTGATTCGAAATGACTTGGGTTTAATGGTCAGACCGTAATTAAAATCTATCTTCGAGGGTTCATCTGGATTGGCCTTGAAATTGCACTCATGAGCCAGGATGGAAATGAAGAGAAACAGCTGCATCTTGGAAAGCTCTTCCCCAATGCACCGCCGTTTGCCCACGGAAAAAATCATCACACTGCTGGCCAGGTCCTTGTCGATGAAGCCGTCTTTGTCCAAGAACCGGCCCGGATCAAAGTCCTCTGGATTAGACCACTTCACTGGGTCATGATTCACAGACCACTGGTTAACAAAAACCACCGTGTCCTTGGGAATGTGGTAGCCCAAGACAGAGGCGCTGGTGGTGGTGGCGTGAGGAATGGTGACGGGCACGAAGCTGGAGAAGCGCATGGCTTCATAAAGAAAGGCCATGACGTAGGGCAGGTTGGGCTGGTCATCCAGGCAGGGTAGCCGGTCTCTCCCCACGACTTGATCCAGTTCGGCCTGGACCCGAGCCTGCACTTCAGGATACCTGTTGGGTTGTTAACACAGAAGGAGAAAATAAGTGAGGAAAACGAATCCTTCTTTCGTCTAGAAAGCACATGACCATTTATTTTAATTCCACCTTCTTTATCTGAATCAGTGGCTGAATTAACACTGCCAGCCCCCCAAAAAAGAAAAGAATCCCAAACAGCTTCCTAATTTCTCACTAAATTACAGGATGGATAAACTAATAGTTCTATTTCCTGTAATAAGCCTTACCTGGCTAATGTTCTCTTTCCTATCCTAAGTCGAAAATAGTCTTAAGTTTTCTAGCCTGAAAAAGCTCCTAACGGACAAAGCCAACTTCTCCGTGAGGCACAAGGACCCACAAAACTTTCCAAGGGCCCATGGAAATGTTTTCATTTCATTCAAAATCAAAACGAAGAAGAAGAAGAAGAAGAAAGAAGAAGAAGAAAGAAGAAGAAGAAAGAAGAAGAAGAAAGAAGAAGAAGAAGAAGAAGAAGAAGAAGAAGAAGAAGAAGAAGAAGAAGAAGAAGAAGGAGAAGAAGAAGAAGAAGAAGAAGGAGAAGAAGGAGAAGAAGAAGAAGAAGGAGAAGAAGAAGAAGAAGAAGAAGAAGAAAAAGAACTATTAGGTCAAAGAAAATGTTTTAATATCTAATTTTAATATCTTTATCTTTATTCCAATTAGTAATAAATGTCATTAAAAATCTCTTATGGGGTAACCTGTCTACAGAGGCAAGAGCACCCAGGGCCCACAAAGGTAAAAAAGCAGCCCCAAAAGTGGATCCTTTTTTCCTCTCATCTCCCAGGATAATTCTAGCACATACACTGCTCTCACTTCACACAAATTGGTGTTCTGATAGATAAAGCTACACATCTTCTAAACTTAAAAGGAAATTCCCAATATTCGAGAGACAATGGTACAAGCTGTAATGGTTATTGATTCTTGGCAATACAAAAGTACTGTCCTTTTGGAAAACAAAATCTGAGTACAAAGCAAGATGCAGAAGGGTAACTCCTCCCCACTCTTTTTAAACCCAGTCATCCATGCCTAGAAATGTATGTGCAGGAAACAACAGGTACAAAAATATGTAACTACAACAATAGCTGAAATTTTAAAAATGCAATCAACACTATTAAAAGAAGTGATCAAAAATAATGGGGATATTATGACAAAAATAATAGGGAGCCATCAAAAAAATCACTAAAATCAAGTTTAAAAGACAGGGAAATGTCCATTACAATAAGTGAAAATGTCGGAAGTTAAAAAAAAAGGTAAAAAATTATTGCATCTCTGAAAAAAACTTAAGCATGTATGGTATGAAATTATGGGTGATTTAAAAAACTGCTTCATGAACATCATACTTCAGGGGTCTGCAAACTTTTTCATGAAAGGCCAGATAGTAAATATTTTAGGCTTTGCTGACCAAACCCCCTGTCACAACTATTCAGTTCTGCCTTGTGCTAGGAAGGCAGCCACTGACAATACATAAATGAATGGGCATGGTAGTATTTTGCTAAGAAACTTACATACAAAAATGGGTAGTGTAATTTGCCAACTTCCGTCATACTGTCTTTTCACTAAAAAGAAGAAAAACATATTCATCGGCTATATTGAATCGAAAGTGACTCCAAAATTGTTTACCTTTGCTGCCCAATTCAGTTTCTGATATAAAAAAGGGAGGGGCGTTTCAAAAGATGATATGCATCTGGTGGGATGCAAAGGACCCATTGATATCATTTTGGGATGTCTTTTCCCGATTATTGACTTCTTTGTATTTGATTTCTGCTCATTGCCCATATGTGTTTCTGTGCTCTTAATACTGAAAACAATGTTAAATATACAAAAAATTCCATTGATAAAAGTATTTGCACAGGATCTAAGGACATAGAGGTTGCAGGATTCTAATAAGAAAAGAAGCAGTCTTTGCCTTCCAATGTCTGGATTGCCAGCAAATTCAGCATCCCCCGCCGCTTCCTTCTGCGCCAAGAAATGGTACAACCAGGGCTTCAGGTCTCTCAAGGCAACCAAGATGTGCCTTGAAGGAGCCATCTGCCCCTGGAGCAGGGTTCCCAGACAAAAACAGGCTGCTCTGTTATATCTAAATTTCAGATAAACGATGGTTAATCGTTCAGCAAAAGCATGTCCTGTGTGAATTTTCTTTTCTATTTTCTAAGTCTGGCAACACCCTATACCAGCAACCCGTTTGCGTCCTGCGTGTAGAGCTTCCCAGAGGTCTGCGACCACGATCCAGGTGGGCACTGCCGACCAGCTTGCCAACCGAGCCGGGCCCGGGAACCAGAAAAGTCCGTCCGCAGGCGCCCCCTGGATACCCTGTTTGCCTTTCGAGGCGCCGCTGTGCGCTCGGTAAAAGTGACTGCTTCTGCAGGTTCTGGGGTTTTTTTTGTTTTTGTTTTTGTTTTTTACCCGGACGCTTCTAAGACAACTAGCGCGGCGGTTTCGTAAACCCAGCACAACCTGCTAATTTCTGGCCGCCTTCCTAAAGCTTCCGTGCCGGGTAAGCGCGGGCGGGGCCGGCCTCCGAGCGCTCCCTCTGCCCGGGAACAGAGCCCGGACGCGCGGCTGGCTGGCAACGCCGGGGCTAGGCGGCCTCTGACCGGCGCCCGGGACTGGCCGAGCCGATTCGCAGCTGTGTTCGTTGAACATATTGCCCGTTACCCTTTCTTTCGAAACCGTGCCAATTTTGCTTCTGCTGTGCCAAGGAGGCAGAGATCGGGGCTGATCTGCGGACACTTAGAAGATCTTGCCTTTCAGGGGGCTCCCACAAATTTGTCCCCAGTTGGAGAGGTAGAGAGCCACAAGATCAAAGATGCGGGCGGTCGGGGCCCTGCTGGGTAAGGTGCGCGCGCGGGCTCGGCCGGCACTCTGCCTTCCTTCCCGAGCTGCGCTTCCGCGCCGCGATCTCAGCTTCGAGAGGTGCAGAACCTTCGAGAGGTTTCGGCGCAGAACCCCACACCCTGGGCGTTCGTCGCGACCTCAGCATATTCTAGTCCCCCACCCCACTCCACCTTTTACAGGGGAGGAAAGGAAGGCCCGGCCCACGCCTGCTGGAGGCTTTACCTGGTGAAAAGGATGAGCAGCCACTGCAGCGCGGTGGAGAGCGTGTCCTGGCTGGCGCCGAAGATGTCGGTGACAGTGGCCGGCACGTACTCCAGGTCCAGCCGCGCGCCGCCGTCCTCCGAGCCCTCCGCCGCCTCGGTTCCCGCGGAGATGATGAAGGCGTCCATCATGTCGCGCGGGCCGGCCCCGGGCTGCAGGCTTTCGCGGTGCCTCAGGAACTTGTCGAGGACGAAGTTGCTGAAGTTGCGGTTGAGCTGCTCGAACTCGCGGAAGGCGGTGCGCACGGGGTTGGGGAAGCGCTGCAGCCAGGGCAGCACGTCCACCAAGCTGCCCGCGCCCACCGTGCGCCCGAACTTCTGGTTGTGGCTGAGCAGCTCGCGGAACTCGGCGTCGTCGTGGCTGTAGCGGCAACCGAAGCACACGGCGCTCATGACGTTCGCCACGGCCACCACGGTCAGGGGCCGCGGGTCCACGAAGGCGCCGCCCGCGCTGCCGCGCACCAGCAGCGCCACCAGCTCCCGCGCCTCGCCCAGCACGTGGCCCTCGAGGACGCGCCGGCTGCGCGGCTGGCGCGTGGAGAAGGCCCGCATGGTGCTGTGCGCCGCGCGCCGCTGCACCTTCCAGCTCTGGGAGTACGGGCCGAAAGCCAGGCTGCGGCCGCCGGACACCACGCGGAAGGAAGCGAAGCGCGGCCGATCGGCGAAGGCGGCGCCCTGCTGCACCAGCGCCTGGCGGATGGCGCGCTCGCCGTTCAGCACCACCACCGGGCAGTTGCCCAGGCGGATCTGGAAGACGTCGCCGTAGCGCCGCGCCAGGCGCGCGAACGAGAGGTGCGGCGCCGGACCCATCGCCGCCGCGTTTCCGATCAGCGGCCACGCAAACGGGCCCGGCGGCGCGGACCCCGGCTGCCGCCGCCGCTGCCGCAACAGCCACTGGCCCACGTGCACGGCGGCCAGCACCGAAAGGAGCAGCAGGAGCGTGGTCTGCTGGGACGGCAGCGCACTCGGCTGCAGGGGAGCGTCGGCACCGAGGGTGGTGGCCATGCTGGAGAGAGAACCGCGAAGGCGTGACGCTCAGGTGTGCAGAGGAAGGAGCCGGCGCCCCACGCCCCCACCCCGGGCGTCCGGCTACGGTGCGCTGTTGGGAAGGGAGGAGGTCGCGCGTAGGTCAGGGCGGGCTCACCGGGGAAGCAGCAGAGGACGCTTCTTCCCGTCCCAAACCCATTCCTCTAAGGAGAAGGGAAAGAGCGCGTTTCCACCTCTCTGTGCCCCGGACTCTCCGTCCCCACCTCAACCCCCACCTGCGTAACGGTTCCAGCAATTCGGGGACAACCCGGAGGGCATCAAGACGGAGGCGCTCAGTTCCCTCTCAGTGCCTACCACCCCGGCCCGGCAAGGCCGCGGGAAGGCGGCTCCGCGGATAGACTGACCTGCGAGGTGGCGCGGTTTCCAGCGGCGCGGGATGGACGGCTCCGAAATCGGGCCGGGGCCTCTATGGAGGGCAAGACGTCTCCAGGAAATCGGAGACCTCGCCTGGACACCTGCTGCTCTGGGAGCTTGAGCACCCACTCTGGGGCCTCTAGACGTCGTCCGAGCTAGGGGCGCTGGGATTGGGCTGGGGGCCGAGAAAGGTGCCTCCTTTGCCAAACCCCGCTATACCTGGGGCCTCGGCAAAGCCGGGGTTTTCTCGCAGAGTGCGGACTGAGACTGGGGGTCAACGAGTGCAGCCAATTCCCAGCCCTCAGGACCCCCGCGCGTCTCTAACAGCTGGTGTCGCCGAGGCGTGGCCCGTTTGCACACAGTCACGCTGGAGTCAAAACGCGCCATCCCGCCTGGCTTTTAAGGTCTGTGGAGGGGAGAGGGGGGAGGAGACGGCGGAACCTGGCGGGGCGGGGCTTGCGGGGGGCGGGGCGCCGGCTCCCTTCCAGCCGCTCAGACCCCGACCCCGGTCGCTGGGCTCCAGCGGTCACGCCAAATGGCCGCGATTCTCCCGACGGCCTGGGCTCAGTGGCTGGCGGCTTTGCTAGAAGCTGCGGTGTGAACTTCCCGTTTGCCGGAAAACCACTCTTAATCAGTCGCTCCCCATCGAAGCCGCAGCTTCCCGGAAGCGCGCTGGGAACAGAACCTGCGGGTCCCGCGGCGTTCTCCGTGGGAGCAAGCCCCCCGCCCGGAGCTCACGACCCCCCTTCCCCCTCGGTGTCTGAGCTCCGTTCCCCGAGACAAACCCGCTCGGGCTCGTTGGGCGCGCGGGCCGAGAGAGGGAACCTGTCGGTTTGGGAACGCGGAATGCCGGGTGGTGGCGGCGCTTGCCTTTTACAGCATCCCTAGTTGTTTTATTTTATTGGAACTTTCTTGCAAACAAATGAGGCTCTTTGCCGCGCAAAGTTCTGCTTCCCCCTCGCGCAGCGAGATCAAGAATCCCCGTAAGACGCCGCTCCCAGACCCAGGGCCCGGGCCGCGCTTGGCACACAAAGGCCGGCGCTGACCGGGCGCAGCTGGTCGCGAGGTTTCCCGCTTCGCAGCCACCCAGGTGGCGCCGCCCACTGCCCCGCGCGGGGTCGCGCCGGCCGCGTCCGGGACCCTCGGCGGCACAGGGCCGGGAGCCAAGCTGGGGCGAACTCGCGGCGAGGAGCGGAGGGACCATGCTCTGATGATCCCGGAGGGAGGGACGAGGGGGAGGAGGAGCAGGAGGCCGTTCTCCTCGCGCCTACCAATTTTATCGGGTTGAAGTTTCCTCTGGTGTCCCTCCCCCTTGCGTGCCGAGCAGGGCTTTGCGTGCGCGGCTTCTGGAAAGTCTTGGGCTCTGGTCATATCCTTGGGCGCTTCTCACGGCACCTGCCACGCCGAGGCGGCGGGGGCGGGGGCGGCGGCCCAGGGCAGCGTGCCGGCCGCCACCACCCACCGCGGCGCACGCACGGCCGCACCCCGGCTGGCCAGCGAGGCGGACGCCCTAACCACCCTATCGGGGGCGGATCTGGGCGCTGTGAACTCGAGATGGGGACGCTTTCTTCGAAGGGGGGAAGCCGGAGGTGCTCGCGGCCCGGTAGCTTCCCCGGCCGGCTGCGCCCTTCCTTACAGGCTGGTACAAAGCATTTGCAAGCCCCTGGGGAGCAAAGGCCTTCTCCGCAAGGCTGGAGAAAGGGTGAGCCCGGGGAAGGGTGGGATGTATGGTAGTTGCCCAGGCTGGAATTTTATCTCCGGGCCTCTGGGATCCTCAAGCGTCAATATAAAAGTGGGGCATTTACCACGTGACAACTCTGCGCTTTGAGTATTACCCATGCTGGAGATCTCTATTCTATTGCTTCTCAGTTTACAGATGTGGAAACTGGTGTTCGGAGAGGTTATGTGACTTAACCAAGATCACACACACTGCAATAATACAATTACAGTCATACAGTATAATCTTGGGGCGCCTGGGTGGCTCAGTCTGTTGAGCCTCATATTCTTGATTTCGGCTGAGGTCATGATCTGCGGCTTGTGAGATTGAGCCCCATGTCCACTCCCGCTGGGCGTGGAGCCTGCTTAAAATTCTCTCTCTCTCCCTCTGCCTCTCCACCCCTCTTTCTCCCTCTCTAAAAAGTAAAAATTAGAAAAAAAATACAATATAATCTTAAATGATTTCTCTTTTCAAGGAAGTGATTGAAATGCTTGATGGTTTTCTTCCCCTTCCCACTTCTTACCAGCTATCAAGAGGTGAAGCCAGAATTTGAACCCCTTGAGTCCCATTCCAGATCCATCGTACCCGTTTGTGTGGAAGGAAATCCTCAGATGTAAAAAGCACAAACGCTATCTCTCCTGCCTGCCTTTTAAAAGGGGGGGGGGAGGTGCCTGGGTGGCTCAGTTGGTTAAGCGACTGCCTTTGGCTCAGGTCATGATCCTGGAGCCCCGGGATCGAGTCCCACATTGGGCTCCCTGCTCAGCAGGGAGCCTGCTTCTCCCTCTGACCCTCCTCCCCCCTGTGCTCTCCATCCCTCATTCTCTCTCTCTCAAATAAATAAATAAAATCTTAAAAAAAAATTCAGCTGGAAGAATTTTTTTAAAATAGTTGTTTTTGTTTACAGAAGTGAGGACTCTGAGGATCACAAAGAAGAAATAGTGTGGTCACCTTTTGCAATAAAATTGGATGAGGGAGGCCTGTGGACTATGCCTCATAACTGACCTGGAAATAAGTGGTTAAATTTTAAAGAAGCCTAAAGAGGTGTCTGAAAAGAGACACCTTCAGTGAGAGACTGAAACCAACAATAAAACATCTGACCCGATAAGAAAATGCTTTTTGTAAAAGTTTCCATTCAGCAGTTTTTGAGAGGTTCTCTGAAAATGATTTCATACACTGTAATGGAGCACTCGGATCCATGATGAAATTATTTTTGAGCAACTGGGTAAATAAGCATTGGTTTCCCAGAGCTGTGTTGGCCTACACATCCTTTGAAATGAGTTTCATAACCTTACAATGTCCAGCTTTAACAAGACCCTTGCCTAATAATTCAGTTCAAGATGGCTGCATGCATCAGTCTCTCAGTAGGCATTAATTTAATAGACAGGAATTGTCTGTGGGCTTATGCCAATTCTGAGCCATCAAACATTCCTGAAAGCTCTATCCCAGCATCCCTACCAGAAACAGAGCAAATAGGGGTTGCCTTTAAATCAAGTACATTACTGTTTTCAAAAGTATAACCCAAGGCTGTTCCTAAGCCCTCTTGTTAATAATTCCTGAATAATGCTGTATAATTTTTAGATAAACTAGATGCATGCCCTCTTGCAATAAGATAATAAGTTAAGCATATCCTCCAAGCTATGGTGCCTTGGGCTCAGCTCTTGTTCTAGGACATGCTCTAAAAAGCAGAGTAACCAATTGGGTCCATGCTGTCAAAAAGGCAAGTCCTTATCAATTATGACAGACCCAAGGGAGAGGGACAAGCAGACTCTGCACTTAGCGTGGAGCCCAACACAGGGCTCCATCTCACAATCCTGAGATCATGACCTGAGCCGAAATCAAGAGTCAGATGCTTAATGGACTGAGCCACCCAGCCTCCCCCTTCATCGTCATTTTAAATCAGCAAATCAGATAGACGCGTTACACCTGGAGCTAATAGCCAGGAAAGTCAGCCCTTATGTCATCAGGCTAGAAGTCGGTTTTCTTGATGGGCTTTCCCTCTAGCATAATCCTCCAGCATAATGTCAATCTTGCGGTTGCACACCATGCTCTTCCACCCTCTCCAAACACACATATGCACGTGCACTGAGCGGAGAGAGGAATAGAAGCAACAGTCTCTCGCAAGTCTTCGACATATGGGATGCGCAAGCATCCGTCATCAGATCCATGCTAGCAGGCAGAGAAATAGCAATCAGGGGATATAGCAAGTGTCCCAGGCGACTGAGAGTATGGCAGAGAGAGGAGTAGTAGGAAGCTACAGATCATGTGCTGGGAATTGAGAGGATTCTTAGCAGGTAACACCAAAACCCTGTGCCCCACCTGACTTGCTTCTGCTTCCTTCCTCCTGGTACCATACGGGCTAAGAAGCACAGAGCTAACAAATCTTTCTTATTTCATCTAATATAAGAAGTTATCATTTGCAGATGCACTGTTGTTTTATGCATTAATGTAAACACAGGGGGCTGCCATTTCTAATTATGCCACCGATTAATAAGACATAGTCTAATTTCCCAGAGGTTAAAAACATTTTCAGTGTGTTTTAGAATCGACAAAGCACTGTGGGCGCTGGCGGTGATCCTCTGGGTTCTCTGCCTTTATATTCAGTAGTAGTGGTCCTGAGAGCCCTTAGATGAGGACGGTGGAGCCAGGAGTGTTACCTACCAAAGCCATAACCCCTTCCATTTTTTTTTTTTTTTTTTTACTTGATGTGAACAATTGATGTTTTTTCAATTCCATGTAAAGCGTAGGGAACAGTTTTGCTTTGGAAGATTTTGCTAATTTTATTGACCTTAATAAACCCAAGAAAATGGTCACTTCTAAATCAGTGCAGCTTAAGACCATTTTCTTAGCCATCCTCCCCTTCCGACCTGAGTGCCCCACTAAGCTCTTTCCATCTAGTCTGGTATCCGTAAAAGCCACAAAGCTACACTGGATTATTCCAGTTTCCCACCAGAATACTTTCATGTGTATTTAGAAGTGAATGGGCATCTGTGTTTGCAACATATTCTCAAATAGTTTAAGAAAATAGAGAGGGAGGGAGGGAAGGAGGGGGAGAGAAGACAGAGAGAGAGAGAGATGAAAATGATAAAACAAACATGGTAAAATGTCCATAATTGGAGAATTTGGGTAAAGGAGAGTTCCTTGTGATGTTCTTGCGACATGTCTGTAAGTTTGAAATTGTAGCAAAATTAAAAGTTACTCAAAAAAAAAATTAAAAGTTACTAAGATTAGAAACTAGGAGCATGAGAAAGAATTACCTTCCTGACATTATGATCTTACATTGTCTCCTCAGTTTTGATTGAGAATCTCTGATGAGAAAGGACAGTGACAAGAACTGGGGATTGGCGTGTCCATGGGGCTCCTTCATCTGATCTGGCTCCTGGAGTTTTGGGCTAGGAGAACGTATGGACGTGCTCACGGGGATGGTTTTCCCCAGTTTCCTCTCTGATTTGCCCCTTCCCTTCTTTGCTGTCCTTGCTCTTTGAATGCTCTAAGTGTATCTGGGTTTTTGATCTCCTTCAATTCCTTTTGAAAGTGAAAGGAATATAGTATGTAAACAGCCTCTGCTCCTGGTCCCACTGTGTCTCGTTTCCAGGAGATAAGCCACTTAACCATTTCCCTGCACTGCATAAAAGCCGTCAATGGCTCGATTCTCAGACGGCATCTTAAGCTGCATAAAAGCCGCCAATGGCTCAGTTCTCAGATGGCATCTTCCTGCTTCTGTCAGTTTCCTTCCTCCTCTGCCTTCTTTCTTCCCCCTGCTCTGCATTTTTCCTTCTTTCCTGCCTCCCCTTACCTCCCCTTCCCCCTTTCCTTGGGTCCTTCCTTGCCTCACGTCACTTGCATTCCCTCTGAGACCTCTGTTCTTTCTGGAGTGACCACCGTCTCTGCTCTCCTTTGTCTCCTCTCTCTCTCTCTATCCTCCTGCCCACCTTTTCTCTCTCCCGGGACAGTAAAGAGTTAGGGGTAGAGGAGAACAGAGAAGAGGAGTGAAGACAGTAAGAAAAGGGATCAGGGAGATAGAACAACTAAGAAAAGAAAAAGGGGCAAAATATCAAAGGCTGGGGCTAGCAGAGAACCCAATGATCGTTAGGGTAGTCTCCCATTCAAGGGAACTCTCCTGTTCCGTGTTTGTGCGGGGAAGCAATCACTAACTCAGGACGGTGATGATCCAAAGGAAGGGAAGGGATGCCAAGGTCTGAGGTTGCTTCTGTACCTTTGTTCCCTGAGTTTTTACTACCAGCCACCCAGTTCCTGAAATTCACCATTCTCACAGTGGAACTAAGCCTGCTGTCCACTACTTTGGTCAACAGAATGCAGGTGACGTGAGGCAAGGCCGTGGGCGCTGGGGAAACGGGGAAGGGGAGAGAAGCGGAGGCAGGAAAGAAGGAAAAATGCAGAGCAAAGGGAAGGAAGAAGGCAGAGGAGGAAGGAAACTGACAGAAGCAGGAAGATGCCATCTGAGAACTGAGCCATTGGTGGCTTTTATGCAGCTTAAATGTCCTAACTTCGGTCAAGCAGAGAAAACCTTTAGGCAGATGAAGGACATTGTTTTTCATTTTGTTTCCTAAAAATGAATATTTACCGGGTTACCAAGAAAATGCATAAAGCAAAAATAAGTGCAACCACCAAACAAAAATCTACATTTGGGCTCAGCGAAATTACAGTGTCTAGCTGTGGGCTCCTGACTGGTACAGCTTCCATATCTGGGATGGATTCTTGGTTGAGGATCCAGATTCCAGTCTTCTTTTACTCCATGAACCTCTTAGCTTTTAGGGTTAGATCTGTTTTCCTTAACAGGTTTTCTTCTCTTTCCTCAAAGGGACAAAACTTCAGGTCGAAAGCTGTAGTCATATGCAGGGCTTAAGAAAATACTGGGCAGTTAAATAACTTACATGGTTATCCCTCCCCTGCCCATTCCCAAAAGGGAACGCGAGGGCTGGATAATTATACATTGGCTTTTTGACCATCAACCCCCAGCGGATTTTTCTGTTCTCCAAGGGGAGTGTTCATTTCTCAACCGTCGCCTGGCCTGTTGGTGGACTGCTCGGGTTAGAAAGCTCTAGATGTTAGGAGGTTCTTTCCAACGTTACGAAAGAATCTGGAGTGAACGTTCTTGTCTTCTGCTGAACTTAGAGCTACCTTCGGAGAGACGTGAAGCAAGACTAATGTCCTTTCACGTAACAGTCCTTCACATGTTTGAAGATGGCTGTTGCACTGCCACGGAGCCATCCTTCCATCAGCCAAGAAAGGCTCCAGCTCCTCAAGTCATTCTGGGTTTCTAGAGCTTTATCCAGCTTGTCTGTGCCTTCTAGACAATGTAGTCTTTCAGTATGCCTAAGTGCATACCTGAAACCGAACACCATACCCCCAAAGGTGTGGGTGACATCCTGTCCAGCCCAGAGGGACGCAGTTACTTCCCAGAAGACTCAGTGTTCCTTTTAATGCAAACTAAGGTTTTTGTACTGTTTTAAAAATCTGCATTCCACTATTGTGCCCATACTAAGCTGGTGATCAACCAAAGGCTTCAGCTTTCATCGTAAGACTTGATACCATTCTGAGCCTTTAAGTGCTCTTAGGCAATCAATTTTTAAAAAAACTAAAAATGAGGTTTGCATTAATTCCTATTAAATGCATCTTGGGGCTTTAAGACGGCGTTCCGGTCCATGGAAGCTGTTACTCTTGCTGACCCTCAGGGCCAGACACCAGGAGTGGGAAAACAACATGGGGATAAATATTTATTTTATATAAATATTTATTTTATATTTACAACATGTATTTATTTTTTATATATGTATGTATGTATATATATAAAGTATATTTTCTGTTTTGGTCAGATAGAAATTTTTAAAACACACAAGTAGCACATAGATTCTCGCTGCAATGACTTAATCAGAATATAAGAATATGCAGGAAAATGGGAAAGCCCATACTCCCACCCCTTCTCAGATGTAACCCCGGGAACCATGTACCTTCTGTTTACGTACATGCATATGTTTGTACGTATGTATGTATTTTTAATACAAATGAGGTTGTAAATTACTGTTCGGTAACTTTTTTTTTTTTTCCACTTGGTGACCACAATAGAAGGTATAGACCTACCTCACGCTTTTGAACTATTGTATGGTATGACTATAGCATAATTTATTCCACCAACTCTTAGATGGCCATTCGTGCTGTGTCTCGTTATAGACTTCACCGGAGATGCTTCACTTTTCTGTGCAATTCTATATACACTTGCAAGTGTGTCTCCAGCAGAGATGTTCAAACCATGGGCATATGCATTTTAAAGGGTCTTGTTACCCCCCATTTGTCTTCTGGAAAGGTGCACCAGGTTTGCATCCTCAGGAACCTGGGGTTTTATACTGAGGACTGTATGTCAAACTCCTCTTCCTTTATAAAGAACGATTGCTTTCATTTAGCTTTGCAAATGTAGAAAGAGAACAAACAAAACAAAAAGCTTACTTGTCTTTCAGACCTCTTATTTTAAAGAATATGTGTGCTTGTGTTTGGATGTCTCCTCTTCTTCACAGATGAGGGAAATCCCCAGATTAAAGCCTGTGAAGCGTCAGAGGGGGAACATTCAGGATCTCCACATCCCTGTGGAAGACATCACAGATGCCAGGGTGGGAGAGTGACCTCGCTGTGCCTTGATATCCCCTCTGGGATAATGGCAATTCTTTACAGGCTCCTGGGCTCAGGCCCAAGTGCCTTCCAGGCTTGTTTCATCCTCCCAAAGAGATTAAAAACAGTAAAGCCAGCACATCCCCTTATCAGGAGTTTGTCTCCGGGGACCAGGCACTCTTGGGTGTGAGGCCCAGCATGCTTATTTATCAGCAGTGACCTCAACCAGGTTATTGAACTCTGCTCTGAACTCAGATATAAATTCTTGCTCTTTTCCAATAAAGTCAGAGTCCGAGCGCTGTACGCGGTGCTCACAGGGATAAGGACACACGCCCTTACGCACCTGCAAGCTTCTGAAAGCCTAAGGTGACACCAGTCACCCGCTCCTCGTATTCCTGAGGCAGCGTGGTGAGCGGCTAACGGCACCCCTGCAGAGCCAGCCAGGGTCCGAATCTGGCTCGACCGCCCGCAGCTGCGTGGCTCCAGTTGCTGCAAATCCAATCAGTTCCGGGGCCCGGGTTCCGCTTCGGTAACACGGAGGTGATACCAGGACCTAGTTCACAGAGTTCATACCAGGGGACTCACTGAGCCAACACGTGTAAGCTTTAGAGGTGCCTGGCACCCGGCAGGGGCTCCCGACGGTGTCAGCTACGGTCCTTTTTCTGTGGGAGCTGTTACGGAACCTGGACTGGATGGCCTGACAGAAGAACCAAGCGGCACCCGGAAATCTTGGAGGATGGGAGGTTTATTTAACGCCAGTGGGCTCAGAGGAGAGTGGTCTCCAAAGTTCTGAGACCCGCGCACAAAGGGGGCAGTTTATACACTTCTACTTCCGCATACTTGGCACCTTTGGCGCGTGCGCGAAGCGGGGCAGGGAGAAGAACCCGGATTGGTTTGCCCGGGAAGCAGAACAGGGAGAAGAACCCGGAAGAGCCCCGGGGCAAGGACTGGGACTCTCTTGTTGGCTTTGTGTGCCGTCTTAGGACACAGATTTTCCTTATCAGAGCCGTTTGCTGACGCCTGTAGGAGGCTGCTCTTGGCAGAAGGGCTCAGCAACAATAGCCAAGCTGCATTTTCCGCCACCTCGCAGATGGCAGCCATGCCGTACCCTTCCGCACCTCGTGTCAGCTCACCTTGGACGTGCTTCACCTCAGGGCCCTAGTACAGAGGCGGTTTTTTAGGTGGGAGGATGCCATGTTCCCGAAGGATTCTGGCCAAGGCCGTGCCAGGTTCCTTCCCCTCAGCTAGGCTTGGGGCCAGTCGCACCGTGGCTTTCGTGAATGCTTTGCAGCCCTAAGTAATGAGGCTCCGGGACAACACTCATGCGATTCCCTGCCAAGGACAGTTGAGAAAGCACCACTCCACGTGGTGCAAATGGGAGAGAACTCAAGGGACCTCCCGGTGATTTGTACAAATGAGAGGGTGCTATCCAGCTTCCCAGAAGCTCCGGCCTTCTTTTCCGAAATTACAGGTGGGGCTGAAAGCACATCTAACAATCACGCTGGAGGGGCTGAGGCCATGCCCAGGAGCCAGAACCAGAAGGCAGGGCGGGGCGGCTCTCAGCTCCCCCTTCTTAAATGCCAGGGAGGAAATTGGCCAGAGTGCTCCCCCATCCAAAATGGAAAGTTAAATTTAATAGTCTGGACTTCAGCGGTGACTAATCTCTGTTTTTCCTTTCCCCATTGCGCTGAGTCAGTCCCTGGTGGCCCATTCATTTTAAGGTTTGTATGCAGAAGGAAGGAGGGCTCTGGCAGTTTCTGGGCCTTGAAAGCATGGCACCCTAGTTTGTTCAGGTGTGGGTGAGGCCCCTCACCACCAGCTGTGCTCTCAGGCCCCTTGCTCTCTGTTCACTATTTCAGGGACTTCTTGATGCCCTAAGAATGTGACTGAGCCCTGAGCTCCCAGGTTCTAGCGCCACGCCCCAGAGGCGTACCTGGGGCTACGGGGTAAAATAGAAATCTACCTCCCCAGCAAAGACTCGGGAGGGATCTGACTCCCAGAAGCCCTCATTTCTGTTCTCTTTTACTGCTGGGCTCTCAGCACCACACCTGAGGCAGACCAGAGAGGTAAAAACCCAATTATACATATCATTGAATTCAACAAGGGGTAAACACACCAACTGTGAGGGCCACGTGCGAGAGCACTGTGCCCAGCTTGGGAGGACGATCCTCCACTCTGATGTAACAGTCATAAGGTCAGGGCCTGTGCTTTATGGCCCTCTGTGATCTTAGGGTGCCTAACATCACAAAGCAAGTTGAGACAGAGAAAGACAAGGAGCTAATATTCCTCCCCAGTGCCAGGAGCTGTTTTCTGGACTTCACATCTACTACTATTTCATTGACCTCTCCTAATCATCCTAAAAGTATTGCTAATTTTAGCCTACTTTACATATAAGGTGATTAAGGTTCAGAGACAGTGAACTATTTGCCCTAAGTCACACAGATTGCAAGACAGGGGGGCCAAGATTTGAACTCAGGTCTGCAGGCTGCAAAACTGATCCATACCCCAGCAGGAAAGATACATTAAATTTGCCTAGGATCTTGAATCTTACAGCAGCTCCTCCCTCCCAACTCTATGCTGAGTTTAGACTTCTCTGGCACGATTATGGCTGCTAAGGACCTGGGCAACCCCAAGCCTCTCCACCCAACCCCATCCTGCCAGGGAGAGCTGACTCCCTCCAGTGGGCCAGGACCCCAGCAGACAAAACCATCTTGGTTCCAGTGAGGGGTGCGATTCAAACCCTGTCCCTCCCCTCCCAGCAGAGCCTCTCCCTGGTATCTACCTTGCACAATTTAATCTCTGTAATTTACAGTCTGGTCTTGGGAGAGCTTAGAAATTTTTCCTTTAAAACAGTGGCTGGAACATGCCAAGAGCTGGAATGAGAATTCCACATGGGCTTCATGACTAGATCTGCTACACTCAAATCCATTACATTGAAATTACTATAAAATTCACACAATTCCAAATCTCCAGAAATGATGGTTTTATTTAGAATAAGTGAGCAAAGGGATGATTTCATAGACCCCAATGCCAAAATATTAGCTCAGTGCTTCTCAAATGTTTTGTTTTCAGGACCTCTTTATACTCCAAAAGATTACTGTTGAAGCCAAAGAGCTATTGTTCAATCTAAGTTACATCTACCAATATTTACAGTTTTAGAAAGGAAAATGCAACAAAATTCAAAATATTTATTCATTGGAAAAGAATAAACCTAATACATTTATGTTAACCTAAATAACATGTTTTTAGGGAAAATAACTATATTTTCCAAAATCAAAAATATTAGCAAGAGTGGCATCGTTTTACATTCTTACAAATCACCTTAATTTCTGACTTAACAGAAGACAGATGAATACTCCTATCTGATTCTGCATTCAGTCTGTCCTGATCGCAAACGTCATGCGGCTCCCGAAAGGCCCCTGGGAAGGTGAGAGAAGGAGAGGGAGAAAGGCGAATAAGAGCCTATGACCAGTTTGAAACTTGGGGATCCCCTGGCAGGGTCTTGGGGTCCACCCACCCTCCCAAGGAGTCCCTGGACCACACTTTGGGAACCGCTGTCTAAGCTTAAAAGTGTGATTTTTTTTTTTCTTTGGACTGTCTCTCCATCCAAGCAATATCTAAGGGGCTGTAGTCTTGATACAGGAAGTTGGTGGGAATGGGGGTCAATTTCAGGGGAGTGATAGCTCCCAAACCAATAGCTATTGGTTTGAGGAGGAGAACCTTGGAGACACGTGTGGACACATTCGAACCGTGTGGCAGCCCAGCTGGGCTACCCAGAAGGACCATCCACAGGGGTGGCTGGGACGATGCATCACAAGTCCCAAGTAGGGCCAGGAAGAAGAGGCAGACTGGTAGCCCGAGCTCTGCTGCCAGAGCCCAGGCGATGTCTGAATCAGGTGGCTGGGAGAGTACAGGGGAAGAGGTGGGGGGTGGGGGGTCCTGCTTAGGTGTGGGGCCAGGACAGCATCTGAGCCACAGCCTGAAATCTGAACCACAGCCTGAAATCTTCAGATAGCAGCTCTGCCAATCCTGACAATGACAACAAAAAGAATATACAGCCAATAACATAGAACTACCATTTACTGAGCACTTGGGGCCAGGCAGTGTGCCAAGCACTTGACAGAAATCCTTTCATTAATCTCTCACAACCAACCCTTTGAGGTAACTATTAACCATAATCCCTTTTCTATGGACAAGCAAAGCAAGGCGGGAGCAGTTAGAGTTATCAAGAAAGGTTCCCTGTGGTCACTGAGCCAAAATTTGAATTCAGGTCTACCAGACCAAAAACTCTCTGCCAGCTCCCAGCCATACCAAGTGGGCAAACTCCTGATGGAGAAAAACCCAAGTTTGAGGGCAGGAAGCCTGCATGTTACTGCTTCCCATGGCTTGAAGCATGGGGACAGAGTCGACCCCCTTGGCAGCTCCAACCACCCTCTTGGGGGCTTCAGAGCTGAATTGTATGGGGGTCATCAGAGATTAAGGACAGTGAGGAGCCAAGGTGACAGCTCTGGGTGTATGGCCCCTGGCTTTCAGGAGCCCCCCGATGACCCTCCCCACCCGACTCTCCCCCCCTTACCATTGTGTGCCCCCCAGCAGGGTAAGTGTGGGAATTGGCACACCCCCCCAAGCCTCCTCCCTGAAGGTCTATAAGAACTACACCCCTTCAAAGCCTTGCCTTGGGGTCCTTCAGAGCCCCATTCCCCAGCAGACCGCCTGGCACAAAGCCACCTCCACAGCCCGCCCCTTCTGAGCTCAGGCTCCCAGAGGTGCAAACTTCTCATAAACAAGCGCTAGCTGCCATTCCCTGAAAAAATAAACAGGGAGATGGTGTGAGAATTCTTTTCCAAGGCATCCTCCCCTCTCCCTAACCAGAGGCTCCAGGGAGTTCAGCTTTGCACGAACTTTAATTTGCGTGCAGACAAGCACAAAAGGCCCAACCGGATATACCTGTTATTTCCCAATGACCTGAGAGTCCGAAGTTTATGTTAAGCCTTGGGTTACAGCTCAGCTTGCACGCAAGGCTCCAGGACTCCTGCAGGCAACTAAGAGGTGGCGGTGGAGAGGACAGAGGAGCGGCACTGAAGTGACAGCACATAATTTAATTCCCCCTAAGCTTTCCAAGCATGCAGACTGTTCCTTTTTTGTCAGCCTATAACCTAAGTGATTTGTTCTACTCAGGCAAGAAATGTCTAATTTAAACCATATTGCAGCTAAGCCTTGGTAAAGAGAGCTCCCTGCAGCTTGGAGCGTGTGGTTAGGCTGCATGGCAGCTGAGGCGAAGCAGGCTCCCTACAGCCCCTGGATTTCTCACCCAGGTCGTGACTGGTGAAACAGGCATTCTTGGGCTCTCATCACCACACTCGCTCGGCCTTCTCATGCTTCATCCCTCGTGAATGGGTTTAATTTTAGTAAGAATGTTTCTAGGAGAGCGCGGGCTCATTGTGCCCTGTGTCTGGGTTAGAGTTCCACGTGAGCCACCAGTGGCTGTGGGACTCCAGGCAAACCTCTTAAACTCCAGCCACCATTTTTCTTCCCTGGAACATAGCCGGGAGCGGTGCAGATGAGACATTCTAGTGGCAAGTAACCTGGTTTACTTGTTTAGGGGGGAAGAAATCTGTGCCCCAAACCTGGCTTTTCCCCTAACCTGCCAGGGCTTTGAGACAAGAAATTTTCTCTGGGCATCAATTTCCTTATCTGTAAGGTAAGCGACTTGGATGAGGTGGTCTTTAAAGTTCTTTCAGCTCTAGGGCTCCTGGGTGGCTCAGATGGTTAAGCATCTGCCTTGGGCTTGGGTCATGATCCTGGAGTCCTGGGATCGAGTCCCGCGTTGGGCTCCCTGCTCCTTGGGAGCCTGCTTCTCCTTCTGCCTCTCTCTCTCTCTCTCTGTCTCTCATAAATAAATAAATAAAAATCTTAAAAAATAAAAATAAAAAAATAAAATTTCTTTCAGCTCTAAAAGATTACGTATGCCCTAAGTCGCTTCCAGTTTTACAAAATAATAATAGTAGCTATTATTACTATAACATTATTATTATCTGCAAGTCCCTTCTATAATTCCAAAGAATTCACTAGCCAGGCAAATCTTCTTTTAAAGTTTTCAAAAACTACTTTTATATGCCTTCCTTCCACGAAACAAGGATACTAGCCCCAGACCCCTCCATGGCGAGATCTGATGTGAAAGTTCTAGTCTGACTCCTTCCTGTCAAATTATTGAATTTCCCCTGTGAGCTTGCCAGACTGCTAAAAATGGTCTCTAAACACAGCCTACATTTCAAGGCTGTTCCCTCAGCTAAAAATGCCCCCTCCCTTTCTCTGCTGTGAAAAGCCTCATTCCCCTTTTGCTCTCCTCCCCATTATGGAAGGAATTGTTTTCTCCTCTGAATCCCTTGAGCACTTTGCACTATTATTCCATTGACTTCATTCTATCATGTTATTTTTGGTTTCATATCCAATCTATCTCTGCTTAACTAGACCCTCAGGACCTGGGGAGCAGGGACCAGGTCGTCTGTACAGCTCAGCCTCGCTGCTCCCCTCCTTCCCCCTCCCTCCCCCAGCACCTGGTATATATTCCGTGATGGTAGAAGAATTAAACTGTTGAGCCCTGTGGATTTTATCACAATGGGGTAAGAATGCTCCAAGGGTTAGAAGTTCACAAGCCTGGGCTGAGCAGCACTGATTCCCCACACCCTCACCCCCCCACCCCCACCCCCGCCCCGGAAGGATCACTGATTAGCTGGTGAACTGAAGGAGGCTGTGGGCTTGGGGGGCTGGTTGGGATCCCAGGAGCATGTGTTGTGGGGCCCAGGGGAAAGCTGGCTTTTTAGTGGTGGGCAAAAGTTGGTCTGGCCTCACTTGATAAGAGGGGCTGCATATTCCCTTCTCTTTAGCCAGCTTTAGAACCAGCTGGTCGACCCTCCTGTCAGAATGTTTTGTAAATAGCACCCAACTTGGATTACATGGGAGCTTTTCTGAAATTTAAAGAATAACTGCTATTCAGTTTTACTTGCCCCAGGCTCTTCTTTTTTTCCAGCATATGGTAACTCTCAGGAATGTTTCCATTTGCCCCAAGGGTCCAAGGTGGACCCTTGCATGCATGGATACCTTCCTTGCCTTTAGTGTAAAGTCATGTTTGGAGGCTTCAAGCCCTGTGGGGGCTTCTTGTTTTAAAATAAGGAGGGACTTAAAAATTTTTTTTTCTAAATGAACAAGGATTTGAAGTTAATCTAATTAAGAAAAGCTTAGACGAAGTGCTTTTAAACACCATGGTAGAGAGATAGGAAGAGCTGTGCTATTGGAAAGGTGAGTTTACATTCAGTAAAGTTTTTTACAATGAAAATGAACAAACAGAAAAATTTTGTAATGAAGAGTGGGAACCCCCCAGAAAGTTCTGAAATCCGCCCTGATGCCTTCTCGTGGAGAAGGAATCATGGGTGCTGCAAACTTCGAACAATTTCTTCAGAAAAGGATCCGTTTAATTGAAAAGCTGAGTATCTCGGTAAAAATAAGTATTGAAAGAATTAAGAGCTAAAATAATTGTGTCCTTGGAGGTACCTTTTCCTTAAAATATGTGAATTATCCCACCGAAGACATCTGAAGAAGAATCTGTGTGGTTGTTGCATGCAGGTCACTAAGGGCAAAGGAAACTGGGGATTTCATTTCACCCAGGCTGAAGAAAAGCCAGAGGAATAGAGGTCATTTCTGGTGATGGGGAGAGCACTGGGTTGGGAATTCAATGGATGGTAGGTTAGCGTCTTTTGCTTTAATAATTGGGGTAAACATGACAGATGCAACTTTACAAAACATTCCCAGAGAGTGAGAGAGCCAGGGAAGGCTGAGACAATTTACATGAATGCTTGGGAAGCAAAGCAGCTAAAACCTGTTTGCTAGCAAAGGGCAGATGGGGGAGCAACATTCCAGAAATGGAGGGGAAATGAATGAAATCTCAGGTCCCAGAGGGGAGAAGCAAGGCCTGGAATGCCGGCTCAGAAGAAAAGGAAGGGTCGGGGGTTTTATTTTTTAAGATGTCTCAGCAGTGAGAGTGAACGTGGCGCAGGTGGCTTTCAAGATGAGGAGAGGGGTGAGACAGGTAGCTGCGGCCTGTGGCGGATGGGCAGGGGGTCCTGGGGGAGGAAAGAGGGCTCCTGAACAGCATCTGGCAGCTTGGGTGGAAGGACTGGCAGCCTTGAGGTCCATAGACCGAGTGGAGAAATGGAAGGGCAACAGGAACGACTTTGTGGCCGGGGGGGGGGGGGGGGGAGGCAGCAGGGTGGGGAGGGGGTTCTCCTTTCTGAATCTGAGGAGGGGACTTCACGCTGAGGAGAGCCGTACAGGAGGGCTGGGAAAGCCACCAGCAATGCCAGGAAGGCGTGTGGTATCAGACCTGACCTCCAGCAACAATTTCTGCAAAGATGGTGACACCACAAGCCTGTGTCCCTTCACCTCTGCCCTAAAAGTGCCATTAGCTGAATGTCTGTTTTATTAACACTATGTGAAATTGGCTTTATTTGTGGAATTCTGCTAGATAACTTGCATATGTGACCCAAGGAGAAGCAGGCCTTTTTCTGAGGCCCCAGGGCCCTGGAGGCAATTCTTTGGGTTTCAAACCTTTTCTTGGAGATTTTGAGAATAGTGAAATGGGAGAGAGTGTTTACCTTAGAGTAATGTCAAGGAGCAAGAATTCCTGTCCCCTCCAAGGTTCTTCTAGCTGGACCAAGAATCAGGTTTACATGAGACAGATTTATAGGAGAAAATTAAATTTCATAGTGTACTGATGGGGAATCCACACAGACGTGGAAATTTCAAAGACAGGCAGGCATAATGAGATATCTATGTCCTCCTGAACTAAGAAGAAGGGGTAAGAGTCTGGGACTTTGAAGGGAAGAAATGCAATTCACAGGGCAGTAAGAAAAAGAGCAGATGTTTGGTGATTAGATGTTTGCCCTGCTCTACAGATGGGTCACTCAGATAAAATTTATCTCTGGTAATAACCATTCTTCTGAGAAAGATTTCCAATTTAGATTCTTCTGTGTAGTTAAAGGAAGGGCAAAGAGTTTCTCTCAACCCGCAGGGTCTCAATTGCTTTCAGCTCAAGATAATCTTCAGGCCAAAGTGGCCCATCTTGGGGAGGCCTGTCTTTGGCCCCTACAGCTCCATCCTCTGAAACTTCCTGAAGTTTCACACGTTAAAACTTGAGCTGGTAGAC
Organism: Eumetopias jubatus; assembly: GCF_037043125.1. NCBI lineage: Eukaryota > Metazoa > Chordata > Mammalia > Carnivora > Otariidae > Eumetopias > Eumetopias jubatus. The sequence continues at coordinate 31,464,204 of NW_028274815.1, forward strand.
TGTTTTGTCTCACTGAACCACTCTCCTTGGTCTTGACAATAGGTCAGTTTAGTTAAACTCATTTCAGGAGGTGGTGATGCAGGTATGCTCTCCAAGTTTGCCTGTGGTCCGAGTAATCAGGTATTAAATAAGAGGCATATCTACGGAAACAAAAGAAAAGCAGTGGCTAATGATTAGATCAAATTATACACCAGTCTCCGAGTTCTGAAGGTAGCCAGTTGAGAAGACTTCTAGATGTCAGGCTGGAAGCATCGTCACATAGAGTGAGGGCAGGCTGTGGCAATCGGATTTTCTTGGTTTGTCGCTAAATGTCTCTGGTGATCCTTTGAGTGGCCCCAGAGCAAGAGGCACAAAGATCATCTACACATGAGCTACTGTGGCGATTTCTCTGAAATTTACATCACATCGTTTATATTAAGTTTGCAAGCCTTAGGAAAAAGGGAAGTTTTAGTTCTCAAATGATTCCAACTCCGAAAGATCGGAGAACAATCAAAAATGTTAATTTGGAGAGTTGGAGCCAGGCTTTGGAGGACACTGGAAGAAATGAGGATCTAGTCCAGCGTATGATGAATAGTTGTTAAAATCTAGTATTTACAAAGGTGTGTTATGGAAACACATTCTCTCTATAATCACCCTCATTTTTACCAAAGATAGCCAAATTAACACTAATTTATTTGCAAAATAAGTCTCATTTCAAAACAAAACAAAAACAACCCCCCCCAAACTTGGCCTGATTATTTACATAAATGCAGCAATAGTGGTTGACCATATAGGCTTTTTTTTTTTTTAAAGATTTTATTTATTTATTTGAGAGAGAGAATGAGAGATAGAGAGCACGAGAGGGAAGAGGGTCAGAGGGAGAAGCAGACTCCCTGCTGAGCAGGGAGCCCGATGTGGGACTCGATCCCGGGACTCCAGGATCATGACCTGAGCCGAAGGCAGTCGCTTAACCAACTGAGCCACCCAGGCGCCCCATATAGGCTTTTTAAACTCTGCTTTGCTGGAACTTTTCATAAGGAATCCCTAGAATGAACTTTTAATAACCTCTTGAGGTCAGAAGCCAAGCCAAATACCTGCCATCTGATTTCATCTGCAATACTTACAGATTTGGGTGAATTCCTCTCTTCTCAAGGTTCCAAAATATCCTGAACTCCCTGCACCTATCAGGAAGTGACCTTCTTTACTCACCTGGTAAGCCTGCTGGGAACTCTGTAAGCAAGGCACCATGCTGATATTTCCAAGGGGCCTTATTGGCTCCATAAAGTCAACCTTAGTTCCTTAAAGCTGTCTGTTTATATCTGAGACTATGCGTGTCTCTCTCAAACATGACATTGCTGCCAAACCCTTGGTGACATAACTAAGATTTCCAATTGTGTCCTGTCATAAAGAGAACAAATTCTTATTGAACTTAGGCAAATAAATATATTGACATAAAAATATAAGACTACTCACTGAGAATTTCTGAATTCTGGCGGGTAGGGAGAAAAGATAAACGTTTCAATTTATTCACGAAGGTATATTTTATCAAACTGCTGTCAGTTAGCCTAAGAGAAAAAGTTTTCTTCAATCTGGGAAAAAAAACAGTATTTTTTTTAAAGTCAGCAATGTTTCCAACAAAAAGTCATAAAAATTATAATTATCCTCCTCAGTTTATTCAGGTCCCATGTGATTATTAATTCTTGTTCTGCTTGAATCCAATTTTTTCACTAGTTCTGGATTTTTTTTTTTTTAACCTAGTTCAGTTTTATGGTCTTGAGGTTATCAGAAACCTGTACTCAGAGTTCTTTCCATGCACCTCCCTGAAGATAAAGCACATTTGCAGGAAGCTTTTATAAAAAGCATCTGAGTAAAAGTATAACTGTCGGGAAATAATAAAAGTCTTAAAAATGGCCACAGTTAAAGATCTGATTAGAGTTCACAATGCAATTGACAAGGAAATTTGGTTAGTTCTATGACCTACAACAGGTCAAGATAATAACATACCAGGACATCAGATTTCTAGGCATTTCACATACTTTTTAGAACACTGATTTAAAACACACACACAGACTGATTTTAATAATATATCTACATAAATGTCACCTAAGTGGCTTTACTATCACTTATTAGACAATGCTTCCCATGTAATTTAATACACCAAATAAACCTAATTATTTTAATTTCTCAAAAACTTGTTTTTGAAGAGTTCCAGGGGCCCCCTGGAAAGGTTCAGTTAGATTGTGGTCAAAAACTTCCTTTTAGAATTTGATTTTTGGAAATATGGCAAAAAATATCAATCAAAATTGATTAAATACGATCACAAATCCCTATGAAACGATATCAAATGATCCATGTAAACAAAATGACAGTAAGAGATTTCAAACAGGTAACATAGCTGTGAACAAAATTTAGCTCTTTTAATAAATACTAAGACTCGGTTTTCTAAAGTAATCAAAGACCTGATAAATTTAGGAGATTAGTTTGACAATACAGATCATTGTTTTTTTAGGCAGATAACTTAAAAGATAAAGAAAACTTTTGTTTACAGTTTCTCTTTAAGTGCAGACCCATAGTTTAAGGAAATTCTGTCCTTTTCACAGAGAGAAAACAAAATTTTAATTTTGCCTCAGTGTTTATTTACTTCAATTTATCTTAATCTTAGCCAGTACTGACCATGCACAAAATTTTTTTCCAAAGATTCTTTTTCCATAAACTTTCTGCAACTTTCTTTTTTACAGTCAGATTTTGTCCTATGTTTTCCCTCTTTAAATAACTAGTCTCACTTTAGGACAAAATTATTTTCTTTTCCTTCAACAAAGATTTTTCTTTTCTTACCAAAAACACATATCTTACCTTCTTTGCATACAGAATTATCTCCCTTAACTCCAGTAGTCTTAATTACATTTATCAGAATTCTTCATGCTTAGAAACCTTAATTTTTAGTGAAAACTAAATAGTAAGAAATTGTGCATTGTCTCCTCTACCAGAATTTTTCAGATTGGCAAATTTATGAATATATTTCATAATTTTCAAGAACATGCACTTTTTCATAATATAATCTGTTGATAAAGCATAAAACATGTTTACAAACAGACCCAAATTTATCTCGAGTTTCTCTGTAATAAGACAAAAGTAGATAAGTTATTTTCAGTATTTAATGTTCATTATTTGATCTCATTTGAAATGATCAGGATAATCAATGAATTTAAATTTACTCTCCATTTAACTTAGCAACACTTTAAAGTTCTAGGTTACCAAAGATTTCAGAACTATTTAAGAGTTTGCCTACAAACTTTTTTATCTTACTGACACCTACTTAATTCACTGGCTCCTAACAATTATGCTTAGACTACCCACAAAACTTCATGAGGCATTAGACAAAGTCAGCCATTATTCTAAGGGTTTTTTTTTTCCTGACAAATATAGCAAGAGAGTTAACATGTACTTCTCTGACTTTTAGTAAACACAAGCAGAATGAAAGTTTTATATTTAATGCTAATAACTCTAAAGATATGTCTATTTTAATTAAACCAGCAACCTTAAATTAACTTTCATTTCAGACATTTTCCCAAAATCACATGAACTTGGAAAACACTTGGGTTAGTTTCTAGCTTTCTGAGTTTTAGAATGCCCAATCCTTACAAGTGTTTGCCTTCAAACCAACTAAAATAGACCTCTTTTACAAATTAATTTTAGCAGTACCATCCGGAGATAGAGAAAATATTTCACATTTACAATATACAACACACAAAAATACAAGGACAAGATGCAAACAAAATCTTTTACAGCTTTTGCTTTTTTACTAATATTTGTGGAGAGGACATTATAGGCCCAGTTTCCAAATATTTCCCTCACCCCGTGAAAAACTCCTCCCTGAAGTTTGCATTTCAAAGAATGGCTCTTAGGTTCTAGAGAAGGAAGGGGGCAGGGGAGGTAGTTTACCTCACAAAGACAGAAAGTACCCAAGTTTTTTTTCCAAAGTGGATTCCTGGGTGGCTCAGCTGGTTGAGTGTCTGCCTTTGGCTCAGGTCATGATCCCGGGGTCCTGGGATCGAGCCCCGCGTCGGGCTCCCTGCTCAGCCAGGAGCCTGCTTCTCCCTCTCCCACTCCCCCTGCTTGTGTTCCCTCTCTCGCTGTGTCTCTCTCTGTCAAATAAAGAAATAAAATCTTTAAAAAAAAAAAAGGGCCTCTTCCCCACACCCCCCCCCGCCCCCTTCTTTCCTTCAATCTCAGGAGACTGTGAGCTGTGTTTATATTTCAAAGACATGATAAGATTTATAATTTCAAGGGACAGAGAAAGAAAGTAAAAAAAAAAATTTTTTCCCCTAGAGTTTCAGGATAATTGCTATTTAAAATTTACTTTTTTTTTTTTTTAAGTACAGGACAATTTTGTTTCAGTATCCTGATATTTTATAATATCCACAAACATTTTTGAGAAGACTAGGCGAGTTTTGGAGATTGGTAAAGATAGGTGGGCTTTGACTTGTTTCTAAATTGCATTTCGGTTTTGTAGAGATTTGTAAAATAAAGACAGTTGCCCCTAAGTCCCCAAAGATAAAAAAAATCACAGCCTGAATATCAAAGGACTGGCCCACCTTTGATTTTTTTGTTATTTTTTTAATTTTTTTAAAGATTTTATTTATTTATTTGACAGAGAGAGAGAGAGTGAGAGAGGGAACACAAGCAGGGGGAGTGGGAGAGGGAGAAGCAGGCCTCCCGCTGAGCAGGGAGCCCGATGCGGGGCTCGATTCTAGGACCGTGGGATCATGATCTGAGCCCAAGGCAGACACTTAAGCGATGGAGCCACCCAGGCTCCCCTGGCCCACCTTTTAAGCTAAATTTGCTTCTTTTTATCAGGGAAATTTTTAACTAAAATGGGAACCAAAAGATTTTTGCCTATATAGTCAATATAAAGCATTTTAACAAAAGTCTTTTTCCTGGGTATGCAACTAACCTTGACTTCTATTAGCCCTGATTATTAGCCTTTTGCAGATCATTTGTAGGAGGGCCTATGAGAAATTCTGGTCGTTTGTTTCCTCTGTGAAGGGAAGGTTGTGTAAATATAGTCAAATATTCTTTGTAATTTCTCTCTAAATTTGGTAGTATCTTCTAGATACTAGAGGTTAAAGGGCTTCACGGTTTAAAAAAGTCTGCTGCTGTCCAGGAGACATGGATTCCTTGGTAATAAGCAGTCTAGGGTACACCCGCAAAGCACATTGTGTAGGAAGGCCTGAAGCAGGCAGAGCTGATAATGGAGCCCTGGGAGGTAGGAACAAAGGGAGCCTTATAGCCAGTCTCAAGGGCTTTTGTTAAATTCCTTTTCTGGCTTTCAGCACTTACAGGAACAACCTGTATACTTAGAACCTAGAGATTAGGCCAGAGTGCTCTCTGTAAATCTTATAGGGAAAGGGAAGTTAAAATAGGCAGATGTGCCTGGATTTTAAGCAGGGGAGTTTACTGCCCTGTAAACTATGGACATGGACATTTATTTTTAAGTCTTAAGTCTAATTTCTGGTTTTTCCTTTTTTTTATTTTATCAAAGGAGTCCCTAAGACTTGTCCTACTAATACTAATAAGACAATTGGAGCTCTTCATTTTATATATTTATATATATATATGTTTATATATGTATATATAATTTAATTTATATAGATTTATTTTATATATTACATATTTAATTTATGTATAATTTTATAAAAATTATATATTTATATATATTTCATACATATTATATATATATATATATAATTTAAATATAACCAATTTAAAGGATCCATTTTCTGGTCATTGGTGAGTAAGATCTATGAACAGCAACCCTAACCAATAAGCCTAATGGCTTAACTGAGGATCTAAGAGGTGTCCAGAGAGGGCATAGGTGATGCAGCCCCCATGACCCAAAAGTTTACTCCTGAAAGTAGTCTAAGAAAGCAAAAGCTTTCACTGCAGAGGTGGTAAGGATGGTGTAGTAAAAACAGTGTCTCCAGTCTCCCCCCAAATCCTGAGCTGCCTCCAGCCACAGACCTGCTAATCTGTGACACTGAGCAGGCACTACTAGAATGGGACTTTCCAGCACTGACAAGCAACGAAGGTTGAGATGACAAAGGTTCCTATAAGCTGCCGCCTTTCTTGACAAACTCCATGGCTGGACAGAGAGAGAGACTTAGGTCCCTAGTCTATTTGACTGGCCACCAAGGTGTAGCCCCGTTAGTGCATTCTCTGGATGGTGGAGACCAAAGAGAATGTTCTCACTGGTCACAAAGCCAAGCTCTTAGGACATAAACCAAGACAAAAGGAAGTCTTATCCAGTATACACACATGAACAGCTTTTCTAAGCCTTGGGTTTCCTGGAGCCAAACTAACACCTAGGAGGGATGTGCCACAGGGTGAGGGGTTTTGTGATGTTTTCCAGTGTACCTCACTGAATGGACGTGTTGTTGATGGGTGACCTTGTGTCGACCTAACCTGTTCCATGATCAACTGATCCTAACACAGGAGTCCACTTGAGGTGGCAAGTGCTCTAATGGTGTTTAAGTGCTCAACCCATGCCCACCATTTTGTGGCTTTGGCTAAGATGTCCCTTAGCAACAGACTTTACCTCACGTGCCCGTCAGCCCACAGCAAAGTTCGTATGACAAATAATGTAAAAGACATGGGCAAAGGAAAACAAAGACAATCTCTGGGAGGAAATGGATCAGCAGCCAATGAGTATTCTATCGAATTTAACCGGAGAGTCACTTAGCCCAAGGAACTAGTTTTGTAAACATTTGCTCCTGCTAATCTAAATTTGGGAAGAGAGGAAAAGGACTCTGATCTCATCATTCTCACTTCGTCAGACTCTGCACATAGAGATTCTGGGAGGCTGACATGGTAAGAACTCTTGCTGTCCGTCAGCTGTGTGTCCCATGTGCTGAGATCTCTCAGCAGCAGCAGTGTCGGGGGCAACGGGGTCCTGATCTTTTATAACATCCACAAACATTTTGAGAAGACTAGGTGAGTTTTGGAGATTGGTAAGGATAGGTGGGCTTTGACTTGTTTCTAAACTGTTAAAGCATCCTGCTGACTATGCCAACTGTCAGGGAGCAAGAAATCCTGTCCCCCCAGGAAGGTCCTTCTAGCTGGACTAAGAATCACGTTGACGTGAGACAGATTAACAGGAGAAAACCAAATTTCATAGTGTACTAACGGGGAATCCACACAGACGTGGAAATTCCGACGACAGTCAAGCAAAATGAAAGTATCTATATCCTCCTGAACTGAGGAGAAGGAGGTAGGGGTCTGGGACTTTAAAGGGAAAAAATACAATGCACAGGGCAGTAAGAAAAAGAGCAGATGTTTGGTGATTAGATGTTTGCCCTGCTCTACAGATGGGTCACTCAGATAAAATTTATCTCTGGTAATAACCATTCTTCTGGGAAAGATTTCCAATTTAGATTCCTCTGTGTAGTTAAGGAAGGGGCAAAACGTTTCTCTGGAGCTCACAAGGTCTTGAGTGCTTTCAGCTCAAAATCTTCATGCGAAAGTGACCCACCCCTAGAGTAATAATAGCACCAACCACTGCTTCGGTGCCCAGTGGGCTTAAGTCTACTGGGATAATTAGCTTAGAAAATTCGTGAGTCAAGATGTCCACACAATGGGCCCCACAAAATCTGAAGAGGAGGGACAGATAAAGCCAGCAAGCCAGTAGACTAAGTGTGTGTACATGCAGAAACATTCATCACTGTGGCTATTTGGGGGGGAAAATAATTTATACATATACAAATGTATCGTTTTTTCTACGTATTTAGTCCAAATGTTTGTTAAGATCTCTGAAAACAACTCCAGACCAACCCCCACCCCATCTTACTTTTACCCGACAGATAGTGTTACAGAGATATCCAAATGCTCTGAGAGGAAGATCTTGAATACACAAGGATTTCCTAATTTTTTTCTTTTCTTTTTTTTAAGATTTTATTCATTTATTTGAGAGAGAGAGAGAGTGTGAGCGAGAGAGTACAAGCATGGGGGCAGAGGGAGAGGGAGAAGCAGGCTCCCCATCAAGCAGGGAGCCCGATGCAGGGCTCAGTTCCAGGACCCTGGGATCATGACCTGAGCTGAAGGCAGACGCTTAACCGACTGAGCCACCCAGGCGCCCCAGGGATTTCCTAATTTATCACCACATGCATGATGTAAATAATCACCCACAGCGCTGAGTTGGGTAATGTCCTTTTAACTCTGAATTATAAGTTAATCCAGGACGGGGGTGTTAGATTTCAGACATTAGTTGCAGCAAATTGTAGAAGAAAAGCAGGATGCTATGATTCATGACCTAGAAAGAGAAGCAACAGCTTCTAATTTCCACTCATCCTTGGTGTCATGTGATATGTTTCAGAAACTCACTTAAAATTGAGAAAATAAGCTATTCCTAATTATACTTAAGGAAATAGTTCATTTATGACTCTAAGAAGATTAGAGAATCTTTAGTGTGTTTGTTTAGAAACTATGCCAAAATTTTCTTCAGAAGCATAAACCTGGTTTTCCCTTTCTCTTAAAAAAACAAAACAAAAACCCAAACGTTTTGTAAAGCCACATGTATATATATATTTAAAGATTTACTTATTTTAGAGAGAGAGAGTGAGAGAGAGCATGTGAGCATGCGCAGGGTGGGGTGGAGGGCCAGAGGGAGAGGGAGAGAGAGAATCTTAAGCAGACTCCACAGCCAGCTCGGAGCTTGACGTGGGGCTCAATCTCAAGACCCTGAGATTATGACCTGAGCCAAAATCAAGAGTTGGACACTCAATGGACTGAACCACCCAGGTGCCCCAAGCCAAACATATTTAAAAAAATAAAAAAATAAAAAGGCTATCACATGCAATTACTCTATTCAGAGATCTTGGCAATGAACTCACCTCTGCTCTGAGTGGAGATTTTTGCACTTTATAGCACATGACTTTGGAACAGAGACTTTGTTTATTTCATTCACCATTCTCTTCCCTCAGTGCTTTGGCACATAGTAGGCATTCAATAAATCTGTACTGAGTTAGTGGATAAGTGATATGACATTAATCTGTATTTATTTCCTTTGGGGCTGTCTTTGTCAATTTTTGGTATTGATTTTATGTGCCCATTACCGAGAAGGAGAAAGGGGTGGGGGAGGAAGGAGATGGGTTTCACAGGCCAAGGATGAGCCCTGGGGTGCTCCAATTGTTCAGAGTTCACATGGAGGGAGAGGTGCCTGCAAAAAAACCTGAGCAGGAGAAGCCTGTAAGTTAGAAAAGAAACCAGCAGAGTGTATTATCATAGAATTTGGGATGGTTGGGTGTTTTCAGGAGAGTGGTTGGTTGTAGACGCTGCCTCTGCCGCTGGGGCTCAATCAAGACAAGGATCAAGATGTGTCCCTTAGATGTGGCAACACGAAAGGAATCCATGATCTAGACAAGAACGATTGGAGTGAGTGGTAGGGACTCACTGGGAGGGCACGGAGAGTAGATGGACAGTAAGCAATTTGTGGTGAAGAGCGTGGACAACTTGTTCCCTTATTGGGAAAGGAACCCAAGAGAAATGGAGTGAAGGCTAGAGGGGCCATGGGCTCAAAAGAGGGGTTTTGTTTTATTTGTTATCTTTGATCTGTTTGTATTTTAAGATGGGAGATGAGAGAGTTTCTTGTATGCTCTTGGCAATGATCCAGGAGACAGAAGATAGAGATGATGACTATGATGGCAGGAAGGAAAGGGGATGTTACAGGAGAGAAGTCCTTGAGCAGCTGGGCAAATGTGGTTCAAGTAAGGTGTTGACCATGGCTAGTCACGTGGACTCTGCCACAGTGAGAGAGAAAGACAGAGAAAATGGGGTTCTAGTACACAGTGTATGTGGTGGGGACTGGGGGGCACACTGGTTTGGGGGTGAATGGATAAGAGTGTTGCCCTCTATGGCTTCTATTTTTTTTCTTTTTTTCTTTTTTTAGGTAGGAAACCAGGATATCAGCTGGACATGTGTGTGTGTTGGGGGGAAGGGATGCAGTAGGGTTAAGAAGAAATGAAACCAATTTAAAGAATTATCTTGAAAAGTAGGAAAGCAAACTATGTAAGAACATGTGGTAGGATTGCAGCGCTGAGTGTCCATTTGAGTTTTAGCGTCATGAATTTGAACCGAGACAGACAGATTTGGGGATTTTCCCAACACTTGTGGTGGGAATATAAATTGTTGCCACTCTTCTGGAGAGCAGTATCTTTTGACCCAGGAATCCCCTTCTAGAAATTCAACCTAAAGATAGTTGGACAAGTTTGCAAAGATGTATATACAAAGATGTTCAACAAAGTATAATTGATAAAAAATAATCGGAAAGTACCTAAATATTCAACAATAAGGGATTGGATAAATAAATTATGAGATATCCATGGGATATTTTGCAGCTGTTGAAGACTATATGTCTACACTCGTTGATATGGATAGAGAGCCAAGAGGAGTTACTGACTGAGAAAAGAAAATTGCAGCTTTCAAAGAGGCACATAGAGTAAAACCTGATGTGTTGGATGCTGACACAGTTGCTACAGAGTTCTCGGCTGATCCCACAGGGTGGACAGGAGCTGGGATGGCCCTTTTGAGGTGTCTGCAATCAAAGCAAGGGCCCAGGGAGTGAAACCCCGGTTGAGGCAGAGCCCTTCAATGGAGAGCAGTTCCCAGTGAGGGACTCAGCAGCTGACACTCCCCACAGCCGAGGGGGCTGAGTTTCTCTGTCCTGAGGGGACATCTGGGGAGCACACCATAGCATCCACTGGGGAGACCTGCAGTTCCCAGGCTCTAGTTACAGAGGGAACTGTAATGTCTGCCGTGTATTTCTCTTTGGGCTAGTGTGAAGAGCTAAGGAGATGATGCATATGAAATTGCTCTTTAAACTGTGACAACTATCAGCTGTGGTGTTTTGTTATTCATCATTAGCTGTTGTTCTATCCTACCTACCATCACCTTCACTAGGCCTGGGGAATCACATTTGCCCTTTCTCCTTCACTTTATTCTTGGGTCACTAACATAGAGAAAAAATAAGAAGAAAAAGCAGGGTAGAATTCTGAAAAAGAAAAGGTCCTGGGCTTTTCCTGCCCAGCTTCTGTACAATCCTCAGTGGGTCCTGTCAGGAGCTTGGGCCTTCCCCCTTGCCCAGCGGCTGACCCCCTCTCCCTGGCCAGGATAGGGGTCTGAGGAGGGTCGGGAATGACCCTGGGAAGGTCTTCCTACCTTCTCCCTCACTGAGACACGAGCCTATGGATTATCTTGGAAAGATAGGAAAGAAAGGAAAAGCCACTTCAGGCAACTACGTTTCACAGTAGCAAGAGGAAGGTGCGAGGGAAAAACCGAAGCCAAAGTGAAAATCTGAAGCGTGCTTGAAGAGAGGCCACAAATACCTTTCTCGTGGAGAGTAATACAAGGGGAAAGCAGAGAAAATGGAGACTATTTTCCGGACTTTTTTCCATGGAGAATTTTGTTTTCCTGTGAAGCACGTAAACATCTCTTTAAAGAATGTGTGTGGTCACACAGTTGAAGGGCTGAACAAATTACCTCCCTGCCTCCAGATGGTTTTAAATGGTAGCAGAGAGGAGGAGGCGTCAAGCCTCCCCACCCACACCACAGGCCTCGCGTCCGCTCTCCAGGCGCCCCTAGCTCTGAAAGAGCTACTAGAGCTGTTTGTCAGACCCAAGGAATGCCTGCAGGCTGACTGACAGGCATTCAAGAATTAGAGGTTTGTATTTCTCCCCCAATGCTCCCCCCCCAACCCCCGCCCCCCTTCAGGTTCTGAACCACTCAGAAATGCTCCAACAAAAGACACCGGAGCTCCTGGAAAACAATGGACCACAAGGGAGCAAAGAGAGAGAGAAAACCACTCCCCTCCCAGGAGAGAAGAGAAAGGTCTCTGTCCCCAGAAACACACACAAGAAAGAGAACACAGCCCTGCTCTGTGCCTTCAGCTGCCAATGAAATGCTGTGTCATGGGATTTTGGGGGTTATAGGGCCAAGCAGAGATCTCATCGTCTTTACTTGTGCCTTGAGCCAAGGTTATGAGTAAACGTGCTTATCCTGATTGTAGTTAAAGTATCTGGCTGGGTGCATCCAGACATGGACTACTAGACCAGCATGGAAAATCGTGGGAATATGGGGGAACATGCACAATACATCCGTAACTTAAAATAGTTTAATAGTACATCGATAACATAAACTAAACAGTACACTGGGTAGGATCCCAATTTTGAAAAACAAAATAAAGAACTCTCAATATGCTAAGCGAAAATATGGCAGTGCCAGATACAAGATGTTTAAGTGTTTCTCTTGGTGATGGGATTATTTTCTTCTTCCTACCTTGCTGTGTTTTCTGATTTTTGCCCTACAGTGATCATACATTTTTACTGTCATCTGAGAAAGAGAGCACGAGTATAGTTTGGTCAGAGGAGCTGGTTCCATGGTTGTGAACACTCCACAAACGCACAGGCACGTGCATACATAGTATCATACATGGGGTGTGTGAAGGCACACGCATGCACATGGGTGCCCCAAAGCTCTGGGCTACTCCTTACATCTCAACCAGAATCCTTAGTGTCTCTGGTGAACCCTCAAACTCTGTGTAACCTCAGACCATCCTTCTGGAGAGATGATCTCCTAGAACGGAACCCCCAGCCTTCTACCAAGGGTTCCTGGGAGAGGCCATTGCCAGTTTAGCAGTAATACGGCCGCCAGGGACCCTGGCCTTGGTCTCCACCGTCACACTCTGGGATGGAGGAGGCGGGAAGAAGAGAGGACTGTGGTTTTCTGGTCTGCAGCTTTGCTCGTATGCCCTTTGGCAGAAGGGCTCACATGTGGTGCCACATTCTATAGGATTAGAGGAGACACCTCCAGAGAGCTGAACCCTAAAACTGCTGAGCTCCAGGGACAGGAGAGAGAGACTCTGCCAGAGGAGTACCCCACAGGCCATTGGCACTCAGCTGAAGGAGGAAATGGATGAACTGCCTGATTCTCCAGCTTTATGTTCCCATTCCCACTTTCGGAGGTTCTGGATTTCCTCTGACAGTAACTGCTTCCCGTCCTCAGAGGGTAGTGCCACCCCTTTTCTCCAAGCATCTTAAAAGGTAATTTGGGGCGCCTGGGTGGCTCAGTCGTTAAGCGTCTGCCTTCGGCTCAGGTCATGATCCCAGGATCCTGGGATCCAGCCCCGCATCAGGCTCCCTGCTCGGTGGGAAGCCTGCTTCTCCCTCTCCCACTCCCCCTGCTTGTGTTCCCTCTCTCGCTGTGTCTCTCTCTGTTGAAAAATAAATAAAATCTTTATAAAAAAAAAAAAGGCAATTTAAACAGAACAGTGTATTAGGTGAAGGTTCATATTCTCCTGTGCCCTCTTTACGCATGCTATTGGCCCTTCTCCCGCTCTATTGTTGTTCTCATTATGAAAGCCCATAAATCCTTAGCTGCCAGGGCATTGTCTTTGAGGGCTTGACTCTACCACCACCGCCACATACCTGTAAATGATTAGTAAGCAGTGTTTGACTAATAAGTAACATTCAGCTCTGATATTAATAACAGATTTTTTTAAAGCTAGACACAGCTGGTGATGATTTAGTGACACCGGGTCACCTTAGTTTTTTATGCGTTAGCTTGGAGGAGAGACTGAATGTTGCCAGATGTCACCAAACTACAAAACAAAACAAGACAAAAAACCCAAATGTAACTGTGTCCTAAGAGAGGAACCTAAAGGTTGTGTGTGTGTGTGCGCACACACACATACACAAGAGATTCCTGCTCTTCTCACATGTCACCTCTTGAGATCTTGTGGGTCCATCTCATTGATGATGACTCTCCACAGATCTTCACATCCCTAGAGCAAGTACATTTTCTTGTCAGGGCTCACTGGTTGGGCATGGGTCAGAAATTAAGAATGCCCCAGAAAAGTTAGGGAGAATTGGTTCCTCAGTAGCGAGGCATCAAGCAGCATTCCCGACCGGCCATGTTTGTTCAGCCATATTGAATAGATTGCTCAATGCTAAGTGCTTCCAGGGGCTGGGATTACAAGAAGAAAACTTTTGTCTTCCTAGAGCTTTACTTGTGTGTGGGTGTGGTGGGGGTGGGGTATCCTGAACAGGAACTCCATTCTGGTCTGTTCAAGTTACAAGTGGATGTTTGACCTTGCTCAGCTGTGGCAGATGGCTCCCCTGTTCAAGCTCCTCCTAGCATAAACATCTTTTTCCTAGCTCTTATCCCAGTAGGGACTGGAGTTCTTCCTTCAGTCAGAGAAGAGAGGTCCTTTTGTTGGCTTTTTCCAGGCCATACTCTTGAGTGCAGTCCAACAGGAAACCTCCCCTGACCTCACTGTTCACATGGGACCTTCTTTGGGTCAGACGAAACTTTCCTCTTCCATCCCTCAAGCTGGCACTTCCCATACTCATGGACTGGCTGTTTCTTGAGAAACTCATCTTTTACTTGTCCTCAGTGTGATAGTGGCTTTGCAACCATCTTTCAAGTTTCTTCTCATTACGCCCTCTTTATCATAAATGAAGATCCAGAAATGTCTTTATGTATATTAAATATGTAACATGTAGAAAGGGACTCCTGTCTTCAATGAAAATAAAAAGCTATAGGGATGATGTATGTAGTCCATTTGGACTACAAATGCTGACCTTACAACAAAAGACTGGGGAGTAGGGACAGGCAGGGGAAGATCCCAGCCCTGACCCACTACCTCTTAGGCAGTCCACAGTTTTTCTATTTGCAATTCAAAGCCCCTGCAGAATGACTGATAGCGTGAATTACTTTCCTCTCTTGAAGACAGAAAGAGACCCCACTTTAGCAAGATCAGAGAGTTCACAAATTGCTGCCCAAATTCCCTTTTTTATCCATGTGGACTCCTGTCCAGCATCTCCATGGGTTGCTAATCCCCTGCCAGTGAGGCAGCCACTGCCAGGAAAAAATGCCTTCTTCTTTCTCACTCTGCTTCCTTTTTCATAGATCAGCACCCCTATCTTCCCTTTCCATGTGCTTTCTCTTCCTTTTCTTAGGAAAGAATGTGATATTTGATGGCACATTGTCAGGCATCAGCATTCTAATTATAGCTCCATCACTATCAATCTGGGTGTGCTGGGGAACAGACTTGTAACCAATAAGAGATGACAGATTTCACTGTGCAATTTAGTTCTTCATATCACTTTGTCATTCTGACTCCTTTCTATTTAACCAGATGCTATGTCAGAAATTCTAATTTAACCATTTGAAGGGCTAAGAATAAAGGATTAACAAAACCCTTTCCCCTTTGGCATGAACATTTGACTTTTGGTTAACTTTGTTGCTCTGCTTTCTGGAAACCTGATAAAAGAAGGTAAACATGGCCCCGATTGTAAACTCTATCCAGACCAGAACAACTGTAAATACAGATTGGAAGCCATACCTTTGGGTGTCCCATAGGGCAGTGACTCTTGTGACTGGCATGACCCCATAGGGACAACAGAAGCTATGCCTGTGGAATATGGGGCTTCCAATACAGGGTGACCTCCATACCCTTCTGACATGAGTCTCATCTCTTCACACCAGAGTCGTCAGCTGGGGGCCAAAGAGAATAGCTTTTGACCTCAGTATGGATGGCCTTGTTTCCTGCTGCAAGGCCCTGCAGAAGAACAATGCCATCTATGCCCTACGGAAACCCTCTGCATCCTGGCTTGTGCTTCCTTTTGAGTCTACTGGTGGCCATAGGGCAAGGAGGTCTTGTGAGTCTGCATGGTTGGCAGAGCCTTAGAAGACCCCCTGGCAGACATGGTGGGTGAGGTTTTGACTTTCAGTGGTTTGAACAAGAGCCTTTGCCTGTGAAGCTGTCTGCGTGAATCCACAGGCCAGTCATCTGTTTTTTCTTAATTGCCAAATTTTCTTTACAAATTAAAATAACACTGATGTAAAAATGGACAAATTCCTCTTGAGGACATTACACTAAATGAAAGAAGCCAGTCACAAAAAATTAATACTGTAAGATTCCACTTATATGAGGGACCTAGAGACACAAAGTGGAAGGTGGTGGTGGAGGGGTGCTGGCAGAGGAGAGAACGGGGAGCTGTTTAATGGCATAGAGTTCCAGTTTTTCAAGATGAATAGTTCTGGAGATTGGTTATGCAACAATGTGAATGTACTTAATGCACTTAGAAATGGTTAAGATGGTAAATTTTATGTGAAGTGTATTTGACCACCGTTAAAAGAAAAAATTGACAGCATCCTCAGAACATCACACTTAAATCATATTTTCAATGACTGGGCTTATGCTAAATATTTCCAAATTTTACTGTAAGTATACAGGAAAATTTTTGTGTCATCTTCCCAATACTGTCTTCCAATTGTGGTTAAAAATCACGTATATTTCATTTATCATTTGACCATCTGACAGTTTCAGCGATCGGTCATCACCGTGGGCTCTCATGTTAAGTGGTTACCATGCTCCTTACTAACAGGAGACCCCACCTAGGGGTCATTGTGAAACTACAAGTGGCCAGACAGAGGAGAAGTAAGGCCTCCCCCAGGCCTCTCACTCCTTGAAGGGAAGGAGCACCTGGAAAGGGAGCCAGACCTAAGCACCACCCTTTCTCTACCATCCATCCAGTCAGTATAGTTTCCAAGATCTTGCTGCTATGAAAAGAAAGATCTCCCAGTATTTATAGTACTTGAGGTTAGAATAAATAATCTTTTATGGGTAGAGTACTAATACCTTGCTAATAAAAGCTTCAACTCCTAATCTTTTATTATTCTCTTAAGACAATACAACATCTCCAGTGCAAATAAAGCTAAAAATTCTTGCACAAAGTCTTGTACCCACTTAAGAATGAGATAGAGTAGTTTGGGAGAATGGCCAAATGATTTTGCATTTGGTACATCTGTGACAAGCCTGTATTGTATACAGAATCCCAGGGTCACAGAACACTGGACCTTAAACAGCTTTAGAGACCAGCTGGTTTAGAGACCATCTAGAGACCAGTGATTTTCAATCATTATAGTGACAACAGCCCTCTTTGACGCTGTGATACAAAATGAGAGGCTTTTGTCCCATGAAAGGCTAAAGTAGCAGAAGGCAGCAAGAGGTGTAGACCAAGAGAAGCTCCAGAGTAGCGCTGGAGAATTGCAGGAGGAAGCCTGGCTTCTTTGGGAGACCTCTCCCCAGGGACTTCTATAAAAAAATCCCTAGAAAGAACTGGGAGAAGACTGGACTTCCAATGTAATGGGTAGGGTTCTTGCTACCAATGGGATACTTTGATTCAGGGGAAACAAATGGTAGGGGAAAGAGCCAATTCTGAGACATTTTGGTTTAAGCTCCCCACTGAAGATGGCAGGAGTCACCTGGCATTGCAGGTGAGTCTCCCACAGCTGCTGCCTGGGTGAGCACCCAGCTGGCATGGACTTTGTAGCAAATTATCATAACTCTTTCTGAAGCTCAGTTTCCTCATCTACAAGAGAGGATCAGGACTTGTTGAACACCAGCTTTCCTTCCAACGTGGAAAATCTGCTCCTATGACCAAATTGGAAGGCCAGGTTTAGGCTCTTTCAGCAGATCTGAACAAGTCATTTCTGAATTGTTTGCATGAGCACTAACCTCTTCACTCAGATATTCCCTTGAGGCATAATTATTTTGAAATTTGGGTAAGGGAGACTCTGAGACGCTGGAAGGAAACCTATAAGAGACTGAAAATCATGTCCCACAATTCAGAAAGAAAATGAAAAGGACGATGATCAAGATTGGACTTATATTCAAGGTGATGGATTCCAAGAGAATACACCAGCAGATTTGGGTCTCGCTGGACAAGAGAGGCAGGGCAAGCTTGCAGGGTGACTAATGCAATGGCCTCCGTCCCACTTCTCCACGATGCACAACTCTGTTCAGTTCCATTCTCGGGCTGGGATAATATGGCAATTGCAGCAAATAGGGCCAAGCTTGCTGTTTGTACATTTCAGTGTCCAGGGAGAGAGACTCTCTCTTCCTATGGCTCCCTTGTAAGGGTGGGGAATTTGCCAGAAGCCCCAGCAAACTTCCCCCTTGAATCTCATGAAACCAAACTGGTTTACATGCCCATTCCTGAACCTATCACTGACAAGGGTGAGGAGATTGTACTCAGACAATTCGGGCCTACCCTAAAGGTACAAGGTCTACAATGGGGAAGGGTGAATACCTGACAAAAACCAAGGCTTGTTGGAATGATGAAGAATGGCAGCTGAGCAGACCACCATCAGTGCCTATCACATGCTATATTTCAAAAGTCTTACTGCATTCTTCTTTGCAGAATCATCTTTTGAAATACAGTGGGTGTGTGACCATGTTTCCCATTCTACAGATGGAATAATTAAACTCAAGATCAGAGTTGGGTTAGAGCTTGGGACAAAAACATCACTACTCAGAAAACGGAAACCAGAGTTTCTCTATGTACATTCCAAAAGATGTAAGTTTTTGGTTTATCCTTTCACCCAGAAAGTCTACTTCTGGGGATTATTATAAGGAAATTATTATAATTTGTTATTGTAATTATAATGAATAGGAATAAAGAGAGACAAGAATGTTTATCCCAGTATATATGTATGTATATATATATACATATATGTGTGTGTGTGTGTGTGTGTGAAAAAGTGGAAACCTGAGAGCCCGATGATATGCAAGTAGATAAGTCAATGGCAGTATGTACATAGCAACAGAATATCATGCTGCTATTACAATTAAGTTATAGAAGAAAAAGCAGTTGCAATGACCTGGAGAAATGTTCACAATATATTGTTACTTAAAAAGCAGGCTATAAAACCATTGTAAAGTTGGGGTGCTTGGGTGGCTCAGTCGGTTGAGCATCCAACTCTTGATTTTGGCTTAGGTCATGACCTCAGGTTTGTGGGATCAAGTCCTGCACGGGGCTCTGCACTCAGCAGGGAGTCTGCTCAAGATTCTGTCTCTCTCCCTCTCCCTCTGCCCCTCCCCTACTGTACTCTCTCTCTCTCTCTCCAGAATAAATAAATAATCTTTTTTAAAAATAAAATTGTTGTAAAAGAAAATCATGTCTAGAAAAATAAGGAGATGTATACACCACCACTTTATCAGTGCTTATCTTTGCAGAGCAGAGCAATAGATGATTAATTTCCTACTTTGTGCTAAGCTCTATTTTCCAAATTTCTTTGATGCGAATCTATAACAAAGGATTTCTTCTGTGAGAACATTAGAATTAGCAAAATATGTCTGTTAGGTTTACAATGTTTTTTAGTAAATAGTTTCGTTTTCACTAGAACACTGATTTTCATGCTGCCAGGTACCAGACGGTTCCACAAAGGATTCCGGGAAATAACATTGGGGACTAATGACAAGAGCCCTCACAGTGGCCAGTGCAACAGTCCTGTCGGACCTCTCCTCAGTGCTGATGAAATCTTAGTTTAAGAAACATCGCTTAGGAGGATTCTAAAATTTCTTACCCTCTGCTGCCTTCAAAGAGTGGTTACTGTATCCATGGCTGAAGAGCGAAGCACAATGTGTGCTTTGGGGACCACGGGGAGAACTAAAAGGTACAGATTCTCCTTAAGGCGACACTTACGATAATAATTATTTCTTGAGTTCCTGGCATTTGGTGCCTAATAAGTATTGCGTAAATGAAGAGATGCTAGGGCCAGGAAAAATTATTTGAAAATATTGAGCAGTGAAATCACTAATTTCTAAATACTCAGCATAATCCCTTCTTCCAATTTTATTTGGTGGAGGACAGAACGACTCTCATGCACTCTGCTTTTTCTGGACTCATTCCTGGGCCTCCTGACCACCCAAGTATGCAGAGTCATCCCACATTGATCCCAGTTGTCACCGATGAGAAGCACTTTCTCTTCTGTTGACCTTCTAGCCCCTGGTGATTCTGTCTCCTGAACAGATGGAAAGTACCCAGGAAATAGCATAACTGAAAAATTCACATTTTCAGCCTCAAAGCAAAACCCCAAAGGAAAAAAAAAGAAAAGCCTAAAGGAATTTAAGGTCCCAAGTTATTCAGGTCAGAAGCTAAACTGAAATGGCCTACCCCACATTCTTCAAATAGGTAAAGACTGGAGGCTGCCAGATCCTGAACAAGTGTGTTTTAAAAAGAGCATATCCAAGGGTACCCCAGTGTCTGCTCTGCTTTGAAGACAAACGGCGCCCATAATTAGAAACAGGTTTATTCACATGCCAGATGTCCATGCTTCCCTTGCAATTATTTTCAGAAACATCATAAAGATCCATTAGCAACAGTGTGAAATGCCCTTTAAAAAAAAAAAATCTGTTCATCCTTATGAGTTCGGTCTGATATGAAGATTGCAATCTGCTTATTCCTAAGAGTTGGGTTTTGTTTTTTGGGTTTTTTTGGCAGGATGACTACGTGTTTGACTTGAACTTTTACCACCAGACATACTATCACATATTTGGTTTAATCACAAAGAGCAGTCTTACAAAACTTTTAACCGAATGTCTTCGTATATCGCACACATGAGCGCATGTGCGCATGCACACAAACACAAATGCGTGCAGGCGCATGCACACACACACCACATTAGTACACCCTGAGCATTCCCTAAACATAATAAGAATAACCGAAAGTTTTTGGAAGCTTCCACAACCGAAGTTATGGGAGGGTCCATATCATGAAGTAACAGTTCTTCGGAACTCTGCACTGGTCAGACCACTTGGAAATATACTACTAAGTTCTAGAAACCACATTTGGCCAATTCAAGAAACCCCAGAAACTGGGAATAGCACAACCACTATGGATTCCAGACTTCTTTGGGGCAGGGTCTGTGTCGTGTCCTGTCTGGCCCCTGGCACAGTGCCTTATACGTAGAACATGATCAAAACTGTTGAAGGTGCCTGGCTGGCTCAGTCGATGGAGCATGTGACCCTTGGTCTTGGGGTGTGAGCTCAAGCCCCACATTAGGCATAGAGGTTACTTAAAAATAAGTAAATAAATAAATATTTGTTGAATGAATGAGTAATGAATCTATACTTAAAGCATAATTGTCGAAGAAGTACATATATTTAACCTGGGAAATAAAAGGTATAGAGGATGTGACATCTCATTTCAAAGACTTGAAGGGTTATCATAAAGAACAAAGCAGAGATTGATTCCCTTTTGTTCTTTGGACCAGAATTAGGGTTACTTAGTGAAAACTACAGAGTCCATATCATTATTGTTCTGTGTATCTACGTTGGAGAACCAAGGGATGCTTGGGTACGTTCCAGGTGCTCAATTTTAGTTTAAATATTATAGAGATATAGAAAAAGAAATTTGGGCTTGTGGACAAATTAATTTCTTCAAGAAATCTTTATTGTGTGTGGTGCCAGATGACACTGAGAGCAAGGTGGGTAGCTAACAATAAAAGGCAGGACTTCTTCCCTTTCGAAACTTGTCTATTCAGGAATGCAGAGGAGTAAACAGGTGATCACAGTATACATGGGGGAGGAGGGCTCTGATGGAACCTGTGGCAGCCCTGGGTGCTCAGGAATCCCTGCAGGCTTAGATCAAGTGATAATGTAGGAGATGGGTAGGGTGATTCAGCATGCCTAAAAGCCCCAGGCATGAGAGAAGGATACTTTGGAGAGCCTTCTGCCACTGAACCCTGAATCTTTAAGCCAACCACACTTGCCACTTCCAGTTCTACTCACTCTTGGCCTGGGGAACCTTCTCCTATTTCAGTCCTACAGATCAGCCTTGATGGCTAACTTTTGCTTTTCAGGTTCTGATTCCCATTGCTGAGGCTTATTTTGAGATTCAGGATCTGTCTCTTTCCTGGTCTATCTCTGAGGGAGTCAGGCCTCTGGCAGAGGAGCTCTCCAAGTAGAGAGGGAACTTGGGATACCTGATCTCAGCCAAGAAGATCGCTACACCAGGGCCGGAGATAACATGCTGGAACCAAGAGCCAAGCTTCAGTAAAGCTACACTCAACCCAACCCGACCGACATCTGAAAAGCAGCAGGACGACGGAAATGTTCTGGAATTAGATCGTGGTGATGCTTACACAGCCTTGTGAATACACCAGAAATCACTGAAGCATACACCTTAAATGGGTGAATTTTATGGTATGTGAACTATATCGCAAGAATGATGATTTTTTAAAAAGCAGTAAGAGATGGTTGCTGGAGGAAGCTGAGCATCATCTCTGGTTAAACTTCCTGCTTTCCCTGTATTTACTGGAAAGGGAAGTATTTGTCCCCAGACACAATACTTTTGCCATCTTTAGAAATTCCTGACAACCTACAGCCCTTTTACGGCATGAAAAAAATTGGATTAGTGCTGACTCTATACACAGTGTATTAATTAATAACTAAATAATGACATGTTGTCAGATTCATGATTTATCCTTGTAAGCATGCTTTCATATTTGTCATCATGGGTGGCACTGAGCAGTGGAAAAGCATCTGGGGAGGCCCTGATTTTGCCATTAGCCAAGCCCTGGTTGGAGGGCAGGTGTCCTAGAACCTCTGGTTCTCTGTCTCCTTATCGCTGACATAAGGGGTTAGACTCATTCGGCCCAGTTTGTCCTCATGATTCCGTGACTCTCTGACCTTCAAAATCTTCAGAACCCTAGAGGTTTTTGTCCATATTTTACCCATGAAGAAACTAAGGACCAGGACTAATTAGTGTTTGAATCAGGACCAGAAGTGAGTTCACCTGAGTTCTAGTCCAATATTTCTTATAGCAGGAGAGAAATGTTGATCCTTCATCCCAAGAATTTTCCATCTAAGGTTATTCAGTTGGTGAGCTTTGGAGGCAAGATCGTAGGCTCTGGGGAGAGTAAGCAAGGCAGGCAGGAACATCCGGAAGGGCCGGTGAGACCTGGGTCATGACCACCGTGGAGGAGGTAAGTCACCAGAGGTTCTTTGCTGAGGAATCTGCATCCCCAGGAGCAGAAGGAAAGTGGGAGTTGCCAGGAAACCCTGAGTTTTCCAATTTGGCAATCAGTACACAACTGAGTTTTCAAAGGAAATTGCTCAGCTCTTTGGAAATTTTATGCGGTATAAATATGGCCTTGGATTCTATATATGTGCTTAGCAAAAGGCAGAAACAGTGTTGGAACCTCTGCATTTGGAAGATCTGCTAGCATTATTATTATAATTACTTTCAGTAGAACTGTATAATACAAAATTGTATTCCTAAAAGCAATTTAATTTTCTGATCTTTGTAACTTCTTGGTAACAAGCAAAACCCAAGCAGAGGGAAAGTGGAGTGGAAAAAGCAGTTTATTCTGAATCAAAAAAGTTGGTCATGAGCTGGCTTCTAGCTATCTGACTATGTGTCCTTAGACGATTCACTTGGTCTCTCAGATCTTCAACTTCCTCATCTGCAAATAAAGGAGTTTGAGGAAATTATCTTTAAAGTCCAGCTTTAACGAATGCTCCAGAATCCTATGATCAGATACCATATTCTTGACCACATTCTTCTCCCTAAATCTTGGGATTTCAGTCTCCTCCAGCCTGTACACATCACCCTCACTCTCTTTGCCCTAGGAACAGGAAGGCCAGCACTGTCTGGTGCCACTTCTAAGAGCTAGCTATAGCAAGTGACACCTAGTGGGTCTCCCATGACTGTCTGCACTGCTTGGAAAAGTAACCTTGGAGGAACATATTGAGCCTGACCTTGGCTAGAAAGCCAGTATAGTGCATAGGCTCTGGAGTCAGACAGACCTGGGGCGAACCCTGAGTCTGCCACATACTAGTGACCTTGGGCAAGCAAGTTCACCATGCCTGATACCTAGGGAGCACTCAGTGAAGGTCAGCTGTGTAGGACAGCACAACCTTATAAAACCATAAGAGATGGTAAATGTCACACAGGCAGGATTTCTAAGAGGAAATGCCATCCCTCTTTTCTCCCACATCTCTGGCAAAGTTGTTACTGAAAGGTAACAGGCCCAGCCAGTCATGGACCAGAGGGAAGTGATCTCCATCCAAAAGGAAGAGCATTTGACTTAACATTTGAATGAGTTGCTTAAATTCTTATGAAGGAGTAGTGTGAGAGAAAAGGCAAAGAAAGAGAGGGGATGGGTGAGGACCGAAGGAACAAGAGAAGAGGAGGTGGTGCCTGAGGTTAATGTGATAATTGCTATTTTATGATAAAATGCATTTCTTTTTTTTCTTAAGATTTTATTTATTTATTTGAGAGAGAGAGAGAATGAGAGATAGAGAACACGAGAGGGAAGAGGGTCAGAGGGAGAAGCAGACTCCCTGCTGAGCAGGGAGCCCGATGTGGGACTCGATTCCGGGACTCCGGGATCATGACCAGAACCGAAGGCAGTCGCTTAGCCAACTGAGCCACCCAGGCACCCGATAAAATGCATTTCTAAGCAGCTTCTAACCATTTTATCAAGAAGGAGGAAAGAATTAGCTAACTTATGTTCCACTTACAGAAATGCATGTGTATTTTCTCTGAGTTTGTTTAAAAATTAGGCATTGCATGTTTTTAAATATATGGATATAGGGGCACCTGGGTGGCTCAGTCGGTTAAGCGACTGCCTTCGGCTCAGATCATGATCCTGGAGTCCCGGGATTGAGTCCCACATCGGGCTCCCTGCTCAGCGGGAAGTCTGCTTCTCCCTCTGACCCTCTTCCCTCTCCTGCTTTCTATCTCTCATTCTCTCTCTCTCTCTAATAAATAAATAAAATCTTAAAAAAAAATAAATATATGGATATATTCTGGGCATGCACATTCCATCCAATATCATCTTGCTGCCTCTCTTCCTTGTATCCTTGCTTTTCTTACCAGCTTCAGGCTCAGAGCAGATACCACACCTGGTGGTTTGACACCAGCTGCTGGTGACCACACATGAACGTGTCAACTGTTGTGGAACAGCAGAGCAACTCAGAGTCTAAGACTAGTCCAGGCAGGCGGGCAGCTGCCACAGTCTGATGCATTAAAGCCGCAAGTGGCTAAAACATGAGCTCTGGTTCCAGATGTCCTTGGTTCACATTTTGACTCCATCATTTCCTAGATGTGTGACCTATGGCAATTACTTCCTTTTCTTTTGTCTATTCCTTTTTTCTTTTAATCTATCTAGAGCTCAGGTTGAAATCTACCAAACTAGGGGCACCTGGGTGGCTCAGTCGGTTAAGCATCTGCCTTCGGCTCAGGTGATGATCGAGCCCTGCTTCCTGCTCAGTGGGGAGTCTGTTTCTCCCTCTCTCTCTGCTGCTCTCTCTGCTTGTGCTCTCTCGCTCGCTCTTTCTCTCTCTCTCTCTCAAATAAATAAATGAAATCTTAAAAAAAAAAGCAAAGTAAAACATTGAATGACACCCATGGAAGAACCACTAACCCAATTTTTTTTCAAAAAATTTTCATTGTAGTAAAATACATATAACCTAAAAGTTACCATCTTAACCATTTAAGCGTATGGTTCAGTGGTAGTAAGTACATTCATACTGTTGTGTAGCCATCACCACTATCCATCTCCAGAGCCCCTCATCTTGCAAAACTGAAACCCTATGCCCATGAAACAATAACTCCCTATTATCTCTCCCCACCCCCCCGCCCCAACCTCTGGCAACAACCATTCTTTCTGTCTCCATGATTTTGACTATTTTAATTACCTCATATAAGTGGAATCATACACTATTTGTGTCTTTGTGATTGGCTTATTTCACTCAATGTCCTAAAGTCTCATCCATGTTATAGCATGCATCAGAATTTCTTTCCTTTTTAAGGCTGAATAATATTCCATTTTATGTATCTACCATATTTTGCTTATTCGTTCATCCATCAATGGACACTTAGGTTGCTTCCAATGCTGCTATGAATGTGGGTGTACAAATATCTCTTCAAGACTCTACTTTCAATTCTTTGGAGTATAGATCGAGAAGGGGAAATTGCTGGATCACACGGTAACTCTATTTTTAACTTTTTGAGGAACTACCACACTGTTGTCTTCAGTGGCCAATCCAGTTATTATTACCCTGTCCATCATTACCATGTTTTCACAACATACTTATAAAAATTAGAGCCACCATTTATCATACCAAACAGTGTGCTTTTAAAGATGTATCTGAAATAACAGTGCACTGTTTAGACTTGAGTCCTCTTAAACAGCTTGATACCATGTGGAGTCAGGTGTTCTCTGGGCCAAATCATTTCCCTGCCAAACACTGCAATATGCCTAGCCCTCTCATTATATGAGGTTCCCATATGATTTCTCCACCTTCTCTCTAAGATTCAGAATGTTTGTATATAGAGACCATCAGGATCCAACCAAATCACCTGAGAAATAGGCAACAGACAGCTAGTATTACTTTCAAATTACAGACTGAGAAGCTGAGATACACAGAAAGAAATAAAGCTGTTCTGCAATTTGGAAAACCATGTGCAATGCTATAAAAATGTCTCACCGGACTCTTGACCACATAAATTATTATTTTTATTGCCCTCTCCCTAGATGAGATACAGATTAGTTTGAGAGAGTTGTTTATAGTTTGGCAAGCTATTAAGTAAAAGAACCTAATTTCAATTCTCCATTCTGGTGAGTGGTAGGAATAAAGGGAATTTAGGGAAAGAAGAAATGATAAGCATGGGAAGGAAATGTTACACCTAAAAGTTTTGTTTAGAAGCCTACTGGATAGTCCGTGCATTTAATTTATCCAAGCATGGGTGTGGGGTCAGGTGGAATGGGTTGAATTCCTAAGCTGCTATTACGCTAATGTTAGTTCTCACAACCCCCTTTCCACAGTAAGCCTGGGACTGACGTAACAGTTTAATGAGTTAATGTGTGACTAGGGTGTCACAAAGAAGAGGTCACAGAAGCAGAGGAAAGAAAAACAGCTAATTTCTTCCATCTTTCTCAATGTTTCTTGCTCTCTCTCTGTTGTTCTCATCCATTTTTCATGCCATCCCATTTCCTCTTTCTTCCCTTTCATTTCCTCATTTTGGGACAGTGAGAGGTCACAGTCGTGCTGCCAACAGTTGCAACACTCCCAGCGGTCATGGCAGCCACGAAGCTCGACCCTGTCTCGCAGCCTTGAGGGAGTGTGTGTCTGGAACTGTGCAGGGGGCCCGTACTTGTCCTGTAGATCCTTCGTTTTAATTTTGTTCACAATGCCTTTTGTCAAAGATCATTGAAAATTTAAGGGTGCAAAGTCTAATCAAGTCAGTCTTTTCTTTATGGCTTCCAGGTTTGTGTCTTAACTTAGGAAGACCTTCTCAATACTAAGATTATATAGTTAAGCAGATATATCATATTTCTGTAAACAGAAATTTCAGCAAACTGACACACTGGAAACAGGGCTATCTCATCACATCTGCATGTGTGGATATTGTGCATGTGCTTGGACTCTAAGATTTAGTCTCCCAAAAAAAGTGCCCAGAGTTATCTTTCCTCCTGGCTCCTTTACTCACTCCCTGCCCTCAGCTCCCACCCCATTTCATCTTAGGGTAAGGGAACATTCAGTTGCTACAACCATAAACTCACTCAGACTGACTTAAGTAAATGGGAATTGCTTGTCCGTTTGTAAGGGAATATTATGAAACCTGATTTTGAGAATTATTCCTGTGGCACTGAAGAGATAGTGTTCCCAGGCAGCTACCCTTCTTCTTTTCTCTCATTTTTGTTTGTCCCTGAGCATTTGCCCCATTCTTCTCTTTACTCCAGCTTCCTTCATTTACACATGACTTAAGATGGCTACCCGCCCCCCTCACACCTAGAGCCACAGGTCTTATGGGTTCAGCACCTCTAGACAACTAACAGCTTCCAGGCTTTTTGTATCCCAACTCCAAGATCAAGCCATCTGATTGGTTTAAGGCAGGTCAGATGTCCATGCCTGGTCCAATTACTGATGGCGAGGGGCATCAGTCATGTGGTTGCCCCTTAGAAACAGTGGGCTAGGTAAGCTTCTAGAAGGGAGTGTGGCAGGGAGGAAATGACTGCTGTAACTAGTCTAGTTCCCACATCCATATTGCTCTGTGACTTCTGTTCCCCTTCAAGTCTGTCCTTGATGTTGTCTCTGACTGGATTTTGTTTCTACCCATGATAGGATTTATACCAGATCCAGGATCTTTTCAGGATGCACTGTGGTCCCCTTGACCAGGGGAAGCTCTGATCTACCATTGCATCCTCCTGGGAGTCGGGGTCGGGGGGACTAAAAAACCCTGGGCTATAGATGGAGAAAGATGAGTAATTCCAGCAGCTCTGGCCCTGGGCACCTCTGACAACTGTCTCACCACCACGCAGGCCACCCAATGGGGGTGGGTGTTGGAAGAGTGTAGAAAGGCTACTTCAGTCAATTTCTATTTCTTCTTTCTTCTGCACATTACTCTTGTTACATGGCTGGTGGCATGTGGTGGTGGCAACGAGCAGAAAAAGATGAATTTAAGAGGTGCTTCTAGAATTCTCTTCATAGAGTCAATATAGTCTTAATAAGTTTTCTTCTGAGAAATCTTTTCCATTTTTTTGCAACCAGACTAAGGATTTGGTATAAATGGAAGGAGAGGATATGGTGGAACTGTAATCAGTTACACAGCTTTCATGATGCTGTATTTCTTTATCTATAAAAGAGGGAACTCTCTGCTTGGTGATAGAAGATCTTTTGAGATCCCACTAACTCCAAAATGATGTTGTTATATTAGTATTATTTACAACTTACAAATAATTTATTCAATGTGCCACTTTTTAGCACACCAAAGAATATTCATTGCTGAAATGTGCTTTGGAAAAAAATCGAGGGCTAATATTGAGACAAAATACATATGGAAATTTTGTTAAAATGTCTTTCTCCTCCACTTTGCCTGTTTTTAACCAACCACCTTCCTCCAGAATATTCCTCCAGAGTATAAAATGCTTCATCAGCACGAGAGAAGAGCAAATGTTTGTAGTGATTCTCCATATGGAGGCTGTTATATAATCACCACAAGGCACAGTTGGGTTTGAAAACCTCGTCCCACACCAGTTTTAAGCACTGACCCAGATTCTGTGGCTAACACAGGAATTGGCACTGATGAGTTTGGAAAAATCAATCATCCTCTTCTAACACATGGTTCTTTTGGGAAAATATGATAGGATAGTGACAGTTAACCTGCAATAATTTGTAGAAACTCAAGGTTCAGGCGTGGCAAATATGCAGGAGCTTAGGAGGGTTTAAGGTTATCTGGTATCTTCTGAGCCACTGTGGGTGGAAATAGTTTGCAGTTTTGTCGTTTGGGCCACCTCTGATTGAAGGTGCAGGCCCATTCCATGGAAGTTCTGAATCACATAGGCCCGAATATAATCACAGCTGCATCCACGTCAAAGTGACTGGTAATAGGCTTACCAGTATTGGTAACTGGATTCATTATACATGAAACACAAACATGAATCACTTATTCTTTTTCTTTTTCTTTTTATTTTAGAGTGGCCTCCAAATAGTCAAGATTTCCTACTGTAAGAACCTTCCATTCTAACTCCACGGAATGTGCAAGATGAAGACGCCGATGCCCAGAACACTAAAGGCTTATGACATCTCCATCGACTGCCCTGGTTTTGCTCATCAGAATCCACAGGGAGAGATGGCCTCCCTTTCCCATTGCTGCCAGGGGCATTGGCTGAAAGCAAAGATAATCTCTGGCCCTCAGAAAAAACTGCCCTTACTCTGAAGCAGGGGCCAGCCATCTCTGTAAAGGGCCAAGTCCTAAATATTTTTTGCCTTTGCAGGGCTTTCAGTCTCTGTGACTTAACTCTGCCATTTGCAAGCAGTCATTAGACAAAATATTTATATGAATGGGCATGGTCAGACTTGGCCCGCGACCCACAGGCTGCAGTTCGCCAGCCCCTACAAGAGACAAACCCTTTATGAAACAGAGTTCTATGCTTGAAAATTGGTGCAGAAAATAAGGGAAGGCAAACTTTACACAGCTGATATCATGTCCCTCCTAAATGACTTGTGTCACTGTGGGTCCCCAGGAAGGTCTTGGGCACGAGCCACATGTTGGCCTTGGGCAGAGAGGGCTATTGGAGTGGGAGTCAGAGGAGGGGTACATTGTGCCCCTCAGAGCCTCACCCTCCAGACTGTGGCCTTGGTCTCCTAAGTCCGCCGACTAGAAGCACAGGAGCCACAAAGCCCCTGCCAGGCTATGGCCCCTGGGTCTGGGGTGGGCATGCACTGCGGACGTTTAGCTTGGGTCTGGTACAGAGGCAAGAGTGCTAAGTGACACTCAGTCAACACCTTTCAAATATCATGTCTCTTACTTGTGTTACCAGATGTGTATCATCGTCCTTTCTTAAAGAGAAACAATATGAGCCTTTTCCTGCCAGCTCAGGCTGTATCAGACACCAGTTTTCAAAGTATGATCTTGACCTTACTGTAAGCGGACAGCTGTGCCCTTTTGTGTCTCTTCTTCAAACTGCCTGACCCTGGCTCTGCCCCACAGTGACCTAAGCTCTCCTGAGCACTTGTATGCAGGAAGACTATCATCTGTCCACCTGGCCCCACCAAGGACCCATGCTGCCTCTCTTCTTCCTACATGGGCTGGGGGAATACCCCCTGTTTGGGACCTCTCTCCTGGGGTTCACATTCCCACTCAGTTCAGAAAAGCCACAAAATAGCAAGTATGTGGGCCAGGTTGACATGGATCCTTTCAGAGAACGTCCTGGAAGCTTCCATGTTTCAAAACATTTTCAGCAAGTTTTCACTGAATCTTTTAAATTATTGCCACAGGGAAGCCCCTAAAACTAAAGCTGGGGTTAAGGAGCCTAGACAGAGGCTTCTCTCAATGTGTGTTCTTTTCCAAACAGGCCGAAGGAACAGAACCCTGGGCAGGTACTATATGAACGATGCCCAGAGAGGCAATAAAAAGAGTGAACCTCTATAGTATTAGTGGAGGATGAAAGAGGTTGGAAATTCCCTGTAAATTCATTTTTTTAAGGCTCCTTATTTACTTTTAAAGGACAGTTTGTGCAGGACAGGACAGGAACGTACTGACCTATCCTTCCTCTGGCTGGCTGCCTTCCTGATGACTGTAGATATGAACGCCCCCAGCGGGGTACTGGTAAGCCACCCAGTGGAAGCACAAATTGGAAAATACAAAAAAAATGAGCTTCCTCAAGCCCTGGAATTCACCAGCATCATGAATATGTAAGATGCAATAGTTCATTAATAGGCTCCGAGACATTGCAGATGCTGAGCGTGGGGGGTGTGGGTGAGCACCATTGACGCAAAAGTTAGCATGGGCAGTACACTTTGCCAAACTCCGGGGGCCCACCTGGTTTATGGTACACATGGTGGGGCTTGCAATGGGGCTGGGCAGAGGCCAGGGAGAGCTCAGTGACCTGGAGTTGGGGAGAACAAGACAAAACTGAACAGATGCCTCAGAATTCAGGATGCAGAGCCATGTGTTTGAGAAATGTGAGTCTGTGTTGTGAGTCCTCTCCAGCTGAGGTCCTGGGGTCCCCACAGAAGCAGGGTGATGTCAGCAAAGAGGGGCCAGGAATGCCAATCTGACTACAAAATTTAACAGATGCTCATAGGCCAAGGGTTTCAAGGTTTCAGGCAGTGGGGCTAAAGGCAATGCAGTTCACTACAGCACTGAGTTCCAGTGCCTTGTTCTGGGACCCACAGACCATGAGACTTCCCTGAGGTCCTTCATATGGTGCAAGTGTCAAGCCTCTTCTGAAGACCTGCCTTTTCATGCATTCTCCTGTCCATTCTCTTGGTTTTCAAGGCAACAGAAGTTTATAGGTGAAATTTTTTAGAAGTATAGCATTTATACAAGCAGATGTTCATATTCTCTTGTGTCATATCAAGAAGCTAGAAGAGATCAGAGATTACTGGATGGTGGTGGTGGTGGTTCAGAATATGCCCTTAAAGCTGTCACAGATCTGACACCCAAGAAACATTGGGAGGCAAAAGAGAGGTAGATTCCAGAGTTCAGGCTTTGCAGTCTTCCTACTGGAGGTCTGATGGCCTTTCCTCTTTCTACTCCCCAAGATATGGCAGAAGAGCCCCTTCCATGTTGCCCCCATCCTAATTTAATTGGATCTGATTAACCACAGTGCAATGACACAGCAATGGGGCTGTCAGAGGCCCAGGATAGGCTTTGGTCTCTCTCTCTCATCATGCTGCAGATTTTTGCTATTATTCCTGACAGGGATTCCAGAGAGCTCTTCTGCTGGCCTTTCCAATTCTCCAATGAGGTCCCTTATCTAATGGGTCTGAGGAAGTGGGAGGCAAGAGGGCTTCTTCCGGGAATTTTGTTTTCTTCAGAGTTGATGGACTAACCTCTTCCATGGAGTTAGTTACAGGCAAATTCACAATTGCACTCAACATTGTGAATACCTATAGAGGTGAGTAGCTCAAAAATAGCCACTCTTCTGGGGCGCCTGGGTGGCTCAGTTGGTTAAGTGTCTGCCTTCAGCTCAGGTCATGATCCCAGGGTCCTGGGATTAAGCCCCACGCCGGATGGGGAGCCTGCTTCTCCCTCTCCCTCTGCTGCTCCCCCTGCTTCTGCTTGCTCTCTCTCTCTCTCTCTATCAAATAAATAAATAAATAATCTTAAAAAAAATAGCCATTCTTCTGGGCTATAGGCTTTTGAAGGAAAGAGATGATGGAAAAAAACATGGATTAGCACAAAGTAGCGAAGATACTCTGCCTTGAGGTCAAACACACTTATACTTAAAGCTGGTTCTGGTACTTGTAGAAGTGACCTAATGCTAATGAACCCCACAGAGAGTCAGTATGCTCATTGATAAAAATAATGCATGCTTCTGAGTTGCCATGAAGTCTTACTAGAAAGTGCCCGGCAGGCACTGCTGTAGGAAGTGCTCAGTGCAAAGCAGCTGTTGGCGGCTCAATTTTCATTCAGTTTAGGCACTCATCTAGAACTGAGGGCCACTGGGGCTATTCAGTTGCTCTGTGAGCAAAAGATAAGTTGTTTCTCAGGAGTGTTTTAAATTTCTAAATTAAATACTTGGGGTGTGGGAGGCTACCACTTGTGTTTAATTTTCTTGTTTTGTATGAAACTAAAAACTAAAAAATCAGCTCTTTTGTTTGTGGCAGGATTTCATCTCCAATTTGTTTTTAAAATGCTCTTTGTAACATGGACATGGCCAAATAGGTTTTCCTTGTTTTCAAAAAAGTAAAAGATAAAAGCACTCTTTTTCGTTTGAGACCAATCATATTGGAACTTTGGGGCATGTAAATTATTTTTTTCAGAAATGTGGATTTAGGGTGGGAGGAAGGTGGGGAAAGAAAGGGTTCAGTGAAAATCTATTTGTCCCCTGGTGGCTCCCTGGAGATGGGCCCCAGCATGTCTGCGACATAGTAACTCACTGACTTCCTCTCTCCTTAGCTTTTGTGATTCACAGTAAGGAGTCATCCTAAATTATTCTTCATGAGGACTCTGGACATTCTTCCTTTCCTTCCCTTCCCTTCATTTCCATTTCCTCCCTCCCCTCCTCTTTCCTTCCCTTCCCTTCCCTCTTTCCCTCTTTCCTTCCTCCCTTCCTTCCTTTTTTCCTCCCTTCCTTCCTCCCTTCCATCCTCCCTTCCTTCCTTCTTTTCCTTCCTTCCTCCCTTCCTTCCTCCCTTCCTCCCTCCCGTCCTTCTTCCTTCCCTTCCTTCCTCTCTTCCTTCCTTTTTTTCCTTCCTTCCTTCTTTCCTCCCTCCCTTCCTTCCTTTTTTCCTTCCTTCCTCCCTCCCTTCCTCCCTCCCTTCCTTCCTCCCTCCCTTCCTTCCTCCCTTCCTTCCTCCCTTCCTTCCTCCCTCCCTTCCTTCCTTTTTTTCCTTCCTCCCTCCCTTCCTTCCTTCCTTCCTCCCTCCCTTCCTCCCTTCCTCCCTTCCATCCTCGCCTCCTTCCTTCTTTTCCTTCCTTCCTCCCTTCCTTCCTCCCTCCCTTCCTTCCTCCCTCCCTTCCTCCCTCCCTTCCTTTTTTCCTTCCTCCCTCCCTTCCTCCCTTCCTTCCTTTTTTCCTTCCTTCCTCCCTTCCTCCCTCCCTTCCTCCCTCCCTTTTTTCCTTCCTCCCTCCCTTCCTCCCTTCCTTCCTTTTTTCCTTCCTCCCTCCCTTCCTCCCTTCCTTCCTTTTTTCCTTCCTTCCTTCCTCCCTTCCTCCCTTCCTTCCTTTTTTCCTTCCTTTCTTCCCTCCCTTCCTCCCTCCCTTTTTTCCTTCCTCCCTCCCTTCCTCCCTTCCTCCCTTCCATCCTCCCTTCCTTCCTTCTTTTCCTTCCTTCCTCCCTTCCTTCCTCCCTCCCTTCCTTCTTTTCCTTCCTTCCTTCCTCCCTCCTTTCCTTCCTCCCTCCCTTCCTCCCTCCCTTCTTTTCCTTCCTTCCTTCCTCCCTCCCTCCCTTCCTCCCTCCCTTCCTCCGTCCCTTCCTCCCTCCCTTCCTCCCTTCCTTCCTCCCTCCCTTCCTCCCTTCCTTCCTTTTTCCTTCCTTCCTTCCTCCCTCCCTTCCTCCCTCCCTTTTTTCCTTCCTCCCTTCCTTCCTCCCTTCCTTCTTCCCTCCCTTCCTCCCTCCCTTCCTCCCTCCCTTCCTTCCTTCCTTCCTTTTTACAAATACTGTGGCCACAGATGCTAGCTTATCTGCCCTTTTCTTGTACACTAAACACACATTATGAGAGACTGTGTTCAGGTTTTGCCCCCATCTCTACCCCTCTTTACAGCAAAACTCCTTGCCTTAGCTTGGGCTGCTATAACAAATTCCATCAAGTGGGTGGCTTATGAACAACAGACATTTATTTCTCACAGTTCTGGAGGCTGGAAGTCTGAGGCCAGGACACCAGCACAGTCAGGTTCTGGTCAGGGTGCTCTTCTGGGTTGCAGACTGCCGACTTCTCCTGTCCTCACACGACAGAGAGCAGGGGGAAGAAGCAAACTCTCTTGTGAATCGTAAGGGCACTCATCCCATTCATGAGGGCACAACCCTCATGACCTCATCTGATCCTAACCTCCCAAGGGCCCCACTTTCTAATACCATCACATGGTGGGGGAGAGCGTTTCCACATATGAATTTCAGGGGAAAACAGACATTCAGCCCACAACACTTCTGTTGTCTATAATTGCTATCTTTAATTCCTCTCCTGTGTGGGGCTTTGAGGGTTGTGGGGAAAGCCTGGTCTTTTCCAAGACCTATCTGTGGTGCCTTTAGCAAAAAGAAGCATGGGGTCCTTGGACACGAGGACCCCTATGTCACAGGGCATGCTCATCTGGGTGACAAGCCTTTAGACTCCCTCAGTTCACTCTTATGGAAGGTGAAGATGTGCGTTTTAGGTCTCCAAATTTACTGGCCCTCGGCTTTAGGCAGTGGCCGATTCACCATCTACACAGCGGGGAGAGTCATCAGAGACAAAAGGCAGATCGTTGCCTGAGCCCTGGTGCCTGCACACTCATGATTCTTTCTCCCTCCTTCTGGATCTCCCTTCTTCCTGGCTATTGGGTCACTACCCTTGCATCTGGCCTGGTGTCTGTTTCTTCTTTAAGTTCTCACAGATCTGCTTCATGTATTTTGAAGCTCTGTTATCAGGAGCATATACCTATAGAGTTGTTATATCTTCTTGATTAATCAACTCCTTTATCATTATAAAATGCCCTTTAAAAAAATGTGGTAATACTCCTTGGCTTTACCAAACTTCAATCTCTGACTCCTCATCTCAGCAAGATGGCAGAGCTCTGTTTGGGCTGTCCCTCCCTTTGCAGCAAACTGCAAACTGCCTCCAGACAGGAAGCAGGGGTTCTCTTGATTTGTTCTCTAATCACTGCAAATTGTGCCTGCTGCCCAACGTTTGAACTTTGTTTCATATATTTCATATAGTCATCCCATATTCTAATAAGTAAGGCTGGAAGTGAGTATCTATTTTTCTTTTACTAGGTAAATTAAAGTTTTTCATACTTACTGATGTGACTTGTATTTTTGGACCCAACTTTGTCATATTATGTTGTCATTGCTATGAACATTGTGTCATATTTACTGAGTTCATTATTTTACTTGGCATACTTTCTTTACTTTTTGGGAAAATTTCTTTTGGTATTAAGAAAAAATTTTTATTTTTTTTCTAGTGATTACCTTTATAGTGTTTTTAATTGCTTTTATTTTAAAATTATTGATTTTATTTTTCAAAAATAAAATTTTTATTTTATTAAAAAATTAAAGCAATTTTTAAAAATTTAAATTGAGCTCAGCACTCAGCACAGCTTGAGATTCTTTTCCTTTCTTCCTCTCCCCCACCTCTGCCGCTCCCCCAATAAATAAATAAATAAAATCTTTTAAGAAATAAAAATAAAAAATACATCCTTTCTATTCCATCAGAATATACGTTTATATACCATTCTTATACCTATGTCTCTAACCTTGTATTAGCCCTTGCTCTACAATTAAATATGTGAAAAGGACCTTCAGTCCTTTTGCTGAAACATCCCCAGTAATCTCTTGGCTAAATGAAGTTCATTCTCTTATAGATTCCTCAGGAAGGGCACATGTGCACAGTATTCCAGAGTTCTTGCATCTTGGACCCGTTTTTCTACCTCCTTGACACTTGAAGAACAGCTTGGCTGGTTATCAAGTTTCTTGAAAATGCTGCTCCATTTTTGTTTTGCTTGACATGTTGTTTTTGAGAAATCTGATGCCAGTCTAATCCTCTCCTTTTCAGCGATTTCACGTCTTTGTCATGATGCTCTATGGATTTTTTTTTTTCTCCTAAAACCCAAGCAGTTTTGCTAGAATGTATTTCTGGGATGATCACTTCAGGTCAATTTTACCAAGTGGACCCTTTCACTGAGTGGATTTAGTATGTGATTTATTTCTGGAGAGTTTTCTTGGACTATAATTTTAAACATTTGTTCGGTTCCATTGTTTTGATATTCTTCTTCAGGAACTCTAATTGGACTCATTTTGCCTAACTTCCATTTCATTTGCTTTCCTCTGACCCTTTTTACTTCTTCCTTTATCTCACTTTTACTCTCTTGGTTGTTTTCCTGCTTTTTTAGTAATGCCTTTTATTAAATTTCTCTTTAAATGTGCTCTTCCTTGAGCTTTGTAGTTTACTTTTCATTTCTGGTAAGACTTGTTTTTCTTTTTCTTTTATCTTTCCTAACTTCAACAACTGTGATTTCATTTCTTCTGCTTTGCTTTTTTGGTACATTTGTGTGGTTAGGTTTTATATTTTTTTATTCAAAATGTGTTTTTCAAATAATTTTTCTTTAAAGGTAGTTAATTTTTATTAGAGTATTTTGGTATAATTTTCCTCTTTAATGGGGGCTGGGGGAGGGGTATTTTTTCCAGCTGAACTACTTTGATTTGCATTTTTTTAAAACAACAATTTTGTTTGGATATGATCTCTTTTTTCCTATTTATGTTCTTTCTGTGGAGAGGATTTCTAGAGTGAAGGTAGCATCTTCTATCAGTTCTGCCCTTTTCTGTGCAGATTCCTTAATGCGAGGTATTGATGGTGAGGTTAGGAAGAAGGAAAGGGGTTAATGTGCCTTTTTTTCTTCAGGATCATTAATTTTATCCTCTTATTTTCCTTCTTTCCTTTTATTGATATGTTCCTCAAAGTTACTACCTCTTATCTCTTACTCTCCCCAAGAAGCAATGCTTCTCCAAGGCTGATACTTCTGGTCTCACTCATTTAATTTCCTTTCCCCATAGCTGGTGTTGTGAACCACCAAGTTCCAAATCATGTTTTTTAACTTAGTTGGATTTTCTCTTTCTAGGGCTGAAATTGTCTATACTTCAGGTAAATCCTTGATGCCTCTCTGCTCTTTCCAGATAGTCCTTTAATTCCCACTTCACTCTTCACACCCACAGGCTTGAAGCAGTGGGCAAAAGGCAACTCTGTTGGAATTTGGTTCATTTTTGTATTTGCTAGTAATTTGAAGCTTATAATATTCTCTGATTCCTTGGTAGTGCCAAAGGCATGGTGTTATTTTTTATTTTCTCTCCTTATTTATTTCATGGGTTTGGTTTTGTTTTTGTTTTTGAAGTTGTGTGGGGAGATTCAAAGTGAAGCTGCCACCATTGTTTTTCATACCCGAGAATTAGTAAGTTCTAAGTTAAGAAGCAAGAAATTAAAAACTTCTGTATTTACAGACATATTTCCTTTTCCAGTGCTTATTTCTTTGTGTAAATACGGGTTTCCATTTGGCATAATTTTTCTTCAGATTTAAGAACATTTTTGTTTAAATATTTCTTTTAGTGTATATCTATGGGTAATGACGTCTCTTAGGTTTGGTTTGTCTGAAAAGTCATTATTTTGCCTTCATTTTTAGAAGATTTTTTCCCCAAGTATAAAATTTAAAGTTGAGAGTTTTTCTTTTAGGACTTCAAATATATAATATGAATCCTCAGCTTCCATTGTTTCTGATGAGAAGTCTGGGGTTATTCATACATTTATCCCTCTATGTTTCGTGTGTCTTTTATTCTCTGACTACTTTTAAGATTTTTAAAAATCTTTGCCATGCAACTATTTGATTATGATTTCCTAGACGTGGTTTTCTTTGTTTTTGTTTTCCAGTATGGTGTTCATTCACTGAATTTCTTGAATCACTGTGTTGATACTTTTCATTAAATTTGGGGGAAAAAATGACTATTATTTCTTAAAGATTTTTAAAATCTCAGTCTCTCTTCTCTTTTCCTGAGGCTCCAACTACATTTATGTCTGAGCATTTAATAATGTTTCACAAGTAACAGAGGCTGTGCCGTTTTCATTTTCAGCGGGCTTCCCCCCCCCCTTCAGTTTAGATACTTTCTGTTGCTCTGTCTTCAAATTCACAATCCTTTCTTTTGCAGCATCCATTCTGTTGTTAAGTCCATCCAGTGAAAGTTTTCATTTCGGATACTTTATTTTTCAATTCTAGAACTTCCATTGAGTTCTTTTTTTAATCACTTCTATTTCTCTATAGCAGTTTCCCATCTGTCTACTCTTTTCCTTTAAACCTAGAAACATACTCATAATGGCTATTTTAAACTTTTTATTAATCCCAACATCTCTGAGTCTGTTCTATTTTCCGTTATTTTTTTTCTTAGATATAGGCCACATTTGCTTACTAGTTTACATGTCTGGTAATTTCCTATTGTATTCTGATCATTGTAGATACCTGAAACTTTCTTCTCTTAGTCTCTGTGACACAATAATCTCTGGGTTTTTCTCCTACTTCTCTGGTATTCTGTTCATCTTCTTTAACATCACTGTCCTCTACCTGACCCTCAAATGTTAGAAATCCTCATGTCTCAACCTTACACATTACACTTTTATCACATTACTCTTTCTCCCTAGGCAATCTCATCTACACCTTCTACTGTAATTACCACCTATATATTGATGATTCAAAGGCATATAAATTCATTTGAGACCTCTGCTCTGAGCTCCAGACTAATTGCTACTTGTTTCAATGGTACATTAAACTCAGTGTGTCCAGAACCAGTTCGTGCTCTCTCTAGGCTGCCTACATACACACACACACACATACACACACACACACACACACACAGAGTTTAAAAGTTTAAAAGAAGGCTTCAATTGTTTTCCATTGTTTTTAGGATAAAAATAAAATTATAAAGATGGACTGGCCCTGTTTGACTCATCTTAACATGCTTTCTTTGCCCTATGCCTCTCTGCCATCCCAGTCCTGTCTCTGCCCTTTAGCTTTCATCCTGCCTCTTGTCTCTAGCTATGCTCTTCCATCTGTATTCTCTCTTCATCCCCTGGTTAAGGCCTTCTCCTCCTCCACATCAGAACTCAGGAGTCCTTTTCTGGAGAAAGGCTTGCCTGACCCCCTTGACTAAATCCGTCCCACTCTTCTATGTTTACATTGACACAATGTGCCTCTCCTTTGTAGTGCTTATAATAGTTGTAATTTTACACTAGTATTTATGATTACTTCATTCATGTGTGGCACCTTTGCTGAATTTAAACTCCATGAAGTTAAAAGTTATGTCTGTCTTTATTCACTCTTATATGTTAAGCATCAAGCACAGTATAGTTCAATAAATATTTACGGGACAAGTGAATAAATTAATAAAATGCTCTTCCATTGTTCTTTTTTGTAGTCATTGTTATATTTGTCTCTACATTTTTAAGAAATGATCTAAGCAAAGGAGGATGTTGAAGGGACTGGTCAAGCAGCAGGAAAAATAAGTAACATGGAAACAAAATAAGTTGATCACTTGTAATTAACCTTCTCAGAAGAATGCTTTGTT
Source organism: Eumetopias jubatus (assembly GCF_037043125.1). Taxonomy (NCBI): domain Eukaryota; kingdom Metazoa; phylum Chordata; class Mammalia; order Carnivora; family Otariidae; genus Eumetopias; species Eumetopias jubatus. Next base: position 31,504,275 of record NW_028274815.1, read on the forward strand.
TCTTCCTTAAAGATGAAACTGGAATATTAAAATTGATATTTTGGTCCAAAAATGATAAATTTAGAAACGTTGTAATCAAAACATGTCTCCTGTTGTGACTGGTGGCTCACTTTGTCTTTCTTACCTGTAAGCCACAAGGAGCCATCCAAATGACTGTGTCATCAAAAGGATCACAAATCCCAGGTCTTTACCCACCTTTTAATGCTTTACTTTTAACATGAGAAGATACCTTCCCAAGGGATTCCTTGCCACATTGTCAAGCCTCTGACTATGCTGGGCTATAGTTGTCTTGGTGTAAGAGGGTCAATGTTTCTAAGGGTAGGATATGGTTTGGGTTGATATTGAAGAGGATAATCCTGGGGAAATGAAGATGACTATTAAGGCGAAGTGTGAAACAATGATAGCCAGAAGTGAGTTAATATCAAAAATTTCTACAGAACCAGTGATACTTCCGAAGGTGGAAATCTAATACACGGTCTGGGGATAAAAAAAAAAAAAAAACAACTAAAGGTGAGAGAAGATACAAGGGATGATCCAGAAATTTGATAGAATAGATAGGGGGTATCAGGGGCAGAAAGGTATCACGGGGCAAGTAAGGCCATGGATGTGCTGATTTGGAACACAAGATAGAATATTCTTAGGTATGTTGGTTTTGTTGACTATTAAACTAGATAAATTTGAGGCATTTTTATCTACACTTGCTCTTCATGTGATGTTTTCTTTCCCTAATTCTTACATTACTTTTGTCATCTCAGAAACACATCAGGAGAAAGACAGAAGCACTTATATGACTTATGAGTAAAGGAGCAAAGTACTGGGAGAAATTGATCCTTCCTTTCATAAAGACCTTCATTCCTCACCAAAATAGAACTTTCAGTCAAGTATTTGATCTTTAAAAGAAAGAAAAGAAAGCATGAACTCTATCCATTTTTGGACTAAATACTGTGAAACAACTTGTCTGTTTATAAGTAGAAACTTTCTCTCCACATGTTAAATGCATATTTTTTTAAAAATGCCACTTGGCCCCTTGCTTCCTGAGTTCTCGGCAGAAAAACAAAATGGCAAATAACTCATTTCAACATTCAGATTTAGCTGAAAAGCTTTTGGTGATTCAGCCCCACAGATGTAAGGTAAAAGGCTTCCAGAGAACAAGTGGGAGCCATGAGTTTACCGAAACTCTGTGAACACATTCTTTTTAAGGCTTGAAAAATCCCAAGGCTTGCCCTTGTTTTAGGACGAATAACTATCTCAGAAGTTTCAGGCCACCAGAAGACATGGCCCAACATGAGGAGGGCAGGAACAGCTGGGCCCAGGCCACGGTTGGCATATCACCCACCTCCGGCCTCACCCCTGCCTTGCAGCTCTCCCCAGAGATACCACTGGGTGGGAGGAGGTCCATTGCCAGAGAACATAGTCTGATGTTTTCTGTTCCTGCTCCAGGAAGTCCTCCTTCCCCTGCCATCCCCACATCCTCAGCCTGGAAACAACTTTTAGAGAAGAGAAGAGGAACAAAACTGCAAAAGACAGATACCCAGAGTGGGGTTTGAAGAGAGGGGCCCCTTGCTCAAGCATTTCTCCTCCAGACTTGAAAGAACACTTCAGATTCATTCATTTTGGTTTTGATCTTCCCCAGTATGTAAAAAGCCACTAAGAAAATTTACCGTGGGAAGACAAATTCCTGAAGCTGAGTTAGACACAGATAGCTATTACCACATGATCTGTCCTTTAGTTACCTCTGACTTCATCTCTTCCCACTCTCCTCCATGCTAGACTGGAGCTGCAGCCACTTGGGCCTCCTTGCTGATTCTCAAACAGCTAAGCATGCTCCTCACTCACAGCTTCTGCCCATCCTGGTCTTGCTCCCACATATCTGTATGGCTTGTTCCCTCACTTCATCCAGGGCTCTGCTCAAATGTCATTCTGGCAGACACGTCTTTCCTGGCCATCCTGTTCATACCCTTATTCTACTTATTTTCCTTTATAGCACTTTTTTACCACTTGATGTGTTTTAGGGTCATGTTTGTTTGTGATACAGCTCACCTGACTAGAATATAAGATCCATAGAAAAGAGACATCTTGCTATACATGGCACAGAGTGGGTGCTCAATAAATATCTGAGGAAGGAAGGAAGGAAGGAAGGGGAAGGAAGATAGGGAGGGAGAGAAGGGAGAAGGCAGAAGAAGGGAGGGAGCTGAGAGAGGAGGAAGAAGGGGGGGTGAGATGAAAGGTGAATGGAGAGTTAAATGGGGTCTCTGAAAGTAGACATGGGAGGCACCCAAAGAAACATTCCTACTTCATCTGTTCCCTGTATCTGAGATAATCTACTCTGAATGATAAAGAAATATCTTGATTTTGTGTTAAATCCATGTTAAATGAACTACTGATCATGTTATTCTTTTCCATTCCCCAAACTCATACTAGCCTCTGCTTTAGTGCCTATTCTTTTGTTCTGCCTTGTTAACCCTAACTAGGCCCCAGCCCTTTGAGAATGGTAGCCCTGCCCTGATATTCAGTCTAATGACTGGAGACCCTCTGCCTTGCTTTAAAAGAGTCTGTCTTCCTCCCTTTTCCCCAGCCCAGCCCAGCAGCAGCCCATGCTACCTCTGAAACTCTTTCCTAATGTCAGCTAATGGGAACCCCATGGCCTCCTGTCTGCTGCACAAACAGAATAGCCCTTTCCTTCAGAGCTAACCCCAGCTGCCATAGTGATTTTCATTCTCATGCTGGGTTCCAACCACTTCTCTTGCCCACCTTTGGTACTGCAGAGTAGACCATCTTGCTTTGTACCCAAGCCATCATGAAAAGTTATAGAAAAGAGAATTTAAAAAGAAAACAACTAAAACAGTGAGCTGGCAGATGTGAGATAGATACAGAGATAAGAGATAGAGAGAGAGATAGAGAGATAGAGAGAGAGATAGATATAGACACTGACATGCACATAGATCAGAAGGCCTTTGGCCTAATAATAAGGTGTCACATCAAGGCAAATGACCAAAAAAGTACAATTTCCCCACTTACCTCCCCTAAAGTGGACTGAACTACAGACATATGGGCCTGGCCAGGGTTTTGATTACTTCCTGCTCCCAAAGACTACCCCCTGAGCCTGTCAGATCCAGAGTTGACCCAGTGGATTGTTATATAGATATTAGCTGAGTCAGCAAACAGTGATTCCTCTGAGATGCCAGAAAGGATCTGGGCTGCCCTGGGTAAGCCACGGCCGGTCTTGGCCTTTTGGAGGTCCTGCATGACCAGCAAGTCCTCTCTGATCTGTGTAGGCCCCTGTCCCTGACACAAATCCCCAACATTGACCTATAACCAGTGCCAGGTGGCTTTGGCCTGGAGTTTTTCTCAGTTAGACTCACTATCTTGGGAGTTTCCAAGAAAGTCTTTCTCCTTCCATAGCTGTCTCTCAGTGCAATGAGATTGTTTATGGGAGAAGGTTGATCGATGAATGGTGCTGTCACAAGCTGCAGTCAGGCTGTTTTTCTTAAAGGTTAACCACACAGTACTATAATCATGCAGACTGAAATTCAGGAAATAAAGTGGAACACAGACAATTTGTCATCCTTGTTAGTAATGGAGTTGATGAATGAAAGGTCCAGTCATCCAAAAGTCCCTGAATTGGGTCTTCTTGTTCAAGAACAACAGCAACAACAAAAATTGGCTTTTAAGGTGTAAAGTAGACAAATTGAACAATAAATAGTTGTTGAGTGAATTTGAGTTTCATCTCCCATTCTTGCTCCTAATCTGTGGTTTTCTAACTGTAGTATGCAGAGCAAGTGGAAACAAACTACCTGAATTCTGAATTGTTAAAAGTTGGATAAGCAGATTGAATAACTAAGAGTAGCCATTTTCATAATTTCCTGGGTCATTATTAAATATGAGAGAACATTGTCTACTTTGTTATAGATAATATACTTACTCCCACTTCCAAGAAAGGCTTAAGAGTAGCAAATGGTTACCCTCAGTTTTTTGCTCTCCTTTTTTTTGGCCCACCTATAAGAAGCCCAGGATTTGAACTAGTCAAGAGGTTTAACAGGTCTCAAGACAGTACAGACAAAAAGATGTGGTTAAAAAACTACTGCCTTGGGGACAAATATCTGACCTGGCTGGAAAAAAATGCCTTCTCAATTCAAGCAAAACTGGAGTTAACAGACAGGCAAAAAATTCTAAACAAATAGGTGGGTTGATATCAGAAGACTCAGGTGGGCAGCGGCTGTCAGACCAGAGGCATGAATGACATCCTGACACAGATTGGCAGGTCTGAACTAATGACAGAGTAGAGTTATAATTCTGATCCAAGGATGGGGGCTATTTCCCTCTATGCTGCCTCTGTACACTCTGCTGGGTAGATAAGCCTTGGCAAGACTGTCCTTTATAGTGCCCTTGGCAGACTCCTTCTCCTAAATGTTAGAGTTCTTGAGTTTGGCTTCTCTTCTTTCCTCTTGCTACCCTTCCTACCTAGATCATTCTGACAGATTTAAATAGCATCTCAGATCTCAGGCTTCAGGTCTGAGCTCCAGAATCATTTGTCCCAGTGCCCACTGCTTATCTGCACTTGGATGTCTCATGGCCATTGTAAACATGAAATGTACAAATCTTTTGCTTGCTTCCTTCTAAAATATCTTTGTCCTCTCCCTATCTTCCTCAACTCAATAAATGGCATGCCCACTCACGCATTTCTTGACCCAGAAATGCACTCACATTCAAACCAAGTTCCATTGATTCTATTTCCAAAATAGGGCTCAAAACTATCCATTTTGTTCCATCCTTTCTGGCACTTTCCTAGTCCAAGTCACCATCATCTTTTGCCTAAACCAATAACCAGTCTCCTTATCCATTCTTGCTTCATCTAATTCATCCAGAGTTACTTTATCAAAAGATGGATGATCATGTCACTCTCTTTCAGTGGATTTCCACTGAATTCAGGAGAGCCCAGTCTTCTTCCCATGGCCTAAAGACTCCATGATCTTGCTTTTGCTCATCTTTTGCCTTGTCTCATGCCCACATTCCCTTCTGCCAGATTCTATGGCCTTAAACATGATAAGGTCTGGTTTTTTTTCTTAACTCACTTGCTTATCATCTTCTTTTTCCACTATTGTTCATTACTATAAGGCCTGTTCCTTAAAACTGTCCTGCAGTAGTTACTCAATGAAAATTTATTAAACAAATGTTGATGAATGCTGGAAGTCAGAGAAAAGAGCAACCTTGCATCAGCTTGAATGGTTCCAGTAGTTGGCTGACTTTTGAAAGAAGGAAGTATGCCAAACTATCTCCTCAATCAAAATATGCATGTCCTGTTTTCCTTTCTCTCAAGGTCTAACTTAGCAATACCAGTGAATTTAATAACATTTGTTGTGATCACTTACTATGAAACAAACCACCCCTAAACATAGTACCTTAAGACAACAACCATATTATTACGTTCAGACATCCTTTGGGTCAGGTATATATAATCAGGACACAATAGCGATGCCTTATCTCTGCTACGCAATGCTGGAACTTCAACTGGAAAGATTCAAAGGCTGAGGGCTGATATCTGGGAATTTTAACCATCAGGTGACTCCCTTCCCCACATGTCTGGTTCCTAAGCTAAAAGAACTCAAAGACCAGGACTGGTGACTAAGTACCTTCCCATGGCCTCTCCACGTGATTTGACTTGCTCACAGCATGGTGGCCTCAGAGCAGTCAGACTCAGGGCTCCAAGAGCTAATATTCCAGCAAACAAAGAGGAGGGGAGTGCATCACTTTTTATGATCCAGCTTCCTAGGTCAAATAGTATAGTGTCACTTTCACCTTACTCTACTTTAAACGATCACAAGCTCACTCAAATTCATGAGAAAGAACAGTAGACTCTCTCCCTTGAGGAGAGAAGGGCATGGTCATAATGTGGAAGAGCATGTGAGATGGGAGAGGTTGGCCATCTTTGGAAAATACCATCTGTTACCCATCACATGTTAAAGTACAAATGAGGAAGTGCTATCCGCTCTTCTCCCTTCCTCAGCTCACCCTACCTTCCTGTGGTTCTAGCCCTAATTACTTATAACACATATTCAACATAACATGAATATTTTGCATCCCAAAGGAGTAAATCCCCTGGTGGGCTTTTCAAATGAGGCTAGAGGAAATAAGGGAAAACACTCACAGCTCTAAGGTAGATGCCCTGAGATCTGGCCCTTACAACAGGTAGAGGCTGTATGGATCTACCCAAGATTTCCAGAGGCCACATGTCTCCTGGTATCAAAGGGTCAAGTTTATATTCTCAACAAATACATGTTGAACATATACAGCTGATCCTCATTGTTCATGGATTCTACATTTGCAAATTTGCCTACTCTCTAAAATTTATTTGTGACCCCAAAATCAACATTCACAATGCTTTCACAGTCATCCACAGACATGCACAGAGCAACAAAAAATTTGAGTTGCCCCATGTGCTCATTAACAGCTGGGGTCACACCGGACAATGTTTGCCTCCTTCAGTTTTTGCACTCTCCCATACTATAAACAAGTATCCTTTCATCGTTGATTCACTGCCACATTTTCCACATTTTTCTGGTGTAGTGCTAAAACACCATTTAGTGGCCCTAAACACAATAATGCTGTGATGTCCCTTATAGAGAAAATACATGTGTCAGATAGCTTTATTCAGGCATGAGTTATAATGCTGTTGGCTGTGAGTTCAATACTAATGAATCAGATATATGCTAAATAAGATGTATTTTAATATGTGTCTTTTACACACATAAAATAAGGTTATGTATTAATCATTTGACAAAAATATTGAGCTCAGAAGCTCTCAGGAACCTAACTTTGTATTTCTCCTAAGAGCAGTTGTTTAGTATCTGCTAATTCAGTGTTTGCAGAGATTTTATGGACCATAACTACCATGAATAATGAGAATCAACTGTACTATGTACGAGAACTGTTATGACAGTGAACAAAAAAGACCAAAATCCCTGTGCTTAGTAAGTTTGCATTCTAGAGGAGAGAAGAAGACATCAAGGAAACAAATAAGTAAATGATAACAGTATGTTAGAAGGTGAGAACCACTATGGGAAAAATAAAGCAGGGGATGGGAGATGGGGAGTGTAGAGCATGGACTTGTTCTTTGTTGTCACTGTTGTTTTTCTGGTTTTTTGCAAAATAGAATGATGAAGGTAGACCTAAGAATCAGATGACATTTGAAAACATTCATGAAAAAGGTGTGAGGAAGCAGGCTAAGCAACTTCGGGGGGGGAAAGCAGAAGGAATAGACAGTACACAGGCCTAGGGCAGTAATACACCTGACATGTAGAAACCAGAATGGGACTCATGTGCCTGGAGTGGAGCTGGTAGGACATGATGTCAGAGAGGTAAGGAAGTTCAGCTCAACGGGGCCTTATAGCCCATTGTAGTGACAAGAGCTTTCACTCTGAACGAGGGAATGTAAGCAGCCTTGGTTGAAATAGGAGGAAAATCAGAAGAATGTTGAAAAAATCTAGACTTGGAGAAGTGTAATGGTCAGTTGTGAGAAGCGGTCAGAATCCAGATATATTCCAAAGGCAGAGCCAACAAAATTTGCTGCTACCTTAGAAGTGAGGGTGGGAAAGAAATAGTGAAGTCAAATATGACTCCATGGTTTTTGGCCTGAGCAGCTACGAGGATGACCCATTGCCATGAGCTGAGATGGGAAAAAACTGTGGATGGAGCAGGTGTCAGAGGGACTATCAGGGTTTTGATTCTACCCATTTTAAGTTGAGACATCTATTAGATTTCCAAGAGGAGCTACAGCAGAGGCAACTGTGGGTATGCAGTGCTAGGAGCAGAGAAGTCCACACCGGTAATATACCTTTTAAAGTCCTCAGTAGATAAATGGGATTAAGAGACGTGAAACAAATGAGACCACCGAAGAATGAGTGCAGGTTGGGAAGAGAAGAGAAGGGGTCCGAGATCGAAATCCTGGTCACTCCATGTTAAGATATCAGAGAAAAGACAAGGAATGAGCAGAGAAGTTTGAGAAGTATGGTCTCCTGGAAGTTGAGTGAAGACAGTGCTCCCAAAAAGAGAGAGTGATCAATGGTGCCATCATGTGCCAGAAGTTACACAGAATGAGCACTGAGAAGTGACCATTGGACTTAGCAACCTAACAGTGATGTGCTGGTAAATGCTTCACAACAGGCTTTTGAGAGAGGGAGAAAGCCCTAATTTGCAGTTTGTCAACTTCCATATCGAAAATACTCCTACCATGGCTGCTTTCAAGCTATTAATGTGATGTCACTGAATGCAGAGTTTAGAAGAGATGTGCACAATGGACTCTCAAGAGGCAGTACAAGCTGGCACTGGCACACCTCTGAATGCTAACGGTATCTACTGCCTCAAAAGGCTTTGGCTTTGGCTTCCAAGGGGGTGCTGCCTGGTCAAGTGTGAACTGGACACGGCTGAACTGCATCACCTAGACAGACCAACCAGCCTTTATCCTATCAATCAGTTTCCATTTATTGAGGACTACCCAAGGACCTTGCTGGAGGTACACGGAACCCAGAGCAGGACATCATGGTGCCTGCAGGCTAGACTCGTGCTAACCTTTAAAAGAGAGTGCATTCCAACAACAAAAAGGTGCAAGGTACATCCCCTAAACCCACAAAAAGTCCAGATTGGAGTTACGCAGCCCCAAGCCAAGGGCCACCAAGGATTGCCAGCAGCCACCAGAAGCTAGGAGAGAGGTGTGAAGTGTATTGTGCCTCAGAGCCTCCGAAAGGAACCAACCCTGCTGGCACCTTGATTTTACACTGGTTTCCAGAATTTTTGTTGATTTAAGCTGTGGTAATTTGTTATGGCAGCCCTAGGAAACCACAAACGTATTGTTAGGATGATGGCATTTCTCAGAGACATGAGGGAAAAAGGAGAGGAAAAAGAGAAGACTGAGAAGTGTGGCCCCGAAGCCAAGTGAAAACACATTTCCAGGAAGAGGGAGTGATCCCCACTCTGCTGCCTGTACCAAGTTCTGGACTGCTGGATCTTGGTTTGATTCTGACTGGCTCATCATGGACTATGCAGTTTGCCTCAAAGCTGCTAACATCTGGGGGCACCTGGGTGGATCAGTAGGTTAAGTATCTGACTCTTGATTTAGGCTCAGGTCATGATCTTGGGGTTATGAGATCAAGCCCCAGATAGGGCTCCACACTCAGCATGGAGTCTGATTGAGATTCTCTCTCCCTCCCTCTGCCCCTCCCCGCCCTTTAAATAAATAAATAAAAACTATTTTAAAAATCTGCTAACATCCGGTCAATTTCCTCAGCATACTGGTTTGACCGTTTTTTGTTGTTGTTGTTGTTGTTGGGAGCAAGTGTTTGGGCAAGTTTATCTAGACAGAGTCACTGGGATACTTATCTTCAGTTATCAGAGACCACTGAGTCAACCAGTTGTATGTACTCCAAGGAGATAAGCTTCCAAGAAAGAATACTGGTATCATTGGTGATGATAACCATTGATCAGAAGTAACTTCCTCACTTCCTTCCCCCTGGTGATGCCTGAACTATCCCCACTAGTTCTGTCTTCATATTCAGGCATCAGACAAAACGCACTGCTTTGATAGACTCAAACCATCATCAGCAATTAACATATCAGTTCTGTCGGAAGAAGTTCTCTGATGATTTATTGCGGAGTGAGAGAGGAGAGGAAGACCCAACAGGAAACTATTTGTGAGTCCTAGGCACTTGAGAACACTCAGAGCAAGGAACTGAGAGGGAACTAAAATGGAGGTGATGACAAATAAGAATAAATCATGCTATGTCTGCATCTTTTTGTGTCGGCTGTTCAGGGACCAAAGGTGGTCATTTACTGAATTCCATTTAGAGCCATTTACTGAGGACTTGCTAAGGGCAAGTCCTATTAGGTGGGTAGCAGAGCTACAAAGATTAATCGATCCATCTGTCCACAAGGGAAGAAGGCTGACTCTCAGAGGAAGGGAGCAATGAGTAGAGGGAAGAAAAATGCTACCCCTTGGCTTCTGGGTGGTGATGCCCCCAAGAGAGCAGCAGAGTTTTTAACATTCCTACCAGAAGGAAGCCACAGACACCATAGCAGAAGAAAGAATTCACAGGAATGTGGCCGCTCAGAGATCGAAGCAGAGTTAAAATATCTGCCAAAGGGAAAAAGTATGGCACCTTTATGTAGTAGATGATATGCTTCTGCCCTTTCCTGAGGAAGCAAGTATCTGGCACTCCAGAATTGGCAGAAGTGTGAGAAAGGATTGGTGGCATCTTTTGGTTTAGGTGACAAGATGTTATAGGATCCTTATCAGGAAGAAAAGTGCACATTGTCTTCTTCATGGAACCTCTTGTGTTTTATTGTAGTGATGCCTCAGGCCTTCCCTTTGGCCTCCTTAGCCCCCTACCCCACCCATATTCTGAACAAAAGTGCAGTGTGAAGGAGTTCAGGTGGTGAACCCCCTGGAAGAGCCCTTCTTTGTCATTATAAACAGGAAGAGAACAGCAAATGGGATAATTGTTTAACTCAGTCCCCTGGGAGTCCTATATTGTGCTCAGTTTTTCATTATCTGGGGATAAAAGTTGTTTTTAGGCCTAAGGAGCTCAGCTAATCCGCCAGTTTTCCAGTTCCTTTTTCAGGAGTGGGTACAGCTTTGGGAGAACAGTTTTTAGCCTCCCAGTTCTTGCATTCCATCTCAGACAAAAGCGTATTAAGAAAACGAAGCCAAGTGAAGCAAAGTTCAGGAGCGGGAGGAAAGCTGACAGAAAAGCTTCAGTGATAGCAGCTGGCCCCAGGAAAGAAAGCTTGGGGCAGAAGAGCCTGAGCTGAAGGGGATATTAGTGAGTGGAGCTGAGCCAGCCACACAGAGAGGTTTTGCAGGAAGAAAAAAGGGAATGGGGAATTAATTACAATGAATTCCTCCTAGAACACAGAGTTGGAGGCAGTGCATAGGTTATTCAAAGGGTAACTTCGAATTCTGCAAGGTTTCAAAGCGCTTCTTACAAAGGAAGCTACAGGAATCTCTGCCAAGCATATGGAATTTCCAACTTAAAGTCAAGGGAACTGACTTCCGAGCCTCCTGGAGGTGGATATGTGGACACAGATGGCAGTTTTGCTTTCAGGTTTAGTAAGGAGTAAAGTTAGGCTTCTTTGGTTTTCTTACTAGTCTCAATCCCCTGCTGATATTTCCCTTGGCAGAGAATGACTGCACTGACCAAGCCAAATGCAAGCAATAAATTCAGCCATGCTTTATATTGTATGAACTCCAGCAAGGGATAAGAAGGCCCCAGGATGAACATGCCTATGGTGATATTGGAGGCTCATTGTTTGAAGGGCAGACCAGACCCTGGAGCAGTCTAGTGTGGGAAGCAAAGGCTGAGACCGGGGATTAGAGGTGGGGGCCACTCCAACTTTGCTTGCTTTTGGTAACTCTTCTCAGAAGATGGTGGGCAGACCAGAAAAATCATTCTGGAGGGGAAGCCAAACAAATAAATATTTCAGTAAGGCTGAAAATGAAGAGGGCCTTTTCTAATAAAGCTAATAGGACCAAGAAGAGGCTGCCAAATGCTGCTTACTCTAACCCCATTTTATTGGCAGTGAAGCAAGTGAAACACTTGCTCTGAAGACTAGCCCTTTCTTAGAAGTGGCCCTCGTTGGAAAAAAAAAAAAAACAACATCCTGTGTTTTGCTATGTGGTCTGTCTCTGAAGAACACTGTGAGTAAAAGAGAAACTCTAGCTGTGACTTTGGCCAAGTCAAGTGGTCGTGCAACTCATGAGGGGGCTGATGCCCAAACGTTCAGATTAATGCAAAAAATGGAGCAGACGAGGGGAGAAGGTATAGTGCCCTGCTTGTGTGTGTGTGTTTGTGTGTGTGTGTGTGTGTGTGTGTGTGCGTTCTTTGGGCAGAAGGTCACCACTCCCTAAGCCTGACCTGGAACAGGCCATCACCCCTGAGCTATTTATACTAAAACTTAGTTGGCTGCAGGGATGAGGTGAAAGGTCAATAGGTTTCCTTGTTGGTTCATGGTTTTGAACCCAGAGTATTCTCTTGTGGGCACAAAGAGGATGTGGTGGAGTCAAAAGCATTCATTGAATACTTCTCCTATTGTTTTAAATCAAGGCACAGATAAAGTGGACTCCATGTGCCAGAACAAACTATCTGAAGATACATTTGATGAGATAGTGAACTTGCTTCTTGCCCATCATTGGATAAAGTAAGTGTAACCAGTTCAAACCCCATCCACCTTCTCCTCACTACCCAAATGTTGCAACAGGAAACCTGTACCCTTACAGAGATAGTATGCGTTAGCCAAGCAGAAGAAAGCCTTTTAGCCAAAGAATGCAGAGGACTCTGCTGTTACTTTCTATCTCATGAACTACGATACGCTCCTCATGATCAGAGAAGAGAGCTCATTAGCATAAGTCACAGAGGAGCTGAGTTTGCATGGGGTGAAGGATTGAAGGAAAGGTCTAGAAGCAGAGTGTCATGTGGCGTGGTCCAACCTAACAGCCTGAATGAGGAGCCCTGGGAAGCCCGGGGATGGCGTGAGAATAGAGGTAAGAGAGACAGCTTGTCTAATTCTTGGGTTTGCCCCGGGTCAGCCCTGCATGTCAAAATACCTTCTCATCTGCCAGTTTCCGATGCTTGGTTTGCGTCCACCTGGATTCCCACAATTTCTTTCATCATTCCTGCTTCCCTCTGAGGAATATTACTCAAGCTGAGGAAAAGGTTGTGCTGCCTTGAACTTGAAAATAACTTGTGGCACAATCTAGTTACCATCATGGAATGATTTCAGGGGCTCTGGGAAAACATTCTACTGCCCCATTAGCTTTCACACCTTCATGTCAAACTGCCTGTCCTTCCAGCATGTGTCATGTGCCCCTTGCTTTCTTCCTGTGATCCTCTTTAAACATCATCTATCTCTAGCTTCCATTGGGCTGAAAGTATGCCCACCGGTCATGGTTGAAGCCCTCCTGGTTCCAGAAATTCCCCGGGGTGGCCTGCTACAGTTTGCATGTGCTGAGGAGCATGTGGAAATTTAAAGGCATGCTCTCTTACAGAGAACAGCTTGCTATCTGCAAAACACCACTCATTTGCTGTAGATTTGTAAACTGAGGAAGGCTGGTCTTTCTAGACATATTAAAAACTGGTCCAAAGCTTGGCTGGTTAGTTAGGTTAGTTACAAAAATAGGTTAATTGCTGTTCCTGGGATGGTGGCTCCTCAGCGCTCTGCTCCTCCCTCCTCTCCAGCCCCTCACAACTCCCCCACCCCCACCCCTGGGCTCTGGCCCCTTTCTTCTCTTGCTTGGATTACCTACTCCAACAGCCTCCAAATCTGTCTGCTACAATCCAGTTGTTTCACAGTAGTGCCGTGGACCTATTTGCAAGGCAAATCTGACCATGTTGCTCCCCCCAAATCAGGCCTCCTTCTGCCCCCTATTTCCTAAAAAAGAACATCGGAAAAGGCCTACAAAGCCCTGCCTGCCTCTTCAGTGCCACCTGTTACCTGCCCACTGCCCTGCGGCTGAGGAAGATGTCTCTTCCCGACAGGAAGCTGTTTCTCTGATTTGTTTCTGCCGTCACCTGTGCTCCGGTACCACCTCTCTGCCTCACTTGGCCAACTCCTACATGTCAATGAGGACTCAGCTCAGGAGGCGGGTCCCCGCACTGAGGGCCCTTTCTCTGCCCTAAATACCGGGCATGCCTCCATCACAGCACTCCCATGAGGTATCATTACTAACTTCGATGAGTCTCTCCTCACCTCTGGACTGTGAGATACTTGAGAGTAGTGAATGGATCTTATTCATTGGAACCCCAACATGTAGGCCAGTGCTTCTCAACTGGGAGGGATTTTTGTCCCCATGGGATATTTGGCAATGTCTGGAGACATTTTTGGTTGTCATAACTGGGCAGGTAGTACTACTGACACCTAGTGAGCAGAGGCCAGGGATGCTGCTAAACATCCTATAAGACAGTCTCCCACAACAAAAAGTTCTCAGGCCCCAAAATGTCAATAGAAACCTTGATGTAGAACAAAGAGTACATAAATAATACTGCTTAATGAAAAAAACATGAATATATGTCACTGAATCAAACTCAGCTCTTAAGCAATGTCCATGTGCTAGTTATTAGGTTGTGAGAAGGAATTCGCATTAATGTACTCTTTTCAGGACGATTTGGTTTAAGCCTGATCTCCCATTGTGTTCTGAAAGCTTGGCTCCAGGAAAGGTATTTTCATGTATCAACTGAACAAATAGGAGCAGTATTTTGGGACAGTTCTCTACTAAGATTTCCTAGCCTGGAATAGAATCATAGAATGTCAGAAATAAAAGGCCCTGGCAAAACCACCCAGCTCAACCTGCTGATTTTATAGATGGAGACTCTAGGTCCTGTTTGATAAAGTGATTCACCCGAGGTCACCTCACTAGGAGTGATGGAGTCTGGGAGCCAGTGGAAGGATGGCCTGTGTTGTGATTTCACCAAAAATAAATATAGGACTGTTGGGTCCATCTGTGAGTCCCCAGTAGAGACTGGGACCAGGGTAAGGGGGTGGAGAGGGTGGGGGAGTTATATTTGCTCCCTTGGAGAGGCAAGGGCAAAAGAAAATATAGAGAGCTAGGAAAGAAGCTTTATTATATATCTTGGTTTTCTGAACTTCCAGACCTTTCCTCAAATCTCATGCTACTGAATTTGATGTCTGCCTGGTGCTAATGTCTATACCTTGATACTTCAGATCATATACAGTCCAAACTTTTCCACCTGCCAGGGTCTCTCACTGGGAGCAGTATTGATATTTTGAGCAGGACAATTCTTTTGGCATCCCCAGCCTTCATTCCCTAAATGTCTGTTGCATCTCCCATCATGATCATTAGAAGAGAAGCCTAGATATTTCCAAATGCCCCTAGGAATATGGTACTGCCTCTCCTCCCTGACCTTTCAGTCAGGAACCATCAGTGACCAGATGGCAGAGTTGCATTTATGTTGAGCAAAGCACATCTTGGTCAGGACAAGAAAGCAATCAGAATGGTGGACAAGAGTTGTCTTAATGACCATCTTCATCAAAATGACCTGTGGGGTCTGTTAAAAATAAGATTCTCAGGCCTATACTCAGTGGATATGATGCAAGAATATATCTTTTTAGAAGTTTCACCAGGTGATTCCTATGTACACTAAAAGTTTGAGAAGCATGCCTTAACAGTAGCTCTCAACCTTGCCTCAAAAGAGAATCAATGTTTAAAAACACCACTGCTCATGTGCCACTCTCAGGGATCCTGAGTTAACTCCATTACAGTGGGGCCCTCGCATGGGATGTTTTAAAAGCTCCCTGGATTGTTCTGATATTCAGCCAGGATTAAGAAACATGACTATTAAGGAGTCTTGCCAAATAAGATGTGACCACAAATTCATTTCCCCCTTCTTGCTTCTGAATTAGATGCAAACAACTTAAGACAATGGTTCTCAACCTTGGTTGCATCTCCCAAGAAGCTTTATAAAATCCTGATGCCTAGACAATACCAAATACCATTGAAATCAGAATTTTGGGGGATAGGACTCAGGCATCAGTATGTTTAATGCAGGTGCCTCCAACAGGCAGCCAAGTTTGAGAACCACTGATTCAGAATATTTGCCTGTCTTCTCCCATCATCTTCTGCCCTTGGCTTTCATCTCTCCTCCAACCTCCTGGCTTGCAAAGTCTGAGAGAGCTTATGGGGTGGTGGTTAGGATGAGACTGGTGAGGGGATAAAGATTCAGCCTTGTTCTCTTTGCCACTTAATTCCTGGTCATCGCTTGTCCAGCACTCTGGGAGTGAAGGGCAGTGGAGAACCTCTGACTTATTGTTATGTATTTCCAAGAGGAAGATTCTTGGACCAGAACCAAGCTTGCCTTTTTTTTCTTTAAATCTCTGTTCTTCCCGGAGGTTTCTAAATATTGTTCTAGGATAAGGATTTCAGCTTTTATTCCTTTCCAACATTTCATTTATGTGGCACAAACAGGTCAAAGAAGCAGTGGAAAGTTGGAAACCATCCTCTTCTAATTAGCAGACATCTCAGTGGTTGAAATTTACTTACCAGTGACAGTGCCAGCACAAGCACCTGGAATGTTAATTACTGTCACTTGTTCTTGAGCCTGCTTTCATAACTGAGGAGAATTATTATGTCACTGCTGCAGTTAGGGACTCATAAAAGACTTTCGTCCTATGTCTATTAAATGTCATTAGGTAATGACCCTCAAATTTGCCTTTGGGTGCATTGGAAGGTCAAATGTGCCCCCCTTTTAAAGAAATGTTAAATCTGACCGCATTGCTAAACACAGAAGAGTAACACGAACATCGAGATAGAGCTGCCTCCTCTTTGACATGTTTTATAGTCATGTCAAAACAGGGGCTGCCTGTACCCCTCATTTCTGCCAACTCCAGTCCCATCTTGTTGCTGCTTCTTTGAGCTATAAGGGAAGATTGTTCTTCTTTCTACATTAGGCTAAGTCCGAGGTGCTCAGAATAGATCTAAGCTTGGAGTGCTCTGGTTCCTGGTGTTAAGTTCTTTGAATACACAACACTTTTCTCTAAGATGCAAAAAATTTGCACTGGGCTGGTGGATTCTGGTGTCGAGTTGGGAATCACCGGTCTACAATCTTCTTCCCTCTTAATCAGTAGTCCTTCCCTGCCATATGGCCTCCCTTAGGGCCAACTCTGATCATCAGATAGTTTACCAAATCTGAATTGCAAATCTTTCTTCCTTCAGGAGAATCCTTTCTCCTGTGTAAACTTATGTCAGCAAACAAATATGAGGGTAGGGAAGGAAGAGCAGTCTGACAACATGTAACAGCAGCATCTAAACCCCAAATCAAAACTGTCCTCCAACAGGTCAACACTTGCCTTAAAACTACAACCCCCACAGGGACCACTTAAGTAGTTTTTCCCAGAATTCCAGGCATTTTCTATCCAAAATGGCCTCTTACAACTTAAAATGGTGGCTTCGAAGATATTAACAACTATTTCCCAGCAGTTACTATTTATTGAGTATTGTGCGAAGCTCTTTACACTTGAGATCTTACTCAAGTCCTCATTCAACCTAAGAAGGGAGGCAGGATATCATGATCCCCACCTGATGGAGAATGAAATGTGCCCAAGTTTACACAATCATGAAGTGGGAGGATCCAAGTCAAGGTGTGTTTGGATCTGGAAATCCACACCATTAACTGCTGTGCTTTATGCACTGGCTCGGACTACTGCTCTGACTGCTGAAACTGGCTGACCTTGCTGAGAGACTGAGCATGGTCTTATCATTTCTCTGTGCTTTTATCATAGTTTCTGTCATCACATTTGTTGACTTCCTCACTCTTACAGCCTTAGCTTAGTTCTCACTGGGATGGGAGAGACCTTTGTCAACCAGTCTCATGGTTCTTTAACTAGGTCCCAACCACGGTGTCCTTATGTTCTAGTCTTTTTATAGTGCCCTGGTATTATAAACATTTAGAAGCTAAGATTCCAGATCTCTTACAGGCACCCTCTTTTCTCTTCCGCCTGCTTCTGCACTTACTTTCCCAACCACAAACTTAGAACAAGTTCTCCGGAAGCTGGGTCTGAAGCACTTTTTTGGCACTAAGACCATTAATAAGGGGTAGGTCTCCAAAAACCTTTATTATCTCCCACTTCAAGGTGAGTTACTTGTCTGTCCACACTCTTCTTAGACTAACCATCTAAATGTTTTCATTACCAGTTGCATTGCACAATTGTGCAGTACACAGTGTTTTGGACTTTCCCAGCACCCTGATTGTGCTTTAGGGAACCATCCTTACCTGACTTTTAGTCTATATACAACCAATCTGGGAACTTGGGGTGGACATGTGACCGAGACCTGGCCATTCAGAACATGACCTCTCATTGGTCAAAGGATTAGCTCAAAGATGTAGACAGGAAACAAATAAAACCAATCAGAATTAATTCTAGACTAGTCTTCAAGCAAATGGATAAGATTCCAACTCTTTACTTCTGGACTTGTAGCCATTAGGATATAAGCTGAAGTTGCTGGCAGTTACTGGCCCACAAGGAATGGAGAGTCTACATGAAAAGAGAAGAAAGCAGAGCCAAGAGTTGGAGAGAGACTGGGTCCCTATGACATTGTCTAAGGCTTTGGATCCAACCATGATTCAAGTATACCCACAGACTTTTCAGTTACATGAGAAAATAAATTATCTTTTTGTTTAAGCTAGTTGGTGTGGCTTTCTGTTACTTAAATGAAAAGGTTCACAATCAATAAAATGTTCTTCCCATGGATCATTGAATGGTTCCTCATGCAAAAGGATAACCCAGATGCCGTTCTGGGACAGACGGACACAAAAATACCTCTCTGCTAATATATACCCTTACACTCCCAATCTTGTGTGCACTTGAGACATGGCTTTGTAAATAGTAAACCAAGTACTGGTATGAAGTAATATTCATATACTTTAGTGTGGATTGACCTTCTCAATATGAGAGTTAACTGAGGGAAGATAGAAAATGTATAAGGCCCTGGGTATAGGTTCCCAGGGTATGCTAGAATGGGGTGTTAAGGGAAGAGGCTAGAATAGGAGAAGATAGAAGGGATCAATATGTATTAAAAAAGAACATCTTAATTTTGCCTGAGGCCATGTTTCCATTAATTGGTTTTTGGACCTGAATCAAGAGTAGAATTGAAAACTTAATAAAAACAAAGCCCAGGGAGAGACAAAAGTTTTTCATAATAGCCCAAGTGAGAGTAATGACATGAGCTAATCCAAGTTGAAGTTTAAACAAAGAAATTACTCCATGCAATGGGACTGCCTCATTCTGTTTCAGAACTAAATACCATGAAGTAGACTATAGGTCAGGGAACCTGGCCTCAATATACCAGAGGATGGGAGAGATGGAGATTAATTACTCTGTTGGAGGAGATAAGGAAAAGGAACAAGAAGTTCTTCCATGGCAACCGACCATAAAGCTTTTAAAAAGAATACCCAAAGCCCAGAAATGGACCCTCAACTCTATGGTCAACTAATCTTCGACAAAGCAGGAAAGAATGTCCAATGGAAAAAAGACAGTCTCTTCAACAAATGGTGTTGGGAAAATTGGACAGCCACATGCAGAGGAATGAAACTGGATCATTTCCTTACACCACACACAAGAATAGACTCAAAATGGATGAAAGACCTAAATGTGAGATAGGAGTCCATCAAAATCCTAGAGAAGAACACAAGCAACAACCTCTTTTACCTCAGCTGCAGCAACTTCTTCCTAGACCCATCGCCAAAGGCAAGGGAAGCAAGGGCAAAAATGAACTATTGGGATTTCATCAAGATAAAAAGCTTTTGCACAGCAAAGGAAACAGTCAACAAAACCAAAAGACAACTGACAGAATGGGAGAAGATACCTGCAAATGACATACCAGATAGAGGGCTAGTATCCAAAATCTATAAAGAACTTATCAAACTCAACACCCAAAGAACAAATGATCCAATCAAGAAATGGGCAGAAGACATGAACAGACATTTTTCCAAAGAAGACATCCAAATGGCCAACAGACACATGAAAAAGTGCTCAACATCGTTCGGCATCAGGGAAATCCCAATCAAAACCTCAGTGAGATACCACCTCACACCAGTCAGAATGCAAGTCAGGAAATGACAGATGTTGGCGAGGATGCAGAGAAAGGGGAACCCTCCTACACTGTTAGTGGGAATGCAAGCTGGTGCAGCCATTCTGGAAAACAGTATGGAGGTTCCTCAAAAAGTTGAAAATAGAGCTACCTTACAACCCAGCAATTGCACTACTGGGTATTTACCACAAAGATACAAATGTAGGGATCTGAAGGGGTACGTGCACCCCAATGTTTATAGCAGCAATGTCTACAATAGCCAAACCATGGAAAGAGCCAAGATGTCCATCGACAGAGGAATGGATAAAGAAGATGTGGTATATATATACAATGGAATATTACGCAGACATCAAAAAGAAACAAAAATCTTGCCATTTACAATGACGTGGATGGAACTAGAGGGTATTATGCTAAGCGAAATAAGTCAATCAGAGAAAGACAAGTATCATATGATCTCACTGATATGAGGAATTCTTAATCTCAGGAAACAAACTGAGGGTTGCTGGAGTGGTGGGGGGGGTAGGAGGGATGGGGTGGCTGGGTAATAGACACTGGGGAGGGTATGTGCTATGGTGAGCGCTAATGAAGCAGGGGAATTGGAGGGGGAGATGAACCATGAGAGACTATGGACTCTGAGAAACAAACTGAGGGTTTTAGAGGTGAGAGTGTGGGGGGGTGGGTTAGCCTGGTGATGGGTATTAAGGAAGGCATGTAGTGCATGGAGCACTGGGTGTCATATGCAAACAATGAACCATGGAACACTACATAAAATAATTAATTAATTAATTTTTAAAAAACTGCAAGTCGACTGTCAAGCTTTGGCTCAAGGGCACGCTAACCCTCACATCAACATAACTAATGGAAAATTAAACTTGATGTTCAAAAAAAAAAGTACTCAAATAGCACTTCAACCCACAATGCAAGTTACAAGAGGCTTATTGGGGAAAATGTTGTCGACTTTTAAAACTAACTGAAAAATAGTAAATTAAATTTTATTTTCTATTTATGATTGATGGACCTGACTTTTCAGGACAAGGGCATATCAACTGGCTTTCAGATACTAAGTTCAGTAGAAAGAGGGAACATTTAAACTTTCCTTTAAGATAGTCGTTTGCAACATTTTTGTGTCATTGTGCTCACAGAAAATGACAACAATTTTATGGCATAATGTAATAGGACCATTTGAGGAAGAGATTTCTGTCCTGGGCCAACCCAGGTCCACCCAGATCCCAAAGACAGGAATACCTCTCATCCACACAAGCAAGCTGGGTCCATCAGCTAGGAAAGTCAGCCAAAGACTGTCTGCACGGTTAAGCCTCTACTGAGGCTATGTGGAGAAGAGGACAAGGCACTGGAGTAGAGGGCAAAGACCGGCACATCAGTTCTTGCTCTGCCAAGTGCAGAACACTGGACAAGGCCTTTAGCCTCAGGGAGACTTAATCTGCTTATGTATAAAACAGGATGAAAGATATCTTACACTCCCTACCTTACAGGATCACTATGAGGATCAAGAGTACCATATTTATGACCAGAACTTGCAACCATAGAGTACTAGAGAAATGTAGGGCATGATGATGGTGATGGGCGTGGTGATGTTTTCTCCCCACCCCCACCTCCATCTACATCACTCTAGCAAGATTTCCAGGAGTTACCCTGCAATGGGCAGGAGTTGACACTGAGGTGAACAATAAGCAGCTGAAGAGAGTGACTGGGAACATAGAGTGTGGGAAGTTAGTCTGCAGCTGGGCTTTTGTGTTGGGCCAAAGAGCTAATGGGGTTTTGGCTTCCTGAGGACCTCTGTTGAAACTCCCTGGGGAATTTTGCTTTATGAAATTCCCAGCCACTTGGGATCCCATTGGGTTGGTGATTAGGAGCCTGGAGGACTCCCTTTTGGATAAAATTGTGTTTGAAGTCTGCTGGGAAGAGCTGTATAAGGAGTTGGGGGGGTTCTTCCCTGACTCCCACCGTGCTTTGACAGAAGCTGCCCCACCACTGTTTATTGCCAATTCATTTTTATCTCCAGAGCCAAAGAAAATATATTTGAAGTGAATCCTTTGAATTAGACCCATTTTTCACTAGGATCCACAGATGGTAAACTATTAATGAACAGGTGGGTTGCACAATACCTCAACATTGCTTTAGATTGGTTTTTACAGACGAAGTTATTAACACCAGAGTTGCTGACGTATATTCTGATATGGTTGGTAGATCCAGAAATCATACACATCAACACAGAGCAAGTTCAGAACTACTGAACACAATGTCTATTTTACCAAAAATGGAGTATAGGTAAAGGGACTGAGATTACATGTAATATGCCTCTAAAAATAGGGACAGCTAATTTGTAATGCATTTCCAGCAAAAGCTGTGACAATGGCTACTCTGGAAGTCTCTGAATTTCTCTTCTGCCCAGGAGGGGTACTGTGTGTAATTTACTGGAATAAGAATGGATGGAGGAGGTGGAATAGTTCTTCCGGAAGTCATGTGTACAAGCAGAACAAATCCTGGAGTGCCTCAAATTTCCGTCTATAACGGACGTTACGTGTAAGGAAGTACTGTCTAACACCTAAACAGTTCCAGTCTTGAAGACACATTATTCAATGGCACTTCTCCAGAGCCTCTCTTCCAGCTCACAGTGCTCTCTTGTTCTTCACCTGCTTCATACGCTCCTCTTCACCAAACCCTAAAGCTCTTCTCTAGCCACAAACACTCAATAACATGTGTGGCCCTTGCCACACACCCTGATTTGAGCAAGACAACTGCAAGGCAACACTAGTAAGACAACAAGGGAAATTTCCATTTGGATGTTGTACTATAACGATACCAATACACTATTATTAGTTTTGATAGGTGTGGTAATGGTACGGTGGTTATATAAGAAAATACCCATATTTTTAGTAATACACACTTAAATACATAGGTGAAATGACACATTTATGAGATTTGCTTTAATACACTTCAGCCAAAAGAAAGGGCAAAGGAAGGAAAAAGGTAGAGATGAAGCCAAAGTGGGAAGACACAACTCTAGCATTTGAGTAATTGATATTTGAGGTTCATTATACTATTTTCTCTACTTTCATATATGTCTGAAAATTTTCCCAAGACAATTCTTTTACAAAAAGAGAAAGAGGAAAGCAAATACAAATATACTCATAAGCAAAGGCAAAAATAAATCAGATAAATATATTTTAAAACAATAATAAAAGAGGTATTTTATAGACAGATAAGTCCATCAAACAAACCTGACATATTTGAGTACCATTTATGAAACCATTGGTCAACAGTGCAGTATGTGATATATTTTAATGCAAAATCCTAAAATTATAAAAACTGGATCATGCACACAAACATTTTAAGCCTTTATGATTCTTTTCAGCCTGAATGGCCTAGCCTCACTCATAAAATATTTGCTAAAGTATATTCCTCTTAAAACTAGCAGTATCTTATTGGTTTATTTAATTTTTTTTAAAGACTTTTCAAAAACACATGAATCAAGTCAAAAAATAGTATGAAGTGAGGTAGGGCTCTGAGGGAAAGGGAAGTTAAAACTTTTCAAAATGGAATTGAACCTAATATTTTTAAAGCATCGCTTTCTAGCAGGATTCAGTTTTCCTCTCACACCCTCCAGTCTGTGGCCAGTGTCTGAAGGAAAGTATTGCTACTCGTAAGTGGAGTTTTAAGAAACTAGCATGGATTCTGAAGGAAGTAGCCACTG
Organism: Eumetopias jubatus; assembly: GCF_037043125.1. Taxonomy (NCBI): domain Eukaryota; kingdom Metazoa; phylum Chordata; class Mammalia; order Carnivora; family Otariidae; genus Eumetopias; species Eumetopias jubatus. The sequence continues at coordinate 31,527,578 of NW_028274815.1, forward strand.
GAAAAATTTTTGAAAACTTTTTTAGGGTCCTCAAATAGTTTAAAGAGAGCTGACATTTACAACCAATGGCTGCTAAAAGTACAAGTTTCATTTGAAAACATTCAGTCCCTTGGAATTGACTACCCCATCCTGTATGAGACAAGGCCAGTCAGTGTACGGTCTTGTGTCCCTTATGACCGAAGCAGAGAGCTCAGAAGCAGGCGGGCCACCAGGAAAACAGACTGGGTGAGCAGAACATGGCTTGAGCCAGAACAATCCGATTTTTCCCATTTCTCAGAGTCACAAATATTTTTCCAGCTTTGGCTTTTATTTGAGCAAGACTTATATCTTGATCTAGCCCACTGATTTAGTGGAAGATTTGCTCAAATTGCTTATTTTGCATCTGAAGAGGAAAACGAACACTCAAATATTCCAGTGTTCGTCCCGATGTGTGGAGACGTGAGCTCGGGGGAACAGGGGTTCCTCCAGCTGCAGAGGTAAGATGAACACACAGCAGCTTAAACCAGGAAGACATTGAGCCATCCTATAGAAAGGTGTGGTTATGGGCTGAGACTTTAGAAGGTGAGAAAAAGACATCCTGTTATCGGAAAGAAACTATCTGACTTACCTCAAGGACAGGGAAGGTGAATCAACAGTAGTCATGGCATATGCCAAAGCACACAGGCTGTAATGTGGAGAGGGTGTAGGGAAGAGTGCCAGGGTCCATTTGACTGGAATACAGGGTAAATAGAAGAGAGTAAGGGGTCAGAAGGTTAGACGGCACTTTAGGGAAAATCTGGAATGCCAGGATGGGAATGTTAGGTGTTAGGTAGCTCCTGAGTGGGGCACTGGGAGTTTGTTGAGCATGATAGGAGCTGCCTTGTTGAAGGTAAATCTAGCAGTGGCGAGTAAAATGCACTGGAGTCATCAGGGGACAAATGGTAATAATCACCACTGTTAACTGAGTACTTTGCTGGTGCCACTTTATATACATAATCTGATTGAATTCTCATAGAAGAGGTATTATCCCCATTTACAGATGAGGAAATTAAGCAACTTGCCCGAAGTCATGCAGTTAATAAGTAGTAGAGGCTGTATGCTTACTTGCATCTGAATCCCTGTGTTTGACCGCTTCTTAAGGAGGCCAGAAGGGGTAGGAAATGATGAGGATCTGAATTAGAAAGGTGGCGAGGGTGCCTGGGTGGCTCAGTCGGTTAAGCATCTGCCTTCTGCTCAGGCCATGATCCCAGGGTCCTGAGATGGAGTCCTGCGTTGGGTTCCCTGCTCAGTGGGGAGCCTGCTTCTCCCTCTCTGTTGGCCTGCCGCTCCCCCTGCTTGTTCTCTCTCTCTCTGTAAAATAAATAAATAAAATCTTAAAAAAAAGAGAGAGAGAGAGAGAGAGAGGGACACCTGGGTGGCTCAGTCAGTTAAGCATCTGCCATGCTTCCCAAACCATTTATCCTGATTCAGGAATGAAATGCAGAAATGTAGGACAAAATTTTACACGTAGTCACACAGATTAATTCTCTGACCTTCTCTTGTTGGGTAGAATCGTGGTAGCTTTAGTAGAAGTGTGAGAATTCTAAGTAAAATGATGAGGGGCAACCCACTCTCTACTTTGCCCTCGACCAAGATAAGACAAGGTCATCCATCCATCCATCTTCAGACCTGAAGTCCTGGTCAGTCTCCCTAGGTGCCACCGCACATTGCTGCCCAGGGCAAGCTTTGAGGGGCTAACAGGGGCCAGGGAGGACATGAGCCTTGTTTAGGGGTAGAGGCAAGGTGAGGCTCAAAGCTGGTAGGATATGCAAGTACCCCCTGAGATTCTCCATCTGAAGAGTCAGGTGGTTCTTTCTTAAAACATCCTAAACAACAGAAAATGCATTGGAAGGGCAAGATCCCACTGTTGGATTCCCCAGCCTGCTCTACAAATGAATGATGGAGTGTCAGTGGGCTGAAAGTGAAACAAGCATGGAAGGAGTCCGTGCAATCTCATTCGGTCACGGGTCAGGGGTCAGGGCATTGCCTCATCACGATCCACTGATGGGTATGTTCTCATTTTGGTTCACCCTCTTCCTCATGACTTGCCTTAACTGCATCTGATGGTAATTTCATGTCATATTGCATGTTCAGAAGGATGTTGCATGGTTTCATTGTGAGTACACAGGGGTCACAGTAGGACAACTCTCCCATCATGAACTTGGAACGACAGGAAATCAGATTGCTGGATGAGACCAAAACTTGAAAGTCAATGCTGATGAATCAGAGAAGAAATACGGGAGATCGCCTGAAAGAACAAATGTGTTCCTGGAACAGCAAGACTTGATTGGACTCTGATAACAAATCTAAAGAAAAAAGGCATCCATGAGAAGGGGAACCCTGCTCAGTTATGAACAAGGCAATTGCATTCATTCAGTAAATATTTTCTGAGTACTTACCATGTGCCAGTAGTGAGCTCACATTTTAGTTGAGGAGACAGGAAATAAACAAATGCACATATAACCAAATGTCAGGTAGGGATCGCTGTGTGTCCCAGGCAAAGGGTCTGCAAAGCAAAGGACAGCATCTGCTGCTCAGCGGCTGCAGCAAGATGTACTCATTCAAGTTTTGTGCCAGATTTGGGCAGCATGCTTGGACCTACAGCCCCAAACCTGTGTCTCCAGCACTTACTGGTGATATTTTGACCTACTAATAGCCCTTCTGTTCATTTCTTTCTGTGTGACTTTCATGAAGACATACATAGAGAAAAGAATATGTATCAAGCATGCATGGCTCAATGAATTTTCCAAACTGAGCACACCTGTCTAACCAGCACCCTGAGTTCCTCCGCATGGCCCCTGTTAGCCCTTCTTCCACCACAGATTAACCACTACGCTGATGCTAACACCAGGGATTTGTTTTGCCTGGCTCTGAATTTAATGTAAATGGAAATACATACTGTTTGGCTTCTTTTACTCAATCTTATGTCTATATGTTACATTCATATTGTTGTACATATTGATGGTTTGTTCCTTTTTCATCGTTGCATATTTCATTGGATGAGTATATCACAATTTATCCATTCCATTTAAATGGATATCAGGGTCATTTCCACTATTCTTTTGATAAATTATTTTTCTGTTTAAATCTATTAGAGCTAGTTTCTGTTGTTTGCAACAAAGAATCCTGACTGAATCCTGACTGATACATTTTTGCTTTAATTCTAAATTTTTATTGAGTGGGAAAGTGACTGAAGATTTTCTGTAGAATTTCTGTAGAAATTCTTTTTTGTTTTGTTTTGTTTTTTTTAACAATGCTATGAAGGCATGGACTTTCTCTTCCTCAGCTGTTGGCAAGGAACATCAATGCACTCTGTCTCAACAGTGAGGTCAAATGATCAACAGTAACATTCCATGTAGATAAAACTCTGAGTTCCTGGCTTAAATACAGTAATTTCTGGAATAACAGCTATTACTTGGGGTCTCTTTGGTTGCTACACAGATTGGTTAGAAGGTTTTCTCTGCAGGGGCCAGTGAAATGACCACTTCTGGGTATGTGTCTCAGCAGTTACAGTGGTTCACATTTTGATTGTGCAATAGGAGAGGTTTTGAGATTGTGGTTTTGGTTTTCTTCACAGTCCCCATGGCCCCAGCTGCTGCTCTCAAGAACTCTGAGGAGCATTATTAATAGGCAAACACAATCCAGTGAAAAAGAAAATGACAGACTCAGTTAAAAGACAGTCATATCAGTTGTTCATCAGTCACTAGGATCTTTTCATTTTTCAAGCACACATCAATGCCCCTCAGGCAGAGTCCACCCTGTCCAAGCAGGGCTGTAGGAGAGAAGAATGGTCCACTTTGCCTTTTCATCATATTCTTCTTTGGCAGGCTGTATCAATTGTGGAGGCAATCGTTCATGGCCTGACTTTTGAGCAATGAGTTGGGCCAGCCAGTAATTGTTCCCCTTGGTATTCCACCCAGACACTTGTAATAACCATGGCAAGTACTCATTGAGCATTTATTATCTGTACCAGGTACCGTGCCAAGGACTCTGTGTGCATGCCCACTCCATTAAAGGCCAATTTCTCTGTTAGTGCTCTGGATACCATCCTCTCATCCTTCCTGCAATTAACCTCTCTCTTCCCTACATGATCAGTTTCTCCCTCTCTCCTGGATCAGTTCCACGAGCAGTGATATGTCCCTGCAGGCACATCACATTCCTTAGCTCTTTCACAGTGCAACTCCCTGAAAGAATTATCTACAGTCCCAGCTTCCCTTCCTCAGCTCCGAATTTTGGCTCAGCCAACACCAGCAAGCCTTCCTCCTCTCCATGCCGCTGACTCTGCAGATCTCAAGGTCATGAGCAACCTCCTTTGCCAATCCAAAAGTCACCTCTGTGTCTTCATCTTACTGAGTTCTCAGTAGCCTTTGATGCAGTTGACCACTCCCTCCTTAAAATCTTCTTCTCTCCCACTTTCCATGATGCTGCTTCTCTTTGCCTCCTACCTAACCGGCTGCATCGTCTCTAACTTTTTGCTGGTTTCCCTTTCTCTGTCTGGTCTCCAAATAGTGGAATGACTGGAGACTCTGTCTAGATCTTCTTACCCTGTCCTTCTCTCCTCTCTCCCTAAGGGAGCTCATCTAATCCCATGTCTTAAATACCATCTACATACTGATGTTGTTCAAATGTAAAATATCTTGCCTTGATACCAGTGACCTCTCCCCCGACTCCGGTCCCTACATCCTACTGTCTGCTCTGCATCCCCAGGGATGTCCAAGAGCCATCTCAAATTCAGTATAGACAGACGAAGTCGTTCCCTGTCCCCAGCTCTGCCTCCCCATCTCAGTAAACAACACGAATATGCACCCTCTTGTTTAAGGCAAACATTTGGAAAGTCATCTTGAAGTCCTCTGTCCCTCACTTTCCCAAGTGGAACCATCAGCAGATCCTGTTGGCAACAGCTTCATATCCACAGTTAATTCTAAGAGTCTTTTATTCCTTTTAATGTGTCAAATTAAAAGGAAGTTTAAAAATAGGGGGGAAACACCCATGTTTTCTCTTAATCTTATAATCGGAATTTTAATAGCTGCATGTTGTCTCACTGAGTGGACACATTCTAATTTCCTGATGCTATATCTTCAATTCTTCTCATATTTGACTTTTATAAACAGTTGTGCAGTGAATATCTGCATGCACATGTAAGTGTTTTATTTTTGGTTTTAAAATAGAGAAGCTGAGGGGCACCTGGGTTAAGCATCCAACTCCTGATTTCGGCTCAGGTCATGATCTCAGGATCATGAGATTGAACCCCGTGTTGGGATTCTCTCTCTCTCCCTCTCCCTCTGCCCTTTCCACCTTCCCCTAATCTGCACTCTCTCTCTCTAAAAAAAAAAAAAGAGAGAGAGAGAGAGAGAGAAAGAAGCTGATTTTTTTTTCAATAGAAGATCACTGAGTAGTTGCCTTAGCAGAGAAGAAACTAATATTCAAAACCTATTCCCACAATTCAAAATCAGAGAAACCAAGAGGGGGAAACTGGTGTGACCTCCCAAGGTCCTGTGGCCAGGAAAGGTAATGAGACCACTGAGGCAAAGGCCATGAGGAAAGGGAGACTCAGGCTAGTGGTCCAGATGTAACACGGTGGATGCTTGGACTCATCATGCACCTGAGGTCGAAGCACCTCTGGACCCAGCCACTCTGTTCTGGGAAGGATGCTGTTGTTCTGGGAAGGATGAATGAACATGACAACACAAGCATCTGAGCTGGAACCTTGGAAGCCAAAACATGGTGATATTAATAAGCTCAGCCTTGAGGCATGGGATTATGTTTCAAAGAGCTCCTGTGGCAAGTGTAAGTGCTGGCTCTCACAGGGACCTCAGAATGACCCTGGACATGTATGCGCTGGACTGTTTTCAGTAGTAGAGCAGGTGCTAATAACAGAAGCAATGGTAACTGAGCCTGGAGGTTCTGCTGTGGACTAGCCCAATTCCCTTCTTTTCTGACCCTCTTTGGATTGAATAAAGCACCTAATATTCTTGACCAGGGTGATGGGAAGCCTCAAAAAGTCAAGACTCAACTTCCTGCTAATAGACCATTGGAAATTCACGCAACCAACTAGAAAATGGGTATTTGTATCCACCCACCCCCCGCCCCATCCACCATGGAGCAGGCTTGCAGGTTACATGTGGGATTCTTTTCTGAGGCTAGATTCCCAGAAAAAGGATTATGGATTCAAAGGGCATGAACATTTTTATGACTCCTGGCCAAAAGTACAATTTTTTTTAAAGGGATGCACTAATATCCACCGTCTATTTCTCTATACCCTCTCCAGCAATGAATAATTAAGTGGATATTTTTTTCAAAACCAAGAATTCTTGAGAGGAGCAATCAGTATGAGAAGCATGACCCACAGAGGGGTCAGTGCACTTGTGAAGTCAGCAGCATTTTGAAACCCACTCATTGCCACTGGTTCCAAAATGCACATTCCCAGGCTGCCTCCCATGTGCCTCGTCCACTCTCTCGGGACTCCCCTTCTGCACCAGGATTCTCATGCCCTCACCCTCCATTCTCACACTCATTAAAGCCAGCACAGGGGCAGATATGACATCAGGCACTTACCTCTTCATGTGGCTCTAAATCAAAGTATCATCTCTCAAGCACATGCCTGCATCTCTTAAAAATTTAGGAATGAAAAGCTCTCTGTTAAAGGAACTTTGAGCTTAGATGTCCCAGACTGAGAACCCATCAAAAGCTGGACCTTTGACTCAAAGGGAAAAGGACCTCATCATCAGGCTGTGATTCGAGAAGCACCAAGAGGCCAGAGCTTCAAAGCTGAGGCCCGGAAGGTGGAGTTGGCAGGGAGAGGACAAGAGCAGCCTAGGGAGACTCTGAGCTCACCAGAGGAACGGGGTGGTGGGAACCAAACACGAGATAAGGAGCTCAAAGTGGAATACCTGAGCTGAAAACATGCTTCACTGATGCCAGCATTTCGCCCGGAGCCGCTCCAAGGTGAGCAAAGCTCACTTAAAATAAAAACCTGAAAGTTGGTTTTTATGCCAACAAATAAAGAGCAATTTAATAAATACTTGTCAATTATTTTTGTATAAAATGCATATGGAGCATGAATGGTTTTAATCTTTATAGCCATGACACAAAAGCTTTTAGTCCTATTCTGGTTCTAGCCTTGCATAAGCCCGGGCAAGCCTTGCAATCTTGCTGGCCTTGACTTTTATTTATGGGCTAGAGACAATGACGCCCTGCCTAATGGCCTGGGGGGCTGGTGAGGATGAGGAGGGCGAACTAGGTGTTTAAGCTGAAAGTCAGATGTGGTCTTTAGGGGTTGATGCCAAGCATTACCTATGGTCAAGGTCTAACCTTGAGGAGCTCAAGATTAAATAACAGGGAGAACTGAATGACTTGAGCTCATTGTCTCGTGACGTGGGTGTGTAGTTAACAGCCTGCAGCCCAGATTTGTAAGATACTAATGGGAATACAACACAAACCCCATAGAGAGTAAAGGGCAAAGGAAACTTAAAAATAAGAGGCAGGAAACAAATGATATTTAATTTGGACATGTGCCCCCAATGCATCTGGAGGAAAATCAACAAAACATAGATGTCAATGGAAAACCTAGAGAGATGAGCCATAATTACTCTAAAAAGATATGCAGACAGGAAATTGGATGGGAGCTTACAACGTTGTTTTGGGCTGCACAGATGGCCTTTTGTGCCTGCAAAGGGAAATGAGTTTATCTCCGAATAATCAAATGGAATTGTACATAAAATCAGGCTACAATTTGTCACAAGCCATCTCACGACAGCCGGGAAGTTTCTATATACCGCAGGTCAGTCCATGATCCTTGCAGAGACATGGGTGCAAGGACAGAGGGTCAGGTTTACAGTCAGACGTCTTCATGGGGTCTTTGCCTTTGGCTAGCTGTGCCACGTTAAATGTGTTCTAACTTGTCTAACCAAAAACAGAGGGAAAAAAAATCTTCCGTTCAAGGCTGTTGGAAGGACTACAGATAAAGTATACGAAGTTCTCAGCACATGTGAAATAGCAAATAAATGTCAGTCAATAGCAGCAACATGAGCAGACATCAAAGTGGACTCCTGAGTTTTTGTCCATCAAGGAGTCTTTTTCTGCCCTAAGTGCTCCCACAGTGCTGATCCCCACACCTGCAATCCTCACCCGCAACCAGTGGAAGCTCTGGAATTGTTCCATAGGAGGGGTTGGGGAGGTGATGGAGACTGGGTTCAGGAGGTGCCCCACTACTAGGAGAATGGATTGGAGCTGAGCTTACATAGCGGATATGATCACCAGCTGCCCTGCTTACCAACCGATACCAGCAGCTACAAATCCACCTAAAGGGTTTCTTTAAATGAACTTGACAGAATTGAAATCTAGGATATTTTCCCCCTTAAACAATCCATTTTCCAGTGGCAAAGAATGGCACTTTCTTAGTGTCTTCCTTCTACAAATTATGGTGGAATGCCTTTTCAATGCCTGCTTTGCCAGTTATTTTTCAAATGTTGTTTTATATAATAATTTTAATCCCATGCTTTGACCACTATTTCATGTATTTGTTCCTATGATAATTTGGGCCACATGCTTTGCTACACACTTGTTGCAAGTGGTTCTAAGAAAAGCCATTAGAGGTTGGGGCACTAGCACCCACCATATGACCTGCTGGCGCCAGCGCAGCCTCCCAGTTCCCAGAGGTAGTTCCTAGGAAAGCAGGAACCCATCGGGGCAACAGCCTTGACTTGGATACCAAGTTTATTACCAAGGGGTCCTGCTGCCTGTGTTGCATTCTCAAAACAGAAATGACAGCTGTGCCCGTTAGAACCTGCAGCGCCCCTGAGAAGTGAGGGAGGGGAGCAATGACGAGGTAGAGGGAGGCTGGTAGGAAGATCTTACCTCCCTGACTTTCCCTATCCTCAAGCCCTTTATGCTGAAAACTGCTTATGCCAGACAGATTCTGGATTTGGGCTGGATGTTGACGTGCTGTGGATGAGTCAGGATCTCTTGTCCTCACCCAAAAACTGTCCCCATGTTGAATGGCGCTTTGCCCTCTGTTCCTGTACTTCATTGGTTTCATATAAATGTAGCATAGCCTTTGGGTCAGAGGACTTTTCAGAAAGGGAGAGTCAAAACTAAAGCCCCTGTGCACACACAGAAAAAGAATGGGTCAGAGCAATAGATCAAATATTGAACTATGAGAAAAAGAAACTGGAGAAGAAAAAAAAAATGGGATTCAGAAACTGTACGCTCTGACTGACTTCTCAAACGCTGGTAGAAAACTTGAAGCCAGAGTTGAGAATAGAAAGAAATTCATAAATGGTCACTATTTTAGCTAAGTTGAGGAAGAAGCATGAACTTCAAAAGAAAATAATGTTCGGAGATGAACACGAGGCCCGTTCAAGATGTGGAGGAAATTAGGAGCCAAGAAGTACATGCAAAGAGAGACTAGATGGTATTTTAAAGAGAAGTGGGATTCAAATAAAAGTTCACACACACACACACACACACACACACACACACAGCCCAAATATTTAGTGATTTCCTTTTCCTGTGGTCTGCTTTAGAATTCACCCCAAAGCCATTTGCTTCTGTGGTTATTCAGATTTTGTTTCTTTCTCTTCTTTCCACCTCCTACTACTGTCTAGTCCCTAATCCCCAGAGTTGGGGGAGAATAAGGGAAAGAAAGTGAAATTCAAATCTGTGTTTTACCCTCTGCTGTCCTTTTGGCTGAGAGATGTGAGGAGTGAAGAAGTGTGTGTGGCAACAGTGTGGTTAGGAGAATGTGTTGGTGCTGTTTATTTTTGTTTTTAGCTACTCTACTCAGATGACCCTAGTTTACCACATCAAGAACTGATTGGGCAGGAAAGAGAGATACTCAACAAGCATTTGCTGAATGGCTCGACTCCGCTTTGCTCCTTCTCTTAACATTCCTCAGTGGAGTCCTAGCAACTTTTCAATACAAACCCCACGCTAAAGCCTGATTATCCGGGGTTGTTGATGATGTGCTCATCTTTAGCAGGATCCCAAGTGGTCTAAGCAAAAGGTTTTATAACATGTTCTTTACTGTCAGCAACAAGGTCAACAGGAGGAAGTCTAAGCTACTCAGGAGCATAAGCTGTTTTCAAAAACTTCAGCAGTAAATATTTGCTTACCAACAAGAAACATGCTAAGTACAAATGGCATTTCTCAATTTGTTACAGCAACCAGCAAACCCTTAACCTGGGCGTGCCCAGGACACTTTCTTAGCCACTAGTTCATGTCCCTACATATACATATTAGTAATAACCTGCCTCCTTTTCATAATTCTCAATATTTCAGATCATTCACTCAACTGGTCTGCCCTCCAGTCATTCAAAGTGCGGTTTTACTGTGATTTACAAAATTATGTAACAAGGCAGGAAGAGGTATGTTCATCTCATATTGATGGTTTCTTTCTCCTTGTTTAATTTGGAAAGGACCCTCCCTACACCTTCCCCCCAAAAGGCAAAATTCTGTCCAGCAAGACGACTTAGGGCTGGATGAAAAGATAAAAAGACAAGTGTCTCTGAGGTCAGTGAGGATTGCAAATGTGATTTGGAAGAGGAGAAGAGATCCAAGAAGCTGGAAAACCCAGCTCAGTGTGGAAAGCCTCTTCTCTTACAACATGGATTCCAATTCTACTCCAATTCCATACAGAGCTGGGTATAACCATCAGGAAATGTAAAGTCCCTCTAGGCCGTGCCTCATGACCTGGGGAGAAACCCAACCCACCAGCATGCATCTGGAAAGGCACCAGCCTTTCCATGTTGAGCTCCCAAAGAGCCCTGCACCTGGGGTTTCTTGAGAGAACCCCAAGTTACACAGGAGAGATACACTTCTCGCCTCTATCCTTGGTAATAAGCATTTCTTTAGAGTCATCAAAAGAAGATAAGCTTTTTTTTTTTTTTTTTGTCCTTTGAAAACTTGACTCCTGCCAAAGGAAGCAAAGCGAAAAGAAAGGCATAGTATATATCAGGAGTCTCACATTTTCAGAAACTCTTCATCTGTAAAACTACTTTCCACTGAGCTCATGTTTGCCTTCGACAGGCTGACCACTCTACCCCAAATGCAACTCAGTAACTTCTTCACCTTTAACCAAGAGACATTTTTAAGAAAAGTCCCATAAAAGCATAACATTTTAGAGAGGGCAAGGGCAATCAATATCTATGTAAAACTGATAAACATGTATGATTCAAAGGAAGAAATTTTCCTCTATGTATTACCTACTACTGAACTTAATATGGTTTATAAATCCTTGGTCAATGAATCACCTCCTTGGACTTTTATCCATCCTCTTCACTATTCTTGGGAGGATGGGTCACATCCTGGGATACTTCTCCACAATCTCACCATCAATAAGTCAAGGATTCAGGTTAGGGCAGCTTTAAAAAAATCAAATTCCGTTATTTAAGCATAAATACATGACCACATGATGACTTTCTGACTGGTGTGGTCATTAGGTTCCGGGCTAAGCAATCATCAGAGAGAATAGGGAGTACCAGGTCAGCGGACGTCCTTGTAAGACTTGACAAGGCAGTGAAGACTATCCATTCACCATCCATCTCCCATTCTCCCTCCCCAATCCGTTCTTGTCTTCTTCATACATTCTCACCTGTTTTTCCCTGACCCTGCATCCTAAAGAAGCCAAATTCACTCCCAGATCTCCCTTCCTCCATGAAAATAAAGAAGAGATAAAAACTAGTTCTTCTTTTAGAAGTTAAACTGACTTGATTTCTAGCTGAAATCAACATTGGCCAGATGAGATAGTTTTCATCAATGTCAATTCTTATTTTGAACTTGGAATCAGCACAATGGGCCACTGTATATGTAAGTACGTCCCCAGCCATTGAGATAGACAATACCTAAAGCCATAGATACACTATCCACATGGCTCCTTCAAATGAATCTTTATTCATTGGTTTAATCTACAGCAGGAAGCCAAGTGCTGCACTTCAGCCCAGAGGCGGGATGCTGAGATACTGAATGAACCATATGCAGGTGTCCAAACTTCAGGAAATTCGAACTGAAACACTGACTGAAAAAGCCTAATCTACTTGTACATGTCGAGCTGTTGTTTAAGCCCTTTTTCCCATGTGATGAGCTCATATTCAGAATGTTTTGACTCAACACGCATAAAGGTTTGGCAAAGGCTTGTGGGGAGGAGCACCCTGTCACAGAAAGCAACAGAAAAACAAGGCTGGGGCTCAGCACATTCTCTCAGAGCACACAGGCCTGCATGGGCCAAGGTTTCTATTACTTAAAAAGCAAATAGAAACTCTCTCCGCTCAATGCAGCACTAATTCCCAGGTTACAATAAGTCAACAGACACTTTTTCCATGGCTTCTGACTACAGAGTGTCCGAAGAAAGTATACACTCGATATACTAACATATGTTCAAAGAGGTGGAATAATTAGACATTAACCAATATCTGTTTTGGTTAACGTTAAAGTCACAAACATTTAAAATGGCCATGACTTCAGAGTTGACCACATGCAAGATACATATCACTTTAATAAGTTTATTTAACATCTGGAAGGGATGCACATTTTGCTAGGACACAGTGTTCCAAAGAGTTTATAAAGGATGTGGTGCTCACAGGGCCTGGGGTTGTTAACTCTGAGGCTGTTAGTGCTGGTACTCACCAGCATAAATGCCCACAGCGTGGGTCTAGCTCCAGGCTTACTCTCAGATTTCAGTGCCTCCTGAGGATGTCCCTGGAAGGGACTATGAACACAGTTCATACGTAAAGTTTTCACCCTCAAAAAAACAGTCATTCTGGGGCACCTGGGTGGCTCAGTCGGTTAAGCATCTACCATCAGCTCAGGTTATGATCCCAGGGTCAGCAGGGAGCCTGCTTCTCCCTCTGGCACTGCCCCTGCTTGTGTTCACACACACTCTCTCTCTCTCTCTCTCTCTGTCAAATAAATAAATAAAATCTTAAAAAAAAAAAAAAGACATTCTATTCCTGTGTCTCAGTTGAACCTGTAGGCAATCCAGGTTAAAGAGCTAGAATGGTTGCAATGAATGGACCGCACAGAATGCCATGCTGAGTGATGTTCACTTTATTTTTCCATTAATGGGGAATCCAGTAAGGTTTTAAAAGTCTCTTTGAGGATATGAGTCCAGCAAGAGTGAGGAATTCAAGGGAGTAGACAATGGAGGGAGATGGAGGGAGCAGATCAAGGCCTCGACATGTATAATGTTGGTAAGAACACAAAGGAAGGGAAGAAAAGAAGGGACACTTAGAAGAATTGACAAGTCTTGATTCTGAGCAGAATTCCAAGCAGGGGTCTTGAAATTCACACTAGTTGGATCTGCTTAGTCACATGTCCACCTAGAACCAATCACAATGACCAAGGAGTCAAACATGCTGATCTGGGTCACATGCTCTACCTCCCAAATCAGATTCTGTTGAGACAAATGGATCCCCAAATTGAAATGAGGACTAATGGGAAAAAAATAATAGAAGCTGCAGGATCAACCCCAAATATCTATTATATATTGTTTGGCCGAATCCCTTTCTCTTTCTTTCCATATCAAGTTTATGACTTTTCTGTTAGATACAATGATTAAGTGGTTTGCCCAAAAGTTTCAAAAATGTATTATACAGAAATCAGCATCACTATCCTTACCATAGTGTTGAGAAAAGAGAGCAAGTGTTTAACAAAAACTTTTGAAAGGATATGAGAAGTAACTAGAGTGAATAGATTCAAATTCTAGACAAATGCAACAAGTTTTTGCCCCTGAAACATATTTTAGGCAGCATTCCCTAAAGCCAGGTGAAGTCTGAGGCTGCTGTGTTCTGCGCACTTTCTCCTCAATTCAGTCGAGGGCTGGCTTGGTAGTTGGTGACCCTGTTATGAGGCCACTTGTCACTCTGGCATCGATGATGAATGGTGTGACAAGGTTTGGTATATCTCTGAAAATTAGTTAAAAATGACTCCAAATTACCTAGTTTTGATTTTTTCCCCCTACATTATTGCATAATAAAGTCTTTAGCAACCAACGGTACATGCTTCTGAGAAGCATTTGACCACAAGTGTCTTAGATTCAAAACACATTATTTTGTGGGAAGAAAGACATCAACCAGCACACAGACCCAACCTAATTCTGAATGGACTTAATTTCTGGATTTTAGACACTGCCTCACAATGCGATTAAAAACAGTGAGAGCCTCATTAAAACTCCAGAGGCTGAACCCCCAAACAGGGACTAACGGATACCTTTCCTAAGAAAAGGTATCTGCACAACATTTCTAAACTTTGAGCTGTCTGTCTGGCTAAAGCAGATGATCTCATAACAGGAATGATTTTCAAAATATTCAACACTGACCAATCAGGGAAGACAGCCAACCAACCAGAATGTTCACTGATTTGGACATGCTACCTTTCCTCACCAGGTAAATGTCAGACCTGCTCCACGGACTGGGCAGATCAGAGGAGGGAAACCAACACAAGGCTGTGTTGGAGCAAGAGAAGGCTGCTCTGAATGGCGAGACGGGGAACCAGCCTACCTCTCCTAAGTCAACGGAGCCAACATGTTCCAAGGAGGAGGCACTGATGAAAAGAAGAAGGGAAAGAGTGGAAGAAGAACTAAAAGGCAGGTGAAGATGTACAAGGATAGAGCAGAAGCAGGGGACGAGAGGGAGGGAAAATGAGGAGAGGAGAGCAAGAAGGAATGGGGACATGAAATAACAGACCAGGAACAAGCAAGAACAGTGAAGGAGACTGAGGAAAGGGGAGACGAGAAATTCCGACACTTAGAGGAGGAAAAAGAATAATGATGAAAGGGAAAGGAGAAAAAGGAGAGGTGTTAGATTATCGATGAAAAATGGTAGTGTTTATGAATGATCATTGTGTCTCATGCTGTGTGATGCAGGGGTGAGCAATCGTTTTCCGTAAAGGGGTAGACAGTGATGATTTAAGCTTTGTGGATGGTACAGTCGTTGTTCAGCTACACAACTGCAGTCACATGGAAGCAGTCCCAGACAGTAAGTACACAAAGGGGCGTGACTGTGTCCCAGTGAAACTTTATAGAAACAGGCATTGGGCCATATTTGGCCCACGGGTCCTAGTTGGATGACTCCCACAGACAATGGTGGTTCTGACATTTCTGGTAACTCTGCAGTGCCTAGCATAGACCCAGGCACAAAATTCTAGAAAATATTAGAACCTCCTGGAAGAGCCATTTTACAGGCCCAAAAAATGGTCCAAAAGGGAGCCATTTTCAATGGCTTTTTATAACTTTAACCTACAAAATGGCAGTTTCCTGTATTCAACCTATCTGCTGCCCAGCCCATATGACACCCCTCTGGGTTCTCTCTCCCAAATATAACCTATAACAATGTACACAGAAGAGAAGCACTAGGTGGCTGATTCAGAGCTGTATTCAGTACTGACTGTTAAGCTTTCAGATTGTCAGAGTTCTCCATCCCCTGTAGGTAATGACTTCACAGAGTTTAGATCTGGGTCCCAGGGCAGCTTCAGACACCAGCACCAAAAACAAAAATGAAAACAAAAAACAAAAAACAAAAACAAAACAAAACAAAACAAACCCTTTTTGTCTCCTTAATGTATATCCTCCCCCGTTTCCCCAAGACTGTCCCCCAGCTTGACTTCAGGGCTAGGTTCTTCAACCACCCAAAGTAGCCTATGGTGCTTAGGAATGGCTTTAGCAATGGGAGGTGACGAGATGTAGCCGAGGGGGGCTCCCCAGAAGTCGGAGCCTGCTTAGCTCTCAAGCTCAGTATCAGAAAGGTGGGAGCCGACTCTCACCGCAGGCTCAGACTTCTGACAGTGACCTCACATTCTCTTGTTCTGTGATTGGGAAGAGCACCTTGCAGCCTCAGGACGCAGGCAGTTCTTGCTTGGCCAGAAGTTTCTGTCTGGGGAAGCCAGAGCCACTGTTCCATGCCTTCTGAGGCACCATGCAGGACATGTGAGGTTGATCTGGTGGCTGGTTTTCTTTCATTTATGTTCATTTGGCACCTGGCACCACAACCATCCTTCCGTTTGTTCTGGCTCCTAACCTCAACCATTCTTCAGCCACCAGGGGTTTTTGAAGTCCTGCTCACATCACTTCCCAGGGTAGCGCAAGCCACCTTGTGAATTACCAGAGTTAAGAAATGGCCGCAAGGGACAGCGTCTTGAAGCCACGTGAAGAGAGACACAGTCACATGATTGCCTGTAAATAAAGCCTGATGATACTAAATGTTCAGAAAAGGAAAAGCTTAGCACGGGTCTAGCATGATCACCTGCTCTGTGTTCCAAGGGGAA
Organism: Eumetopias jubatus; assembly: GCF_037043125.1. Taxonomy (NCBI): domain Eukaryota; kingdom Metazoa; phylum Chordata; class Mammalia; order Carnivora; family Otariidae; genus Eumetopias; species Eumetopias jubatus. The sequence goes on from NW_028274815.1 coordinate 31,543,850, forward strand.
CACATAGCTCTTGAAGGAAGGGAATCCTAATGTGTTACTCTCCAAGTAAATAAAATGCAGAAACGCTTTTGTAGGCATTTTGCCTTTGCAGGAAAAAAGTTCAGTTTGTATTTAGGAATGAATGAGTACGCATGGGTGTGTTTGCATAAGCATATTTGCTTCAAAACATTTTCTAGTAACTGCTGACAACAGCAACCCTAAGCCACCAGACACTAGTTCTCCCCATCTTGAAATGGACTGTTTGCTCCCCAGAGCAGCAGCTGTGATGCTCCCAGAATCATTCCTGGCCTCCCCAGGCTCTGAAATCTGCATATCCTGACCCTTCCTCCCTGGCCCCATCTGTCTCCCCAGCTTCCCTGCTCCTGTCACGCAAAGTTACTCAATACCCAGTAGGCGCTAACCAGAGCCAAGGAACCACGTTCCCACAGCTCCCATCTTGCCATTCACTTCGTGCGGCTCGGTTCCTCTGCACTGCCACCCTGGGGCACGGACAGGGAGAGAGCTCCACATTTAAATCTCCAGCTTTGGGAAACAGATCATTCCTCCTCCATAGTCCCTCACCAGTCACTGCTGCCCCTGGTTGAACCCCCTCCCCACACCCTGCTCTCTGTAGCCCAGCACATGTGTTTCTCTTTGTGACCAAATTTCACAGCCGACTGTATGCAATTTAGTAATATCACTAGTAGTGCTTCATCTTTTTCGATCTATTTAGAGCTCAGGTTGAAGTTTACCAAACTAGGGGCGCCTGGGTGACTCTGTCGGTTAAGCATGGCTCAGGTCATGATCACAGGGTCCTGGGATCAAGCCCCGCATCGGGTTCCCTGCTCAGCGGGGAGTCTGCTCCTCCCTCTCCTTCTGCCCCTCCACCCTGTTCCCTCTCTCTCTCAAATAAATAAATAAAATCTTTCAAAAAAGAAAAAGAAATCTACCAAACTAGCTCTTTATCTGCATTATCTTCCATAGTCTTTTCCCTTTGGGGCCTTAGTTCATACTGTTTGATATGGTGTAAGAAACAAGCTTTGTTGAGGACAGTCAGATTTAATAAATCTTTCTAGTTTCTGTATCTTCCTCTATAAAATAGTGAGTTACTGACTGACTTACTGCCTCTCTAGGAGTAAGGGAATCTGTATAAAATTCCTAGCATGGAACTTGATTCATAGCTGGTGCTCAACAAATGTTAATAGCCACCTTCCCACCACCACAGCCTCGTGGTGTGACTAAAAGGAAGTTCAGATTGGCAAGTCACACTCTGGAACAGCACTTCTCAACCTTGGGAGCATAATGCAGTCACTTGGAGAGCTTTAAGAAGCACCCCCCATCATCCCCTCCCACCCTTAAATATCCCGAGTGGCCAACCTCCCTCGTTTCTTATTTTGATCTTAGGCATCAGTATCCCTAGGCTTCAGCCTCTGCCACCAGACCAGACATGTGGTTTTCTTCTTCTTGCTTCTCTCTTTCTCTGCTTTCCACAAAGTTTTGGGGCAATTTGTTACACAGCAATAGATAACTAGTACATTCCTCATATCACAGCATGGCAGTTGTGTCCCTGACTTTCAGATAGATTTTCATTGTTGTGTGACTTGTTTCCCAAAAAATAAGGCAGTCATTAAATTTGCATGACTGATGGATTCATGTCTGGCTCTATGATTTTGATGTGTTGGCCTGCTCTGTTAGCTGTATTAAGAAAATGAATGGCTGAGGACGCTGGGCAAGGGAAGGAGGGCCAGGGCAAGATGCACAGCCTGACCACAGTTGTGCTGCTCTGTGCCCTGGCCCAGGCTGCATGTGCAGGGCATCCTACCTACAAGTTCCTGAACATGCAGGAGCCCTCAATGGACATGACGTTGGTGACCAACAGGGCAGCTCGGACCCTGCTATGGACTAAGCTCATGCGAGGCCTGGGCAGGGTCCTGAGCAGCCAGCTGTGGGAACCCGCCACCATCAACTACCCCTGAGAAGAGCCCACTGGGTCCACGCTTCCGCAGGGAGCATGCACTGTACCGCCATCCATCCATCCATCCATGCGGAGATGCACCAAGGGCCAGCTCTGCCAGACCGTCTGCCCCTACCAGGCCATCACCAGCGAGGCTGAGCCACGGGGCCCATGTCACCCGCAGGGCCACCCACTGTGACATCGACAGGGCCAAGTGAATCTAGTGTGGCTTCTACCGGGAGGTCCGCCCTGTGGACCGCATTGTCAAGGGCCCCAACTTCGAGTTCTCCACGGAGACGCATGATGAGCTGCTGTATGAGGAGAAGCGGCTCAATGACAGGGCCGAGGTGGAGGCCGAGATCACGGCCAACATCCAGGCCCACTACCTCTACCTCTGCTGCCCCCCGCCCGGTGGCCTGCAGCCCCAGCCCCCCAATAAGAAAGCTCAGGTCTCCCTCCAACAAAAAACCAGTGCCTTCTATAAGCGGCCATTTCTTCTCATTACTGGGGCCATCCTGAGGCTTCATCTCTCAAGAAATGAAAGACTACCTCCCCTCTTAAGAATACTGGATAATTAATCAGTGGAAAGCTCACCATGGAGCCTTCTTTGTACTCACTAACCCCCCTCCTACCTGATCAGTAAACATGACCACAGATGCCCATGAGTTCCTTCTGTTCTTGGAACAGATCCTACTTCAGGGACAGCTTGGCTGACTCAGAGGTCCCTATGTTTCTTCTTTCCTGAAACAAACACAAATCAATACTTTAAAACAGACATGTACTTAATATTTTTTAAAAGAATACCTACATATCCTAACAAACTGTTCGATTACATTCACCTTTCTGTTGTATTAGAACATCTTTATATACTTATTGCTTTAGAATATTATGATGAATGCATGGCCTTTCACAGACTCACCCTGTACCAATTTACCATCATTATATTCATTATTTGATGTTCATATGCCTTTTTTTTCCTGTCCCACAACTGGACTCAACTGACTTCCAAGAAATTCTGATTGCTTTGAGAAAGGAACAATATTAGACACAACAGTCCAAGCTTCTTGCGTGTGTGTTGCAGAGAAGTGCCAGGCCTTTAGCCACTGTTGCTTGGGGCCTATTTTGTGACAGAGCCAGGAAAGAGATTTTTGTAGGGCAGGAATTCATGCTGATTTTCTTTTTTTTTTTAAGATTTTATTTATTTATTTGAGAAAGAGAGAGAGAGAATGAGAGACAGAGAGCACAAGAGGGAAGAGGGTCAGAGGGAGAAGCAGACCCGCCCGCTGAGCAGGGAGCCCGATGTGGGACTCGATCCCGGGACTCCAGGATCATGACCTGAGCTGAAGGCAGTCGCTTCACCAACTGAGCCACCCAGGCGCCCTGATTTTCCTCATATAGCAGAGTGTGTTGCTATAGGTTTTTGTCAGCCAGGGTCTCATAAGAAAAATAGAGCAAGTTTTCCTAGAAAGTCTAAAGGTAGGTAGTTTCCCAGCCAAGCAATGAGGCAGAAGCCCCTGGAGACACCCCCTCCTCAGGATAGGGTCATACAGCTTTGCCTAGGCCCTCGAGAGAGAACAGCAGGGCTCACGGCTTCCTCAGCCGTACCGCCTGGCCACTCCCAGAGCTGGTACCCTCTGGTTCCCTCCCAGAGCTGCATTTCTTTTCTTTTTTTTCTTTTTTTAAAGATTTATTTACTCATTTTAGAGAGAGCATGAGCAGAAGGGGCAGAGGGAGAGGGAGAGAGAATCTCAGGCAGACACCATGCTGAGCATGGAGCCAAATGCAGGGCTCGATCCCATGACCCAGAGATCACAACCTAAGCTGAAACCAAGAGTCGGATGCTTAACCGACTGTGCCACCCAGGCGCCCCCAGAGCCTCATTTCTATTAGGAGTAACACTTGGTCTCCACTTTGCTTGCTGCTTTACCCCTCCACTTTCTTTGCCTCCAAGCAGCCTCAGTGCACCACTGGAGGGTGCTCAGGACCTCGAGGGTTCCTAGGATGCAGGATTTTCTGTTTTCAAACCAAGACAGTGCTGGGCCAATTGGGATGTAGTGGTCACCCCATCACCAGTGACCTAACAGCGGGACAGCTAAAGGAATTCGTTGCTTCTGCACTCTGCTCAGTAGAATACTAGAGGACAGAATAAAAATATGCTTGGGATTTACATGTAAGGCAATCACTCATTGAAGAGGCACACTGCAGTGTGGATAAATTCTCCAGCTCCTACATGCAAAACTGGAAGAGGCCGAGCTGTTTAACCTAGAAAACACACAGCTGTGAACAATTTTCTCATTCAAAAAGCCCTGGTCTTCCAGCTGCAAAGCCTGGCTTCTCTTCCCTATCTCCGAGGGCCCTATAGAAGGTAGGTCTAAAAAACCAAAGCCAGATGGCAGATTCTCCAGGAGGGACAGGTACAGAGAGGAAAGCGCTTAGAAGTTTTCTTTACCCACAAACACCCTCCCACCTCTCACTTTTGCATGATCACAGGTCCTTTGGATTCCATAATCAGCCATTTCAATACAAGGCTTATTTTTCCCTTTGAAACTTGAAAACTTGAAACCCAGGCGATATTATTTTACCCACTGTCAAACTGAATCTGTTCATCAGAAACTGCCACTGCACTGGCTTTTGCTAAGCAACCATCTAGCTGAAATACAAATGAACCTTCTATCTAAATCCTTCTTCATGAAATTTTCCATTCCTCAAATAATTGAAAGCCTAAACCACTGATCAGGTTGTAAAATTGTGAAATTCTCTCAATTCTGAGAAGTAGTTTGAAATTACACTGAAAAATACCTTGCAGTCTCTTAGGAACAGATGCTAACTGTGGTTTGTCATCCAATATGCAAAGGGCTATGGAGAAAATGATGACCTTGTGTCAGGTGTGGGCTCTCTTCCTTAGAGTTCTTCCCTCTAAGGTCAGGGGGCTGATCTCGCCGCCCCACATGGTCCCCTCATGGCCAGGAAGTGCCTATTCACCACCAAGTTTACTTCCAAACACCACAGCATACTTAATTGTGTTTTCTGAAAGAAGTACCTCAATGTCATATATTGGCCCAAGCTAACTATAAACATACAAAAGAAAAGGGTCCCATATCATCTGGCCATTTATGGACACAGTACTTGGGGGGAGGGGAAGCCTTGAAATTCTCTGTCTTATACATGAAGAAAGTCCTCTGTAAGAGCTCTTGTTGAATTATAGCTGACAACAGCATGGACAGCCCAGTCATGCCATAGAATTCTTTCCAGATCCAGTTTCATAATTCACCCTCTCCCATGTGGCCTCTATTGTTACATTTAGAAGACTTTTCTTAATAAGGGTCACTTATGGGATCCTAATTGGGGATGTGAGATGGAAGAAGTTTAATAGCTATTCTGGGACTCATGACATCGTAGGAAACAAATGCTGGATTTTAAAACTCAGAAATTAGCACTGAGTGCAGCTTCCACCAGAACACTAGACGTGCTGCCCCAGGAAAGCTGCTTGCCCTCTCTCCAATTCTAGTATATGTGCTGCCGAAGCAAGCACAGCTGCTTTCCTTCTCTGAGCCTCAGTGTTTTCAACTATCAATTGTTCAACGGGTTCGGTCATTTGCAATCATTTTTATTATTTTCTAAAGTCCCCTTTAGCTATTGTGAGAGATGGATGGATGGATGGACAGATAGAAAAATGATGGATGGGTGGGCAGATGGATGAATATGTTGTGGGCTGAACTATGTCTCCTCAAAATCCATTTGTTGATGTCTTAACTCCCAGTAGCTCAGAATGTGGCTGTATTTGGAGGTAGGGTCTTTAAAGAGGTAATGAAGGTACAATGATGTCATATGGGTGGCCCCTAATCTGTTAGGACTAGTGTCCTTATAAGAAAAGGAAATTAGGACAGACACACATACAGAGAAGATGGCCATTTCTAAGCCAAGGGCAGAGTCCTCAAAAAAAAAAAAAAAAATTCAACCCTGTTGACACCTTGATCTCAGACTTGTAGCTTCCATAACTGTGAGGAAATAAATTTCTGTTGTTTAAATCACTCAGTCTATGGTACTTTGTGATGGCAGCCCTAAAAAACTAGCATAGGTAGATAGATGGATAGATAGATAGATAGATAGATAGATAGATAGATAGATAGATAGAAAATAATCCAGACCAGAGAGACCTATTGTTAGCAAGATTCTGGTGTTTAAAGTGAACAAACCAAGTAAGGAGCACCCCTTTTTGTAATGCTATCCTGGCAGAGTCAACAATTTCTGTGTAGATGTGCTATGTTTACAAAGATTTTGGTTGCACTTTCAAAATATAAAAAGATAGTCAGCTGAGAACCCCACATCCCCACTTTTTCAAGCCACCAATTCTTTCCACAAGCTCATGAGAAAATTAGGAAAACAGGAGACGCCAGAGTCCTGTAAACTCTTTATTGCCAACTGGACCTTGGGCCTGAGCCTTAGCTGCTCTGGGCTGATCTGCTGATCTGGGCTACACATATACACAGAAAGGACTTCTGCTGCCCAGAAGCCTTGAGCAACCCAGACCAAAAGCAGTGGAGGAGCCAACTTGGCCTCCTCCCTAAGGCTCACACTTTCACCTGGTACCCTAAGGTCTAGCAACTTGAAAAAGTCAGGAAGAATGAACCCAAAGAACAAGAGGAACAAGAGCTCTCCTCCCTGGGGCTGACAGCAGCTGGCCTGAGTCATCCTTCCTTGTGCCCTACCCTGTTCCTGCTTGGCCTTCCCAGACAGGATGGTCCCACACATAATGCAGCCCCATCTCTTTGTACCCCTCCACAGGCCTGGGAGCAAGGAAAGGAAAAAGATCCAAGAAAGAAAAGCCAGAGTCAATGGCATAAATATGTAAATGCCTTTAAACTTCCCTAAAATCTCCCCAGTAGTAGCTTCCCCCTTGCCATGGACCATGCTCCTTTTTCCCAATCATGGAGCTCTGAGGGTGGAGTGGAAAACAGAGAGAGCAACCTAGAAAAAAGTACTTTAGGAATGCAAATAAGAGGTCATTACCAAGAAGTTTCATTACCAAGATGTCCATGCTTTTTCATTAGCAAATATTCAGTGTATCTCGATGCCAGGCACTGTTCTAGGTACTCATCCCACTGGAGCTTATGTTCTGGCTCTGGTAAGGAATGTGAGAATAAAGTGTGGCACCTCAGAGCCTGGCAATAATTAATTGTCTTACCTCTCTCCTGGGCTCCAACTGTCCCTTCTTTGAATCATTCTTTTTGCGTTGTCTGACATTGGCATACTCTGTCCATCTTTCCCTCTGAAGTCCTCTGGGAACAAAGCTGTGCTTCATTCACTGGTGGGCTGTCAGTAGCTCCCAGCCCAACCCCTACTCACATGCCAGTTGGTTAAATGTTTGTGGAAGGAAGGACGGGAGGAAGGATGGGAGGGAGGAGGCGAACTTCTCATGACTTGCTTCTGAAGACTTCTTACCTATTCAAGGAAGAATTAACTTTCAATGATCATTTGTTATACGTTGTGAACTCTCCACTTCACAACTGCCATATGTTTATACTATGGACCAACCCAACTGACATGGACTTACATTTTAAATGTGTCGTTTTGAAGAGCAAAGAATAAATCATCAAGGGGCTCTCAGAAACAAACCATCCTGCTATATCACCAAGAGTGATGATCTCAACAGCAGCACACAAGGGTCTCAGACACTGCATGTCCTTAATATGGGAGACATTCATTGGAGGGGCTTTCCCAAGTGTTATTTTCACAAGCAATCAGATTAATATAGGGGATTTTCCTTGGATTTGTTTGGAAACATTTTATCCTGATGTGAAACATTCAAACTCCACCGCTTACAAAAAAGCTACAGCCTTTCCTCTCAGTTGTCCCTTGGCCTTCGATCACATCCCAGCTGAAGCAACAAGTATGCTTAATTTTGTTTTGTTGTCCTTCTAATAGAGAAAGCACTTCAGGTCAAGAAACTGAGAGAATATGAATGCTGACCCTACGTGTCTTTGGTTATTTGTGGTTTCCTATGTACTTACTCTAGGGTGGACTTTTCCCCCACCTCATTCCTTTACCCCCACCCCCAGGCCCTTAGGATTAAACCAAAGTATTGTTCTAGCCTTAAAGGAATGGCTTCTTTACTTACTTAAAGCCATGAGAGGCCAACGAGATTTCAAGAGCCACATAATTCCATCAGGAGTCAACATTTCCTAACCACAAGACTGAGGGGCCTTCCCGGGGCCATCAGGCATAATGCTGCCTTCTCAGAGGGCCCATGGGCCACCCAAGATGGCTGGTAGTCTGTGTCATCCTTTTCTTTTTCCAGCCAACTGTCTTTGAAAGAAAGAAAAAGAAAAGGTCTCTTCGAATGCACCCATTTATTTCCCAAATATTCCATTGAATGAATTCCTTATTAGGCCAAACCTAATGCTCTGAAGTATGGTCCGAGCACAGCATTCTGCACAAAAGGGGCCTGAAAAGAGCCAGTGGCGAGTGTGAGGAAAGCACACGTGAAAGGACTCAGTGAGGAGGTTCCCATGGGTGGCTGGGGGTCCACCACTGCCTCGCCGTTTGCAGCTCTGGGCTGAGCTAAGCATCACATTGTTCATGTAAAGAAAAAGCGGCTGTTCTCCCTGAGTGCCCCTTCCCTGCTCCCAGTGGCTGCGATCAACAGCCCCAAGACCCTAATTGCCACAGCCTATTAGAAATAATGAGACTTCCATGGCAGAAGCCAAGGGTAAAAGCGACATCTCACAACACGAAAGGTTAATATCAACATATACTGCCAGTGAGTGCAAAGGGCACGTCAATTGGTGGCTCATTACCGCGGGTTGACCCATGGGGAAAGTGTCATTCTGCAGAGAGGCTTTCTCAGGATGTGGCAGCAAAAGTTACAAAAGATAAGGACTTGCCTGTGGAACACGTTCAACTAATGAGAGCTGGAAATTGTTTGAAACATCCCGATGACCTCACAGATGGGGGATGCTGATTAAGGTGGCTACATGAGGCTCCTTTCTTGTCTGACAGCCCATTGAGAAGCTTTGGTGAGATGTGACTAACCGGCCGTGAAGGTGTCTCCATCTTCCCTGACATGGTCCATGCTTTGGGCAAAACAAACATGAAAAATAAGTCTAAACCGACATGCATGTTTGAGTTTAGTTTTCAGAGACATGTTTTGGGAAAAGAGCACTGGTGGGGCTGTGAGCTATGATTCTTTTATGGCAAAGGGGGTTTGTGACTACTTGCGTGACTAATCGCATGACTGCGCTGGGGATGAGCCAACGGCAAATTTAGGTCTTGAACACTTGACAAAACAACTCTACTGTTCTGTGGGTGAAATTCTATGGAGCTTCATGTGTAATTAAATGAAAGTTTCACAAGGGTCTACACCTCAGTCATTCAATGCTGATATGTGGCACAAAGAACGGATTTTGCCACATCAAAATACATCCATGGAACAATAGGGAAATGAAACCGAATTTTTGTCTGCTTTGCCGGATGTTTTCTGAGACAGAAACGTTCAAAGAAGAAACCCTGGAGTTCTCTCGACCCTCATTTTGAGCCTGAGACTCTGAAAAGAGATCACCATTATGGATGTCCTGCCCCTTTCTCATACTACAGATAAGGATGAGGGTGTACCTCATACTGTTTGTCTGAACTCCTTCTCTAGAAAAGCCATAACTAACGCCTGCCCACTTACCATCTCACTTAAAATTGCAAGAATCACTCATGTCTTGCAAAAATAGATCTCAGAAAAGAGCTTATCACTGAATTAAATAAGATTATACAATGTTATACAAGGGTTTTATAATGAGATTTAGGAAATTTTTGTTCAAGCATTTTTAACTAGTTACAAATCACTTTATAATAAATTATCACAAAATATAGTGACTTAAACAACAACGAACTTTTATTATCTCACATAGTTTCTGTGGGCAACCTCATAGGGTTGCAGTAAGATGTTAACCAGAGCTATGGTATCATGTGAAGGCTTGTCTGGGGCTGGAGGATTTGCTTCCAAGGTAGATCACTCACATGTCTGGCAAATTAGTGTTGGTTGTATTCAGGAGGTCCTTCAGTTCCTGCTACATCCTCTCTTTAGAGCTACTTGAGCATCCTTACCACATGGCCACTAGCTTCCCCCAGAGTGATAATCCAAGAGGGAGAAAGATAGAAGCCACAACTTCTTTAATGACCTAGCCTCAGAAATCACACACCGTCATATCCACAATATCCTAGTGGATACACAGCTCAGTCTATTTGATGTGGGAGTGGACTACCCATGGGTATGAATACCAGGAGGCAAGAGTCTTTGGGATACTAAATACCACACCATTTTTTAAAAGATTAAAAATACGGCACCTGTGTGGCTCAGTCATTAGGCGTCTGCTTTCGGCTCAGGTCATGATCCCAGGGTCCTGGGATCGAGCCCCGCATCGGGCCCCCTGCTCAGCGGAGAGCCTGTTTCTCCCTCTCCCACTCCCCCTGCTTGTGTTCCCTCTCTGGCTGTGTATCTCTCTCTGTCAAATAAATAAATAAAATCTTTTAAAAAATAAAAAATAAAATAAAATATTAAAAATATATCAAACTGGTTAAAAAAATATATAAGGAATATGATTGTTGATCCAGTCAGCCAGAATTCTACAAGGGAAACAAAACCAAACAGCCCATGGTAAAATTTATGAAGAAAATACACTCCACTCAACTAAAAAAAAAAAACTTTTCTACTAATGTATACCTATATTTTGTGCCTCTAAGGCCAAAATGAAGAGACGAATTAAGAGATTATTCAAGAGAAATTAATCTTAGTAGATTTTTAAGAAACAAAGTTTTTTTGAAACAACTCTTTTGACCTAAAGAGCAGAATTTTTCCTAAAGCATCTAGAAAATTTCATAGTCTCCCTTTTTAAGTGCATATCCATGGAGTGGTTTACAATCATTCACCAATGTGCCAAGCACAGAGAATTCAAGAGGAACAAGGTGGAGAAGATAAAAATTGACTAATCCATTTTAGGGAGACACAGGCTCTTCAGGGGAATGGATTTGATATACCTGCTGAAGAGTCCCTATGAGTATGGATGTGATCAAGGTTTATACATGTTCTATAGATATTAGGACTAAACCGATTTATAAAATATATCAGTATTTTATCTTATAAAAGAAATTCTTATTTAAGTACTTGATGAAGCAGTTTAATGAATCAACTTTTCTTGTTTCTTTACAGAATATTATAGACTTGTTCACCTAGTTCAGTATTATCACAAAATTGGATACTCCATGCTTTAATTTATATCAAATTTCTATTTTCTGAATAAGAACCACAACTTTCTTAAACCTCTTTTTTTGGTCTCCTACCCCAACTTCTCTGACCTAAATAAATGGAAAGATAGAGCATGTTCAGAGATTAGAAAACTCTGTATTATTAAAATGGCAATGTTGCCCAAATTCTCCCCAAGATTCAGTGCAGTCCCCATCAAAATTCCTACAGGCATTTTTGTAGAAACTGACAAGCTAATTCTAAGATTCATATGGAACTTCAAATAGTCTAGAATAGCCAAAGCAATTTTAAAAAGGAACAAAGTTGAAGAACCTATTCTACTTGATTTTAATACTTACAATGAAACTATAGTGAATCAGACTATTGGGTACTATCTAGGGATAGATATAGAGATCAATGGAAAAGAATAGAGTCAAAAAATAGACAAAGTGATTTTTGAGAAAAATGCTAAGGCAATTCAATGGGGAAAATTTTTCTAATAAATATTCAATGAACTAACTATCCATATTTTAAAAAATAAACATCAATTCTTAAGACTACAATACACAAAAATCAACTCAAAAAGTATCCTGTAGCTTAATATGAAGCCTGAAACTACAAAACTTCCAGAAAATGCAAGAAATATTTAGACCTTAGGGCAGGCAAAGATTTCTTAAATATGACACCAAATCATTATCCATAAAAGAAAGAATATTGATAACTAAACTTTATCAAATCTAAAATTTTGCTCTTTGATCAGATACCAATAAGAAAACAAAGAACAAATAAAACACTGGTAGAAAACACTCACAAAACATCTATCTGATAAAGAACCTCCATTCAAAATATATAGAGAACTCTTACAATTCAAAATGATATAAACAGACTCTTCACCAAAGAAAAGATATAAATGGTCAATAAATACATGAAGAGATGTCCAACATCATTAGTCCTCATCGTGGCAAATGTATAACAATGCAAATTAAAACTACAATGAGGTTCCACTACACATACATTGGCTAAGATTAAAAAGAGTGAGCACACTAAGTCTTTGCAATTATGTGGAGAAACTGGAACTCTTACATACTGACGATAGGAATATAAAATAGCACACCCACCGCCAAAACAATTTGGCAGTTTCTCTAAAGTTAAATATACACCTACCATGCAACCCAATCATTTCACTCCTAGGTATTTAACCAGTGAAACAAAAATGTATGCCCACACAAAGACTATACATGAATTTTCTTAGCAGCTTTCTTTGTAACAGCAAAAAATTAGAAACAATCCAATTGTCCATCAATAGGTAAATGGATTAATAAATTGTAGTATATCATACAAGGGAATACTATGCACCAATTAAAGGGATGATATATTGATATATACAACAACATGACTGAATCTCAAAATCGTTGTGCTAAATGAAAGAAGCCAGGCAAAAAAAAATTAATTAATTAAAAAAAAGGGAGACACCTGGGCTCAAGTTCCAACTCCATCTGGCCACGCAACATTGAGCAATGTCTTACTCTACCTGCTTTTGTTTTCTCACCTGCTAAATGGCAATAATAATAATGATAATGATTAATAATAATAATAATAGCTCCCGCTTACTAAGTGCTTACTATCATTCAAGGTCTTTATTTGCAATATTCCACTGAATCCTCACAACTCCATGATATTTGAGATAATGCATTTTTAGCACTGACCACAGCACTCAACAAATTGTAGTTATTATTTTACTTTCTTACTAATTTCTTGTTAATAATAAATAGATAGATGTCAAGACCCAATTATGTCTAAGGCCCTATGGAGAGATACAAAGATAATAAGACTGAGGCCCTATCTTCCAGAATCTAACAATCTATGATTGGAATCAAACATATACACCAGCAACTGTAACACAAGGTAGCATTAGAAAGAAGCAAATATAGTGCCCTGAGCGAGGATCATGGCTTCTCATAGAGAAACTAGTGCTCAAGCTGGGCCTGGAAGGATGGTGGCACCTCACCAGGAAAAGCTGCTGAGGGATAAAAAAAACTCTGGAAATGACAGCATGAAGAGAGAAAGCAGGAGCACTGGGAACAACAGCAAAGACGACAGTACTAGTGGAGCACAAGTCTTGTGAAAATAAATGTGAGCAATGAGGGTCAGACCTTGGGAGGCCTGAAAAGTAGGCAAGACGTTTGGGCCGCAGTCCAAATACATCGGGGGTACTCTTGGGCGTTTTGGCACGATTACTATGGCAGGGATATGGCCAAAGGAGAGCTGAGAGGTGGGAGGAGCTACTAAGAAGCTTTTGTGACAAGCTAAGTGAAGCCTGAACAGAGGTGGTGGCTGAAAGAATGTAAAGTATGTAAGAATTGATTCTAAGGTAACAGCAAATTGATACAGTGACTAATTGGCATGGACCAGAGGAGAGAAAAAAGTCAAGGGGATCCCAAAGTGGCAAACCTGCTTGACTGAAAGGAATGGGAAGACCATTATTAGACGTTCAGACGGCCAGAATAAAAGAATATTTGAGCAGGATACAAGAAGTGCTAACAATGAAGTGAAAAATAAATAAATCTTGAATTGCAGTCAAAGTAACATTTTGTTCACAAAACAAAACACAACACCCCCTAGGAGAATGAAAAGCAAACCACAGAGTGGCGGGAAACACGTAACAAAGGATTCATTTTCAGAGTATATAAAGAATTAGTATAAATCATCAAGAGAAAAACAGACAACCCAATAGAAAAATGAACAAACAGCCTCAAACAGCAGTTCACAGGATGACATGCAAATGGACAAAAATGAAAAGTCGCTCAACTTCGTTAGTCATTGAGGAAATGCAAATTAAAATCCCAATGAGGGGGCGCCTGGGTGGCTCAGTCGTTAAGCGTCTGCCTTCTGCTCAGGTCATGGTCCCAGGGTCCTGGGATCGAGTCGCGCATCGGGCTCCCTGCTCGGCGGGGAGCCTGCTTCCCCTTCTCCCTCTGCCCTCCCACCTTCCTCATGTTCTCTCTCTCTCTGCTCTCTCTCTCTCAAATAAATAAATAAAATCTTGGGACGCCTGGGTAGCTTAGTCCATTAAGCGTCTGCTTTTGGTTCAGGTCATAATCCCAGGGTCCTGAGATCAAGTCCCGCATGGGGCTCCTTTGCTCAGCAGGAAGCCTGCTTCTCCCCCTGCATGCCGCTCCCCCGCTTGTGCTCTCTCTCTCTGACAAAGAAATAAATAAAATCTTTAAATAAATAAATAAAATCTTTAAAAATAAATAAATAAATAAATAATAAAACCGTAATGAGATGACATTGTACACTCACCAAAATAAGTAAAATGAAAAAAAATAGAAAATACCACATATTGGCAAAAAAAATAGACCAAATGGAATTTTCATACATTGCTGGTGGAAATGTAAGTCGGCATAGACACTTTAGGAAACTGTTTGGCAATATCTACTAAAACTGAACATGTGCACATAATGAGGCTAGCAATTCTAGTCCTAGGCACGAACAAGGGAAATGCATATGTACACCAAAAAAAAACAAAGCCAAAACTTTAAAAGAATGTTCAGAGTAGCATTATTAATAACAGCCTGAAACTGGAAACCACCTAAATGTCCATCAACAATAGAATGGATTTGAAGAATTGTGGCATATCATATTCATGTAACAGAATATTATATAGCAACGAGAATGAATAAACTACCTCTACCTGCAAGATCTTGGAACGAGATTATAAATATGATGTTGCATGGAAAAAGACAGTCACAAAACACATAAATATGATCCCATTTATATGAAGTTCAAAAACAGGAAAAACTAATCTATTGTGTTAAAAATCAGGATTGTGGTTATTCTTAGGGTGAATGAGGCAAGGACTTAGAAAAAAGCAGGAGGGATGTACCTGGGGCAATGGTAATGTTCTGTTCCTTGGTCTTGCTGCTGGTTTGAAGGGTGTGTCCCTTTTGTAAAATTCTTTGAACTCTATGCTTATTATTTGGTGCACTTTTCTGCATTTCTGTTATACATTAATAAAAAACGTATCCCTGAAAAAGCAAGTTTGAGGATTAGGTGACATAGTTAGAATCAGAAATGATGATTTCTGTAGAAATACAGATGTTCCACAAACAGGAGATTTGGGTCTATGTTAGTAGTCAACAGGACGTTACTGGAGATAAACATATGTGTGTCATTCATTACAACAATCATAGATAATGACAAAGGGAAGAAGCTAAAGAAAGAATTTTGGGGAATGTTTACCAATAGGTGTTGGAAGAAGAAAAACAGAGAAAAACAAAGAGGTAGGAAAGGGTCAAGAAATGCATGCGCATAAGCCAAAGCAGAACAGTGCTTCAAAGAGGAGAGGTGCAGCTCAGAGCAAGAACAGATACGGCACAGTAGTTAAGAGCATGGGCTTTGGAGCCAGAATTTCTGGGCTCAAAGCTTCCATTTCCTCATCTTCCAAATAGAGCTACAAATGGACACCACCACATCGGGTTAGTTTATCTGAGCAATGCTAACGTCCACTTATATAGAGTTCCAAGAAGTGTGGGAAAGGTTTCAAGTCTTAGTAGTTAAGACTTGAAATGGAGCCATTTTCAGAGAGCAATGGGATAAGGGGGCAGAGGTATGGTAAGGAAGTATATACAAAGAGTGCACCAGTGATGAACACCCAGTGTCCCTAAGACTACAGGTGGATCTTCCAGCTTTCTGACATGACACCAAGTCTCTGGTCAACCTCTCCAGTTCCCAAGTACTCACTTATACTCCAGACATGAGAGTGACGCTACAGGTTGGCCAAGGTCCCCATTAGACAGGGGCCTCCAGGCATGTGGCCCAGGAAGAAACTGGTTTTCTCAGTTGGTTGAGAAGTTTGAATGCAGCCATACCTATCTTCTGAAATAATGCGGGGATGTAGTTCCTGTTTCTCAGATTAAGAAGCCTCGCCATTAAAAACCCATCCCAGGAAGGAGAGAGGAGAAGGAGAAGCCCTAGACAACTGTACATAAGAACCAACTTAACTGTTCTCTCTGAAGTTTCTTTTCTAGTGGTAGCGCATGCAGTGAAACTAAGTTTTGCTATAACTAAGTATTAACATATTGATGTATTGATGTAAGTATTGGTGTAACTAAGTATTGCTCCTGTTATTCCAAGGGGCATCTCAGCCACTTACATCACTTCTTTCAAAAATGCATCTTTGAATGAGATTCACTGAATTTCTCCAGTGCTTCTATGTTCTCTGTGAGCAATCAAAAATGTCTTTTTTGGGTGCCTGGGTGGCTCAGGATGTTAAATGTCTGCCTTCGGCTCAGGTCATGATCCCATGATCAAGTCCCTGCTCAGCTGGGAGCCTGCTTCTCCCTCTGCCTGCCACTCCCCCCTGCTTGTGCTCTCTCTCTCTCTGTCAAATAAATAAATAAAATCTTCTTTCTTTTAAGTCTTTTTTATGGCATTGAATTCCTTAAAATTTCTTAGATTCATTGAAATTGCTACATCATTCAGGAGGCTTTTGTTTCAATGCTGATAGTAACAGAAAAAAATATATGAAACTTAGAATAAGCGTCTTCATCCTATATGCTGGCAGATGGATCCAAACAAGCAAAAAAAACACAGACTGGATAATAGAAATTTGCCTTTCCTGAAAGGTATCGTTTGTGTTTTTAGAAATTTTGCTGTTGCAAGAGTTAGGGTAGGTTGGTTATCCCTGTGATTTTGGACAGGTTAAGTTCTTCGGGATTTGAAGTAAGAATAAGACTGGACTGTAGAGAACTCAAGTAGAAATTAGAAGAGATGATGTTATGAAGAAATTGCTACCCTGAACACTGAGCACGAATTCCTGTATTTTCTCCAGAGAGTACCAGAGCCACAAATCATAAAACTTGTTTTAAAATATCCTTTGACCTAAAAAACTCCTTCCTAAGAATTTATTTTAAGGAAGAAGTTCAAGAGAGGCCAAACAAAAAGCTATGTATGATAAGATAATCTTGCTGTGTTATTTCTAATAGAAAAAAAAGTGAAAGTAACAAACAACCAATGGGACAAAGTTTTGTAAAATAGGATGTTAACAGAATAAGTATTAGTGACTTTTCAAATGGTAATTATGAAGTCTACAAACACACAGGGAAATGTTTTCCATATTTTAAAAATATAATAAGTTGAAAAAAGGACATAAAAATATACATACACTGATTACTAACCTGTAAAAAATTAAATGAATGTTGGCAAGAAATGGAAAGGAATATGTAAAAATGAAAATTTATATTAAGATGAGATTCCGAATAGATTTTTTTTCTTTTCTCAAAAATGTGTCAAGACTTCTGCTTCCAGGAAGATAGAATAGAGGTACTTTTCCATTCTTCCCACTAAGTACAACTAAAAACCCTACACATTATATATAAAGCAAACATAAGAAAGGTGAGGAGAAGAAGGCAGCCAGCTAGGGATGTTAAGATCCATGGAACAACATGGTGTTGGGTTCCATGGGTTTTCTTGGCTTCTTCATATATCCCAGACTTCGGTCCAAAGAAGCTGGCAGCCCAGAAACACCAACAGGTGCAGACAAACAAAACAAACACAACAGAAGACTCTTAAGCTAAAGGACTAGGAAAAGGGTGGCCTAGAAAGATAGAAAACTTTTAGACAATTTAGATAATTATTGTTCTACTCCAGCCAAACACCACAGAAAAAACTTTGGCCCACCCTCACCCTAAGTGAGAGTCGAGTCTTCCACTCTTGCCAGGTGTATCCAGGCTCCCAGAACTCCTGCTAGGGGGCTGTTAGAGAAGACTAGTACTTTAGGAAAGTGGTACTTTCGTTCTTGCTGACCAATAGCAAACATTCCCTCTCCCCTTTGTGGGGAGACTGGTTTTCCACTCCTACCTGGGGGTAACATGACCCCTCCCTCTTCCCTACAGGGAGGTGTCAGAGTCAGGTGGACAGTCAGGACTTTAATTATCACCTAGGGGTAATGAGGCCACCCTTTCCATAGTGTCACTAAAGATGACCAGAGAGCTGGATCTCCCTCCCCTGCCCAGCAGCTATGAGGAGCCATCCTGTCAAGTGTCAATGTAGGCTAAGTGGGAACTCTGGACTTTTACCTACACTGGAAGTAACAAGGCAGTGCTCTCCCCAGCCTGCCTCTGCCAGAGTGATGACCAAAGAAAGCCAACTGAAACAAATCATTTAAAGGAAATCCAGGGTCTCAAAATTAGAAAATGACCAGGTTTTAATAAAAAAAATCCTTGTGGTGATAGAATGTTCTGGATCTTGGCTGTACTGATGTCAATATCCTGGTTGTAGGACTGCCTTATAGTGTTCAAGATGTTACCTTTGGGAGAAACTAAGTAAGGGGTGCACTTATTATTTCCTACTACTGCATGTGAATCTCTAGTTGTCTCAAAATAAAATGTGTTTTTTCATGTGTCTTTTTTATAGGTGACCCTTGAGAGTTGAGAAAGTAGGTTCAAATCTTCAGGAATCCCCAAATACCAGAAAACGGACCTGCTCGTACAGGCTTTCTCCCACATCACCCTTCCTGGAGAGTCACATGTCCCCTGGATATATCCTCTGTCCTCCCCACCACATTTTCAACTGGTGCTGGAGTTTTACCCCTCCCTTGATGTTCATTTCCACAGCGGGACCTTGTGTCCCAAGTCACTGTGCCCAAGAACAAATCAGGAGCCCTGGTGCTCCCTCAGGGGACAGCAGATGCCAGGTCCTGGGCTGCTCAACTCCACACCTCAGTAAAACGCCCAACTCCTGCAAAGATGAGTGAGCACACGGTGCCAAATGTAGAGATGCCAAGGGCACGCCATGTCCTTTTTTTTTTTTCTTTTTTGCATGAATAAAACGGATCATTGGTGTCTATTCAGATGTGCCAAAGAAATATATGATGCCTGGTAGAATTATTCAGAAGCAAAGCTAATGAAGGCCTTCCAGTTACGGCATGATTCTCTCAGTCTGAAGTTTGCCTGAATATTTCAGTGGAGAGCTACCAGCCACGATCTTCATCTGACTCTATCTGACTTAGAAGTTAAACACTCTGGGAACGCAGGCTGGTGCAACCACTCTGGAAAACAGTATGGAAGTTCCTCAAAAAGTTGAAAAGAGAGCTACCCTACGACCCAGCAATTGCACTAGTGGGTATTTATCGCAAAGATACAAATGTAGTGATCCGAAGGGGTACGTGCACCCCAGTGTTTATAGCAGCAATGTCCACAACAGCCAAACTATAGAAATAACCCAGATGTCCTTTGACAGATGAATGGATAAAGAAGATGTGGTAAACATATACAATGGAATATTATGCAGCCATCAAAAAAATGAAATCTTGCCATTTGCAACGATGTGGATGGGACTAGAGGGTATTATGCTAAGCAAAATAAGTCAATCAGAGAAAGACTATTATCATATGATCTCACTGATATGCGGAATTTAAGAAACAAGGCAGAGGATCATAGGGGAGGAGAGGAAAAAATGAAACAAGATGAAACTAGAGAGGGAAACAAACCATAAGAGACTCTTAATATCAGGAAACAAACTGCGGGTTGCTGGAAGGAAGGGGGGAGGGGGTGGCTGGGTGATGGACACTGGGGAGGCTATGTGTTGCAGGGAGCGCTGGGTGCTGTTTAAGACTGTTGAAACAGAGACCTGTGCCCCTGAAACAAATAACACATTATATGTTAATTAAAAAAATTAAAAAGTGCAAGCATAAAAAAAAAAAAAAGAAGTTAAACACTCATCACACCTCTCTAAAAGCTCCTATGGGGGCAATCTAGGTGGCTCAGTTGTTAAGCGTCTGCCTTCGACTCAGGTTGTGGTCCCAGGGTCCTGGGATCGAGCCCCACGTTGGGCTCCCTGCTCCGCGGGAAGCCTGCTTCTCCTTCTCCCACTCCCCCTGCTTGTGTTCCCTCTCTTGCTGTGTCTCTCTCTGTCAAATAAATAAATAAAATCTTTAAAAAATAATTAATTAATTAATTAATTAAAGCTCCTACGGTGTTGTCTTAGCTCAAGCTGCTAAAACAAAAACACCAGACACAGGCTGGCTGATAGACCACAGAAATGTATTTCTCCCAGTTCTAGAGACCAAGGTGCCGGTGTGCTTGGGTTCTGGCAAGGGCCCACTTGCTAGGTTATCCAGACAGCTGCCCTCTCCCTGTAACTTCAAGTGGTGGAAGGCACAGCACTCTCTCGGGTCTCTTTTATAAGGACACTCATCCTGTGTCACTTACTCAGTGATTATTTCTATAAAAGAAAAACCAGGAGCAGTGCCTTGCCATTGTCCGAATGGCACCGTAGCATCCGGAGGGCTGACACTCTGGAGGCAATCGGGAAAGAAAAAGAATGAATCTTCCTATGCAGTCAAACCGACGAGGTGGGGGTCCTTGGCAAGAGCAGGATCAAAGAGACCGCTTAGCTGGCACCTGGTGCAACAATCCAAGGGGCCCAGGGGCTGTCAGTGGCTGAAGGCCCTCTGAGCACCTCCCCTGATGAAGTCACAGCTGGACGCCAGAGCTGTTTTTTTAACCCTAACAAGATCTGTCATTAAACGTTACTGGAGCCTGACTTTGCCTCTTTCCCTCCAGGCCCTGCTAGTGGGGGGTCAAAGGTCACATCATCCTTCAACACAGGCTCCTGGGCCCGAGCTTTTGTTCACCAGGCCTCACAGGGATGATGGGCAAGCACCCTCCTGGCCCTTGGAGGCCATACAAGAAACCAGCGAACCATGGTCCTTAACGAACGGGGCCCCTCCAAGCCAGCCAGCAACAACCACTTAGGATATTTACAGCCTTCTGTCTGCACAGATTAAACACAGGGAACAAAAAATGGAACTCCTTTGTCTGGTAAACTTATGTCATTCCTCGTTAAGACAAATTGAGGACAAACCTCGATTTTGTTAGGAAACAACGTTTGCTTCTAAAGACAGTCTTGGATGAAGATAGGAGCATTTCCGGGGACGAGGACATCTTGTACAATATTATTAATAAGTGACTGTGTTCTGATAATTTAATAAACACTTCAGCTGTATTGTTTTCTAGCAACAGAATATACTTTGGCCAAGGGCACTATTTCTCACTTGCTCACTGGCAATTAGTGCTGTAAACAGATACCTTGTGGATGCATTCCTCAGCAAAGAATCAACACCAAAGTGACAAGATCTTGGCAGCTTGAGTTATCACTTTTTGTTTGAAATGTGGGCATTTTTCTAAAAATCCCTCCGGGCTTTGGGTGCTGAGGTTGAGGGAAGTGTTCTGTTCACTCTCTGCAATCTGAGAACCAATAAATTTTGGCAGAGAAACCCTTTTCTTTTTCCAGAGAAAGCATATGCATGAACCCAGTATGTCCATTTAAACCCAGAGGTGCTTTAATTTAAACCAAGTAGGAGACCAGAGCTCACCTGACCCGCAACCCTACTTCCCATGCCCACCCCAACCCCACTGCTCCTACCCATGGGCATCCTCTGAAGAGGCTCTGTAGAACACAGCTTAACAACCACACATCTGTCGACTGTGTCTGGAACTAGTTGTCAGAAGACCTGGATGCCTCACCGATCTTCAAAGCTTCATGAGCTAGGGAAAGCTCCATGGTCTCACTGTGGCTGGCTTTCTCATCTAGTAAATGTGACTTCCTTATTCCACCTGCCCAGTGGGGCTGTAATCAGTAGTGAATAGCAAGGACAAGGTGCTGATAAGCCCATGGCACCCCACGCCTGAGGTGTGGGGGTTACTGCTCATAATGGTTGTTGCATAAAATAACTTGAGACGATTCACATATAACTTGCCCACTGAAAGTGTACAACTCAATAGCTTCAGTATAATCTATAACCATCACCATAGTCACTATCAGAACATTTTCCTCACTCCAGAAAGAAACCCTGTACTCACTGTCAATCCCCATTTCTTCCCATCCCACACACTGCCTTAAGCAACCACCAATCTACTTTCTGTCTATGTAGATTTGCCTATTATGGACATTTCATATAAATGGAATCAGACAATATATGATCCAATGAGACTAGTTTTTATCACTTAGTGTGTTTTCTTTTTTCTTTTTTTAAAGATTTATTTATTCATGAGAGACAGAGGGAGAGAGAGAGAGAGAGAGAAGCAGGCTCCCAAGGAGCAGGGAGCCCGATGCGGGACTCGATCCCAGGATACTGGGATCGTGACCTGAGCTGAAGGCAGACGCTTAATGACTGAGCCACCCAGGCGCCCACTTAGCGCGTTTTCAAGGTTCATCACTACTTCAAGTCTTTTTATTGCAGAATAATCCATCGTGTGGATGTACGCAGTTTGTTTCACTGAAGGACACTGGAATTGTTTCCATGTTTGAGCTATTATGAATAACGCTGCTATGAATATTAAAAACACGAACAAGGTTTTGTTTTTTTGTGGACATGTATTTTCATTTCTCTTGGCTATGGACCTAGGAGTAGACCTACAGGGTCCCATGGTAACTCCATGTTTAACCTTCTGAGGAGCTGCCAGACTGTCTTCCAAAAAAGCTGCACTATTCCCCACTCTCACAGCAGTATATGACGAGTCCAGTCTCTCCACATCCTTACTGACCCCCGTTAGCATTTGTCTTTCTGACTATAGCCATCCTAGAAAGATGAGATAAAGTGGTACCTCATTGTGATTTTGATTTGCAGTTCTTTGATGGCTAGGGATGTTGGGTATCTTTTCATGCGCTCACAATGAGTCTTTACATTTACTCTTTCCTTTGTCCAAAATACTATCCTATACACTGCCCAGGATGATGGCAGGCAATCTAATGGTGGAAGATGTCCAGACACACAGAACTCTGCAGGCATCCATCGTTTTCTGTGTCTGCCAGGTGTACTTCATTGAAGATTTGAAATAGTTTTACTTAAATTATGACAACAATCTATCTCTCCCAGCATCCCCCCACCCCGTATTTGCCTTACTCCATTACTATGTCTTAAATTGGGCCAAACTGTCGCAACAAAGCTTTTTCTACAAAATTCTCTGAAAAACAGATGAGCTCCAAAATCTAACCAATAACTCAGTTTTTCAGTAAATCCTAGCATACCAGATCATCTGAATTTCCCCAGGCTGCCACTCTGCCCAGCCCTGGAGGGTGTGATTCATGTTGTCATCTGTGTGCCTAGGGTCCCGTGGATCTGTTCTGTACTCACCCTGTGAGGCAGCTCTCCTTTCCCCCACCCACCCCCAGCCCTGAAACACACACAGGAAGTGTGTTTAATGGGAAGTGTCCTTGAGAGTTGTTGTTTAGCCAATCATGGGAGTGATTTTGCACTGACCTAAAGGGCATCTGCAAGGTGGCCAAGTCAGGTGAAGAACAGAGTGACAGTGGCCATCTGGATCTGTTCTGACCATCTAAATGTTGACTTCACAGACTTGCCTAGAGCAATGGTCACCCCCAACATCCACAGAAAGCTCTTCCTCAGTCACAGCTGGTTACTAAAGGCAGCTCTGAACAGCAGTTAGGAGTAAGAGCTCATTCTGGTACCCAAGGAGTCTTCATCCAAACATCTCCCATGGTGCACCAGCTCTGTGCTGTTACAAAGACTCCTTCATCACTCTGAGTCTCTTTCCTCACTTGTAAAACTATCAATATCTTGCTAGAACACCGTTTAATCCACATTTTGCAGAGTGCTTAGGAAATGGGAATACTAGAAGGAGAACAAAGAAAGGAACAGAAGATCTATTTGAAGTAATAATGACTGAGAAATTCTCAAAAGTAGTGACAGACACCAAACCACAGAGCTAGAAAGCCCAAAGAACACCAAGCAGGATAAATACACAAAAGTCTATACCCACACATATCACACAAACTACAGTAAATCAAAGAAAATTTCAAAAGAATAAAGAAAAGAACACTTGACCTGTAGAGGAACAAAGATAAGAATTACATTGGACTTCTCTTCAGAAACCATGTGAGCAAGAAGACAATGGAGTGAAATATTTAGTGTTGAAGGAAAAACCACCAGCCTAGAATTCTGTATCCAGTGAAATTGTCACTGGATCTACAAAGAACTCTCAAAACTCAGAAATAAGAAAAGAACAACCCAGTTAAAAAAAAATAGGCAAAAGATCTGAACAGACACCTCATTAATTAGGATACACAAACCTTAAATAAGCATATGAACAGACAACATTATATGTCACTAGGGAATTGCAAATTAAAACAACAGTGAGATACCACCGCACACCTATTAGAATGATTGAAATATAGGGGGAAAAATGTGACAGTACCAAATATTCCACACGAATGCAAGATGTTAATGATAGGGAAACTAGGTTGGTGGGGAGGGATCATATACACAAGACCTCTCTGTACTATTTGCTCAATTTTTCTGTAAACCTAAAACTCTTCTAAAAAATAAAGCTATTATTTTTTAAAAAAAACAATACAAGGTAAATTTTTTTTTTAAGATTTTATTTATTTATTTGACAGAGAGACACAGAGAGAGCAGGAACACGAGCAGGGGGAGTGGGAGAGGGAGAAGCAGGCTTCCCGCCGAGCAGGGAGCCTGATGTGGGACTCGATCCCAGGACCCTGGGATCATGACCTGAGCCGAAGGCAGACCCTTAACGACTGAGCCACCCAGGCGCCCAATACAAGGTAAATTGAGGCCACACGGAACATCCACAGAGTAAAAGAATAGTAAAGATCAAATAGGTTTAAAGCCAGAAGAGACCTCAGAATTGGTCATTTGTTCTTCCAATATTTATTGGCCACTTACAGAGGGTCACTCTCTGTGTGAGGCACTACAAGGACAATGAAAACAAGACAGCCCCGCCACAATACAATCTAAGTGAAAAACGCCAAATGATCCCATTTTTGATAAGTACTTCTGTATGGGGTAGGGGGTAGAGAACTCTGAGAGGATGGTCACTAAATTATTAACAGTAGTTATTCAGGGATGGGCTTTTGTTCCCTTTTACTGGTTTATATTATTTCACGGTATTTCATGACAAGCATGCTTTGCTGTTGTAATAAGAAGATTAAATAAGAAAAGTCATTTTCCTTGTATTCTAAAGATGCCACCTCAGAGAGTGCTCCCAGGTGAGGGTGAATTTGGAGCCAGGATTGTGAAAGCATATGAAACGGCGCAGGGTGGCTGGGACAAGGTCCTTTCTCACAGAAGTGCAGAGTAAGAGAAACAGTGCCCTGCACAGAAATGTTTTTGGTCGCCCAGAGGACAGATCCCAGTGGTTTCCAAGGTAGATTTCACTCACTGGCAGCAATACTTAACCACCACTAATCACAGCCAAATTTGTGATCCTGATAGTTTTTGACACTTGTTAATTTCCACTAAGTTGTCTCCACCACAGTGTTTTCCAAAGGGTATTTTATAGAAAACTAGTCCCCAAGATATTAGTAGGTGGGTTTCTGGGATTAAATGCTTTTGATAAATACTGGATTGAATAATGAATAGCACAGTTATTTATAGCAGAACATATCAAAGCCTTTATTATTCTATGGTACAATATATGTCTCCAAAACAAAGTAGACAATGTTTCCCAAATTTGTTTGAGAAAAAAATCCACCACCACCCACCCACCCACCCCTCACTGTATTCATTTGTTTTGTGGAGGCAAGAGCATTTCATGGACTTGGTATCATCATTTGGTACCCATTTTGAGAACTGTTACTCTGTCATATGTCACATCAATGGTTCATGGGCTATGATTTATCTCGTCAGTATCCCCTCATATCACCAGCAGCTAGCACATAGA
This sequence comes from Eumetopias jubatus, assembly GCF_037043125.1. Classification (NCBI taxonomy): domain Eukaryota; kingdom Metazoa; phylum Chordata; class Mammalia; order Carnivora; family Otariidae; genus Eumetopias; species Eumetopias jubatus. The sequence continues at coordinate 31,569,720 of NW_028274815.1, forward strand.
AGGCTCTGCGTAAGAATGTGTTAAATAAATGAATAAATGAATTTCATTAAGAAAAACTGACTTGGAGTGCCTGGCTGGCTCAGTTGGCAGAGCATGCGACTCCTGATCTCAGGGTCAATAGTTCAAGTCCTGCATTGGGCACAGAACTTACTTTAAAAAATAAAGATTAAAATTAAAAAAAGAAAAGGAAAATAAAAACCAACTTAGCACAAAGTTCTACACTTCCTGTATTTCTTTTGGGTTGTACTTTCACTTCCCTACAAAGAAAAGAAATCACCCAGGATCACAATGAACCACCCAATCTGGACAGTCCATGTAGGCATGGAAGAAGTCAAAATCTGATCTCCTCACCAGGACTCTCTCTCTCCCAAGGGTTCTGCCACTTGTGAATGAAATTCTCTCCCCAGCTGAGAGTTAGGGACAAACCAAGGCAGATGGGTCTGTGGTTTATCGTACCACCCACTTTCAACAAATTCAAATTGCTTCCCAAGAGTCACTTGGGAAAAGCATCCAAAGAAAACAGCCACTTGGATTATATAAGGTGACTGCACGACTGTCAAAGCAATAAAGCCTTGCCTTTTCCTTTTCCTCTTCTCCATCAGAGGTTAGTGGGGACATGCTTTCCCCCATGTAGCCTGGTAACAGCTGTGCTGGAAGATGGCTTGCACCTGGATTAGAACCAACTAGAGTCAAGAAGAGGTCTCTCACAGTCTTATAAAAAGGGGTGCCCCTGGGGCTGACAAAGTGCATGTTCCCTCAATACTGCCTCCAAACACTCAGCCCCTGTAGTACTTGATATTCCTATCTTCTTCAGGCTTCTGTCATTGAACGACCAAGGAGTTTTAGCCTCATTTTTTTTTTTAGAGGTCAAATGAAGGAGCTCGTTAGCCCCTCAAAATACAACAAAGGAAAACTCTGTTTGGCCAAAAGTTCAAGCCTAAATTTGAAATCTAAATACTTGAACTTATCACTGATGTCCACATGCTACAAAATTATAATTTTCTTTAAAAAACCCTGCTGATTGTACTGTATTTAAGCAGAATGCCTTTTACGTCTAGAGCCATTTTAAACTCTCAAAACTTTACATATGCAAGGAAAGCAAACTGAAAGCGAAAGTCACTAAGTTTACTCTTATTTCTAAGATTAATTTCAACCTCCCTAGTTTTCAGCACTCCTGCCATTGTCCAGACGACTAGATGCCGCTACAATGAGGGATTCTGTAAGTCACCCAGGAAACCTGGACTAAATTACCGCAGAGGAATATGTACCATTGCTAAGTTTGTGGTTTGCTTCACTGTGTTTAAAGCAAAGGTTATTAGACACTAATGCTGCACAGATTTTCTAAATATTCTGTATTGCCAGTGACAGAGCCAGATGGGAACCACATCAGGAGAGACATGCGTGACAGCGTTTTCCTAAATGCTTGTGATGATTTATAATTTGCAAAGGGGAAAATTGCAGCTGTGTGGTGCCAGGATCATTTCTTCCAAATACCACTCTCATCAGGGTATTTTCTCCTCAGGGACAGTCAGGGCTCCCTTTTGTGTGAAATCTAAAAGACTGGTATTAAACTGATAAGAACAGATACTACACTTGATCTTAGCCAAAAGACCTCAGTCATCGGCCTGCCCTACCTTGAGGCTATCCAAAGGGAATTCTGTGCCCCAGGACAAACTCCTTACTCTCCTCCTATGTATTTGCTTAGGTGGCTACCTCTGTCTGGAACCCGTGGCTCTAACATCCTTCAGAACCCGGCTCAAACCTCATCATGTTCAAGGAGCTTCCCCTCTCCAGCCCCTCTCCAGGCTCATCATTCTCCTGTATTTGTCATTCCCTATAGTCTTCTATACTCGTCATCCTGACAATTGGTGGCGGCCACTGGAAAGCTTAGCATCACATCTGTGACCCCCTTAAAGCAAGTGTGTGGAATGGACTCCCTGGTGTGTATTTCCTGCCCTTCCTCCTTCCTGCCTTCAGTGTATGCTATATGGCCCCACCCTTGATTTTCCTTTGTCTTTTCATCCTTTCTAATGTGTTACCTTGTTCTAACTTATCTATTTTTACATGATATCTTCCATCCTCTCTGGACCAAAATGGAGTATCATGTGACTCTGTGGACTATATTAGCATGTGCTGTTCTCTCAGCATGTCCTCCATGAGTGGCTGAGCTCCCACCACTTTATATACTTTGCTGAGGAAAAAAATTATCTCAGAAGCAAGTTATCTTCTTGTTCTAATTGTTTTCTTGTATCTAGTTATCTTAGATGTTCTAACTTTTGGAAACTAACATTTTTTTTGTTTCTCCTTTGATTAAAAGATTAAATGTGCAAGACCTTTTATATATATTATCTATTAACCAGAATTATCATTCCATGTTATACATGAAGAACCACATAAACATAAAGGTTAAGTGGTTGGCCCAATGTCACCCAGCTAATAAGGTAGAGTAGAAACTTGAACCTCAGTCTACCTGATTCCAAATCCCTTGACTCTGTATCTCCTAAAAGCGTCTAGCTCCATAACAGGTACTCCATGGTTTGTACTAACTGATTGTTGAAGTATCACCAGGAAAACTTGGTCCAGAATTGAATAAAATCCTGGAGGCAAAGCTATTGCAAGTTGAATTTGTAAAGCTGGTACAAATTGGCTTCTTAAAGACTGTGAGTAGGTCCTAAGCAGGTCTATCTGAGAAAGACAAGTCAGACCTACTAAAGTAACCAAAATACTTAGGGTAGGATGTAAAGAATACAAGAAAGGATGCTATGCACTGATGTCCACATTTGGATACAGAGAAAGAATAAATGTGGCACACTGGTTTGGATGTAGGCCCAGGGCAAACTGATCCAGCTGTGCAACCATCCCAGCAATTCTAGCCCAAACCCTGGATTTCAATAAGGGTAGCCTTGGTGGTTATCTCCTAACCAAGTCTGACAAAATGGAATAGACAGACTTTGTACATCTGAGGCCAGAATACAGAGTCTTTGGTCACTGAGAATCTTTACACATGTTACTTTCTTGTAACATTTTCCCTAACTCCTCCCTGGTAATTCATGTTTATGTAATATTTACCACATGGTATTCTAATGATGTGTCTACATATGTCTTCCCCACTAGACCACCAGCTACTCAAGAGCCATAATAAAATCTTTTGGAAATATATATATGTCACTTCTTTCCAAACTGATCTAAAGATTGGATGCAATTCCAATAAAAGCCAAATAGAATTGTTGAAGAACTTGACCAATAATTCTCAAATGTATATGGAGGAGCAAAGACCTAAGAATAAACAAGGCACTAACTGAAGGGGATGATCGAGGCTCATTACAAAGCTGTAGTAATAAAGCAGTGTTGTAGTGGTAGAGTTATTGACAAACTGCCCAATGGAATAAAGATCAGAGAGAGGAGAGAGGGGGTGGATCCTTGAGATACAAGGGAGAAGACACTGCAAATCACTAAGTAAAAAGGAATTCATTGATAAATGGGGCAAACCATTGAGAGGAGAGAGGAGTGGAGAGGAGAGGAGAGATATTAAACAGACGGAAAGAGGAGAGAGGGGTGGGTCCTTGAGATACAAGGAGGAAGGCACTGCAAATTACTAAGGAAACAAGGAGTTCACCAATAAATGGTGCAAGGCCAGTTGGTTTTCTATATGGTAAAGAAACCCTGTAATCAGGGCACCTGGGTGACTCAGATGGTTAAGTGGCTGCCTTCTGCTCAGGTCATGATCCCAGGGTCCTGGGATCGAGTCCTGCATTGGGCTCCCTGCTCCTTGGGAGCCTGCTTCTCCCTCTGCCTCTCTCTCTCTCTTTGTCTCTCATGAATAAATAAATGAAATCTTTAAAAAAAAAAAAAGAAAGAAAGAAAGAAACCCTGGAATCAGATCCTGCTTCACACCATGCAGAAATGTCAAATCCTAGTGGATTTAAGACTTAGATATAAAAGGCAAAACTCTTAAAATTTTTGAAGACAATGTAGGAGAACATTTCTAGAATCTGAGAGTGGTGAAGATCACTTTAAAAAGTACAAACTACAGGGGCACCTGGGTGGCGTAGTCGGTTAAGTGTTCAACTCTTGGTTTTGGCTCAGATCATGATCTCATGGTCATGAGATCGAGTCTGCTTGAGATTCTCTCTCCCTCTCCCTCTGCCCCTCCCATTCATGCTCACTTTCTCTCTCCCCCTCTGTCTTTCTCTAAAATAAATAATCTTTTTTTAAAAAAGTACAAGCCACAAAAGAAAAAAAATAATAAATTCTGCTACATTCAAATTAAGAACATCTGTTTTACAACAGATCCCATGATGAAAGTGATCAGAAACCCCACAAGCCAGGAGAAGATAATTTGCAACATGTATAACCTATAAAATGTACATAAAGACGATTTATTCTTTTTATCTTCAAAGTCCAATAAGTAAATGAATAAAGCCCAGTAGAAGAATGAGCAGAAGATAGAAACAGGTTCGCAGAGCAGGAAACATGACAGGCCCACAAACACATGAAAGAACAGCCTCATTAGTAATCAAGGAGACACTAAGACGCCATTACTTTTCACCCAATGGATGGGCAAAAATTAAGAAGTCTAACACTGTCAAAGTCTTGGTGAGAGTGTGAATCAACTGGAATTTTTATACATGGTTGGCAGAAGTCAACTGGTACAACCACTTGGGAAAAAATAAGTAGAACATTCACATACTTTGTATACAGCCTAGCAGTTCTACCCTAAAGAAATTCTTGCACACATGCCCAGGATTCATGTGATTCTACTTCTAAGTATAAATCCTAGAGAAGCTCTTGCACAGCATTTACTTGTAGGAACATTCTTAGCAGCATTGTAATAACAACTGGAAACAACCCTTGTCCAAAGTGGCTAGAGAATGAATAAACAATGATTTATTCATACACAATAAAATGCAGAAAAACCAAGTGAAAAAAAAAAGACTGGGTATAGTATAATATCATTTTAATTAACCAAGCAAAATTAAATAAGATACTATTTGATATTGTATACATATGTGCTAACTTTTTTATTTAAACCAAGCATTCATAGAAATCAAATTCAGAATGTTGGTTACTTCTACAGGTATGCAGGTCATGATAAGAGAAAGGAGCCCTCCAGCGGAAGCAATGGTATTAGCCGTGTTCTCCTTAAAGTAAAGCTCACAGGTACTCCTATTGTTATTATGTTCCTCATTTACCTGTGTGATATTCACATTCTTCTGCACACATCAGCTACTACATAACAATAATAAAAGGAAAATCTGGTGGCCAGGCTTTTCTAAGAACACAGAAACAAGATCCTTCCAGTAACTCATGATTCTGCCTGTGCTCACAGACTTTGCCAGGATCCAATGTTAGAGGCTGACAGGGCAGCGAGGTCATTGAGGCCCGTTGCTACTTTTACAGATGAGGAAACTGAGGCTCAGAGAACACAGGCCACTGCTCCATGATCACCTGACAAAGGCAGGAGCCAAAGCCAGGTCTTCTGACACTTCCTGCCTTGGACCAAGTCCCTGGGCCATTCCCTTCCATCTGTTGGATAATAAAAAGAAAAGAAAACTCAAGTCTTCTTTATCTTTGCTTCTCTGAGACTGGCACAAGGTCTGACAATTTATGGGCCCTCAATATATTTGTTAGCTATATATCACAGAATTCTTGATGGATTGTCCACAAGGTTGTCTCCAAAAGCGATACCAAGTACTTTTCTCTCCTAGGTCAGTGCCTTCAAACCAAGATTCCTGGAAGCGAAACAGAGGAAATGATCAGTGATATGTTCTCTGCAGTAGCATGGATGCACTTGCCAGCAGCCAAGCTTCGCGTGACTGACTTCTTTAGCTTAAGGTGTAGAATTCAGGAGAAAGGAGCCAAACCCTATGAATGTGTCTTTGTTGCCTCTGAGACAAGGAGTTGCCAGGATCTGTGGTTTGGCTGTGGAATGAGCAGTGAAGCACTTTTTCTTCCATTATATCTGCATAATAGACTGGCTGATCCCATGCCAGGTTACTAAGTTCCTAGCAAGGCAAGGGGTTTCCATGTTAACTTGACTGACGGCATCTCTGAACCTCAGTGTTCCCTAGTCCCTGGTTCTGCGTGGTGAAAATTCCAGGTATCATTTTTCCTCCCTTGTTCTTTCTAGAACTTCCATATCACCAGAAAGCTGAGCCAGAGTCCTTGTGTGTGGGAAATTTGCAGTCAGCGTCCTTCTCCAGCTCCTGTCTAGAAGAATGCTCAGCAAAGGCTCTTAAAGCAAAACTACAGGAGTGGCCTCCCCTGAGTGATGTTAGGGTCCAAGGTGTCTCAGGGTGCCTGGGTTTCCTGGCTGCAGTTAACAGTAGCCAGGATAGCTGACTTCACATCAACACCTTCTGGAGTGCACTGGGTTGACCGACCTAGAATTTCGAGTCTTCCCATCCAGAAACATATCTCCTCCTTTACTCAAATCCCCCCTCAATAAAGCTTCTTGTTTTCTTCACCAAATTCTATTCATTTCTCAATAACTTTATTCCTAGGTATGCTCTGTTTGGGGTGACTTGGGGCAACAATCTAATGAGGAAAGATAACAGGCTGCTTCTGCACCAAGACACCTGCTGGCTGCTAGGAGTTCCGATGATGACATTAGCCAGGATGGCCACCCTTCATTTACTGAAAACAAACCACTTCTCTCTTGTAAAGAAGCACCATCTTCCTGCAGATTGGGTTAAGACCGGGTGCTTACTTGTAAATTTCTGGTTTGTACACGTCTTCCCAAGGGTCCTTAGAGAGGGCACTGCTCACTGTAATGAAAGCCAGAGCATGGTTCTTCATACTACAGTAATACCAAGAGCAGATGTGACCACCTCGGCTGGTCACTGTCTTTGACCCAGGCTGCCTTAGTTACCATGCATAGAAGGGGCTATGGGCAGATGGCAGGAAATGCTTGATTCTCAGCTGAGCTCCCTGGGCTCTTACTCTAAAGAGCAGGAGCCCCAGCCACAGTTCTTGGGTTGGCTAATGCCCTCCCTCTGCAGACCAGCAAGCCTTTCTAATTTGCATTGCCCCTCCTGGACCTTCAGGATGCATGGGCTCTCTGGCTTTGAAGCCAGTTCTTCTTGGGTCTATAAGGCGTAATCTACAGATGATGTGTGTATTTGTGCTTTTTGTTAAATTGAGTTTTTAATTCCAATACATTTGGGCTTAAACTTCTGTTTTTTCATATTACTGATCCTGATGATCCACCTTTAAGATCTGATTTCACAGGAAATGCCATCCAGGCATGTACAGAACACCTGTTATGTGCAAGAGGAAGTCGCAATTTGGTAGACCTAGGAATGCAAGTGGCAGGCAGGAAGAGGCAGGGTTTCTAAGGCTGGGGGCAGCTCCCTAAGCAGCCCACCAGCACCTTGCCCTGCCCTACCCATGCTTGGCTCCTTTGCCTTTTGAAGAATGCAAAACAGCCGACTCCTCCTAAACTGCTTTAATCTGTTTCATTCATAATTCCACAGAAAAATTCCCTTATAATTCACAAAAAATAACATAGTTCTTGCAGTATTTTATTTTTCAAAAGTACCAGACATCAGGGTGGAAAGTGGAAAGAGTATTACATATGGATTCCAAAGAGCTATGCTCCAGTCAGACCTTACTAAGCCCCCTTACATGACCTTGAGCAAGTCATTTGATCTCCCTATGCTTCATCCCATCTGAAAATGGGAACAGTAATATCCACCTTATAAGACTGTGGTGAGGCACAGATGACTTTGCCAAGAGTTGTATAAATGCTAGGTATGATACTTTTACCCTAAGAATAATAATAAATGTACCATAAATATCTTATTTCAAGACAACAATTATTTAGTTAGTGCTTATATGCAAGACAGAATATGAGAGGTTCTGGTAACACTAGAAAAATGACAACAACAAAAACAATAATAATACTGGTTCGTATTGTGAACGAACAATATTGTGGTTCGTATTTACTGAACACATACTACCTGCCAAGCACTTTGCTAAAGTGTTCATATAAAATAGCTCTACTCTTCAGGCAGGTAATATTATTCACCCATTTTTACTGAAGGAAAAAACCATGTGTAGCAAGTTTTAGTAGCTTTGCCAAGGTCACAAGGCTTCTAAGTGGCAGAGCTGGGATTCAAACACAAAATGTCAAGTCTTGAGCCTTGCTTGTTTCAAGAAGCTTCCAAACTATCACAAAAAGTGAAACATATTTCCAAATAAGACAGAGTTACCAAAATAAATAAATAAATAAATAAATAAATACATAAATAAATACATAAATAAATAAATAATAAAATTTACAAATAAAGGAAGAGAAGGTATACCATAGGTAATATCATTGATTACCCTAATATGTGCTTCGTTTCCTAGCTCTGGGTCTTTGTGCTCACACCTCCCTTTGTCTGGGGCACATTCTTCCTCCTCTACTTATGAAAATACTCATACTTCTAGGCACAGATGACATGCTACTTTCTCCATGAAGTCTTCCCAGACTCTCAGTTCTTTTTCTCTTCCTCTGGCTCTGTTTATAAGTGAAGAAGGGAAAAGTGTCCTAGACAGAGGGAGACACGGGCAAAGGCCCAGAGCCAGGAGACAAAGCACATATCTGGATGATAATATATTTTGTGCAGCTGGAATGCAGGCAAAGTAAAGGAAGACATGGTTAAAAGTAGGGACTGGAGGGGCGCCTGGGTGGCTCAGTCAGTTAAGCGTCTGCCTTCAGCTCAGGTCATGATCTCATGCGCCTGGGATCAAGCCCCGTGTTGGGCTCCTTGCTCAGCTGGAAGTCTGCTTCTCCCTCTCCTTCTGCCCCTCAGCCCCACTCATGCTCTCTCTGTCTCAAATAAATAAATAAAATCTTTAAAAAATAAAATTAAATGAAAGTGGGACTGATAATTATCTCCTAGTATCCATTTGCTCTTCTTCTTTTTGTTAAGAAAACCCCAATTTTATCCTGGAATGTGGCTACCCCAGCTAGAGACTACAATTCCCAGCCTCTCTTGCAGCTAGGTATGGTCATGTGACTAGGTCTGAGCCAATGGTGCATAAACTGACATGACTTACTACTAAAGCACAGTGTTAACATCCTAAAGAACAAGCCCCCTACCCGAGACTTCCCTTGTTCCTCTTACTCCTGGATGCAAATGGCAACACATACAGCCTTGAACTCAGATATGGAATCCATTTGTGAAGGATGGCACAGCTGCCCACCACCCTTGGACACTCAGCTCTAGACACATGACAAAGGAAGAAACTTCTTACTTATGTCAGGGTATTTTGGCTTCTTGTGTAACCTCCAGAACCACAAATTTCTACTGTCCACACCCTAATTAATACAGAACCCACCTTTACAGGGTCCTGATTCCAAGCTAAATATTTGGAAAATAGTTCACAGGAAATAGGAAGCCTTTTTTTTTTTTTTTAATTTCAAACATCTGTATCCACAGAGTGACCTGGTGGCATGGTTTATCTTTCTTAAAGAGCATTAATGTATTAATGGTGAGCCTTTCTATCAACTGTGTTTCAGATTATGTTAGAGCTTGAGGTCAGAACACATTTGCCTGGATCACATAGCAGAGGGCTGTACTGGCTTTACTGAGAGTTTTGTGGGTTTTTTTGTTTCTTTAAATTTTTATTATGTTATGTTAATTACCATACATTACATCATTAGTTTGTGACGTAGTGTTCCATGATTCATTGTTTGCGTATAACACCCAGTGTTATACGTTCGGCATGCCGAACGTGCCCTCTTTAATATCCATCACCAGGCTAACCCATCCCCCCACCGCCCTTTATTGAGATTTTTGCTTTCAAGACTGTAGAAAGGGAAGAGGAAATACATGGAGAGGTGAGGAACGTGTGTGTCTGAGACAAATTCCACCACGGAACTATGTGCCCTTAGGCTTCAGTAAAGTGCTATTCCCAGTTATTCTGGAATAGGGTTACTCTAAGGAGGGCAAGATCTACACCACTTGTACCCACCTAAGACCCACCATTTTACATCTTCCATGCAGAACACAGTAAGCAGTTATATTGAGACCTAGAGTAAGATCTCATCTATGTGTTTTTTAAAGAAATGGGTATTTCAGACAAATAAATTTTTCTGATATCCGAAGCTTAAGTTCTCAACTGTTTTATCATTGGCCAACAATGAAATTTGTGCTATTGTTCCCAAGAGGATCATAAACAAAACCAAAAACACAGGTACTAAATTGGTAGCAGTAATTATCAGAAGGTGGGTACCTAAATAATCCAGAATATGCTTGCTTATCCTTTTTTAGGTGGTCATCATAACAGAAACACAAAACATAAGCATTTTCTGGAGAATCTGGGGTCAATCTATAGTTCTCATGTTTGAGAAATCCAGGTATATGCAGCCAACATTTTGAGGCACGTGGCCTATTAACCAATCATTTGTCTTTCATAAATCTTGCCTTATAAATATATGTTCAGGATATTATTCAGCACGTGTTATATATTAAATATCTCTACTACACAGACTTACTCCTTATGGATCTGTGGTAAGGGAGGAAAACTTTAAATGAAAAGCAAAAATGTGTAGTTCTCGAATTCCACCTACATCAAATTACCAAAAAGTCAGGATACTATTACTTGAAGATAAAACAGTCCATTGACTTACAGCGCACTTGCATTCCTGGAAAACTCAATGTATTTTATTACCATGTAAAAAAGGATTTGTATTTCTATGTAAAATGGAGTTCACATCTAGGTTCAAGCAATTGCAAGTAGGTTTTTCACACGAACGTACAGTGAGATTAGAGAGTCGTGTGGGAGGTGTAGTAGTGTTTGTGATGTTCAGGAACAGTGCTGTGCATGGCAGGGTGACCAGCATCCCTGACCCCACCCACTAAAAGCCAGTAGCACCCCCAATCATCTGGTAAGTAAAAAGACTCCTAAAATTCTCAAAATGCTCCCCTAGGGGGCAGTAGCACTCCCACGGAGTACCACTGTCAGAGCGCCAAGCTTCCTTACCTCACTTCTGGGGCTATCCCACTGTACCTCCAGGGCCTCCGCGGGGGCGTGGGCATTAGAAAGCTGGCGCCCGGGATGTGTTTAGACAAATTGCTCAGATCCACCAGGCGCTGAGCCTGAGCGTCCCACCCTCCCAGGCAAAGGTTTCTCTGCCTCACTGAACTGACAGGGAAAGAGGCTGCACAGTGGAGCATTCTCACTTTGGGTAAACCTCTGCACAGAGCCCCACAACCGTGGCTGGAGGAGGCAACTGCCCAAGTGGATTTTAGCAGCATTGATCGTGAGCATAAGTAATGCAGGCCCTGGCCCCAAAAGCTCTTTTTTCACAGCCTAAGGGAGAGCTGGGCAGGCGATAGGGAATGTGGAGGCAGTGGAGGCTGGACGGTGAGAGGTCGAATTCTGGTAAGAGAGGAGGGGGCAGGGGGCGGAGGGCATGAGGTGCCAAGTCTAGAACAGTTAACTTGTGTCCTTTAAGGTGAGGGCAGGGGTTGTTTGCTCTGCGCTCCTGTTCTAGGGACAGATATGGGTGGCCTATGTACAGGGAGTATTTGCAGACAGGAAGTCAAAGGAAAGCAGAAGAATCTTGCAACCCAAGATCCCCCACAAAGAATTAACTCTCCAGGAAACTGTAACTCTACCAATAGCCTCATTTAACTGAAACCATGTATATCAAAGATTCAAATGTCTTCTGAGCTAAGCATACATGTCTACATGTCCTCAGGAAGGAGGGGACACAGGCCTGGAATCTCAAGTAAGGGAATAGCTGTGAGGTGCCTCTTTGTCTTCCATGTTTTGCTCTGTAGCCACATTCTCAACTTGACTGCTACCCTTGGCATTCATTCTGCCCTGCTCAGGCTAGTCCCAGGGGTCAGAGCTCCTCTTCGGCCTCCGTGCTGATAGTCACTCAGTCCCACCTCCCCTTGGGAATCAGACAAGGCATTACACTTGGCTGAGGGGAGAGCAACTGCCCCAACTAGTGCATGAAATAGAACCCCCCAAAAGAAACTCAACATGCTTTAAAAACAACAACAAAAACCCCGAGTAGGAAGTGACTTGTCAAAAGGAATATAAAGCCTTAGATTGTTTAGTTTCCAAAACTCCTTGTGTCACCTGTAACCTTTCAAAAGAATACTTTACCCTGTAATTTTTTAAGGCCATTCATTTTTGTGATAGAACTATAATAATACGGAAAGATCTCTAAGGCATATTAAGTGAAAAAACCAGATTGCAGAACAATATTTTTAGTATGATCTCATTATGTATATCATTTAGATCAACTTTACTAATTAGGTTGTTTAGATCTTCCATATCCTTATTGATTATTGTCCACTTGCTCTATTTTTTAAGATCCATCAGTCAAGTCATAGAAAGACAAAACTCATTTTACAGAGGTAAAGAGGAGGAGTCTATTCCTTGTTACACAGTGTGGTACTGCCTCTTAATCTTTAAAGCCCTCTACTTTCTTTTCACTTTGCTCAGATTTTTCATTTATAGCCTCTACTCTATATTCAGCAGTGTCTGTTTTCCTTCATGTTCCTTCCAATATATGACTTATTTGTCTCTGCCTCCACGTCCGCCCAAAAGCCTCGTGTGCGACCCACATGTAGGCCCCTGAGGGGCTCGGGGTGGGGGTGGGGGGCCTGGCCGTGTCAGGGAAAGCTCCCCACCGCCAGCCTGGCGCGTCAACCCCCCTGCACAAAGGCCCAGGAGACACATGCGCTGGCAACCTGGATTTCAGCTCGGTGCCTGTCTTCCAGTGTGTCCCCTTACGGTTTTTTTGTTTGTTTGTTTGCTTTTTTGAAAAATTCTGGGCTTTGTGCTTCTTGAAGAAGATAGATGTTTGGCTGCTTTCTCTATTTCTTTTAATATAATTGGTCTATATAGATATTCTATCTTCCCTCATAATTTATATTATACCTATTTACATTTCAGCAACTTTTGTTATTGCAATCTATCTCCCTGATCTTTTGTAGTTCTGCTTTGGGCTCTTGATTTGATTACTTTTGAAGTTAATTCCAAAGTATTTTGTCATAATTTTTAAACAAACTTATTTTTTAAGGAAGTTTTTAAGTCCATAGCAAAATGGAGTGGAGAGTACAGACAGTTCCCACATACTTCCTACCCCCGGCATGCATGGCCTCCCTCACTATCAACATCCCACACCAGAAGTGGGACATTTGTTACAATTGATGAACCTACATTGACACATTATTATCACCCAAACTCTATAGTTTAGAGTTCACTCTTGGCAGTGTACATTCTATGGGTTTTGACAAAGGAATGACGACATATACCCACCATTATGGTATATAGAGTAGTTCCATTGTCCTAGAAATCCTCTGTGCTCCACCTATTCATCCCTCCCACACCACTAGCCCCTGGCAACCACTGATCTTTTTACTGTCCATCATTTTGCCTTTTCCAGAATGTAATAGAGTTGGAATCATACAGTATGTAGCCTTTTCAGATTAATGAATATAAATAATATGCATTTCAGGCTCCTCCAAGCCTTTTCATGGCTTACAGTCCATTTCTTTTTAGCACTGAGTAATATTCCATTGTCAGGATACACCAGTTTATTTATCCATTCACCTACTGATGGCCATCTTGGTTCCTTCCAAGTTTTGGCAATTATGAATAAAGCTGCTATAAACATCCGTGCCCAGGTGTTTGTGTGGACATAAGTTTTCAACTCATTCGGGTGAGTACCAAGGAGTGGGATTGATGGATCGTAGAGAAAGAGTATGATTAGCTTTCTAAGAAACCACCAAACTGTCTCCCAAAGTGGCGGTACCATTTTGCATTCCCACCAACAATAAATGAGAGTTCCTGTTGCTCCACATCCTCTCCAATATTTGGTGTTGTCAGTGTTTTGGACTTTGGCCATTCTAATAAGTGTAGTGTTGTTCTATTGTCATCATTTTTATCAGCGAGACTGCAACATTTGTTCTGGAGTGTGCACTTTGCTTGATACTTGTTTTTACTTTTCCTTTCCTTTTTTTTTCTTGTAACATCTTTGTATATTATATCCTTTTTTATTACTTTTCATAGAAATAGGTGGTATTTTCCTGTATCAGTTTTCTGTTTTCTTACTCATGTTCCTTCCCTGCCTAAGTCAACCACTTAGGCTGAAAATGACACCATAGAGGGAGAGGGAAAAATGAGCCCCCTGGTGTTCCCCTTCTTCTCAGGCCCTCCTTACTCATCAGAAAGCCAAAGGTAGAGAGCATAGGTGGAATATGTACATATCAAGAAGTAAAGTGCAAACAGCTGAGTTAGTTGTGTGCAGCACTTCTACTGTTCTGGTTAAAACAAAATAATATATGTACATGTGCAAGCTACAAAATGTGAATTGTGTAATTTCAGTGATTGTGCCTATAATTTAGATGTTCTCATAGTTAATAATTTATAGCGCACATTGCACAATATAAAGATGAATGGTAAAATTCACACTAATAATATTAAATTTTAATTTTTCTCTACTTAGAATAACATTAAATAGTAAATGAAAAACATCATGACTGGTCGAAAGAACACAGGAAGAAGGAAACACTATATTTTAGGACCTTGAAGAGTACTTTTTCCCTGATTTTTTTTTTTTTTTTATTCATTTGACAGAGAGAGACACAGCGAGAGAGGGAACACAAGCAGGGGGAGTGGGAGAGGGAGAAGCAGCCCCCCCCCCCCAGGATGGAGCCCAATACGGGGCTCGATCCCAGGACCCTGGGATCACGACCCGAGCTGAAGGCAGACGCTTAACAACTGAGCCACCCAGGCGCCCTCCCCTGATTTTTGAACAAAGGCCTTATATTTTCATTTTGCAGTGGGCCCAAAAACTTATGTAGCCAGCCCTACCCAGGAGATTAGTGCTAAAAGAAAGCCTTAGAGATGATCTAGCTCAATCTCCTCATCAGACAAGGAAGATGAGGCCGATGTAATTTCCTCGCTTCGGAAATTGAAAGGGAAGGGTAGAATGAGAGGAACTTTGTCCATCCTCAGACCTGGAGGAGTAAACTGGGGCATTGCTGAAACATGCTAAATCCCCAGGGACCCACCCCTCTCTGCTCTGTCCCCTTCTCGGTTCTCTGGCACCCAACCCCTCCCATGATGATCCTGGCATTCCCAGAGCCAGCCTTGTCTCCAGGGCTGGAGGACGGTGGAGCAAAACTCTCACATTCTGTGTGGCTGCTGCATATTCTGGCCACATTCCCACCATCCCGGATTCCCCCCTAGGCATCACTCTCATGCATTCAACAGCCAGACAAGACCTTATGCCGCCGTCCTGCCAGCTCGGGGCCCCTGGGCACTTTCAATGGACCTGTTCTCTATTCTCAGGAACATCTGGCTTCTAATAAGTCCACAAACCTTTAAAGCTTGGGAAATAAACTATTAGAGGTAGAATTTAGGGGAGCATGGGCAGTCCTGATACAGTGTCCCGAACCTTCCTGCCGTAGACCAATTTCTTCCTTCCTGTGAAGACAACATGGAGGGGAGAAAAAGAGAGCACTAGGAGAACCAAAGTGGGAAAGATGTGATGTATTTTCCTACTGCCCTGGTGACATTCTCACTGTGAGGCTTGGAAATGTTGACTTTGAAAGACTTAACAATTTCTTCCCAAGGCAATTGGCTAACTCATATAACAAGAGTCTTTTTTCAGATGTCCCATCTTCTGATAGTCCAGCCAGCACCCCCACCACATACATTCACACACACTTTATTTTCACTTCTTCAAGGAATAAGAAAATAGGCACTTTTTCTCAAATTACACTGACATAATTTTACCCTCCCTTATAGCCCTAGAGCCAAGGCATTCCCAAAACACAGTAGAGCAATGTCTGAAAGGACACCATGTACCAGTTCATTGCTTTGGGTGTAAACATGATTTCTGAACTCCACCCTGCCTTCCCTCCACCTACATTAAAACCTTAGAAGGATATTTTCTTCGAATGTTATGTTTCCTGGGACTTCTTCGTGTTGCCTGAAAAGTACTTCTTTCTAACCAAAACACTTCTGCACAGGCCATGGCTAGCTGTGGACTGCCAAGCCGACTGGGACCCTGGCTGCACAGCAGGGGAGAAGGGCCTCCCACCAGAGGCCCAACATTCCCTCTGCCAGATTTCCGGCCCATCGTGCTTTCTCAGGGATCGTTCTTTCCCCTGCCACCAGCCACAGGTTTTACAAAGAAAGACCACAGCCTCGGCTTCGGGGCTGTGGGGTGGCTTTGGGCTCCACTCCCCGACGCTCTGGCCCACCGCCGGTGGCACCCCCTCACAGACTGGCCCTCCCAACAGACCCTTTGCTTTGGTCAGACCCGGTCTTTCCATCGACTCCTGTGCTGAACTTCACATTCCCATTGCTTCCTGAGCCTCCTGGGAACTCAATCCTCCCGACCCGTTCTCTGACTGCTCGGCAAGAACCAGTGCCAACGGCTGGCTCCCCACACCTTTCCCCTTTGCTCTGAGGAATGCTCTAGAGCATCTGAGCAAGGCCTGTATTCTAGCACATCATCTTCCTCTCGTGATTGCTTCGCCCACTGACTGGAACTCGGGAAAAATGACTTATTTGTCTCTGCCTCCACGCCCGCCCAAAAGTCTCGTGCGCGACCCACATGCAGGCCCCTGAAGGGCTTGGGGTGGGGGTGGGGGGGCCTGGCCGTGTCGGGGAAAGCTCCCCACCGCCAGCCCGGCGCTGTCAACCCCCCTGCACAAAGGCCCAGGAAACACATGCGCTGGCAACCTGGATTTCAGCTCGGTGCCTGTCTTCCAGTGTGTTCCCAGCGCCCTTCCTCCATCCCTGGAAAGGCCACAGGGAGGTTGTCACAGCCGTGTGAGATCTAAAAAGCCACGTGGGCCGCTCTGCCCAGCTGCAGAGCACCAGGGGCTGTTGGGAGCTTTGAACAAATCCTGGGATTATTTATAATTCAAAGTCGGACAGCGAGCGCCTGCCGAGCCCCGAAGGAGTTTATTATTCTCCGCCCCCGCGTGCATCTGCGGGGTCCTCGGGCCTCGACCCCCCTGCCGTGTTCACAGCCGCCGCCTCACTGGCCTCGGAGCACCTGTGCCCGCAGCGGCCGCCTGCCGCGGGGACCCGGGCTCAGGGATCTGAGACCCCCACCCTGCACCGTCCAGACCCTCCTGATCCGGGTGGCGCATCGCAGAGCAGAAGGGCCAACTGCACTGGCTTCCTCCTGGCTTATCTCAGAAGGGGCCTGCAGGGTCCGGGCAGGGCTGGAGGCCACTGGGAGAGCCCTGGGGCGGGGGGGGGGGGGGGGGGGAGCCTTTGGTGGGGGTGGGAGGTTCCTGTTCCCTGGTCCTCCGCACTTGGCCTGGAGCTTCCGGGCCTCTAACGCGACCCACCACAACTACCTGAGCTGCAGAGCCCTTTTTTCCAAAGACCCATACCAGAAAGCCAGCAAGAACAGCCCACACGTGTGCCCTCGGGTTTCCCTTCCACCAGGCCAAGGTGTTTGCATTTTACTCTCCTCCCTCTTCTCCCTTCCACTCCTGACCAGCAGAGGCACTGGCACCTCGGAGCCCAGCGTCAGGGAGCAGGCCAGCCGGCAGCCTGCACTTGCCCAGGCAGGAATGGGGTTTATGGAAAGCCATAAAACACAGGCACATGGACGGGGTGTGTTAGTCAGAGTATTCCTCCCTGCGAGTAGTAGAAGCCCAGTTCAAACAAGCTTAGTTAAAAGGGCCTTTATTGGAAGGCTCCTGGGGCATCCGCACACGTTCCTGGGATCTCAGTGTGAGAATTGGGCCTCACTGCCATGAGGACCCCTCCCTCTCTCTCCTCTCTCCTTACCTCCCCATGGCTTTTATTCTCTCCAGTGGACGTGGGTTTCCTCGGTGTGACTGAAAACACAGCCTCTGGAACCCTAGACTCCCAACCTCCTGAGTTAGGATGCTGTCACCCTTACCTCTTCTTGCAACCATCCAAAGAAAGGCCCCTGATTGGCCCAAATTCTGTCATGCGCCCATCCCTGAACCAATCACTGTAGCCCGAGGGATGGACGCATGCTTACTCTGTAGCCAAGAGTGGGGAGTGCTGGGATTGACAGCGGCTCGGAACCACGGGAAGGGGGGCCCAGGAGGAGAAGTTTATCCCAGAAAGAGGGGCATCTGTTAGGTTAAGGATGGTGAACAGCATAGGTTCTTAACATTTGGACGAAGGCTTTCTTGGAAACAGTGCCTTAACCAAAAGAAATGGTCCTAAAGAGTTCAACCTCAAGCATTAGCAGTGGGCCCAAAAAATTAGACACTGGGGCAAGGAGAGCCTTGCAGAGGCTCTGGGACCACCCACAGACGGAGCCATCTACACTCGGTCCCTACACAACCAGAGCTACACCCAGGCATTAGCTGGGAGCATGTGTGTTGCTTTTCCTTTTAAACTTAATTCAACTTGAAAGGGCTCTTCATCTTATCTTGTGCAAGTGAGCAAGGGAGAGTGTGTTGGTTCAGCGGTGCAATAAATAACCTCTCATTATGAGAAATGTGATGCCTCAGTCCACTAAGCCTTTTGGTAACCATAATCTGACATTACAGAAGCTTTTCTTGTGAGACCAGAGATATCTGAGCCACTTCCCTTTTCAAACAACTTCAGCTAATGGCTTTCCATGCTATTAGTGGAATGAGTCCAAGCTATCTTTGATTTGTGGCCACTTGACTGGGTCCTGAAAGCAGAGGCTCAGCTCTGTGAGGAGGAATAATTGCCTGGGAACACTGCAGAAAGATACAATTCCTGTGGAGTCAGAGGGACCACAAATTTAGAGAAACTTAACTCCCCCGGAAAGATGAAAACATCAGTAAAGGTTTCTCACTCCCATGCTGGCCCCTTCCTCACTCTGACAGCTCACTTCAGCCCTCTCTGCCTCTCCAATTTTCCTGACTCTGGGAATGTTTTCTTAGAAAGGAGGGGGTCTTCTTGGATCCTACTACACCAAGCCAGAAACCATTTAGAAAATGAGCCAGCTGCCCAGCCTGGCTAACAGGTCAAACCTCCATATCCTTAGGCAAAATGTCAGCCCTCAGTGTGCACCTAAGCCTCTGTCTATGAATTTCAAACTGACTCCAGCTGCTGCAGGGCAGTTAGAGTGGGAGAACAGCAGTGTGTGGCCACAAAGTAGACCTTCTCTTACTAATAGGAAGAGAGACGCCATTTTGTGCAGCAAAGTTGCACAACCACCCGTATGCTTCTGGGCTCACCCACAGACCCATTTTAGGAGTCTCGATACCCTGTGTTCTAAAGAAAATGACAATAAAGCTCAACACTATGCTAAGCATGCTTCACAGGTTGAAAGAAGGAATACCAATTGGACAGCATTTGTTTTGACATTGGAAACCCAGCTTCATTTACAGAACCATAACAACCAAAGGTTATCTTGAGCTTGGAAGGGACTTTTTCTTTTGAATAAACTTTTGATTTTGGAATAATCTTAGATTTACAGAAAAGTTACAAATATAGTACAGAGAGTTACCACATACCTTTCACCCACTTTCATTATGCTACATTTGTCAAAATTAAGAAATTAATGTACCATCAACTAAACTCCAGACATTATTCAGATTTTCACCAGTGTTTCCGCTAATATTCCGGGATCTCACATTGCATTTAGTCATCATGTGTCCCTAGCCTGCCCTGATCTGTGACAGTTTTTCAGTCTTCTTTTCCTTGTTTATCATGACCTCGACAATTTTGAGGAATACTCGTCAGGTATTTCATAGAATTCCCTCCATTTGGGTTGTCTGATGTTGTCTCATGAGTAGACTAAGGTTATGGGTTTTGAGGAAGAATACTCAGACGTGAAATGTCCAGGAAACAGGTAACTCTGAAATTACAAACTGACCTGCTGTCAAATCAAATCACGGTTTGTTTGTTCTATCTGTACTTTTAAGAGATTGTGTGCCAATTTGGTGCGGAATTTTTTCAATTCAAATTTCTAGCCTCTCTTAAAAACTCGAAAGAGCTGATGACTGTGGGCTCCCACAGCACTCAGTGGGCA
The DNA here is from genome assembly GCF_037043125.1 of Eumetopias jubatus. NCBI lineage: Eukaryota > Metazoa > Chordata > Mammalia > Carnivora > Otariidae > Eumetopias > Eumetopias jubatus. The sequence goes on from NW_028274815.1 coordinate 31,589,695, forward strand.
CTGAGAAGCCATGACCCCCTCATGGCATGTGTCCTCTTTGGGCCCCACCAGTCCTATGGTCTCCCCAGCTCTAAGGCCCAGTCTCGGCTGCCATTGGTTATCATATCCACAGTGTTGATCTTCTCACAATAAAGAGGTGCTTTCTATATTTCGGTCACAACAGAAGTGGACCCAGATGGCTCCATGCTTCAAGAAAAAGAAAGCAAAAAGCAAGAAATGTGGAAAGGGGAATCTCAAGGAAACTGCATTTTCCTGATAATGGAAAAGGGCATGGATGCATACTCCAAAAACTACATGTGATTTTTGGCGACTGTTGTCCACATGACATAGACCTCACCATTTCTTTGGCAGCAGAAAGGAAGGGTGTGGGTCAAGTGGGAAGCCAATTATAAGAAAAGTAGATGAGTTAGGGGAAAGGATGTTGAAACCTCCCTGCTGCCCTGACTTATTCCCAAGATGCTTCCACAGACCAAATTCATATCATTACGCAGGGATGGCCCTAGCATCTACCGAGACACAGCCATCCAGTAGGGTCTGCACATCCAGGCCTATCCTGGACAGGAATTTCCAGTACTGCCGATCCTACCCCAGGAACTGTGAGCAGAGAGAGGGTCTTCCATGTTTTCTGTATGCTTGCTAACATATGACTTGCTAGAGGCAGAGTCAAAATCTGCCCGATTTCTCCTCTATTGCCCAACCCTTGCCATAAGAGCTAGAATTCTGAGCCCCCACCTCCCCACCCCAAGCAAAGTGACAGCAGGTTCTTCAACTCCTCCTCCTGATCCCCACCCCATCACCCCAGCCTCGAAGGCTGTAGGAGCTGTAGAATGTGACCACACCAGGCATTGAGGTAGTGACCAAGCCAATCTCCAAGTCTCAAGCACCCCACTAATGTGATGAGTTCTACCCAGTGCATTGCCAGAGCAAACCTGGAGGGGGAGAACTCAGCTGAAAGCAGTGAGCACTGGATCGGGAGTCAGAGGATCTGGACTGGGTCTGGACTGCAGTGCTGTGTTGTGTCAGGCAAATCACCTGACCCCTCTGAGCCCTAGTTATCTCAGCTACCAAATGACATTTTTACCTGCCTTGCCAACCCCCTGATTTCTGTGATGTGGAAAGGTGATCAAGCCACGGAATTAGCTTCCTGACTTGCTCCCTTTACTCCCAAGTGCCAATTTTATCCTTCTCTACTGTTCACAGCAGCCCCACTTTCTCCATCAGTGCACTCCCATCACCTTCCCTGTTTGTTTACCCTGCACCCCGACTCCTATTAGAACTGCTTTGAGGACAACATACTCGTATTAGAACATGGGACCTAGCACTGTGGTCCCTACTCCCGTTCTGGGTACAGGTCATGTCAATAAATGTTGAGTGAATAAATTAAGCAAGCAAGCAAGCAAATTAACATAGTGTATGTAAAAGCACTTTGTAAACTATTGGGCCTTATCTCCATGTGAAGGGTTAGCGGATGGTATGGGGCTGGTTCCTGGGTAGCTGACCTGATCTACCTAGCCCCCTTCTTAGAGAACCTCTTCTGGCCCACAGCCAATGGTTATTACCTGACCCTGCCTTCTGTTCAAAGCTGATTGGACTAATCTATTGGCCGACCAATCTGTCAGTCTACTGGCTGAGAAGCTGCCAATCAGACTCTTCCGGTCTTTGAACTGTCACAGAGATTTTAAAAATCATGAAATGAAAGTAGGTGATTGAACAGAAGTATTGTGTAGAGCCATGATTGGGGCAGCCATATTGGTCCAAGAAGCCATCAGAGGAGATGGAGAAATAGAAGTGAGAGAGATCAGCTGAGCCTTGCAACTACAGAGGGCAATCTCTGTTCCCAACATTCCAGTTGCATTTCCAGTCTGGCTGCACTTTGTGTCTTGTGCTCGGATGTCTAAGAGATTTTCCCTTGACATTGTATAATAAGTCCCTCTTTGCTTAAGCTAGGGGTGGGATGAAAGTTGGAATATCTGTTCCTTATACCCAAATAATCTTTCACTTAGACAGTAAGCAAACGAGACACAGTCTCTTATTAACAGGTACAAAATTAACCCACAGGGAGAAGAGAAAGGACACCCCTGAGGGCTAAGACACGAGCACTTACCCGAGGTACTTGCCTCACAATAGCTCCAGCACAGACCCTGAATCCCAAAGTCGATAATGGGAGTGGTACCTCCCTGAGAAGCCTCAGAGACACTTCCCTCTGATGAGCAGAGAAGGCTGAACCATAAGCCAGCCAAAAAATATATTCCAAACAATTAAGCATCAGCCTCGCATGTTATTGCTGGAGCTAAAAGCCAACAGTTAGCAACCAGACCAGGAAGTCTCCCAGGACCCTCTGTGGAGATTGGCTGGCTCTGAAGGGTAGGGAATCCACCAAATCAGGGGATAGCTAAGCTCACAATAAGCAAAAGTGCAAACAAATCAGATGAGCAAAGCGACAAAACCAGGAGGAGAAATAGCCAACTCTGGGCCTGGCCAGTGGATCCTGGTAACAAAAGATTCCTCATCCAGGAACTGTAAGTAACTCAGATGGTGTTTGTCATAAGATTATGAAACACTGTGGAACTTTTGTTTCCTGTAATTTGTCTGCCTCAGAAGAGCTAATGTTTATTGATTTTCTTCTGTAAGAGGCAGAATCATCAATTTGGTTTGCCTGTATTGAAAATTCTCAGGTTTCCTGACGAAGTTAGAACCAAAAGAATTGAAATAAGGGTCTCTATATTGGTTTTATTCTTATTCACAGAGAGTACTATAATGACAGTCTTCATAAACATCCAAAATATTATGCTTTTTCAAATATTCAGAAGTTGAAAATGAGAGAAGGAAATGAGCATTTACTGAATACTGAACATGTGTCAGGCGCTGAGCTAGACCCTTTTACAAGTCAAGTGGCAAATTTAATCCTCCCTGCAGGACCTCCGAAAGTTATTATACCCATTTCAGTGAAGAGAAAACTGAAATTTAAAGAAACTAAATAGCTTGCCCAAAGTTCCACTTATAATATGGAGCCAAACTGAGATTCTGACCCATGTCTATCCGTCCCAGCTTCCTGATCTTTCCATGGCACACAGACTGCCTCTCTGGGACTGGTCTCCCCAGGGCCTTAATAATCTAAGCACTGTGAAGAGAAATACTTTGGCTGGTTATTGAGTCCCCACTTCTGATCTAGTTTTTACGACAATCTGGGGTCAAGAATGTAGGAAAGTATTGAAACCCCAAACTTTCATTAACATTATCTCTTTTTCTAATGTCATTTTAAGGTTTGTATTGTGACTCCATCTGGAACTTATTTTTGAGTAAGGTGTGAGTTGGAGGTACAGCTTTATTTTTTCTTAACAGACACCCATGAATAGCTGGTATAGTTGATTTTTTTTAAGCTTCTTTTTCCCACTGAATTGAAACTGTCATCTTTAGCATTCATTATGTTTCCATATTCACAGGTTCTACTTCTGACTCTCTTTGTTCCACTGATCTATGCCAGCACCATTTCCCAGCTGTCTCAATTCCATAGCTTTGTTTTAAGTTGTACTACCTGGTAAAGCAAGCCAACCTTCTTAAATTCCTCTCAGGTATTTATTCTTCCATAGGAACATTAATATCTTTTTGTCCATATCCCCCCACCTACTCAAAATCATGATTTTTATTCCTTTAATTTTGAATTACACTTGTATATTAATATGCATTATTAATAAAGATTGACATTGCATTACATTGTACATTGGCATGTATCTCCATTTTTCAATCTTGCCTTATGTCCTTTGACATGATTTTATAGTTTTTTTTAATGTATGTCTTTTACCCATCTCATCAGATTCATTCGTAAGTATTTTGTAGTTTTTATTTCTGTCAAGAATGGTACTTTTATTTTTATTTGTAACTGGATATGCTCATTTAGAGAAAAGCTATTGACCTTTTTACATGTTTATCATATCCAGCCACCTTACCAAATTCTCCTCTTCATTCTAGTAGGTTATTAACGTCACTAAATTCTGAATATACATTTATATTTCTGCAAAAAAGTGATCATTTGATTTTTCTCCAACATTTTACATATTTTATTGCTCTATTGCATTGGTTAAAAGTTTCAAAATAATACTAAGTAATGATAAAAGCTATCAGTGCTGTTTGTTCCTGATTTTAAAATGGCTTTACTATTTCAAGTTTTAATATTAATATTACTTGGGAATTTTTCTACCTTTTTTCATGGCCTAGGATAGTTTAAAAATAACCCACCAGTCTCACAGATGCTGACACAAAACTCCTGGATCAGAGACAAAAGACAGTTTAAAGCAGCACTGAGAGATCAGAGTGTTTGTGCCAATCTCTTAAGCCCTGATTCTCGCAGGGCAATATGAAGAGGACCAGATGACACCTGCATATGAAGTGGTTGGATTACAAAGGCAGAACGCTGAGTTCAAGGAAACTGATTATTTTATAACGGGCATGAAGCATACCTGCTCTTTGTTCCAGAGCGAGACACACTCTCTGTCTTCCAGGGTTATAAGAAACCTGCCCTTTACTCTGAGGGGAATCATTCTATCTTTCATAGTTGTTTACAATACAAACATCTTTGAGAAAATAGTCCAGAACAAGGAACAGTCAGTAGTTTATTCACAGATGTTCAAAAGGGTGAGAGACCCATGGAAAGTTATTTCCCAATGATGGATACTGGGGCAAAATGGACAACACCTTGGTGCTTGTTAATTCTTAGGCAGTGGGCATATGAATATCATTACATTATTTCTTGCCTTTTTCTATATTTCTATAAACACCTGCTCCACCCTTCAAAAAAAGAAAAAGGAGCAAGAAGTGTCTAGTAATGGAATAGCTACATCAAAATACGGTGAATGTTCCAAAAAATATGAGTGACTTCCCTTTAGGGACACAGTGGAATCCTAAATTGGAGGGGTAGGGCAGGGTAGGGCCCTTCTAATTCGAAGAATAGAATATTAGATGGCTAAGTCTGAAGGCATTTCAGAGTTTACATAGGTACTCCTACTTATTACCTCTGCCTTTCCCATCATATTCATAGGTGGGCCAGAGACAGATGATTGGAAATTACACACACACACACACACACACACACACACACACACACACACAAATTTTGAAAGAACTCGTGGCTGGGATTATCCACGTTTCTTAATCTCTTTAGTCTTTCTTTAATGAGGTCAGTGGGAGGACTGTTATTTATGCTTCTAAAGCACTGGCATATGAAAAATGTCATGGGCACAGGAAAGTCAATGGTGAGCAAGATAAACACGACCCTGTCCCACAGAACTTACTATCTAGTGGTGAAGATAAATAATTCCACAGAATATGAGATGTGACTGGCTCTCAAATTCCCTAGAAATTGATTTACTTCCCTGCCCTTTCACATCTACTCGTAAACCACTAGCTCTCGAGGGAGCCATACCCAGAGAGAGTTGGTGCAATTTTCTTGTGTTTGTCCCATAGAGAGTAACTGGAGGGCCAGGGAAACCATAGGTTAATAAAAGATCCAATAAGGTACTGGTTGAAAAAAAAAGCTGTTTGCTCAGGTGATTCTGCTCTGACTCAGATTTTCCTTTTCAAAGGAAATTCTAATATCTATCTTCATACCTCAAATGAATACTGATTGCTTTAAAGCACCTAGCAAATATGACATAGCATTTAAAAGTCCAAAATTAGAATATTCTCTTGAGGTCTTTGCTCAAAATTTAATACCCCACATCCCTAATACTTTCTTTGTTTCTGCCCCTCTGATACCATTCGTGTGGCCATAACAGTATATAAAACATGCACACACACTCATACACACACACAACACATTTGCTTTCTCTACATTTCTAAAATTTCCTCTTATTCATTCTCAGAATCTGAGGATGTAGACTTAATGTTGCTGAACTAAGAACAAGATTAGCTGATGGGAATCATGGTTTCTTTACCCACTCTCAGTAACAATACAAATGCAACTACGATTCAATTTGAGCAAACACCTAAATGAAAATTCATGGAAAACATTAAATTAATATTAAATCCATTGAATAGTCTTTATTTTTTAAAGCATTCAGAGTAGAATTCCTTCACTTAGCAAGCTTCTCTCTCAGCTCTTCCGGGAAAATATTTGCTCTGAAAGGTAAAATGTTTGGCTTTTTCCCAAGTTTGTTACCAGCGGTACCCCAAGTCAGATAAGTAACGAGCAAAATGCAAAACCAGATTCCGGTTTCCAAAGCAGAACTAAGTAACGATTCTACTCTGCTAACCCCTAAAATGCTAGACCACCACAAATGATTCTGAAAGACGGACTTCTTCTGCCCCCTGCTGTACTCTAGGTAAATGACAGGACTTCCTAATTGAGCAGCAGGAGATGGGGCCAAATTAGGCAGGTCCTGGCACTCCCTGTAAACTATGGCAAAAGGCTGTGGCAAAAGGGCCTGTGCCTGGGTTTCACCATTATGCTCCCAGCACGTAGCAGGGTTGAGAGCAAGCACTCAGTAGATATGTGCTGAATGAGTAAACATACAGGTGAGGAAGATGGGCTGACATACTCTGCATAGGCATCATACCAAGAGCATATTGGCCTGAGGAAAAATATAGTGCAAATGTTTTGTGATTCTTTCTTCATAAGTGTTTGAAATAAATTGGTAACAATCAGCATGCTTGGTGTTCTCTAAAAATTCCACCGGACTAAACAAAACAATAAAATTGGAATATTCAGACTTTAAGGATAAAGGTAGATTTTCTAAGTGTTACTGCCAAGAAATAAATCTTTGATTGCTTAGGAGCTAAAAGCCACAAGGTTAAGGGGTGCCTGGGTGGCTCAGTCGTTAAACATCTGCCTTCAACTCAGGTCATGATCCCAGGGTCCTGGGATCAAGCCCTGCTTCGGGCTCCCTGCTCAACAGGAAGTCTGCTTCTCCCTCTCCCACTCCCCCTGCTTGTGTTCCCTGTCTTGCTATGTCTCTGTCAAATAAATAAATCTTTAAAAAATAAAAATAAAAAATAAAAAAATAAAAGCCATGAGGTTAAAATATGTATGTGTGTGTGATTTTCTCCAAGATGGCAGAACAAGTTGAGAGATCATTAAGTTCTGTTATCTTTCATCCTTTTCTCCAAAAACCCGTTTCTACGAGCCCTCCAATGATATACCCGTATATCTCTCCAGGAGTAAAGGCAAGGATGGGACAGATAGGCATCATCTTTAGTTGGAGGAAGATTTATTGAATATGAAAGAAGTCATGTTAGCGGTAAGATTTTGACATTTGATATACTTACGTACCTACCCTGGAGAAGCTTAGGTTTCACAGAGAAGTCAACAAGTAACTATATGCAGAACAGTTCTACAGGGAATATAAGTAAGTGCCAATGGAGGTAATATAGAAAATGGCCAAGAAAGAAATGCTTCCACCAAGGAATTATTTCTACCAGTTGAGACAGGCACTTAACCAATTCGGGTTCCTTATACCATACCACTAAACAAGCAAATAAAATAGGGGCTAGGTGGAGGGTGGGGTGAGTGTTTACCATTTTAGCTGAGGTCATTGATCCTGGCTACTAAGGGAAAATAGGATTGGTGCTACATGAGACAGCAATGAATGTTTGGAAACTACGAGATCCTCCTTGTCCTACCTTGTTTAGGGGTGAAAGTTAACAGAGGCCTAGAGCAATTTTAGAGAAGTAGAAGGCCACCAAGGGTGCAGATCCCTCAGGAATAAAGGTTTGCCCTGCTCTACCAGGAAAAGCCAGACTAAATAGTGGCTGAGGGCAAAAGAAACATAGATTGGACAAATATCAACTATGGCCATTTTTCTCCATCCTTGATGAGCTGTGTGCATAAGCGTGTATACTAATTCTTTCTTCTCTCTCTCCCCAACCCTTCTATATAGTCTCTGTTGATTCATTTTACATTATATCCACAGGCGACAGGGTATTAAGATGGGATTGTGTTTAAATTAGAAGAATGAACATCAAACCAAAATCCTGAATTTAGAGCTGGATGCAATAAACTAAAGTTTAGGGCTTCCCCTTTTGAGGAATGAGTAGCATATTCTGTAAAAGAGATAGCTGCCTCGTGTGAAGTAGACTGGAGATTCATGTTTTCCACAGCAGTTACCACATTCTAACAAACCTGATAACTCACTTTACTACACTTGTTATTGTCTGACTTCCCTACAAAGGCTGATGTGTTTGTCTCTTTTGTTCATTGATGTTCCCTCATGCCTTTACCTCGGCCTGACATTTGGTACCCAATGAAAATTTGTGGAGTGAATAAATTGAATTATAAAATGAGTAAATGGGTTATCAAGTGAATGAATGAATATTGCTTCTACAGCTGCTCTACTACTACCTCTTTCTTGCCCTTCCAAGTTCCCTGTCTGTATTCACCTTGCAAAATTCTACCTGGGCAAGAAGTGAGATTCAGAGCAGGAAAGTTACTAAACCAACAGCATAATGTTTCCTTATCAAGAATACAAAGCTATTAATTCTCAAATGTAATTTCATTGGGGGAGGAGGGGGAATGGGAGAAAGGGAGGGTTGTAAGGAGGGTCCTTTCACTTGTTCATATTAAAAACACCCTGATCAACGAAACCCAGAGACTCAGCAGAGATGCACAATTCTTAAAGGATTAAGAGGTAAGGTAAATGGATCCTTCATTTTTGAGGAATCTGTGAGGTCTCTAGAGCCTGTGCCACACAACGAGGGCAATGCCCATGAAAAGTTAGTTCACCCTGTAGCGGATGGTCAGGGGCTTTGGCTTTATGAAGATAGTTATAAGGTAACCGGGAAAATTTGAATGCTGACTGGATATTTGATATGGAATAGTATGTTCTTCTTTTAGAAAAAATAAGAGTACTGTGGTTGCTAAAAATGAAAGTCCTAATGTTTTAGAGATACTGAGGTATTTATGATTCAAGTAATATAATATCTGAGATGTCCCTCAAAATAACTGAGTCTGGGGATGGGGGAGTGGGAGTGCAGAGATGGTATCAGACTGGCTATGTGCTGGTAACTAACCTGGGTGATGGGTACATGGCAGTTCAGTATACTGTTCTACTTCCTTTATGTTTGAAAATCTTCGTAATAATATCTTTAAACATCTCTTTATGGACTTTTACATTAACTCATTTGATCGCCTCTCCCTGGCACCACACCTCCTCAGTCAGGAAAAACGTTAAGTCCATAGGTACACACATTGACACCACAAACAGCCCAGAAATAACATCCTGACATTTACTCAACAGCTGTTTGCCAACAGCCAAGGCGTCAACTTCTCTGGGAAATCTTACTGAAGGCAAACCAGTGTGAAGCTTACCTGAATTACCTCAATTCCCTTCTCCTCCCTGGAGCTGCTTCTCCACTACTCTACTTACACTGTTCTTGAAAGATTTAGGAGTTTTGCTTAATGTATGTATAGCATCTTTTTAAGCATTGAAGGTGTCTGCCAAATACTTTGTTAAGTATAGTTGATGTAAGACTTTTTTTTTTTAAAGATTTTATTTATTTGACAGAGAGAGACACAGTGAGAGAGGGAACACAAGCAGGGGGAGTGGGAGAGGGAGAAGCAGGCTTCCTGCTGAGCAGGGAGCCCGATGCGGGGCTCGATCCCAGGACCCTGGGACCATGACCTGAGCCGAAGGCAGATGCTTAACGACTGAGCCACCCAGGTGCCCCAAGACTGTTCTTTTCAATACTGTTTATCCATTTACTTCTCAAGACCCCTCCAAGTTTGTGATATGAGGGTGTTGACATGACCATTTGCTGTGGCAGAGAGACCTGCAATTGTTTCATCCAAGAGCTCTGTTAAACAGCCTCATTACATATTTAAAAGGAGTGTTTACCAGTTCTGACAATTTAAGTAGTTAATAATATTGTGTTCTGACTCTACCAGGCACACTTCTAAAGTTGACAGTTGACAGCTGAACAAAGAGAACCCCTATCCTTTCGAAGCTAACATACTAATATAGAAAGACATGTAATAGGCAAACAAATACATTATCAGGTACTGAGAAGAAAACGCGAAAAGACAGTAAAGCAATAGAGCTACCAGAATAACAGTGGTTAGGAGACATCTCTGAGGAGGTTAACTAACGTTTGGGTTGAGATCTGAATGATGAGAAGGGAGAGCGGACGAAAGAATGTTCCTAGTGGAATAAACAAGCATCAAAGCCCTGAGATAGTCTTCGTGTATTTAAGGGCAGAGAGAGGAAAAATGAGCTCAGAGAGATATGCAACGGCCAGCTTCTCAGCCAAGGTAGGGAGCTGGAGTTTTATTTTGGCAGCAAGGGGAAATTACTGGAGAATGAAACAGCAAAGTATGATCTGATTCACTCTTTAGAGCAAGAGTGGTTCTGGCCACTTTGGGGAGATCAGGATCTAAGAGGGTGAGCAGACCAGTTTGGGCTGATGAGAGATGACCATGTATGACCGGAGTTGTAGCAGGGGAACTGGAGAGAAGAAATCAGATTCAGGGTATGTTCTGAAACAGAACCAAGGAACCCAGGGTGGGTTGAATGTGGATATGAGAGAAAGAACAGAATAGAAGAGAGCTCTTAAGACTATTCACTGAGGCAAAATGCTTTGGAACAGACTCAGGTGGGGCTGGGAGAGAATCAGTAGTTCTGGTCTGGGCATAAATTGAAAAGGACATACAAATGGAGATTTGGTGTAGTTCAATACAGAGTCTGGGTGGGAGATACAGATTTAATAGTAAAATCACCAGTGTAAAGATGGGGATTATGGGATCCAACAAAGGACAGTGAGTAGAAGAGACCAGTGAGGTGAGAGAAATAATCACAAACTCATTTGAATGAAGGTATAGTCAACTATATCAAATGCTGCTGAGACCGTGCTTTAAGATTGATTGTTAACTTTGAAGATGTCTTGTAACCTTAATCCAAAGTGTTTCCGTAAACTGGTGGAGGCAAGCGAGCTTGGAGTCAGTTAAGAAAACAGAGGCAGTGTATGTATATAAATCTTTCAGAAAAAATTTGCTGCGAAAAGTGAAAAAAATAGAACTGTAGCTAGGACAGGACAGGCTAAGGGAAGGGGGTTTGGGGTGTGTTTTTTTGAAGTTGAGTAAAATTAAGGAACGTCTGAAAGCCAAAAGAAATGATGCAGTAGCAGAGGATTTGATGATGTGGAGAAATGCAAAGAAAAAGGCTATTTGCAGGATCAAAGTCCTCATGAAAATGGATTCCAGAGCACATATTGAAGTGTAGACGTTCGACAGAACAGGGACACCAGCCATTGTGTAACAGAGAAATACAGAATGATGTGGGCACATTTAGAGTCACACTCATAGATCAATTGTGGCAAGATAAAATAACTGTCTTCTTGCACGCATTTTTCTTTATGAGATAAAAGGTGAAGTCATTAGTGCAGAATTAGAGCAGGGAAAGGATTTCAATAATATGAAGAGCAAGAAGGTAAAAAATAGCCCCTCAATTTACCAGAAAAGCGTGGTCAGGTTATTTGGTAGGGCTGAGTACCCATTTCAGATCTGCAGTCAAGCAATTTAAGGAACTTTAGCCAGCAGACTTCCCTCATATTCTGCAATAATATTCAGCTGCTAGAGAAGAGGTACAAGTGCCACAATGGGGCCAAGGATGTGTATAATATAGTAAGTGTAGTGCTGGACCGCTGCATCTAAGGAGAGTAAGAAGATGGGGTGACATGCACAAAGAAGCAGTGGGCCCAAAGGAGGAGATAGATTTGAAAGGAGTAGAGAATGTCTTGAAAGGGAATACGGGAGTAAAGGAGCTGAAAGGATGAGGAGAGATTGCTGTCAAAAATCAAGACTTTGGGGGCAATGAGTTCTACAGCAGAAGGCTGACTTATGAATGCATGGAGATGGAGTGGAAGGAGAGATCTTCAGAGCTAAAAAAGATCATGGTGTGGGATGGGACACTTACTGGACGGAAGGTTGCCAAGAATGACCATACTAGGAGCAAAAAGACTGTAAGTGTCATGCTATAGTTACAAATGCAGGAGGGGGCAGTGGTGGGGAAGTCAGTAGATTGCCCACAGTACATTGGGGCTGACGAGTGGAAAATTCTGACTACTCTGAAAAAGCTGTTTTGTTTGCTAAAAGAAAAAAAAAATGAAATAAGCAATGGAGCGCAAGGACATCTAACCCTCCTTTAGTACCTGAAGAATACAGGGTGTGGGGAAAACCAGCCTTGAGTGGGCTGCACAGGAGACATTCAGCTGGGAAAGTGGAAAAGTGGAAAAGGAAACCAGATTTCAGTTCAGGAGAGAAATGAAAACACACAGATTTTTGGGCAAATTTGCTAATAACAAACAGTGGATTATGAGAGTACAAAGAAAGGGGCGGGAAGGCAGGGAAAGGTTAAGGTTGGAGTAAGAGTAGGTAGTGGTTCTCAGTCCTGCCTGAGGTTCTGCACAACAGAACCATCTGGGGAATGTTTAGGATACTAAGGCGGGGGCCCAAAACACCTGGATCACAATCTCCAGGGGTGCTGTGATCCTGACACAGAGTTGAGAACCACTGGCTCAGGTGATATGTGAAGCACTGTGGAGATAAATGGCTTCATTTTCTGACGCTGAATGGGGGTGACGAGCAGTGAGGCATGATGTGGTTGGTCCTAGAAGCACTGGTGGCGGGACGGTATTCTCAAGTACTGCTAGAGAAGACAGAATTTGGTACTAGACTCCTAGAGGGCAGTGATTTTACCTCCAGGAGTTTGTTCCAATCTCCTGGTTATTAATAGAGGCGCACAGTCATCCATTGCTGTATTATTAACACAGCAAATATGAAAATATCAAAGATGCAATGTTACAAAATGTCAAAGTGTCAAAGTAAAGATTAACAAAATAAAATGCAGCCATTTACAAAACTTAGAATATGATTTACTGTCATGAAAAAAGATTCAGGATATATTAAATAGAAAATGCAGTTTCAAAAAAAACCACTATGTATATAGCAGGGTATCAAATCGACAGACCCTGACTTTTACACACCAACACAGATAACAGACTGGAAGACCTTTAAGAAAGGTATCAGCGTTCATCTCTGACAAGTTCAAAGTACTAAAGGGTGATTTTTTTTTTTTTTTTTTTTTTTGAAAATTTCTTGCACACAGTTTACATTGATAGAAAAAAAGACTTTTGTTTTGGTCAGGGGGTTGGTGGTGGCGGATTGTTTAAAGAAATGGGTTTATAATCAGTCCGAATTCCTACTATTTCCAAGGAGAATTTGGTCTGTCTGGCCCAATCTGTTTCTGGTGACAGGAACATAACACAGGCTTTGAAGTATTAAGAAAAATCATCCCAAACTTGAGTACACCCTGTCCTTTCAAATTCATACAGGGGCACTGTTTAACATGCCTGCCAGCAGGATTTCTTACTCTAGGACAGTGGTTTTCAAAACGTAATCCAAGGACCCCTAAGAGTCCCCAGATTTTGGGGATTCTGGGAAGATCCTCCTTTTCCAATTACATAACTGTGTGAGGCCAGATTTTCTTCATATACTTCAACCAAAACAACATATTGCAACATATGAATGTGGAAGCTGATAATGAGAATCCAGCTGTCTGCTAAGCCAGTTAAGTGTTCTATTTGCAAACATGTAAAATAATGCCTTTTTTCCGAGAGAGAGGTATAGAGGTATTCTCTCCATTTTACAGATGAAGCAGCAGAGGCTAAGCTGTCACATAGTGTTTACCCAAGTTCACAAAGCATGAAGGGGTGGCGCTGGGACCAAAGCTCAGTTTTATCTCCAAGGTCCATCTCCTTTTCCTGAAATTAAAATGTAAGTATGCTTCCAAGTTTTTAGGTAGTCTTTACATTTTGTGACTGGGAAGTCTAAACTAATGCTCAAATGATCCCCACCCCACCCCCCCAAACAAGTTAGCGATGGACATGCTTCAGGAAGCCATCTATCAGAGTACTGGCCAAATAAAGGCAGTGCACGGAGCATTAAAACAAGAAAGAGTGCAAATTTTCTATTCCTGCTTCCCAAACACCCTTCACATTTTATTATCTGACTCTCTCACCAATCCTGTGGTAATGAAAAACTCAAAAAAGAAGAAAACTATTAAGCAGCAATCCAAGGTCTAATTGTTCTCTCCCCAAAACCCCATTTACCCTCAGAAGAATCAAAGCCATCACATGAGCATGAAGAATTACTCAGTGGCCTAGGAAAGTGTCTGTTACATGGGGGTGGGGTGGGGAAATCACATACAGGATAATTGTTTTTGGGTAAAATAAAAATTAGGAGTGTTTTATGCATACACAGACATGTCAATAAGCATAGGAGCAATTTCAACAGCACACCAAATAATAGTTACCTGTGAGATGCACAATCAAGACAACAGGAGAGTTTCACTTCTTGTTTAGTGTGAGTAATATTATGGGTGATTTTCACCTTGTTTCAGTATTAATAAAATCGTGTTTCCTCCGCCTTTTGGTGCTTTACAGAATGCCAAGACAGAGCTTTCATAGTGAGTAGGAACATTACTTGTCTGTGTCTGAAACTTCATACTGATTGAAACCCCCGGAGGTGTGCAGTAGCATCCTCGTTTGCAAGCCTGAGGTACCCTGGATGCTTTCTTTGATAACGTGCTTTTCCTACCAACTTCCCAGGACTATTGTTATGAAAAGTGCCGATATATGTGGAAGTGCTTTCCTGGGCTATACAAGGCTGTGATTCCCTCTTCTCAACCTTTTTGTACATACTTGAGGCACTTTTGACCTGGTCAACTGCTAGGTTTGGCTCCGAAGAGCCCAGAAAGTCACAAATCTAAAAGAACATACAGGAGTTGTATTGCACTGAAGGATGTTGAGGGTAGATCAATTCCTCAACCTAAACTCCAGCAAACCCCAAATCTGAAGAAAAAATCCCTAGGATCTAAGACTTGGGTAGATAAAGTAACAAGTCTCTGTTCTCCTTGGAAAAGCCCTAATTCAGCTGTTTGCCCAGGAGGCCTCCTGGAAGATTCCCTAAAGTTAAGTTCCATGACAGAGGCTCCTAACGGAATCCAAGAAAGTCATTTGGTTAGTAAACCCTGTAAGGTTAGTAAACACTGGCCATGAGGAGATAGCTGCCAGAAGCACAGCCGACCGCTCTCCAGGCTGGCTTTTTATCATCATCCCACAACTATGACAGCAAAGGGAAAACAGGTGCACAGGTTGATTCTGATCCAAGTTTGGGAATTCAACCACGAATAAATACTAACAGTGTGGAGAACAGACCCAAGCAACCTCCACAAGCATAGAGCAGCTAATCAAAAACCCAATTCCCTAGTTAAAAGGCTAAGCAAGTGCTTACAAAGACTTTGTGAAAGGCCACTTTGAGTATTTATATAGTGCACCACTAACAGCAGTCACATTAGTTACTGAAATTTTGTGGTGTATTTAATAGGTTCTTAGCCGAGACAAGACCACACTTTTTAAATCCCAAATAATGAAACAACGTTAACTAACACCAACAGCACTCACACCTTCAGCAAGGATGAAGGTCCTAGTCTGTCTAATTCTGGAAATAACTAAAGCCAAGTCCAGGTCAGAGTTCTCTGAAAATATAACCCTCACAAGTAAAATACTGCTCTTCAATACTAGAAGTAGAGTAAGTTCAAGAAGTGAGGAGGACTAGCTATCTTCATGAGAAATATATTAAGACAGGGGCGCCTGGATGGCTCAGTTAAGCATCCCACTTTTTTTTCCCCTTTTTTTTAAAGATTTAAAAAAATCTTTAAAAAAATATTAGCAAGACAGAGATAGAGCATGAGCAGGGAGGAGAGGGAGAAGTGGGCTCCCTGCGGGGAGCCTGATGCAGGCCTCAATCCCAGGACCCCGAGATCATGACCTGAGCCAAAGGCAGATGCTTAACTGACTGAGCCACCCAGGCGCCCAAGCATCCCACTCTTGATTTTGGCTGAGGTCATGATCTTGGGGTCGTGAGATCAAGCTCCACATTGTTCTCACTGAGCATGAAGCCTGCTTGGGATTCTCTCTCTCTCCCCTTCCACCTCTACCCCCACCCCACCCCTACACTCGCTCACTCTCAAAAAAAATTATATATATATAATATATGACTCAGCAGGGTCGTCATTGTCCCTTCCACAAAAGTAAATTATTTGTGTCTTAATTAGGAAGATAAATCACTAATATTTCTTTTAAAAAACCTTCCATATTATATGGGTTACTATAAAATTGTACCACAGAAAATATACTAACACCAAAGTTTGATCAGTCAACAGTTTTGAATATTCCTTCTTACTTAACTGTTACTTTCACAGTCTTCCAGCTGAAACCAAATTGTTTTTTTCTTGGAATTCTTTATAGAATTTTACTTCTTTGTGGAAAACACATTCTCCAACAAGAAATACTACCAAATCCATGGTCTAGATTTCACAACTCTTTTGTTTTGTTTTGTTTTAAAAGGTAAGCTCTGTGTCTTTAAATGCAGAAGAATTGCTATTATACAACAAACTTTTTATTTTTTCATTCATAAAAACAGTCCACAGCATTCATAAAACAGGGTGGTAGAAGAAATAAAAAGACTTTTCAAGTGGTTTCTTTATGTTTTAAGAACAGATGAGTTGGTAGCAATTTAATACAGATGGAAACAATATAATCCATATAAAAACAGGATTTGAAAGGAGGAGGGGAGGAGATTATATCAACCAAAGTAAATTTAGAGCTTTCAGGCATGCAACTCAACATCTGAATTTTCTTCACTTAAAAACCAAACTAGGTGCTTTAATAATAGGTGTTTATAAAGAAGGCTACAAAAATACTGCAAAAATGTTAGCCTTACATATACCACAAAAAAAAAAAAAGGTGAGAGAAAGAGGGAGAAAAATTAACAAATCCCCAGCTACACCTAGGCTAATCACAAGTTTTCCCTAACAGAGACAGACAAAGAAAAATAATTTTTACAAGCTTAGCTTTGGGTACAATACCTTAGAGCTCTCACTTGGGTGTTTTCCTGCTCATGCTCTTTTCAGTATAAACAAACATGGTTTATGTAATGGAATACATACTTGAGGGATTCCTTAAAAAAGAATCACAAGTTTCATTTTATATATACAACAAATTTTTAATTATGTACTGAAAATAAATTACAGGAAATAACTTTAAAATGCAACAGAGGACAAAGTCACGATAAACATTCCCATTGAATTCCCTTGGGGGGGGGGAGGTGAGATTGCAGTGCTCAAAGAAGATAAATATCACAAATATATCAAAAACTTCAAATTGTCTATGCATTCACACACTGACATGAGCCACAAACATTCCTTCACAGGGACTGTACTTAGCCTACCACAGAACCAGATTTTGCCATAAACTACAAAACTTTTAATACAAAATCGTATTTATATATTTATAATTCATATACATGCCCTATCTGTGATTTTAGAAAATAAAAGCTACACACTGTACAGACACTCTTAACTCATAGCTGTAGGCAACATTTTTGGATGGAATTTCTCCCCCAATAAAATTAATGGCATATTTTATGTACATGAAGGCTAAACTGCATAAAGACAGTTCAGTTTCCCAGATATGCATCTCCTTTTAGGGCAGGTTTATAAATTTAAAAAGGCAAGACAAATGTACACCTCAGAATCACTTTCTTAGCTACAAGAGTTGTTGTGTAATTTCTGGGAAATTTCTGATACATGCACTTATGTAATACTGGTATTGAAGGCAGTAAAGCAATATATACTTTTAATGTAGTGGCTCAATAAAGGCTTCATTGTCATTCTGATCTGATTCTTGATACAGTGATTCATAACTTCACTAAAAATTAAAATTTCAATGGGACACTGGTGTTAAAGAGACTCTAAATAGACTTCTTAAAATATTTCCCTGAAATATCCTTGTACACAAGACAAATTTCACCAACATTAGATTAAAAGGAAAAAAAAATAAAAGAAATATGGCACAAATGTGCATGATAAACTAATGCTCCTCAGCCAATCTCCATGTCTTAGGAGCCAAGAACAGAATGTTTAAAACCAACAAACAATTTTCACACTCTGTGGCAGCCATCTGTGAAGCCAGTTATACTAAACTACTTCTACAGTTGATTGTAAACTTTGGTTTATTTTTATTTGAGTTCTCATTGTACAGCAAGCATGAAAAAAATGGAGAGTGGAGTCCATGAGGAGATGAACTGTCAGTCTGTCTTTAATCTGGCATGATGAGACACCTGGTCAGTCAGGCCTGCTTTGATAGAGTTTGTTACAGACTGCCTTATGTTTTCCTCCATCAAATTATCACCCAGAGGCTTCAATACCTGTGGTATGAGAAATGTGCAAAACAAATAAAAACATGAGGTAAAAAAAGAGTTACATATAAAAATAGATATAAAAATTCAATTCAAAGCAATGAAGAAAATAACCAGGAATGTGGGAAATAAAAAGATGCTTCTCCCAAAGAAAGTTATGATGCTACAAATAACGCAGTTAGACACTTGATAATGCAACATAAACTACTTTCGTCCTATTCAAACCATTAACAATTCCTAGGAGACGGATGTGCAATTCCATACCCTATATGCAGCATCAAATCTGGTTAAGTATACAGCATTTATGCAGACCGGCCCAGACGGTCCTGCTTATTGTCCTACATGTATAAGTGGGAACACTTCAGATAGAGAAAAAAGTTAAAAATACTGTCTAATTTTTCTTCTTGTTATTGTTGGATGACAGTCTCTGTTGCTGTGCTGATGAAAGAGCACGATGGACCATTCGACGTCTAGTAACTTCAAACAGTTTGGAAAACACCTAAAACATGGAGTGATTCGTTAGGACAATGACTCAGAGTGCCTTGAAGTTAAAGAGTTTAAGACTACAAGAATCTGGGACTTTGTGGGTTTCTCACCTTCCTGGGACTCCTCTGAAGCAAAAGAAAAGAGAAATGCAAGACAATTTAGGCAAGGTTTGTTGACACAGCACAGATCTTCTCTGACTAGTGATCAACTTACCTTAACTACAATGAAAATAATTTTACACACTTTAGATTCTTCCATTTAATTGTTTTATAATAATGATACTTCTAAAGTCCTAGAATCAATACTATATAGGAGAATGACTGGTTTTCAAAGTAAGACACTGTACAATGATTAAAATTCATGCTGCAGAAAATTAGTAATGGTCCAAAATTTTAAAGTAGATAATTTTTTTTAAAAGTGAGATTGTTGATAGCTTTTTGTCCATCCTCTATTAGAAGATATCAAAGGAATATGAAGAGAGAGATTTTTTTGAGATAAAGAGTTAAATTTAACAAATATCCAAACACAAGCTTCCAAATCAGATCCAAATAAATCGAGCATTTCTCTGAAGAATAAATACAAAATCCAAATTAATATAGTCGGTCACTTTATAAAATAATAATGACATTATTACAAGAAAAGTCAATACCCAATCAACCTTCCTCAAAAAACGATTCACTTCTTCAGTCTTTAAATTTAAAGCCAGAATCAACATGAACCTGCATATCCTAGATCTTCAAATAAGCCCAACACTTCCATCAGCCCAGAAAAGATATCTGAAAATGCCTATTATACTGTCCATCAATATCTGCCGCTTTCATTCTGATCCTCGACATGATGCTCAAGTATTTCACGATGATCATTTTAATGACAGCATCCTTAAATGGAATTTTCTGAACACAGGCAATTCCAGCACACAGTTGGCCAATATACAACATGGTTTTCCTTAGAAGATTGTCAGGCCCGACTCTTGAATTCTGGTTTGAGGTAAAAGATTATGATTTGAATTCTGGTTGAGGTAAATGATTATGATTAAGTGAAGCTGGTTCTCTTTGTAGCACTTTGCTTTGTTCATTAGTGTTTCCATAGTACAGAGGTCAAACAAAATTCCTTTGGTGCAAGAAATCCCTACAGGGTCGTTCCTTGTTGTGCATCAGTAAATCACCACTATCTTCACGGAAGGCAACAAAGACCTGAATGCCATCCAATATTTTTCCTCAAATATTAAGCACGCATTGCTTTTTGCCAGTATTACTACGCAACTTCTTTTGCTTTCCTAAAGCACTGCACTTCCAAATTTCTTTTCCTTACACTGACTATATTTTCTTTCCCCTAAGAAAAAAATCCTTAGAGACTCTGGCCCTGCCCATGGTCTGGCATCATCAGGCCTATGACTAAGAATCTATCGAAAGGATATTACAGATTTCAGCCCATCAAAGCACACTATAATTACGACTTTAAGAAAAAAATGCTCTGGTTCATAATTAAGAAAAAAAATTCTCTGGTTCATAATTGATATTCAGATTATACAACCAAACAAAACAGAAAACATCCTTTGACATTCCTCATATAAAGGAAAAGTAGGTGTCTGCAAATACTGCAGGAGAAGGGTAGGGAAGTGTCACAGGGATGAAATTAGTCACTGAAAAACCAAAAGATAGATACCAACCTGTTCCCATAGTGTTTCAGCAATCTGATCAATCATTGTTCCAATTTCTCTGAACTCCCCAGAGTATTTTACATATGCCCAAGTACAAAGAGATGTCAGTGCTAACCCCATGATAAGGTTACACAAGACGGCTATAGAGTTTAGGCCAATGAAGCCAGTCAGTCCTGAGATTATATACATAGCAAACATGACTGCAAACAGTGTGGCAGGAGTACGAGCAGCATAGAAGATATTTTTGCCATCATTGTGCTTTATAAAATTTGCATAGGTTTCTTCAATTTCAGCTTCAAGCTGGTCCTGATAACGATGGCAGAATTCATCTCCACCCATTTTTTTTACTGAACGAAACTGTTTAATCGCCACTTCCTTGAGATCCAGGTGTTTTCGCTCCAGATCTGAAGGTGCAATGTAAGGCTTGTCCCCACCACATACCTGTCCAGACAGGATTATAGAAGGACACATTACAGGCTAGAAATAATTCACACTAGAAAGAAGCAGCTCCCTGCTCACAGTTTTTAATCTCAAAAAGCCAAGCCACCTACACAGTTGAGTTTTAAACTTGTTCATAATACCTCACACATAATCATAACTTATTTCTTCTATGTTTAACTGACTCAGGCAAAATAAATCTTCCAAGTATGACTAATACCAGTAAAGACAAGAACAATTACACTGCAATCTGTACCTGACTTCACTTGACCCACCAACACACCATTAGAATACAAAAAGACTGCTGGCAGAAAGTGGGTAAAAGAGAACACAGAAAAAAGGTACTTTAATGTTCGAGTTAGCAAGGTTAGCACGTAAGTTGCTATTGGCCTTAAACTAGTATTACATCAGAAGCTACTAATAAGAGCACTCTGAATCACGGGTCAAACTATTTTAATACGATTTGTGTAATAACCTGCCACCTGTATCCTGCACTCTAACCATGTGAATTATTTTCTTAGTTTATTCCCAGCAGAGATGATAAAAGGGAATCAGGGAATGATGTAACCTGACAATGCATAAGGAGCGCAAAATTAGTTCAATTATTTTAAATGTAAAAATCCTCTCTCTCACTCTAACTAGCGTCAAATTTAAATGTTGGTTACAAACCTGCTCCATACTTTTGCAATAGATCTCTCTTGCTCCTGCTACTGCAGCAAGATTATTAGCTTCAGCTGTTGCCTAAAAAAATAAAATGTGCCAATTTTATGCAAAAGATACTCAGTGGCTCTATAAATTCTGATTAACACAATGAATTATATACAGTGAACAGCCTGAAAATGAACCAGAGAAAACATTATCAACTTCCAGTTTTCCTTTCCAATGGAAGGAAACACCACTGTAAAAGATAAAATAATTGCTTCTAATAAGACTGCCTAATTTTGTTTCGCGTAGGTTTATTAAAATGGGCGTAGGGGTGTCTGGGTGGCTCAGTCGGTTAGGTGTCTGACTCTTGGTTTCGGCTCAGATCATGATCTCAGTCAGGGTCATGAGATCGAGCCCCGTGTTAGGCTCTGTGCTCAGCGCAGTGTCTGATATTCTCTCTCCCTCTCCCTCCCTGCCCCTCCCGCTTGTGCTCTCTCTCTCTCTCTCTCTAGAATAAGTCTTTAAAAAAAAAAAAAGAGTTTGTACAAAACACCACACATGCTCAGTAAATAACAGAGAAATAAGACACAACCCTAAACTTGTCAAGCCTCCAGATGTACAGAACCAAGAATTACAGATATGCTTGATCTCTCACATCAGTATTACACAAGAGACTTTAAATCCACAGAACTGCTTACTGCAGGAGTTTTAGAAGAAAATACTGTTTAATCTACTATGAAACTGAGAAACTGCCCAAAATAGCAAATCTTTAAAAATATGAACTAGATATGTATCTGAAAAAAATTAAACAAATTTGAGTGAAAAATTGACAGTATGAACGCAATGACATAAAATTTACTAAGAACAGATTGACATGAATGTAACATTAATTATTCGTCATTTCTTAATTAAACTGTTTTATCTTTTTTTAAAAAAATGAACTAGGTTGGGGCACCTGGGTGGCTCAGTCAGTTAAATGTCTGCCTTTGGCTCAGGTCATGATCTCCCTCTATCAATAAATACAATCTTAAAAAAAAAAAAATGAACTAGGTTAAAATAACACTGTCCCAAAAGAACACTTTTTCCCCCCCAAGATTTTATTTATTTATTTGACAGAGAGAGAGAAAGAGCGAGCAAACAAGCAGGGGGAGCAGTAGAGGGAGAAGCAGGCTCCCCACTAAGCAGGGAGCCCACGTGGGGCTCGATCCCAGGACCCAAGGATCACAACCTGAGCCAAAGGCAGAGGCTTAACCTACTGAGACACCCAGGAGCCCCCAAAAGACACCTTTTGAAAAAAAAAAAAAAAAGGAAAAAACCTATATGCACTAGAAGCAGCTCTAAATCCTTAATATCAAGAGGAAAAATAAGCCTTATTTCAAACATTCACTGTCAAAGACTCAGAGTACAGAAGAAATTTGGTTTAGACAGGCCCATTTTAAGCCATCTCCTGCAAAAGAAATTTTT
This sequence comes from Eumetopias jubatus, assembly GCF_037043125.1. NCBI lineage: Eukaryota > Metazoa > Chordata > Mammalia > Carnivora > Otariidae > Eumetopias > Eumetopias jubatus. Next base: position 31,612,629 of record NW_028274815.1, read on the forward strand.
CTACACTTTTCCAGCAACTAAAGAGAAGGTACTGAAAACTCTAATTTCTGATGGCCTATGTGTGTGCAAGGTCTGCAATCATATAAAAACTTCAGGGCCCAAGACGTGTACTGCCTTAAGTATTTGAAATTTATTTGCATGCAAAGAAGTATGATTCCATTTCTAGCATTTATCTCTAAACCAAAGACTTTTCTCCTTCATAAATAAATATATGTATAACACACACACTACCTGAAGCATGGACTTTGGATGTGGAAGTTCCTCTCCTTGATAAATTTTAATGTAAGCCTAAAAATAAAAAGACATTATACTGGCAGGTTAAACAACTTGGCTCTACAGAAGAAAAACCATTAAATATAAAAATAATTCATACTTTTAAAAGTCTCAAAAAAAATTCTAAATAAAAAAATTGAAAAAAATAAATAAAAGGAAAATGAAGGCTTAAAAATCATACACTCTCATATCCAAAAAGTTAACCCTATTCTCAACTTTATTAAAAACACACGTTGCAAAAAAAAACTTGCTAAATTATACCCTAATGTTTCTAATTATAACTTACATACAAGTTATCTCATATTTAAAAGTTATATACAATGAAAAGAAATCCCTAATTCTCCCCTCCTGCCATTGTTTTAAATGTTAGAAAACATTTTTACTCAGTATTTCACTTTGACCAAGTTAAATTATATTTCAGTTCAAGAAAAAAAATTACCTAATTTATGCTTTAAGAGTAAGAAGGATTAATTAGTTCATATAGGAACTGTTCATCTCAACTTTTTACTGCCTCTAAATTCGTAACTAAACAAAAATATGAAAATGACCATCAAGCTCTTATCAAGTCCTCAAGAACTCAGAGAGAAGGCTTTTATGAGAACTCAAGATGCAGAACTGCACTCCCAATATCTATCATCATTCACAAGTGAGAGTGGTATGACAATTATGTTGAATGGTCTCCTCTCTGTATCAGAGCTGGAGAAAAAGTAGGTTAACTCCATAAACAAGCAAAATCACTGTCTAAGAGATACGAGTTGTCTACTATTATTTTAAATATCCTTAAAAATTGATCTAGCCAATTCAAAACAAAAACTATAAATTTCACTTTTCTGCTTTATAAACATACATATGAACATACATATGAGTTTTAAGTCAGCTATATTTCTGAGACAAAAGTCATTTAATGTGGCAGTTTTCCTACCTTAAAGTATTCTACAAGATCTCTACAAGTGACTTTAGATCCACTTATCTCTTTTTCTACCAAATTCTCAGGTGCAAGCAGCAAAGGAACCAGGTTTCGAAGCTCTCGTTTAAAGTCTTCATCAATATCTAATGGACCAATGAGATAAAAGGCAACATCTTAGTCAAAAAAAGAAAGATTAAAGGAGTCCCCACAGGTCCGCGTTCATAAAATTCTGTTTCATGAAACAACAATATACAGTGTCTATTACTTAAGTAGATTAATTTAAAAGAACTGATCCAAACACATCGTATCTCCTAGAAAAAAATACACTCCCCTTACTCTGCTACTCCATTTCCCTCATCCCCCAATAATTCTTTAAGCTCAAATAATAAGTAAGTTGTGGACTACCGAAATAAATTCCATATCCTTTTCAAAAGGCAAACAATTCATGAAATTGTACTAAATTTTAATACTAGATTTTATTTTTCGAGCTATACTGTAAAACTTTCATTATTCCTCCAGCCTTTTGCCATCATGCTCCAATCCAATCCTAAAATATACTCAAAAATTTTTATCATCCCTAAAACAGAAACTTAAATCTGATTACATGAATATGATATATTGGTAAAACATTTTAAAGACTGCAAACAGATGAAATACTGAAATGTTCTCAGCCTTCGGAATTTATAGGACACCGGAGCTGAGCAATAGACCACATAATAAAATATGCTAATCCATACACTAGATAGTCAAGGACAAACCAATGGAAAGCTAGACAGACCACACAGAGCATTAAAATCACCTCATTAACCAATGCATCAAAATGTCTTCCAGTATAAGACAGAAAATTTAAGGAACCATGTATTTTTTTTTAAACTCTCAGCCTCTAAAAAGTAAGTTCTGATTTTAGCAAGAATGGGAATTCCCACCTTTCAATCTCCCATCAAAACTAGGATTAGTTGCAACTTTAAGACCAGGATGTGGCAAAAGGAAGCAACCAAGATTTGAGAAACAATTGTGAATGTGCTTCCTTACATTCTGTAGCTCTTCATGTTGATTTTGTTTTACCTGAGGGTAGAAGGAGACAGGGTGAAGGTGCAAACAGGAAAAAAAAAGTTTTAAAGAAAATATACACCCATACTCACAAGTGTGCACACTTAACTCAGATGCTACTCCAGATGGGTTTCTGACAACAACAAATTTTACTAAAGACCCATTTCTGACCACTTTGGTAAGACCCCACTTTGTGTTAGAACTAGAAAAGATGTTTTTTCCCATGTTAGCTGCCAACAAATGAAAAAATACAAATAATAATTACTCATAATATCCCACACCAGACTAACAAGTAGTGGCTGTGGTTTACAAACCAGTAAATAAAGAAATTGCCTTTCAAGTACTTATAACGGCAAAGAGAAAAACAAAGTACTAATTTGCTTACAAATAAAAAGGTCAGCCCCTGAGCAAAATAACAGCTAAACTGAAAAATCGCCAGTGCAGTCCAAAGGACTTTTGAAACTTGTTGCGATTTCAGTACTTACCCCAAATAATTATTTATGATTTATGCTAGTTATCAGTGTTTTGGGGAGAGAGACTATTTTCTGGAAGAAAATCTTAAACTTAGATTTTTTTTAATAACTACTTATCCCAGTATAACTTACATACGCTCTCAAAGACTCTTCTCAAACACCATTTTTAAAAAAACATGCACCATTTATAATCAACAAAACCTGGAAACTACCTAAATCTCCATCAAGAATAGAATGAAGAAACTGTTGTCTATTCATACAATGGAATACTGCATAGCAATGAGAATAAATGAATTAAACTACATGTAACAGTATCTCAGAAACGTAATACTGAGCAAGAAGCTAGACACAAAAGAACACATGTTGTATGTGATTCCTTTCATAAAAAGTACACACAAGGCCTGTTAGACATCAGGAGAGTAGTGGAGGGTTTAGGGGGTAGCGGATGGAGGTTGGGTGCTTCTGGGTGCTATTACATGGCTATGTTCATTTGTATAAATTCATCAAGCTGCACACTTAATGACTTGAGCACTTTCCTGTATCACTTTAGTAAGATAAAAATCTTGTCTTTGAAGTACATAATTCTGAGTTTAGTTAGTATGCCTGATATGCTTTGTGTTCATTTTTTCTGAAAAAAAACAGAGAAAACTCTGATGACTGCAATTATCTCTGACAATAGGGTCTGGAAATGCCTTTCAAATATCCAAGAATGAGGAATTGGTTTTAATCTTCTTTTAGTAATAGGAAAATTATACCCCAAGTTTTTGAATGTGGTTGAAAAACTACATGTATCATCCTATAGGCAAAATTTTATTAACCAAAAGAGAGGACCCTACTACTTACGAATTAAGGGATTTTCACATAACTTTTATGTATGAGAGTAGATGGGTGTATCTGACCTGAGGGTTTCCCCAAGTACTTCCATGGGAGGGTACGTTTAGGAACAAAGGATCATGGTGAGGTTATTTTCTAGGAATGCTTTAGCGTCGCATGTTGCATGGGCCAGGAATCTGGATATTTGGGGCCTAGTCCCAGTTACCAACAGTTAAGAGACCAAAGGCAAGTCACTTTTCTGGGTTCAGTTACATTATATATTTTAAAAAGAAAGCTGAGTTAGATGATGTTTAAGATCCCTTTTCTATCTCTGTATGCTGTCACTCTAGGAGACAGTATTCTTTGGAGAGAGGGTCTCACATCATCTGTGTTCAATGTATGTACATTATATTATCCAGTCTGTCCCAAATGTTCGAAAGGTCAGTTGGCCAGAAAGAGACACACATGCAAGTAGATCAAAAAAGTTAGTCTCCTTCGAACTTTCATCCTTTGAATTTGATTTATAGTTGCTTCTAAAGAGAAATACTTGTTCCTTAATTTCTATTCAAGGGCACTGGCCTCTTTGGCAAGAATACAACCAATTTACTTTTCATCAATTCTGTATGGAGAACCTGGGCTAACTTGGGATGTGCAATTTATGGTGGCGACACTTAAGAGACTGGAAAAGTAAGCAGCAGTCCAGACAGCCCGCTCCTTCATCTGGCTTGGTGCTTATGCTCTCCTCACTAGGAAATGGGGCTTACCTGCAATCTCTTTTCAAGGAATTGTTTTCCACCTTCCAAACCATATGAATGTTCATAAGGATAACTCCAATCCCGAATTAAAAACATTAATGTCTACAGACAGAAAAAAGTAGAAATCATTTCTTACAGTTTTATTTAAAAAAAAAAATCACTACTTTAACAATTTAACAATCATGCACTCCCTTAAACAATCCTTATCAAAAGTTATAGTAACAAATGGTCAATACTGCTCATAGTTTTAGCAAGATCCTACTTAAGGCTACAACACTCCCAGCCCCTACACCAAGCAATTGCTTCCGTTTGAGAACTTCACGGTATATGAAGAAAGAGTCACCACAGGCAATAATACAGGGTCTTAAAAAAATGAACAAAAGGCATATCAGGGCATATAGATCATAATTTTAAGTCAAGGTTGTATAGCTAAAAGACCAACTAATCTAATTCTATACCAACTGATTCTCTTCACTGAATTTTTAATTATATATGCTTAGGTTTCTCAATCTCAGCCTTACTGATATTTTGAACCAGACAATTCTTAGTTGTGCGTGGCTGGATGAACAGCATTTCTGGCCTCCATGCACTACACCAGCAGCATTAACCTCCCTCCAAAACTGTGACAACAAAAATGTCTCCAGACACTTGCAAATGTCCCAAGTGACAAAATTAACCCAGTTCAGAAAAACTGATGTAGGCCAAACAGAGTATATTTCAACCATATATACAAAATAAAGCCATAACCTGCCTGATATCGCATAAAAGTGATCACTTGAGCCACATAAGTCTGAGACAATCAATGTAAACCCACCCATACTAAGAATCACTAGCAATGCTGTCACACAGAAAGAAAGGACTGGACATATTGATGAGCGAACAGGGTGGAGTCATTCTCACCTACTGTAACACATCTGACTAAATGGTCAACTTATAATGCCAACTTATAAATTACCCTTACTTTAAAAAAGAAACTATCTGAAATTAGCTTTTTTTTTTTTTAATTTAAATCTCTGTCACAACAGGACTCCACAGAAGCAAGCAGAGCATATGCTTCTCACATAACTCCACCCAGGTTTATTTCTGACTTAATATTCTGTACCTGGCATTTAAAAGGAATAAAAAACATATGGGGATTGAGGGGGTAGAAGGAGAGGAGAGATGTAATAAATTGTGAAACTTTTCTGTATGAAACCAAACAAAGAATAACAGGACTAACCTCAATTTGTAATATACCACAAAAAAAAAAAAACCTAATATTTTGTAATAGTTTCCTATGTACAAAAGAAATTTACATGACTGTCTCAAGTCTAGGAAATAACATCTAATTAAGAGAAATATTAACCTCTCAATCTAAGTATTAGCAATCTAACTGCATCATCTGTTCTCTTTCCTACTGTTAGCCTACTATTAAGGTGGTAATGACCTAAGTTTCAACTCCACTGAATCTGTTGCTAAAAATGAGTTTGTTGTAATATCCTCTTACCTTCAAACTTAAAAGATTAAGGTGGCTTGATGGCTTTTTATACATGAGTTTTTAAAAATGACAAAATACTTATTTACCTGAAATGGTTTCTGGTAGATTTCTTCCATTGCAAGTCTGCCGTACTCTGTAAATAACTATTAAAGCAAGTTATTTAAATTAATGCCCCCAAAGAGATTCAAAGATGACACTGTAAAGCCATTCTATGTCAGATGAGATAGACATCAGAGCCTTTAAACTCATTTGAAAGTCAAGCATTTAATTTTCTAACAGACTGGGTATACCTTAAAACTTCTTCTCGTTAAGAAGTTATGTATCAGTTTAAAACTGTATAATACTGAATTTTCTTACACTGTAATAGGCTTCTAGATGGAAAGTCACAATTAAGTTAGAATTATATTTTCCATTCTTTGACACATATTCTTTGAGAAATACATACTTGCAAGTGTTGAAGATCATCTTCTTGAATATTCTGAGACAGATTATATACCTGTTAAAACAAAATTATGTTTTTATTCATTTTTTTAATACCCACCTGTATATAACTTTACTTGTAGAAATGAAGATTATTTTATATGTCAGCACAAATGAATCACTTAGTCATTAGCTTAACCAGTGGCACATGAAAAGGATTTTCTTTCTTCCTAACAGGATAAAACATTAAGGGGGAAAAAGTGGTGGTAAATTACGTAAAAATCATGAATACATACATAAGCGGTCTAGAAAGTAGCAGACATTTTTAAAAAGTATATTATGTAAAAAGGTTTTTTTTCTCCTTTTCAAAGTTTTTTTAATGTTATGACATGATCATTTATTTTTAACAGAGTGAAGACTGTTTCCACAATTATTTTTCTAAGTCAATAAATGTGAGGGGCATAGTTCTGCAAAGATAATATTCCTCCCTGGTACAGAGTGTGTGTGTGTTTGGATGGATAGAAAGGTATAGTTTATAGTTACTTGGTGGTTGCCTTGAGTAGTCTGTGTTGTGTGTGTGTCTTTGTGTGTCTGTGTGTGTTTGGATGGATAGAAAGGTATAGTTTATAGTTATTTGGTGGTTGCCTTGAGTAGTGTGTGTGTGTGTGTGTGTGTGTGTGTGTGTGTGTGTGTGTGTGTGTGTGTGTGTAGATGGATAGAAAGGTATAGTTTATAGTTATTTGGTGGTTGCCTTGAGTAGTGTGTGTGTGTGTGTGTGTGTGTGTGTGTGTGTGTGTGTGTGTGTGTAGATGGATAGAAAGGTATAGTTTATAGTTATTTGGTGGCTGCCTTGAGTACCATCAAGTCTACATGGCTTTTTTCTACTTTAAATAAACCATCTGTCTTAATAACTTCAAATGAAAATTTTACCAGCCTATGATAGCTGAAAAAAGTAACAGTAGGTGGCACTCTTGCCCTTTCTAGAATGTTTCTGGAGGCTTTCCAGGGCACAGAGCCCAGAGCTGATGGTCTAGGTGCTGTCAAGGAAGGGAAACCGGAGAAGACTGGAATTGCAAAAGAGGCCCAATCCTTCCGAGTCAGGTTAAAAAGTGACATAGGCGGCCTCATGGCTAAGTGGGTGTGCACAGATGTCACCTCTGCTGAGAAATAACTTATGTCTAAGAAAACAGGGTTATTCCAAAGACAGAACAATTTGTTCTAATGGCAAATAAGTGATAATCTAGCTGAATCACTTGGAGGTCAAGAATATAAACAGCCAAAATAGGACAGCAAACCTAAAATGACATTCTCAGCTGACTATTTCTAAACATGGTACTTAAGAAGTAATTAATGACTGAGGTAAATTATACTAGAGCTAAACTTAAAATCTGAAAGCATGACCAACCTATTCTTACCCATAGGGGCCTTGGCTTTTAGAAAACAGGTCGAGATACTTTCACTGTCAGGGCCAGGTTGCAAATGGCAAAGACAAGATTTGTTTATCTTAGATCATTAGTATTTAGCATACTGCATTTTACTTAATAGATGTTCAACAATTATTTGTTGAAAGAATAAATGACAAGGGGACTTGTCATTGATCTGTCAACCAGATAATGTATGTAAGGAAGAGAAATCTAGCCTCAAAGATAAGGAAAAAAATAATGAAAATAATTTTCACCTTCATTATTTATAGTTTACAAAGTATTTTCTTATGCATTATCTCATTTAGATCTTATTTCTGCCTCCCCACAACCACATGTAAGATGGGTAAAATCCTCATTTTACAGATTAAGAAAGTGGCAGAGTGGCTTTAAGTGGTTGTCCAAAACCAGGTCTCCCATACTATCATAAAGCTGAATAAATAAACAAGAGAACACCAAGGTACAAATTTCAGGACAGAGAATTCGCTCATTATAATTTAAGGCAAGGCACAGAGGCAGCTTATCTGAAGCACACAATGACTGGCTTCTGCTTGCCTCAAGGGAATGGCAGTAGTGCCACCTTGCAAGATCAGAGGAAAAAGGTAGAACGAAATGGAGAGAAGATACTGGAAGGGTCCCCAAAGCATCACTTAATTGGTAGTACCAGAGCTCCCCAGCCCTACAAAAAACAAAAGCCAAGCTGAAAAATACTCCTTTTTTATCTCATAATAATATCCCAAGTTCCTTTCCATTCTGACAGCTAGATACTTCAAATTGAGGAAGGAAGGAAATGGAACTTATATCGAGACTGGACGTATGTTCCAGGTATTACCAGAAAGCTATACAAAAACTCCAAGACACTGTGACAGTTATCACCTATGATCTACTATCAATAAGAAACATCATCTCAGGAGGAGCACATACTTCTACTATTCACATATATACTTCTGGGTACATCACCATCAGCTAGCGCTAACCAACATAATAAATTCTTCAGCCAGAAAAGTATCAACCACAGATGATCTCAGGAAAAAGAAAGGGATACAAAATGACATGTGGTGGTTTAATTCAGTCTATCAGCCTAAATTATACAGAAAAGAGATGAACTAGCTTGAAATGACTAGAACTTGATATAATACCAAACACAATTAGAGTACAAAGTTAAGTGAAAAACAGAAGGGATTTTACTAAATTAAACACTTCCTTTAAGTCCTTAGTGTATTACAGAAATAGCACATACATTTCCTAAGTTAAATATGAATTAATTCTTCCATCTCTACCACCATTAGTTCCAATAATCAAGTACTAGTTGTCATACATATCAAGTAGAAAACTAAGTTTAATTACTTTAAAAACTAAGTTTAATTTTTCTTTATTGGTTTAACCAAAACATAAAAGACCTACTCACACCTTAATGTATCTGGGAACCATATGACTGAATTCAATTAAAGATGACATGGAATATCTTTAAAAAAAAAAAAAGCACAGGGGTGCTTAGGTGGTTCAGTGAGTTAAGCCTCCAACTCTTCACGTCAGCTCGGGTCATGGATCTTGGGGTTATGAGATCAAGCCCCATGTTAGGCTCTGTGCTCAGCGCAGTCTGCTTGAGATTGTCTCTCCCTCTGCCCCTCCCCGCTTTCATATGCTCTCTCTCTCACTCTCAAATAAATGAACAAACCTTAAAAAAAAAAAAAAGTATAGGTGCTATGATGAAGAACCAAAGGGATGGCTATTGATTTATTACTAAAGTATGAAATTTCATATTGTGAATCAGAAAAGCATGGAAATATAAATGACCAATAAGAATCAAAAGACTTTTGTTTTCAATGTGGATCTTTTTTTTTTTTTTTAAAGATTTTATTTATTTGACAGAGAGAGACACAGCGAGAGAGGGAGCACAAGCAGGGGGAGTGGGAGAGGGAGAAGCAGGCTTCCCGCTGAGCAGGGAGTCGGATGCGGGGCTGGATCCCAGGACCCTGGGATCATGACCGGAGCTGAAGGCAGACGCTTAACGACTGAGCCACCCAGGCACCTTTTTTCTTTTTCAAATTTTTATTTAAATTCTAATTAGTTAACATATAGCATAATATTGATTTCAAGAGAATTTAGTGATTCATCATTTATACGTAACACCCAGCGCTCAACAAGAGCCCTCCTTAATCTCCATCACCTATTTAGCCCATCCCCCACCCCCTCCCCTCCAGCAACCCTCAGTTTGTTTTCTATGGTTGAGTCTTACAGTTCAGTTTGCTTCCCTCCCCTCCCTTTACCCTATGTTACCTGTTTTGTTTTCAAAAAGCATTTTAAGAAAGAGCAAAGGTATTAGGATTATCTGAACTGATCATACCACAGCATTTCATGTCTCACCTGGACAGAGCTAGTCATGGTGCTCAGAGCAAACACCGTTGCACAGTCTTTGATAGTTGACTGGCTATCGAAGGCACCCTGGGTATCCATTAGCAGCACAGCCACCTAGGAGTTTAAAAGTTTAAAATACTAAGTAAAATATTCACCAATAGTGACTATTAAAACCAAATTTAAAATGATAAATGTCAAAATCAGTAATTAAGAAAAGTACTCTAAGCTAAATATCTCACACATTTTGACATAATAATCCATATATGTTGAAGTTATCAGACATTAATAGTTCTGTGCTGTTTTGCTCTTTAATACCAGGAAACAGCTCAAAAAAGAATATGGAAGAAAAAAAACAATAAGAAAGTATAAACAGAATTTTACTTTTGTTCCATTAGGTCTGTCAATCACAAATACTTCATTCCAGACTTGTATGCCTGTTGTTTCTCTTTCACAACCACCTCGCCATGTAAAGCCAGTCAACGGTTCATTGTTTCCACCAATCCAACTTTGGGAATCCTGTCAAAGTCAAGCATAAATGTAAAATAAAACACAAAAATTAAGAACTAAGGAGAAGTGTAAGAAATCACCCATTCTTTATTTTACAGGTGAGGCAGGTTAAGTCCAGCAAGATAAAATACATGGTAACATTACACAAATAGTTAAAAAAGCAATCCCAAGTCCCATCTGAGGTGCTTTGTCTTAGAGTTGTAGTCCCTTACAAACCGAACCTTCTCAAATCTCACATCTTCACTCTTTCGGCTTCTAGATAGGTGAGGTCATACCCATTTTCCCATTTTGAAGATTTCCTATGTTTAAAAATCCTAAAAAGTAGATACCAGCTATTGTGACATCTCCTCGTACAGATAAGCAAAACAAAGTTCCAGAAAGAATGGCTGTCAGAAGAGCACTGCTCTCTTAGAATAGCTTATACTAAAATGTTTTCACACTGCCTTAATTTTCTCTTTAAAAAATATCAAGTTTAAAAATAACCACAACACTTGCTTGGAACCTGATTCAAACAATCCAATTGGTTAAAAAAAAAAAAAAGGCTTTTTTTCAAAATCAAAAGGGAAATCTGAACCCAGACATGGTATTTTACTAGGCCGTACTAAATCACAGTAAAAATGATTGCTTGGTGTGATAACAGTATTGTGGGTAATACTAACAATAACAGAGTTCTTAACTGTTAAATACTCAAGTATTTACGGTGAAAAAATATACCTGGCATATGCTTTAAAATATTCCAGCAAAAAATAAAAGGGCAGGGAGGTATACAGATGAAACAAAACCAACAAAATGTTGATACATATATTGGGGTTCATCATACTATCCTATCTTTGGGTAAGTTAAAATTTCCGTAATAAAATGTTCTAACTAAAACCACAGGGCCAGTGGGAATGCAAGCTGGTGCAGCCACTCTGGAAAACAGTATGGGGGTTCCTCAAAAAGTTGAAAATAGAGCTACCCTACGACCCAGCAATTACACTACTGGGTATTTACCCCAAAGATACAAACATAGTGAACCAAAGGAGCATGTGCACCCCAATGTTTATAGCAGCAATGTCTACAATAGCCAAACTATGGAAAGAACCTAGATGTCCAACAACAGATGAATGGATAAAGATGTGTATACATCTATAATAGAACATTATGCAGCCATCAAAAAAATGAAACCATGCCATTTGCAACGACGTGGATGGAACTAGAGGGTATTATGCTAAGCGAAATAAGTCAATCAGAGAAAGACAATTATCACTGGATCTCACTGGTAGAGGAATTTGAGAAACAGGACAGAAGATCATACGGGAAGAGAGGGAAAAATGAAACAAGATGAAACTGAAGGGGGAGACAAACCGTAAGAGACTCTTCATCTCAGGAAACAAACTGAGGGCTGCTGGAGTGGAGGGGGGTGGGAGGGATGGGGTGGCTGGGTGATGGACATTGGGGAGGGTATGTGCTATGGTGAGCGCTGTGAATTGTGTAAGACTGATGAATCACAGACACGTACTCTGAAACAAGTAATACATGTTAATAAAATAAATAAAACCACAGGGCCAAATAGTTGTAATTAAATATTGTGAAATAATATAAAATTAATATACCATAAGATAGTTTATCTGGAACATAATGAGTAGTTTGACAGATATCAAGACCCCTATACTTTAGCCCACATACCCTTTACTCAAAGTAGCCCACAGGAAAAATTCCTTTGTTTCAGAAATACTAATAAGCTTAGACACATAGTCCAAAACAGATAACAAAGCTCACATTATGAGTAAAGATGTTTAAGGTAGGCTCAATGAGGGAGTGAAGCAATTTGTGAAAAGCAGATTTAAGGTGGGGAAAAAAGTGGACACCTAATGTGAAGATCAGCCTTAAACTTCAAACCATCTATAATGATGATTATTCCACAAAACTCCCATCCCCAGTAGGTTACCAGTGTTATCAATTACAAAATTCTCTTGCACTCTTCTTCACCTTTCAGTATCTTCAACTTAAGGCCCCCTCATCTCTCTATTGGTGGCAAAGCTGCCTCATGGCATGACTCCATTCACACTATATACTAAGGATTGTGCTTCAGGAGGGACCCTTCACAGTGATTAGAGGAATAATGGTACCCCCTAAACAAGCACAACAGTGGTCTTGCCCCGGACTATATTTTGGATGCTCTAAAAAGGTCTTCCTGCACCTCCATGCTATACTCTCCAACCCATCCTCCCATAGTCACTTAATTTTCTCAACAAGAAATGGAATCATGCTACTGTCCTAAAAGTCATCTGTGGGGGCGCCTAGATGGCTCAGTCAGTTAAGCACCAGACTCTTGGTTTCAACTCAGGTCATGATCTCATGGGTGGTGAGATTGAGCCCTGAGTCAGGCTCCGCGCTCAGCAGGTAGTCTTCTTTAAGATTCTCTCCCTCCGCCACTCCACCCCACTCTCTCTCTCAAATAAATAAAACCTTAAAAAAAAGTCACCTGCAGTTCTCCATTTACCTACAGAACCATCTAGAGATCTGTTGCATTACAACCCACCTTCAATTTACTTTTCCTACCTCTGCTCCTTTTATACCATATAGTCCCCCTAACACACCACATACACACACTCTTCCTGTTTCTACCATACCAAAAAAAAAATCTATTGACTATGTATCATCTTTTCTTGGTTTACCCTGTTAACAGAATGTTTAAAAACCACTAAACTGATTAGTCAACAAAAGGATGAAAGAGGAGCACCTGGGTGGCTCAGGTGTCTGAGGGGGTCTGACTCTTGGTTTGGCTCAGGTCATGATCTCATGCATCATGAGATCCAGCCCCAAGTCAGGCTCCTGCAGGGAGCCTGCATAAGATTCTCTCCCTCTGCCCCTCCCCTACTCGTGTGCATTCTCTCTTTCTAAAATAAATCAATCTTAAAAAAATAAATAAATTTTTTAAAGAAAAAAAGGATAACAGGTAAAACTTGAAGAAGTTTATTACTGTATCATAAAGAATACTGGTAAGTTCCATAAAATACACTTATACATTCACTCAAGTATTCACTGAACCCTTACCACGTGCCAGCTACTGTTCTAGGTTCTAGGGCTACAGCAGTACACAAGAACATACATTCCTGCCCTCCAAGGAGCATTCTAGTGAATTCTAGAAGCAGCCTCACTGAAAACAGGTACTATTTGTCATAAGTTACTAAAAACAAATTTTTTTTTCTAAGATTTTATTTATTTAATTGACGGGGCGGGGGGGAGGAACACAAGCAGGGGGAGTAGGAGAGGGAGAAGCAGGCTTCCCGCCGAGCAGGGAGCCTGATGCGGGGCTCGATACCAGGACCCTGGGATCATGACCTGAGCTGAAGGCAGTCGCTTAACCAACTGAGCCACCCAGGCGCCCCTAAAAACAAATCTTAAGATAACTTGAAAAACAGTAAACTAGTACCATTTACTACTGTGGAGACAAAAAAAAAAAAAAAAGCCTTAAAACTCAAAATTCCAAAAATAATTTTCATCCTCCAGTAAAATAAAAAGATCTTTTAGAATTAATCTTAATGCTAAAAGGTAATCTGAAAACACCCAAAGTTTAAATATAGTCAAATACTATAGTGAATAAACATGAGCCCTTGCCAAAAAGACTTACCAGTGTAATATAATTATCAAAAATAGAGAAACCCTACCTACTCTAAATAATAAGAAACAAATTCTTATTTCACCATAGGAAAGATAACATTCCCTAGCAACAAACTGAAACAACAGCCAGGTAAACTTTAAAACACAGAGCTGGTGATCCAGCCAGATCTGTATGTGTCAGAATACACACAACTTCCTGTTTGCAGGCCTACACACTCCAATTGGGCAGGCTGGAAGAATAAAGGCCATAGTAACTTACCAGAGCTGTGAAGAAAAATGACAAAGGGGATAAAATTAAAGGTTTAAGTAACACTACAATAAAAGAGGAGATCCTTCTTAGTTGAGAGACATTCCCCACAAAAGCACCATGGATAAAAATCTTAATCTTGTAAATCTACCTAATTTAGGAGGTAGGTTATAAACAATCAACACTCAAATTGTAGACAGAACAATATACACATTCTGACCACCAAGCATCATTTAGTGTTTTCATTTGAATATGTAAGAATACCCTGCAAGTCCTAGAACAAATGAAGAAACATTAGAATCTTAAAACAGTTTAAAATTGTCTAACATCTTACCTAACTAACCCCATGTCCAACTCCTCTCTTTTGGGGCCAGACAGATAACATTATGACTGACCCAAGTCACAAGCTCAGACAAAGGACAACTCTTACCAACTTAGGTACACACTCAACAAGAATTAAAATAAAAAATCTTGTTATAAAGATGTCCTTGACTTTGAAGACATTATGCTAAGTGAAATAAGCCAGCCACAAAATAATAATACCTTATGATTCTACTTATACAAAGTACCTAGAGTACTTAAACTCATAGAGGAGAATGGTGGTTACCAGGCACTGAGGGGGAGGGGGAAAACGGGAGTTTTATGGGTACAGTTTCGGTTTGGGAAGGTGAAAAAGTTCTGGAGACATTAAAAAAAAGGAAAGCTATGGACCCATATACCTCATGCACATAGATGCAAAAACATTCAACAAAATGTTAGCAAATTAAACCCAACAACGTATATTAAAACATTATACACCACAGCAAAATGGGATTTATTCCAGGGATGCAAGAACTGACTCAATATTTTAAAAATATTAATAACATAATCATATCAACAAGCTAATCATATCAACCACATGATCATATCAACAGATAGACAGAAAGAGCACTTGACAAAATCCAACATCCATTCATGATTAAAAAACAAAACAAAACCTCCCAACAGACTAGGAATAGAGAGGAACTTCCTGAACTTGATTTAAAAAAAAAAGTGCAAAAAATCCTACAGCTAAAATCATACATAATGGTGAGAACCTCGATGGTTCCTCCTTAAAGATTTCGAAAACAGTAAGGATATCCACTCTTACCACTTGTACTCAACATTGTACTAGAGATTCTAGCCAGGACAGTTACCAAGAAAGAGAGGTAAGAGGTACTTAGACTGGAAAGGAAGTAAAAGTATCTCTACTTACAGATGACATGATCTGGTATATAGAAAACTTTAAAGAGTACACTAAAAAACTACTGGAACTAATGAAGGAATTGAGCAAGGTTGCAGGATACAAGATCAATACACAAAAATCAACTGTACTTCTGTAAGCTTGCAATGAACAATCTGAAAATGAAATTAAGAAAACAATTCCAATACGTACCATAATAGCATTAAAAAAGGAATAAATTAACAAAAGTAAAACATACTCTGCAAACCGTAAAACATTTTTGAAAGAAATTAAAGATCTACATAAATGGAAAAACATCCCATGTTCATGAACTGGAACACTTTATATTAAGATGGCAATACTCCTCAAGCTGATCTTTCATAATCAACCCAATTACCAACAGAATTCCAGCTAACCTCCCATAGAAACTGACAGGCTAAGTCTAAAATTCATACAGAATTGCATGGGACCTAGAATAATCATCTTTCTTTATTATTATTATTTTCATTTTTTTAGAACAATCTTAAAAGATGAACAAAATAAGAGGACTCTCACTTCTTGATCTGAAAACTTACCAAAGAGCAACAGTAATCAGGACACTCTGGTCCTGGCATTAAAAGACATATTGACCAATGAAATAAAATTGAGAGTCCAAAAATAAATTCCTATGTCTATGATCAATTTTCAACAAAAAAAGTGCCAAGACCATTCAATGGACAAAGAATAGCCTTTCCAACAAATAGTGCTAGGACAACTGGATAGGCACATACAAAAGAACTGAAGCTAGACCCTTACCTATTTCCATTATTATTCATTATTATATACCCTTGTATTATAATTAGTGAAATATTATGTATTAATATATATTCATATAATTATAGCATTATTCATAAGCCAAAAGGTGGAAACCCATCCATTAACTGGTAAAATGGATAAATAAAATGTGGTATATCTATACAATCGACAATTATTCAGTCTTAAAAAGGAATGAAGCTCTGATAATGCTCCAACATAAATGAACGTTTCAATATTATGCTGGGGCACCTGGGTGGCACAGTCTGCCTTTAGTTCAGGTCATGATCTCAGGATCCTGGGATCAAGCCCAGCGTCGGGCCCCCTGCTCAGTGGAGAGTCTGCTTCTACCTCTCTTTCTGCCCCTCAACCCCCAATCGTGCTCTCTCTTAAATAAATCTTAAAAAAAAAAAAAAAACATT
Organism: Eumetopias jubatus; assembly: GCF_037043125.1. Taxonomy (NCBI): domain Eukaryota; kingdom Metazoa; phylum Chordata; class Mammalia; order Carnivora; family Otariidae; genus Eumetopias; species Eumetopias jubatus. The sequence continues at coordinate 31,629,351 of NW_028274815.1, forward strand.
ATGCTAAGTGAAAGAAGCCAGTCACCAAAAGACCCTATATTATTTCATTTATGTGTATGTCCAGAATAGGCAAATGTATAGACAGAAAACAAATGGATAGTTCCTTAGGGCCAGAGGTTTGGGGCTGGGGAAGGAGAAGTGGTAACGTGTACAGAGTTTCATTTTTCTCATTTTGAGGTGGTAAAAATGTTCTAAAATTGTGGTGATAGTTGTACAACTCTGCGAATATATTAAAATCCATGAAACTGGATTGATTATATGGTATGTAAATTATATCTCAATAAAGCTGTTAAAAGAGGGGTGCCTGGGTGGTTCAGTCGTTAAGCATCTGCCTTTGGCTCGGGTCATGATCCCAGGGTCCTGGGATTGAACCCTGCTTCTCCCTCTTCACTCCCCCTGCTTGTGTTCCCCCTCTTGCTGTCTCTCTGTCAAATAAATAAATAAAATCTTTGGGGGGAAAAAAAGCTGTTAAAAGAAAAACTAAAAATCAGATACACTTAGTATGCAAGCTTAACAAAGACTCCCAGTCATACAAAATCCATCCCATAATACTACAGAAGTCTAGGAGGAAAAGGCATTGTCCACTGGAGGTTCTGCTATACGTCCATGCACTAGTGCAATATGTCATAAATCCTATGGCTTGAACATTTTTAAGATTTTTTTTATTTTTAAGTAATCTCTACACCCAACACGGGGCTCGAAATTACAACCTCAAGATCAAGAGTCTCATGCTCTACTGAATAGCCAGCCAGGCACCCCTAAACCTGCTTTTAAAAAAAAAAATTTATTGATTTATTTATTTGAGAGAGAGAGTGTGTGAGTGTACACAAGCATGGGAGGGGCAGAGAAAGAGAGAGAGACTCAAGCAGATGCCCTGCTGAGCGCGGAGCACACCACTGGGCTCAATCCCAGGACTCTGAGACCGTGACCCCAGCTGACATCAAGAGTCTGCCGTTTAACCAACTGAGCCACCCAGGCGCCCCTCAACTTGCTTTCTGATGAAAGGGTTATGGTGAACATCACCAAGTATCTATAGGAAATGCATCCTATTAGTTATTTAAAAATATGTGTAAGAAAATGTTTCAGTGAGAACAAGCACTGCTGAACTAAAGCTTGTAAGTTAAAACAGCAAAGTTGTCTGGGAGAATGAGGCAAAGAGGCAGGGAGTTAATGACTTTTAAAAAGTATTCTTCAAAAAGAGTTACTATTAATATAAAAGGAACTTAAATTATACAAGACTGTTTAACCCCCTAATGTCTTAAAGCTGTGTTTGAGTCATCAGTATTTACATTAACAATCTATTACTTAGGATATCCTTCAATAAATAACCTAAATGAAATCAAGTACTTTAGAAATAGTAAATTTTAACTTAAAAGGAACACAGACTTCAGAATGGAAAAAGATCTGTTGGAACAAATAATTTATGTTCTCTCAAGTCCAAATATATGCTGATGTAGGTACCATAATTTTGATGATAATACTTAACAGGCAGTACATACATTCGGGGCTTAAAGCTAGAGGGCTGCTTTCAAAGACTACAAATGACAGCACATTTTTCAGGGAATAGATTCAGGAATACAACCGAGAAAGTCTCTCCCAAAACACTGCTGTAAGGACTTGGAACAATATATTGTAGACTCCTCCATCTCATCTGCTTCTGATTCCTCTAGCTTTGGCAACATTTGGTGAAGTTTTTCTAACTGAAATTACACTAATTTTAAACCTGCATATGAGAGAACAGAAGATTAGTTTCAACCCAGCAATCAAAATCTAGGAGGAAAAAAAGTCAGTGTGCTAATGGAAAAAAGGTAGTTCAGAGTTCACATAACCTCTATACCCAACCCCTTCAGGGACAAAAATAACCCCACCAATTCTTATTTTCCTTTTTGGAATTCTGATCAAATTTTGCTGGCTTCTTGCATGTGCAAAAATAGTAACAATATAAAATTTAAAATTTCAGCAGCTTATTACATAATTACACAGCGTTTCATTTGTAATAAGTGAAATACACAAAAGCTAATTCAGTTAAAGTAATAAATGAATAAGCTGAATTTCTACATTAAATGTGGTAACAGTTTTATAAGCATGAACCTGTATAGAGTAAGATGATGGCTTAAAACTTACAAAGTGCCTACCTATCAGAACAGCTAAAATTAAAAAGACTGACAATACTGTTCATCAGATGTATAAAGACTTTAAGTCTCTTACATTGCTCATGGAAGTACAAACTGGTAAAGCCACTTTGGAAAAAATTTTGGCAGTCCCTACTACAGTTAAATGGGCATTATGGACCTAACATTTCTACTCCTGGGAATATACCCAACAGAAATAAGTACTTATGTTGCCAAGACTTGTAAAAGAATGTTCATGGTAGCTTTATTCATAATAGATAAAAATTACAAATAACCCATGTCTATCAAAAAAGAAGGAATAGAAAAATTGTGATGTCTTCATCCAATGAAATACCACTCAGCAATAACAATTACTGATGCATTAATAACATGGAGAAATCTCTTAGACTCAATGTTGAGCGAACGAAACTAGACACAAGAATGCATACTTTATGATTACATTTACGTAAAGTTCAAGAGTAGACAAAACTAATCTACTGTGATTTAAGTCAAGATGGTGGTGGACTCTCAGTGTTAAAGACAGTAATACCCAGGGGCACCTGGGTGGCTCAGTCGGTTTGAGTGTCTGCCTTCGGCTCAGGTCATGATCCCAGGGTCCTGGGATCGAGCATGCACTGGCCTACCCGCTCAGCGGGGAGTCTGCTTCTCCCTCTCCCTCTGCCCCTCCCCCTGCTTGTGGTCTCTCTCTTTCTCTGTCAAAAAAAAAAAAAAAAAGATAGTAATACCTGGCAGGGGAAATGAGAGAGCCTTCTAGAATACTGGAGGTGTTCTCTTTCTTGATCTGAATGGCAGTGGTTAGAAAAATATAGGTACATAAAAATTCACTGGCTATGCTAAGGTTTATGCACTTTATTGTATGTAAGTTATACCACCAAAAAATAAATAATAAAATGACCCTAGGAAGAAACTTTTAAAAATATCGTTCTTCCTCTAAAGACATTTCTTTCTTAGAAAAGAACATGAAACAAACCAAATTTTTCTTCATGTATTCACACATTTCCCCCAAGTCTCACATCAAAGACATTGTTAACCTTAGGAAAAAAGGTGAAATCAAGTTCAACATCCCATATGGCCAATTCAGAGATATTTGTGCTTTTGGCAAACTGTATGTAGCAGCACATATGATCCTTAAAGATAATTCTTACTCCTGATCTCTGGAAGCCATTCGGGGAGCAACTCTTTAAAAAGTAAAAAATAAAAACTATATATAGTTTCCCTTGAAATGCCTTTATCAATTATGTTATAAATGGAGTCAAAACTCTGCTCATTAAGCATAGATACCATGGGGCAGGAAAAAGTTAGCAGGCATGCACTCCTGTCTGTCTACCTCAACTACTGAAGTAAACATGGAAAAGAGACCGTTTACAAAAGAATAGTTCACTTTTAAGTATGGAAAAGGACCAAACATCATTTTATATAGTGATTTTAAGAAGACTTTGGAATCAAATTCCCTGGTCTGGATCTCACCCTTGCCATGTCCTTTGAGCCTCAACTATCAAGCTGAAATTCTAATAAGACTGCATAGGGTTAATGTGAATACTGAGTGAGATAGTATCTATTACTCAGTAATCAGCATACCTAGAATTCAGTAAAGATTCAAAAACTGTTATCTTAAAAGATAATCTATACTTCCTCATGGAAGATGCTTTTGCCAAAAAGTCGAACCTGAGTCTGATTAAGTCCTTAGCATTGACTAACATTCACAGGACAAAGGAACATGTAAAACTATACAAACGGAATAAAAATCAGCAGATCCGGACTGAGGAAACTCTGTAAGACCAACAACCAGTTTCTTCAACAAATAAACTGCCAAGAAAAAGAGATGGAGGGAAGCCTGAAAAGAGTTTAAACACTTTAAAGGCCACCAATCACAATGTGGACCTCATTTGGTTCGATCTTGACTCAAAACAGTTAAAAATTTAAAAATTAAAATATCTGAGTCAACTGGAAAGTTGATTCCCTATATTACTTAAGGAATTATTTATGTATGATATTACTGTAATGTCCAAAAGACCCCTTATCTTTAAAGAGATATATACTGAAATATTGACAAATGAAATCATGTATCTGGATATACTTCAAAACAACACATAAGGTATGGAATGAGCTGGGGTATAGATGAAATGAGATTGAGTTGATAACTGTAAATACATGAGGACACATTATAGTGTTATCTACTTTTACATGTGTTAAAAATTCTTAATAAAGTTTTTTAAAAAATAGGGAATGACATAAAATGGCAACCAACTCCATACAGAATTAAGAGTCTATCTAGAAGAGTTAAGTAACAGCTCTCACCATTGTTTAGTGTTCAATATGTCCCAAGTACTAAGTTTTACATAATTTAATTCTAAATTAAGTTTTGACCTTCCTAAACCGATTCCTGAAACTGAAATTACTTTTACATGATAATTTTTGATCAGCATTTTTGTAATAATTCCTATTATCATAGGAGTAATCTACTTTGGAAGCATGGGATTCACAAAAACCAGCTTACTAAAACTTGTAAGATCAAAGCAAATATCCCCTGACAGTTAATGAATAAATAAAATATGGTATAATCATATAGCAGATACCAAAGTAACAAAAATAATGATCACTACATGCAAAAACATGGGCACATTTCATAGATACTTTAAAGAAATAAACCAAACACAAACTCTCATGGCATGTTTTCATTCATGTGAAGCTCAAAAATTGGAAAACCAGTCTGTGGTACAAGAGTTCAGTATAGCAGTTACCTTTTGGGGTAGATATTAACTGGGGGGGTATCTATTAACTGGAAGGGATATAACATGGTGGGGGGTGAGGTTCTATATCTTCATCTGGGTAGTGATAATATGGGTATGTGAATATATGTGTGTGTGTGTGTGTGTGTGTATATATGTAAAATTTCAGTAACCTATACACTTAAGATTTGGGTACTTTCCTGTATATAAATTATACGTCAGGAAAAAAAAAGTCAAAAAAAGAAAAAATATATTTATCTGAACTATACCCTTAACCAAATCAGCATTAGAAAGGGAAAAGTATAAAATACTTAAAAGTATACACATATATTCTGCAGGGAAAAGTCATCCTCTCTCCCACCATTACCACCTACTCTGTCTCTCATTACAGATTTTCATCTCCTCTTGTATAACTCCCTACTTTTACAAATGAAATAATGATTTTTTTTAAATACTGACATAACAGACCTTTTCTCACATAAATTTTTATGATTTCATTTATAGCTTTTTGAGAATGACTTTTACAAGTAATAAATATTCCACTTACAAATTATTAAGTTCACCAACAATACTTGAATTTCTGCAGTATTCCTCATATATGGCATTCATAGTGAATGTCATAAGTGATATCCTTGTAAGTTCAAAATGTTTCCTACATTATGAATTCAAGAATTAGCAATTTTAGTGACCCTCTCATATAAACTATAGTAAATGATCAATTCCAACACACAAGGGAATTTTATTCTAGAAAAATGTTTAGTTCACCTCTTAAGTTTACAAAAGAAAACTAACTTCTTTCCTCCTGTACTCTGAAAATCTATTTTCAAAATACAAGTAGCCGCTCAAAACAACACCTGTATAAGAAGCTATTTACTTCACAATATGAGACCTAAAAATCAGAATTTCCCCTATAATTTGGAAATGTTTGGTAAACACCTCAGAATATTCTTAGTTTTAAGAAATTAAATACTGAAGTTTTCATTTTTGTCCAACAGAAACAAGCTCACATTTAACCTTGTATTATTACTTTACTAACTACTCAAAATGAGAACAGTCATCTATTTCTAAATCATGAAGTAAAATATTTATATTTAGCTCCTTTAGTGAACTTCACCCTTACATAAATTGACTCAGGTCAATAAAGAGGACATACAAAGTCAGTATAAGCCACTACTCATCTCCTACCTTCTTCAGCTAGCATTCCACATTTGCAGACAGATATGGTTAATGAAATAAATTCAAAACTACCCCATTGTGACTTCTCCTTGTTTACTTTCATTCTCCTAGGAAAAGCATGACCCACCACTAAATCAGTGTAAGTAGAGGCATGCTATCCCAAAAATCAGACATTTAATGTCATTTTTAATTAACAGAGTAAGATTACTTATACCAGAAATTCTGTATTAGTAATGATATTTCAGCTTAGAGGCCATTAACTAGGTGTATAACCTCACTCAGGCCCTCATAACCTTCCTGTGGCTTCAGGGTCTCCCCCAGGAAAAAGGAAATTGTTATTACTTCAGAGACTGCAAATACATGACACATGCGTGGGCTGCTACTCCCCCTCTGAACAACCACTACTAACTGATCAGAGATGGATTCAGAAATGGCACCTGGAGGTGAAATTTATCTGTTATTCCTAGGCAAGTGATCTATACTTCCTTTCCCTTTGAACATTCGGTCTGTGACCCACAAATACGTTTGCACTGAACAGCTCAGACACACATACATAATATACATAATACACACACACACAATATACATAAGCTAACTTAAGGAGTTAGAACCTCAATTATTATATTTAAATGTACATTCTTTTTTTAAAAGAATATGCCACTCTTTATTCATTTCTCTATTTCAGATGTAAAAGCGAGAAATAATCAAATCTAAATGGATGAAATACTGTATCTTTCTCAATTTGCTAAACATGCAAAATAGTGTTGTTTAATATGAACTACATTCTTGTTACTGAGGCATACCCGACCATGCCTGAGGAGATCCCTGTGAAAAGAATTTACTGAAAAGCTTCCTGGAAAATCAACTAGGAATGTTTACCTTGTTACTTACCTTAAGGCAGATGCACACCCAGTTACAGACTGATACAGAACTCGTAAAGGTTGAGCACCCTGACATGTGTTTAGGCAATTACATAATTCTGTCAAAGTGTTATTTCTAGCATCTTCATGTAGTTTCTGAATGTCAAACGCCCCCTGTAAAGAAAGTTCTTCCTCCTAAGTGCTCCACTCCAAATTTCCAATTCCTCCTTCTTCGTCCCTATCAAATTCTCACTCCCTCAAACCAACTTTCAACTGTTAGAAAAACATTCTGATTCAAGTGAAATTATTTCTTGCTTTTTTTCAGGGGAGAAAGCCAAAATCAGGGAGGAAGAGGGAAATAACAATTGTCTGGCACCATTAAAAAGTGACAATCTGTGGAGAAAGGGAGATTCATTGGTCAAAACAGAAAATAAGTGCTCACTATAGGCCAATTAATGTGTTCGGTGAGGGAGATAGGGTAATTAAGACAAGACCCACTCCTGGCAGAGATTAAACTGGCCAGGAAAAATAACTAAAGCAGTATCAATGAAACAAATTATTTGTGCCATGAGAGTTGGATATAACATAGTCTTAAAAATCAGAGAAGGCATCTGGCTGGCTCAGTCATAGAGCATGTGACTCTTGATCTCAGGGTTGTGAGTTCAAGCCCCAATATTGGGCATAGAGCCTACTTAAAAAAAAAAAAAAAAATCAGGGAAGGCCTGCTATGCCAAGATTAGCCAAGGATACAGGAACATATGAGAAATAACATGAAACACTTGAGGAACTGCAAAAACTCTAGTATACCTGACACAGAGAAGCAAGATATGAAGCTCAGACATCAACTGAAGGCCTTGGAAGCCACTCTAAGGAACTGGACTTTATTTCAAGATGCAATAGTGACTGAAGCTGACTTATTTGAAGAGCATAGGTGCACTTTTACAAAAGTCTCTATCAGCCTACTTCATGCATTGTTGGAAAGGTGATCAAGAAGGGGGAGGTGTGAAGAAATAACGGGAGAGATGAACAGTACAACAAAGACTTCAGAGTATACTTAGGACATCGCAGGTTAGAGCTACAATGCCTCTAACATAGATGCTCAGTCATATGCACCCTTATGTACTATATGCAAAAAGCAATTATGGAGAGGAGGAAGAATCAAGAACTCAAACTTAGATTACTGTCTTAACTGAGAAGTCTCAGCAAGAACTGCGTTTTTGTAAAATTAAAGACACAGCTCTCACTGTTTTTTGTCTATTATTTTTAAACAAGGTTGGATGGTTGGTTGTTTTTAACTGGGTTCAATTTAAAAGACACTATTCACCTTGTTATACATATATCTAAGCATGAAGTCCAGTAGAAATGATTTCCCTTTACGAAAAGCTCCTGCCACGGATACCACTACTATGTTAAGATCTCGTATGTGCTCCTGTAGCAATATCTGCTCCAAAGCTTCTTCATCGAGCTCAAAGTTATGGTCATCTTCATGAGCAAGAACAATCTGTACTGGACATGGTTTCTTCATAACCTCATCAGAGTTTACTAGGTCATCATCTTCATAATTCTCACCTAGAAGTAAAACAAGAGAAAGAGGTTACTTGAATACCTGCATTACAAACTTCTCCTAAAGGACCACAAATAAAACAAAATTCCAAGTAACTTCCCCCTTATTCCAGATCATCTGAAAATAGTTACAAAAAGTGATGTTCAAGCACATATTGGATTTCTCACTCCCTCTATAACTGGACCAAGAGTATTGCTAAGATTTCCCACTATATATACAGATAAGCAGCAATACGAGTACAGCCTCTACTACTATTAAGTCGTAACAGCTAAATGTGAACAGTAGCTGTTTCTTGAGCACTGCATCATTCTATAAACAACTTCTGCTACTGTATGCACACAGAAACTGGATCTGTGCAAAAGGGGCTTGGGGGAGTCAATTTTGCCCAATAACTCAGAATCCAATTTTTCCCTGTGGGCATCACCTAGAAATTACTCTAAGTTACAACGGTTAAAACAGGAATTGTAAACACTGTAAACATTGTTCACTGTGAAACTTAAACAGCTAAGCTAACGTCCTAAGAAGTTTCTAAAACTGACACTTATGGTAAAGCTAACGAGCCCCCTAATTTAGTAAGAGTAACCTAAGAGTACTCTTCCCTTATTAAAGCAAAGCACAGGATCAATATTTTAGTGGAAAACACAAGAAGAGTCAGTGAGGTGCAGAGTTATATCCTATAGTTACACTGGCCTCCGGGCTCTTTTTCAAAGACCACAGCCACCACTTCAAAAATCACATAACTCCCCCAAAACAGCTATATAAACTCCTCCTTTGTTTACCCAACACACTAAATGAAGGTATAACCTTTGCTGAAGAACTTTACTCAACAGTAATGAATAACTATAAAACATGAAACAGCAGAGACAAGTTTCTAAAGTGTAGGCTTCTGTTCTTTTTAAAAACAAAACAAACAAAAACACCTAATAGCTAGTTTCAGAGTCTATATCCCTTGTCTGGCTTTCTTCCCTATCAACTGCCTGATTCCAGGTAGTTAGTAACAACTTACTCCTGGGGACCTTATTTATTATCCTTTCCCACATCAACATTTTTAAAAGACTCTCCCCTTGAACCTGTCTACTAAATGCCCCTTTCCAATCTATGGAGACATACATACTGTATCTATTGTGTCCCTTCTCTCCCAGGAGACAGTCTACTGAGGAGTGGCCCATTATTAGCCAACACTGCAAGAACACCTTATCCAATTAACCACTATTCTTAAAGACTCTCTATCTACATTAATGGACTTTTTTTCTCCTTACATAAAGAAATATCTAGCTTATTTGATTTACAAAAGCTAAGAGCCTTTACTTCCACATCCCAAGGCACCTTTAACTGTACACAACAAAAACAGCAACACTATTTCAAAATGTGCTGCAGTGACACTATAAAGAGCAAGCAATTTCAAAGGAGAATCTGTGAAAGCAAAAGCAATCAATATTTAATTAAAGGGGATATTATCACTTCCAGTTTCAATGGTACACAAATATAGAGTGGTACCTAACTGGTCTCCCTTTTTGCCCCCTCCTCTAATCCAATCTAAATTCCACAAAGTAGCAACTAAATAATATAGGTAAATATGAGTGTGATTAAATTACTCTCCTTAAAATCAGTCATGGAGGATTAACAACTAAAATCCTACACGTCATAAAATCCTGTACTCATTGCCAAATCTCTCCTGCCTTATTTGGTGCTACTCTCGCCTAGGTAAACTACAAACAGACAAGCTAGCCTTTTTTCAGATCCTTATGTTATTAAAGCTCTTTCTAAACACATATTTCACTCATGATATTCCTTTGTCTGGAATATTCTTTTCCACGTCATTGCCCTAATCAATTCATGCTTATTCCTTAGGTCTCAGTTTAAACATCATTTCCTCAGGAGTATCTTTGCTGAGGCTCCTAACCAAGTTTAGTCCTCCTATACTCCCCCAATCTGAATCCACCCATCATTTGAATATTTATGTAAGTAGTTATTTATTATATGTCTCCCCCTCTAGACTATCAATCCTGTTTAAAACCCTCAATTAGGGGCACCTGGGTGGCTCAGTCATTAAGCGTCTGCCTTCGGCTCAGGTCATGATCCCAGGGTCCTGGGATGGAGCCCCACATCGGGCTCCCTGCTTGGTGGGAAGCCTGCTTCTCCCTCTCCCACTACCCCTGCTTGTGCTCCTGCTCTCACTCTCTCTCTGTCAAATAAATAAATAAAATCTTTTAAAAAAATAATAAAATAAAACCCTCAATTAGCTTTCCACTGTAACCAGAAAATAGAAAAAACAAAACAAACTCTAAGTTCTTTACCATGACCTCCACAGTCCTGTGTATTCTGGCTTCTACAGTCTAGTCCTCTAGCTGTTCCTTGAACAGGCCAAACCTGTTTCCCACCTTAGAATCTTTGTCCTGTTTTCCCGTCTGGAATGCTCTGTCCCTAAAAATTCATGTGGCTTAATTCTCCATCATCTAGATCTCAGCTGAAATATTCTCTCTTAAGTGTGGACTTCCTTGACCACTCAGTCTAAATTACAGACCCCTCCGCATCACTTGAACAAAACAGGTTTTTTTTTCCCCACAGTCCTTTTCAGTATCTAAAATAATGCTTTATTTGTTTACATGTCTACCTTAAACCTCTCCCTCCATAGAATATACGTACCACAAAATAAGGATCCCACTGCCTTCCACCCAGGTCATGATATCAGGGTCCTGGGATCGAGTCCCACAGCCCGCTTCTCCCTCTGCCTGCCACTCCCCCTGCTTGTGTGCTCCCTGTCTCTCTCTGACAAATAAATAAATAAAATCTTTAAAAAAAAATAAAATAAGGATCCCAATCACCCTGTTGACCACTCTTGTCTCCCAGCACCCAGAACAGTGCTTGGCACCTAGCAGGTGCTTAATAAATACTTCTTGATTGGATGAAATTTACACATACTACTCAGGAGTTTTATACCTGCCCCTATGTATTTTATGAGCAAATTTGACAATCACATAATCAGTTTGGGAAAATACTTCCAGCAACTCAAGAGTAATGTGTGTGTGTGTGTGTGTATTTTTTTTTAAAGTATGAAGTTCTACCAAGTAATACACTAATTAATAAGAATCCAAAATGAATAAAGTATGCTAAAATATCACAATGACCAAATTTGGATTGCTGATTTTGTTAAAATCAACAAATAGTCATGTTCCTACTGTAAAGAAAGCAACAATTTCTGAAAAATAAAACAGGGGGCACCTGGGTGGCTCAATTGGTTAAGTGTCTGTCTTTGTTTGGCTCAGGTCATGATCCCAGGTGGGCTTCCTGCTCAGCGGGCAGTCTGCTTCTCCCTCTGCCTGCCACTCCCCCTGCTTGTGCTCCTTCCCTCCCTCTCTCTCAAATAAATAAAATCTTTAAAAAAATAATAATAATAGGGGTGCTTGGGTGGCTTGGTCGTTAAGTATCTGCCTACCGCTCAAGTCATGATCCCAGGGTCCTGGGACTGAGCCCCACATCAGACTCCCTGCTCAGCGGGAAGCCTGCTTCTCCCTCTCCCACTCCCCCTGCTTGTGTTCCCTCTCTCGCTGTGTCTCTCTGTCAAATGAGTATAATCTTAAAAATAATAATAATAAATAAATAAATAAATAAATAAAACAGACAAACCACTTGGCAGGAAATTTTTATTAGCTTGAAATTTCACCTAGATCAGTTGACTACAGTTACCACTAAGCCAGTTTTCTTTGATTAGCATGGATAAAGATAGGAACCTCAGATATACAGGCAGCAGATGTCTACATACTGTCACCATTTCTAGTCTACAGACTTCTAAAGTGAAGTGCAACAAACATGTTTCAAAGGTATAATGGAGCACAATGACATGGTTCACTAAGTTTACTCCCCCATCATGACTTCTCTACCAAATTTGTAGGAACTACAGATAAAGTACTTCATTCATCAAATACTGATATAAGCAACTGAGTAATTATAATGTACATTTCATTAGACTACTTGTAAACATTAACATACAGTGATTACCTAGATTGGAAATCTTTTTAAATTTAGCATTACTTTGAGATTTTAAACTGAAGTTAAATGCTTGCAAAGAATAGTGATTTTAATTCTATTTCCATTTCTCAGTGTCAAAAAATGACTGAAGGTGACTTCAGACCCCCAATAAATTTTCCTGATTCACTGTTCCAAGCCAGTTCTTCCCCCACTCCAACTCCCAAATGGATCCTTCAAGGTCAAAGCTGAAAGATACCTACCTAGATAAGACCAACTGTTCCTCAAATATTTCCCCATGCCTTAAGGCTAAGTATACTCAACCTATTTGTCACAAGGCCTACAAAAAGACATTTGTCTTAGTAAAAACAATCAGTAGTTGCCACTGGTTGAGGGGGCAGGACACATGACCACGTGGAGCATGAGGATTTTTAGGGCAGCTGAACTATTCTCTCTTAAGGCAGACATATGGTATTACACATTTGTCAAAACGCACAGAATATGCAACCCCGAAAGTGAAGCCTAATGTAATCTGTGGGCTTTGAGTAATAATGAGAAGTCAATGAAGACTGTAACAACTGTACCACTTTGGTCTGGAGCAGGGAGGCTGTTGATGTGTGGGGACTGGGGTACATGTGTACTCTGTATTTTCCACTCAATTTTGTGGTGAACCTAAAATTCCTCTAAAAAAGGAAATCTACAAAAAAAGACACTTGTCTTTTTTATTGCTCTTTAAACATACCTTATCTTAAATCTGCCAAATTCATACATTCAGTATATATTCCAATGGCAAAATTTACACTTCAGGACTGACCTAGATCCGTCTGCCAGCTTCCAGCATAATTATAAGCTAAGGCAATAAAAAGATGCTACAAATCTGCATTACAATAAAATGTTACTAATGTTAGATTATTTCAACCCCAAACTTGTAGAAAGAGAACCAAGTAAAGAGTAATTCACTTTTCAAAAGCAATGAAAGTATATTTTAAGTTATTATTCACATTCCAACTAAAAATGTAAAACAATCTGTATGGAAAGTAGCCTGGATTCAGTCTACTCAGTGTATTTACAAAAATTAGCAGTTTGACAAAAGCAGTATTTGTGTGTCTGGTACTTGGCCCTCAACATTTATACTGTATAACCAAATGAAAACAGCATCTAAGTATTCAGAAGTTTATTCTAGCACATATTTTTAAAAGCCTTTAAGAGGTTATACAATAGCAAACCTATTTGTAGGCATTTTATAAGAAAATAAAGATGCTAACAAAGACGAACAAGTTTGTTGAGCAGTGTTTTTTATGGCAGTGAAAACTGATGTTGAGTGTGGAACTCCGCTGGAAAGGGACCCAATAGTTCTTTTAACCACATGGACATATTACACGGCTTAAAAACACATCCACACATTTAAGATATTAGGGATATTTAAGACATCAGTATAAAATAAGTGGGAAAAAGGCAGATCACAAACTATTACAACTCATCCCCGATTCTGTTTTGCTTTGTTTTTTAAAAACATAGGTACACTTAACAGAAAAAAACAAGAACAAAATAACACTTGGGACTTCCTCTTCCAGTCATTAGAGTAACTGCCGGCCCTTTGCCACAAACTGTAAAACTAGGCAAAATATATGAGGCATCGCTTTTCAAGGATGAACAGTCATAGGAGAATAATCCTTGATAGAAGGAAACTCACAAGGTGAGCCCCATGATCACCACCGGCCACCTCTCACTTACCTCCCCACCGCCTAGAAACAATTTCCTAAACACGGCATGGGGAACCAAAGCACAAGATCTGAGTTTAGGGCTGCTAAAGCAGTTGGAACCTGCTACACAGGACAGAAAGAAAAAGAAGCTGTGCAGAGGTGCAGCCCAGAAGCTTCACAGGTGCAGAGGAATACAACACTATGCAAAGCTTACCAGAAAGCTGCTACTACAGGGTTGAAAGGAGGAACAGAGACACCAGAAATGTAACAGTATCGGAATACTTTGGCATTCTGACCCAGCTGTGGTGGAAAGATCTTACCAACATCTCAGACACCACAAAGGCATAATAATCTGATGGGGAGGCTGGCTATGGAAGAATAGATAAAATAAAATGGCCATTATGTTGATAATCACTGAATCTAGGGAGATGTATATACACACGTTCCTTTATGTCCTTCACTTCCCTACATATTTGAAAACTTCCATAATAGAAAGTTTTTTTTTTTTTAAGATTTTATTTATTTATTTGAGAGAGACAGCATGGGGGGGAGGGTCAGAGGGAGAAGCAGACTTCCTGCTGAGCAGGGAGCCCGATGCGGGACTGGAGCCCGATGCGGGACTCGATTCCGGGACTCCAGGATCATGACCTGAGCCGAAGGCAGTCGCTTAACCAACTGAGCCACCCAGCACCCCGAAAGTTTCTTTTAAAAAGTAGTAAGGCTAGGGGTGCCTGCGTGGCTCAGGTGGTTAAGCATCCAACTCCTGACTTTGGCTCAGGTCATGATCTCAGGGTCATGAGACTGAGGCCTGTGTAGGGCTCCAAGTTCAGCGAGGAGTCTGCTTGAGATTCTCTCTCTCCCTCTCTGCCCCTCCCCCCATTTGTGAGCACTCTCTCTCTAAGTAAATAAATCTTTAAAAAAAAAAATAGTAGTGAGGCTAATAAAGGTCAGATCCAAATACTAAAAACAGAGATACAGGTCAGTGCTATTAGAAGTAAAAGAAAAGTCTCAAAGATTCTATAACACAGCTTTCTCAACCTTTCTTCTACTTTCACAGTCCTTTAGGGATTGGGAGAGATAAAGGAGTGGCATGGAGGATTAAAAAAACAAAGTTTTCAAAATACACAACGTCAAGCAATTGTAAAGTTCTATGTCTATCTTACCATTCCTCTCAACCTACCTCCCCATAAAAACAGTTCATCTGAACACATCAATCCTTGCCTCCTAAAATGTGAAAGCAAAAACCCTAAGAAACTCATTATCAGTTGGCTAACTAAAAAGTAGGTACTCTTTACTAGGGAAAACTGAAAAAAAAAATGAGGTTTAAAATCAAATCCATTAAAACAAAAGACAATTTTAGGACTAGATGGCTACACTGGTGAGTTCTACCAAACATTTAAGGAAGGGAAAAAAAGAAAAAACAAACAAACAAACATTTAAGGAAGAAATTATACCAATTCTACAAATACTCTTATAGAAAAAAAGAAAAGGAACATTTCCCAAGTCATTTTATGAAGCCAGATTATCCTAATACCAAACTAGACAAAAACATTGTACGAATGTTTTTCATACATTGTACCCCCATAGCCCTCATGAACAGACATAAAAATCCTTAATCAAAATCGAGTATTCGGAATACATGAAAAATTCTTACAATTGTTCGATAAGAACAATTCCATTTTTTTAAAAGACTATTTGAGAGGGCAGGGGGGACAAACTCCCCACTGAGAAGGCCCCCTGACACAGGGCCTGGATCCCAGGACCCTAGGATCATGACCTGAGCCCAAGTCAGATGCTTAACGGGCTGAGCCATCCAGGCACCCCCTAGAACAATTCCATCTTAAAATGGGCAAAGATTTTAAAAAACACTTCAAAGAAGATATATGAATGGTCATTAAGCACATGAAAATATACTCAACACCATTAAATGTTAGAGAAATAAAAATTAATACCACAATCAGATACCATTACACACTCTAATAGCTAAAAGTTACAAGACTGACAAAATAGATGGCGGGGAGCAACTGGCTTGCACATATATTTGTTAAGATTACAAAATTATACAACCACTTTGAAAAACTTTTTGGTATAAATAAATTATAATTTACCTTACAGAAAGTTAAAAATATTTTAATATTTTAAAAAAATTTTTTAAATATTTAAAAAAAATGAGGTTGAACTCACAACCCTAAGACCTAGAGTCGCATGATCTACCGACTGAGCCTGACAGGAGCCCCAGTTAAACATATATTTACCATACAAACTGCAATCACACACCTACGTACTTAAAAGAGAAATTAAAATATATGACAACAAGGGTGCCTGGGTGGCTCTGTCATTGGGCATCTGCCTTCAGCTCAGGTCATGATCCCAGGGTCCTGGGATCTAGCCCCTTATCGGGCTCTCTGCTCAGCGGGAAGCCTTCTTCTCCCTCTCCCCCTGCTTGTGTTCCCTCTCTTGCTGTCTCTCTGTCAAATAAATAAAATCTTAAAAAAAAAAAAAAAGGCAACAAAAGACTTGAAAATGAATATTCACAGCAGCTTTATTCATAATGGACATAAACTGGAAAAAACCCAAATGTCCATTTACCGGAAAATGCATAAATTGTGTTAAATCCATACAATGAACTATTACTTGGAAATGAAATGAATTACTAAAATACACACTAACACAGATAAATCTAAAAAGCTATATACTAAGTGAGAGGAGCCACACACAAAATGCTATAGTGTCTGAGTCCATGTATATGAAATTTTAGAAAAAGTAAAACTACAGTAACAGAAAGCAGATCACTGGCTCCCAGGAGCTGAAGGGAGGGGAAGAGAATTGACTACTGCTACAAACTCTAATGTGTATGTGTCCCCAAATTCGTATACTGAAGCCCTAATCCCTGATGTGATGGTATTTGGAGGTGGGGCCTGCGGGGTGATAATATAAGGTCATGGGGATAGAGCTGTCATGAATTAGTAAGGGACTTCAGAGAGATGATCTCTTTCTCCGCCCTCTGAGGACACAGCAAGACAGCCACCTGCAAACCAGAAAGAGGACTAAAACCAAATCTGCTGTCACCTTGATCCTGGGCTTCCCAGTCTCCATAACTGAAAAACATACGTCTGTTTAAGCCATCCAGTCTATGGTAATTTATTATAGCAGCCCAAGCCAAGACAATTATAAAGGGATACAAGCAGCTTTTTGAGATGATGGAAATAATTCTGTATTATGGTTGTGGTGGTGGTGGTGGCTACAAAACTCATCGAATTCATCAAAACTCATCAAATTGTACTCAAAAATCAGTGAATTTTATGTATTTCAGTAAGGCAGATTTTGAAAAAAAATCAACGCAGCCTATTCCCCTTAGCACTTTTTTTTTAAGCTTTTATTCATTCATGAGAAAGCCCGAGTGGGGGGAGGGGTAGGGGAGAGGGAGTGGCAACCCTAAGAACATGACCTGAGCCCAAGGCAGATGCTTAACTGACTGAGCCACCCAGGTGCCACCGCCCCCCTTAGCACTTCCATTTAATGAGAGAATAAAGCAATACAACCAATTTATTAGTCATTTTCCAGAATAAAAATATTCTAATTAGTATCATCTACTTCAAGGAGTATTGCCCATGAAGGTTATACCCCAATGTGATGAAAAACTAGAGCTGTCCATCAATTCTGACACTGCTCAAATTAAATTTAAAATGTTTTCTCTTGACCTGAATTCAGGAACTGGAAAATACAATTTTGAGTGTCTCCAATGCTGACAAATGTACTCCTTTGTGAATGAATTCCTGTGAATCCACTATCTCATTGTGCCAAAATATTTTGCTTAGAAAATAAAAAGTATTAGGAAGTTACTAATACTTATTTTCAACTCAAAATAGCTTTTTATGTTGAGGAGCGAGGGCTTTTTTTTATTATTCCTATAAATTCCATATCTGTTTAAGCATCAACAGATTACACATATGCTTCCTATAATACATATGTCAAGACACATGAGGACATTCAAGTTCTAGTATATATGCTTAAAAATTAGTCTCAATACTTAAAATTATATCATATATCACTCACACAGGGGCTTTAGAGATTAGGCAGACAAATTCACTAATTGTACAGAAAAGGAAAACAAAGAACTAGACTTCTGTTTGCAGGGAGAACTGGGCTAGGTGTTCTTATTAATTTTGTGTTTTTCCTCTACAGCAGTGCTTCTCAAACTTTTAACATACATATGAATCATCTGGGGATCTTGTAAAAATGCATATTCTGATTCAATAAATCTGGAGGGAAGCCTGAAACTGCACATTTCTAACTCCAAAATGATTCCAACACTGTTAGTCTCAGAACCTAATGGAGAACCAAGGATCACCGTATTTTACAGGTGTTTAGTATGTAAACTAACTTTATTTTGTAGTTTCTTCTGATGTAAAGTTTTTACAGAAGGAAAAAAGTTTTCAAGCTAAACTATAATCCTGTATTCTTCCTGAGAGACTGCTAATACTCTAACCACTCCAGCCTAGCCACTGAGGACTCTGGAAAAAGCGAAAAAAGGCAGTAAACATAGACATCCCTACTTTAAAAATGTAAGTGTAGAAAATGTTTTAATATGGTGACATGATATATAGATGGAGTTGAAAATTATTGGTCTATTGGTCTGCAGTCATCAGCGGCCACCTGAGTGAGCTTTCTAACAGTGCTGGGCTTCCCTCACGGCTCCCCCCAGACAGATGCAGCCCAGAAGAATACTGACAGACACAACCTTGGACTTCCATAACCTGTTTTTTTGTGTTTTTTTTTAAAGAGAAGCAGAATCAGGAACTTCAAGAAAATTTTTAACTATTTGCTCCTATAAAACAGTGTTATTATAAACTCATAAGGTTAAACTTCTCTCACATAAAACGGAAACTACAATGCAAACTGCAAAAATAAAAACTTCAAAGATTCCAGAAGACATACTAACAATGTCAGATATCAGGTACTTTCCTACATTAGCTTTGCCCCCTTTGCTAATCATTTTGCTAAAAAATGCTTTTAAAGAGTATCTAATGTAATTCATCTCCTTCCTTCATTACTGTCAAATCAAGAGATACACAAAAGTTGTTTTCTTGGAACATTCACATATTATTTTCCACTTGAAAACTACTGTTTCCAGTAGTTTCCAGCACTGATGTCACAGAATTTTTGCTGTTCCCATTTAAAGAACACTGAGGCATAAAAATGTTATGAATTTACCTTAATAGATTTAAAAAAATGTAAAATAGATTACAAATGTATAAGCACAAGGTATTTCCCCAAAGCTTATCACCAAATATTAAGCAGTTCTTAAAGCATATACTTAAATATAAGTGTACTTTGAGGGAAAAAATTTTCAACTAAAGTTAATTTAAATTAGTTTAAATGAGGATGCAGTTTATGAAGTCAATTTTGTTAGCTAGTTAAGAGATGCTGGAATAATGGCTCAAGGGACTCTTAGCAACAACACAGAAATTCAGAAAAATTCTACTTAGGTTCAGCAACAAAGGTTTTTCTCGATTTTCTTCTAAAGTTAAGTCTTGTGGAAAATCTCACCCAAGTTACCCCAGGGGTCTTGCATCTGCTCTTAAGTACTTTTTTTGAGGGGGGGTGAGGAAGATATACTTTTGTTCTGTGGTCCCAGTTTTTGAAGAATCAGAGTACACAATACTGAAAAAATTTTGGGGGAAGTTATTTATATGCTACAAGAATTCTTACACTTGCGCACAGGGGAAAAAAAAAGGTTCCTTGTCCACTGAAGTACTATTTGAAACTGCAAAAAAAAAAAGTCGAAACAATCTAAATATTCATGGATAAATAAACCATGAAATAGAAAGCCAAAATTAATGAATAAGATGTAAGTGTGTATACATGGATAAACTTCAAAACCAATGTCAAATAAAAAAACAAATCAAATCACAAGTACATGCTCTGGGCCACTTACTAAAAATTTTTAAATACAGCACAATACTGTATGTCATTTATTTTAAAAATACATGTAAGGGGGCACCTGGATGGCTCAGTTGGTTAAGCATCCAACTCTTGATCTCAGCTCAGGTCTTGATCTCAGGGCTGTGAGTTCAAGCCCCACGCTGGGGCTCCACACTGGGTGTGGAGCCTACTTAAAGAAAAGGATACATATATTTTATAAGACTATCAAAAAACCAGGAAACACAAATGCCAACTTCAAGAGTGTGTGTGTGTGTGTGTGTGTGTGTGTGTGTGTGTGTGTGTGTGTGTGTGTGTGTGTGTGTGTGTTATGTGTAGGGAGGGAAGAAAGGAAGAAAAAGATTTTGGGAGAACCCTTCAACTTGTACAGTGACATTCTGTTTCTCTTTAAAAATGATTCAAAACAATTAGGGCAAATACTATGCATTAGATCTAGGCAATGGGCACTTGGACATCTATAATATTTTTCTATCATTTTTATAAGTTTGAAGTATGTTACAATCATTTTTAATGAAAACTTTTAAATTACTTCAGAATTTACTTCCACAGAAAAAGTAACTTCTATTTATTGAATGACTCTGACTTTAGGATAGGCACTGTGACAGGAACCCTCTCAACAACCCTGAAACTTAGCAATTATCCCCATTTCAGAGAGAAGAAATACGGACAAAATTTTTTAAAAAGAAAATGGAGTATATGCATCAAGATTTCTATCTGGGTTTTTATATTAAGTCCATGCTGTTTCCTCTATACCAAACTTTCAATGTTACAGGGTAATTCTTACAAAAATCACTGTTCCCCAGTGGTATAGCCATAGGAAAGGAGACACAAATCAGTTCATATTTTTGAAAAGATGTTTATCACTTAAAACAAATCCCTGATATCAGTTCATCTATTCTTACAAGTAAAAAATGACATGTACAGTTATGTATGGGCTTAACGAATTTAATTTTGTTTAGTTGGGAGAGGTGAACTGATAAACAACTAATATTTGAGATTTTTTATTTTTTTTTAAAGATTTTATTTATTTATTTGAGAGAGAGAGAATGAGAGATAGAGAGCACGAGAGGGAAGAGGGTCAGAGGGAGAAGCAGACTCCCTGCTGAGCAGGGAACCCAATGCGGGACTCCATCCCGGGACTCCAGGATCATGACCTGAGCCGAAGGCAGTCGCTTAACCAACTGAGCCACCCAGGCGCCCTAATATTTGAGATTTTTAGATCCTTAAAGTCCTGGATTAAACTGGAGTTCTGGACAAAAAAATTGAGTAATCAAAATAATCAAAACTACAGATACGTAAGTCTTCCCTGACAGATCAACAGGAAAAAAAAAATGTTTGCTATAGCACAGTCAGTCCATATGTAATTTAATTTAATTATGGATCTGAGTTATACTGACAATATTTAATCAGCCAAAACCACACCATAAAACAGTGAGTCCCATGTACACTAAAGCTTAAGAACCAGCAGGATGGTTTGTTTGGAATACAGACTCTTGACTTCTCAACTCCAGAGTTGATTCAGCTGATCAGGAGTGGAGTCCAGAAATCTACATTTGTAACAAGCACCCCACTAACAACCACCAAGGCCATTCCGATGCAAGGGGGTTAAAGGACTAAAAGTGGGAGTGCGTAAGTCTTTATTCCTTCAACAAACATTCACTGAACACCTACAACATGGTTCTAAGAATTGCAAGATTCACTAGTGAACAAATTAAAAAAAAAAAAAATCCTACCCTTAGGAGTTTATTACATCCTAAAGATGAGGAAACAGAAAACAAATATATGACATAGGCTAGTATTAAGTACTACAAAGAAAAATAAAGCCGGTTAAAGGAAATGAAAACAGGGGTTTGCTATTTCATAAAAGAATGATCAGGCAAAGCTTCTCTAATAAGGAAACATTTGAGCAGAGAACTGAAAGAAGTGGTTATCTGGGAGAAGGGGTGAAAACATTATTAATAACTTTCTCACTCCTCGAAATAATTTAATGCATGAAATAATTTTAGGCATACCATCTACTATAGAAGAGGGGAAAACAGCGTCTCTTCTGGGTTAATAACTACATAATACATCTCTTTAATCCTCAAAATCATTTTGTTGGGTAAACTATGAGTTTCCCTGTTTATATATAAAGGAGGACAATGAGGTTCAGATTAAGCAATTTGCAAGGACATACATTTCCTAAGTAATCAAATCTGTATGCACACTCAGGTCCTAGTCAAATCCATCATCTTCCAACTATGCCAAATGAGCATGTTTGTTGAATAAACTCAGAGCTGAATTGTTACGTGCTCAAGATTTCTAGAAGGCTGGAAAGAAGTACCAAAACCACAATTTGTTTAAAAAAATAAAGAGGGGTTTATTTCTCATCTTTAAAACAAATCTTGGCATACGGCTATTTTTCCCTCTTTCCAAAAATTTCTTTGTCAAAATTTATTTATGCAGTCAGCAAAGCGTTTATACCATCCCCCAACAGGTGGGAAACAATCTTTTTTCTCTTCATAAGCTTTCTAGAAGGGCAAATTTTAAATTGCAGGCATTTAAAATGAGATACAATAAAATTATATTTGCCCATCTTTGATAAGATATGCATATATAATTTACATGTAAATAAATGTGTAATTGTTTCATACAGTACACCTATACAATGTGTCGTGAATAACTGAGGAAGGGCCCCCACCCCACCTACTTCAAGCTAGTAGTAATTAGAGAGCAAGGCATTATAGGGGATACCAGAGAAATACAATTTGCTGATGATAATGGTTCTTACTCTCAAGGCTTCAACACAAACAAGTATAAGAGAACAGTAAAGAAAGTGCTATGTTATATTATTTAGCTAGTGTTATCAATGAAGACATCCTGGAGAAGGTTGCATCTCTGAGCCCTGAAAATCAGATTAAGGCTAACCTTAAAAGTTTAGGCTAAGAATACTGGGCATTATCCTGAGAGCCAAGGAAAATTTTGAGGCAGAGGAGTGACAGGATCAAAGCTGTGCTACAGAGATAAACCAAAAGTGATGAGTAAGAAGTATAATGAGAATCTAAAAACAGGGAAATCAGTTATTAAGTAACTAGGAGAGCCTAGGTATAAGGTGAGAAGCCCAAAGTCAGAACGTGACAGTAAAAATGGGAAGCACTGCATGTGAGAGCTAGCCAGTTCTTCAACATCCTTCTTTGAACTAGGCAACAGAAAACGCTAAATCATTCCATATTTCTATAAGGAACATATACTTTTCTTATAAGCCTTTATGAAACAAAAACGCACTAAATTTCCATTTCCAAAAGTAATTTTGGCAGTTACTCTAATTTTTTCTGACACAGAGATCAGGAATCCATCAAACCCAGAGTAGGTTTCCTTGAATCAGGCAAACCATTGAATCATTCCCTTTTGGCCCCAACATTAACTCAGTAGTGAGTTAAAGATATTAAATACATAGAAAAAGCTGCTGAAATTTGGGATAACCAGTGAGCAAAGGAGTCATTAATACACACACAGACCCAAGCTTAAATTTAGAAAAGGTTTTTATGACAAATCTCAAATAGGTATCTGCCAAGACTCTGGAAATAAGTTGCTACATTCCATTTTGCCACAACTCTCTACCTCAGATGGCTCATTATAGCAGCACTTTATTTCTTAAAAAAAAAGAAAAGAAAGAAAATTATTTATTTGAGAGCGTGTGCACACCCCCACCCCCGCAGGGAGAGAGGGACAAGCAGATTGCCCACTGAGCGTGGAGGCTGACAACACGGGGCTCGATCCCAGGACCCTGATATCATGACATGAGCTGAAGTCAGATGCCTAACCAACTGAGCCACCCAGATACCCCTACAGCAACATTAAAAAAAACAACAACAACAAAACAAAGAGAGGTATACACTCAAATCCCAAACTCGGCTCAATACAGGCAAAATTCCTACTAAGAGAACAGCTGTAAGAAGAAGGAACAGTGCAAAACAAACAAACATCCTTCCAAGTAGATATATGTGACTAATGTGAAAAACAAAAGGGATAAAAAAGTCAGAGGTTCTCACTATACTCTCTTTTTATCCTTTCTCTAGTTTGGCAACTTTTAGAGTACACATCAGGATTCCTTGTGGTAGATAAATGCAGATGCTCAAAAAACAGGGGTGGGGAAACACATCTCCATAGTTTTTAAGAAGTCACATTTACGGGTATTCTGACAGTTTTTCCAGGAATCATCCAGTTATTTAAATCAATTCTTTGCTTGACTTGGCTACAAAAACTGCCCATATTCTCTTTTTATTACACACGCTCTACCACCATTTGATCCTTCAGTTACCTCTATCTCATTGCTTTTAAATACTTTTTAAACAAATTCTTAGAAAGGAGAGACAAGTGCTTAAACTATTTTGAAGAAACCTTACCAAACACTGCCTTTTTATCTTGAAACAAGTGGTATAGCCTACACTCTCCTCCTAAGACCCAACCATTCTTCAAGGCCTGACAAAGCCCACCCTCCTCCATTAAGTCTTCCTCAGTAACACTAGCACACAGTAATTCCTACTTCTGAAACTATAAACTTAATGATACACTTTACTGACAAATATGCGTAAGGTCTATCTGATCTCCCAACTACATGAAAATTTAGAACAGGGATCTGTTCTACACTTTTCTACACAGGTACTCATTACAAGCAACTGAGAAGCCCTTTCCTAAGGTAGGTGCTCAATATGTCAACTGATAACATCAAGGGAAAAAAGCTAGTTCTTTGTCTAAAAATGATCTTTTATCAGCCTGCCCTCCTCCACCTCTTTACTCGCAAAGAAAACTAACTTCTTTACCCTGAAGGGGTGGTAACTTTGTACACTCAATACAAGCCAAGTGCTTTTAAGACATTACCTTTTAATCTTAAACTTCCAAAGTAGGTTTTTTTCTTAGTTAAGGAAGCTGAAGCTTGGTGGTGTTGACAATCCAAACCAAGCACCTAAGCTAGAAGCTTCTATCACACTACGGGGCACCAAAGCAGATACCCATACCCTGCCATTAAAGAGTCAGGAATAAAAACTTTTTCAGGAAGAATTCAAAACAGTTAAAAACAAAACAAAACAAAACAAAACCCTATGGCAGCATACCTAAAAATTCAGAAGAGACTAGCACCAATAAGTTGAAAAGTTACCAATTTAAGAAAAACACTCATACGCAACATTTTTAAATGTTTTTTCCCAAAAACACAATAGTCCCCCCAAAATCCCACAAAATTAAAAAGCAAATATGAAAAAGAATTCCTTATGTACAAAAGGACTCTTACAAAGTAAGAAAAACAGAGATGGTCCAAGAATATGAAAATGCAATTAATAAAAAGAATTCACATTCAGTTACCATATTAAAATTTAAACATCAACTATAATGAAAGAAATACAACAGTAAGATCCTTTACCTATGTGTTGGCATTCATTTTTAAAGAACACCGACTTGTGAACAAAAGTATTCGCAAACAAGTACAAACCTAACCCAAACGAACACAGAATAAATCAGAACTTTCTGAATGGATTTGCAGATGTGTCTTCAATATTGAAAAGTATAGGTGGTTCAACCCAGAAATATACTTTTAAGGCCTTATCCTAGAGGTCAAGATTTATCTACAAAGATGTTTAGCCAGCATTATTCACAAGAAATAACCCCGTATCTAGAAGGATTAGTTTAGTACTACAATGCCATTTTAAAAAATCATGTTGTAGACATTATTTAATCACACAGGGAAATATAATATGAATGAAAGTTACAAAATTACAGAAAGATCCCAATTTAGAAAAAATTAAATTATGCATTAAAAAAGGGTATATACTAAAAGATGTATACCAGAACGCTAACAGTGCTTACCACTAGTTGATATGATTTTTACTTTCTTTTTTATTTGTATTTTCCAAAGTGTCTACAAAGATTTACTGCTTTTGAAATTTAAAAAAGAAAAATTAAAACTTTTACAAGGTATAAATTACCCATGACTTATATTAGATTAAGAGCCATGATCACAAGCTCTAATCAATCACAAGTTTAGTTGTAATTTATTTTTTTAGAAGGCTTTATTTATTTGAGAGAGAGAGAAGGAGAGATAGAGAGCACGAGAGGGAAGAGGGTCAGAGGGAGAAGCAGACTCCCTGCTGAGCAGGGAGCCTGATGTGGGACTCGATCCCGGGACTCCAGGATCATGACCTGAGCCGAAGGCAGTCACTTAACCAACTGAGCCACCCAGGCGCCCATGTTTAGATGTAATTTAAAGGCAGTAAATTTCTATCTTAATATCTAATTCTAAGACTTTTGGCATCAATAACATTGTTCAACCTTTCCGAGAACTTCTAGCCTACACTTCAGAATTTGCTAAACAATACCCAAGGCCACTGCCATTCTCCTGCAATAAAAAGCCTCTGAACTCTAAACAAAAACTCCACAGATCATATTGTAGTATCTATTTTAAAATTAAAGTGCTGGGGCGCCTGGGTGGCTCAGTCATTAAGCGTCTGCCTTGGGCTCAGGTCATGGTCCCAGCGTCCTGGGAGCCCCGCATCAGGCTCCCTGCTCAGCCAGGAGCCTGCTTCTCCCTCTCCCGCTCCCCCTACTTGTGTTCCCTCTCTCGCTATCTCTCTCTGTGTCAAATAAATAAATAAATAAATCTTGGGGGAAAAAATTAAAGTGCTGATGAAAAGAGCCATTTCTGAAGATGTGATTAATAACTACCTTCAAAAAAATCTAAGAACAAGGGTAATTCGTCAGTTTCTCTACAATTTATTTCAAAAACAACTCACCCCCCCTTTTTTTTGAAAGATTTTATTTATTTATTTGAGAGAGAGAGAATGAGAGAGAGAGAGAAAGCACATGAGATGGGGGGAGGGTCAGAGGGAGAAGCAGACTCCCTGCCGAGCAGGGAGGCCGATGCGGGACTCAATACAGGGACTCGATCCAGGGACTCCAGGATCATGACCTAAGCCGAAGGCAGTCGCTTAACCAACTGAGCCACCCAGGCGCCCTCAACCCCCCTTTCTGATAAAAGTAAACTTAATCCAAGTTTTAATATCTCATAAACCCATTCATTCAAATATGAAATGAGCTCATTTAGCATGCCAATTCCATCCCCCTTTTAAAAGAGTTTCGTTAGGGTGCCTGGCTGGCTCAGTCGTTAAGTGTCTGCCTTCGGCTCAGGTCATGATCCCGGAGTCCTGGGATCCAGTCCTGGGATCGAGTCCCTGCTCCGCGGGAGGCCTGCTTCTCCCTCTCCCACTCCCCCTGCTTGTGTTCCCTCTCTGACTGTGTCTCTCTCTGTCAAATAAATAAAATCTTTTTTAAAAAAAAAGTTTCGTTATAGAAAGGCTTTAAGGTTTCTAAAGTGCCTTCAAAGATTACCTATTTAATAAAAAAAAAAAAAAAAAACGCTTTAAGTTTGCTAAGGCAGATATTACCTACCAGGAAGGAAAAAATGTTATTACAGAGCTAGTATTAAAATCCAAGCCTCCATTCTAATTCCATTCTGAAGATCATAGTAAGTTTATAGAATTCAAAAAGTTAAAATATATCCTAATCACTATTCATGACTCTAAATGATTACATGTAGGGGGAAAATAATTTTTAATGGGATTCACAATTTGTGGGGGAAAAAAGCTTTTAATGGGATTCACAATTTGTGTACTTTCAAGTCAATCATTCTTTAGGCATTTTTGAGCAAAACAGACCCCAGTCAGATTCTGCACATTTACTATCTGAAAAGTAAATGCACTCTACTTGAAAACTGCCATGACCTTAAGAAATTACTTCATATTGAATCCTATATTGAAAATAAACAATTTCAGAAGATTATTTTACTATGATTGATTCTCTAAAGCGCAAGTTTATTAAAATGAAGATAGGTGAAAAGTATGAATGTATATTTTTATCTTATAAAAACTGAACAAAGGTTTTTCAAGTCACGTATTTTGAAACTTAAAACTTTTTGTTCAAAATAACTACACATTATAGCAATATTACATCAACAGAATGTCTGCCACTGGGTTAAGCACTTTTTTCACATTTAATACTTGGAATATCCCTAATCATGAACACATTATCAGTATTTTACAGGTAAAGTTAAAAATTTACCTACCACCTTTGCCCAAACTAAACCTTTGTCCACACTGCAGGAAAAAAAAATTAGAAGAAAGTGATTGCAAATATACACATGTATATATAGCATAAGTAGCCAAATAGGCACATTCTTACATAAGCATTATAGTCTCTTACACAGGCAGCTTTACAATTTATAAAATATTTGGACCTATCATTCCTACTGTTGTTTGTCTCCCACAACAGTCCTATTATGGGATTACTATCTCTGCTGTGTGTGAGGGGTTTCAAGGCTCAGAGAGTTAAGTCAGCTTTTGATTCCTTTCCTCATTCTTTTCCACTGCATTATCTTACTTCTCTATAATTAAAAAAACATTGCCCCTTGGCGCCTGGGTGGCTCAGTTGGTTAAGCGACTGCCTTGGGCTCAGGTCTTGATCCTGGAGTCCCGGCATCGAGTCCCGCATCGGGCCCCTGCTCAGCATCTCCCTCTAACCCTCCCCCCTCTCAGGTATTCTCTCATTCTCTCTCAAAATAAATAAATAAATCTTAAAAAAAAAAACATTGCCCCCACAATCAGAGTCTTATGCAATAAAAAGAGGAAATGTACTAAAGACCCTTGATAAGCATCCTTCATAAATTACATAGCTCACAAGTTATTAGTTACTGGTTATTTTGACTCGTCATAGAAATATAATTTGTATGAATAATTTTCATTAAGCTGGTACATTACCAAGGAATCCCCAGATCCTACTTGTACTGGCCAGAAAACTAAACCCCAAATCAGTCAAAAGTGCATACTATCTCCTTGGGAAAACAAAGTACATATACGTTAGTCTTTCATGACTTAACAGTTGCTTCTAATAGATATCACCTGCCCATAAAACCAACCACCTACAGCTATCTGTCCCACAGTAGATAGGGTGGTTACTTAAGTACACATTTTACAAAAATCTACCTAAGTTTAGCAAATATGTGTACACCTAAACACATGGCCATATGATTACCAATAACTTGAAAAATGATTTGTAAAATAGTTATCTTGGCTTTGCACTTATTTCATACTTCTTAATGTCCTTAACAAGCAAAACTGTACTACTTCATGAATTCTACTTCTTTCTACATCTACCTTCTCCCTTACTTTAAAATTTCCCACTCCACTTAGTGACTTGCTCTATCTTTACTTATTAACCGCCCCAATTTCTCATTAGTATGACTTCAGATATCATTCATTCAACAGTTTTACCGAGACATTTCTAATTGTGTATGTGATAATTTTCAATGAAGAAAGGCTCCTACTCTCCTCCAAGTCCATAGCTCTGAGTGCCTCTGAGTAGTTTGACTGTAGACAAGTTAAAATCACTCCCTCCAATGGGATTCCCTTAAAGGCAGATTTTAAGGGGGGCAAAAAAAAAAAAAAAGCAAGATGTTTAAAGCGCTTTATAAAATATCAAGGATTATGCTATTGCCATCATTATTTTCAGGATAGTGGGGGTTTTTTGGCTATTCATTTTTAAAGCTATAGAAAAAGCACTCAACCATTGTTTCTATAGGAGGGGTGGTGAGTGATGAAGGAAAGAATGTTAGGGTTTGAAGCCATATGGCCAAGAAAGAATTCTTGAGACATCTTTGGTGCAAAAAGGTGATTTTATTAAAGCACAGGGTCAGGACCCGTGGGCAGAAAGAGCTGCACTGGGGTCAGGAGGAGTAGCCCATTACATACGTTCAAGTTGGGAGGGGGTTAGAGATAGCCTAAGTCTCTAAGGAATTTTGGAAGCAAGGTTTCCAGGACCCTGAGGGGGCTAGCTATTGTTAGGAAAAGATCATTTATTACTGTCTAATAAAACCTGAGTCATGAGACCCTTCAGATGTATATTGGTGGTCCATATGCTTGGGGGATGATTGTCAACAAGTATCTTGGGGGTTTAGAGATAAAGGAAATTTCTAAAGGAATTTTTACATGTTAAAGTGGACTTACAGGATCCTGAGGGTCAGGCTAAGATTGCCTTTTGCCCTTAGCAAAGTATTAACATTGAGGCAGTTGAGTCCCTAGAGGAATATCACTCTGCCTGTTTCAAGGACTTGTCAACGAGCTGTAGGTAGTAAGGAAATTTAATTTCTCTTCTTTCGCTGTTTCCCACATCAGTCAGGAACAGTAAAGGAGAGAAAGAAACTTACATGAGTAATGAATTCACTGGGGGATAGTTCAGTGACTCAATATTCACCTACATCTATCGTCCTTAAGTTAAATAATGCCCAAAAAAGTAACACACCTGGATTTTAAAACACTAAAATGGTCATACAATCAGAATACCATTATACTTTAAAAAAAAAAAAGGTTATTTCCCTGCAGCCACCCCAGGAAAAAAAAACCTCCCTCTATAAAGCAGTAAATCACCATTACAAAAAAGTTTTAACTTCCAATCCCATTCCTTACATTTGTCTCTTAACCGTGAGAGCCTGCCAAGAGGCTCTGCTTACAATTGTGTGTCAAATAGGTCTTCCAATAGAGCATAAACAAATTTTTAAAATGCAACCACGAACTAAACGGACCACTTTATGTATTCAGAGAGGAGCCACTCATCACCACAAAGGAAATACCAGTGTAAAAATCAGCAATTCAGAGGTTGCAGTATTTAGTATAGCTCATGATGAACCTTGTGCAACCACTACCAACAGAGTGTGTTGTCATGCATCAAGAAAACCAATACAATTTTATTCTCTAATGAGTATCAATAAAAGAAGTGATGGAAACCACAAAAAAAATGCATCTTGCTAGAGAGTCTCGAAATTGTAAAAATATGCCTTGAACTACAGCATGGAACGAGGTGACAGTCTTCCAGGTACTCTTTAACAACTGCTTAGTATCAGACAGATGGAAAAAGCACAATTCTGGAAAAGGTCTAACAATTTCAAGAAAGTTACTTTCATCTGTGAATATATATATATTTTTTAAGATTTTATTTATTTGACAGAGAGAGACACAGAGAGAGAGGGAACACAAGCGAGGGGGGGCGGGGGGAGTAGGAGAGGGAGAAGGAGGCTTCCCAGCGCGCAGGGAGCCCGATGCAGGGCTCGATCCCTGGACCCTGGGATCACGACCTGAGCTGAAGGCAGACGCTTAACGAATGAGCCACCCAGGTGCCCCTCATCTGTGAATATTTAAAAACTTTACCCTAAAGTTAAAACACACTGGCAAACTAAAATTGGATCCCAAAATAGGTGCACCCAACTTAAAGCCAGGATCTCATTTTAACTCACGGTTTATTTTCCCTGTAATAAATACCTCTTTACTGTATGATAAAGACAGCTCTTTGTTCCCCAAAAAAAGAATTTCCAAGAGATTTAATCATCCTACAAAGCCATTAAAATACAAGAGTACGTAAGTGCTTTACAAAGATCCTACATTCCTAAAGAGCGTAAGCATTTCTCTTAAGAGACACAAAGCACCTTCCTTAGACTAAACTACTAGCGTGGCACCTGACTCACCCCAACTCAAGTTTACTTATCCAGAAAGCAGAGGGAGACAAAGAGTTCCTTATACACTGTCAAAAATAGCCGAGTCCCTACTCATTCACGGCCTGTTGGCTCTGACTTTAAACACAAATCTTAAGAAGTTTTATTTGGATTTTAATGTCGTATTGAGTGACTAGAGAGCAAATGAAAAGGTTTCAGGCAGTCATCTGATAGGTATGGTTATCAAGGGAAGGGATACCTCCAAGAGTGGGGGGGAAAACACAAAAACCTGTGAGTAGCAGAATGTTTAAAAACACACAAAAACCTGTGAGTAGCAGAATGTTTAATAAATGGTGAGCCCTATATATCAACTCAAGAATCACATCTCAATGTACCACAAAATAAAAACGGTGTTCATAACCATGACTAAGTCATAAAGTTATGCTTCTCCTAGTAAGGCAAGTACATAAATCACCTTGAAAATACATCTAAAACAGCTACCTTAAAATATATATAAATAAATAAGTGCAAGAGCGAACACACAACACACACACACCCGTAGGGCCCCAAAGATCTAAATCAATCCATCGGCATTCCAAAACTAATTACTTGAGAATTCCAACCAGAAGATATCTAAGGCAAAACCTCTGGGGTGGGGGGGGGGGGGGTTCTATGTAAACAGTTCTGTCAAGTGCTTTTGTTGGCAAGCAATAAAATAAGCTTTATTTCCTATTCTTTCTCCCGTATCAAAACTCTAGTTTGTCATCACCTCTGACATATGTTCAGCACATCCAAAGGTTACTATGAATGATGAAATATATTTCACGTAAACTCTTCTATTGAACTTAGTCTTCACGGATAACACCTTATCAAAGTGTTTTACATTTCATCTTACAAAACCTTTATCAGATTGTGGAAAGAGAGGAATCTGAAGGACACAAGTTCACATTTAGTGTAGTTTATAAACTCTTATGTATGCCATGGCCGTACTTACCTAACCGTAAGCTTTTACTATTTATAAGCCTTTGAAAAACTTTATGCCTTTAAGTACCATCAAAATTCTCAATCAGGATTTCATGCGTTCAATTCACACCAGAGCGAAAGATCAAATGCTGAACTCCTAAAAATAGGGGTGTTATGAGAGGGACACACAACACTCCGCTGCCAAAGCAAACATGTCTTGGAGGGGGCAGGGGCGCTCCTTGTACACGTACAGTAGCAGCTCACATTCAACAAAACCGGGGAGCGAAGGATCAGGTGACTTCACACCGCAGACACTTCAGTCTGATCGGGCCTTACTATACCGTGAGTGACTAGTAACTGCTCACAACCCTAGTTTAACAACTAAATCCGGACTTGCATCCTAGCCACGCGCAACCCGCGCCAATGGGTTCGGGGGTCGAGGAGCCCCAGAACGCGAGCCCCGGGGCACAGCCCTGGCCTGCGGACTGCGGTTCCCTCCTGGAAGGGTGTCTGGAGAGCTTTCCGACCTGGCAGCGAGGTGTCCGCTCCCCCCGCGCGCTCCGCGTCCTCCTCCTCCGCGGGGGCCCATAAAGCTCTGGCCACCCCTACCTCCCTTTCTGACAGAGGAACAGAGAGCACAGTGCCCGCCAGGAGACAGATCGCCCTGCCGCGTCCGGAGCGCTCCTGCACCCAGCTGCGGCGCCACCGACCTCCCCGCGCCCCAGGTCTGCGGCCCCAACTCAAGGCCGCCCCCTCAGGTCGGGGCGGACGCGGCGGCAGCCACGCGGAGGCAGCCACGCGGCGGGCGGGCGGGCAGGGGGCCGGGCGCGGACGCGCTCGCCGCCCGTTCACCCGACAGCAGCAGGAGCCGCGGCCCCAGGGCCGCCCTTTCAGGCCGCGCGCCGCGGAAGCTCGGCACGCTGCGGGGGCTAGGCCCGGCGGCCGTCAGACGCGGCGGCAGGAGGAGAGCTGAACCAGCAGCGGACGACGACCCCGCCGCCCGCGGCCGGTGCCCGCGGGTACAAGCGGCCCGCGCCCTCTCCCCACCCGGGCCCTGCGGCCTCCGCTCCCCCGGCGCGTACCTAGGAAGGTCGTGGACGAGACGTGGTTAACCCCGGTGCTTGGGTCGCTGGTCCGCCGCGGGCGCCGCAGCTGCGGCTCCTGCCTCCGCGCTGCCTCGTCCCCCTCCGCCATCTTGTACCGATTTAAAATTAACTCCCCACTGACGTCAAACGCCGCCGCCGCTTTATCAACCTCCCGGGAGCCGGCGGGGCGCCCGTGGGTCCTAGCGCCGCCAGTAGCCAGCTCCTCCTTGTCCTCCCCACGCCCTCCCCCGTCCCGCCCATCGGCGCCCTCGCTCCGCCTCCGCTCTGCCAGCCTCCCTGCCCGGCTGCCCGCCTGCCCGCCTGCCCGCCAGTCGCTAGGTTTTCCCGGCCTTCCACTTCTGGAAGGGATTGGGCGGCGCCCCCACCGCTATCGCCTCGCACCGCACCGCTCTGAGCTCAGTACCACACCCCCTTAGCGCTGAGCCGGTCCGTGTAAACGCAGAAGGGATCTCCAGAGAACCAAGTCCCTCCTTCCCAGTTCAGTAACCCAATTCTTTTTACTGCTCTTCTTCATCATCGTTAACTCGTGCCCTGCACTTGAGGTTGCTTTCACACGCCTTTCTCTTTTTTATCCCCCACCTTCTCCACCACAGCTATTTTCCTCCTCCCTGTCTGCCCCCCTCCTAAGCTTTTCCTTTTGATCTTTCCTCGTCCAAGTCCCTAATGTTGCTTCCCCTCCGGAGACCATCCTGTGGTTTATTTGCAATAGATCCCATCTGCTTATGAGACCCTCCGCCTATCTTCCTGTCCGTGCACACCCTTTCCTGCTCCTAGTACCTGCAGGGACAAGCCAGAAAGCACTGTCATCAGAAAATGAATTGTAGCAGGTCCTTTACTAACTATGATGAACCTTCTTGTGAGAATCCAGTGATATCCTGTAGAAAGTTCAGGTCACTTTTTAAAAATAAATACCAGCCTGTGGAAACTTCTGTGAAACACGGTCTCTTTTCTTTTGGATTTTTTACCATATCACCAAAGCATTAAAAACTCCTTTTCTTGGTAGAGATAGGTGTCCAGGTGTCCAGATTGCTGTATTGTCCAGGTCTTCTCACAAGTCTAAAAATCACGGCCTTTCATCCTGCATAATCTCTAGAAAAGCACTGGTGTCCTGGAAACTTGCACAGTGCCATTCTATCTGGGTTTTCATTGGGCTGTCGATTTATTCATCTGTTTTCTGTCTTTATGGAAGGGGATTTGGAGCTCCTCCTGGACTTCCTACTTCCTACTCCCTGCATCCTGGTTCAGTGCCCCTAAGCTTACAGCCATGAGCCTGGCTTGATGATGGATTTCCTTTCATAATCTCCCTATGTGGCATCTATTTAATGTTGCCCGCAATCTGCTTTATGCAAGGTATCATCTTGGGCATGAAAGAAGATGCAAAAATGAGTATGTTTGCAGTCAAAGAATAACCTTAGAGTTAACAGTTAACTTAGTACTCAGTGCACCCCATCACGGACCCCCAGGGACCTAAGGCTACACCCTTCCTAGTCTATTGACCTAACTGCTTTCCTTTCCACTATTAGACACTATCTCCTAGGCTGCTACTACAGTGCCCTGAACAGGTCCACACAGCTCCTGACTTTAAGGAGTGTAGAGAAGCCAAATGAAAGTGTAGTCAAGAGATTGAGCATTGTCCCACAGTTGCCCCAAATCTGTGTGTGTTGGAAAGTCCTTTCTTCATTTTCCCCAGTCAGCTACCCCTCTTCAGTTTTAATCCCAGTGAAACCTCAGTGTCACTTCAGACTTCTCTCTCCTCTCTCCTCCCCTCTGCACCAAACAAGTCTGTGTGAAGTTGGTTCTGACTTCTAAATCTTTGTCCAAGTCACCTCCTCTCCATCCCCTCAACCTCCCTCTTGATTCAGCACCATCATTTCCCACTACCCTGAGGTAACTTTGCTGTGGGCCCTTCTCCTGTGCGTCCTCCACCCAGCCACTGGCTTAAGTTTTCTTCAATGCAGATCTGTTGATGTGATCTCTCTGCTCAGGATAAAATCCAAACTCTTCAGAATAGTTGACAAGGCCTTTCATGATTTGGGTCCTACCTATGTATTGAGCTTCATTTTTCACTACTCTGTCACTCATTCCTCATTTTTTTTCATTTAACAAATGAATTTTGACACTGTCGTGCGTGCCGAACAACAAATAATGAACATGACAGACAAAACTGGTTTACTTAGTTGTTTGTTTTTTCTTTCTACAGCCCACACAGACCCCTCCAGCACAAGAAAGTGAGCTTCAAGGGCTCAAAGATCTATCTTACTCAGGGGTAACTAACTGGCTCAGTGGTAGAGTATGTGACTCTTGACCTTGGGGTCTTGAGTTTAAGCCCCATGTGGAGTGTGGAGATTACTTTAAAAAAATCCTGGTTCTACCGCTGATGCACCTAATGTTTCTAAACGTCCAGGTCTCATTTTTAATAACTAACTATATATAACAAAATTCTTATGGGATCAAATCAGTGTATTTCAGAGCCTTTTCTTGATTGCTAAATAGTTAACATTTATGAAATGTACTTTACATATGTTAAGTCATTTAATCCTTAAAACAATCCTAAGAGGTAAATGCTGTTAATATTCTCATCTTACAGTTAGAACAACTAAAGCGCCAAGAGGTTTAAAACGTGCCTAAGTGGCAGGACTGGCATTTGAAGGCAGGCACTCTGGTTCCAGAGTTTATGTTTGGATCCACTGTGACAGTGTTCAGTTTATACACTGTGAATTCCTGGAGGGCAGAAGCCATAGCTTATCCCTACAGCAGATACTTTGGGATTCTGCCTTCAGTTAGTGTAAATTGTATTAAAAACTATTTCTTCCAAATAAACAACTTTAAACATGTTTAAATCCTATTAATAAATGGGCAAAAGATGTCCACAGACAATTCGTAAAAAAATATGTTATAAAAATGGACCTTAAACATATGAGAAAATATTCAGTTTCACTCAGAATAAAATAAACGCAAATTAAAATAACATTGAGACACCATTTCTCATGCATCAGTTTGGCAAAAATTCAAAAGTTTATGATGACACTGTACTGGCAAAGACATGGGCACTCACACATTGCTTTCTCACTGAGAATGCAAAATGGTACAACCCCTATGGAAAGGAACTTGGCATTGTCCAACAAACTTCATCTGCATTTGCACTTTGACCTGCCTATCACACTTCTGGGCATTAACTCTGAAGGTACAACTCCAGTAATACAAAAAAATACATTTGCACAGGTTATTCACTGCAGCATTATTTGTGGTTGCAAAATATCAGAAACAAGATATCCAAGCATAGGTGATCAGTTAAATAAACTATGATAAATACTCATGATGGGGCAATTTGTATCTGAAAAGAGAGAAGAGAAAGATCCCTATGAACTGGTATGGAATAATTCCCAAGAGATATTCTTAAGTGGAAAAAGCAAACTGCAGAATAGTATATGTAGTATGCTACCTTTTGTGTAAGAGGGAGAAATAAGAAAGCATGCATATATCCACTTACTTATCCAAAAAGAAACTCAGAAAGGTTAAACAGAAAACAACAGTTAGTTCCCTCTAAGAGGGGGAGATGGAGGGCATAAGAAGGAATGCAGAATGGAGTGACACTTTTCTGAGTGTTCTGTTTTACATAGTGTTGACTTTTGAAAACATGGTCTACATGATCAAAACATAAAATTAAATCAGCAAGAACAGGAAGGGGTTACTAAAACTGAAAGTAAACCAAATAAATGATTATAACAGTATCAAAATGAATAGCAGAGCCCCACTGAAGAAGGAAAAAAAGAGCCAACTAATCCAAGTAATTTACAAACATAGAATTGGACTATAAATATTTCTCAGTCTTGGTTGGGATAGGGTGAAAACAGCAAACAAATCCTGAACCTTTTCTAGTAGGCTTGTTTTTGTAGAGGTATGGGCAAAGCAATTTTGAATCTATTTTAGATGTATTATAGATCAGCAAATGTATATATATTTATATGATATATATAATATTGATATATATTATATATGATCAATCTATATAAATATATTGACATAATACATATGCCTATATTAGATATGAGTAAATATATAAATATATTTTAGATGAGTAAATGTGTTGATATTGTTGAGAGGTAGGATTCTCAATGGGGAAGAATGGATATACAAATAATGAAAGGGGAAAAGCAAGGTGGATCCTATGGGATGCACTAAATTAGAGTTATTGATATGGACTGAAGATTTATAAAACATGCATACATATATGTGTGTTTGCAAGTGTAAATATGCATGCCTATGCATATGTACAATGTATATATGTATATACATGCATATATTTCCTTTTCCTATCCACGAAAAAGACCTATAAGCAAAGACACCCAGGTTGCAACGATCATACCTAGTGCCCAGTCTTGGCCTCTAATACCATTCCCTACTAAAAGGAAGCAGAAGTGCATGGAGAAACCACTGGTTTCAGAGCTGGAGCAGGGGAGGAGTACAAGATGAGCCATGAGCATCATTTTTGTGTCAGAACAAGGGAAATACTCAAAAAAAAAAAAAAAAAAGACGGGGCATGTCAAAAAGACACATAAGGGGTTCCCACTGGCCTGATTTGAAACGATTTAAGCACTAAAACAATTAAGGACAACAATGAATTATAGAAAATAAGAATCTATGAGTCTATAACAAATGATAGATTAGATAGGTAAATAGGTAGATGATGGGGGGCAATAGATAGATGAACGGAGGACTCTTGTTAACAGTAGAATGCTGCGGGTCGACTGGTAAATGTAGAGACAGCGCTAGAGTGGAAGAGTCACCAATTTGCAATGCAACCATGATAGCAGAGAGTGGGTCAGACAAGAATCATCAATGGATGCTAAATCTAGGGGCAAAGATTTGATGAGGAGTCAAATATTTGCATGTCTTAAAGTTTCTCTTCACATTTGCTTATTAATTGCAAGAGAAAAATAAAAACCAAAATTAGACAACACTTTGAGTAGGTGATTAAAATTAGCATCACCAAGGGTGCTTGACTGGCTCAGTTGGTAGAGCATGTGGCTCTTGATCCCCGGGGTTGTTCAAGTCCCATATCGGGTATAGAGCTTACTTTAAAAAAAAAAAAAAATTAACATCACCAAAGAGGAAGCAGATGGACATCATGTGCCTTTAGAGCTGATGCCCGGAGAGAAAAGTGATATTGTCACTTATGCAGTATGCCAGTCTGCAATGAGCCTCACCATGAGGGAACCTAAGACAAAGCTAAAACAAAAAAAACATTGTATTAAAAAAACAAACAAACAAAAGAGGGGATATATTCTTCAAAAGCATCCGTGTCACGAAAGACAAAGAATGACTGTAAAACTGTTCTAGATTAAAGGAGGCTAAAGAGACATGACAACTAACTAGATCGGATACTGATCTGATCCTAGACTGGATCCTGTACTGGAGGGGGAAATGCTATAAAGGACACTACTGAGTCAATTGGCAAAATGGGAATGTGGATGGTAGATAGAAGTATCACATCAGTATTAAATTTGTAAAAGCATATTCGTATTTATACAAAATACATACAGGAGTATCTTAGAGTAAAGGGCCAGTGTGTATAAAACTTACTCTTAAATGGTTTAGAAACTATTAGAGAAGAAGAAGGCAGAAAAGAAAAAAGCAACAATAAAGCAGATGGGGCAAAATATCAACAATAGTGAGTCTGGATATAGAACATACAGGTGGTCAATGTTTATTCTTATTCTTGAAACCTTTCTGTAATTTTGAAATTATTACCAAAATGGATTGTTTGGGTTTTATAATTGTAAAATATGTAAAATAAAAATTTAAATCGTTCCTTTTAAAGAAAAAACATCATCTCTCTTTGATTGGATCAAACATTGATCAGAACTTACACTTCACGGGGCGCCTGGGTGGCTCAGTCGGTTGAGCATCTGCCTTCAGCTCAGGTCATGATCCCAAGATCCTGGGATCAAGCCCTGCATGGGGCTCCTTGCTCAGCAGGGAGACTACTTTTCCCTCCACCTGCCGCTCTTCCTGTTTGTGCTCTCTCTCTCTCTTTCTGACAAATAAATAAATAAAATCTTTTTTAAAAATTTTAAAGAAACTTACACTTCGTGTATCACTGTGCAATTATTAAAAATAATCGCCACTGACAACTCAACAGTAGGAGGACATTTTTATGTCAAGCTGGAAAAAAAAATTAGATTACAACTATGTAAAGATATGTGTGGACATAGAAAAAACTGGAAGGAGGTATGTTAAAAACTGGTAGGATGATATGGGGATTATATCTATTCTCTATTTTACAAATTTTTAGTAGTCCTACAAAATTGCCCATAATATTTTTAAAAATTACTTTGCAAGTGGCTCATTTGGGCTTCTAACAAATTTCTGTGGTGGAGGATAGAAGAGACCTTAATTTCAGGAGGAAGGATTTAAGTTGGACATTCTAATATCTATGACTTCCTTCCTGGAAGAAATTTTAGAAAATATTGGCACAAGTCAGCAATAATAGAAAAATTTTAAACAGAATAACTAATGACCCGAAGTTTCTCAAAGTCCATTTCTGATATAGAGTTTGTTCCTTTTATATAGAATACTGCTAAAATACCTTGTGATATTCTTCACAGTTTATTCTATATCTCTAGAACAGAAGAAAAACTCTCAGCATATTCTCCAAACACACAGTCTGGATTTCCCAGCTGATTCTGCTTTCATACATAATCACCTATTCTGTATGAAATCGTGCATTCAGATGTTTAGTTGTGAATATGCCATCACTATCCTTTTAGGGGAATTGAAGAACTTTCTTCCCCATTTCCTCTACCCCTCTTAATAATTACTTGCTCCTGGGCACCTGGGTGGCTCAGTTGCTTAAGCGACTGCCTTCAGCTCAGGTCATGATCCTGGAGTCCCTGGATCAGGTCTGGAGCCCGCTTCTCCCTCTGACCCTCCCCTCTCTCATGTGGCCTCTCTCTCTCTCTCTCATTCTCTCTCTTTCAAATGAATGAATAAATAAATCTTTAAAAAAAAATAATTACTTGCTCCCTTTTCCTTTCTTCGCACAGAACCTCTAGAAGTTGCTTGACTTCCCTGAAAAGTCAGAAAGGAAGAATAAAGCTGATTTACAGAAAAGCCACAGACTCAATCCAAATATTTAACCTGAATCAAGAGTTTGTTCCAATTGTCACACAAAACTAAGGGAATAACCATTTCCGTGTTCTTGGCGATATTCTTTGAGTAACTGAGGTTGTCCAAAGGTTCTAATTCCGGTTCTAGGACCTGAACCGCCACCGCAATCCAAAGAATGATAAACCTTTCCCCCATTTCATATTAATGGCAGGATCTTTATCAACTTGTCAGCTGAATCCTCCTTATGTCTGAGAGACATGCAGTTTGAAAGTCCGCTTTGTCAGGACATTGTCTATTTTATTATTGGCCTGAAGAATGTAATATTTAAAAAAGAAGATGAAAAGAAAGGAAAAAGAAAAAAGCTCTAAAAGGATTATTCCACAAAGATTTAAACATTGTCATTTACTCACTAAAAAATTGCCAAGACACATGGAAATAAACAGTTTATACACAGGACAGCATAGACCATTTGCTAAACTGAAGTTCATATAGTCAACCAAAAAGCTACTGAAGTACTAACTGACCTGTAAGTTTACCTGAGAAGTCATTTCACTCTCTACTGGTTAATGTAGGTATTCTTTCAGAAGATTCAAAATATAATGTAATAGAGCCCTTATGGTTTTCCCTCACTTCAATTCTAAGGAATCCAATTCTATCTGTCAGTCTGGTTTCCCATGTCTTTTCCTTCCCTTTCTTTCAACAGACGTCTCTCTTTTTGGTGTTCTGTGCATGTTGCCCCCTTCCTCCATACTCCCTCCAGTCTGTGGTTCCTATACCTGAAACAAGATGGGCCAAATCCTTAGAAAGAAAGAAAGAAAGAAAGAAAGAAAGAAAGAAAGAAAGAAAGAAAGAAAGAAAGAAAGAAAGAAAGAAAGAAAGAAAGAAAGAAAAAAGCCTTCTCGGAGAGAAAAGGCAGTGATTCCTAGAGAAAACCTTCCACTCTCCTATCTCAGGGATTCTTGCTGAGTTTTCCATGAAAGGAAAGTACAAGGTACCAAGAGTATGCGAACTGACTGAGGACGGACCCTACGATCTTTTTAACCTTCATGGAAATGGTCTAAAATGGAAAGAATGGCCTCCCAGTAAGAAGTAGAGATTTGGATATTCACTATGGGAAACTCTTCCCTTGGTTTAGGGGACACCAGATGGATGGGGCAGGGTTAGGGTAGGGGACCTGGTTAACAAATATAAAGTAGTGACTACACTAGAAAAGGTGTTGGATATGGCTGAGGCTAAAATGAGATGATTTATTCTCTGAGAATAAAAAAGTTGTCTGTGTTAGGAGCAAACTGGAGACCTTGTTGCATTTTCAGTGTTGTGTTTTCTAGAAGTATAGTTTAAGCTACCCCATGCTTACAAACTCCTGCTCCTTCATGCGAAGATGTGCGCTTTCTTGTGCAAGAGTCGTTGACAGAAGATGAACGCACCATTTCCCTGAGATCACGTAGAATTCTGCGTACCGGCAGAGGTGCTTCAGGGCCCAGTTGACAAAAAGAAGAACAAGGCTGGAGAACTGGCGTGGGGTCTGGCAGCATCAGGAGCATTGGGAACCAGTGAGCTTGACCCAATTGCTGGCATCCCTTGGTGGACTCTGCAGGCTCGGTGGTAGTTAGTGCCACTGATTAATCCCAGAAGTTGCACGGTGACTGTGGCTGGCAAACTGCTTTGCCACCCAGGGGGCTTTCTTTGAGATTAAACATCCTGAGGGAGAGGCCAGAGAGGAGTTTTTTTTTGCAGGAAAAGAGAGAAACCAGAGTAGATGTGAACAAGAATAGAGATTCTGGGTTACTGAATGGCAGGGAGACCTTACTTATATCCAAAGCTGATGAGCCAGAGTGGTTTCGTTATATTCTCTAAGGGAGATCAAACCCAAAACATCAAGGTTCCTTGAGGCTGGTACTTGCAGGGGCCTGGACATGAGTGCATGCTTCTCCAGCACAACCATGTTTGTCTCGTCCTGAGAATTGTTGGCATCTAGAAAAGCAGTTGCTCTATATGGAACACTGTGGACAGATGAGTTTCCCCCTGGGCTTGCTGCTTAATCGTAGGTGTCTATTTTTCTCTAGAGCAAGAGGGAAATGACGACCCTTCCAACCCACATTGAACCTGAGAGAGAACGACTTGAACTGGAATACGTTAGCATCAGTGTGGCTTAGTGAAAAAGAACGCCAACTTTGGAGTTCAGACCCCAGCTCTGCGGCTTGGTGTTGTAACCTTGAGGAAGTTAATTCACCTCTCTGACCCTCAGTTTCCTCTGCTGTAACATAAAGGTCTCTTCCTAGCGTGTTCGTCATGATGATTATGGATAATGTAGATCAAGTATTTAGCCCAGTGGCTGGCACATGGTACTAAGTGATAGCCATCATGATTATTGCTCCACTGAAGTAGCTCCTTTGAATCCAGGAATAGACTGAAAAGCAAAAATATAATTAATAATAATATCTATTCATAATTTCATTTAATCTACAAAATACCTCAATGAGACAAGTATTATTGGCATCATCAGCCTTTGACAGAAGAAACCCGGGTTTTAAAAGGTCACATAATTTGTTCAAAGCCACATGACGAGTAAGTTGAAGAGCTGAAGGTTTAAATGCAGCTCTGTTTGCTTCCAGAGCCTGTGTTCTTAACCATGTATCTCCAGATTACACACTGGTCTTAAGGCTAGGCACTGAAAACTCTGTCATCATAAGCCATTTCTATAGACCACTAAGTAGCTAGAAGCAGCTTCTGGATGTCCAGGAGACTGTTTCAGGTAGCTGGAGTAGAGGTAGACACCCCTCAAAGTCCAGGACAAGGGTGCCCATGAGCATTCTGACAAGCACTCTCCTAAATGCAACAAGAGCATCTACTTGAGTGACTGACTTTTATAGAATTCATAGGTGTCTTGCTGTCACTAAAGTAAGTCAGCAGTAGGAGCAACAAAAATCCAAATCTGTGAACTGGACTTGCTTGAGACTACTTGGAAAAGTAGACAGAGCCCAGTTTTTAAGTGAAGATCAGCGTACAAAAGGAAAGAACACTGTCCGGAACTCTTTAGGAATGATTATCATATTCTACCACATTTTTT
Organism: Eumetopias jubatus; assembly: GCF_037043125.1. NCBI lineage: Eukaryota > Metazoa > Chordata > Mammalia > Carnivora > Otariidae > Eumetopias > Eumetopias jubatus. Next base: position 31,673,179 of record NW_028274815.1, read on the forward strand.
CAAAAATAGTAACAAGGAAGTGGATGTAGCCATCACGACACAGAAAATGGGCTTGTGGCTTGAAAGAAACACTACTGTGTGCTTTCTGTTCCTTTGAGAACAGGGCAGACAATGATATCGTCTCTAAGGAGCCTGTCCGGGTACACCTAATATCCTCCCCATCACTCCCAGATTTCAGGAATGCCTTTGAAGTCAGTGCGAAATCCAGGCATCTCAGAAGGATTGCATATTTTAGCTGCTTTTAAGATGAGGACAATATCTACAGCGACCTATTACAATCAACATATTTTATTTGTAACTGGAAAGCAGCCAGATCTTTTCTAACTCACACCCAAGCTTAATTCCAAGCTCCCAAATCTGACTGGCTAGTTGGCAGGCAGAACACTCCACCTTGACAATGCCCTTAGAATTGATTGTCCTTGTTGTAACCTATTTAATCCTTCTAGAGTAGTTTCATCGTTATATTTTGACAGTTAGATCTGCACCTTACCTCAAACACCTCCCCAAGCCCCACGCCACTTCTCCCCTCCCTCATATTCTCAGGGTCTGTCTTCAAGTACAAGTGCTCAGAAAGTGAACTCCCTCTTTCTATTTCCCATAACCGTTCTTTGCTCGAGCTGAGATGTCAGCAGGTAATGCCACCACCATCTGATCCGCCCAGCAAATATTCTTTCAAGCTTGTCCTGATCACCCTCCCAGAAGGTGAGCTATCATAAAACATAATGAAATGATTGTTGTTGTAAGGCATTATGTTTGGGGGCAATTTGTTATACAGCAATAGATAACCAGAATGCCTACGTATGGTATGATACCAACGCACAAAAATATCTATGTGCCAAAACAATAAACAAGTACGTAGCAACAATAAACACTGAATTCAGGATGGTGGTAATCACTCCAGTAAAGTCACTTGTTTGCCTCTACTGTAGAACAGTGGATCTTAATTTTTTGTTGTTGTCATCTTGTTTTATTTAACAGTGATATGAATGTTAAATGGCACTCACTTGCAGGACATGTTCCCACAGGCGTGCCCAAATATCCACTGTGGTCATTGTAAATTAGACTGTTGGTAATGCAGCACCCATCAGGAGCAGATCCAGGATTTGTGGGGCCTAAAGCATCCACAAATTTGGGGAACCTCTTTCAGAAAAAAAAAAATTCTGAACCAAAATTAGATGCAAAAGTAAATACTTATTTAGAATGAGAAATCACAAATTTTATAAAGCTAACACATACCACAAACATACAGAAAAATAATGTTTTTATTAATTCACTTTATGACATACCTTTCTTTTTTTTTTAAGATTTTATTTATTTATTTGACACAGAGAGACATAGCGAGAGAGGGAACACAAGCAGGGGGAGCGGGAGAGGGAGAAGCAGGCTTCCCGCAGAGCAGGGAGCCCCCTGCGGGGCTCGATCCCAGGACGCTGGGATCATGACCTGAGCCAAAGGCAGACGCTTAACGACTGAGCCACCCAGGTGCCCCTATGACATATCTTTCTAAAACTATTTTTCTGAAGTTTTGGCTGTTCAGTCTTCGATTGGCTCTTCACAGTATACCAATCTGGGGATATCATTTTCTGAAAAGAAAATGGAAAGACAAATTAGTTTTTCTTCTAGCATAGTTAATAAAGTTCTTATTTATTGAGTTTTTAAAGGTCTCTGTCAGCTTTTAACATTTTCTTATTGATGTCATGTGAATTTTGAGGATTACTGTCAAATTTGGGGAGATCCCTAGCAGGTCTTTTGGGCAGGAGTGTCAGATTTCAGGGCATATCAAGTTATCTTTTCAGTGACTGATCTCAAATACTCTGACTTGAAATGCATGCAGCATTTATAATTGCATATGCTGCATTTTGCAGTAGATTCTTTTTTTTTAAGATTTTATTTATTTATTTGACAGAGAGAGACACAGCGAGAGAGGGAATACAAGCAGTGGGAGTGGGAGAGGGAGAAGCAGGCTTCCCGCCGAGCAGGGAGCCCTATGCGGGCCTCAATCCCAGGACCTGGAATCATGACCTGAGGGGAAGGCAGACGCCCAACGACTGAGCCACCCAGGCGCCCCTGCAGTAGATTCTTGACGGGAGAGAACTTCTGTTTCTTTCCTTTTTTTTCTTTTTGGTGGGGGAGTGGCAGAGGGAGAGAGAATCTCAAGCAGGCTCCATGCCCAGTGCGGAGCCCAATGCGGGGCTCCAGCTCACAACCCTGAGGTCATGACCTGAGCAGAAACCAAGAGTCAGACGCCCAACCGACTAAGCTAGCCAGGTGCCCCAAGAGAAATTCCATTTCTAATCATTACTGATGGGGTCAAAATCTTCTTTTTGCAATTGTACCCATCTAGTGATTGGAAGGATTTCCCCTGGACTACATTTTTTCCATACTTCCCAAACATTATTTTCCTTCGACTCTCCTACTGTTGGAGCTTTTTTTTTTTTTTTAACATATCACCTTTGAGTCTAAGAACAAGGACCAGAGAGACAAAGGGTACTATGTTCCGGTTTGCTCCTTTAGGGCCTGAATTCAGGAAACTGAAGTTTAAGAGACTGAAGGGATTACAGGAAGCCACGGAGGTTTTGGCCCCTCCCCTGTTTGGAACTTGGGGAGGGAACAGCTGCAGAGTGGCTTGCTTCTTTAAGAAATACTGCTGTAGATTAAAAATAGTGGTGCATGGGGGTTAGGTGGCTATGGGCCTTGGTTATCCCTCTGAGCTTCCCTTGGCTGAGACCTGGTTGTCGCCATATATTCCGTGAAGGACTGGGAAGGCAGCTGAGTTGGGAACCAGAGGGCATGCCTGTGAGTACAGTGTTCAGCCTAAACCAGGAATCAGATGAAGGTTGTAGGTGCAACTCAGACAGGTATGTCACACCAAGGTGACCTGAATCAGCAAAAAAGAGCACTGGGTCCTGGACGCACCAAGAACAAAGTCCAGGCAGGTCAACTCCAATGGCAGAGTCAAGTGCAAGATGCCCCCGGGACCAGACTAGCCAAATGGACTCACAGCAGAGCCCAGCAACACCCCACACAAGAGCACTAGGACACAGACATGTATCCCAGGCCCCCTGCCCTTGCCAGATGGCCACCTGAGTAAGCTTTCCACTCTGTCTGCCACCCTGTTCCTTTAGCTATTGTTCTAGGAGGGAGTAGAAACAATGGAACCTAAGATACCAGAGTCAGATTTTCAAATCACAGGGGAAGATCCCTGGAATCCTCCACCAAGACTTATTAACAATATCTATCAGGTTCTTATATATGTCTGGTAATTCATGTTGCCATAATAATATATTTATATCACTTTTTTTCAGTTAAGCTTCACAATATCTCTAAAACAGAGGTACTACTACTATACCCATTTTACACTAAGAAGCCTGAAGCCAAGAGAAATTAAACTTTTAATTTGCCCAAAGCTACCCAGTTTATAAGATAGTGGAGCAGGGCTTTGAACTCACAGGTAGAATTCGGGAGTGCACACTTGGAACTGCTGAGTTCTGCTTACCTGTAGCAGCTTGAGGACTCTAGGTGTATAATACTAAAAGCTCCTTGGGGTTGGCCTGACTATCCCCCACCATGAGTCCCTTCCTTGTCACTGCGTGACATCAGTGGCAGATCTCAGAAGATAAAGTGATTGCTGCTCCAGTATATGTAGTGTGGTTCGCTTCTCAAATGCTTCAGGGGAGAGTCACCTGTTGCTGGAGAAGCGCCGCGTCAGCCATTACTACACTAGGCCACCCTCGCAGAGACCAAGTATGCTCTGATCTCATACCCATGCTCATGCCCATGTTCTCTGCTCCCTCCCAGAAGCCTCTGGAGCATCTTAAAGGTATGCTCACTCCCAGCACAACATATTTTGATCCATGGAAATTCATCCTTAGAAGTAATCACACTTGCTACAGATAATCCAGAAACTGGAGAACTGTGGGCTCCAGATTGCAATTCTGAGTCTGTGACAGGATCGCTTGAAAATGTATTTATCCATCATGCACCACATTTCCATAAAACGGAAGGGGGTGCAACATACTACTATCACTTCTAGGCTGGTTGGTTGGCTTCCTCTTGCGCAAGTATTCATGCTCAATTGTACTTCTCTGCCCAGCTGCGCCATCTCCTCCAGCACCCCTCCCATCAGCATCTACTTTCCTCCGAGTTTTTGAGGACAAAGCCATCTCCTTGCTGGTGCTGGCAGTGCCCATGGAGAGAGCTAGGATCCGTGCCAAGCATGCAGACTGCTGATGCTCCTGGAGCCTCTGGTCCAGTGGGCACCGCAGCTGAGAAGATCCCATACAGAGGTGGTGAGATCAACCTCCGACCAGCCCTGCCATGCTTTGTTCCAAGCAGTTCTGCTCGTACCTGAAGATTCTCAAAGATGTTGCAGTTTCTTCCTCTCACCTCTTGCTGGGAATGCCTCAAAGTCTCATGAAGTCATTTCCTCTGTTTCTGGTCTCTCCTCTCTAACCAATGGTCTGCAGCACCTTCTAGATGTTGTGCCTCTGCTCTGCCACTCACTTCTCAGGCCCAACTCCTCACTAATCTTACTTGTCCTCCCTGCAAGGGCAGTGGATATTTGACCAACCCAGCACAAAACAATGCACATTGGTGATAAAAATGGGTGCAAAGCCAAAAGGGACTTGAAGGAAAAATATTGTCTTCACTAGCTGTATTTTGGCCTCACTCAGGAAGACAAAATTGCCCTATAACAGTTGTTAAAAAATACTTAGGAATTTCAGCATGGGTTAAATATTTTCCTCCTGTTCTTATTTTAAGTATGTAAAACCAAAAATGTGCATATCCATCTGGAAAACAGCATTTTTATATTTTAGTCATGGGTATATTTAAATCTGAAGGTCAAGACCAGCAACACCCTACATTCCAAATTGGAACTCTGTCCTCACATACATTCATGTTTTCTTTTTTTTTTTAAGACTTTATTTATTTATTTATTTGACACAGAGAGGACACAGCCAGAGAGGGAACACAAGCAGGGGGACTGGGAGAGGGAGAAGCAAGCTTCCTGCAGAGCAGGGAGCCCAATGTAGGGCTCGATTCCCGGATGCTGGGATCATGACCTGAGCCAAAGGCAGACGCTTAACGACTGAGCCACCCAGGTGCCCCACATTCATGTTTTCTTTTCCTGAATGATGGTGAGTGACAGGATTTGTCAAATGCAATGAAGAAACACTAGGGGAAGTTCATCATGAGGGTAGGTAGGGGACTTGTTCTTGACAAGATAAGCGGGTTATGTCTCACCATAAATGTTGTAGTTGTATAGAAGGACACAAAATCTTTCAGTCTAATACCTTAACAAGGAAAACTATTTTCAGAGCAATTTTAACATCTTTCATCATGCTTATGTGAGAACCGAGGCACTAGTGGCCATTCTGGGGTTGAGGCTAAACATTATGCACAGATTAAGACATGGCAGCTTCCCAAAATTAGGACAGGAGAGCTCTAGGAAACCGCTGAAATTCCAGGTGTACACATAGATGCTCCAGGACGGCTGGAAGGAAAATAACAGGTCTCTGGTGGGGGACAAAAAAAAGAAAAAAGGAAAAGAGATATTTGGGGGTAAAAGAGCTAGTTGTGAGCAGTCGAGAAAGGGCAGAAGAAGCTAAGAGGAAGTTCAATTTAGGAAGGTAAGAAAAGGCTAACAAGCAAAGAAGTGCCCTTTGTGGGTCAGAAAGGAGGAAAGAGAAATTCAGCAACAAAAATTCAGGAACCCCAAAAAAGAGAATAAATGAATGTATTAGGATCACATGTGATTCCGGGGAATCTGCATCTGCTCACCAAAAGATGGTGCTCCCAAATCCCACAGCCAGAAAATGAAGAATAGGATGACCTTGGTTTCTATTCTATTTTCCCCAGCATCTGCTAAAGCAATCTGGCCAGCTATTCCCTCTTGGGTGGCAGGGAAGGGGAGAAGCATACAGACAACAAAGGTGGGAGGGAAATATAAAGGACAGTAGCATCAAGTATTTCTGTAGAGGAGAGACTTGGGAGTGCTGCTGGGGAAACACCCTGAGAGGAGTGTGGGCTCTGTAGTGACAGAGGCAGGGATCTAGTAGACTGTGTCTCAGGGGGTCTACACTAGGCTTGTAGATAGTGATCACAACCCAACGGCAACTTTCTAGGCTCAATAGATCCTTTGAAAATTAGATCATTTGTAGTTCAATGAATATGAGTATTTTAAATCTAAGACTGTGCCTGGCTCCCCAGGTAGCATACCTGGGGTATATACAGTATTAGGATATGGTATTGGGCACAAGCTACCAATCCACCAGAGGTTTCCAAGATAGCTCTTCTCTCCTGCCAGTGAGAGCTCTGATCACATCTGCAAGTCTTTAGCAGGTTCCTCCAACATAGACTGGAGCATAAAGGGCAACATTTATTTTTTATTTTTTATTTTTTTTAAAGATTTTAAGTAATGTGTTTATTTGTCAGAGACAGAGAGACAGAGAGAGAACAAGCAGGGGGAACGGTAGGTAGAGGGAGAAGCAGGCTCCCTGCTGAGCAAAGAGCCCGATGTGGGACTTGATCCCAGGACCCTGGGATCATGAACTGAGCCAAAGGCAGACGCTTAACCGACAGAGCCACCCAGGTGTCCCAAAGGGCAATAAACTCATAGGCAGCCTCTAGTAAACTCTTTTTTTTGAGGACACAATCTAATCTTTAAGGGAAAGCTAGGCTATTTCATTACTCCAAGTGGAATAATAACAGATAATACATTAGGATGCTTTAAGCTGAAAATAACAGAAACCCCAACCAGGAACATCAGAAACAAAAAGGAGAATGTAGTATCTCATGTAACAGTAAGTTCAAAGGTAAAATCATTTCAGGGTTGATAAGCTCACTGTTCAATGACATCATTAAGACATCTGGTTGCAATGTGTTTTCCAACTTTCTACTTTTCCTTCCTCTGCTCTTCCTTCCTCCAACCAAAACCTTGACCCTTGTCCTCACATTTATCCTCTACAGTTGCAAACTGGCTGCCAAAGTTGTAAGTGCTCCATAGAGATGCAACAGCGTGAACAAAAGAGCGTCTATTTCTTGCCTTGAATCTCTTTTATTCAGAGGGAATTTTACGTTTTAATTTAGTTTTTTAAATTTTAATTTAATTTTAAGCTTTCTTTAAACTTTCTTGCAATCTCACTGCTCAAAATTGCTACTCATGCCAATTCCTAAACTAAACTTTGACAAGGAAAATGGCCTTGCTGTGATTGGTTCGATGTAATCAAGATCCACCCTGCTTTGGGTTGAAATCAGCTTTCCCTGAAGGACATAAGTTGCCTGATATCAGAACAAATTGAGATATTGTTAGTCAGGAAGAAGGGAGGAATGGCTGATGGAGAGGCCGCCATATTGTTTGTCTTAGAGAGGAACATGATTTCCAAACATACCCTGACCTACCAGCTGCTGCTCCTGTTCCAACAATCCGCTTGACACAAGGATAATGACTCTTCCACCCTCCACCCCCAAATTTGGGCATAACTGAAGTAATGAAGGCCCTTCACAAACAGGCTAGGAGCAAGCCTGGAAGCCCTGAGACCCAGTCAAGAATTCTACAAGTACCAAAAAAATTAATGTGAGTCATAGGCAGCTTATGTTGAAACATAACACCAATTGAGAAGCATAAGTTGTACCACTGACGGTGATAAAGGACCTTCCAATAATCAGTAAGTACCAGTTAGATGTTGTTCCTGTTCATCCCTTGACCTGGGTTGTTTAATAGAGGTCCTGGGTTTCTATGAGGGCTTACTGCATAGTTGAAAATCCTGTTTATCTTATTGTCACACATATCCTTATAACATAGTCTCCCATAAGTTAAAGTAACTTTAATAAGTTGGATTTTTCTCTGCAGAAAGTCACTTTAACCTGGAGGCCCAGGGTTGGGAGCCAAATGAGGACCTACAGATTTGTTCTATTTTATCCTCACATAGTTAGCCTATAAAGTGGTTTTTAAAATTTCTAAATTAATTACAAACATTTAACAATCAAGAAATCACATCTTTAAAAATCTGGATTTCTGGATTTTTCTCAAAAAAATCAGATCTGACCATGGGGTCACACGGTGACTATTGTCTGAAGCTGAATTGTGATCCCTCTTTGGAAGGGAAGTAGATTCTCCAGCTTGCTACAGACCCCATTTCATATTCATCTGCCTGTTTGATCCATCCCAAGTTTATGGCCCCTGGCTACCTAATCAAAACTACACATGGACTTGCCTAATGTGCCTGAATTTGATAAGTCATAGCCAGTTCAATCTGAGATGGAAAAGCAAATGCATATATGAAGGAAGAGACATACATGTATTACACACACAATAGGAGACATATGATCTCTGAGAAGGGCTGAGCCATGAGGCCCATCCCCCACGGAGAAACATTCTGAAACTCACAGCCCTCCTGCCTCTCCCCACAAATCTTGGGAAGCTGGCCAGTCCTGATAGGAGAGAAAGAGGAAAGAATCAAACATACTATTGTGTTCTGGTCTAGTCTACAGCAATCACCGTGTCGGGGGAGGCCCCAGAGCACTAGATCTGATTACCTACTGATCATGATTTCAGCTTGTAGAACAAGCCTGTTCCCATTAGTGACTGTATACAATTACTAACTGATATGCTTTTGGGATCTTACCACAATATTCTTTTCAGGGATTTCTCATTTCTTCCACCATCCCCTACACACAGACACACAGACGCATACACAGGTATGCGTGCACACACACACATACACACACACACACACGTGCTTACCTTGATAGATCTGATAGCAGGTGGCCCAAAGGGACTCTGAAAACTGGCTTTGTTTTGTCAGCATTCTATACATGTTTCTCAAGGTCTATTTTCTTCCTTCTTTAATCCCCACTTAATGACCACATCCGTTACAACCTATCTTCCTTGCTAAATGTCAGAGTCCAAAACTGGAGGGCCAGGGATGGGAATGGAGGGATAGTTCTACCAATCATTTTCAGTAAGTGCCTAATTCCAAACTAAATCAGAACGGTAAAAATGTACTAACTTAACGTCTCAGGATCTCAGTCCAGAAATAGCCAACATTCAGTATGAACAAAAATGTGCATAGCATGATACAAGGCTGCATGTTGAAATGGACAATTGAGTACAGATTCTTTAGCTGATGAGATGACAGAAATAGTTCTTAAAAATTAGGACAGATAAAAAAAAATCAGCAAAACAGGGAACTAAGTATCATAGAGATTACTGTGGCCTTTGGAGAAATTTCTATCAAACTGGTTGCAGCTACAGGGAAATTAGGCTAGTGTAATAAGACCAGACATTTTGAGTCCAAAGCACCCCTTCAAGCACGGAAGGACACAAACAATGCTTCCTCCTGAAAACGCAGGGTAAGACAGTCTTCTGTCTGTTCTACTTTCTGGTGGCCTAAGGTACCTGCCTCAGGAAAATCCTGTTGTAAACAGAAGGGCTCATTCTACCTAAAGAGTTTTAAAAACACCTGGAATGTAAGCTCTGGTAGAACATCAAGGAATTGGACATTTTCTAGAACTCCTCTCTGATCCTTTCATCACCCTAGGAAGTGCCTGAAAATAGTAATTAGGCAAGGAACTGGGAACAGAGAGATACTGCATAGACTTTGGTGGGTTTGCCTCCATTATTCAGTTCAGCCAAATTCAATCAGAACTACTCTGTGCCCAGCACTGTGCTAAGGGCTACAACAAATGTGAAAGAAGTTTATGACAAAGCCCTTGACTTCAAGAAGCTTGCCATCTTGTTGGGTAGGCTGAAGCTATACGTACGAAGGAATTAGAGAGCAACATGAGAATATAACTGAGCATCAAAATTGATCTAATCTTTACCTAATCTCGGGTTTCTTAGGTACCATTCCACAAATACATTTGTTAAATTATAACTAATTTAATTTGGTATAATTTAATAAATTAAAATCCATCATTGGTCGCACTCCAGCACAGCTAAAACCAGGAGATAGATAATGTCAAGTGTTGAAAAGAATGTAAAGCGACTGGGCCTGTCATACATCAATGATGGAAGAAGAAATTGCTAAAACCACTTTGGAAAATTCTTTGGCAATATCTGTAAATATAGTATATCCTATGATCCAGAAATTTTACTCCTGGATTTACACCCAACTGAAATCCACATATATTTTCACCAAAAGACATATATAAAAATGGTCATAGCTGCACTATTCATAATATTCCCCAAACTGGAAACAACCCAAATGGCCATCAGTAGCAGAATAGATATGTAGCATACTCAGGCAATAAGCTACTAAAGAGCCATGGGAATAAACAAACCATAACTATACCCAACAATATGGATGAGTCTTACCAACACAATGTGGAGCAGAAAAAGCCAGACCAAAAAAAACAAAACAAAACAAAACAAAAGGACAACTACATACAATAGGATTCTATTTGTATAAAGTTCAAAAGCAGATAAAACTAATCTATTGTGGTAGAACTCAAGATAGTGGTTTCCTTTGTTCAGGAAGGGTGGTTATTGGAAGCCAGGCAAAAGGAGGACTCTGGGGGGCTGATCATGATTTATTTCTTGATCTGGGAGGTGATCACATGAGTGTTCACTTTGTGCAAATTCACTGAGCTCTGTGATTTGCACACATTTCTACATAGTTTGTCAATAAAAAAACCCATACAAGGGTCACATCGAGTATTTTAAACGCATAAACATTTTCTAAAGATCTCTACTAATGGAGAATTGAAGCCCAGAAGAGTTTTAGAAATTGACTTCCAGCAGTCTGACTGGGACCAGGAATTTCAAGTTTCTGAACTCCCTGTTCTGTTACTGATTCTCTAGACAATTTTAGAAAAACATTACTTGTCATACCTCTCTTTTTAAAAATAGCAAGTTTGGCTTTCATTCTTCAATCACCAGCTAATGGGTTTGCCTTTAAGGGTAAAATATGTGTAATTGCCCAGTAGTTGATGCTTTCGACATTAAATCAAAATGAAAATTCAAGTCCCTTTCAATTTTCATGATAGGTAACAAAATTCTGCTGCACATAGGGAATGGGTTGTTATTGTCCAAAGGAAATCATTATCATTCTCATTCTCTGCTCAGCCCACAGGTGAAGCTTAGACTGTCTGCCATAAATCTTTATGTGGAAGCCAAGCTCTCAGAGGGACGGGAACAGGTGCTTTCTCAATCCTTATGTGGATGGATTCCCTTGCTCTGAGGAACAGGAGAAGAAACAAGTCTTAGCAAAATATGAGCCAAAATGAAAAGAGAGTTGGTCTGGGTGGAAGGGGACCTGGGGCTGTCACTTATTAGCTGGAAAATTCTAACAAGTCATTCCACCCCTCTAAATTTCAATTACCTCGTGTTTAAGATGAGATAACAATCCCTCTCCTACTTACGTCATCAGGTTGCTTTGAGGTAAAAGTGAGACAACGTATGTAAAAGTTTGTTGGAAACTAGAAAGTGCTACCCAAATGCAAAGGATGATAATTGTGTAAGAGTGCTGTCAGTAAACTCTGTTGTTTTAAAGTCAAATGTCCAGGGGCTGAGGATAGAGCACAGTGAGCGAGACAAACGAGGCCCCAGCGCTCAAGCAGCTTATGTGGTAAGGAGACATTTTTATAGATAGTAAAAGGCCAAATGAAAAATAAGATGACTTTGACGGTCAATAATATTGTCCTAATGTGGTACGGTGACAGATGGCGACTACACTTACCATGGTGAGCATTGAGTGATGTATAGTACACATATAGTAATGTATTGTGGAATCACTATGTTGCACACCTGAAACCAATAGTAAGTAAATAAGTGAGTTTGGTTGGTTAAAAAGTGCTATGAAGAAAAGAAAGCAAAGCAGTGCAATAGAGAGTGACTAGGAGGTTTCATTAGGTTGGACGACCAGGGACAGCCTCCCTGAAAGGGGGCCAATGAAGCTGTGTCCCGAAAGTGAAGAGGAGGCTCTGGGGGCAGAGGGGACCCAGATGGGCCAAGGCAAGGGTGCTGAGATGGGAGGGAGCTTCACATGTGTGAGAAGAGACAGAGAGCCCCTGTGGCTAGAGCAGGGAAAGAGAGGAGAGGTGGCCTGAAAGGTAGTTGGGGGCCCGAGCCCAGAAGACATCATGGATTGTGCTAGAAGCTGGTCACTTAGGGAAAGGGTGCAGGTAGAAAAGAGGGCACAGGACCAAGACTCGTGTATAGCAGAGGAAGACCTGGCAGCAAAAGACTTTTCTCCCAGGGAACTAGCTGTGAAATCATAAAATCTTGCCTTATTTCTGACTTGCAGTATTTCAGATAAACACCACTCAGGTTCCAGAGATGGATTCACTTTGAGGCTGGTGAAGGGTAAATTTTGCAGTGCCCCACTTGTACAAGACTCTTCCAAGACCCTGGGAGGCACTCCAGCATTCTTGTAATCCAATTTGGTATTCTTTTTCTTTAAAAGGTCTCCCCAGACAGGCCCCAACCCCTGAATGTGTCCAAATGCTATTGCAAATTTCTAGAATCAGAGCTTCAGCAACAAGTCAGGACCCAGAGGTTTGTAAATATGCCTCCTTTGACTACTCAGGGTCCTTCTCAACCAGCACAGGAAGCTGAGACCAGCATTTCTATGGGCTGCCTTACTTATTTCTCTTTGCCTTACTAGGCCTTGGGGCCAGGCTTTCTACAATCTGGCCATAGCTAACCTTCCCAGCCTCACCCCCCATGGTTTCTCCAAGCCTTCTCCTTCTTCTGCCTCCCCTACCTTCCCCACACCTGTAATAAAGTTGCAGCAACTCGTTCCTGTTCTGGAAACCAGCAAATCCTCTCTTGACTCCATATTTTTACACATGCTGTTCCTCGTGCCTGAATGCTTTTCCCCCCTTCTCCTGTCAAACCCTTGCTGCACTCATACTCTATAAAATTGGAGCCCTCTTGTCCTCCTCCTCCAATTACTGCTCCCATGACCCTGAATGCATCACTCCCTGAAGACCCCAACCTCACTGTAATCAGAGTTACTCATTTCCACATCTGTTCTTACCACCCCCCCGCCCCGACAAACTGGCCTAGTGGATTCCTTGAGAACAGGTCTTATTCATCTCCTGCATTCCCTTGCTCCATCCCAGGGATCTAGCACATTAAGTAGTGAATCAGGGGGTGGCAACCTCCCAAATGCTTAGCAGGAGAGAACATGAGGGTTTGAGGAAACTTCTAGTTTTGCCAACATAGCTCTAAGCTTTTTTTTTTTTTTAATTTATGTACACATCTATCCCAGCATGCCCAGGGCCTAGTAAACACAACCTAGTATGTGGTTGCTGGCTGCATGGTTACGCACCTACCCCATACAAAGCGCACCTGTGGGCACCCTGCTCCTGCGGAGAGCTCCCTCTCCAGGGCAAGGTGGAGCACGGCACTTACGCTAAACAAAACTTAGTAAATAGCTCATTAAAAGGACTACAGCTGGAGGAAGGGACCCACTCTAAGGAGTAGCCGATGACTGCAGCTTGTCCCTGGGATTGGCTCTACAGACAAGAACAAAACTGTCCGGTTCTCTGAGGGGCTATGGGTTTGGGAAGGAGGCAGATCTGCCTTGGTTGGGGCTCATTCCCCTGAAGCCCTGTGCTCAGAGTGAAGCTTTCCCAGGGCTGCCCCAGGCCATGCGCCAAGCAGCTGGGTGGTGGTAGAGTGGCCTCAGTGTTTACTAAACAAACCAATGTTCTTATCCTGTCAAGATCTGAAAGACAAAAACAAAACACTTAGCATAAATACAAGGCTACCTATTCAATTAAAGCCTCAAACCAGGGCAGCTAAAAGGCTGAATATAAAGCAGTCAGGGAGAGTTTTATTAAAAGTGAGTTACATAACTTGAGACTTGCTTGAGACTCAAAGGAGCTGTTATCTCAAGGTTATAGAAAAGAATTAAGAGTAGCAGCGTCTCCAAGCACTTCTCCTATAAACTTTCTGCCAACAGTGAGGCCCCTGGGTGGGAACTGGGGCGACCAAGGCCTCTACAGTAAGCTGCTCCCTTGGGTTCATCAAGACATCTTCTGGGCAGGGTGTTGCTCCCTACTGGTGGTAGAATCGCAGGGCTGTCCCATCATCACCAACTCACCACTCAAGAACTGTTCCATTCTACCAACCCCTCCTGTTGTGTTTAAGAAACCCCAGAGGTGACCCAGCCAGGTCCTGCAGGACAGGGACCAGAACTCCTGCCATCCAGGCCAGCGCCCCTTCCGCTCTCCCCCACTGCCTGCACCTTCAGACACATCCATGGACCTTGGGTCAGCAGCCGATGGCTAGAGAGGACAACTGGGCATGACCCCTCCACACTGGAGGAGGCTAGGCGCGCCCCCCCAAGGCTTCTACTTTCTTTTTAAACACACACACACACACACACACACACACACACACACACACACACAAGCTGGGGGGGGGCACAGAGGGACAAGTAGACTCCCCACTGAGTGGGCAACCAGCCTTGGGACTCGACCCCAGGACCCTGGAATCGTGACCCAAAGGCAGATGCTTAACCATCTGAGCCACCCAAGCACACTTCCTTTCTCCCTTTCTCCTCCTTTCTTCTTTCTCCCCTTTTCCTTCCCAACCTGGCTCTGTCCTCAACCCACTGATGATACAGGGACCCCGACGCCTTGTTTTGTCTTACAGGTGGCAATGGGAGGCAGTGCAGTCTGGAAACGAAACGTTTCTCTCTCAACCTCCTCTACCTCTCTTCCAGTCTAAGCCTTGCCCACCCGGGGCTCTGCCCTGCCCCACCCCCCATCCCTGCCCCAGCCTTTTCCTCCCTGCCCTTGATTGTCTCTCCTAGAAAACTGGTCATGTTTAAGGCAGAACCCGCCATAAGGTCATTACATTTTAATAGGGCACTCTTAAAGCCCAGCAGCTTTCACCAAGAAACAGGGTCCTATCAGTGGACATATTTAAAAGATAAATTTTTTGAGCCAGGGACTTCTGGACCTCCCTGAGATTATAATTTAGCGGTAATCCTGCTGCTCCGAGGGGAATCGGAGCTAACTCCCCCACCGCCTCCTTCAGCGAGCAGTAATCCCATCCTGGTGTCCGTCACCTGCCCCAGCCAGCGGCTCTGCCTTCGGTGGAACCTCTGTTTGCCACGCTGTGTACTCGGAGGCCACACCCTTGGGGGCTACGGTCATGGGGGATGTACAACGCTAGTCAGCTCAGAAGTCCTGACTTGCTCAAATGAGAAAAGAGCTACCTCTGAGCCAGTACGTGGGTGATTTATATCTTTAAATCCAGCAGGATGTGGTCCAAGCTGGTTCTATGGAGGGACAATGAAGAAGTTCTTTGTTTGGGGGACCTGCCGGGGTAGGTTAAAGTACCAGGCAGGCCCTTTCAGCTTCCCCAGGCTCCCAGGAGTGTTGGCATTACACAATCTCTAGCCGGACAGACAGGCAGAACTGGCAAGCTCGCTGGAACACTGGCGAGGTCTTGGGAGAGAGCTTTTTCCCTGCAACTCTGCCAGTGTCCCTAATCACACTGGCTCTAGATTTAGGGACTTTAAATGACAAAATGATAAGGTCTGAAATTTATTTTGCTGCTCCAAAGGAAATTGTAAGACTCCCCAAGGGCTGGAAAACTTTGTGTTAATTTTGAATAAGTGGCTTTTCCAAAACCCCTGGCATTAGCCAAACACGTGGGAGAGAATGCAAACTTGCCTTTCTGTGGGACCAGGTCCTGCCCTGCCCCTTTCTCTTTACTGGGCAGGGTTTGTCTTAAATTTGCATCAAAACAAAGAGCACCAGCCGCAAACTGGGTGGCTGGGTTGCTGGGTTGTTTTGTATTTTTTCCATCGTCTTATTTAGAAAGCAAGTATTATTATTCCTTATTTTGGCTCCCTTCAAGTGAAATGGTCTTTTAGATCCAGCACATTTCAGGATTAGTAATGGGTCAAAGAGAAGGCACAGGGTGTATGAAAGTGTGTGTTTAAATTTCTAGTGCTGCCTTTAGAAAAATCCAAGAGTGAAGTCTCCCCAGGGTGTCCAACTGCTCCCAGAGGGCAAACTCCCCACATGGAATCAGCTAGGGAGATCAGATGAGTAAAACAGGGGGAGGGCTGCCTCTTCTGTGGCATCCAAGGGTTGGGTCTGATGACTTCTGATTGCACTTCTGGAAACTACCATCCACCTCTACTGAGCTTAGCCATAGGATATCTCCATGGTGTCTCTTGCATGGATGTCATTGAAAACATGGTATAACCATCATGCAAGACTCTCCTTATGAGGATTCTCAGGAGAAATTTCATTCTGGCCTTAAGACCACAGACATACATCCATCTCTTGAACATTTATACCACCTTATGATATTTGTGTGCATTCTGGCAAACAGTCTTCAGAACGCAGACATATATTCTGGATGGATCCTACATCTGTAGTTCTACCGGGGCTGCCCTGGGAGGATCTGCCTGCCCAGACCCTCAAACCCCAGAGAATACCTCCCAGGAACCATCATCCCAGACCCAGAGCTTCAAATAGCCTGACCTCAGCCCGAAAGCAAATCCCTATGGACATACCATTCTTTTTTAATAACAAATAATTCAAATGACAAATATGGATAGAGCACCTACCATGTGTCAGAGGATACAGCCATGAACATGACAGGCAATTCCTTCTTCTCATAGAGTATGCAACTTAATAGGATTTACCTCACTAGATCCATTTGAGTTTGTAGATATGCCAATGAAATTAACAGGCAGCTAAGGTGGAAACCTCAGAAAAAGACCAGAAGACCAAATTAACAGCAACAGCAAAAGGGTGATCTGAGTTGGACTGAATGAGAAGAACACTTAGAGAAAGTGAAAGAACTATACTTCTGTCAGCTGTGTAATCTTGGGCAAGTGACTTAATCCCTGAGTTCCCACATCTAAAAAATGATGATACCACAAAGGCTTATAGTGAGAAATAAATGAGATAAAGCTCTTAACACATATTGATAAAGCTCCTTGCACGTGCTCAATAAACACTGGCTGCAACTTCTTTCACTACTATCCAAAGAGTGCTGAGAGGCGAAGGGCTCGTGGGATGGGCATTGTGGCCACATGACCTGTTTCAGTGGGATTGGTGTTAGAAATGGAAATGTGGGGACAATGGAAGGGTCATGCCCATGGTGTCACCTGAAGTCCTATTATTTCCAACAGAAACTATTTTTTCTCTTACACTTCAAAAAATTTCTAATCACAACCCTCATACCCTCTCTTTTCAGATATGGTAACTCCCATTGTCCCTTCCATTTTACTGATGAGAGTGGTTTCCATTTTATTATCTTGGTCAACGTTAGAAAGTTAGCACAGAAGTCCAGACCTTCTAACTCATATCCCATGTTTGTGCATTTCCTGTTCTGAGGGAAAGCGGAAATCAATTTGATTTTCTTCTTTGTTACTTTTTGGCTGTAGCAAGCAGTGTCACATGCCACAGACAAAGGTCTAAACAACACACATTCTAATTTAGGAGTTCCTTACAATTGGCTTTATTGGGTTATTGCTTCTCTAAGTAAATCGTCCAATACCTCACTAAATGTAACACCCAAGTAACGGTTGTTTGCAGCCCTTGACCTAAAATTCTGGGATGCAAAAAAGTTAGGGAAGTTCCAAAGATGTGGTTCCCTCTCTGGCTTCGCATACCAGCCTCAGCACATGGCTCACTTCTATTTCAAGGAGTTTATCTTCAGTGTACTGAAGCAATGAAAGTTACATCTCAAAGCCACAAGATCCTAAAATCCCAGGATTTTGACAACCCAGTTTCCTCACCTTCTGTGCTTCATCCTACCCATCAGCCCCCACCCACACCCATTCCTCCACCCCTACCCACCCTTCATGGCCCTAAAGAACCCTCTCCAAGGCCAAGCAGAGAGTAGCTCTATAAACAAAGTGGTGAGAGGGAATACCCACATGGCCCACCCCCAGCACCAGTGCCCTAGGAGTTGAAACACAAAATGACCTTGCTGTATGAAAACTGAGAAAGGTTAGGAGATGATGGAGAAAGAGCATGCTACTAGTAATTTCTACTCGTGCAAGGTGGGCAGGCCAGTGATATAAATAGAAGAGGGGTAACTCTCAAGCCCTCATGCCTTTATTCTCCATAGACCTTATAATGCAAATGAGCTAGGTTGGGCTCAACATAATCCCAGTTTATTGACCCCCAGTTATTTTCAGGGGATTGGTGGGCCCTTCTGACCCATTGCTGATGAAACTTGGGTGAAGAAAAACTCACTGGGCAGAAACTGGTACATCCAGGATCTAGAGTTAGCTGTGACCATTGGCAATAGTTTTTGGACAGAGAAAACGTTTTTAGGAACCTACTCTGTTATTGCTCTGCACCATAAATTCAGGAGACCACTCTTTACTTCTCTTATCTCCTCAACCTGGTCTCTTAAGAACCAGTTGAGTGTTTATCAACTATTCATTCTGGTACAGTGATAAGGAGGAATTCTCTTGTTTTCTACGATAAAGCTTCTGTGTTCTGTTTTCATGCTTAGGCAAGTAGCCACAAGCCTGGGAGATTTATCAATTTATTACTCATGCCAATTTGGGGAGCTTGCAACTTTGAATCAAGCCAGAGATATTTGCTATTGTACAAACCTAGCAAGCCAGTGTGGAAAACCCAGGAGAGAATATATATCCTTTGAACAAATTATTCAAGTTGACAACATCCCATCTCCCAGATCAATTGCCCATTGAATCATAATGCCTTATAGCCACATGACCCTTCAGGGAAAGCTTACAAAGCATGTTCTCATTTGTTATCTCCTGACCCTGCCCGTAGCCCTCTGCTGTGGGCTTGACTGGTGTTATCACAGAGCAGGCTCTGGACTATGAGCCCAAAGGAGAGGGCTCCAGCTCCAGCCACTTCCTTGATTGATGTCCTTGGGCAATTTCACTTCAACTGTGATCCTCTGCCTTCTCTTCCGCATAAAGGAGCCAAAACACTCAGAGATGGATGGGACTAACAAAGCTTTAGTTTCAGGCCCTACTGTTGCAGGATTTCTTTTCTTTCGGTGCCTGTGGTTCTTGGTCACACCGCTTTGAAGAATGAAGAGGTAGACCAGATGAATAGTGGGGGGCAGCAGAGCAAAGTTTATTGAACGATAGTACAAAGCTCCCGAAGAGGAAGGGGACCTGAGAGGGTTGCCACGGAGTTTCTAAGTCTGGGGGCAGGGGGATGTTTATGGGCTTGTTGGCGGGCTCTTTTAATCCGATTTAACCCTCCATGTGCCTGTCATCCAATTAGGTTTTTGTCATCTACCTATCACATGGGAAAGGGTGGAGGGTCCTTCCCGGGTGGGTGTAAAATCCTTTTAGGGGTGGTTTCTTCTTAGGGCAGGGACCCCTTGTCCCTGCCTGTCTTTCTTCCAACTATCCTTCATTACTACCACCTGCACAGGCTGTGAACCTAATTTTGAAGTCATTTTGTGTCCTTTTTCTTAGAGAAGACTCTCTAAATTGTAATAAGCTTCAGGACTCACCAAACCTAGATCAGTCTCCCAATATAACCTACTTAATCTAATACCAGGAAGCCAAAATATGACCGGTATTTCTTTGGCCTCAGCTATGCCAAATGGCCCCTGATGATCACCATTCAGACCCGTGTACTAGGTGGACTTCGCCGGTGCCCCTCCTGGATAGCTGTGAACGGCTCACAGCTGGCCCTGTCTCTGGAGAATTGACTTCCACTGCATCGGAGCCCCTTGTCCTGGAGATTACACCATCACCTCTGTTCAGGGCAGTCGACAAATGTCTGCTTGATGTGATCAAACAGCTACAGCCCTGTCTCAAGGTGAGACCAGCTCTGTGATATAATCCATGCTCCTTTGGGATCAGATCAAAGCTAGACTGTAGCTGGGCTGACATCCTGGCTTAGCTCCTTCCTCCGTCTCATTCTGCTTCCCTCATTCCCTTTCTCCTAGAGCCTTGCCCTACCAAGTTATATATATCTGAATCCTCACCTGGGGCCCAGCTTCTAGGGTACCCAACCTAAGACATAAAGTGATAAGGAGAGCATCATCTTTTCCCATGTCAAAGCCTGTCTGGTCCACTTTCAAACACAGCCAAAAAGCCACAAGCCCCTGAGACCCACTGCAGCCAGTGCTCGGCCTACTGCACAGATTTGTTTACTTATTTCATGACTAGCATCCCTATCTGAGGCCCATCCTGGACCTCTAGCTAAGTCCAGAGAGCCAGAGTTCTAAGTACCTTTGGAACTTGGTGGTGGGAGGGTAAAGGCGGTGATGCTGAGCATTTGGTAAAACTCTAAACTGTGACCGCCCCACCTTTAGTGTCTTCTCTGAGCATTTGCTTTAGATGTTAGGAAGGAGACCAAACGATGAGAAACAAATGACTGGTAGCATCATGTCTCTTTTGATCATTTTCTCGGCATTTTTTTACTCAGGAGATTTATAACTAGCCCTTTGTCCCCACTGAACAGAAGAGGAATCCAGGCTCTCCAGTGTTGCCTGTCATTTTAAGGAAAGACAGAGTTTGGGAGGAAAGAGATTTAGAGCCTCTTTCTGTCTCATCTCTGACTTGTTTGCAACTTTAAATGAATTAATTGTCACCCATTAGCACTCGCGTGTGTGGCATGGACATTTACTTCCACACCCTACAAAGAGCAAAGACTTTTGGAGAAAGATCATCATAACAGCAAGACCACCATCTATAAAAGAGACATAATCTTTAAATCACCAAAACGGACACACGAGAAATTCCTCACGAAAGGGAATAAAATGTGAAGCAGGAAATATTTATTACCCAAGTGCTTGCTCCTCCAGGCCCTTAGCCCTAAAGGATCTAGAGATAAATAGTCTACCACTTCATTACACAAGAGAGACAGGTATAGGCTTTGCAGACAAATTGTGAGGATCTAGGTCCAAATCCAGGAGCATCATTCAACAGAGAGAGGAGCAGGTGGGCCTGATGAGCTTAGGCAGGTACATTCCAGAAACAGCTATCACAGGTTGGAAAAGCCCAGTTAGGGGACCACAGACCCAAGAAGCAAGGGCCCAGGGAACTCACCCAGGTAAGGCTCCCAGTGCCCAACATGGAACTCATCAGAATCCTGGCTTTTCTGGTCCAGCAGCTTCCTATAGACATCCTTGGAACTTGTCTCAGAATGTGGGCAGTACTATATTGAGTGGGGAGCAAAATAACAGGATTAACTCTGTGACCTTGGCCAACTTACTCGTCTTCCATTTCCTCATCTGTAGTAATTCCTCCTTACTCATTCCTCCTTACTTTCAGGCTGGTATCAGATTCTGTTTAAGACACTATGTATGAAATTGCTTTGTAACCTGGAAAGTGACAACTGTACATGTAAGACAATAATATCTGTGGATAGGTGAGAAGCCAGAGAGAAAAGAAAGCTTTCTGGAATAGGAAGAAAGGAGTTCCAAGATCTGTAGGCTCATCCAGCCTGGTCTCTGAGCCGATGCAAGACCAGGCTTGCAATGCATGCACAGCCTTCCCTGCTATTGAGGGAGAGCTGGAAAGAGCTCCATGTCCAGTGTCCAGTGATCTTGGCAAGAATGAATCTGCCTTTGGGTGTCCACAGAAGTGGGAGCTGCAGTCTAGTCTTCCTATCAAAGGCAACCACATATGGTCCATCTGTCAGACTGTTCTCTGCCATGACTTTTGATTGCAATTCCCTCTCCAGCTCCCTTTGGGACTAGGGCCCATCCCTAAGCTCTGATCCAATTGGCTGGGGCCCTGTTCCTTCCAGTCTCTTCCCCAGGACAGATGGACATGTTGGATAAACATGTTGGATATACACAGAGCACCCAAATTCTCAGAAATCTTACCCTCCACTCTACCTGCTCAACTCAAATAGAATCCCCCATGGACCAGCTCAGTCTGGATCACACTCAGCAGCACTCCCCAAGCTTAGTGGTTTGAACCATGGGTTCTACTCCTGGGGGAGGAGGAGTCTTCTGTCATTCCCTCCATCCCAGCTATTTCCCCCTTTACCCCTAAATCAACATCAGCTGCAACAGTCTCCCTCCTCCCCACTGGGAGCCCACAGTACATAATAATGACAGTTTTTAATATCTTTCTCTAAAAATTTCAGCAAGATAAAAGGCTCAAAAGAAATAAGGAGCATGTACTTCTAAAATTTTCATCCTTCAAAGGAAGAATCAAAGATAATTAAAATATTAGTGAAGGAAGCACAGGGAGATAAGAGTTATATTTGCGTATTCTTTAAATTATAAATTAGTGTGCTGGGGCGCCTGGGTGGCTCAGTCTTTAAGCGTCTGCCTTCGGCTCAGGTCATGATGTCAGGGTCCTGGGATCAAGCCCCGCATTGGGCTTCTTGCTCAGAGGGAAGCCTGCTTCTCCCTCTCCCACTCTCCCTGCTTGTGTTCCGTCACTTGCTGTCACTCTCTCTGTCAAATAAATAAATAAATAAAATCTTAAAAAAAAAAAAAGGAAAAAAATCAGTGTGCTGCTCTTTAAAAAAATTTTTTTTTTTATTTAAACAATTTAGGTAATTGAAGTGATGAAGTTTGTAGAACCCTGATTGCCTGTGGAATAAATACACTTTGTAGGTCCTGGACACACCACTGATGATTTTATATTGTATAAACTTTGCCGATGTTCTGGGTAATCCTCAAACAAGGGGAAAAAGATGTTAAGCTAACAGGCCAAACAGAATGAGGTTGCTTTTGTTACTCATCTAACAGTTTGCACATATGACATGAGATTATTGTTCTTCTGCTGGGCCAGGCAGGAATGGACTACAGGCAGCTGAGTAAGAGTGGCATGTCCCCCAAAGTGTTGTCCCTGGAGCAGAGGCTAGTGCTCCTAGAGGCTTCATCTTGAGACCCCTGGTGCCAAACCAGGCTGATTGTAAACCAAGTGGCAGTTGGTGAGAAGTGGCTTTAGGGGCTTGGGTTGGTGGGAGACGAAATGGGAAGACAGAGGTGGAAGCAGAGACAGGAAATTGTCTACTTGGGAGAGGGGTTGGAGCAGCTTTTGATAAAGCTTCTGTAGCCTTGGGATGGCCAAGGAGGGAGCCATTTAGGTGTCCGTTGGGTCTGGATGCTTCTCTTCCTCCAGGAGCCTGTGGGAGAAGGGTAAGTCCCTAGGGGCAGAGAAACACTGAAGACATTTGTGGTTTTGATGCTAGTTCACCTGTTGCTTAGTCACTACTCAATCTACTCACCTCTAAAATTCACCAATCTTGCAGCACCAAGGATGGGCACAGCCTCAAACTTGGAATATCTAAGCATGTGGAACAGGAATTCATACTTTGTTTTGTTTAGTGGGAAGTCTCTACTTCTTTGATCTTGACTATCAGGTAATGTGGTTGATCATTTAGGTCAAGTCTGGTAAACAAAGCAGGCAAATACAATTTGGGACCCAAAATCACAGTGTGAGCATATGGGGTCTCTGAGTAAGGTGGCTCCTAGGGCCTTTGCTGGAACTGGCCGGTTATTAACCTAGACAGCAGAAAGTGTATTTCAGTAGAGGGCAAAGGTAATGAATGAGAGAAGAGGAAGGACCCTCGTGAGGGTCAAAAGCTAGAATTGCCAACTATTGTGCTCATGGTTACTCTTCTACTTAAAATCTTTCTTTGGCTTCCCCTTGTCAAAGGGTGAACTCCGATCACCATTGTCCATTAGGGTGACATACAGGACCTGGCTCAGCCCGATCTCTTTTTTTTTTTTTTTAAAGACACATTTATTCAGCGTCATGATCAGACTATTACATTTAGCAATCAAGAGCATGGGTGCAAAAAAAAAAAAAAATCTACATTGAAACCCTTTGTTGGAATGCTTTACATTAACTAAAATAACCTGTTATACAATTAGTCACAGATACAGTCCTCGAGTTTTTTGCCCATACACATGAGTATTGTCTAAAACATGTCTTCTTTGTAGCAGCTCGGCCCTACCACCACTGTGCTTGGCTGAGTTCACAAAGCTGTTGTAACCTGTAGCTTCCCTGTCACTTCTCTGGCTCTCCTCTCCTGCTAAGCTTTGTTTCCTGGCAGTAATTAAACAACCCTCTGCCACTGCCATAGCTACTGCTGCTGCTGGAACCGCCATAGCCACCTTGGTTTCGTGGTTTGGCAAAGTATTGGCCTCCACCACCATAGGGGCCAGAGCTTCTGCCTCCAAAATTTCCTCCTTTCATGGGTCCAAAATTTGAGGATTGATTGTTGTAATTGCCAAAACCATTATAGCTTCCGCCACCTCCGAAGCTGCTTCCATCATTGCCAAGTCCGTTATAGCCAACCCCATGGCCACCATAGCCACCACCACCTCGACTGCCACCAAAGCCACCTCGACCACTGAAGTTCCCTCCACGACCAAAGTTGTCATTCCCACCAAAACCACCTCCACGACCACCACCAAAGTTTCCAGAACCACATCAACCTCTTTGGCTGGATGAAGCACTAGCCATCTCTTGCTTAGATAGGGCTTTCCTTACCTCACAGTTGTGGCCATTCACAGTACAGTATTTTTGAATTAGAATCTTGTCTACAGAGTCATAGTCATCAAATGTTACAAAAGCAAAAACCTCTCTTTTTGCCACTGCCTCGGTCAGTCATGATCTCGATCACATCAATTTTCCCATACTGTTCAAAATAATCTCTTAGATGATGTTCTTCAGTGTCTTCTTTAATGCCACCAACAAAAATCTTGGGCACCAGGTCTTTGAGAATCTTCTCTTGAGACAGCCCTCTTTGGTTCCACAACTCTTCTATCCACCTTGTGTGGCCTTGCGTTCATGGCTGCATCCACCTCCTCCACAGTGGCATATGTGACAAACCCAAAGCCTCTGGGGCACTTGGTGTTTGGATCTCTCATTACCACACAGTCCGTAAGCGTTCCCCATTGCTCAAAATGGCTCCTCAGATTCTCATCGGTTGTTTCAAAGCTCAAACCTCCGATGAAGAGCTTCCACAGCTGTTCAGGCTTTTTGGGAGACTCTGACTTAGACATGACGGCGGTGGGAGGGGAAACTTTAACAATGCTTACTCTGCGGCGTCCATGGGCAGAAAGTCAGCCCTATCTCTTGACATGACCTCCAGACATTCAACTTCGGGCATCCAGATTCCTAGCAACTGGGTTGATCTAGCAACTATTTGACCATGGGTCAGCTTTCCTCACCCTGCAATAATTCCTGCCCTTTCTATGCCTGGGAATTTCCTCTTTATCCTTAAGAATCAGCCCCCCCCACCCCCAGCAACCTGCCTCCGCCCACTGACCATTCGCTCCTTGGGCCATGACAGTAGCCTCTGTACCACTTTATTAGACTCACTGATTTTGTGAGCACGTAAATCCCTACAGGCAGACGGAGGTGACCGTGTCTTATCACCCTCCATACCTCCAGTGCCCAGCATGGTGCATGACACATGCTAGTTACCTCACCAATGATTGTTGAATCAAATTGAATTGAAATTGAGTATGACTCTGAAATAACAAGCCATTTTCTTTTTCTTGTTCAACTCACAAACAGTGTGAGAAGAAAAATGAAGTCATATGTGCATATCATCTCCAAATAAATTACTTTAAAGAACAACTTCTATGTGAATTTTGGATTTGCAAATTCTGTCAAAGTGTACATGCAGGTAAAACTAAATTTGTCTCCTTAGTTTACGGTCACACTTTAGAGCCAGGATAACATTCAGTTAACTTTATTCATTAGTGGTTGTAAGAGAAGTGGGTGTTCTGATTAATCAAATAAAGAACCATCATAAAAGAAAACAGGACACCTGGATCCTGGGTCTTGGCTTTTCCACTTACTGCCTTCTATTGACTCTGGGCAAGTCACTTCACCTTAATTCCTTCAGCTTCAGAAAGTGGATTCTAAAGTTTTCTTGTTTAAAGTATTGGATAAGGGCACCTGGGTGGCTCAGTCGGTTAAGCGTCTGCCTTTGGCTCAGGTCATGATCCCAGGGTGCTGGTATCGAGCCCCGCATCAGGTTCCCTGCTCAGCAAGGAGTCTGCTTCTCCCCCACCCCCTCTGCCACTCCTCCTGCTTGTGCTCTCTCTCTCTCTCTCAAGTAAATAAAATCTTTTTTAAAAATAAATAAAAAATAAAATACTGGATAAACTGTGAATTGACCTGCCAATATAAGGTATCATTAGGTATACCTGACCGATTCCCCAGGAATAAACGTCAAATATATTTAACACCAGAAAGTATTAAGCAAAACTCACATCTTTCTTTGATGATTCAGAAGGCATTTCAGTAAGTGCTTTGGGCACTTTATAAACATTTTTTTTTGTGCACTTTTGGGCACATTATAAACATCATTTACCCTTACACCATAACTTTGTGCAAATACCAGTTAATACAAAGTTCCATTTGATTGAATGGTATATAAGCCAAACTTTGAATAATGTGGTTTGTTGTTTTTCTTTTTTTTTTTAATGGACACACCATGAAACAGTCTAATGAGGTTACTGCCAAAACAGCTTTGAGTTTTCGTGAGTTAAATGCATAGTTAGGGCTGGAAAGGACTGTTTCAGCTCTGTCCGCTTACTCACGGTTTACTGGTCCTGAGTGGGTTTAGAGGGATGGTGTCAGGCATTACGATGTGTGGTCAGTGACTCACACCCAAATCATTGTTTTCAGGCAGAAGAATCAAACATTTGGGCAATAAGCCTCGTAAAATTCTTATTTATAGGGAGGTTAAGCAGCCTTTGGGATTAGTCTCATCCAAAGAGGGTTTTGAAGACCTTCACTGACTGCAAGCCTGACTCTTCCTATTTACCACAGTGACACAGTTACTGCGTTCTAGGGAAAACATCCGGCTTCCTCCAGACTTGCTGGACCCCATATATTGTGGTGAACATTCCTTCATAAAGAAGAAATGCAGAGGCCCAGGCCCCACCCCAGATCTACTGAGTCAGAGCCTGCACTTCAACAGGATCCCTGGGGAATGGGATGCCCAGGAAACCAAGCCCTGGTTTGTTTTTGTTTTTGTTTTTAGGGCCCTTGCAACCTCAACTCCTCCTTTCCTTTGTTCTCCTTCCTCTCCCTTTCATCTTTCATCACTTCTTCCTCAAATTCCAAAACCAGGACGTGTGTGAAAATCAATATCTACTTGTCTCAACTTGGTCTAATTCAAACACTCAACCATATCTCTACTTGAGGTCCTAACTCCAAGCACAAACCAGCCTCAATTCATAAACACTTGAACAAAATAGTTTCATCGGGCCCCAGAAAAACAGCAGGCAAGAGCTGTCCCCCACAAGATCTATATTTGTGTCATTTATTTATACAGAGCCTTAAGTGTACACAGGGCTTTGTTAGGGAACATGCCAACAGGCTATAATCCCTGCCCTTTAAAAAATATTTTTTTCTTTTTCCCTTATGCCCCAGGAAACAGCTAGGGTGGGGATGGAGTTATGAAATCTTCGGACCAAAATATAGGAGATGAATAGAAGGAAGCCGTTAAGTATTTGTTAGGGCCTCCAGACCTCTCTAAAAAAACAAATAAGACTTTCCCAAACAATACGCACGAGCAGATTTTTGCTGTGCAAGGAAAGCAGCCCTCAGTTCTCTGAAGAAATTTCAACCACACACACATACACACACATCCCACAGGAGATCTTACAAGCATTTGAGCCAAAGATATCCATTTAAAAAAATAAATTTGTAAAAGGAAATTTAAAAAGGAAAAATATTTAATGGTACTTATAAAAAACAGTTAAATAAAATAAGAAACAACCACTTGATAAAATATTATGTAGCCACTCGAATCAGGATTTCAATAATATTTAGCACAAATCATTAAGTGGCAAGGTAGGATACAAAATTTTATAGTCACCATTACCCGACTTTTATGTAAATAAAAAAGGGGAATTAAATATACCAAAATGTTAATGGTCTGTATCTCTGAAATTGGTATGATTTAAATGTTATTCTTTGCTCTTTTCTGTATTTTCTAGCTAGTATGGACACATACGACTCATATGAGTACTTTTTCTAAACATTTGTCCTGGTAAAAGTTCTTTCTTGACTCCACAAATTCTCCTTTCTCTCTATAGCCTCCCCAAAGCCCGCTTACTTTTCTGACCCAGAAAAGCAAGGGTTCAGACAATTCTATCCATTGGAAAAGTCATACTGGTTCTAGACATTGAGAAGAGGGGAGAGCAGTGTTGGAAGGGGGTCTGAATGAGGAAATTTAACAACTTCCCAAATCCTCTTAGGTCAGCCCTTCGGTGTGAGTTTCCAGACTTCATTCAGAGTGTTCTGCATCCCAAACACACCCATTATTGATCGACATGGAAACACATTCTAAAGTCCAAAAACATGGTTTGTGCACCATCCAGAAGCTCAAGAGTGGAAAGAATTTTAGAGACCATCTTAGTTCACTAGTTCTCAATTCTGGTGTGTGTTGGGGTCACCTGGAGAGCTTGAAAAAATATGAATGCCCAGGTCCTACCCTCAGAGCTTCTGATTTTACTGGTCTGGGGTGTGGCTTAGGCATCTGGGTTTCCTCTTTATAGCTCCCAGGTGATTGACTATGGAATGCCATAGCCACTGCCCCTCTTACTCAAACGGCCCTGCAGCCCCACTGCTGTGTGATCCCCTAGTTCAGGTTGCGTGACCAGCATTAGTCAGCTCCATCACTGGCTTCCAGAATCTGATCAGGTATTTGGCTACAGGCAGAACAGCTACCCGACCATAATGAACTGCAAAGGTGGGCAGCCAGGTTCTATAACTGTGCAAGAGAAGGAGGACCAGTTTTAGTGGACAAGTCCCATCCTGACACATAGGTAATAGCTCCCTTTCATGGCCAAACAGATGCAAAGTAATTTACTTGGCCAAAAGCTCTCAGCTCCTGAGTGGTTGGGTCAAGATTCTCATTCTAAAGCCTCAGCCTTTCTACTGTACTACAGGATAAAACATCAAATGCAGTTTTTAAAATAATTCTTGGATTTCAGAATAATTTTAGATCTATAGAGAATTTGCAGAGCTAGCACAAAGAATTCCTGTACAACCCTTGCCCAACTTCCCCAAATGTTAACATCTTACCTAGCCAGAGTGCCTCTGTCCAAACTAAGACATCGACATTGCTACCTTATCATGATAACTATGGACTTTATTCAGATTTCACCAGTTTCTCCACGAATGTCCTTTTGTCTGTTCCAGGATCCCACGTTGAGCACTAATACATTCAATACGATACAGGAAATGTCACGGGATAATTAGTTATCAAATGCAGACCGTAAAAAGAGCATCCTCTCTAGCTCAGAGAGGTCTCGGCATGTATCTCAGAACCGGTGGGGTCCCCGACGTGCCTGGAGGGATGTGTCCTTGTTCCACGGCAGACAGGGGTAGAACAGGCATTCCAGCTCTCAGAAATGTCAGACAGGGCTCAGTGTGCTAACTGCCTGAGGAGTTTGCAGCTCACATCGGACACAGGGTAGAAGGCTCCAACCACGGACTCTGGGACCAGAGAGGACCGTGAGGTCGAGCGTTTCTGTGCCTGAGAGGAGAGACTTTCCCATGCCCTGAAGCCACGCTGCGTGCGCTGCGCTCTGGCAGGCGTGCAAAGCCTCCAGATCCGGGTTTATTTCTGAAGTCATTTCTCAAGTCAAAGGAACGAAAGTAACAAATTAAATATTCAGACTTGCTGCTTCTGAGGTGTCTCTTTTCTTTGCCTCTCCAGGGGCCCTTGTGGCCCAGAGGTTGCATGGGGCTGGTGAGCCGGTGCTGGCACCCTCAGGGCCCTCCCAGCTCTGGCCTTCTCTACTTGGAAAGCACTGATCTTTTGAGCTGGACTCAGTGCCTAAGGCAGGCTAGGACCGACATATTAGCATTCCAACTATATTTAACGTGCAATAGATTCTAGATTTAGCTCTTCAGCTAGGATAGAATTTTCCTCTTCCCCTGCCCTCCCTGTTCCTGCCTCAAGAGCCAAGTCTAGGGTGAGGCAAGACAGGTGCTTAGGGCGCACAATTGAAGGAGGCCCTTGCACTACCTTGAGAATGAACACGGCCCTCAGTTTTGTCCCTGGGGGCCCTTTGCTTTGCTTCACCCCAGCCACAGCCCAGTTACCGCCTCCCCATCCACCACTCCACCCCCTGTGGTGTCACCAAGATGATTTAGCACCTACAGAGTAAACGGGGCCGACAAACCTCCCACATTTCGAGCCTTCCTCGTTACAACTGATACAGTTTTCAATGTCCCAACCTCCAGCTTTGCAAGAGGACTAAATAAATAGGAACAGTCCTCCCGGGGCAGCCCGCTGGTGTGGTCTCCCATTCAGCAGCCACCACGTGGGGACAGCAAATGGGACCCGGGACACAGCCACTTGCTGGGCAGTCCTGGGCCAGGCACCCTCTGCTCTAGCTCACCTATGGAACCTGTACCTGAGGAGTCTGGGGTTTCGAAAGAAAAGAGATTCTGGAACTTCTGAGGCTTCTGACTTAGAAATATAAAGCCAGTGAGGAGAAAGAAATGGGAGAGCCGGCGAATGGTCCAGAGAGATCTGCTTGGCAGAAAAAAGCAGAACTTTCCCGAGGGCTGTTTATAACTCTGGCTCACTGGACACACTGGACATGCACACAGGGCTAACAGCTCAGAACACCTCAGTCCTAATGTTCTCAAATGAAAAATAAAGGAATTTTAATTAGCGAATGGTTCTCAACCCTGACTGAATATGAGCATCACAAGGGGGCTTTAAAAACACAGGTGCCTGAGCCCCGCCCTGGAGGTACTAACTAGTCAGGCTCAGCCACGAGTGCCTTTTAAAACCTCCAGGCGGTTCAGACGTGTGGCCCCGCTTGAGAACCTCTGTGACAGGTGGCATTCTATGATCCTGAGAAATAATAGGTATCTGTTTTTTGACTTGCTTCCCTGGAAAGAACCAATTCAGGAGTTCCCATTAAAATGACCACAAGTTTTGGAAAAAAAAAAAAAGGTTAAGCTTTTCTAATGAAGTCTCTGGCTCCTGACAGAAGGAAGCTGAGGGAAACACAATCATGATAACAGGGTGAGCGAGTGCATTTCCAAATAGAAACAGCTCCAGGGGGCTCACAGCCACAGTGGCAGCTGAAAAGTCACAATTAAGTGGCTTCACGTGCTCAGAAGCCAGTGGGCCCAGCCCCAGAGCTGGCCACGTTGCCCTAATGATTATGCAATGACCCGGCTGCCCCGAAAGTGGGTGCAAGGCCGTACTCATCAGCGGGCAACCTCAGCTCCGCCTCCCGGCGGAACACCAATGCCAATTAAAGCAGAGGTCACCAGGGTCTGACAAGGATGGTGGCCGGCCTGGGCTTCACTGAGGGCGAAGTGCCCATAGATGCTGCTATGCAGTAGCCACTGGGGACTGAGTTCACCAGTCACACGCTAGAGCTCAGTGATTGAAAGGCCCACGGAACACTGGGCAAACGTGGATTTCAGGTCCAAAGTCCCAGGGCAGAAGTCCATCTGGTACCTCACAGGAGCTTCCCAGGACAGCCGCCCAGTGTATTACAACAGGGCTCTTATCCAGAGCAGAGTTTTTTATTCTCTTTCTGCCTTTTTTTTTTTTTTTGACTCTCTTCTGGACTGTCCACGTGGACTGTGGATGCTGAGTGCCCTGAACACCACGTGATGCTTTGGAACATACCACCACCTCTTAAAACATTGCCAAGGAACTTTCTGGTAGTCTGGTAGTGGATGTTCTTGACCCCAGCGGCATGCTGGATTTGACTGGTCTGGAGTGGGGTCTGGGTATCAGTATTGTTCTCAGTCTCCCCAGGTGATTCTGACGTGTAACCAACAGTGAGAAGCACGGGACTAAGCTGTGCTTTGGTTCAGGTGAGGAGGTGGTGGGATGGATTGGAGGGGGTCATGGCAAAGGTCTCAGGGGAGTCATGGGGAGGTGGAAGAACAAGACATAGAGAGCTAGCAAGTTTTCAGAAATCACCTACTGATGCCTTCTAGAGCTCATTCTTTTCACTCAACCATTTGCTCGCCCATTACCAACAGTGGCTGGGTGCCAAGGGTATCAAGATGTTTAAGACCCAGGTGCTACCCTCAGGGAGCACCCAGTCTAATAGCAGAGACAGACACATAAATTGTGTAGCAGAAGTTGCACATGGACTGTCTATGTACTCAATTACTAGGCCCTGGAGGGCACCCCAGTCTGTGGGTAAGGGGTAGGTTCATCCCATTGCCAAGCATGTAGGGAAGAGGCAAAAGCTAAAATATTCAGTGAGATCTTGGAAGGAGGCCCTTGAACAGGGGAGAGGCAGGAACTCTGTAGCCTTCCTGGCCTTGCCCTCCAGAGCCTGTATCCCAAGAAGCCTGGGAAGTAGGTATATTCATGGCTAGCTTATTGGCCAGTCTGGGAGGCACCATTCATGTTGCGTTTTATGAAAACACTGCCTGCTATGCTCTGGGAAAATAGAGGTGTCTAGATGCCAGGCAGAGGGTTCTCTATTTTCCCAGAGCCTTCAGTGGGGTAGGATCCAGGACAGGTCTGTGACCAGCCTTTGGGCTGGCATGGTACCCAGACACCAGCATCTCCTGGGGCTAGGGTAGATGCAGCATCCCCCAGAACTGCAGAGGGAGTCACTGCCCAATGAGCAGTGGCCCAGAGCGACGAAGTCCCATGCCTGAGACCTCACCCAAAGATCCACTGACAGAGACTAGATGGGAGGGCCCCCCAGAAAGGGGACTTGAGGGCCTGCCACCATCCTGATGGAGATGAACAGCCAGTCGGATTTGACTTTCAGTCTTAATGTGACCTCATTTGTACATACAACCTAGTGTGAAGTGTGAAGATTAGTTGGGGACACTCAAGTGACACGTGAGATAATAAAGGACTGTGTATGGGCAAGGTGAAACCTAGAGGAGAGTGGTTTCCCTGGGCAAAGGATCAGGAAAATCAGGGAAAGCCTCTCAGTGCCACCCTCTGAGTTGGTTTTTTGTTTTTTGTTTTTTTTTTAAGATTTATCTATTTATTTGAGAAAGAGAGTGGGGGGAGGGGCAGAGAGAGAAGGGAGAGAGAATCCCAAGCAGACTCCATGCTGAGTGCGGAGCCAGACTCGGCGCTTGATCCCACGACCCAGAGATTACAACCTGAGCTGAAACAAAGAGTCAGAGGCTTAACTGACTTCACCACCCAAGAGCCCCGCCCTCTGAGTTGGGTCATGATGGATGAGTGGACTTCAGCCAACTGGACTGAGAAGCAATCCAGATAGGGGGCAGCATGCACACAGGTGTATGGGGCAAGAGCCTTCTGTGATCTGGGTACCATCTAGGGTTGGGACCAGAGACCTGAAGCTAAGAGGCAGGTAAGGGCTAAATCAGGATGTAAGCTAAGCATACACCAGCTTAAAAGTGTGGACTTTGTCTTGTAGTGGATGAGGATCCCCAAATAATTCTAATCAAGCTCATGGTGTCATCTGATGGGTGGAGAGATGGGCCCAGGAGCCGGGTGGCACTCTTGCCAATTAGGGGAAAGACTTTGAGGAGATCTAGCGATGTTCCTTGCTACCTGTGCCACATCTGGCTTTTGGAGGAAAGAGAGTGGGTTTCTGTTGAATCATTGAAGAGCCACTGTGTCTCTATGGCTGTCAGAGGAATTGGCCATCGTCTTTGTTGCATTCTCCACTGCTCCCAACCATAAAACAAAGTGTGTCTTTCAATTTCCAGGCATTGCAAAAACCTTGCCTTCCTTCTCTCTGATTCGAGTTATTAAAAAAACTATCTTGATAGTCAAGGGTAAAACAAAAGGAGCTGGGCTTTGAATTTCAGGGGTCTGCTTCCCACAGAGGAAGTGAGGGCTCAGTGAGAGAGAGCCTCACCCACCTCCCACTAGCTCACTTTGACCTTCCCTTGATGGTCAACCCCATTTCTCTAGACCCCCAGGTGATTCCCATCACTATTTGAGTCAACCTGCTGCCTCCTTCCCCACAAGAAAGCAGCACAGACCCCCTGGGTTTGTTGGTTCAACAACCATTTCTGTACTTTATTTGCTCAGATCAAGAAAAAACAAAACACAAACAACTCTTTGACTGCGAGAAGACACAGACACCAGACATCATGCTTGATAAAGTGTCAGAGAGAGGCATTATTTATTCAATTGGCTTGATTAGTGAGTGCCAGACAGCTATTAGAACAAAAATCATGCTTTTAGGCAACTGTGTCTATTTATGTCATGGTGAGCCTCTGCAGAGAGCCCAGATAATGCTTGTTATCTTCACCCACACTAGCCAAATGTTTGGGTAAATAAAGATGTTGTATGAAATTCCCTCTCACTTTAAGACAAATTGACATAGAATGGAACACTATTCTGTTGTGTTCCATTTCATGGCTGGGTGGCTTCCAAGGCCAAAGAAAGGGAAGGAGAGGGTTTCCTGGGGCTAAGGATCCTGCTTAATCTGCCTCCTCTGTGCAGACACACCAGGTCCTCCCCTAAGACCATGGTTCACTGTATATCAGGTCACCTAATCCTTGAGTGGTTGTTAGAATTGTCTGTCCATAACCAGTGTTTTAATCTAAATAGCCTTACACACACAAGTCAGAGACCCATAAAAGGGAGTCGGGCACACTGGTCTCATTGCTAGCCACCTGCTTAGATTGCCTGCCTTTGTTTTCTATCTGGCTCTGACCTCTTGCTCAATTTTGGTATCTGGCCAAAGGCCAAAGACACTTCAGGCTTTGTGCCTTGTTCTTGGGCCCCTGGAGAACATGATCTAATTTTTTCCTTGCTTTTTGACTGTAAGCACTGGGCATGCACTAACCTCGAAGCTCCCCTGCGACCACACCCCAGCAGGTGAGCACAGGTGAGCCCCTCCGCAGAGCAGATTCTAGTTTCCCACATGGAGGGTTGGACAACAATGGAAGATGAGTCAGCTGTGACTACAGAAAGAGCACTTACTGGACCTTTCCTAGAATCCCATCTTGTTCAGATATCCAACTATAACACAGAGAACCAGAAGTAGCCAACCCATTTTACCAGTCAGGCTTCATAGACTAAGAAGCCACACTAAGGTAGATCCACTGAAAAGCAGCTGCAGACACAGTATAAACATGTGCTCTTGCTAAGGGAGACCACATGCACCTGTTTGTGCCCTCATGTGTGGCTGCCTACACTGACTTTCATTTTGCAGCTTCATCCACTGGAAGGAGGCCTTCCACCCCCTCCCTTCTAGTCTGCCATCCTAAATCTTCAGAAGGAGCTCATTGATCCATTTTGTAATGTGGCTGCCTCCCCTGCCGCCCTCTGATGCAGGTGAGGGCACGGAATGGCATGGCAAGACATGGCAGCCCCCAAAGAAGGGAACTCCTACAATTGATCACACTAAGTAGGGGTTATCACCCTGTCTTGTTCCTGAGCCCTACCAACCCCAAACCCGTTTAGCAAAACAAGAATTCTCCTGTTGCATCCCAGCTATGTCAAAGGACAAAGGCTACAGTATGTCTTAGATAAGCCACTTGCGGAATCCTTACCAATTATTGCCTTGTAATACAGAGGATCCCTTTTCTATCACTGTATAATGGGGGGAAAAAATGAGCTTCCCAGGCCGCAGAGATCCTGTGTCTTAGACAAAGACCTTGTTCTGTATTCTCAATGAGGCCGATCCTCAACAAAAGGCAATATGATGGAGAAGTTAAGCTCATAGTTTCTGGAGTTAATTAAGGGCTGAATTCAAACGCCTGCTCCAACATTGATAGCCATGTGACATGCAGCCTCAGTTTCACCATCTATAAATGAAGATAGATAGTTGATAACAACCTCCTGGTGTTGGTATGACGATGCTTGGAGATAATGCATGAAGAGCCCCTAGCATGGAACACAGAAGGCTTTTCATGATGCTGGATAGACTTGGTCTTCAGTGATGTCCCTTTGTAATG
Source organism: Eumetopias jubatus (assembly GCF_037043125.1). Classification (NCBI taxonomy): domain Eukaryota; kingdom Metazoa; phylum Chordata; class Mammalia; order Carnivora; family Otariidae; genus Eumetopias; species Eumetopias jubatus. Next base: position 31,708,959 of record NW_028274815.1, read on the forward strand.
TCTTCCCATTCCCCACTGCTGCCTACACCTGGGGCATCCAGGGCTCTGTAACCAGGCTTGCTCCCTTACTGTTCCTCCTCCATATGATTTCCCAAGGGAACTTTATGAAATATACACCCCATATGAATTTAAAATCCTTCATGGCTCATTAAAATAGTCAAGACAAAGTTGAACTCTTTATCATGGGCCCCCAAGCCCACTCTCTGTTTGGACCCCGCCTACCTCTCCCATCTCAACTTGTCTATGCCAAGCTCTCACCATGCTAGAACATTTCCTATTGCCCGGATATGCCATGCTCTTTCACTACAATGCATGTCTGCACAAGCTGTCCCCTCTGCCTGCCACACCTTTCCCCTGGCTACCTCCAACTAGCCTAGCTAACTAGTTTCCAAGATTTGTATGATCAGGATATTCCTGGAGACTCTTGCCAACCCCACCCCCCATTCTGTATTAGATAAGCTTCACCTGGCTCTATTCAAGTCCTTATCACACTGTATTTACTTGTTTGTCTTTGCTATTAAATTCTGAGTTTCTTGAGGGCAAGAGTGCATTTCTGGCACCAAGCACAGAGCTTGGCATGAATGAGACATTCAATAAAGTTTGATTGCCTGAAATGCCAATGACTTATTTTTGAAACTATGTGTACTGGAAGGGATGATGAAACACATAGTCCTTTCCTCCATGTGACTAAGTCAACCAGTTGGGCATATAACCTATGACCTTGGTCACAACAATTCAATTGTTACTTCAGCTACTCCACCAGAAAGAGAACCCAGCATTGTGTATATCAGATTTTAAAGGTGGAAACCTACTTACAAAGTCCCCCTTTCTTGTGAGTTTGGCCAAAACGCTCAAATTTGTTTTCCTTGCCTACAAACAGAGTTTATAAAACCTAGCTGTAGAGAATAAATGAGACAATGCCTATAAAAGTAAAAGGTACCATTAAAATTCTTTCTGTATGGAATTGTTATGGTTACTTTCAGAAAATGGAGAATATCCCAATTTCTAAGCCACAGTTAGTCCTTGTCCCCTAAATATCAAGTCATTGGTACCAGAAAATGCTAATCATCATCTGTGTTTTTCTCATGTTTGTATTGCATCTCAAGTGGAGACTGGGGCATACATTTTACACCCCTCATGACTTTCAGGTGTTACAGAATTCACTGGAGCCTGACTATAGTGCGGCACCGTCCATAGAGGCCATGCTGTGGGACCAGGTCACAGAAAAACTCCTATAATGAGCTCTTTCCAGCACAGCCAGCAAAAAAACAAACCTCAGATAAGATATAATCTGTCCTAACACAGATTTCTACGCTTTCATCGGTCAGCCTCTAGTGAGATGAGTAATAAAACAAAAAAAGCTGAAATTAACTGTGGGAATAAGGGTTGCATTATTCATGTGTAAGGATTATGTATTGAGTTTTATTTTTTTTTAAAGATTTTATTTATTTATTCATGAGAGACAGAGGGGGAGAGAGAGAGAAGCAGAGGGAGAAGCAGGCTCCCAAGGAGCAGGGAGCCCGATGCGGAACTCGATCCCAGGACCCTGGGATCATGACCCGAGCCAAAGGCAGACGCTTAACCATCTGAGCCACCCAGGCGCCCTATGTATTGGATTTTAACAATACATATATGAAGCACTGCTAAACTTCTCCCTGCTTATAATTATTAACAAGTTTGCAGTGGGACTCATGGTAATTATCATCTGGGAATACCACTCAGGGTCCAACTCTCAGAAGGTGAACTAATTTCTTAGGTCAGGTGACGTGGAGCAAGAATGTCAAAGTGTGCAGTATATAAAGTAATTAATAAGGTAACCATGAGCAATAAGGCCATAAATTCACCTAAGAGATCTGAATGACCCAGCCCAGGAAGGGGGACCCACAGCCTGACCAGGATGTGTACATTTCTACCCTTTGCTGTTACTGATGTGCAGTGTGTGGTCAGCAGCTCCTGGGTAACCGGCACATGGAACCCAGGACATGAACCTGAGGCAGAGGAGAAGTCAGAAAGCCTTTGTTTGTTGCACAGACATTGAAGCAACACTCACTGAACACCTGGCTCAGCAGCAGGTCTGTTAAGATAAGTTCCTGGCCTTAAGGAGTCGTAGATGGGCAACAACACGATAAGGGTAGTTTCAAGTGTGCACGGAGTCCCAGGAGAGCCCAGAGAAAGAAGCAGCTCATTCTTTCTGGGAACACTAGAAAGGATATCTATGAGGATGTGGCTTTGAAGCGGAAGTCTTGAGAAGCTCTTCTGGCCAAGAAGTGAGGAGAGGGAATTCCCAGTGAAAGAGAAAAGCGGATGTGTTGAATCCCTGCTCACCGGGAGCCAAAATGGGCCCCTCTAGGGCCTGGGCCAGACAAACTGGCCATAACCTTCACAGTCAAGCTCAACAAGGAGAGGGGAGAGCCAGAGAGGAGTGTGGGCCAAGACCTATAGAGAGCCGGGAGGCCATCGCCGACCAAGCCCAGGTCAGCTGACAACAGAGTCAGAGGGTCAGAAGCTGATAGAACAGAGGGAGAGCAGAGAGGGAGCAGAGACCCAGGCTCCTGCAGCCACTTGGTGGGTTGGTCTGGTTTAAAAGTGAAGGACTAGAACAGACAAGTTTCCGGGCACAGAGGTGGGTGTTTAGGGAACAGTGAGTATTCAGCAGAACAGAAACATGAGTTCCTGGAGAAGTGAAGAGGCAGGAGCACAACCCAAAAAGTGGGGCAGAGCCGATCATGACAGGCCTTTCCTGTTAGCTGAGGAATATGGCTCCATTTTGTAGCCCCTGGGAAAACATGGTGGTATCTTAAGCTAGGGAGTGAGATAGAATTATATTTTAGAAAGATCACTCCAGCAGCCCTACAGAAGACAAACCAGAGCAGCCTCTGTTGGGGGTAGTAAATGCCCTGCCTGTCTCAGAACTTATTTAAAACAAATAAGCATCATTTTAGCTGTGCTCTAGAGCTAAATTTGAATTCAATGGAGACACCGAGGAATCTGCATTTTTATATTTCCCTGGTATTTTGGGGGGCACGCAACAGTCTACAAGCTTTGCCTGGGCAAGACAAGACAGGGCCTGTACCAAAAAGGAGACTAGTGAAGAAACATGCAAGCAAAGACCCTGTCACACAAAGGGGGTGCACAGTAAGTCTGGGACAGATAAACAAATAAATAGGACAGAAGACTGAAGGGATGAAGAGAGATCAACTCCAAAGTATAAGGAAGAACCATATGACACACCGTGGCTACCCTCCACGGTGAAATAAATATTGAATTTGGGGGGGGAGTTCATAAGAGCTTACTCAACCTCTGTGAATTATTTTCGTAGAATAAAGGCAGGCCAAGCTCCACGATACTTAGTCCAGTGGTTCTCACCTTGACTGCACGTTAGAGTCACCTGGGGAACTTTTCAAAGTTCTAGGAACCTGGAGCTCACCCCTAGACCAATCACATCCGAATCTTGGAAGGACAGGGGCAGTCCTGGCATTGGTACATTTCCAAAGCTCCCCAAAGGATTTTTTTTTAAGATTTTATTTATTTATTTGAGAGAGAGAGAATGAGAGATAGAGAGCACGAGAGGGAAGAGGGTCAGAGGGGGAAGCAGACTCCCCGCCGAGCAGGGAGCCCGATGTGGGACTCGATCCCGGGACTCCAGGATCATGACCTGAGCCGAAGGCAGTCGCTTAACCAACTGAGCCACCCAGGCGCCCTCCCCAGAGGATTTTAATGCACAAGCAGGGTTAGGAATTGATCATCCTTAAAAGTGGCAGACAACTGAGAAAGGAAAAGTGGTTTTTTTCCTTCTCCCTAAGCATCGTGGAGAATACAAAATAGTCAAAATGGGAAAACTTAGCCATTTGGGGACAATGGACCCAAGGCTGATTTCATGGTATGTAACCCAAGAGATCCAGTTTAATATCCTTGAAAGGCAGTGTGTTTTCCTCTGCACCCAAAGTGCCACGCTTTCAAGAAAACCCTATCTTTCCGTTATCCCTATATGGAAACCGAGACACAACAGATGGCTGGAAAATGGATTGTGTCTGCTCAAGTTAGAGCTGCTTTTCTTTGCAAGACATCAAATTCATTTCAACTGCGGGGACAGGCTGACATGATTTATTTCTAAGAAAATGGAGGCATCGTGGGCTCTGTCTTTGCTCATTATCATAAGACAGAGTCTCATCTGTGACCAGGACACACTGGATTGCTGATGGTAGAAACTGTACACAGGGACCACAAGAGGCTGCTCCTATTCTCAGGGACTAACTGTTGGAGAATCTCCACATCTCCCAGCAGAGAAGCCCGAATTTCACAGCAGTGAACTTCCCCGCCCAGAGTCCCGCTCCTCCAGAGCACTCAGCTAAGTACCAGGGAAACAGCATTTATGTTTATTTTTCACCATTAATTATATATTCCTACATGTGCTCTCAAAAGTGCAGCATGAGATTTTGACAAGAAAATGCAAAGGGCATAGCACCTTCGTTCCTGAAAGAGATCATCTCCAGAGACTTGAAAGCAGCCCCAGCCCGTGGCTCCCGAGATCCCTCTCCAGCTCAGCAGTCTGAAATGGGCAGGGAGCCCGCCCGCTGCCCCAACTGCTCCTAGCTGCCTCCTGAGGCTGGTGACGGTGTGCAAGGGAGGGCAGAAGGACATGTGGCGGCGGGAAGAACAGGAAAACCTGAGCGACCAGTGGCTCTCCCCCTCAACAACCTGCCAGGAAAAGAGCAGACCCAAGCCAGGTGCCCACTACCCACCCGAACCCGGGAATGCCTAGTGATGTTTCAAACAGGGTCAGTCCTGTGGAATAGGTCTTAGGAATGAGCCCGCCACTTCTGAACTCCCAATTTGCAGATAAGAAAACGAGGCCAGAGAAATCACTGACTTGCCCAAGATCACAGGATGACTCAGTGGTGGTTTTGGCTTCAGGTCTCCTGATTCTCAGGTTCCTCCTCTTGGCCTCACCAGGAGATCTCAAGCTTGGCTCCACGGGAGAATTACCTGGGGAGCTTTAAAGAAAAAAAAATGACCAACCTTACCCCCAGAAATCCTGGTTGTGGGATGGGGTGGGGCCTGGACGTAGGCATTTTATAGTTCCCAGGTGACGGGCAGTATGCCCAAGAGAGAGGGCCCCTTCACGCTGGTGTAACTTGACTCAGCCGTCTGTTGCGATTTGCTCCAGGTTGAGCCCAGCCCTGTGCTTGGGGCCCGAGCCGGGAAAATGCAGCAGACTCGGTTCTTGCCCTAAAGCTGCCCAGCATCTGGCAGAAGAGCCTACTGTAAGGTGCTCTTCCAGCAGCAGAGTTGAGAAGAGTGACAATAGAAATAGAAATAAGTGATAGCAGTGATTAACTCTGTCTGGGAAGGTCAAGGGAGGCAGTGTTTGAGTCCACGGTAGAGGATGGATAGGAGTTTGCTGAGAGGACAAGAGGCAGAAGGGTTTTCCAGGGGGAGGGAAGAGCAGGTACAAAGTCCTGAAGGCATGAAGTGACATGGCACATTCATAGCTTGGTGTATGCAAAGCAGGGTGCAAGGTGGGAGCAGCAGATAAAGAGCTAGGGAGGCAGGCAGGGCTGGATCCCAAAGGGCCTCATGATACAAGCCATTCTGAGGGTTGGGGATTATCCTGAAATGAGGGTGAACCGCTGAGCTAGGTCATGCAGAAGGACAATAAAGTACAACTTGCATTTTAGGAAACGAACCCAAACGGTGCTGTGGATGGTGAATGGGAAGGGAAAGGTGCCAGAGGCAGGATGACCAGTGGACAGGGAAGGCAGAGAGATGATGAGGGTCTAGGGAGTGGCAACAAGCACTGAGACCAGAGGACAGATAGGCCCCGATGCGAACCTCTGCCCTGAGTCAGTGCTTTTAGAAATGGAATTGATAGGATGAGGTGGTTGATTGGCCAAGGAGCCAGGAGGACCGATTCCAACCCAACTCCTCCCTATTCCTCTTCATATACTGGGAACTGAATGGCCCCCTCCCCTCTGCCTTTGAGCTCACTGGCCCCTCAGCCTGGGATGCCTATCCCTCCTCCACGTCCAAATGTCCAAAGAGGATATATCCTTTAGGTCTCAAATTGATGCTGCTTCCTTCAAAAATCTGGGTTTTGAATGAAGGAAGGAAGGAAAGAGTAAAAAGTTCAGTAACTTTATTCTACGTGTTCTCAGAAACAGGTCTTCACATCGTGCCTCCTGAGAGGCCTTCCTTCTCGTCTGTGTGGTAAGCTACCATCCTTCACAACTCTGCCCAAGTCACCTGTTCTGGGAAGATGTCTTTGGCATTTACAGACATGGGTTGTGCCCCATAGCACTTTTGTATTCCTCTGTCAGTATGTAGAGAATTGCTTCGCAGTGTCAGTAATTACTGTCTCCCCTCCTAGGGTAAATAGGCTCGTTTGAAAGACAGGGGCCTTGTCCTCTGATTCTGTCTCCTATCCTAGCCCAGCACACAGAAAAAAGGTATTTGATAAAAGTTTCTTGAATAGAATGGGTGTCAAGCCCGAACTCATGAATCTAGGGAAACGTGCGATGATGATGATGATGATGATGATGATGATGATGATGATGGGATGCTGGAATCCCCCCTAAGAACAGGGCGCCTCAGGTTTAACTCTCCAGCATCGGGTGACACCCAGGGTGGAGGGCTGTACTGAGGGAGTACAGCCATGCATTTTGAACTGGTCTGCAGACCACTTGGAAGACTTCCTAAGGCCACTGCAAGGGCTGGGAGCTGCGCTTTGAGAAATGCTTCCAGGGTATTCCCTCAGAGGAGCCTTTAGCCATGGCAGGGAGGGGAAGGTAGAGACAAGACTGCCCTACCCAGGAAAAGTGAGGCCTATCCTGTCATCTGGGCAACTCTCCCTAGGGCGAGGCCCGCTCCCCGCCTCCTCAAGTAACTAGTATCTTCCAGAAGCACCTCTCCCTCCAGGAATCTCTCTTAGCTGGGTGTTAATGAAGGAACATCTGACGAACTGATACACTCATATGCACCAGTAGTTGCTCGCTTAATCCTCCCACAGGTTACCTTTTAAAGTACTGGAAGATTCATAAGCGTTTCAGGTGCTGGAGCAACTTGAAGGGAAAACATGTAGCCCTCAGCAGGGTCCTCCTGCTCCCCGCCATGAAGGAACTAGGATATTTGAGAGTTGTTCCAGCTGCCCTTGAGTAATGCGTCCAGGCAAGGAAGTCCAGATTTTGAGTCTGAGCCAGCACCTTGAGAAAGAGAGCTTGAATCAGCACAGCCATCAGAACTCTGCTTGAGGGCAGCATTGCTGAAACTAAGAGGAATACTTCTCTCTGGGGCATTCTCTCTGAAATGCTTGTTGCCCTGTGGCAGCCGTGATGCGCAGGTTAAGGTGAAGTATCCTGGGGCAGCAGGGGAAAGAGGAGGAAGCAAGGAGAATCATGAGAAAGAGGAGGGAAGGGAAGAGCCCCTCCCGGACACCTACGTGTCAGTGGGAGATTTACGGGGGGATCTGCTGATACCTGGACAAGGAACCCCTTCCAAACCAGCCACATTCCCCCCTGGGAACCTGGGAGCACGTGACCCCATGGCAAAAGTCCCCCTGAGGCTTTGGCTCTGCAGGAAGCTCCTTTCTGTTCTCCAGAAGATGCAGATCCTGCAGGAGAAGACAGACAGGCTGGGCAAGGGCAGGCAGGTGGGGCTGGCCCAGCCCTTCATCACTCCCCGGCAGGTTCAGACTGGAGGGCCCAGCTTCAGGATTGCCATCTGCTTGGCAATGAGGTCTGGGGGAAAGCCGCTGGAGACCATGGGCTTTAAATGACCCAGAGGGATTGTGGGGTGGAGGCCTGGCTTGACCCCCTGAAAGCCACTGCCAAGAAGGCATGCGGTGAAATCATCCCAAGGGTAGGTTTAAAAGAAGGTATTCTGAGTGCAGAGTGCGATGCCCACATCCGGGGTGTCTCTTATAGTACCTGTTGCTCGGATGGGTAGACATGTTCTTGAGGAGAATGCTTGGAAGCCTCCAGCATTTGTTTTCCTTCAGGCTGCCCGACCTGATAGTATTCTTTAAGGCCAGCTTCTTTCTGTCCCAGACCTTAAGTTCACCCTCCAGCATGACTGGGTTGGGTCCTCCATAGATACCATTTTAATTTCCTGCGAAAAACATCAGCCATCCCTTCAGACTGTACTTCTTCCACTCTGATTTTGGAAGGACTTTCTTACCCCTGTCTCTCCAGAGCTAGCTGTAGAATTTCCCAGCCTCCACATGAAGTCCTGGCAGACTCCAGCCCTAAAACATTCTGAGTCTACATAAAGCCTGGCCTGTAGCCTGCCACCACGGGAGGACTGAGGACGGATCTAAGGTCCCATCCAGCAGTTCTTCCCTTCTCTCGGTCCATCCAACAGAAAGGCCATTTTCCAAATGGCCTTGAAGCCTTCCCCTAGTGCTTCCTTCTGGAGTGACCTGGCAGACATTAACTAAAGTCCCATTTTGTGCCAGGCGCTTGGGCAGGCCCTGGGAATGCACGAAGAGTAAGACTACTCGAGAGAGGAGATGGCAAGCCAGAAGGTCCTGTTCCCTGCCGAGAGTAGAGGACTGACCAAGGAGTCTGACATTGACCCTGTGAGACAGGATTAACTGGAAGCTCTCAAATTAATACACATCATCAGATTTTTCTGGGCCTCACTTGCTGCCTCCACTGCAGTCAGCCTTGTAGGTGTGGCCCCAGTGACAACTAAGCCAAAATGTGTTGCAATTTCTTCTTAGCACGGACACATCTTTGAGCCTGGGAGAGCAGGTGTGTAAGAGGAATGCCTCCATGCATTCTGCGTGTAACTGGCAGTGCCACCATCTTGGTTCATTCATCCGTCCGAAGCCTGAAACTGCAGTCTTCATGACCTGCCCTCTCCCCGCAGAGAGGGTTAGGAATAACCACTGTTCCAAAACCAGACTGAAGGGCTTGGTCCACTGCTGAGGGATTCCAAACCAATGCAGTTCCAGCCATCCTGCAGCTGTGCCTTTAAGAGAATGGATGCAGGCAGCTGAGCTCATCTTTTATGAGCTCATCTTGCAGAAGGTGTGGTCTCTTCTTCCTACTATTTTTCTTGTGCTGCCAGAGTCTGAAGACTTAGAGGAATGACTACAAAACGTCTCACCTTCGCTTTCGCCCATGAAACACAAAAACGCTGCAGCAAACCTCAAAGTCTGAAGGGTCATTGTATTCTGAGTGAGTGTAACAAACAGGCATTTTACTCCTGTGCCTTAATTTGGTTCTAGTCCTCGGGTCCTCACGCCCTGGCTTCGGACACCTATTCAGGGCAGTTCCAGACACCAACAATAGCCATTCATCAGTAGTGTTTGAACTACAGATCTTTATCCACTGCTCTTGATTGTGACTGGGTCTGCAGTAATGAAGAATTAGGCCAGCAAGTGCTAATCCTCAGAACTTGGTGTCGGACCCAGTTGTAAATATCAATTCTGCTACTACGAGCAATGTGATCCTGGGCAAGTTACTTAATTTCTCCAAGTCTCAGTTTTCTCATCTGTAGAATGAAGTTAATAGTACTTACCTCATATAACCGATGTGACAATTGAATGAGAGAGCATATGTAAAGAGTGTCGCCCATGGGTGGCACAGAACCATTACTTGACAAACGGCCCACGAATGCACTGTTGGTCTGGCGTAGGAGGGGCACAATATCCCTCTATCTGTTGACCAGGACGATCGAGAACGGAACAATTTTGCTTGTTAATATTCTCACACCTCTTCCTCCTCGATTTAGCCCTTCACTCTCTCTTGATTGTCTACCTGCTGCTCCCACCAAAATGTCAAAGCTCTTTGAGGACACAGATTATGCCCCAGTGGTCAGCGGAGTCTACATTTTTAGATGGTTAATAAATATTTGTGCATGGATACATGGATATCTTTTTCAACTGACTAGTTGAATATGACTTCTGCTGGGTATCAGTTCCCAGGAAATAGAGTCTAAGATAGGAGAGACATGGGTTTAATATTTACTGATTTCCCATACCCGCTGCCAATTGCTTTTAAAGGTATTAAATCCAAAATCTTGCTGCTTTGCATGACTGGATTAGATTGCATATAGGAATTTTGCATAGCAAAAAAGATACATCACACTGATTTGCATCTCAATATCTTTTCCTTTCAAAAGGCTCTCAAAAACCTCATAGTCCCCCAGCAATAATCATGTGCAAGGCAAAGAAATTAAGAACTTGGGCTGGAAAGACATTAAATTAGTCTCTGGAGTAGTAATGTAGTAAAAGACATAGCCAGGGGTGTATTCTTTCCCTGGACTTCTTTCTGGCCCCTGCCACAGACTCTGAGCAGAGCAAGCACTCATGGGGAAGGTTCCTCTCGGATAATGAGAGAAAATACATTAAAATCTTGTTACAAATCGCTGCTTGGTACTTTGGATTTGTTATACTGTAGGTCAGATTGCGTTCCCATGCACAGCGGTGTGTAAAAAGCATCATTCCTGATAACAACAAAAACCTGCAATATAGAGTTTCTAAGGCACAGAGTCCCTTAGTAATAAAAAGCTGTAAGACCCAATAATCTAACAGTTCTCTTTATCTCCTTTTATCAGCATTCCAGGGAAATCTACTGTGCTTCTTCCTTCCAATCTCTTAGGAATCACGGTGATAATGAATGCTTGGGGAAGGTGGGGGCGGGTGGATGGAGGGTGGATGAAAATGAGCAGGTTATTATAGCCCAGGGTGGTTGTATTAAAAAGAGGAGTCTGGTCTGGTCAGAAAGGAGGCAAAAGGTTCAGCCTGGCTTGTAAGAACTCTGAGGGAATCAGAATTCCAGTTAGGGAATCCAGAGTAGTAGGGTTTGGTTTGTTTATATTTGTTTTACTAGAGCAGTAAGACAGGGCACAGTTTCTCTGTGCCACGTGTAGATCTACTGCTTGGGGAGGAAAGACTCTGATACAAAGATGGGACTTCCTCTCTCGTCAGGAAGGGGAGCTGCCTTCGGTAGAGCCCCAAAGCCTATAAACAAGGTTTTGCCTGCCAAGTGAGCAGGATGGGTGGTTGCCGGTCCCATTTTCAGAAGTCATTTCCTCCGGGGAGCCCTGCCCAGCTGAGCCCATTCAGCTTGGCAGCCCAGGGCACCCTAGGAAGCTCCTAACTTCCACACACCAGAGCATGAGGCACCCACACGGCCCGGAGTTTCCCTTCAGATGTTCGGCCCACAGTCCTCACAATTAAGCTTGTTTCTGACAGGTGTTCTCAGAGGGGAGGAGGGGAGGGTGGGAGAGTACAGCCACGGGAAACACCCCTGGTAGTAATAACTGATCCCCTTACCAAGTTTCTCACTCCCTTCAGGCCCCCCTCTTAGTGAAGCCTTCTTGGACATGCTAATTAAATATACAATTTTCCCAGCCCCTCCCCCCAGCACCCCCTAGCCCCTGTCCCTGCTTTATTTTTCTCCACTGAGCTTATTACCTTTTGACATTATTTTTTATTTATGTGTTTACTGTCTCTCCCACTAGGTTGTAAGCTCCCAGAAGGCAGGATTTTTGTCTCCCTTGTTCACTGGATTCCCAGTACCTAGAACAGTGGGTAGCACAGAGCAGACACTCCATAAACATATTTGTTTGAATCGAGGCCTACTGATGGCCAAGTGCTTTGCGTTGATTACAGCCCCCAAGCCAACCCTACCAGTGAATGTTGGTCTCTCCCAGAGGGTGTTTCAACGGCCACTGTGTTAGTGGGAAGAGTCACTCTGATTAAAAGTCTCAGAATAAGTGCTGTTTTCTTCTGTTAATCTTAAGTCCAAATTGGTAAAAAAAAAAAAAAAAAAAAAAAAAGCCAGATCCTGCTCTCCTCTTTCTCTCAGTTAGACTTGATTCTGTCAAGGAGTCAGTCTTGGCCTGAAGCTTGATCTCCCTGGAAAATGGTTGGCACCCCACTTTCTTGCTTTCACTGGGAGAGGTGGCTCAAGAAGTCATGGTTCTTAGTTAAACAACAGAAATCCAAACTGGCTAATTTAAGTAGAAAAGATATTTATCGAAGAATGTTAGGCAGTTCGCAGACTCTCTGGGAGGGCTCGAGAAACAAGCCTAAAGCAGCTAGAACAACACCCTAAATCACACCATAAAAGTGGTCCCAGAGATACCCCCATTTTTGCCACTCCTGTGTTCAGACACTCCAGCTCACCCTGCCCCCCCCCCCCATCAACATCCCCAGTAGGGGCACAGATGCTGCACTGGGCATCTCATCCACACTACCTGAGAAAGTGGACCAGGCTGCTGCCACTCTCACTTAAATGGGTTTACACAGCACTTGCTCCTTACATAATCAACTTCAGAGGGTGCAGGGAGGGTGTCCTACTGGCGAAACCTGCCTCCAACGCTGGCTCCTTGGCAGCAAGGGAGCCTGGGAAAGCACGTATCTGATCTTCTCCTGTAGGAAGAAGATGGGATCACATTCCTCAAATGATGAAGTGATCAAAAAAGTACGACAAATGTCTACTTCGTTGATATACTTGGTTCTCCTGGCCAAATGCCCTCTCACTAGCACTTACTAGTTACTAGTTGCTTACTGCAACATTAATTTCTAAGAGTGAAATCTTACAGCCCCCTTTTCACATGAGAAGATGGACTTAGGTTCAGAGACTCATCCAAGGTCACACGGCTCGGTAAACTCAGATTAAATATTCAAACTCCCACACCACACTGACTCGGCTGCACTTCACTGCCTTCGTGTATCGGTTGCCTCTGCTTTTCTATTCTTTATTATCTATGTCCTCGTGTATGTTTCCTTTTGGTCCCATCTCCCCTGTTACTTGATAGATTCCTATTCTTCTTTCCTTCTCCCCTCAACCCACTGACTAAAGCTAGGAGGGTCCCCAGAGGTCTGCAGCAGACGCTGGTGGTTACCCCATCCAACAGCCATTCACCTCCTTCCCTTGCTGACAGAAGGTGGGCTTTGTCCAAGAGACACTGGGCGGGGCCTCCGGAGTGAAGGGTGATTGGTCTAAAGGTGAGCATGTGACCCAGTTCTGGCCAACGAGATGTAAGGAGTAACCTGTCAAGGAGCTTCCGGGGCTCCCGGATAATAGAGAGCCGTGGAAGAGAATAGTACCTTTCTGCTCCCTTTCTTCCAGCTTGTAACTGATTCTGGAAGGACAGGACGGCCGCCACACTAACTGCCCCACTGGGAATGGTGGAGTAAAGCCGCTCCAACTCGGCACAGTGTGTGTGCACGTTCCTGAATGCTCCAGTGCCCACCTATACGGTCGACTCTCAGTTAACCTGATCCTTCTCCCCACCCATCCACGAGTTCCGGCAGCAATTCCTCTCAGGCCTCACCTCTCCAACCTCTCGTGTGCTTCTCCTTTGGTCTTCCATCACCTCTGATTCCCTGACCACCTTAGCACCCCCTGCCGCGAGGTACCCGCCCTGCTCTCACCTGCTGGGTTCCACTTCTCTGGTGCCTGGCCTCATACTCTACCCTTGGCTCTACCAAGTCCTCTTCTCTAGGAACCTTGACGTCCAAGTGAGCAAAGTTTCCCTCACACTTAGAGGGAGGCGGCAGTTGCACAACATTGTAGATGCAATAAATAAAGCACACTGAATTGTGTGCCTTAAAATAGTTCGTCGAATTTGTGTGAATTTCACCTCAAAAAACCAAATCCCTTCATTCTAAACTTGTTTTGCTCACCCTATTCTCTTTTTTTTTTTAAGATTTTTTTTTCTTATTTGACAGAGACACAGCGAGAGAGGGAACACAAGCAGGGGGAGTGGGAGAGGAAGAGGCAGGCTTCCCGCGGAGCAGGGAGCCCGATGCAGGGCTCGATCCCAGGGTGCTGGGATCATGACCTGAGCCGAAGGCAGACGCTTAATGACTGAGCCACCCAGGCGCCCCCTCACTCCATTCTCTTGCTACTAGCCTTCATCAAATTTGGCCCTCCCTTGAAAGAATGCACCGTATCTCCTGATAGGTCTTATCCCCCATTTCATCTGCCACCTTTCCCTACTCGATAGAAATCCTTAATATGAAGTCCATGAACACCCAAAGAGGGCTGTGAACTCCCTAAAAATATTTGCAAAACTTTAAACATTATATATGGCATTACAAATATTTTAAAGGGGCCTGTGATCTCCAAAAATATTAATGCAAAACACATGTTAAAAAAGAGGAGGAAATTGATGTATACAAATATACATCTATATATATATATAGAGAGAGAGAGAGAGAGAGTATATCTTCAGCAGCAGTTCACAGACTTCAGCATGCACCAGAATCACCAAGAGGGTTTGTTAAAACACAGATTTCTGGACCTCCCCCCCACCCCACAAACCTTCTTCTTCGGTAAGTTTGGGGTGGGGTCTGAGAATTTGCATTTCTAACAAGTTCCCGGTGATTATTTTGCTGCTTGTCCAGGGACCAAGGCTGTTGTGAGATACATAAAAACTGTTAATATGATTGCCTCCAGGGAGGGGGGACCTTGTTGGCTGAGGGCGCGGGTGGAAGTTGTTCTCACTGTGCACCCTTTTGTATCTTTTGAATTTCTGTCTATGTGAGTATATTACCTACTCAGAAACAAACTTGAGATTGAAAAAAAAAAAAAAGTGGGACCATCCCTACCTTAAACTCACTACCCTCACCCACATGGTAAGAGAGAGTTTTCTTTAAATAACTAGAGACTCTTCTAGAAGGTCACCACCCTCTCCCTCTTTCTCCCTTTGCTTCTCATTTGTATGCTGTGCATCCACTCAATGTTACTTTATTCAAATAATCCCTGCTGCTGGGTACCAGAGCACATTTCCACTTTCCAAGAGGAATCCTACTTGTGTTCAAATAGCTAAAAAACACAATGACGAATTCAGTTGTCTAAGAAATTAAAACAATCATGAAATACTGTTTTCTGCCAATCAAATTAAAAGTTATTAAACATCCAAAATATGTTGGCAGGCATGGGGGAACACAGACTTTTTTGCACCACTGGTAGAAACAAAAATTGGATCATCTCTAGAAGGCAATCTGGCCTTTAAAAATGTGCACAGCCTTTGACCTAATTAAATTCTACTTATAGAAATAAATCCTAAGGAAGCAGCAAGAGATGCATAAAAGCATTTATAATTAAGGATGTTCATTTCAGCATGAAAAAACAGAAAAAAATTCAATGTCGAACAGTGTTTATTAAATATACTGTGCCAGATTTATCATGGAATGCAATATAACAATAAAAAATCATATTGTAAAAAGGTACTTAATGACATGGAAATGTGCTCATCTTGTATTATCAGGTGACAGAATGTAAATCAGGTGACAAAACAGCACCGTGATATGATGCAATATCTTTAGAAAATTATGAATATCAGATGACTTGAAGGATCTGTTCTATTGTATTTAATAGTGGTTATCACTGGAGTGATTATAGGTGGATTTTATTTTCATTGTGCTCATCAGTATTTTCCAACTTTCCACCCTGAGTGTATATTGCTTTTATTAAAAACAAAAACAAAAACGGGGGAGGGGAGCTTATATTGACAAAAGTTATGCTTCCTCATATGAGGGCAATCAAGACCGTTCAGATACGAGGCCTCTGAAGGAGAGTCCTCAGGGACTTCTGTCAACTGCCCATCCTGACACACCACTCCCTTGGGTTGGGCGAGCTTCTGGCAACCAGGGATTCGTGGGGGTCAGAGCTTTTCACTCTGATCTCCATTTCTGCTGCTGCTTATCAGGACAGCACCCACAGGAGGCACCACAGTGGCGCCCAGCCCCTGGCCAAGGCCCCAGCAAAGCCACCCAAATCCACCCAAACCACTGGCTGAGAAGGAAACATGGGCACAGGTCCTAAGGGAAGGAGCATGTGTCGTGACCTGCGTGGAATGCTGGGTGGTTTGTGGTTAACCGCACCGCTCGAGGAGGGCTGGCTTGAGGCCAAGCGAGGTTGGAGCGTGGGAGCCAGTCATGGGAGTGAGAAAAAAGAAAGTGTAGTAATTAAGACAGAGACTTAAGTTGAAACAGTGTAGGAGTTGACAGAGATAAAGATGCAGATAAAGACTGACTTAGGCTGACTTTGAAGACAGAACCAGTTTTTCCACTGGACTTTTCTAGGGCTTGTAGCCCCCTGCTCACACAGAGCCATTGTTTAAAACACCACCACCAAAAACCTCATGGTGATTCTAAGAAAATGCCCAATCTGAAGAACATATCTATGGCTCAGGTCTCCTGGGGACATTTTAATATGTGCAAAGCCTCTAACATTATTCTTCACAGCCATCTTCCGGGTAGACTAGCCAGGGCATGGTCGTCCCCAGACTTTAGAAAAAGAGAAAACAGCTGAGGAATTGAAGTCAAGTTTTCACAACTTGACCATGTTGAGAAGCAATACTATAGGATCTATCATGTTCGTTAGTTTACTGTTCAAGGAAAGTTTCCAAACTCTGTGAACTTCCATGTGGCTATATATATATGTGTGTGTGTGTGTGTATATATATATATATATATATGGCAAGGATTAAAGCTGTGACTTAGTAGAAGGAGCACAGGATGTAGAGGAACCATCCAGCTCTGCAACCAACCGGCCAACCACCACACGAGTCTGAGTGCTAGCCCCGCACTTGAGTCAACCTCTCTGAGCCATGATTTCCTTGTATGTAAAGTAGAGAAGTTCACCCCTCAAGAAATATTTATTGAGCACCTACTATAGGTCAGACCCTGTGCTAGGCAGTGGGGACCCAATCATGAGCCAGCTCCCATCTGTCATAGGGATTAAATGGTGTTATGGCCACAGTCTGACTTTGGGCGCTGCAAGTTAAAAACACTTTTTACATTTTTGAATTAGTGAAATAATTAAAAGGAGGATATTTTGTAACTTGTAAAAAATTATATAAAATTCCAATTTCAGTGTCCACAAATAAAATTTCATTGGAACACAGTCCCATTCATGAGCTGACATAGTGTCCAGAGGCTGCCTCCATGCTCCCATGGCAGACTGAGCAGTTGTAACAGAGACGGGACAACCCACAAATCTGCAAATATTTACTGTCTGACTCTTTACAAAAAAAAAGGGAAAAAAATGTGCTGACCCTTGGACTAAAGGGAAAAAAACAAGGTGATTACAGACTGTGAAAAGCTCTATGAAACTAAAAGAGGGAAGGAATTTGTCAAAGCTGTTAAGGTGAAAATTAAAATGCTCTGTGGCTTTATCTAGTATTTTGTAGAGTCAGCTCCGCTCCCAAATCTGAGTGTTTCTAGGTCTCACTGGGCTGCGGGTACCCACCGGGTGAAGGAACAGGTGCATCCGGAAGGTCAGTGGCTCCCGCCTCCACCTACGTGATGCAGGCCCTCTAGCCCCAGCCAAGACGCGCTGGTGTTCCGGAGTCTTCGAGGGAGACTCATGTGTTCTCAGGCTGCCCTCTGGGAATACACCTGTATTCTTGCCAAAGGCGCTGTTTCCGTGACACCAAAGGTGCAGGGACCAACATGCAGCTATGCTTTCTGCCATCCTCACCCGCGAGAGAGATGCCGTGCTGCGCAGGGGCAGGACAACGCCCCTCCTCCACTCGGTGTCCCTGGGAGTTAACTTTAAACCCAGAGCACACAGCTATGGCCTCTGTGTCCCTGAGACCCTGTGAAAACGGCTCCTAAGGTCCCTGCTTGCTGCCGGTCGCCCTGGCCTGGGAGACGATGCCCGAACTCTCGTCCTTCCCCTCCCCCTCCGCCACGCCAACACCCCTCCCCCCCCCCCCCCCCCCCCCGGCGCCGGGACCTGTATTGACGCCTGAATACAGGTGTGCTTCGGTTTTACAACCTGCTGTATGAGCTCTGTGGTATACACATGGTGTTTCCTAATCCAGCTCCCGGCAGCCCCCCACCCCTGCACCTTCTCCTACAACTCCGTGACATAGGAGCTCGGGAAGCCGGCCGCAGCCTCCCTCGGTTCGCCCGGTGTGCGGTGCGCACGGGCCGGGCAGCTCTGGTCGTCGTCGGCGCCAAGCCAGTCGGGGGCCCAGGGCGCCCGGGAAGGCACCGCGAGGCAGGAGCACAGGCTGCAAGGGAGGCTTCCGCCTCTGGTTCCCTGTGCGGGGCACTCTGGCCTCTCTAACTGTCATCCTCCCGGACTCCGGCCTGCCCCTGCCCCATGGGCTGAACCCTGTCCTTGACTCCTCAGCCCAGCAAGTCCCACCCGCACCGGCTCTGCCAGCGATACCCTGCCGGGAAGGGTCCAGTTCCCCAGGTCCGCGGACGGCCTGCCACAAAGGCTCCACCAGCCAGGGCCCGCACAGCATTTCTCAACCTTGCGGGCGCTCCCCGCGCCCGCTGCATCTGGCCTGCTAGGTGTTCAGACTGGGTCAGCATCCTTAACTCTCCCCTCCCCACCCATGCTTGGGCTTCCTGCCCACCCCACCCCCCCGCATTTTTAAGGAGTGTCTTCGGCTCCCCTCTTTAGCCCAGAAACTCTCACCGGCTTGCGTGAGATTGGGCTTCCGGTATGGAACAACCTCGCTGTTCCATCAGTTAATTCTGGCCTTTTCCAGGCTGGCTTCCTTCCCTTACCCTGAATGACCTGCGCCACCAACGTCCCAGCATGGCTCAGGGCCCAAACGCACTTAACAGTGACGGCAGCTGGGGTCAGGGCTTGGTTTCAAGCTCTAGCCGAGCAGAACGAAAGGTGGGGAAACAGGTGGAAAAGGCAACTAGTAACACACGTCACACTGCCTCTGAGGTGGGCTCAAAAACTGGGGCGGGCCCAGCTTAATGGGAAAAGGCAGCCATTTTTCTTTGGGAAAAGGCAAAGACTCGGGAGGTGGGGAAGACAGAGGGTGGGGGGGGGTTGACAGAGCACAGACCTGCTACCCCAGGGGGGGCTAGTGTTGAGTTTCTTTTTTGAGGAAAGGCAACGTCTACATTTGTTTCTGTACCTTTAAGAAAGAGAGACAAAGGGACAGAGGGAAATGTGCACTTGCAGGACTCTCAAGCGATTAGCCAAATCCCCCTGGCTTCTCTGCCCTATTTCCAAGCGTGTGGATAGATCCAATTCCTCTCTTGTTCCTCTGTCCCTCCTAATCCAGGATACGATTATATGAAGTAGATTAAAGGTGTCTGTGACCAGTGTAGGGCCTGCTGCACCTCAGGAACCGTTTTGCAAGAGTCTGTCTTCATTTTAATTCAGTTAGCAAACTTGGAAAATGCTCATGCTGACTGCTGATTCTTTTTTTTTTTAAGATTTTATTTATTTATTTGACAGAGAGAGACACAGCGAGAGAGGGAACACAAGCAGGGGGAGTGGGAGAGGGAGAAGCAGCCCCCCCCCCCAGGAGGGAGCCTGATGCGGGGCTCGATTCCAGGACTCTGGGATCATCACCTGAGCCGAAGGCAGCCGATTAACAACTGAGCCACCCAGGCGCCCCTGACTGCTGATTCTTGATGACAAAGTGAAAATTGATGCAAAGTTTTATTTGTAAAATAAAAGGAGTTTGTAACCTATGGGACTCTCTGTCCCTCTAGCAACGCCCTTAAAAAGCAAGCTCTCAGAGGCTGGTGATCAGGCATGTTTCAGGAAAAATTCTTTCATCGGGTGGGAAGTCAAATGGGGGACGTCCAGGGTCCCTTCTAATTCAAAGCTTTTATGTCTCTAAGGTTACTGGATGCCGAAGTGCAGGGCCAGAAAAAAACGTCTAACAGAAGCAGTTTTAAAAAGACTTGACAACGTGTTTTACCCAGAGCAATGTAAGCCCAAACATTTTGAACTAGAGCTGCCAACCAAGAATGTGTTTGCAAACCAGATACAATTTAAAATAAACTTCAGCCGGCAAATGACAAACCTTCCCTAAAAAGGTAATTAGATGGTGAGTGAACAAACTTTGGAAGTGGTATTAGAACAGATCTCTACACCATCCAACAGGCGTTCACCCTTTTAACTCCAAATGGACCTGTGCACTTGTTTGGGGCAGGAGTGGGGTGGTGAGGGGGTGGGAATAAAAAAAGGGGAAAAGTTAGGATTGTTGCATTCTACTCAGCCGGAGGCTGGGGAAAGTGACAGGAAACGGAGTACTCCGCGGTGGCTTTACAGAGGAAAGCAAAACAGGCTAAATCCTGAGGATTGTGGTGCGGGAAGAAAGGGTTATAAAGTGGGTAAGGTGAGGTCCCCGGGGCCGTGGGAGCAGGAGGTCCCTGGGACAGTGGGACACACCTCAGTCCAGCTGCTGGTACCCACAGCAAGTGGACAGGGAGTGGCTTACCTTCTTCCTCTGTCGCTGATGCCCTTCTAGATCTTCAAGGCACCATATTTGGAAAAGTTCTCGTTCCTTTGAGGCTCATACCCTTCACCCACACTAACCTCTAACTTTTATCGGTGTGGGGGTGGGAGGAGTTTTGGTTTTGACAAAATATATTTTTTAATATTTTCACTGTGCAATAGATCATACTTACAAGAGTGTGCATGACCTATATGTACAGTTTAAAGAATATTAACAAAGCCAAGCACCCACACATTACCACCCAGCTTAAGGAATAAAATATGGCCGATACCTGGAAGCTCCCTCTGTTCCCGCACCCCTTTCCAATTGGCTCTCCACCCCTGGGGCAAGCCACTGATCTGACACCTGAGTTGTCCCTTGCTTTTCTTCCTGGTTTCAATCCATTTATAAGGGATCCCTAACCATTATATTACTTAATGGTGCCTGGTTTTGAAGTTCATCTCATGAATCCATACTAATTATAATCTTCTCTATTTGCTCTTTATGATCCACGATCAGTATTTTTGAAATTCGATATGTAGCTGGAGTTTATTCATAGTCTGTACTACATAGGATTCCATGGTCTGATTACACCACGATCACTTCTCCATTCTCTTGTTTACAGACATATGGGTTACCTTTTTAGTTATAAACACAGCTATTGTGAACATTCTCATACATGTCTCCTATAGCATACGTGCGAGCATTTTCTAGGACCCAGCGACTCAGAGTGTCGTCTGCAGCCCCACTCCCTGCTGGTGCCCAAACCCAGCACTGCTTTACGACGAGTGAAGGAACTTGGCATCAGATCATGAAGCAACTACACTATTAAATACAGTGTTGTGGGACCAGCAGTTTTCCTAGGGCAGCACTTCAAAGGAGCAGCTGAGCTACGTTCTGGGACAAGCACCTCATTTCTTCTTACGTCTGGGACTTTGCTGAGCACGAGGTGCCCTTTACCTTTTTTCTTCACCTTCATCTCCTGACCTTAGGGTCACCTCTCCCCAGTCGGTGCAGACTGGCCCCTCACTCAGTCTTGAAATTTTGTTCAACAAAAATCTGTTGAATGGATGAATGAATGAATGAATGAATGGTTTTACCTTCCCCACCCGCACATCTTCCTTAGGAGCTTCTTTGTTCTTCCATGAACCTCCTCTCCCCAGTTGATTTGTCGGGGGGAGGCAGGGGCAAGCATGGACATGCAGGCTGGGAGAATCAAAGCCCTTTCCAGCATTTTTCCTCCTGGAGCCAATAAAGGAGGTCACACTACCTCTCCAGTGCAAAAGCTACGACACCATTCCACGGGCTGTCAGCCACCCTCTTTACCAGCTCAGGAGGAAGCAGGTCTGCAATGACAGGGGATTGATTCAAGGTACAGAGAAAATGAGTAGGAACAAGAATAGGAGAGAGGAGCTGGTAGCACTCAGTCCCCGGTTCCACCATGTTGGGCTTGGCTGCATCTTGCCCTTTCCATGCGGTTATTCAGCCTCATTCTTGGTTTTTCCCTTTTTGCCCAAGCTGGCCGGAACTGTGTTTCCAGGTCTGGAAAGAAAATAAATGCTCCATACTTTAGCCCTCATAAGGGACACAAAGCTGGAATTGAGATTAATTTTTGGACTGCAATGCTTGTTTTCATGGATATGTTTGAAGAATGGTTATCAGTCCTTTGGATTTGTGTTGGTACAAACACCAAACCAAAACCCAAACCAAACCAAACAAAAAATGCCAAGCAAATGGGAGATCTGAGGTTACCATACTGCCGAAAGTGTCATTCACATCTTTCCCACCACCGCTCAGGTATCAGCTCGGTGGTTTTGCTTGGCTCATGACCACATGTGTGTCAACGCTGATCTCACACCAGGCACGCAAGGCCCTCTTTCCCAGGGGCAACCTCTGTGGTACATCATTCAGGGTACCATGTGACAGCACCAGGAAGGCTCTTTTCCCACATCCAAATATAACCCACACATATGTGGAGGGTCTGGGAAGAATGTGTGATAGCAGCCGGGACAGTTGAGGATCTGCTGATAAAAGGAGATGGAGAAACTCTACGCAAAGGGCTGTAAGAAATAGCAGGAGTCTCCTGAGGAACATTCGATCCAGAAATAATGCTTTAAAAGCCAGAGGGGCTTTTAAAACTGTTTTACCACAGAAATTGAAAGCCCTTTGTGGGCATTTCATCTGTCTTAGTTCAACCCGAAGGTGGACACAGAGCACAATTAAGTCACAGTTGTGGTGTCTGGAGTGGATAGAACAGATCAGGGCATCCCCTCCCTCCACCTCACCCATAGATACGCACCCCACATGTTCTTAGGTCACCTTGTCACAGTCTGTTCTGGGATCTGCCCAACGTGGGCATGCCCCTGCGGTGGATAATCTTGGTGCTCCTCCAAGGTTCTCTCACGTCTCTTCTGAAGGCTTCCATGCCCTCCCTTCCATGTTTTCTCTCTCTTGCCAGGGCTGCTGCTGGGCTGTGTAAACCCCCTTTGCTCACAGCCAGAAGAGCTGAAAGTGGCTGGCCATTTAACCCCCAACTCTGTGGCCCTTAGCCAATAAATGCTGGGGAGTACAAAAGCCCCCTCTCTTGACTCAGGCTGGTACGACTCTGGAGCAGGTGTTTGAGAACTCCGAAAAGTAAACCGTAGCAGGTGAACTGGGGGGGAAGATGGGGATCCAGGGCACCACAAACCTACTGGTGAGTTTGTCATTAGTTTTTCCTCCAATAGCTAGCTCCCTGCCTGCACTCGGAGCAGCTTAAAACTCAAAAGAGGACAGTGGGGCACAGACTGAGTGCTCCAGGGGGCACACAGAAGGGAATCCTCGTGCTGAGAGACAGAGAGCAAAGTGTACCACTTTACTGTTTTTTTTCTTTCTTCCTTTCTGCTCCTCTATGTCCCAGCCCCCAAGCAGTGCCATGGCTCTAGGGCCTGGTATAGAGTACCAAGCTCAAGGAGTGCTAGCTATTAACACCGATGCATGAATCACTTTCATCGAATGATATTTTTTGGCTCAGGACTGGTCATCTCAGCTGGGGACGAATGATGTTGAAGCTGGAAGATGGAGGTTGGAAGAGAAAGTTGTACTTCTCCTGGGAGTTTTAGTTACCTACTCCCACTTGAGAGCCTCCCACATTATCTTCATTTCTCCTTCTCTCTCCCTTCCCTTCCTCCCTTAAGCGAAAGAAGGGACGAGTGTGTATCCGAGAGGACATGTTTTGCAGGAGTTGAAAAAGAGTAAGACTCATTTCCTCACTCTCAGCTTCAAGCCCAGACTGAGAGCACTATTAAATAAGTCAAATAATCTGTAAGTTAACAAAAGTTGAGAGTAGAAAGAGCACTAGCCTTGGAATCAGAAGGCCTGGATTCAAACCACAGTTGTGTCTCTTATTAAATCAATGGCGGTGAGCAAACATCTTATACTCCATGGCCTTCCGTCTGCTCTTAAATTGCATCTTAATTGGGGGTAATGATACCTGCTTGAGGCTTCACCCACTGACATCTGTGAAAATACCTGGTACACATCAGGTATAAATATTGTGGGACTTGGTCTTGATTTTTATCCCCTAGGTACTCAAAATTTAAGCTAGACAAAATGAAAGAAACTCAGAAAACATCAAAAATCGAATTTCAGAGCTGGAGTTGATGTGACCTCTCACCTCTGGGAAGAGAAAGTGGGGGTCCAGAGAGGCTAAGCGACTTCTCTAAAGCCACCTGGTCAGTTGCAGAGCTGGGGCTAGAATCTGGTCTTCACCAACCGGTTCTCAGCGTTCTGTTCCCACAGGTGCCCTTACAGTGAGCGAGTTAGCATGGTGGCTACCTTCACGGCGGACAGGCTGGTCTCACGAATACGAAGCAGGCGAGAGTAGCTAAGAGGACGCTACGTCATCCAGCCCCGGCCTGCTTGCCATACAAGGTTAAGGGACTTCAGGATCCTTGGGGACAAGGAGGCCCTCTCATGAGCCTTACAGGCTATTTGACTAGGAGGGAAAGATAACAAATACCTGTGGTAACTGATTTACTACGTGAGCCAGACTCCTAAGGGCACAAGGAGAAAACAACTTTATTCTTTCCCACCACGGCCTTTTAACCCCTCTCCGGGGGCCCCTCCCCCCAGCCCCAAATGACAGCTCAAGCCAGTCTACACGTTTCCCAGCCACTTTCACAATTAATTAATTGCATCATTTTCAGATACTGAAAAAGCACAGTCAAATCTAAACCCAAACATCTCTATCACGTCCAGTGTAAAGCATCCCCGGTCTCTAGATCGATCCTGACCCCCAAACTGCAGACCAGCAGTAGGAATGATTCTGTGGTTGCCCTGCGTTCTTTCTGCACCTGCCTCTTCCTCTACTTCCCCCACTGACCATAATGGCCAAGGTAGCGATCCCAGGCTCATCCAGGGTAGAGGTAAGGGGGTTCGGGGCGGGGGGGTACAGATAAGTGGGCCAACAGGTTTCATTTAGCCTGTGCTGTTGTGATCTGCCCTTGGTGAGCTCTGTGTGGCCAGGGCCCAAACACTGGGTCTTTCTCAAAGAAAGAGCTGTGTGGGGTCTCCAGAGAACTTCCTCTTTGATTTACTCTCCAGTTCCTCCTCGTTCCTCCAAAGGCACGCTGACAGAGTCCCCTTCTGCTAGAGCCACCTTATCCTTATAGACCATCTTCCTGAGCCAGACCTTTCAACTCAAGCCAGATCCCCTTCCACGAGTGTCCGCCACACGCTGGAATTGCAAGCTGCCCCCAAGAACTTTTTCAAGGTCTCTCCAGTAGCAAGCATGTTGCCGCATCTCAACCGAGCTGCAGCAGAGGGGCAACTGGAGATGTCAATTTCCCCCTACGGTTGTACCATCTTCCCTATGAATGGTTTTTCAAACCCCCACCTTGGATCACCTCTCAGGAAATGCCAAAGACAGTTCAAATGGTGTGAATTAAAATGTAAAACCAGTCAAGTGGCTATAGCTTCCTCAGCGTTAGTGTGTGGGACAGCTTTCAAAGGACAACCCTGGGACATCCCGGATGTTTTATTACCCAGACACCCAACTCTTTGAGAGGCAGGTAGAGGCCTGTAGAACTTTGAGTCTGAGCTTTTCATGGGGATCGTGAAATCAATTAGTATGTCAACTAACATTTCTTTCTTTTTTTTTAAATATTTTATTTATTTATTTGACAGAGACACAGCGAGAGAGGGAACACAAGCAAGCGGAGTGGGAGAGGGAGAAGCAGGCTTCCTGCAGAGCAGGGAGCCCGATGCAGGGCTCGATCCCAGGACCCTGGGATCATGACCTGAGCCGGTTAGGGCAGACGCTTAATGACTGAGCCACCCAGACGCCCCTCAACTAACATTTTTGAATGGAATAGAGAATATCACACTGCATCATATGGGAAGATGAAGCATTGTTTTGCAAAGTTTTTATTACCGTGTGTGTGTGTGTGTGTGTGTGTGTAAAATGTAGCAGGGTTTTTTTTGTTTTGTTTTGTTTTTTGGGTTTTTTTTTTTACCCACGGATCACTGTCAAAAATGTTTAGAAACTCTGCTTTACAGAATAACTTCTAGCCAAACTTCTAGCTATTACAGTTAAATGCTTTTACATTCCCCACAGATATAAAATAATGCAAAAAATATTTTGTTTTTTTTAATGCAGTAAACAAAATTTGGAGCTATTTTAGTAAAAATCCAATTAAGTAGACTGCTCAGGGAATTTACTATCCTGGTTAATTGAATCTCTGCATTAATGAGGACAAATTGAAAACCCTGTCAAGAGGCAGGATCGCAGAACTTTAGAGGTGGATGAGACCTTGGAGATGGGTTTTCTCCAGCTCCCTCATTCCCTCGCTGGTGGGGGCCCAGGCCCAGAGGAGGGAGTGGCTTGCCCTGGGCCCGGTGGGCGAGGAGAGGGGAAGCCAAGACCCAGGCCCACAAATGGCCAGCTCAGAGCTCCCGTGAGATACAGCTGAATCTCAGTGCAGTCGCCCATAACGCTCCGGGTTGCTTCTTAAAATAAAACCCCAGCTCTCAGCTTGTCTTTGCCATTGTCTTTTCCCATAGGTCAGCGCCCCTGATTTACAGAATTTAGAGCAAACACCAAAGATCTGCTGGTAGCATCTAAAGGTTGGTGTGGCTGAGCCTCTCACTTTTTCTCTCTCTCTCTTTCTCTTTCTGATTTATTAGAACTCACTTTTCTTTGCTCTGATCTTGTTTCTTCACATATATTATTAGTATTCCAGACACAGGGTGAGAATATATTTTTTTAAATATATTTTTTATATTGCTTGAGGCTGAAAGAGGTTGTTTTCATTCTTGGAACTCACTACACCATCCGATGACCCCAGCTTGCCACTGTTCCGGCATACAGACTAGCATTTCCTTCATTCTAGCACACTGACACTGAAATGCATAGCGCCGTCCTCCAAAGACACTTGCTGTTCTCTGTGTATATTCGTTCTTTCAACGCATATATACAAGCACCTACTGTGTGGCAGGGGCAGGCACTGTGTGGGATACTGGGGATGCAGCAGGGAATAAAATGGAAAAACTCTTACCCTTACAAAACTTGTATTCCGATGGTAACAAATAGACAGTAGATGAATACACAAGTAAGTACATGGTATGTCAGATCGTAATAGGTATGAAGCGGGGGAAGCTAGATAGAGGAAAATAGGGATTGCTGGGGGTGGGTCATTACTATTTTATCCTCAGGGAGGATCTTGCTATTCAAAATACAGAGACCTAAAGGAAGGAAAGGGAGTGAGACACGTCATGCCCTGGGAGGAGGGAGTTGCTGGCAGAGAAAAAAATAGCAAGTGAACAGCATTTTAAGTATCAGGCTACAAATACTTTACAACAGGTACCAACGTCGGACTTGTTAAATCCCCCTCACCGGTGGCACAGTCCTAAAGGTTATTAGATGTTGATTTAGGGTAATACAAGTTGCGTTGGTTTGTTCCATTCACAAGCATAAGTGCCAAATGCAGGCATTCTGTAATGAAAGACACAGATGGTCCCTGCCCTCACAATTAGTGACCAATCAAAAAATCACTATCCATAATGGTCAGGGTAGTAAGAGTGCTGCAGAGGAGAAAAAGCATGAAAAGTCTTCCAGAATAGGAGGAAGGGGGCTTTCAAGAAGAGGAAATAACAGGCTTGGGTAGGAGAGCAGATGGTACATGCCGGGGTTCCCAGGTTGGTATGATTGGAAAGTGAGTCTCGGGAAATGGGGATAGAAATGGGAGCACATGTGGATGCCCCTCTGCTCTCTGGAGCACTATTAAAATCTTTCCTGGTTGCAGCCCCAAAAAAGTGGGCTGGGTTGGGGGAGGTGGGTGGGGAGGCTCTGGACAGGTAGAGAGGAGACACATTATAAAGTCACAAAGTTAAATATTTAAAGCAGAAGAATGATTTGATTGGATTTGCCTTTTATAAAGATCCATTGATACATAGAGGATGAAAGAGGGAGAGACTGGAAGCTGGAGAATCAGTGAAGAGGCTGAAGGGGCCGACAGATCCAGAGTAATGTGGGTGAGAAAGGCAGGAGGTCCCCTAAGAGGCTGACAGAAGACACCGAAAGGGCGGGCTGGGCTTGCTGCTCTTTCGAGGACCGCGTGGACACGAAACAGGGTTGGATGCCGTATCCGGGGCACGAGAAACAAGTTTAGGGGGAAAGGAAGTGATTCCCTCATAGAAGACAGAGCCAGAAAAGAAAAACTATGTCCTGAAGGCTGTTTGGAATTCCTCAAATGACACCATTTGGCATAAGAAGCAAGGACTGTTACTTTCCCAGATGATGGCCTGAACGTGTAATTGTAGAACTGGCCAATTAGTTTGGGTGAATAGATTCCAACTACAGGATATCATCAGATACAAGATAAAATGTAAAATAATGTGGTTAACTCTTCAAAAGCCATCCTAGGATTTACATATCTAAACAAATAGTACATTCCTTGGAGGCTACATGTTATTCCCAGGGTCTGTACCTGCTGAGAACTGTCTTGGACTTCTTTTGGGGACCTCCCTTCATGACCATAGCCCCAGAGCTAGAAAATTCTCGGCCTTTTAGGGAAAATCTAATTTTTAGAAAAGATGCTTATTTGCCACCAAAGACCGGTGGTAGCCCAGGACAGGGCATGTGGGGGCGTAAGGAAGAGAGATGGAATACAAAAGGGCAAAAGGGAACTTTTGGGGGGTGATGGAGGCATTCAGGTCTCAACTGAGGTGATGGGTTTCATGAATATATATATATCTCAAAACTCATCAAAATGTATACTTAAATATGTGCAGTTTATTGTATGTCACTTATATCCCAATAAAGCTAATTTTACCCCTCTCTTCCTCGGCACTGCCATCTGTTACTGGGCATCATGGCTGCCCTCAGACCTCTGGTGAAGCCCAAGATCATTAAAAAAGAGGACCAAGAAGTTCATCCAGCACCAGTCAGACCCATATGTCAAAATTTAGCACAACTGGCGGAAACCCAGAGGCATTGATAATAGAGTGCACAGAAGATTCGAGGGCCAGATCTTGATGCCCCAACACTGGTCACAGGAGCAACAAGAAAACAAAGCACATGTTGCCCAGTGGCTTCCAGAAGTTCCTAGTCCACAACGTCAAGGAGCTTGAAGTGCTGCTGATGTGCAACAAATCTTACTGTGCGGAGATTGCTCACAGTGTCTCCTCCAAGAACTGCAAAGCTACTGTGGAAAGAGCAGCCCAGCTGGCCATCAGAGTCCCCAGGCTGCGCAGTGAAGAAAATGAATAGACGGCTTGTTGTGCACGTCCTATTTGTGTTAATAAAACCATAAAACTACCAAAAAAAGCTATTTTTAAAGTCATTTGTTGCAAAGAGTTATGCCTAAAGCTCATGATCATGCTCCTTTTCTATTTTTTTTTTTAATGAAAATTTAAGAGAATACTCTTCTGGTGTGTCTGCCAGGCTGACTTGAAAGCAGTTCTCAATGCAGATTGTTTTTTTTTTAAAAAAAAAATCACAGAAACAAGTGACCTACTACTATTAAAAGACAGTCTTCATGTGAGTATGTACATCCTATAACATATGTTTTTAAACTTTGCAGTCATGCCCTGTAATCTAATTTGGAATCCAATGACTTGGTACCTTCTGGTTCTTCTACTCACTCTCCACATACATAGTGTTCCTTTCACTTAGCTCATCCAGAGAAAGGGTTGAAGAAGAACAAGTATCATTGCTTCCACTAACTGAGGTTTGCATTTCAGATATCCAGGGCCAGCTTTACAGAGCCAGGATTCCAGAAAGATTTCCTGACTGTCTCCCACTCCCACCTCACCCCCACCTAACATTGTCTTCTGACCCATTTGCCAATGTCTGGAATTCTACCATTAGGAGGATGCTTTCCTTTGGGTTAACAATCCCATTCTCCCAGAATCCCATTGGAAAATAGGATCCTGGAAAGCAGGCCAAAGGGGAGAGCCCGGAGTTAGCAGAGGGCACTGTGAGTACTCTGTGGCCTCCAAGGGTGGAGGCCACCAGTGGAAGAAAGGGGAGTCCAGAAAGGGGAGACAAGGTACCACAGAGGGTCTAAACTAAAGCTATTCCCCATTTTTTAGTCATTTATATTTTCAGAAAGCATTCATTAAGTACCAACATCCCCACCCTAGTTTTACCTCTGGATGTAGTACTGAGCACAGCGATATAAAATGGGAAGTTGAGCGAAGTTGATGAGCAAGCTGAACTGCTCTCTCCCGTACCTCAGCAGTGAAAGAGCCGGCCCAAGCGCGAGCAACTGGTCCCACGGGAACTCAGAGGCCAGGTGCTCACATCACACCTTGAGCAGCAGTTTGGAAGGAAATGAAACAGATTATTGACAAATGAAAGTTGAAGGGAAGCGTGAAAACTCTGAATGCAAAGCAGGTGGGGGGTTGCTATTAGAATAGTTCACCTAAAGATAGTCTAATTCCATCTAGGGGCCAGTATCGATTAGGTTTCATGTTCATTTGGGTTCACAGTTTGTCTATAGCCTCCTTTGACTTTGTGGGGCCAACACTGGAAGGGAAGTGGGTGCCCCCTTGATCTCTATGCTCAGCCCATCATCCAAAGCAGAGCCCAAGAATGGAGAGGCTTGGAGACCAGGAAGCAAACTTCGTGGAGCTGTCTGGAGCTAGAAAAGGCTTGAAGTGATTTAGAAGGAAAGTTAGCAAGCCCTCCTTTTGATTTGTCTCCCCTCAGACAAATGAGGTTAGAACCACAGTGGGGTGGTCCATAAAATTCCCAAACATTTGGCCTCTCCTGTGGGCTGGGCTCTCACACAGCTCAGCCTGGGGCACGTAAAGGAGAGCGAGGCCAGCCCCACGTAGGGAAGCTTGTATTGCACTCAGCTGCGGCCCAGGGCAGTGGTCTGAGAAACCAAATCCATCCTCAGAGCTCATTCTTGAGTCTGGCAAAGGCATAGCTGCTCAGGGAATTCCACTGTTGAGGGGAGATCATTGAAATCAGAACCCGGGCAGGGGATTGTGCTGGGCAAGTTTCATGCCTCCCACCCTCCCTCAGCCCCTTCTTAGAGGAACCACCCTCTGACACAGGGCTGGGCCCAGGATCCCGGATGTCTTGACCATGTGACCCTGAGCCCTTGCTGTCCCTTCCGGCACCACAGCTGCCTGGCACAGGGTGGCTCTGGCTGGCCAGTGACCCAGGACCCAAGGCCCTGCGAGAACCAATGGTGGTGGGTCTCTCTCCCAGCAGCACCAGCAGTGGGTGAAGCAGCCTCGCCCAGCTGGGTTTTGCCACAAGAGCTTCATTTGTCACCCCTGCTCTGTGGAACGTCCCTTCCTCCTGGGAACGTAGAGGAGGCCAAAGAGGCTATGGGAGGCCAGAGTCAAGGAGTGACCCAGGAGAGAAGCAAGGAGGAAGCCCATGGCGGGACAGAAAAGTAGACACAGAGGGCAGCTGAGGCCCATGGAGGAGCCTGAAATGCCTGTCACCAGTCCCATGTCAGGGTCCCCGGAGCCAGACAGGATCCAGAACCGCCCTCCAGCCCCTCCTCTGCGAGTTCTGACCCCCGTGGCTCTTGTCTTGCATATCTGTGCCATGTTCCTTATTGCTCTGTGTGGAGCAATATCAAACTCACCCCAAACACCCCCGACTTGGGTGAGCTCGAGGTTTCTCCCCCCTCACTAACAAATGAGCCAGAAGACAGTTTTGCAAGCAGTCCCTGGCCTCTGCTGAGCAACAGAAGGCCAAAACTATGATAGGGTCCCAGGGAGACCAGTGAGGTCCTTTGCCCTCTGGGAGCACAGGGTGAACCTGCAGGCTGTTTCGTTGCTGGGCACTTAGGGTTATTTTTTTTTTTTCACACAAATCATTTTGCCAAAGTTTAGAGGCAACAATATGGTGCAGTAGAAACAAAACTAGAACAAGGGTCAGGAAATCTGTGCCTCCCTTAATCAGCTATGCGAGGTTGGCCAAGCAATTTAAGTCCCTGTCCCAGTTTTGTCATCAGAAATGCAGGACGAATATTTGCCCTCCCGCCTTGAAGATTTTTTGTGAAGATCACATAAAAATAGGCATACGAAGCCTTGGGGGAGCATGGATAAGAACGATATTATTTTTATAAACTGTAAATGACAATGCCAATCGACAAAGGAGTCGCTGCCACGCCCCTCTGCCAAACTTGGTGGACTCAGCACCAAAGCAGCCAAAAGATGAATGTTTGTATCTCCTAAAAATGAAAACTGTGGCTTCCTGCCAACAACCAAAGTTGCTGTTAATTCCACAAGGGACATTAGCCGAATTAGAATTTGTCCCCCTCCACTGCCTCCCTGTCTCCTCTCTCTCTTTCTGTCTCTCTCTCTCTCTCTCTTGCTCACTCTTGATCTCAATTTCCAGCTGCAGATAACCACACAATCCAGCTGAAAGTGGCTTAAACAATAGAAAATTCTCATGCAGTTTCCAATTCCAAGATTTGTTAATTTACTGGCACATCAGTTGTCTTATATCCTCGGGCTTATTGCCACAGGGTTACAAAAAGGCTGCTTCCGCACCCCACCAGCACATTCTCTCCCAACCACATCCAAAAGCAGGAGGGAAGATTTTGCTTAAATGTCTCCAGGGCATTTCTATCATGAGGGCAGAAAACATGTCTGGGAATGCACTCCTCCTCACACACACACCCCCAACACAGAACATGCAGCAAAAAGCCTGAGAAAGGCCCTCAGCGTCTCTAGTGGGAGTGGGCACCGCCAGCAAGAGAAAAGTAGGGGGTGGGGTTGCAAGGCAGTAGCACAGAGGAGACATCTGTAGGGTTGGCAAGAGAATTTCGGTGCAGAGAATGGAGTTCATTCTCACTAAATGAAGCAGAAGAATTTGTTCCAGGGTATTAACTGGCCAACAAAAGTGTGAAGGCTAAAGAAACAGATTCTGGGTTGGGTATTCAGAAAAGAGTCCTGCAGTCACCCTGCTGCCTGGTCTGTGCTCAGAAAGCCACAGGCTCCAGAACCACACTGCCGTGGCCATGATCAGGAAGCCACCAGCACTGTTGCCACCTCCTTGACCACACCATGTCTGCTGTGGTCTGCACCAGGTTCACAGATGGCCCATCCTGCCTCTTAACACCCACAAGGCCAGAGACTGGACATTTTCTCTGCTCTGTCAGCTACAGAAAAACTAAACACCTCCCCAACCAAATTTGCCAGTGGAAACTTGGCTCCCCCTCAATTCAGTGGTTCAAGATTCATAGGAGAGCATTCAACAGGCAGAATCAAATCACAGCAGAAATTATAGCTGCAAGAGAGTCTGGGAAATGTCCTTGTTTGCTCTTAATCACCTGTGATACAGGGAGGTACACCAGGGGAAGGAAGGAAGACACTGAGTTCCAACCCCACATAATCAGCCACAGCAACCAACTGTGTCTGCCGCACTCTTCTTTGGGCTAGAGTTTCTAACTTTAATTGCATCAATCCATATGTTTAAGGTGGGGACCAGGGGTGGGGTCTATCCCTGATTCCAGAGGCACAGGACATGACAGTCAGCATACCTCATTCTCCTGGCCACAGTAATTGGCTCAAGCAGACACATGCCTTAGGACTGTTCAAGCTGATCAACCTCAGGACTTTTGCCTAAGCTCCTGGAAAAGAGACTTGCTCTTTCCAGCTGAACATGAACCTGAAAAATCTAGAGCTGCTACATCCATCTTTCATTGCAAGAGAAAAGCCCATCTGAGAATGGAGCCAACTGAGATGAGGCAAAGCCAAGAGACAGAAAGAAGCTGGGATCTGATGACATTTTTGAACCCCTGGATTCAGCCATTCCTGAAGCCTTCTGGGCTTGTCAGGTACATGAACCAATATCTTTTCTTTTTGTTTAAGTTCATTTTAATTGTCATTTGGCGGGGGTCGGGGGGACACACGGGAATGTTACCCAAGACCCATTTTGATCATTCCCCTGAATGTGCAGGAGGCCCCCACTGGCTTATTGAGACTAGTACCCCAGTTCCTCAAGAGTTAAGCACTCGCACTGAAGTGAGAAAGTCCAGAGACAATGGGGAGAGTGAGCAGCTGGAGCTAGGGTTACAGCATGGACAGCTGCAGCCTTGGCTTGTCTTCACTGATATAAAAACCACTCCTGTCTCTGAATCCCCAGTGAGGGGGTGTTTGTTTTGCTCTGAAAGATGACAAGGGTCTTAACATTTTCTTTGGGAATCCCATTTAGAAGTGATAATAATATCAGAATGCGTTATTCTATTTTCAAATATATATTTAAAATTTTGCATTTTGAATGAAGAAACATTATTTTTAATCAATCAAATAAACTAATTAATAACAATCTATACCTTCGTCTTCCTGTCTAGCATCAAAATGTTGTGCAAATGAACAGCTCAACACACTCAAGCTGGTTTATTTTTTCAACCATCGCCTGAGTGAGGAGAGACGAGGGGCCCGAAGAATCTGATGGTTCTCAGCCTTGAGCACACAACAGGGCAAGGGGACCCTCAGGGAGTCAGTGCACGGGGACCCTGTGCTCTGCCACCAGATCCCCCTTTGGGAATGGAAACCTGATTCCACCAGATGCTGCTAAGATTGTCAGTTGATAGGCCTCAGCTGTCCACCCTCTTTGAGGATTATATTGGTTGAAGATTACTGCCTCATCCAAGGTCACGCTCCTTCCAAGGGCAGTCCGTATCCAATGACTGATGCAGGAGAGAAAGGCCACGCTCCCTCACCCACCTGGGACAAGGGAAGGGCCACTTTCGTTGGCAGGTGTCACAGTCCCACCTTCCGCTCCGGCCACTCCTGCTCCCTCCCCTTGGTGTGGACCCCAGGGGCACTCCCCAGTAAACACCCTGCTCTCTACCCCCCTTCTCAGAATCTGCCTCCCAGGAGACCCCTGCAGACCCGCATCTCAGACAGCAGCTGCTGGACTTACGGGTTCAACCAGGTATAACAGAAAAAGATTCCAAACCAATTTCCATACTTCACAACCGTATCTCAATTCCTGCTGCTCCCCATCCCTGCCCCACCTTCTTGTGCAAATAAAATTATCCTTCATGATCCAGCTTCATGGCCCACCTTCTCTACGAAAACTCCCCAGAACCCCCCAGCAGCAGTGGGCTCTCCCTGTCCTGAGCTCCCACAGCATTTTGTGGGTGCCTCATTCAGGATGTGTCACCTGCTTGGGTTTTTGAAGTTTTACATTGTTAGTTTCTGCCACTGAGTCTTTGAGTCGGTGAGGTACCTCCTCTGAGCCAATTTCCTGTTCTATTAAATGGGAGAAACGATACTCCAGAGGATAAGATAAGCCAACAGCCCCTACCCCAGCATCTGGCCCCCCGAAAAAATTCAACATGCCAATTTCTTCTCTCCCCCCTTCTAAATGGGCCGCTCTCCTCAGGAACAATGGAGTGTCTTCTCTTTCTCTGCTCTTTCGGGGAGGAGGCAAGCAGCAGAAGCTCCCGTGAGAGTATCTGCCCTCCCCACACACTGCCCTCCACAGAGGCTCAGCTATTTGCACACAGAGGGAGCAATATCATTTGTGGCTTTGAAGAAACAAAGGATTGACACAGGTACTCCTATGTGGTCACACTGCAGTCAGCTTGCCTAGAACATCTAAATGTCTGTCTATTTCTAGGATCAGAGTTCATTTTCTGGCTTGGTGTGAGCACCCAGGATGGGGGAGGAAGTTAAAAGTGGATGGTGTTTCACAGCTAGGTATATATCCAAAGGAATTGAAAACAGGGACTCCAACAGATACTTGCATGCCAATGTTCATGGCAGGATTATTCCCAATAGCCAAAAAAATGAAACAACCCAGGTGTCCACCACCAGACGATTGGATAAACAAAGCTTGGTGTGTATGAGTGATGGAATATTATTCAGCCTTAAACAGGAGTGAAGTTCTGACACCTGCCTCACCATGGATGAACCTTTAAACCATGAAGCTAAGTGAAATAAGCCAGACACAAAAAAGACAAATATTGTAGGATTCCACTTATATGAGACGTCTGGAATAAGCAAATTCATAGAGACAGAAAGCACATTAGAGGCTTGCAAGGGCTGGGGAGAGGGGCAAGTGCGGAGTTAGTTACAGAGTTACAGAGTTTCTGTTTGGGGTGATGGAAACCTTTTGGAAATAGGAGTGATGGTTGCTCAACATTGTGAATGTCATCAGTGGCCCTGAATTTATACTTAAATACTGCATATCTTATGTTACAAATATTTTACCACAATTTTTAAAATTAATATGATAATATATCAAAAAACCCCATTGAATTGTACTTTAAACGAGTGAATTATACAATATGTGAATTATAGCCCAAGAGAACTTTTTTTAAAATGAGGCTTTACTATAATTGTTCATTCTGGGGCACAAAGAGCTGTATAAAATTCAAAGACAAAAAAACACAAAAACAAAACAACCCAAGCTCAATCCATAACTGAACAAGAGATGTGACATTTTCAGCGAGGGTCTCCCTCTGGACATTCTTTTCCCTGGGGCCCAGGCCAGTCTGCAGGGCCGCGCTCCCGGCAGCTTCTGAGGGAACCCCAGCTTTGTTGCAGACAGTGCTCTCCCAGGATTGTGGTCATTTCATCCGGCAGCTGAAGACCGGCGCAGCGCCCCCCGCCCCCTCCGCCACCCCCAGGTAGGACGGGTCTTGCACGGCGCTCTTGGCGTTAGTTTCTCCCGCCTTTGCAGCAGAGAGAGGACTAATCCTTGGAAAGGCTGGCTTCTGGGGTGGGTGGGGCTGGGGATAGGGATCTCAAGAGGCTAGCAAGTGCTCTCTCCCCGCAGGATGCAGAGCCGAGATGTCAGAACCCGCCTGTTCATGCTTCCACATCCCTTCTCTCGTTTTAACACCACGAGCCACACCCCCGCCGCCGCCACACACGTAACGATTCACCTCAGATCCTGGGGCGGGCACTTCTCCCCTCGGGTTCGGAGAGTGAACTCAATTTAACATAAAAATTAGTTAGGGGAGCCGGTTTGCATCATACAGGAGTCAGGAGCCAACGGGCCTATAAAGGGTACGTAGGAAATGTAGGTGAACAAAGCAAGCATCATTCAGTGAAGTGTTTTAGGTGAAATTTATTAATATTCCCTTCATTTTTGGCAATGGTCTCAATTTTTAAATGTCCTGAAGATGCAAGCCCAGGCACAACTTCATGCCTTTATTCAGGCTGTTGCCTCTGGACCTGACTCAGTGAATGAATTTTTACCACAATCCTTTAAGGTAAGTGTTACTAACCCCATTTCTGCAAACAAAGGGTCCCGCAAGATGGCTCCCTGTTACCAGGGTCCAAGACAAACTTCATGATGTCACAAAGCATGAGCTAGGGAATGTGCTGTATCGGGGAAAGGGCGAATGAATCAGGCAAGGATCTACAAAATGAGCGAAGGCAGCCATCGCTTGGATCCACCCATCCTCCCAAATAGTCCAAGCCTAGGAACAAAGCTGACAGTGGTTCCAGGTGGTCTGGATTTGCCAGCCGTTTAAGGAGCTGTCTGAGAATGCCAACTGCCCAGATCTTGGGGTCCATGGGATAGTAGAGTCCCTCCTGTCAGGAAAAGAAGGAGTGGACCCATGGGCTAAGCTGAGATGCAGTGCCTCTTGTGGGGAGACAGTGAGAAGCTCCCACCCGATCCCCCGCGGGCTCACTGTCCAGGCAACTAGAGTGAGAACCCACGGTCACTTTAGACGATTCTGATCATCACACCACATGAGGAAACTGAGGCCCAGAGAGTTTAAGGCTTGTGGGCAAGATCACACAGCTGGTGGATGGTGGAACCCAGATTCTATCTATTTTTTTTTTTATTATTTATTTTTGACAGAGAGAGAGAGAGAGAGCACAAGCAGGGGGAACAGCAGAGAGAGAGGGAGAAGCAGACTCCCCTCTGAGCAAGGAGCCCGATGCAGAGCTCAATCCCAGGACCCCGGGATCATGACCTGAGCCAAAGGCAGACGCTTAACCATCTGAGCCACCCAGGCGCCCCAGGAACCCAGATTTAAAATCACGCTTTTGTCACCACACTGTATCCCCATGAACATCCTTGTTATCCAACCCATGGCCCTCACTGTTTTCTCTTGGAGCAGCCCATGGGGTCAGCGCACCTGTAGGTATCTTAGGTTTATGGTGGGGATGGGGCGGAACCCTGCTCTCCCAGTTTCTCTGGGATGACTGGAGCCAAAGGGAGGCCTTGGAGACATCAGTAACACCAGTTCACTCTGTGCTGCCTGTCTCTGAGATTTCTAGATGGCAGGGTCATTTGTCTTTCTCTTTCCTTCTAGGTTTGATTTCCCAGTTTCCAGTGCCAGAGGCATACCCTGAAAAAAAGTCTATACTAAGGTAAATACAGATACCATTAACTCCTCATCTCCTTTTTCCTAGGACAACAGAAATACTGGCTCAACCTGGATAATAGTAAAGCCCTGTAGAGTGTGTGTGTGTGTGTGTGTGTGTGTAACACACCAGAACCCCTATATGGGGTTCTGGGAGAGTTAAATAAAAATGTCCTTACCTTCCGTGGGATTCAGTGCAGTCTGGTGATAGCCAACCACCATGAGCCAAAGACGATCATAAGCTGTATGAGTCTAATAGACGGCAAACAGAACGCAGAGCAATTTACACCCTATACTTGCTGTAATTTCAAAGTCTCAGAGAATTTAATTAGGGGAATCCCAAAGGTAATTTAGATCTGTCTTGTGTGAAATCTGTCTTGCGTTGGCCTGGCTCAGGACATTCAGGATGTATCCGTGTCCCTCACCTTTCCTTCTCTTTTACCGTCCCATTTGGCCAGAGCCCTGGCCTTGACACCTCTGAGCCTTGCCCCTAAGGAAACATATGTCCCACAGACTGGCCCCCATAACAGAGACATTCTTTGGGTTCTCTTGTTGGCTGGAACTACTTTGCCAGTCTGAGAAGTTGCTGCAGGGACAGCTTCACCTGTCCCCCTGGCTCTGTCTGCTCTCACAGCTGTGGTAATGGGGGTGCCTGATGGAAATGCAGCCAGTGCCCTGGGAGGAATCCCTGGTTGGAGAGAGCAGGTTGTGAGATAAGAGTGACATTCCAAATGTTGTAGAAGGCATTTGGAGATGCAGCCTGAGAAATTCTGGAGGACATGCAAGTCGCTCCCAGCAACAGAAGATGCAAGGACACATGGTCTGAGAGAGGCCAGCTGACTTCGGAGTCATTTCAAGCACGTACTCTGATCCACCCAGGAAGCAGCTGGCCAGAGAAGGCCCCGATGGGGATCCATTGGCGACCTTGTCGTCCTCAACCTTACTGCCTTAATAATGGGTAGATAATAGTTAAAATATTTACAACGGCAACTGTTTCTCTCCAGTGTGCCTGCTTGCTTGATTTACAAGTCCGGGGCCAAGGCCTGGCTGTCTGGGATGACAGGGAGCTAGGATTCCATTCTTTAATCATCCTTATTTTTAGTCACAGGGATACGGGAGTTGAATTACTAGGCTATCATCCCCTGAAGCTGAAATCCCTCTGTTCCTAAGAACCTCAATGGAAAGTTTAGGCCTGTTTTTGTGTTCCATAACCTCTTTTTTTGGCATAGAGGTATTCTCCAAAAACTACTTTTTTAAAAATCCAGATTTGCTAACCTGTATATAACCTTATTATTTTTCCCTCTTCATCTGCTCTGTCATCACCACTCCCCCAGGCCCCTGAGATCCACCCCTGTCGAACACCTACTGCACAGGGAACGTTGCTTTGAAAGTCGTCCTTCCTTTCACAGGTAACTGCACAGAACAGCAAGAAGGCGCTTGGGGGAGGTGGAGAATTCAGCTCGTCATGGAATGTGGAGAGCAAGCTCGAGCTGGGAATTCAGCAGTCAGCAAAGGTGCCTGGCCTTTCTCTGGAGACCTGTCAGTCCTCAGTTGAATGTCAGAGTGCACTCCCGATCCGCCTGCAGTTTTCGTCTGACGGTGTTGACCTTTCCAACAGGGTGTGTTCCCGGGGCAGGCTTCCCATGGATTCAATGAGCTGCATTTGGGATCGGATGAGTAATTACATTTTTTCTGGCTTCCCACCCCATCCTAATTAGTGTAGTTTACCTAACCAGAGCCAGCGGATCTGCCTGAAAGTCTCTGCATCCCTTCCTCCTGGATCTACGAAGCTTGTTTGACTAGAAAGTAAATATTATTTGCTAAAAGTAGCCCCGACCGGGTTTCCAGGCTCAGGAGTCTTCATCCCCCTTCCTGCCTTCTTCCCCACCCCACCCCCAATCTTTCTTCTTCCCTGTCAATTTATGCAATAATAGAACCTTGATCTTTAATCATCCGTTTTACCTTTTCAGTTAGCGTCACACCTTTGGGCTCATCTGAGAAAGACTCTGGGGTTGGGATGGTGGGCGAGTGGGAGACCCTGGCGGGCAGTGAGCTGGGGCCGGCCTGAGAGCACAGGTAGAGGCCTGAGAATATTTCCAAGGAAGGGTAGCCCCCCGCCCCCGACCATTCTCGTGAGGGAAGGGAGGAGAGAGCCCAGGTGAGCCTTCCTCGAAGTGGAAATGGCCGGCCGAGGTGCGGCTCTTGGGATGAGCAGGCTTGATGAAGCTCACTCCCAAGCTGGTGGAGGTGTGAGCCGAAAACCTTGCTGTCTCCCCTCCCACATCTCCCCACTGGATCCGTGCTTCTCAAAAAGCTTCAGCAACAGAATCTTCACCTGAAACAAAATGTAGGCAGAATCCACCGAGAAAGCTGAGTAATCAGTGGCAGGGGGTGAGGGGGTGAGGGGGTGCAGGGAATGAGCGTCCTTCTCAGTCTCTCCTTCCTCCCCGCCACCCCCCCCCCCCCCGCCGTCCTTGCAGTAGCCCCAGCAAACACCCTGGGAACGCTGTTTGGGGACCTCAGCACCTCTAGACCACGGGGGCTCCTTTAGGCAGAAGGACATTGTAATCTTAGCCTTC
This sequence comes from Eumetopias jubatus, assembly GCF_037043125.1. Taxonomy (NCBI): domain Eukaryota; kingdom Metazoa; phylum Chordata; class Mammalia; order Carnivora; family Otariidae; genus Eumetopias; species Eumetopias jubatus. The sequence goes on from NW_028274815.1 coordinate 31,749,502, forward strand.
CCCACCCCACCCCCTTTCCCCAAGCAGAGAGGACAGATGCTCCCAAGGAAATGAGTTGAAATTCAAGTCAGAGAAATTCCTAGGGGCTGTTTACTTGGTGTTCCATGGCTAACAGGTTTTAGTGTGCCCTCTGGCTGAATCATCCCTCGGGGGATGGGGGTGGCAGCTGGTGCCAGGAAACCTGGGCAGCATTGGGTGGCAGTGCCGCCACCTCAAAGACACATGGTGTCTGAGAACTGCCCACCTGCTTGATGCTTCCCGCATCTCTCCCTCTTGCAGACAGATTCCTGGCTCTGGCCTGTGGGGTTTCCTCATGCCTGCTCACCCCTTCTATACAGAGTCTGCATCAAATTAAGACAGCAGGGATTTGTTGGGGGAGAGAAAATAGGGAAATAAATGTTCATACCCAAGAAAGTCCTGATTTTTTTTTTAACTGCTGTGAAGCACTTAGCAAGCATCCAGCCGAGCAGATGGCAGACTCCTCCTTGACATCTCCAGAGAGCAGTGGGAAGTGTGCAGGACCTAGAATCGTCGCCACCGCGCCCCCCTTCCAGCTCCACCGCGAACCCTTCCAGTGGCCCTAAGCAAATGTCTCGACTCTCCAAACTTGGCTTTCAATAAAATTAAAAGGCAGTCTCTAAGGTCTCTTCTTGCCTTACCCTTGTGTTTAACAGGCCACACATGGGCACTGCCTGGTCAGCCCTTCGCCACCCCTCTGAGGTAAGGAGCCCAGGAGGCTCTTTTGGTGACATTACTCTAGATAGTATCCTGCATGTTGAATGAGATCAGTCTTGCAACCCTGCCCACCAGGAACCACCTAGAACAGAGAAGATGCCAAAAGCAAGCCACACCCTAGACCAAAGGAGGCTAGCTGGCAGGGAGGTGGCAGGTGGGGACTCTATCTGAAAGGGGCCCTCCTGATTGATGGTGACCAGATCCTCAGATTTTCTTGTCTCAAGAAGATGACTGTGAGGTTCTTACAGAGAACATGCCAGAGCAACCACAGGAAGACAGTGTTTCAAGACAAGCTGTGGCCATTGTTTCTACTCCTACAAGGTGACCCTGCGGGCCAGCTCTGGGAGGCCTGGGACAAAGCACAGCTTGACCCTTTGAGATGGCTTTCCGAGACTCCTCACTTCCCCCTGTGGGCTTACGGTTCACACTCATCGCCTAAGGAGAGCCACGCCTGTCTTGTCCTTGTAGCCCGAAAGCACCTAGAGGCGATTATTCCATTCTATTCTGTAAGCAGCTCACGATGGGGAAGTCCTGGGTCATAAGTCACCTGACACCCTGATTTTGTGTTGGGCATGACTGCTCCTTCCTGATCCAACACATAGGGTTAACTCCCGGTGGGTCAATGCAGGAAACATTTCTTCAAAATCAGGAGCCCTGAGTGGTTCATTTATTACTAACCAGTAGTGACCTTGAGGAAGCTCCTTGACCTCTGCCTCAGTCTCCTCAGCCTCTGGTGAGAACAGTATCATTCAGTCTGCGGCCATACCACCCTGAACGCCCCGGATCTCATCTGATCTCGGAAGCTAAGCACGGTCGGGCCTGGTTAATACTTGGATGGGAGAACAGTATCATTCAATCTACCTGCCTCCAAGGGCTGTTGTAGAAAGAAATTAAATGTGATCATGTACATGAACCTGCTCAGGTGTGCACAGTGTGCTGGGTAAACAGTTGCCCTTAATACCCAGACAGTAAAGGGCATGAGACAGCAGAAGGTGGAAATTAAGAGCACTGGCTCTGGCACTTCCTACAAGGCCTACTTAGCCTCTGAGTGCCTCAGTTTTCTCATCTATAAAACTGGGGTGATTATCATAGCACCTGCTTCATAGGGCTACTTAAGTTAATGCATGTCAAGTACTTAGACCAGTGCATGGCACATAGTAAGTATTCAATTAATGTCTTGTATTATTAAGAACAACACATTCCCGTGGCCAGAAGCACATTTGGTGGGCCCCCACAGCCTTCCTGTGCACCTGGCAATGAAGCCCTACCTGGGCCCTGGGAATGAAAACATGGCAGCAGGTACCTGGCCTTCTATTCTGCACTCGTACCGTGGGACCTCATGCAACTCCCTCCTGCCCAAGAGCCTCAGTCTCCCCCCTAGAAAAGAAAGCCAATCATAGTGACCTGTCCCACAATCATTTGGATGCCTTCATGTGTGGTCTCCGGGAGGAACCCCTCACTCTGATTTCCCAGGCGTGCACCCTACTGCAGAGGGGAGCCTTAGCATACCCATGGCACAGAATCGGGGAGAGGAACAAGGCAGGGCCTGGAGAGCTCACTGGAAAGGAACAGAGAATTATGTTTGCTGTAAATACCTTTAAAGAAATGATTTCTCAACCTTGCCTTTGCCTGTAATTTTCCTCATTATAGACAGCCCCCACACTCCTTGAGTTCAGAATGAGGTAGAAGTTTCAGAAGGAGTCTTACTCCAGAATGCAGTGTACCCTTCTCAACAAAGCTCTTTACTGGGGGTGGGCCGGGGGGTGGGGGGGGTGGCAGTCACCCAGCCTGCTATGACCTCACACTGCCATTTCCCAGGAAGTGACTTGAGCAAGCAAGCCCCAAATCCTGGGGGCCTGGCCCCCACCAACCACTCTACATGGCAAAGGGATGGGGGGGGGTGCGTCTCTGCCATGCATCGTTCTGTTGTTTCTGCAGTGGTCCTAATTCAGACCACCAGAGACGATCATCCAGGTGAACCCTAGAAGGTCCCCTCCAGAGCAGGAGGACCAGGGTCTTTCTTTCTCTTCCTTTCTTTCTTTCTTTCTTTCTTTCTTTCTTTCTTTCTTTCTTTCTTTCTTTCTTTCTTTCTTTCTTTCTCTTTCTTTCTTTCTTTTTAATTTTATTTATTTATTTGACACAGAGAGAGAGAGAGAACAAGTAGGCAGAGAGGCAGGCAGAGGGAGCGGGACAAGCAGGCTCCTGACGTGGGGCTCGATCCCAGGACCCTGGGATCATGACCTGAGTCGAAGGCAGCCGCTTAACCGGCTGAGCCACCCAGGCGCCCCCCGGGTTTCGATTTCTTAACCGTGCCCCCACGATGTGAGCCGAGAATGGCACGGAACAGTGAGCAGGGCTTGGTATTTGCTCAGATGGCACAAAGACCTTTGTCCTGGCATCAGACCTCAAGCCAAACCTTGAACTCTGCTACCCCAGCTTCCGTAGTTGCTTCATAACTGAGTCCTAACAATCGTTCCATGGGATCAGAGGTAAGAAATAGCCTAGTGCCATCCTTGAGGCTTACCAAGGACACCAGCACGCAGTCCCAGAAAAGCTGTGGGTCAAGAGAGAGTATGTCCCAGAGCCCTCACGTGGAGTTACGGCTTGGCAGGCCCTGCCATGGGACTTCTGTCCTTTACCTCTCAAAGAGAATTCCTTTCTTTATATGTGAGTGAGGGGGGTAGGCAGTGAGGTTTTCTCTGCGGAGACCAAAACAGTTTTGCAGATTTTACCTTTTTCAACCTCAAAAACACTTTTTTTTTTAAATGTAAGATATTTTCTGCAGTGACGTCTACAAGAGGTATGATGCTATTACTATGAATCCTGTGGTACTGCTAAGCTAAGGCCCATGGCATCACAGGAGTGTGATTCGCTCTTTCCTTCCACCCAGTGTAAAACTAAAACAACCTGCTAAGCAGTGCATAAGTTTCTCTCACTAAAACACACATCTGGTCACAGACATGACGGTTCCAAGGTGGTGGTCAGAGCCCAGTTAAGACCCTTTAGAGACCACGAATACAGAACCAGTTAAGGAACCCACCCCAAATAAAAATGACATCAAATTGCCTTTTTTTTTTTTAAGTGTAAGGGAAGGAGAACACAGATCTGATTTTCCCCATGATAAATATTTCATTAGCAAATGATCTCCACCTCTCCCATCCTCCCACCGCCTACTTCACCGCTCCCCCCTCCTCCCTCCACCAAATTTGCAACCCAGCCTAGGGGAGTGGGGGTGGGGGAGGGGGTGCATTTGAGGGATGTTATTGCCTAGAAAGTGAGAGCTCATTCCCACTGGAGAGAGGGAGGCTTCCCAACACTGCAAAGTGGTCTGAAGCAGGCTGAGGCAGTCGGGAGGCAGTTCGCTGGGGGGAGGGAAGAGAATTCTCCGGGGAAGCGGGGCAAGAAGCTATAGTCTCTAAGGGTGGGGTGGCAGAGTCCAGCATTGGGAGGCTCACAAAGGGGAGCTGAGACTGTTGGAGCCCACGAGAAAATATCAGAGTGAAATCACAGGGTAGACATGGAGCCAAGCAGAAAATTATCTTGACTCATCTGGGAAACTAAAACTACCTGTGTTCTTCGAGAAAGGGGATTATTCACAAAGAAACACTGGCCTTCCAAGTCGCTTTAGAAGACATTAGACTCAAAGCCAGGGCTGGGGGAGTAGAGAAGAGCAGGAAACCTGAAAGATTTAGAGATAACTCAGTAGTATTTTTGGTTAACACTAGCGGAGCCTTCTAACCGCCAGAGGCCATAGTCTTGGAGGGACTGCACCCCGACATTCGTCTTCGCTGAGCTGTGCACCAAGAGGTTGGATGTGTAGACGCTGTTCTGGGGGTGGGAGGCATTACAGGAGCCGAAAAAGGGAGAGGCTATGAATCCCAAGTCACCCCCTTTGGAAAAGCCATTTCTCCTCGACCTTAGATGATTCTGGAAGAGGGGGCAATGAAGCATCCAGAGATCTTGCACTGGTGACCTCCCTGACACCAGTTTTCATAGTATCTTTTGTGTCTGTTTATTCCTTGTTGTTGCTGTTAATTTCTCTCTTAAAAAAAAAATTAGTGGTTCTCAAAGCAGGGGTCCCTGTACTAGCCGCATCAGCATCACCTGGGAACTTGTTAGAAATGCAAATGCTCTACCTGACCCCAGACCTAAGGCAGCAGAAACTCTGCGGGGAGAGCCAGCAACCTGTGTTTTACAAGCCCTTCTGCTGATGGTGATGCCCACGCAGGCTTGTCTGAGCACCATCGCTTTAGCAGAATGGCAGAGCCATTGAGCCACGAAAGTATTAAATATTTCACCCTTTGCTATTTATCAATCAGTGTTTGGCTTTTGTATTTAAAAGTTATTTGCAGAAGTGTACAGGGTTTCTATGACATGGAGCTCATGTGTTTCCGGGGTTATGATGGACAGTGTTGAGTTAACTCTTTTAACCTTGGGGGTAAGGAGGAAGTACAACAGGGCCAAAATGTAATTTGATCGACCTTCCTTCCTAGGCTGGGGGAAGTGCAGCAAAGTGAACAAAGAGATGCAGGGGCCAACCAGAAGAGACTCTTAACTCTAAGAAACAAACTTAGGGTCGCTGGAGGGGAGGCGGGTGGGAGGATGGAGTAACTGGATAATGGGCATTAAGGAGGGCACGTGATGTAATGAGCACTGGCTGTTATATGCAACTGATGAATCACTAAAGTCTACCCCTGAAACTAATAACACACTATATTTAGTTAACTACATTGAATTTAAATAAAAAAATTTTAAAAAAATTAAAAAAAGAGAGAGATGCAGGGGGACCGGGCTCCAGCTGCATTTGGCTCCCTCCCTCCGAATAGAGCCTCCTGAACTGGCAAGGCAACCGAGAAGTGTCCTTAAGACCTGCACCGGCTCGTCCTTCTCTTTGGAAATAAGAGCTTGGAGGGCCGCACGTGACAGGTGAGTAACCGCTAAGACTGCTCATATGCTTCCCATTTCCTTTTCGTTTTCAAGGTCAATTATTCTAGCATTTCTCAACACTGATTCCCTGCCCCACTCCTAGGGAAAATGGAATTTATAGCCCTGGAGACTCGGCTACAGTCACTCACCCTTTGGCCCCATCCCGTCCCTCCCCCGAGCCACACATTCCACGTGACTCTCTCCTCTGGGTTCCAGACCTGCCAGGGCGTTCCAAGACAGAGGCAATGCCTTCCAGCCTGGCTCACATTGTCAAGCCCAAGGCAAGGGAGGCCAAAAACAGGTATCGGGGGCGGGGGGCAAGATGTCTGTGCTCCCCACAGCCTCTGGCAGGCAGAGATGAGAATGGAACAGAAGGCTGAGGAGGAGAAGGCTCTGTTAGGTAAGTGAGGCACATGGATTAGAGCACTCCTGTTCACCTGTTGCTAATTAGTGCGCTCGCTGTTCCGGGGTGGGGGGACCCCACCTGCTGGTGCAAGCTCCCCTAGCTATCAGAGTGAAGGCATAAAGAGGCAATCTAGAAGGGTTTCGTTCGGTTCAACAAAAATATCAGTTGAACCACCTACCCTATTAGGTGCAGGGGATCCTGAAATAAATAAACCAGGGTCCCTCTTCACAAGTAGCTCGTGGTCAAGAGGGACACAGGCTGGTAAACAGTCCTTCACGATCCATGTAATTTACGATCCAGGTGCTACATAAAAAGAAACTATCATCATGTACAAAAAGCCTGCAGAAGTGCTTTGAAAGGTGAGTCAAGCAGACCCAGTGGTTTCTTCCAGAAATGCGTTCCAGACAGAGAGAACAGTATGTGCAAGAGCCAGGGAGCTGGGCTGGGGTCCTCTAATCCTGAAACAGCAACATTAAGCTAAGGTTCAAATGCCAAGAGCAGAGTTAGGAAGGCTGGCTGCCTCCTTGCAGGGCCAAAATCTGAGTGGGAGAAGCAGAGAAAGAGCGAGGGTAAGAAGAACGAGTCAGGACTGAAGAATGAGTCAGGACAGAGAAGGGTGGAGGGAAGCGAGGCCAGGGAGATTGCTTGGACAACCGGCTAGCATTGAGGCCTTTTGGGGCCAGTGGGGACGCTGCTTCGGACAGCCAGCCTAGCCCAGATGGCAGGGTCGCTGCTGGGACACGGACACAGCTGCGTGCAGACCCTAATGCTCCCAACCAGTAGGAGGGGGCTGCCCTGCTTGAAGAAAGAGTGGGAGCTGGAGCCCAGGAACATTTTTTTAAGCCCCTGGCTTATCCCCTGAATAGGGTAAGACGGAGAATCCCGGAGTGCAGAACAGAAATCTGCCCATTTGTACCCAAGAGGAAGACAGCTGCTTACTGGACATCTTTACTTTGAACCCCCATGGATGCTCAAACCTAACGTGTCCGAAACCGATACGTGATCACCACCCCTCCTCCCTAACTCACACCCAGAAACCCCAGGAGGCCTCTCTCCACCTCCTCTCTCTAAGCAAATTATTTACCAAATCACTCTAGAATCTGTTCACCTCATATTAGTTTCCGGTTGCTACTGTCACAAATCCCTACAAACTTAGGAGCTTAAAATGACAAAATTTATTATCTTACAGTTCCTGGAGGTCACAAGCCTAAAATAAGTCTCACGGGGCTGACATCAAGATGCCGGCAGAGTTGCGTTCCTTCCGGAGGCTTTAGGGGGAATCCATCCCCTTGGTGCTGTCTGGCTTCTAGACGCTGCCGCGTTCCTTGGCTCTTGGCCCCTTCCTCCGTTGTGAAAGCCAGCAGCGCAGCGTCTTCCAATCTCCCTCTGACTTTGACCTTATGCCTTCTTCCTTCTTTTAAGGATTCTTGCAATTACCTTGGGCTCACCCAGATCATCCAGATTAATCTCCCCATCTCAAGATCCTTAATTTAACCACATCTGCAAAGTCCACTTTGCCTTTAAGGTAACACAGTCACCGATTCCAGGATTAGCATGTTAACTCCTTTTTTCTGCCACTTGGGCCATTATTCTGCCCATCACACGGCTCTTCCCAGCACCTCTGTCACCAGCATCTCTCATCTGCTGCCAATGCATGGCCGGATCATGAAGTATTTAATGAGGGGAGAAGAGACGCGGGAGAGAAGAAAGAGAAGCGGAGGGAAGGGAAGGGTGCTTCTTGCCATGGCCTCCTCATGGGAAAGGACTCCTTCATTCCCAGGCTCTCACCTGCCCTCCCTCACCCCAGGGTTTCCCCCTCCACACCATTCTTGGCCACGCGATTTCCTTTTGTCCTTGTTCTTTGCCACCAAGCTTTTCCTGGCTCTCTTCTCTGTCTGGAAGCTTCTCTCTGTACCATCCTAACAGTCACCCTCACTGCACCCCAGCCCCCACACAGAGCACCTGGCCAGGTGGTGGCCCTTCAGCCCCAGTGGCTCTGTCATCTCCCCAGAAGCCTTCTCAGACTTCCAGGTTCAGGTTAAATGGGGCCCCGGGGGACACGTGGAGCCCCGCTCTCATCTGCCCCAGCCCTTACTTCATCTGCTTGTAACCGCCTGTCCCCTCATCTGTCTTCTCCGAGCTTTGCATGCCTTGAGGACAAGGTCAGAATCTTGTTCCATGTTTTCCCCCAAGTATGTTGAAAGACTCACTAAATATTTCTGAATCAGATTTTTTTAAAAAATAAAATAAGATAACACTCCCTTTGATTGAAAAGTCTTTGGGTACCAGACCCGATCTGGTCAGCTCATGGACGGCCCTAGCCCAGATTCTGCTCCTTCTTCGTGCTTACGGTAGCTCCCTTGACTAGTGGGAAGTGATCCCAGGCCCCCGGGGGATGCCTAAAACCGTGGATAACACTGAAACCTATATATGCTATGCTTTTTCCTCTACATGCACACCTATGATAAAGTTTAATTTCTAACTTAGGCACAGTAAGAGAAGAACAACAACAATTAACAATAAAATAGAACAACCAGAACAGTATACTGAATAAAAGTTACACAAATGTGGTCTCTCAAAATGTCTTATTATCCTGTACTCACTCTTCTCTTCCTATCACGATGGGAGATGATAAGGTGCCCACGTGATGAGACGAAGTGAGGCGGATGATGCAGGCGTTATGGCGCAGTGCTTGGCAACTATTGATCCTCTATCGATACGGTAGAAAGAGGATCATTGGCTTTCAGATGAGGTTGACCTCTGGTAACTGAACCCGCAGATAAAGGGGGACCCCTGTGTTACCTACGATTAACTCGATTGGAAGGTGCGGTGGCCAAGTCAGTGGAGGGACACTGTCCTACGGACACAGAGGCGCCAGTAAACAGTTCAGTGCTCCTCAGTCAGTCCCAGATCAGGAAGGCAACTAGGGACAAGGCCCTGGCAAAGAGGCCTGGGAGGTTTTCCAAAGCCAGGATCCAGAAAAGAGGTTTCCCCTCTCGGGTCACCTAGGCGAGGCTGGAGCCTGCTGTCTGTAATTTCATCGCTGGCCAGAGCGGGATTCCTGCACATAGTAAGGATTCCAGCACAACACACATGAGGCAGCAGCTAGACTATCAGCTTATGCTAGCCCACGGCAGGGCCGGTGTGGCAGCTCCCCAGCAGGGGTGCACACTTGGGGGCCCCACAGCCCTCCCACACGTACCTCACCTCTGCCCCCACCAAAGGCCCCTCCCCACACCTCTCCTTTCCCCTTCGTACTCCCCTAATGCCAGGCCCACTCAAGGAGGGCAGGCATTTAAGAGAGTACCACCAAACCTCTAGCAACTCCAATGGTTGATGACAAAAAATCGTTAACAATGGCCCTTTTCCGTCTGCTTTAAATAGATGAAAAACTTACAAAATCATAGCCTCCTTCAAGAGTTAGTGTGGCCAAGACAAATTATGTCAAAAGTACTTGCCAACTTGGTTATAGACTAGAGGATAAACAAGTGTCTCTTTTTCTCTCTTTCTGTTTTTTTTTTTTTAACTTTCTTAAAATAAGTATTATTAGAACTTTTAACAGCCCAAACGCAGCTTTTCACTTTCGTTCCATATGGAACTTTTTGCTTTGGTTTACTTCTTTTCACAGCTCTATGATATTCCTTAGCATGTCTATCCCACATTGTGTTCATCCATTTTTCTCTTGGTAGACATTTAGGTTGTCCTGGGTTCTTTTCCTCTTTCAAATAATTCTGCAATATAGTCTTCTACAAGTCTCCTTATGCATACCCAGGAGAGTCTCTTACAAGGAATTGATGGATGAGTACTTGCTCATCTTTACTAAAGGAGTACTGTAATTACTAAGCTACGATCCAGAATGGCCACATGTATTCACCCTCCCACCAACAGCACGTATTCCTGTGGCTCCATATCTCCCCGAATACTTTGCAAATGTTTTGGGCTTTCACCAGTCTTACAGGTACAAAAATGGTATCTGTTTTGCTGTAATTTACATTTCCCTGACTACAAGTAAGATCGAGTATCTTTTCTTGTATTTATTGGCCTTTTAGATTTCTTCTGTGAACTACCTGTTCATACCTTTCACCTGGTTTTCTACTGAGTTGTTTTTATCTTAGCAATGTATACGTTGGTTTTCATACACATTCTGGATACCAGTCCTTGGTCATTTATAGGCTATGTCTGTTCAAGTCCTCCAAGAGGCAGACTTCAAGAGGAAATTAGAAGTGCAAGACAGGGGTGCCTGGGTGGCTCTAGTTGTTGAGTGTCAGCCTTTGGCTCAGGTCATGATCCTGGGGTCCTGGGATCGAGCCCTGCATTGGGCTCCCTGCTCAGCCAGGAGCCTGCTTCTCCCTCTCCCACTCCCCCTGCTTGTGTTCCCTCTCTAGCTGTCTCTCTCTCCCTGTGTCAAATAAATAAATAAAATCTTAAAAAAAAAAGTGCAAGACAATTATTTGGGCTAATGCTTCTGAAGGGTAATGGGATGGGGGTGGGAGTGGTTGGGGAGAGCCTTCAGATGCCAGTGCAGATCTTGCTATCTGGAAAGGGGAAGAGAGAAGAAAGGAGGATTGGGTAGGAAGAGCCTCCACTGTAGGGCATCTCGGAGAAAGTCTCTGCCCAGCTACTGAGACCTAGAAGTTTGTCTTTTAAAAGAGTCCGACATTGGGTAGGAATGGCTCAGCTCTCCAGCCATGCTCAGTCTTTAGTGGGGATCAGATCAGGGAGAGCATGGCCTCAACTTGAACCCTATGGTGGATCTCAAGGGCACAACAGCTACAGGCTGTCCTCTAGTCACACACCTGGCAGGTGCTTCTCTCTAGAAGGGAAACTGAGCAGCACACTCCGATGGCTGCCACACTGCCAAGATCTTCTCCTACTTCGTGCTTGTCTATTTGTTACCTTTCCCTTATGGCATCTTTTGACGAAAAGAGGCTTTACATTTTTAATGCAGTTAAATTTACCACTACTTTTCTTTATGGCTTGTTCTTTTTGTGTTTTCAGATAGTATTGCCTACACTGTGATCTTGAAAGTTTTCTATATTTGCTCCTAAAAGTCCGAAAGTTCTGCTTTTCAAATTTTTCACCTAGAATTTAATGGGTTCTTTTTGGTTTTGTGTTTCTGTATGCATTACCAAATTCCCAGTGCCATTAGTTGAACAATTCATTCTTTCTCCATGGATCTGGATGTCACTCCTGTCACATATCAAGTCTTCACATGTAGAGGGACCTGTCTGGGGAACACCTATTCTGTTTCGTTGGTTCTATTTGTCTCTTTCTGGGCCAAGACTGCCTTAATTTAGTCAGTCTTAGAATCTTATAGGGCAAGTCACTCATCTTGTTTTCTTAAAAATTTTATAACTCTTTTGGCCCTTTGCTTTTTTGCAGCCAGGTTAGAATCATCTCATCTAGTTACAACACACAAAAAAACCCCTGCCTGGATATGGCTTGGTGTCACGTAGAATTTACAGATTAATTTAGGAAAAATCGAAATGACCGTGAACCTTTGTATCATGAACACCTTATTCATCTATTGAAGAACACCTAAATAAATGAAGCTTTATCATTTTCTTCATAAAGATCATGCATACATTTTATTAGGTTCATTTCTGGTCCCTTATAGCTTTTGTTTCTTTTTTAGATGTTAGCTTTAAAAGCTTGTGTTTTCTTTTTCTTTCTTTTTTTTTTTTTACTTTTTTAAAATTCAATTAGCCAACGTATAGTACATCATTAGTTTCAGATGTAGAGTTCAATAATTCATTAGTCGTGTATAACACCTGGTGCTCATCACATCACATGCCCTCCTTAATGTCCATCACCCAATTACCCCATCCCCCCACCCACCTTTCCTCCAGCAACCCTCAGTTTGTTTCCTATAGTTAAGAATCTCTCATGGTTTGGGGTGCCTGGGTGGCTCAGTCGTTAAGCGTCTGCCTTCGGCTCAGGTCACGATCCCAGGGTCCTGGGATCGAGTCCCACATCGGGCTCCCTGCTCCACGGGAAGTCTGCTTCTCCCTCTCCCACTCCCCCTGCTGTGTTCCCTCTCTCGCGCTCTCTCTCTGTCAAATAAATAAAATACAATCTTTAAAACAAAAAAAAGAATCTCTCGTGGTATATCTCCCTCTCTGATTTCTTCCCATTCAGTTTTCCCTCCCTTCTCCTATGATCTTCTGCACTGTTTCTCATATTCCACATACGAGTGAAACCACATGACAATTGTCTTTCTCTGACGGACTTATTTCTCTCAGCATAATATGCTCCAGTTCCATCCACATCAATGTAAATGGTAAATATTCATTCTTTCTGATGGCTGAGTAATATTCCATATATACATACACCACATCTTCTTTATCCAAAACTTGTGTTTTCTAACAGTGATTGGTCATGAAAATGCAAAATGGTTTTTGTATAATGCCCTTCTATTCAGCAAACTTGATGCATCTCTTACAAGTTGTATGAGTCTCCTTTTTACATAGCTCTAGAAAATCAGGATCCTCTGTACCCAAGGAAAATCCATCAGCAGGCTCTCACCCTTGGTGACCAAAGCAGGGGAGAGGCTCTCTGCTGACTCTCCTGGCTAAGCAGCAACACCCCCTTCTGGAGACCTGCCAGCGAGACAGAACTCTCTGGTGACATAGCTGTTGTGCTTGTTTAGATCAAACAAGGATCTGGACAGAGTGGCCTAGCTTGAGGTAAGCTTTACTGTTACAAAACAGAATGATCCCCAGGCAAAAGGCTCAGAGCCAGCTGGGTTAGACAAGGGGCTGCCTGGATGACCTGATTAAAAGATGTTGTTTCTTGATTGGCCACATCCACTCTGTCCTTCCACTCTCGCTACTTGAAAAGGCCTTGGGGACATCAGAAAGCAGGCCAGGGGGAGGAGACAGCACTGCGTGGAGAAAGGGAGATAGAGTGAAGCCTGCCCCTCGCCCGGCCCACCCCCACTGAGCTCTCAAGCTGTTTCCAAACTAGGCTCCACCTCCAGTGTCCATCCGGCCTGGCTGCTGGAGGACAGTTGGGCAGCTTTGAGAGGCCTATGTGAGGCCAGGAAGATGTGTTTTGTGGACCATTGGCTTTGGGGTCATCTGAAGTAGAATCTGGAGAGAGACAGAGACAGGGAGAGACAGAGAGAGGATGAAAAGGTGAAGCCCATTCGGTGGGCATGGGGCCTCTTATCAGCCCTCAGCTGTCTCCACAAACAGTCCTGAGGTGAGGTAACTTTTCCAGAGATCCCATTTTATCTCTTCTCTCATTTCTCCATGGCCTATTGGGGTGTATAGGGTCCTGGTGACTTCATGTGAAGGCCTAGGTTTTATTTCCATATCCATCAAAGCTGTGAGCCAGTGGGGCACAGTGAAAAATGAATATGCTTTGAGTCAGACAAATCTGAATTAGAATCCCCATGTGGTCTCAAGCATGGTATAGTCAACTCTTCTGAGCTTTGGTCTCTCTCTGCCTGAGGAAGAAGAAAATATTTTCTTTGTGGGGTTGGTCAGATGATTAAATTAAATCATGTACATCACACCAGAGAGGATGCCTGATAAAGGTGTTTGAGTCCTTGGATGGTTTGTGAGGAAATTGCTAGATCACTTCTCTGGTTTAATGGAGTGTTGGGTACTTGCCAATCTCACCTCTTTTCCAGCAAACCAGGAAACACGAGTTCCCCTGAAGTGAGCAGCCACTACATACGATGTTGTGTGCTCAGGATGGAGTTCATGTGCAGATGTTAACCCATTTTATCCTTAGGCCAGCTCTGTGATGTGCACAGAGTAGATATTATGGCTGTGCTGCAAATGAAGAAATTAAGGTCCAGAGAAGCAGCGTGACTTCCCGAAGTTGGAGACAGGACACAGAAGAACTGAGATAAGCTCTGTGCTTCATGGAAGCCTTTGCTGACCTTGGCCCCACTGGGTCATTTCCCTTCTTCTTTCCTGGCAACCTAGTTCCAGACCTCAGGTAACCCCATGGTTTTTAGCTAAGCTCCAGGGCAGTCCTGACTTCTCATTTTCAGATGACAAATTAAGTATTTCAATTGCCAGGAGCAACAGTTCACCAACTTCCATGACCCTCCCGGTCTCTGGTGTTTTCCTGCCAACAAGAATTGACTGAAAAGCTATTGTTTTTCTTATTCTTGCTTTTCAGGGGAACTCCTATTCTGTATAAAGTCCCTGAGCTGGAATGTGCAGTCAGATAAAGGTAGAAAGGAAAGAAAGGTTAGTAGGAAGAAAAAGAGGGGCAAGAGCAACTCTTTATAGGAATTGGCAAATCATTATTTAAAGCAAAAATGATTGTTTTTTATATACTGACTTATAATTTCTGTGCACTTGTATGGCTTCCCCCATTCATCTGTAAGGTTCTGGAGGGAGAAAGTGTGTGTATGTGTGTATGTCTATTTGTCCATCTGTGTCTGTATTTAATCTTCTATGGCACCTGGCCTGGTATCTAACACATAAACAACTACCCCATAGAAGGAAGGATCTGGTGGCCCATCTTTCCAGAAACGCCTTCTCCTCTGGCTTTCAGTTATGCCTGACACTTACACCATGACTGTCTCCACCTCTTAGAGGGCTCTTCCCGTTGACTAGGTTAACTGGGTCCTCCCCACTGTCCACAGAGTTGAGTAGAATACTACGAGAGAGGACCTGTGATGAATTAGGTCAAGGGAACTGTTGATAGCATGGGACTGTCAGTCCTGTGAGAGACCCAGCCGGGGATATGCTCCTGGGACATACAGCATGGATGGCTCTGGCCTCGTAGGAAGAAGAGAAATCGCTCCACAAGGAGAAACCCTGAGAAGGCAAACACGGCTCACGCCATCATCTGTCAGGATTAGCTTGACCTGGGTCTGGTTCCACACTGCAGCCTGGGCCACAAGGCAGAGCAGCACTCCATGGCTCCTGTGTGAATCGAGCTGACAACCCCAGTCTCGTTCCTTTGGTCCCCAACAAAATCGCCCTGGACAACTACAGACCTCTGCAGAGCACTAAATGCTCTAGAGCAAGGGCTGCCCATGGCCTCAATCCATCAGGACAAGAGGCTACTGACGTATGTGTTTCTTATTCGTCTGTTTGTCGGTTCACTGTTTTGGTCATTGGTTTATTCACTCATTTGCTCCTTGATTCTCTCATTTAGCCACTCATTCAGTAACATGCTTATCCCTGCTTTGTTCCAAAATGGATCTAAGGTGAAACCAATTTATCCCAAAGAGGGCATTTTTAAGGAGCAGACAACGGGGTGTGGACAAATAAACAGTTACAATACAATTGCATACCCGTTGTCTTCCTAGTGATCATGGCTGAGCATTCTTACTATCAGTCAGTCCCTAAACACTGCAAAAATTTGTTTTCATAGCTGTTTATATTCTGTGTATTCTAATGACATCTCACTAATTGTCATGCCGTTCCTCAACAACGAAAAATTGCTCCCCAGATTAAGGCTGATGCAGCGGCAGCCCCCTGCCCCCCACCCTCAGCCTTTGTTGTCTGAAAACCTGCTCCTCCCACCCAAACAATGGCCTTGGGATTTTGCTCTCTCTCTTTTTTTTTTTGTAAAGATTTTATTTATTCATTTGAAAGAGAGAGACTGAGTGGGAGGGGGTAGGGCAGAGGGGGAAGCAGACTCCCCGCTGAGCAGGGAGCCCGATGTGGGACTCCATCCCAGGACCCTGGGACCATGACCTGAACCGAAGGCAGACCCTTAACCGACTGAGCCACCCAGGCGCCCCTGCTCTCTCCTTTCAAACAGAAGAACTTACAAACACGTCAATGAGAATGAATGTTAAAGCAATCGGTAGACAATTTTTAAATGCAACTTCAAACTACAGGCAAAAGGCAACATTTGCAGAGATTCCCTTCCAGGTCTAGTTCCCATTAGCTCAGTGAGAGTCCTTTGTTTCGCTTCCCTCCACCCTGGGCACAAGCCAGGGTTTCTGCCTTCACTGAGAAGCTGCTGGTGAACCAGGACTTCTCTGGATTTACTCAGAAAGAGACCCTTGTTCTCTTGACCTTCCACGTCTCATGAAAGAGCTGACTCCAAGCTAAGTCCTGTCCAGAGGACTATGGAAAATGCATTTAATCTCAGAGCAAGAGCTTTCTGCTGGGGAAATAGGGATTCCGCTGCCTGCCCTGCCCTTCTCCTCAGGCTGGCTGGGAGACGCTGAGCCCTGTGAAGCGCACACCTGTGTCAAGAGAGCGAGGAGTCCTCCTCACATACCCTTCTTCTGCTGCTTCTCTTTGTTCTGTGTTCACCTGCACCCTGAAGGTTTTGCTGTGGTCAAGATAAGTCGGATCACTCTGCAGAAGTCCACGGCCACTCTTGGCTTGCTTTTCATTTTCGCTTGGCCTTGTTCTGTACTAAATGACCCTGATACTTTTTCTTCCCACTTGCTCCAAACATCCTAGGTACTTTAAGTGGGGTATTTGGTGCCCCAAACATTCGTTACAACGTGAAGAAGAGGAGGAACAGACGTCTGTATAAACCAACATAAGAATGAAGCCAATCTCAGGTGCTGGGGTTGGGAGTCAAACCCTGCGATCCTCCAGCTACAAGTGACATTTGAGACTACCCAGGCCAATCCCTTGCCTTTGATGGATGGAGACCCCTGGCTCCAGGTCACACGAGTTAGTGAAAACCAAGACCCGGGAGGCACTCTCTTTGTCTCTCCAGTCACAGACTGAGGGTAATGGCCGGCATTTGTACATTGAGCTTTAAATATGTCTGAATGGGTTTGAATTTATTCTCTCATTTCATCTCCTCAACATGTCACCTTTGTCAGATGAGGGGAAAATCGGGCCAGGGAAAGATAAATGACTTCCTTGTGGTCATTCACAAAGTCAGTGTCTGGGTTGTATGTAGTGTCTGGGTCCTGGAATCCTAGAGCCTGAGCTTCCCAACAGCTGGTTTTAATAGCAATTAGAACATTTGCTGGACGGAGTAAGAGTAGAACTCTCGACTAAAGAAGCCTGGTGATTTATGAGGAAGTCCGGGCATGTCAGATGGCATTACCCTTATACATCTTAGCTTGAAGTAAAGAAAGGTCTCTCCCATCTGGGCTGAGAGCCAATTTACTCTTCAATGCAATGGAAGGATCTAGCAAAGCAGTTCTCAAAGTATGGTCTCCAGACCAGCAGCATCAGTGTCCCCCAGGGGATTATTAGAAATGCAAATTCCCCAACCAATTAGATCAGAAACCCTGGGAGTGGGGCCCATAGTCTGTGTTTTAACAAGCCTTGGGAGGATTCTGATGCATGCTCCGGGTTTGAGGGCATATGCTCAAGGAGCAATATTCTCAAGTTCTGGTCCCGGGAGCCCAGCCTCAGGATCTCCAGAGGGAGCTTCTGAAATAGGTAATTGGAGATGCAATAAAAGAACCAGAGTTTGGGGCACCTGGGTGGCTCAGTCGGGTAAGCGTCTGCTTTGGCTCAGGTCATGATCCCAGGATCCTGGGATGGAGTCCCTCATCGAGTCCCACATCAGGCTCCCTGCTCAGTGGGGAGCCTGCTTCTCCCTCTGCCTGCTGTTGCCCCTGCTTGTGCTCTCTCTCTCCGACAAATAAATAAATAAAATCTTAAAAAAAAAAAACCAGAGTTTACTCCTTCCAGCCAGCATTTCCCAAACTGGCCTAACCTTAAGTATTACTGTGGACCTCTTGGAAAAACCAGTGTCCTGGCCCCTGCCCTGGGGGATTAAGAATTAGCATGGGAGAGAATAGTTGACACAGCCAGGCTCCGATTAGATGCACCCCCCCGCCCACCCCCGGGGGGGGCATGTCCACTCATCCAAACTCACTTGAGAATTACTGATCTGGGGCTCCAGCAACCACTGGTTTACTTATAACTTACACCTCAGCCCAACACCATTCGCCTCTAGGAGGGAATCCACTGGCTGGTCCGACATTCAGCAAATAAGTATTATTCAAAACCTATTGTGTCTTGATATGAGGAATTCTTAATCTCAGGAACAAACTGAGGGTTGCTGGAGTGGTCGGGGGTGGGAGGGAGGGGGTGGCTGGGTGATAGACATTGGGGAAGATATGTGCTACGGTGAGCGCTGTGAATTGTGTAAGACTGTTGAATCACAGATCTGAAACAAATAACGCAACATATTTTAAGAAAAAAGAAAAAGAAGAAGATAGCAGGAGAGGAAGAATGAAGGAGAGTAAGTCAGAGGGGGAGACGAACCAGGTGAGATGATGGACTCTGAAAAACAAACAGGTTTCTAGAGGGGAGGAGGGTAGGGGGATGGGTTAGCCTGGTGATGGGTATTAAAGAGGGCACATTCTGCATGGAGCACTGGGTGTTATGAACAAACAATGAATCATGGAACACTACTACACCAAAACAAATTATGTAATATATGGTGATTAACATAACAATAAAAAATTAAAAAAAAAAACCTATTGTGTCTTTTTTAAGCCCAAGAGAGTACCAAAAAAACTTTTTTAAATACAAATTTCTGCCTCTGATCATTTTTAGGGTTAATTATGGATGGATCAAACAAAGAGCAGCCCAGAGAGACCCCCAAAAGCAAAGCATTCCATCAGGATAGAGAAAAGACTGTTGGCAAACTCAGGAAGAAGAGGGAAAGAGGGACAAGAAGATGGAGTTGAGCAGAGAAGCTGAGATTTCATGGAAAACGAATGAAGGAAGATTCTGGCCCATTAGACTCATGGTGGTTAAACCTGTAGGATTTTGACGCTGCTTAATTGAAGCACCAGTCCCTTTCTAAGAGGCAGTTGACTCAACATTTTGAGCCTTAGTTTCCCCACCTGTAAATAGGCTAATGGTACCTCTCCTGAAGAGTCATGAGTAGCCAGTGCATGAGGTAGTTGGTGTTTTCCCAGGCTTCATTAGCCGGTGTGGTCACGGTGACAAGAAGCACTCTGTCAGTGGGAACTATTGTATGATTCTAAACACCTCCTTTTGGAGGACCTGGGTGGTTCAGTCGCTTAAGCGTCTGCCTTCGGCTCAGGTCATGGTCCCAGGGTCCTGGGATCGAGCCCTGAGTCGGGCTCCCTGCTCCACGGGAAGCCTGCTTCTCCCTCTCCCTCTGCTCCTCCCCCCAGGTTGTGCACGCATGCACGCGCCCACACACACACTCTCTCTCCTCTCTCTCAAATAAATAAAATCTTTAAAAATTAAAAAAATAGGGGTTCCTGGGTGGCTCAGTTGGTTGGGCGTCTGCCTTCAGCTGGAGTCATGACCCCAAGGTCCTGGGATCGAGCCCCGCATCGGGCTCCCTGCTCACCGGGCAGCCTGCTTCTCCCTCTGCCTGCCTCTCTCCTTGCTTGTGCTCCCTCTCTCTCAAATAAATAAAAATAATAATAATAAAATAAAAAATTAAAATTAAAAAATAAAAATAAAAAAGTAAACACCTCCTTTGGCAGAAATCATTCCAATATAATATCTAATTTATCACCTCTAGCTCAAGAGACAGGCTGTATGCTTGTAGACCATCCCTATGATTATAAGTCCTGTTCATAACTTACTTTAAAACCAGACACCACACACCAATAAATAACATTTATACAGCTCCTCTTATCCGAATTGATGAATGGAGAGGGGCAGATCAGCAAGGAACCCACTCCAGGGATGGTGGGGCCCCCTTGGGCACAATGGGTGCTCACGTCTGCCTTTTGGCTCAGTTTGAACTCAGCAGCTCTTAATCCCAGGCACACGCTGCTCGCAGCCCTCAACTGGATGGAGCAAGCTCCTTCCAAGGGTTTTCTCAGCCTCTCCTGCTGTTCCTAAGGCCGTCTCCCTTTTCCCCCTGCCTCACCTCACTACTCCAGGCAAAACAAGTTAAGTTGATTAGGGAAGAGACAAGGTTGACAAGAATTTTATTTTTTCTGGGAGGCCTCCTAGAGAGGGGCAGTCTAGCACTCTGAGCTAGAGCAGGTAACAGACTATGAATTGGTTAACGGGTGACTCTCCACTGGTGGTTCTCAGACCTGAGCGAGCATCAGGATTCCCTGGCGGGCTTGTTCTAACACACTGCTGGGCCCCCCCACTCCGAATTCCTAATTCCATAGTCTGCAGTGGGACCTGAGCATTTGCCTTTCTAACAAGCTGCCCCGTGATGCTGATGTTGCTGGTTCCCAGACCATACTTTGAAGAACACCACTCTACAGTTTGGAGAAAGAAACCATGACTTATGAGAAGCTATCTACTATCATAGAAAAGTCACATTGAAAGATACTCTCCTCCATGTGAGTTGTAATGAGGGCTGGAAGAAAGCATAAAATAATGTCACTAAGTAGGCATTAGATCATTTTGATTATGTCACCTTATGGTCCCGATCACCAGCGCACAGCATTCCGTTTCTTGCTTATGAGCATGATGGTCATCTCATAATTTTGTCTTAAATTTATGGAGAACTTGGTATCCAGTATAATAGGAGGGTTACTTGAATGACCCATTGGCCCAAAAGCATCTCCTGCTTTCTGAGAAATTTCCAACATCAGAATCACCAAGTCAGGGATGGGATGCCTGGCACTACGCAAGGAACTCAAGAGGGAATCAAGAATACCTCCGGTCTTCTCTCACCGAGCTTGGAAACATTCATTACATTAGTTTGTTAACACTTTGGTGCTGAGATAGTGAGATGCAAAGTTGTATAGGTAGAACCATGGCTAAAACTGGCTCCAAGGAAAATGAGGTGGGGCAGAGGGTGGCCCGAGGACGGTGTGAGGGTGTCTGCCCCAGGACAAAGGAGGAAAGAGTCACTGAAATACAGTTATGGGGAGGAATGGAGGGACCTGTTTTTGTGTACTGCCATCTTGATGATCAAAGTGGTTGCCAGACACAAAAGAGAGGAGTGAAGATGAGAGAAAAACAGCTCCTGACGGCTCCAAAGGGAAGTCAGTAGGAACATTAATGACTTGGCTCCTGACCAGCTCTGTTTAAGTCACAAGAGCCTCATCTCTCCCTCGTGTATTGCCCTAGTTCTCGTCCTGTACGCAGGAAGGCAGGTTTTCTGTATAGGTCACTCCACAAGGAGGCTGGGTCACTTATTTCCGGGAGGATGTGGTACAGGTCCATGGAGGGAGAAGATAGACAGCTCAACCTCAGATAGAAATATGTACCCTGAAACTGGAGACCCCTGTCGCGAATTCCCGCGGGGAGTTGCATCCGATGACCGAGGACAAGATGGCAAACACAGGCACCTCTGTAAGCAGTGTCCAGGGCATGCTTGCTCCCTGGGGCAGCCTCCTTGGGCCTAGAAGCCAGTCTTTCATGTAAAAATCTTGCCTGGAAAGGACTATTTCCTTTTTGCAGGCTCAGGAGGGGCTTCTGGGCGAGCTCAGTGCCTTAGTGGACAACAACACACTCAAAGAGGGGGATTAAAGTGCTGGAAACGGACGGATAAGCTTAGGGGCTGAACACACAGAAGGCTGAGGGCTACACCGATAGAGGCTTTTGAATATATCAAAGAAACTAATTTTGCCACATTCTGCTCACAAGCCAGGCACTTTGCCGGCTCATGGTCCTCACCAGGCAAAGGTACAGACCCAGGCTCAGAGCTAAGTCACTTGCCTGAGGTCCCCCAGCTGGTAGTGACAGAACCACGGTTCGTCTGACTTGAGGCTCATCTCACCATGTGGCCTTCAGGGGGAACAATAGGAGAGTCTGGGTTTAAGGGAAAGAAGGTGGTACTTGGATATTTTCTATTTCTGCAACATGAGAGCCTCAGGTTAGACACGAATAGGAATCGCCTGACACGAAAACGGATTCTCTCAGGATGTTAAAGAAGTCCCTTTGCAAGATGACTTGACAACGTTGCCCTGCCCCGAAAGTGGGAGAGGACATGGCCAAGGGGTCCCTTGGTCATCCAGGGGCAGCGCAAAGGAAAGGATGTGGCAATGGGGCCTAGAAGTCATTTCCGGAGAGTCACAGAAGAGCCTCCCAGCCCCGCCAAACACACACACATACACAAAATCAAACTGGAAATTGGGGGGCCCTTTTTTTTTTACCTTAACACTCAAAAGAATGAGGCTCTAGTGTATGACAGGCGGTGAGGTGGCTGTTTTCGACCATTACACTTGCCTGTCCTTCCCCTCATCCCCCCAACATAAGTCCCGTTGCTTATTCTGATGCTTGGAGGAGGGGGGAGATTTGTGCTCAGGGACCTTCTAAGCAGAAGCCATCTGAGGCCGGGTGCTGGTCCTCCACGGGCCCTGCCGGGAAGCTGCCTCCTTCCCATCCCAGAGGGCTGGCTAGGTCCGGGTGCAGGCTCAAGGGGCCTCCCACCAGGGGCTCCAGCCAAGAACGGGATGATTCAGAGCAAAATCAAATCCAAACCTTGACAGTCTCTTTGTCCATGTGCAGCAATATCTGCAAGCAGTTTGCCGTCAGAGATGAGCCCCGTGGGGAGGAGTTCTGTGTGTAACTGGGTCCTCTGAGAGGCTCCCAGTCCCTAGGGACCGCAGACAGACTCAGCCCATTTCTGGAGCAGAGAGCGTTGCTCCCCAGTCACAGTGAACTGTGTCAGATGCTCAAGGAAGGCCCTCTTTGATTAGCCTTGCCTACCTGGTGCCCTGGACACCCTACAGCCCTCTCCTTCACCTCTGCTCACAATGCTGTGCTTGCCTGGATGTTCCTCTCTTCTCTCCCTGTCATTCTAAATCCTATTCCTTGTTCAAGCACTAACTGGAAGACTCTTCCTCTCTAAAGACTCTCCGGTCACCCCCGCCCATGGAGATCTCTCCCTCCTGTGAATTATTCACTTTGCCTGTCTGCACCATTTGGCTTTTAAATGGCCCCTACTCCCCTCCAGGTTAATGGACTTGACATTTAGACCTGTCTACTCAGATGATTGTGCTTTTCCTGGTATTTGTGTGCACGGTAAGCACTCAAATCCTCATTGTTTGACTGCCCATGAATTATGGACAAATTTCTTCAAAAAAATATATTTTTATTGGACCTGCATTGTGTCCTCTCAAGAATACACATTCCAGTCTTCAGAAGCTTATAACATGAAAAGGTCTTGCAGAATAAAGGAGAATTTAACAGGGCGTATCTGTTCATATGGGAAAGAAAATAGAAAATAGAAAACATTCATAATCCCATGATCTAGAATCAACCAGGGTTTTCTTGTTTTTGTTTTTTAAAGATTTTATTTATTTATTTATTTATTTATTTATTTGAGAGGGAGAGAAAACATACAAGCGGGGAAGGGGTAGAGGGAGAGGAGCAGGGCTCCATCTCACAACCCCGAGATCACGGCCTGAGCCAAACCCAAGAGCCTGTCACTTAATGGACTGAGCCACCCAGGCGCCCCGGCCTGTGCTTTCTTTTGTCTCCGGACATAAAGTTAGCAAAACTTCTGCAGCCAATCACATTTTTTTTGTGGGCTCTGTGCAGAGGCACCAGGGGCTTCTCTGTGACTCGGACAACTCCGTGCAGCTCCTTCTACCCTGAAGGGTTCGGCCCAAAACGCACTGCATCCGCCCAGCCCGACCTTAGTGGAAGGGGGCTGACTCTAGGAAGCAGGTGGACTTTAGCTCCGACCGCTCACTTCCCGTGTGACTTTGGACAAGTTAGTCTCTGAACATGAAATTCATCAGGAAATAGGGTGAATGCAATCTGCTCGGACGGAGGATCAAAGGAGGGAAGTAAGGTGCGTGAACGGGCCAAGTGCCGAGCGAGAGGCAAACGTAAGAAGTCATGACAACGGTGCGCATCTTTCTATGCCGAAGGCAGCATCTCTCCTCGCAAGGCCCAGAGAATGTAAGTGGTCAGGAAGCAGACAGCGCGCACGTGCCCAGGGGAGAGATCTGGGCACAAGGACACGATAAATAATACTGCCAGCTCAAAATAAACACCAGTGTCACAAAACACTGCTTCCAGCCCCCTGGGGCTCGGGGTGCTCCCTTTCTCTGTTCCGCCTCCCTGCTCTTTCTATTTCTATAGCACCGATCACCATGGTGCCTAGGTACTCAAACACGGTAAGTGTAAAACAGAGCCGTCTGCCAAAGACACACTTCCCTTCCAGAGCCTTAGCTCCCAAAGCTGAGCTTGGAAGAGGAGCGACAGGTAGAAGGGCCTCCTTGGATGATGGAATCTGGAGCGTACATGTGGGAGAAGAGAAGCAAATGCTGAATACCTACCAAAGGCCCACAGGGTGTAACACTTTATTAGCTGCCTGGAGATTCAGAGTAATGAGCCGGTGTTGCTTGTCCTCAAGGACTCACAGCCTCTTTTTTTTTTTTTAAGATTTTATTTATTTATCTGAGAGAGAGCACATGACAGGGGAGGGTCAGAGGGAGAAGCATACTCCCCATTGAGCAGGGGGCCCAATGTGGGCCTCGATCCCGGGACTCCAGGATCATGACCTGAGTTGAAGGCAGCTGCTTAACCAACTGAGCCACCCAGGTGCCCTGGACTCACAGCTTCTAAGGCAAGAGCAGACTCTCCCAGTACACAACCAGGGCGGGGACATTAGATGACACCAGGGCTGGTCCCTGCCCAAGGTGTACAGACACACAGATGTGAGCTCATCTCCGGAGAAACACCGGCTCCATTCCGGAGTGAGCCCTGTCTTGTCTACTACTGTACCAGGGGCATCCCAGAGAGCAGAGAAAAGCCGTCACTATGGGGATGTGTTACAGGGAGGGGAGGCTGAGGGGAAGACCTGCAGAATGGGGCAGGCGGAGCTAAACAGAGAAAGCTTATTCCAAACCCAGAGATGACTCGTGTATCTTATCATGGGAAGCCAGCCTCCCTGGAGTCAGAATTTGTAAAAGTCTCCAGTAACATCCAAAGAGGAGTCAGATCCTTGGGTCTAGCTCCCATTCTGTCGCTACTTCTCTAGGTAAGCTAAAGGGGTTACTTAATCTCCTCTGATAAATGTGGAGTTACAGGCCTTCAGAGTTGTAGGAAACTCTAGCACCTTGCCCATGTTTTGCAAACCACAAGTCAAGATCTATTAGGCAAAACATCCTTATTCCATTTCCAAAGGCAAGATGTGTTCCAGAGGGTGTGGAGTGCACGTGGGCAAACTGGAGTCTCTGGGTAATGTCATTGTTTATAGTCACCACCACCGGTGAATATCGAAAATAGGACTGTGCCGGAAAGCCTGCGACGAGGGTTGCAGGAATGGGGAGATTTCCAGCCAGGATGTTCCTTCCCAGGGCACCGCCATGGGGTCAGCAGCACCTTCTTGAATATCTCTGGGGGTGGGGGTGGGTAATTTTAATATTGAGGCAAAAATCTGCTTCCTAATAACTTATTCCTTGGTTAGGACTTTGCCCTCTTATCCTCCACAAAATAAATACCTTCTCTTCCACATTCTAAATATTTTTTAGCTTTAAAAAAATTTTTTTAAGATTTTATTTGTTTAGTTGAGAGAGAGCAAGAGCCGGGAGAGGGGCAGAAGGGGAGGGAGAGGGAGAGAACCTCAAGCAGACTCTGCACCAACCACGGAGCCCACCCGATGTGAGGCTCAATTCCACGACCCTGAGCTCATGACCTGAGCTGAAATCAAGAGTCAGACGCTCAACCGACTGAGCCACCCAGGCGCCCCCACATTCTAAATATTTAAAGAGGGATTGGTCCTTGCATGTCTTCTTTATTCTAAACCAAACATCCTTAGTTCCTGCAACTGGTTCTTGGTTCCCAGGCCTGTCGTCCACAGTTCCCTGTTAACTATACCCTAATGTAGGATGCATCTTTTAGAAAGATGGTTTGACCAGAGTCATGGCACATTTTAGCCACAAGGGGAAGCTCGAGGCTCCCTTAACCGGCCCTAGAGGAGGAGGAAGCTAGAACCTGGAAAAGGGTACAGAGTTGAGCATACATCGTTTTGGCTTCTTCCTCTCTCCCTGTTAGCATCTCTATCTCTCGGAAGCACATGCCTCTGGTCTTATCAAAAGGACCAGGGTTTGCCTCCTGCGTGGGAAGAGAACGTGCCCTTAGGGCCCAAGGGGAAGCCAGGCAAAGGAAATATGGAGTGGCTGGCCTGCCGCCGTACTCCAGGTCCGGAAGGGCTGTGGTCCCTTTACCCAGGCCTTCTCATCACCCAAGTAAAAGGGCCAGATAAAAAGGGCCAGAGAGGCTTTTCATCTGCCTTTGGCCTGGACTTAGTTCTAGGGAAAAGGTGTGCCTGAAGCCCGCTCAGCCCTAAGGGCTGGCCAACACCGGGCCATCTCCACCTCCTTCCAACAGAGGAACAGCCAACAACCAACAAAGAGTAAGTAACTACAGTTGGACGATTCCATCCCATGGCCCAGGTTCTGGGCTGCTATTACTGCAAGCAAACATTGCAGTTATCTTTTGAACCGGTTTTGTTATTGGTTCTTATTGAAATCATGGGTTATGAGGAACAACTTTTTCCTAAATAAAGCTAACCCTAGATCCTGCAAGGTTTAGCATCAGGAGAAGTCAAAGAGGAAGGGATAACTAAGGAGCCCCCACTCTATCATTAACCTTTGGGCTCTCTTGTTTCCATTACCCTGTCAACATCGCTCCGGTCCCCAGGGGCCATAGCCTTCTCTTACGGTTGGAATCTAAGTGTGGACACCACCCCCCTTCCCTCATCTACTGATTTTCTCTTGGCTCTGCTAAGATAAATGGCTTAGTCAGTATGGGAGTTGGCTCCAACATAGCTCATTTGTCCCCAGGTTCTAACCTAGCTCAGTCGCTGTCTGAGAGACCCATACACCTGCCCAAAGGATGTGATACAAGTCTTCAGGTACCCTCTTTGCATTCCTCTTTTCTACATGGAGGGCACCATCCTCCAGCCCGGCCCCCAGGAGCCCCCTCATTGGCAGTCCTGACATCTTCAATCTCTAGACAAAGTGCGAGAGCCTACTCTGCAACCTGCCCATTTACGCTGCTCAGATCATGGAATCAGATTTGAGAAATGTCCCTCCTCCTTAATAGAGTAAACTTAATAATGAACGACCTCGCTCTTCAGTTAGGACCCTGCCTTTTCATAGTGCGGTGCGCCCTGAAGCACATTCACGCAGTATTCACAAAGTAGACGCGAAGGCCAGGCTAGTCCCTGGCCAGGGCAGGCCTCCATGAACTTGGGCCTTCGCTGCAGTTAACTTTGGGCAGCTCTGGATGACAAATGAGGCCTTGCTCTCGGAGGGGCTGCCCTCCCTCTGTGGCATCCAGAACCTGCTTCATGTAACAGAAGGTACCCTGTGTGCTGAAGAGGATCCAGCAAGGGGCTCCCTTCAGGACGTGCTTAGCCCCAGAGCAGTGCAGAGACTGTAGCGAAGAGAGCATGTGCCACAGAGACTGCCTTCAGGTCCAGGTAGCCGATGAAGTCCTGCAAATTCACCTTGTGCAGACCTCACTGATTTTGGCGGGCTCATGAGAGAGGGAGAGTTGGTGCCTAGGTCTCTGCCCGCATGGGGGCTGCACCCTACAGAGCACTGTGCCCTCTGCCAGGGCTCCCACATACTCTTCAGGCTCTAGAGCTGTGCCATCCTCCTCCAGCACCGGGGGGAAGGGCTCGCCTGCAGGCATCAGGGTGCTCAGAACTTGGGCTGAGGTCCTCAAGACTGTGGCCAAATGCCCTTGGTTGGCCTTGCTCACTGGGTCTCGGCTCTGGCAGCCAGCAGGCCTGTGTTCTTCACAAGCCTAAGATGACTGTGGTGAGGAAAAAAATAACATTGTATGACACGATTCCAGCTTTAATACCCTTTCTGCAAAGAGGTGAGGATACAACGAAATATACATATGTCTATGTGCATAAATACGTGAATTTTAAATACCTGGAAACGTTAAAGAGCTCATTTTAAGAGCCCTTAGGCAAAGCCACCCCCTTCTCAACCCCACTTTCTCCAGGGTCTGGAGGTAAGCCCTGGCTGGGGCTGGGAAGGCGGGCCCCTGGAGGGAGCTCTCACTCGGTCTCTCTGGCCCAGTCCCCAGATCGCCCTTCCGAGGCCGGCTCCGCCCGACAGGACACTCCAGGCAAGGTCAAAGGCCCATCTGTCCTGGGCTTGTCACGCCTCTGCCTGGTCCCCGGGGGAGGGCCGGCGTCCGCCCTCTGGGCTGCAGCGCCAGGTCCGACCGCTAGGGGCCGCGCTCCCAGCTCCAGAGGCCAACGGCGCGGTGGAGACGCCCGCTGCGGGACTTCTGGCCACCAGGTGGCGCCACTCGGCTACCAGCGCGCCGCTCCAGGGTGGTCCAGGGAACCAAGGACCAAGGACCACTCTGAGCCAACACGCCCGACCTCACTCCTCGGTCACACCGGCTCCGTGCCTGGGGCTAAGGGAGGGGCAGGCATTTTCAGCAGGATTACTGAACAGTCTAGTAAAAAAAACTTTCCA
Source organism: Eumetopias jubatus (assembly GCF_037043125.1). Classification (NCBI taxonomy): domain Eukaryota; kingdom Metazoa; phylum Chordata; class Mammalia; order Carnivora; family Otariidae; genus Eumetopias; species Eumetopias jubatus. Next base: position 31,777,842 of record NW_028274815.1, read on the forward strand.
CCCCACCCACCACTCTCGCATCCATTTAAACAATAATAATAAACTGTGATAAGGGAAGTTGTTGGCGACAATGTAATGGTACAGAACAGCATGGATACTGACAGCAGTAGAGGGCTCTGTTTCAAGAAGGAGCGTGGGTTCCGGAGTCTAAATGCGTTCGAATCCTACTTAATGACCTTGTGTACTAATCTCCATATCCCACGGCCTCATCTGCAAATGCAGGTAATTTACATAGAACCTACACAAGGAGTTGTGAACAGGAATTAAATGAATTGATACACTACATATGTATGTGTGTGTATTTAATAGATATACATATTAAATTATATATGCACATGTAAAAGTATATGTATATATCTATAAATTATATTATATATACGTAATATAGATAAAGTTACAGAGATATATGTAATAGCATGCAAATGCCTAACATAGTGAGCACCGATGTTAGTTATATTGTATATTTCAGTATGCAACGTCCATGATTTACTAATTTTTAAAAACATCTTTCATTCGAACAAGAGAAAGTCACACCTTTGGGGCTTTTTTGTTATCTTTTTATATGGAGATTTTCAAATGTTTCTAAAACTAGCGAAAATAGTATAATGAACCCTCATAGACCCATCACCTAGTTTCAATAACTATCAACACATGGCCAATTCTGTTTAGTCTATACCCTGTGCCCCCTCCTGCAGTCGGCTGGGTTATTCTAAAGCAAACCCCAGATCTCATATTATTTCATTCCTACACACTTGACTATTGCACAGTAATTTTTAAAGCTCAATGTTTATTTAATATTATCTCTATGAATAATCTGTTGTATTCATCAGTCTGCGATTTCCCATGACACTGAGTATCTATCTTTCCTACAGTAGCATTTGACACAGAAATTGGAACTGAATACTGAATCAGTAATGAAAAATTTGGAGCAATAGTTTTTTTTGCTGGAAAATATTTCCACTTCTCAAAAGATGTGTTCTAAGGAAGGAACATTGCCTTCAGCCCCTGGCTTCCTCCCAGTGAGAATCCAGAGGCTGTTCTTCTATCCATGGAGACCCAGCCCAGTCTGAATTATCACAGTCAGGGAAGGAGACTTCTAATTACATAGTCAGACTCCCGCACTCAGAGCAGGATATGACCCATTTCAAGAAAGAAACCACTTCTCCAGAAACTTGAAGGTTTTAGGATACACACCCAATACTTCAGGGGGTAAACCATTGTCTGCCCAGAGTGTTCCTTACACAGTACCAATGTCACTTTCACAATGAAAATTTAACCAAATTCTTTTTCCTCGAGGCCTTTGGAACTATGTTAACATTTTAAACTATTGACGTAAGATATATAGGTACATACACACCTGCCTAATATCCTTTACATTAAAAGCCCTTTGAGACAGAAAAAAGATGGAAACCAAACACATAATAAGGTCTTGTTTCAACTGTGTCCTTTTGAAATTAAGCACTATTGTTACTACACACTGCCTGAGTGACAGACAGTGATGGGAGGCAGGCTCACACTGCGCTGTGGGATAGTTTTGAGCTTCTTTGGAAAGGGTTATCTTATTTCCAGTATAATTAATAACAGTAGCCAACATTAGGGTGTCTCAGACTTTGTAATATTTATATTATTGTTACTAAGGGACTTTCACAAGAAAAGACTAATCCTCACCACCCTATGAAGCTGGGATTACACCCATCTTACAAAGGAGGACCCTGAGACTAAAATGCAAGAGAATCCAGGAATACACACACAGTATTCCAATTTGTAGTTTAATGAGCTAAGTGGATTCTCTCACTGAATTAACACTGATATACAAATCTTGGTGCTGTTCTCTTGTTATATTTATAAAGTAGGCATCTGTCTTCCTCTCATTCTCAAAACAGGAAAAAATGTAACCATGTTATATCAAGCAGAGAGACTGTCTAGACCTAGGTATATAATTCCCAGTTTCCTCCATTCTCTTTTAGCAAACTGGCTGAGTTCTCTAGCACAATTATGCCTTCTCCTGATCGTTATTCTCCAGGGTCTGGGTTAGGATTCCAAGAGCCCCATAAGGATAGGTCTCCAGTTCCTACAGCCTCTGCATCTTGAAAATGAGACTCCTTAGGGATCAACAGAGCTGAGCAGCAGTTGACTCTCCTTCTATCACGCATGCAAGCCAGAGGCACAAAGGTCCAGGGCAGTACAGTCTTGTAGGAACCAGGGCCCTCCCACACTTCCAGGAGAGGGGCGAGGAGGTGACCATTATTCCATGGCTGTTGGTGGATGGTCTGAAGCCAAAATCAAGAATTCCTCAGAATCTCTTTCTTCTTTCAAAATCTTGATCCTTCGGGGCGCCTGGGTGGCTCATTCAGTATCTGACTCTTGGTCTCAGCTCAGGTCTTGATCTCAGGGTGGTGAGTTCAAGCTCTGTGTTGAGCTCCACGGTGGGCATGGACCCACTTTAAATACATACATACATACATACATACATAAAATAAAATCTTGAGGGGCACCTGGGTGGCTCAGTCGTTAAGCCTCTGCCTTCGGCTCAGGTCATGACCCCAGGGTCCTGGGATCAAGCCCCGCATCGGGCTCCCTGCTCGGCGGGAAGCCTGCTTCTCCCTCTCCCACTCCCCCTGCTTGTGTTCCCTCTCTCGCTGTGTCTCTCTCTTAAAAAAAAAAGTTATTAAAAAAATAATAATAAAAAAATAAAATCTTGACCCCCCTAGTAAGATGTAATCATCCCCTTCTTCACATGATCATGACGGCTTGAGCACATTCCTTATGCCCCTGCATTCCAATGGTTGATAGTCTTGTTAGCCTCTCCTCTCTCCATGACCAAATTGTGAACCAGATCGGCCCGTTCATCTTCAGGTTCCTCAGGGCCCAACCTCAGAAAGTAGCTGCCCAATAAACGTTGATTGACTCAGACCATTGGGGCAATTTGGTATCACCTTGATTTGGCTCTTACCCCATCTGCAGCTAATTCACATGCTGTTGTATTTTTTTTTTTTTTACATCTTTCACACATCGCCTGGGATTTTGTGTTTGTCTTTTTTAATACAAATGCTCCAGATCCCAAAGTTCCTTGCTAAGTGAAGAATGTACCAGCTTGAGGTATCCCTGGAGTACTATTAACTATAAAATTTAAGAGCTACTAGAGGTGAAACTAGGGAGGAAAGAGTGCTTGCCTAATGTAGCTCTTGACGTCAATCATCCGTTTCCTCTTCCTTGGACTTATGCGCCCTTGGGCTAGAGTAGAGTGGTCTGCCCGGGTCACCCGAAAAGTAATAAGTGGAAGAAAGCCCAAGCCAGCCTTCAGAGCTCAGCATCATCCTCCCTATTTGAAGCTAATGCTGTGTGTCTGGCAATAATCCACAACTGGAAGATGTTATGGCTCCTGGACTTATTTGTTAAAAACGGGCATCTCTTTGCTGACTGCTGCATTCTGAGGGAGTCTGATCCTCTTGTTCTTCCAACCAGCCCAGAGTTCAGCTGCCTTTCTAGAAGTGTCCCTGAAGTTAACATTTCTTCTTTCCACCGTATCCCACTAAGACTTGCTGGAAGACACACTGCGTGTCATGTCTCCATCACTCATTTTTTGCCCATGTCCATCCAGGACAGTTGTGTGGCTTGTGAGAATGTAATGCAATGTCTGCAGTGGGCGGCAAGTGCTGTGTGAGCTGGAGCATTCCAGCCTCTCTGAGGGCTGCCTAGAGCCTCCCCACTTAGGTCATCTTGCACACCACCATCAGGTCTACCTTCCTAGGATGCCTACTCTTTTTGGGCTGCTTCTCTTTCAGGAATCTACAGTGGCTGTCCACTGCCTACTGGGAAGGAAAAAAGTGGCATCTTTGGTGAGTACCCACTACCCTACATACCAGGGATTTACACATTCTACTGAAGCCTGTGGCTCAGTGGTATTCTCTTCATTCATAAGATGCAGACTCTGCAGCTTAGAGAGGTTAAGAAACTTGCTCCAAGTCATACGCCTTGTAAGCAGTAGAGCCAGGACTGACCTGAAACTCCACACCCTCAGCACCAACTGCCCCCATGAGGGTAGAATACAGATTGGTAAAGCACTCTGGAATTCAAACCTTTTTTCATCTGTCCCCACCTGACCTTCTAGTTTCTACAGTCAGATCATTCTCTGAAAGGCCCTCAACACCCCTGGCTCCTTCAGGCAACGAATAAATACTGTTGGTGCAAATGTGTAAAAATGACCTTCTCACGAGTGGGAAAGTAAATGGCGGAGTGAAGACTCTTAGGCCTCTGCCTTCAATGGCACTCCCCACTGCCCCCTGGAGCCTGCCCTTTGCCAGTGCCCTCCAGCTGAAAGGCCACCGAACACAACTCCAGTCAGCTGTGGGCTCAGGGCCTTGCTGGGCTGGAGGAGATCATGGAGCCTCAGTGAGAGGGTGTCCCAAGGAGCTGACGGTAGGATTTGGGATTGTGTTCAGTGATTCTGGGGAGGGCTCAGGAAGTGGGGCTCTGCTCTGGATTGGATGTTGTCAGGAAGCAGAGGTGCTGCTATGATGGGTATCTTCATTCTTATCTGAAAGGCGAGAGGAGAGAAGTGAGCCTACAGCTACAGTGGGGAAAGAAGCCGCAGTTATTCATACCACCCAGGAATAGGGGGATGCTAGGTGGCCATTTTTGTGATCCAGACAATTTCTTGTTTCTGTTTACAGTCAGACATGATGACAGATGGGTCTTTTTTTATTTTTTTAAGATTTTATTTCTTTATTTGACAGAGAGAGACACAGCGAGAGAGGGAACACAAGCAGGGGGAGTGGGAGAGGGAGAAGCAGGCTTCCCGCGGAGCAAGAAGCCCGATGGAGGGCTCGATCCAGGACCCTGGGGTCATGACCTGAGCCGAAGGCAGATGCTTAATGACTGAGCCACCCAGGCGCCCGACAGATGGGTCTTGCTTTTGTTTTGATCCCCCACAGTCAAAGAGTGGCCTTGTCTGACCCGGGTGTTGTGTGAGATGGACAAGAGTGTACCACAGACTAGTCAATCGCATGAGGTCAGCTGCTTTTCTCCTCTCTCATTCCACTTTCTCTGTCTTGCTGGTGTTATGGCTTACATATTTGGTGTCTTCAACCCACGACCCTGTTTGGACCCTAGTTCTCTCCCTTCACTGAATTTCTGCCTCCAACATATAACTTAGCACTCACGGTGTGTCCACATGCCCATGGAGACTGAACCTGAGTAGAGGGGTGCAGGCTTTTCTGGAGAAGGGTGGGACCAGCGTGGAAGAGCTGATGGGCACAGGGAGCCCAAGAAGCCCACCCTGTGACCACCCAGCCGAGTGTGATGGGCTAAGGGGCGTGGAGGAAAGGTATTCCTTGTTCCCAAAGAACCAAGGGCACTTTGGGAATCTGAGGGAACACGCTGCTAGCTTGCAGCTCTGGCCGAGCCCTGAACACAGAGTCCCTCAAGGGGGACCTCTACCTGGATGCTGGCGCCCCCCAAAACTGGAGAGGGCTGGCTCTGAAATCACTGGGAGAGATCTAGTGGGAGCTGGGGGCACTGCAGAGTGAAAGGTCTAACCATTGTATGACCCGATGGACATCCACAGAATGGGAGACAAAAGCTATGCTATTTTTGTGTTTTACAAAAGCATTTTTAAAGATTATAATACCCACTCACTGTAACAATTTAAGCAAATTGAATGACAGAAAGATTTTTTTTAATTCCTTTCTTCCTCCTCTGCCCAGTCCCACCCTCTTAAAGTAACATGTTAGCCTATCAGTATAGATCTGTCCATGCTTCCATGCTTATACAGAGTTGCCTATTTAGAATCTCACTTTTGCTTTTTACAAAAACATGATCATGCTCTTCATATTATTCTACCACTTGCCTATTTGCACTTAACAATATGTCTTCTACACCTTTCCAAGTTAATATGGATAAATGTGTCATTCATTTTATTTGATGATTGCATAATATTCTATAGAATGGATGTACCATAATTTATGAAATCAGCCCAACATGAATCATGGGTTAGGGTTCTATCTTATCAGCTTTGTTTGCTAATCGTTAAGTCTGGGCTAGTCTTGCTTAGTTGTAAGCTCTTAAATAACGAAGACCATGTCTGAAATACAAATTTCCTTCCTAAAACCTAACACATCACTGCCTACACACATCACACATTTGACATGACATGAATATTCTTTTAATTTTGGAAATGCTCATAATGTCTTCTTTCCATTTGCTAAAAGGAAGACAGTTCTTAGGATGAGAGGCTCATATTTGGCACATTTACTGAGCAGGAGGAAATAATTTTTAATTTCTTAATCCCATATGGTCCAATTTTTTTCCATATGCCAATCTCCCTCCCAACACGTGCCTCAGATTTTCCCATGAAAATACTGTTGTGTCACTACAGAAATCATTTAAATTCAATCCCTCGCACCATAAAATAATTCAAGTTTTGGACCAAGCCTGACTAATAGAACACCCTGGTTTTAAAAGATGAACAGAGTGAGGCTCAAAGGGATCGGTAACTTGCAGCTGGGCTAGGACCACCCCAGGGCCCCCTCCACTGCAGGACACAGCCCCCCAGGACTTGGGGGTGGAGGGGTTCAGCACACAGGCAACTGTATTTTTATTGGAGGAGGATTTAAAAGTAGACTATTGATGTTTTTCAAAGACTGAAACAGGTAACTGACTAGTGCCACTTCCTACCCATCCCTCTGAAGAGGGAACTCTCTCCGTCAGACACTGAGTCTATAGCTTGTTTTCCCCAGGGCTGCTCTGGTCCCAGCTTGCAGTTTTCTCCTCATCCAGCAGTGATTCGGGTGGTGAATGCACTTCTTTCCTCACACTCCTGTATGATGCCTGGCATTCCAGCGTGCCCTGGCCTGGAGTTGGAGCTGTTTACTATCTGGTTATATAAAGGTGAAATCTGCCAGGCATGGACAGAGAAGAGAGCCTGGTCAGGAATGGATCCAGCTTATAAAATTTTTGAGATAGTTTTTAATGGGAAACAGTACCAAAAAAATCTTATTTTTGCTACTTATACAAAAACATATGAACATATCATCACTAGGCCCTCTCCTAGTGCCTTAGAAAAGGCCAGGCCCTGGCAAGTGAAGGGTGCTGAAGATTAATTTCCTTTAGTTTCAGGGTAAGATTGCCCCTGGGCCTTACACAGAGTAAAGTAGGGCATAGCTGGGGCATGCTTTCTGATCCCCCACATATATCTGGACAAAGCTGCTCAGACCCTCTTGGGAGGCAGTAACACAGTAACCAGAAGCCCCCAGAGTAATCAGGTCAGTTCCTATTTCAAATATTTTATCAGACCATATGTCAAATGATGCCTCTTGACTTTTCAAAGAAATATAGGCAATAATGTTATAAAATGGAAGTTCAAAAGACAAAGAAAACAAAGCAAAAAAACAAAACAACAAAAAAAAAAACCACAAAAAAACCAACCCTCTTCCCTCTCCCCACCAAATGAGTATAAATGGAGACAGAACTACCAATTGTTTCCTATGGATGTTTTGTTTCCTGTCTCAGAATGGAAAAAACAAACACGGGAAGTCCAAGAACAGAACAGAGCCCCTGCGGAGACCGAAGTTTCTGCCTGCTAGGAAAATAGCAGGAATCTTTAAAAAGAAATCACCTTCCTTTATTAGGTAGCAATAATTATGTTGCCAAGAAAATCCTGCCTCCTTAGACTTACCTTGGATAAGAAGCAAAATGTAGCCAGCAAGGACAAGTTGAGTTCAAAAGACTGGAGAACCTTCTTCTTGTCCCTGTCCCCAGCTTTCTTTTCTGTGGTAACCAGACCCAAGATTTCAGAGCAAACCCCTGAGGCAGCCGTGCTGTGTAGGTCTCCCATACCCAAAAACTCAGGCCCATTATTCCATGGACTTCTAAGGGGCTGTCAGAGAACAGATGTGCAGCGAGAAGCTATTCTCCAAGCATTTATGAATCAACCATGAGGGCCAGGGAAGAGGAGCTCATTTTGCTTTCCAGGAAACACCCTCTTGCTGAAAGGCAGGTGATACATATGTAGCACTTCCAGAGTTAGCCCAGCCCAGCAGCCCCTTTGTTATAGTAATAGTGACAATAGTCATAGCTACTGTTTATGGAGACTTACTATGTGCTATAAATGTATCATCTTGTTTCATCCTCATAACAACCCTATCAACATTCCTTCCTCTTTTATCTACAAGAAAACAGATTTAGAGATGTTAAGAAACATACCTAGGGGCTCCTGGGTGGCTCAGGAGCTCAGGTCATGATCCCAGGGTCCTGGGATCGAGCCCTGCATTGGGCTCCCTGCTCCGCGGGAAGCCTGCTTCTTCCTCTCCCACTCCCCCTGCTTGTGTTCCCTCTCTCGCTGTGTCTCTGTCAAATAAATAAATAAATAAAATCTAAAAAATATATACATACCTAATATCATACAGCTAGTAAGTGCTAAATAAAGCTGGTACTCAAACTAGTTCTATCAGACTACAAAAGCAATTCATTTAACCACTGCACTTTCCTATCTCCTTTAATGGACATTTGATGGATTTCTGAGTGATTGACTAGAAAAACAAAGACAGACGGGGAGAAAGGAAGGGAGAGAAAGAAAGAAAGGAAGAAAGAGAGAGAGGGGGAAGGAGGGAGGAAGAGAAAAGAAGGAAGGAAGGAAAGAAGGGAGGGAGGAAGGACAAAAGGGAGGGAGGAAGGAAAGAAGGGAGGGAGGGAGGGAGGAAAGAAGGAAAGAAGGAAGGAAGGAAGGAAGGAAGGGAGGAAGGAAGGGAGGGAGGGAGGAAAAGAGAGAGATGGAGGAGGGATGGAGGAGGGAGAGAAAGAAGAAGAAAGAAGGAAAGAAGGAAGGAAGGAAGGAAGGAAGGAAGGAAGGAAGGAAGGAAGGAAGAAAGAAAGAAAGAAAGAAAGAAAGAAAGAAAGAAAGAAAGAAAGAGAGAGAGAGAAGGAGGAGGGAGGGAGGGCAGGAGAAAGGAAGAAGGAAAGATCCAGTTAAACATATCCACAAAGACTCGCCAATCCCTGCTCACTGGTGGCGTCAATAGAAACTGCTGTGGGGCAAGCTCCATTCCCTCACCAGTTCCAGCATCAGAATGACATGGCACACTCTGGAGAACAGTCTGGAGGTTCCTCAGAAAGTTAAAAATAGAGCTACCCTACAACCCAGCAATTGTACTACTGGGCATTTACCCAAAGGATAAAAAAATACAGATTCAAAGGGGGTACATGCACCCCAATGCTTATAGCAGCAGTATTAGCAATACCCAAACTATGGAAAGAGCCCAAGTGTCCTTCAACTGATGAGTGGATACAGATGTGGTATATATACCATGGAATATTACTCAGCCATCAAAAATAATGAAATCTTGCCCTTTGCAATGACACTGATGGAGTTAAAGAGTATTATGCTAAGTGAAATAGGTCAGTCAGAGAAAGATAAATACCATATGATCTCAATCATATGTGGAATTTAAGAAAGAAAACAGATGAGCATAGGGAAGGGGGAGGGAGAGGGGAGAGAGGGAGATAAATGACAAGAGACTCTTAACAATAGAGAATAAACTGAGGGTTGATGGAGGGAGATGGGTGGGGGATAGGCTAAATGGGTGAAGTACCCCTCCACCCATTAAGGAGGGCACCTGTTGTTATGGGCACTGGGTGTTGTATGTAAGTGGTGAATCACTGAATTCTACTCCAGAAACCAATATGCACTGTATGTTAATTAAGTGAAATTTAAATAGATGATAGATAGATGATAGCTAGATAAAGAAAGAAAGAAAGAAAGAAAGAAAGAAAGAAAGAAAGAAAGAAAGAAAGAAAGGAAGGAAGGAAGGAAGGAAGGAAGGAAGGAAGGAAGGAAGGAAAAAGGAAGGAAGGAAGGAAGGAAGGAAGAAAGAAAGAAAGAAAGAAAGAAAGAAAGAAGAAAGAAGAAAGAAAGAAAGAAAAAGAAAGAAAGAAAGAAAGAAAAGAAAGAAAGAAAGAAAAAGAAAGAAAGAAAGAAAGAAAGAAAGGAAGGAAGGAAGGAAGGAAGGAAGGAAGGAAGGAAAAAGGAAGGAAGGAAGGAAGGAAGGAAGAAAGAAAGAAAGAAAGAAGAAAGAAAGAAAGAAAGAAAGAAAAAGAAAGAAAGAAAGAAAAGAAAGAAAGAAAGAAAAAGAAAGAAAGAAAGAAAAGAAAGAAAGAAAGAAAGAAAAAGAAAGAAAGAAAGAAAGAAAGAAAGAAAGAAAGAAAGAAAGAAAGAAAGAAAGAAAGAAAGAAAAGAAAGAATAACCTGGGCAATTAGGAAAAAGGCCAATTGTTGGGCCCATTCCAAACCTACTGAGTCAGAGTCTCTGGGGATGGGGCCTAGGAATCTTCATGTTCCATGCCTCCCGCATCTGCCCCCCACCCCCAGGCAATTCTATTGTGCTGCTGCTTGTGGGATGTCTGCAAACAGCCGCTGGTGGATGGCCATGCCTCCTGGCTCACCTGGAAGACCCACTTGTCCTGGCGTAAGTAGCAATAGATTTTTACTACTCATCTGGGGCCATTTGGTTACCAGTTCCTATTGGAAAGGCAAGTTAAATTTATTTCTTTTTCCTCTACCATTTTCCAAATAAGGAGCTAGTTTAACAGTCATTGGCCCCAAATTCTGGAGTCCTTTTAGCAATATCTGTGTCTGTGCACAAACATGATTGGCAACCAGAAATAATCCATCAGAAAGAGTAGCCATGATAAGTGTTGACCTAAGCTAACTATAATTTTCACATCTGACCCTCAAGCCACAATCCTGTACTGCATTTCTTTGAGCTCAGGAAGTTCTTAAATAGCACTTAGTTTATGATAAAACACACTCTGTTGCCTCTCAGAAATGAGCTTTCATTAAGCAGAGGCAGAACTGTTCTAGTTAATGGGCTTTCAACAAACATGAACACTGTACCAAGCTATGGGACAATGATTCTTTGTGTTGGGAGTTTGACATGAGTTACATCATCACACACTGTGGCATGTTCAACAATCTCTCTCATTGTATATGCCCTTCTTCCTTCTAACATTGTGACTTTGACACCCCTGCCAGTGAGAGGTGGGGTCTGTGTTTCCTTCCCTTGAATCTGGGCAGGCTTGTGGCATAGCAGAAGTGACACTATGTAAGGATATACCACCTTTATTTATTAATTTGCTTGTTGATGGACACTTGGTTGTTTCCAATTTTGTGCTATTACAAATAAACCTGCTATGAACATTTGTGTACAAGTCATTGTGTGGACATGTACTTTCTTTTTTCTAGGAGTAAGTGGCTGGATCATATGGCAGGTGTATTGTTTAACTGTTAGGAAACTGCCAAATAGTTTTTGCAAAGTGTTGGACCATTTTCCATTCCTGCTAGAAGTGTATGAGAGTTCCAGTTCCTCCACTTCGTCACCAACATTTCATATGGTCAGTCTTCTAAAGTTAGCCATTCTAATCAGTATGGAGTGGTATCTCACTGGGGTTTTAATTTTCATTTCCCTAATGACTAATGATGTCAAACATCTATGCATGTGCTTGTTGATCATTCATATATCCTCTTTGGTGAAATGTCTATTCTAACATTTTTGATGTTTTAATAGGGTTGTTTTCTTTCTTTTCTAAAAATTACTTTTTAATTTTTTTTAAAGATTTTACTTATTTATTTGTCAGAGAGAGAGAGAGAGAGCACAAGCAGGGGGAGGGGCAAAGGGAGAGGGAGAAGCAGGCCCCCTGCTAAGCAAGGACTTAATCCCAGGACCCTGGGTCATGACTTGAGCCAAAGGCTGACACTTAACCAACTGAGCCACACAAACCAACTGAGCCACACAGGCGTCCCTTTTTATTTATTTTTGAGAGAGAGAGAGCACACACATGTGTACACGAGCAGGGGCTGGGAAGGGGAGAGGGAGAGAGAATCTTAAGCAGGCTCCATGCCCAGTGTGGAGCCCTACACAGGACTCAATTGTCATGACCCTGAAATCATGACCTTAGCCAAAATTGACTCTTAACTGGCTGAGCCACCCAGGTACCCCAGTGTTGTTTTCTTTTTCTTTCTTTTTTTTATTAACATTCTTAGTTTATTGATCTTCTCATGAAAAATCTGCACAACCACCACAGATAAAGCCACTGCAGCATCTTTACTCCTTCTGTTGTCCAATCTCCAGCTCACTTTTTGCCAGCACCAACATTGGCTTTTGCAGTCCCCCTGACTTTCTTCATTCTGTTCTTATGTTCCTTTTGCTGTTTTCTTGATGTCTTTTTCTTCTCATACAGGCCATGTCTTGCAAGTCCGTGTTTGGGTTCATTTTTCTTTGCATAATCCAAAGAATCATAAATCATGCCAAAGCTGGTTGTCTTGCCACCACCAAAATGGGTTCTGAATCCAAACACAAATATGACATCTGGTGTGGTCTTGTACATTTTGGCTAGTTTTTCCCGAATTTCTGTCTTAGGTACCGTTGCCTTTCCAGGGTGAAGAACATCAGTGACCATCTGTTTCCGCTGAAGTAGTCGGTTAGTCATGAACTTCCTGGTCCGGATAGTTACTGTGTCATTCATGATGGCGGCGAGGCTTCAAGCACCCAGTGTTGTTTTCTTATATTGAGTTCTGAAGGTTGTTTATATTTTCTAGATACAAGTGCTTTATCGATATGTACATTGCAAATATTTTCTCCTAGCCCATGGCTTGTCTTTTCATTCTTTCTAAGAGCAGAACTTTTTAATTTTGATGAAGTCCAATTTATGAGTTTGTTCTTTTATAGATCATGCTTTTGGTGTCATAACTAAGAAATCGTTACCTAAACCAAGGTCACAAAGATTTTTCTCCTATCTTTTGTCTACAAGTTTTATAGTTTTAGCTCTTTCTTACATTTAGGTCTATGACCCATCTTGAATTAATTTTTGTATGTGGTACAGAATATGAATTGGAATTTCTTTTGTTGTTTTTGCTTTTGTAAATCCAATTGTTCCAACAACATTTGTTGAAAAGACCATCCTTTCACCACTGAATTATCTTTTCATCTTTGTAAAGTAGTCGTCAATGTATGTGTGTGTAGATCTCTTTCCACACTCTTTATTCTGTTCCACTGATTTATTTCTATTTTGTGCCACCACCCACTGTGTTGATAAGTTTGAAACTAGATAGTTTTAGTTCTCCAATTTTGTTCTTTTTCAAAGTTGTTTTGACATTCTGGGTCCTTTGCATTTCATATAAATTTTTAGAATCAGGTTATAAATTTTAATTGAAAAAAAAAGCCTGCTGGGATTTTGAAAGGGATTGCCTTAAATTTATAGATCAATTGGTGAGAATTGACATTTTAACTATACTGAGTCTTCTGACCCATAAAAAAAAAAAAAGATAGACTTCTCAATTTATTTAGGTCTTCTCTCATCAGTGCCTTATAGTTTTCAGTGCACAGGTCTTAACACATCTTTTGTCAGGTTTATTCCCTAAATAGTTCATATTTTTTATGCTACTATAAGTGGTACTTAAATTTTTTTCAATTTCTGATTATTTGTTGCTAGTATTCAAATAATAGAACTAAATTTTGAGTTCTTTTTCATTTCTTATTTTTTTATGGTTCTCTGTTTTTTTGTTATTAAAAGCATTCCATGGGATCAGCTCAAGTCATGATCCCAGGGTCCTGAGATCAAGTCCCGCATCGGGGTCCTTGCTCAGCGGGGTGCCTGCTTCTCCCTCTGCCTGCCACTCCCCCTGCTTGTGCTCTCTCTCCCTCTCTCTGACAAATAAAATCTTTAAAATAAATAAAAGCATCCCATAATTGCTTGTCATGCAAAATCTTCTAAGAATGTAAGTCTTTGTTTTATAATTTTCTTCTGCTCCCTGAATAATCTGTTTTCTCTAGGTTTCTCTGCTGTTGTTTGGGTCTTTATCTTTCATGTTAAAGGATTGATTGTTTTTTTTTTTTTGGCAGTCCATTCATATTCAAGGGGAAGACACTAAAAAGCCAATTAGAAGTTCTGTATGCATGGGCAAGGATGGTTCACCACTAGCCATATCTGTAGATTAACTTCCCATTAAAAAAAAAAAAAACAAAAACCCTAAAATGTCAGAATCTATAATATTTTTGCCTTTGGCTAGACAGGTTCTCCAGAAAAGAATCCTCCAAAAAAGCAAATAAAAGATGTATATTATGTACTCTAATGAAATATATCAATACTTTCAGAAGGTAATGAAATAAAACAAAGCTATGTGAAAACACTTCAATTTCCAAAATATTAAAAATTTGTGAATCCTATGCTTACCATTCCTCCACGTTCATTATGCTTGATTCACTCTGATTTGCTGATGACTTTCCAAATATAGCATTCAGAACTAACCTAATATTCCAGAAATAGTCTGGCCAACCTACAAAACAGTGACCTGATCTGAAAAATGTTTCTCTCTCCTGATTTTGTTAGTGCTGTTTTAGCCTCATCACAGTGTGTTTCATGCAGGCATAGCTCCTTTATTGCACTTCACTTGAAATGCACTGCATTTCTTACTAATTGAAGGTTTGGGGCAACCCTGCATCAAGCAAGTCTATCAGCACCATTTTTCCAACAGTATTTGCTCACTTCATGTCTCTGTCATGTTTTGGCAATTCTTGCAATATTTCAAACGTTTTCATTATTATATTTGAATTGCTGCAATCTCATGATACAACTTTAATGGATGAGATGTTGCTTCTTATGGATGAGCAAAGAAGTGGTTTCTTGAGATGGAAATTACTCCTGGTGAAGATTTTGTGAAAATCGTTGAAGTGACAACAAAGGATTTGGAATATTGTATAAACTTAATTGATAAAGCAGCAACAGGGTTTGAGAGGATGGACTCCAATTTTGAAAGAAGTTTTATGGGTAAAATACTGTCAACATCACATGCTACAGAGAAATTGTTCATGAAAGGAAGAGTCAATCAATGGGGCAAATTTCATTCTTATTTTATGAAATTGCCACCACCAGCCACCCCAACTTGAGCAACCACCACCCCATTCAGTCAGCGGCCATCAACATCAAGGCAAGACCCTCCACTAGCAAAAAGATTGATTACCGGAAAGCTCGAATGATGGTATTTTTTGCCAATGAAGTATTCTTAAAGTATGAACATTGTTTTTTAAGACATAACACTATTGCACACTTAATAGACTCCAGTATAGTGTAAACATAACTTTTATATGCACTATGAAACCAAGAACTTCATTCAACTTGCTTTATTGTGATATTCTTTACTGTGGTGGTCTGGAACCCAACCCGCAATACCTCTGAGGTATACCTGTATTTAGACTGTGGTCAGTAAAAAGCCCCCCAGGCGTCCAACCACTGGAAAGCAAATGCAGCTCTATTAGTTTCCTATTCTTGTCATAACAAATTGCCACAAACTTAATGGCTTAAACAACACAAATTTATTATCATACAGTTCAATAGATCAGAAATCTGATACTGGTCTCACTTGGCTAAAATCAAGGTGTCAGCAAGGCTGTGTTCCTGTCTGGAGGTTCTAGGGGAGAATCTCTTTCCTTGCTCATTCAGGTTGTTGGCATAATTCAGTTCATTGCAGTTGTGGCACTGAGACCCCCATTTGCTTGCTGACTCTCAACTTAAGGACTGTTCCCATCTTTAGAGACTACCCACATTCCTTGACTTGTGGCCTCCATTCTCCATCTTAAAAACCATCAATAGCAGGTCGAGTTCTTCTTATTCAAATCTCTCCTCCTTCTCCTATCTCCTCCCCAGGGCAGATAGGAAAGTTTTCAATTTGATTAGATTGGCCTCAACCGGATAATCCAGAATACTCTCCCCAACTAAAGGTCAGTAAATTTACTCACATCAGCAAAGTCCCTTTTGTCATGAGGTTACATATTTATAGGTTTTGGGGATTAGGACTTGGACACCTTGGTGAGCAGTTAAGTGTGTGTGCTTTGGAATCCTCAGGGGTTTGAATCTGGTTCTAACACCTAACGGCTGAGCAATCTTGGACAAGTTACTTTAAATCTCTCCTTTATAATAATGGCATCTTCCCCAACTGACTCCCATAAGCACTACAGAACACATATACTTAGCAGGTGCCTAACATACATAAACACTCAGTAACTGTTAGCTATTATTATTAAACTTAAATAAGGAAATTTTTGTTATCTCAATTAAATTCCAGCAAATTGTTTCCAACCCAGGACCACAGCCAGTCAAGATAGTTTTTAATCTCTATTCTGCGGTCTGCAATATTTTAACTTCCTTTTATATTTGTGTTATCTTCCCTTTGATGAGCACGCTTGCTGCTTCATCCCGGTCACAAAGTTAAGGAAGGTCAAGCTGTAGCTGTCACACCAATGGAGACAGCTCTTATCTTTGAGAACAATCATGTGAGAGACCCTGACTCTCTGGGTCAGGGGCTAAGAAGGGGAAAGGAACTACAAAGGCTCCTGCCCTGAAGGCATTCCTAGTCTAATTAGTAGCCCCTTTCAAAATAAGAAAAAAATAGGGTCAACTGCAAATGGCACCCAAGGCCCACTCTAAGACAATTTAGTTTTAAGTGGATAAATGAGATAAGGAGATATTAACATCCTCACTTTATAGATTAATAAACAACTGAGGCTCAGGCCATTTTAAATGACTTCTTCGGGCTCAAATAGCTGATAAAGGGCAGAGGGAGGCCATGAACCCAGGATTTCTGAATCCTACATTCCTTCCCCCTCCACACTCTTCCTTCTAATGGTTTTGAAAACAAAATGGAAAACATCTTCCTATGAACTGGAGCGGGTACACCACTGGCATACAGTTCTGCTTGCCACATCTTGGAACCTGAAAAGCCCCAGAAAGGGGACAACTAAATGATGGAAGAAATCCTGGGCCTTTGATGAAAGAAGAGCTACTTCATTAGAATAAAAAAAGAGAGAAATTGGAACTCTTCAGCTTAGAAATGTTACAGCTGAGAAAAAAAACAAAACAAAACAACCAATCCAGACTGACAGAACAAAGACTGATGGGCACTATTTGCTGTAATCTAGTTGGCACCTTTCAAACTCCTGGTAAAGTACTTCTTCACGGAGCAGAAATGTATCCAACTCTCTACTTCCATGAAATAGTGCTAGCCAGAAATATTCAGGCAATCAGTCTTCATAACAATGAGTTCCTGGAAAAAATTTATAAATTGATCATTAGGAATTAAAGTGTGTTTTCCCATTATTTCCCATTTCCCAGTAGCATGATAAAGCATCTTGACCAAGGCAGTATTATGTCAAATAAATCACAGATATGGCCAACATAGATGAAAGCCCAATATTATGACTTCAAAGTTACATATTCATAAAAAAGGGTCAATATGTACCACATCCTGGTTGTGTGAGATCTCAATTTACTATAACATGTGTATACAAATATACATAATTTATATATATTCAATACTAAAAGTGAAATTCTATCACATAAACTTCTCTTAAACTATTTAATTTTGCCTACCTTTAGAATTTAGGAGGGCTTTTATGGAGATCATTATGAGTAAGTCAAGTCTTCAAGAAAACAAACAGAAAAAACTGTCCAGATAGATTGTAATAATTCAAACCACCAACTTGTTGGATTTACTATTATCGGCGATAAACTACATTTTAATCTATAAAATCCATTTTTATTGTTGAAAAAGGTCTCAAAGGAGCAGCTGACCATGAATTTGAAATGACAATGATTGGGTTGTGACAGCCTGCATTTCCCTCCCAAGTGTCAACCCCATGGCAGTGCTGAGGCTCTATCCAATGGAAGTGCCCCCTATCTGTCCTCAAGATTTATACTGACTACCACCAGAAGCACGTTTATATATATTATTTCATTGTGAGAGATAGGATATTACTGTTCTCATTTTACACAAAGATCTAAAGTTTAAGGTACCTTAAATGACTTTGCTTAAGGTCACACAGCTCATTAGTACAACAGCTGGGACAAGAAGTCAGGTCTCACAAGTCCCGATACACAGTGCTACCTCAAAGTTATTAGGAGTTATTTTTGACTCATCCAAAACAACCAGAATGTAGTTAAAAGAGTTCTGTTTCTGTCCCTTCTCAATCTCAACACATTATCTTGAAATATGTATAAATTGTGCCTTGACTGAAAAATACCACTCTTTGCTGCAGTATATCCAGTCACCTGTCTGCTAGGACAAAAAGACATTTCTTCTAAGAGTCTTTGGGAGTTGGCAAGATGTATACGCGATCAAAGCAGGACTTTTGGTTGATACAGTAGGACTACAGTCCGGACAAAATATAAGGCTAGGTCTTTCCAGTAAGGTGTCTCCCACTTAATGGAGCTGTTTTTAAAATGCCTATGATCACTCCCTCTCATTAGATGGCCAATGGCACAGTGAGATTTTCTTGTAATCAGAGATGTCTAGATTTTTCTCAAAGCCACATAGCTTTGGGGTGGGGATGCGGGAATCAAAGTTCTAACTACTGTGTTTCTTTTTTTCAACCGAGTTAGAATCTGGTGCACCTCAGATATTTCTTCAAGCTCGGAAAGGCAAAACCAACACCTGGGTGTGCCAACACTGTCGCTCCCCTCCCCCATCACGGCAACCCATCCCATAACCTGGCCCCATCCATCTTACCGTGACCTGAACAGACGTGGCTAGTGTCATTAGGGAGTACCATGGAACAGAAGCAGTGTTGCTGGGCAGCGACCTCCTCAGCCAGCTTCCCATAAGCTGGGGTAGAAATTTCTTCCCCTTATCCAAGTTCCCTCTGTGATATCGAGCTTTAAGGATCCTCACATGAGCACTCATGATGCAAGGAATTGGTAAGCAGCCTGAGCCATTCCTTTTTTCACTAAAACTTTGCTACAAGAGCAAAATTACTAAGGAACAAGAATACCTGGATCAATTTATGAAACCTATCTGGATAATTCAGACAAGAAAAAAACTGTTACTCAAGAACAATTTTACTCATTTTATCCAAATAATTTTGGACAGCCCCTTTCCCCGTGATAACTCTTGGGTCAGAAAAGAATTTAAAACAAAGACAAACACCACCGGGCGCCTGGGTGGCTCAGATGGTTAAGCGTCTGCCTTCGGCTCAGGTCATGATCCCAGGGTCCTAGGATCGAGTCCCGCATCGGGCTCCCTGCTCCTTGGGAGCCTGCTTCTCCCTCTGCCTCTCTCTCTCTCTCTGTCTCTCATGAATAAATAAATTCTTTAAACAAACAAACAAACAAACACCACCACATAGAACTGCTTCTTGAGCAAACGGTGTCATCTAGCCTAAACCATATATTGTATCAGTGCAGAGGTAGACCTAGGAACTCTTACTATAATCCAGGTCTCCTTCTTCACAGTCTCTGCCCTTCGCACTATACATAGGCACGTGCTCTCCACTGGAAGAGCATCACAGCAACCCTGGGTTATAGCTCAATCCAATGTGTCACACCTGGTGGCAGGTAGGTTGGGAGGTAGGTTCCAAGGGGTTTTCCCTGTGCATTTTCAGTGGCTTACGCTACAATTTATAAACCCTGTGGTCTTCATTCACACATAATGGAGATAATCACCCAAAGCAGTCCTACGTCCTCAGAAACATAAATGAACTAAGGAAAATAACAGGTTTTACTGATTCCAAGATTAGTGTATAGAGCAGAAAGTGTAGGGACTCCAGGGTTATTACACAGCAGGAGGAGGTAAAACACGCTGTGAGCTATTTTGGTCTTTTTGGGCCTGTGGTAGAAATTTCAGTTCAAATAATAGCACTTTGCTAAGAAATACTGTGGTATTAAATAAACAATTGTATGAGGCCTTTTTAGAACAAGTCTATTAGTCCTGTAGATACTACTTATCCTTTTAACAGTTTAGCAAGAAAAGCTCTACCGTGATTGAGGTCACTGATAGTGGAATCAGTCCTCTCGATTACTTTGTATTAGGCAGAAAAAGCTCAGGTTTTATCATGTATCATACAGATGCATAAAACAAAATGCAATAGCATTCTCATTTTAGATAAAAGCCTCCTAAAGCCCTCTTGAACATACCATGAGCAAGAATTTATATACTATAGGGGCGCCTGTGTGGCTCGGTCGATAAGCATCTGCCTTTGGCTCAGGTCGTGATCGCAGGGTCCTGGGATTGAGCCCCGCACAGAAGCCCCTCCCATCACTCAGCAGGGAGCCTGCCTCTCCCTCTCCCACCGTCCCCCCCACCCGCTTGTGTTCCTGCTCTTGCTGTCAAATAAATAAATAAAATCCTTTTTTTGAATTTATATACCATATACATAAACATTTTTGGTTTATGTATTATTTTCTACATAAATCAGTCTCTTAATGAATTTCTCAAGCCTTTGAACAGCTCTGAATGTAACATATGTATCAAAGGCTAAGTAAAATCAGGTAGACTAGATAAGATAGTCTATTAACTTTCAAGGAAATTGGGTATACTCGTAAATGTCTGCCTGTAGTCCAGGGCTTATTAAGTAGAGACAGCTCAAAACTTTAGTAGAGTCCCAGCAGAACCTGAACTGAGAGCTAGTGTACTACTCTGGTTTAGGAGTGCAGAGAAATTCTACTTTCTCCTTATGGAATCATACACTCCCCCTTCTCAAACTCTCTTTCCTAACTGCTCACTGTTGACAAGATCCCCGTGGTTTCTCTTCCCTGGCTCCAACTCCCCTGCCCCATAGTCCAGGATGACAGAACGGAAGCAGCCAGCCATCAGAGCAATGCAACCATAAGCCAGATCTAGAATCACATCTTTGGCTGGTGTTGGGTGAAATTAACCCACACTCTCCTTAGCCCCCACTCTTCCTCAGCCTATCTAACCAGCTAATGAAAGCCCTGACACACCCACTCCATTGACCCTTGTCTAAACTGAAGGGCTGCTGGGCCAAACCTTTTTTCCCTTTGTTGCAAAATACACATAGAATTACCATTTTAACCAATTTAAAGTGTACAATTCTATGGCATTTAGTATTTCACAGTTTGCCTAACCATCACCACTCTCTAGTTCAAGAGCAATATTATCACCCCCCCCCAAAATCCTGTATCCATTAGCCATCACTCCCCATTCACTCCAGCCCCCGTCCCTGTCAACCACTTATTCTGCTGTCACTTGCCACAGCAATGAACAGTTTGGGCTAACATAGCTAATAGTGCTAGTCACTGAGAAGGACCAATTAATTCAATGAAACAAAAGGGCTTTTTTGTTTATATAAGAATTTTAAGGATTAACATCTGGAAGTCCAATTTAACTTCAGGTCATAACCTCCCTATAGGTTTTGTTAAACTTTAACAGATCACAGTATCTGGGTCTCTCATCATTAATTTGTGAAATAGAATTATCATACCTGTTTCCCTGCACACTCCATGCAGTGCTAACCACTCCTTGACCTCATTTTTCCATTTTACAGAATTCATAAAAGAACAGATTTAAGTTACATTACTCAAAGACTAGAGATTCACTAATCAATTTTTAGTTCCTCCTTCTTAGGAAATAGTGTTTCCTATCCCGGAAGATACCTTTGCCATTCTTCTGTTGGTTCCTTTATAAGCTCAAATTAACCTACTGACTGCCTGAACTTTTAATATATGGCACATTTTGTGCACTTAATAGATGTTAAAAAAAATAAATGAGTTAAACGTTCAAGAAGCCAAATGGTTACAAGTGACGCTTCTGGAATGGTTTTTGTAGAAACTGATATTTGTTGGCTCCAATTGTTGTCATTTTTCCTTTGTACCTCTAAGTAATAACAAAAATAATCTTATCTACTTTACATTAATGCTTTGTGACATCATAAAATCATAAACTTCAAATGAAAAGCAATGAATAATACAATTTGCTTTGACTATTAGAAACACACACATATAATCCAATTAGGTCAAAATCTGCGGATGGACCAGGATAGCAGTATGATTCTAGTTTGTACTCATGGAATCATTCCCTCCCCCAGGTCCCCAACACCACCCTGCTTCCCCACAAAATCCTCTTTTCTGTTCAGAATCACTGTCAAATATTACTGGGCAACTCAAGCATCATCTACCACGTGTTTTTCTCCTACTGTCTTAAGAAAAGTATTATTTCAAATAAACAAAACCACATCCATAATCATATTAACAACCTAAGTTTCACAATCCTAAATTGTAATCAAATTTCAAGTCCCCAAATTATCCCACTGGTATTCAGTTGTCTTATCAGCTACACTCCAATTGTAGTAATAATCACAATATTTCAGGCCATTTACTGGCTTACTTTCCAGGCTCTCAAAAATCTGTAACTACTCCCCAGAAAGGATTAATATCGCTCTTGATTTCTCTTGGTATTTCTGGGGAGAAAAAAACCAAATGATAACCAAATTATCAAATCAACTCAAAGCAAGTATTTCAGGGTTGTTCAGCTGCTTTAGCCTATCTGATTACTGTATCACAGAAGGGAGCTATATATGTTTTCAAACCAGAAATTGCCACTAGTTTAGTGCTTCTGCTTAATTCAATCAAGTTCTGTAAGATTTTCATAAAAGGATTTCAGTTACACAATAGAATTTGTGGTTTGAGTATATATTAAAGTTTTCTGCTCTTGAAAATAAGGCAGCTCATTAACAAATCTACAGAGAATAGTTTCACTGTAGAAGAGTCCAGAAATATTTTACCTATGTTTAAACTTTAAGATAGTACTTATGATGAAAAACTCAAAGTGAGAAAATACAATGGGTCGTAGGCCCAGACTGGCAAAAAGATAAAAATATCTCAGGTTTAAAAATAGGGCTACCTGTCAATTGTGTTCTTTCATGTGATTGTGCTGTTTTACATTACAACAGCTAAAGGTGAGATTTAGGCACTTAGACATTCTTAAAACGTCTAGTTAAGACTTCAAGCTGAAAAGGGAACTCTGAAGACAGCAGTCTACTGAGCATGATATCAAACTAGCCTATGCTCACAATGGTTTCCACAAGTTGTCTAAATTTAGGTGTCTGTGTATTTTTTCCCCACCTGCCAGTTTCTCTCAAGATAGCAAAGTGGCTAGAGCAGTCCCAGGCCTACCTCATAGATGCAGGCCACACCCCTTTGGGAGAGCATCTCCTCACCCACCCATCAACAAATCCTAGGCTTCACTATCTTTGGATCAACATAGATTTACCTCTTCAACCCAGAACCAGATTAGTTTAAAGCAATGGTTCCCAACCCAGACAATCTGACATCCTTATATTATGCTGAAATAAAATTCCTTGACAACACCTACCTACTACACACACACAATATTTGAAGAAAAACAACATAAAAACTTATATTATCAGGGAGAAATAAAACTTATAGTCAATGCATATTGTGATCCCTAACTGTTCAGGAATGACTACAACAGAAGACAGATGAGTAGGACTGCTGCAAATGAAAACTGACCCTGATGTGCTGTAATGTCAACTCAAATACTGTAATGATGTAATTTTCCAAAACAGCAAACAACTCTTAGAAATATTCCAAACAAAACAATCATCTTTCCTTGATTTACAAGGCAGTTGCATTCCTAGGAAATTCATTGCACTGTATACAAAAACACTGAGTTTATATCTACAAAATAGAGTTAATTCTAAGATCAGATAATATCTGGCAATTCATATAGGACAAAGGACAATTCTTCCTAGTCTCTGCCCATCAAATATCTGTAGTATTACCCCCCTAAACTGTGAAAAAGCACTCCTACAAACTGTTGAAATGTTCTCCAAGGGAGCATTAAGAGCCACTGGGGTGCAGGAATCAGATTAAGTCAGTAAGGCTCACTCAAACCTCAATTACTCTACAAAATGAAGGCGAGAGGCAGCAATTAAATTCATAAATTGATAGTTCATAAATTAAAACTAAGAGAATTTCACCCAAAAAACAAATGATTAAAAAGTGGGCATAAGACATGAACAGACATTTCTCCAAAGAAGACACAGAGATGGCCAACAGACACATTATCACTTAACATCAGGAAAATGCAAATCCGAACTACCTCACACTTGTCAGAATGGTGAAAATAAAAAACAAGAAACAACAGGTGTTGGTGAGGATGTGGAGAAAAAGAAACCCTCCTGCACTGTTGGTGGGAATCCAAACTGGTGCAGCCACTCTGGACAACAGCACAGAGATTCCTCAAAAAGTTAAAAATACAACTACCCTACAACCCAGCAATCCCACTACCAGGTATTTACCTAAAGAATACAAAAACACTAATTTAAAGGGATACATGCAACCTAATGTTTATAGCAGTGTTATTTACAATAGTCAAATTATGGAAACAGCCCAAGTGTCCATCAACTGATGGATAAAGATATGAGATATAGATATATAATGGAATATTATTCAGCCATAAAAAATAATGAAACCTTGCCATTTGCAACGACATGGATGGAGCTAGAGTATAATCCTCAGTGAAATAAGTCAGTCAGAGAAAGACAGATAACAAATACGTGATTTCACTCATATGTGGAATTTAAGAAACAAAATAAATGAGCAAAGGGAGAAAAAAAAGTGAGAGAACAAACTGATGGTTTACCAGAGGGGAAGTGGGTGGGGAATGGGGTTAAATAGGTGATGGGGATTAAGGAGTGCACTTGTCATGAAGAACACCGGGTGATTAAAATAAAAACTTAAAAACAAACAAAACACGAAGAGATTTTCAAGTGCTTCCTCAGATAAAGGGCTTTAGATTCAAGAAATTTCTACTAGTAAAGCAAAGCCTTTTGTATTTGTTCAAGTTCAAAGCATGTTAAAATTAAAATTGAGATGGCTAGAAACGTGATTAGCTGAATGAACTAAAGAAAAATGTATCAGTTTTGAATTAGCACTTGAATCCGTTTGGTAAAAATGCTAGGCTTCTTTTTTTTTTTTTTTTTTGGTTTTAGGAAAAAAGCAATGACATTACAGATTAAATATCCACTAGATTTCAAATTCCCAATGGTTTTCTTGGCTTTAAACAGGAATCATGTTTGCACCACTTATTTTTTAGTTGACATTGGATATCATCATAGTAGAAATAATTTAGAAGGAATAAAACATGCTGAGGGACAGAACCTATGAACCTTAAGTTTTTTGTTTCCTCTAAATCGTTTTTTGTGATTTAACTCTGAGCAAACAAGTGGTACTATGATAAAAAGGCTTGCTACTTTTTTTTTAAGATTTTATTTATTTGAGAGAGAGAGAATGAGAGATAGAGAGCATGAGAGCGGGGAGGGTCAGAGGGAGAAGCCGACTCCCCGCTGAGCAGGGAGCCCCACGTGGGCCTCGATCCCAGGACTCCAGGATCATGACCCGAGCCGAAGGCAGTCGCCCAACCATCTGAGCCACCCAGGCGCCCTTTTTTAAAACAAGATTTTATTTATTTGAGAGAAAGTGAGCAAGCATGAGTGGGGGAGGGAGGCAGAGGGAGAGGGAGAAGCAGACTCCCCACTGAGAGGGAGCTGGACTCAGGGCTCCATCCCAGAACCCTGGGATCATGACCTAAGCTGAAGGCAGACGCTTAGTGAGCCACTCTGGGACCCCAAAAAGGCTTGCTACTTTACATGGCCCCTTAATGGACTAAATTCTCTTGAGCCAAATGGCCATATGGAGGCAGGAAGGTTTATTGCAGTTATCTTTCTTACAAGGACCTTTGCCACCTGAAGAACTTTTTAAGTGAAGCAAAGCTCCTTGTACTTTTGATTCTTAATTATGGAAGAATGCTCTACAGTCAAAATTGCTTTGCTCTAAAGAGGAATACAGTATCACTGATAAATACTAAAAAGCAGTTACCTAGCAACCTATCCCTACAAATAGTGATTTTAAAAAAATGAAACATAATTGACCCTATTTGGTCATTTTTATTCTCTTCTCTCAGTTCAGTCCTAGAAAATATAGTCTGGATGACCAAATCACTAGGATGCTGGTAAGTCTCCTGTCAGCTACAATGGCAGTTTTGTTTGTTTATTTGGGGTAATACCCTCAGCAGGGAAGTAGGACTTTAATAGGCAGCTTATATTCCTTAACTCAGTTATACAGAGGTATTATCAAATATTTAATGGAATTTAGATATGGAATAGGATTCCAATATTTAAAAAATAAAAGCTAGTATTATTTCTTTACTGCTATCGAATCTGTTCTTTCATGTTCTCCTAAAAGCAGAAAGATAGCACAAGAAATGTTGTTAAGGCTAAGGAAAGAGAGAACGTTGCCAAAGCCCATTCCATTCTAGGATCAGATAATACCCGATATTAACAGCAGGGATGCCCAAGTAAAATGTCGAAGACATTACTGATAGCAAAGTATAGGGCTAACATACCAGTGCACAGATCGGTAAGGTACAACTTAAACACACTTTAGGGGCACCTGGGTGGCTCGGATGGTCAAGCCTTCAGCTCAGGTCATGATCCCAGGGTCCAGGGATCAAGCCCCACATTGGGCTCCCTGCTCGGCGGGGAGTCAGCTTCTCCCTCTGCCTGCCGCTCCCCCTGCTTGTGCTCTAATATTTAAAAAAAAAAAAAAAACTTTACACCTGAAGAATTTACTCATCATTTTGTTGGGGAAAGAGAATTAAGACAGAGTTCATATCTAAAAGTCAATACCACTTAGGGGCGCCTGGGTGGCACAGTCGGTTGAGCTACCAGTTCTTGGTTTCGGCTCAGGTCATGACCTCAGGGTCCTGAGATCTAGTCCCGTCAGCTCCGTGCTCAGTGAGGAGTTTGCTTATGACTCTCTTTCCCTCTCCCTCTTCCCCTCCATGCTTTCTCTCTAAAACAAATAAATCTTTTTAAAATATAAATAAAAAATAGTCAATACCACTTAAACCAAACCTAAAGGGGCACCTGGGTGGCTCAGTCGGTTAGGCGTCTGCCTTTGGCTCAGGTCATGAACCCAGAGTCCTGGGATTGAGCCCCGCATCGGGCTCCCTGCTCAGTGGGGAGTCTGCTTCTTCCTCTCCCTTTGCCTGCCGCTCTGCCTACTTGTGCTCTCTGTCAAATAAATAAATCTTTAAAAAATAAAAATAAAAAATAAACCAAATCTAAATTAAATAAGCCCTGTCATCATTAAGTTTTTGTTTCTAAAATACAAAATAATCTATAACCATCACCATTACTTTTCAGAAGCGGGGAAGAGGAGACGACAATTATTACATAAACTCAGAAGTTATCTTTTAAAATTAAGACATCTTAATTTTGCAACAAATGTAGAAAAGTATTTATAGGGGAAGGGGAAAAAAAGCTTTGTTTATTGTAGCATTAGGTAAACTTAGGTTTTAAATTGGCAATGAATGAATGAGGAATGTACATACACAACACAGTACCATACACTTAAGAGTTTGTACACAAAGTTACCCTCGGCAAAACATACTGTATTCCATCGTAAGAGTCTAAAACGTCTCGACTGAATTTAAATTTTTCTAGGTCTTTAGAAGGCTAAAGGGACATTGTCTGCAGCTATTAAAATTCAAGGGGAAATAAATGTTAATGTGTGTTTAGTTTCCATCTTAACTTTCTATTCAATAGCTCTAAACTTTTTAAACCCGTCTCATTTCTGAAAGGATTAAGGCAAACTCTTGTAAGTTAAAATTCAAAATAAAACTTTTACAAAAGATCTAAATGGAACTTCTACTTGCAAATTTATTTAAAAGTCTCAAGATCACAAAACTGCTATTGCCAACTATTCAGTTAATCTGGGTAGATGAAACATTTCCCTCTTATTAAAGATAAATATAAAATGGCTGTATCACATTTTTATTATAAAAAAGCTATGAATTTGGGGCACCTGGGTGGCTCAGTTGGTTAAGCTTTGTCTGCTTTAACTCAGGTCATGATCCCAGGGTCCTGGGATTGAGCCCCGCATCAGGCTTCCTGCTCAGTGGGGAGTCTGCTTCTCCCCCTGCTTACGTGCTATGTCAAATTAATTAATTAATCTTAAAAAATGAATTTGATAACAAGTGTGCTATAGTCTTTCTTTTTTTTCAGATTTTATTTTTTACAAGAGTGAGAGAAAGAGAGCAAGCACAAGCAAGGGCAGTGGCAGGCAGAGGGAGAGAGAGAGGCAGACTCCCCACTGAGCAGGGAGCCCAACGCAGGACTCAATCCCAGGACCCTGGGATCATGACCTGAGCTGAAGGCAGACGCTTAACCAACTGAGCCATCAAGGCACTCAAGTGTGCTACATATAGTCTCTCTTTTTTTTTAAGATTTTATTTATTCATTTGACAGAGAGAGACACAGCGAGAGAGGGAACACAAGCACGGGGAGTGGGAGAGAGAGAAGCAGGCTTCCCGCTGAGCAGGGAGCCTGCTGAGCAGGGAGCCCGATGCGGGGCTCGATGCCAGGACCCTGGGATCATGACCTGAGCCAAAGTCAGACACTTCACAACTGAGCCACCCAGGCACCCCTATATATAGTCTCTTAATATCATGTTTTACACCCTACTTACACCTTCCTTACGATATATTCTTTCCCAAAAAAGGAAAAAAAACAGATCCAGTGGGAGAAAGAATGTTTAATAAATGGTGTTGAAACAAATAGCTATCTGTTTGGAATAAAAATAAAATTAGATCCTTACACCTTGCACCATATAGAAAAATACATATATTACTGATGGATTCAAGAGTAAAAAATAAAAATGCAAGTACCCAAAACTCTACATACAATTTTAAGGGGTTCTGGGACTCCCTAAAGCCCATTCATGGATCTCAGGTTAGGAATTATTAATCATAACTTCTATTAAAATCTTAATGCCAAATACCAGATGTGTTTTCAAGATCAAGTCACATGCAACAAATGAAGATGAACACATTAACTCATTGTTGTAACTTTATAAAATCTCCAAACTGGAACTAGAAACAGAGGCATGGCAATACAAATGGACAATGACTTAAAAAAAAAAAAATTACAACAATTTAAATAAGTTTGAGTGCATACTGTACAAGTGTATCCATGTCTGTTAGCCTTTCAGAAATATAAAATCAGCTAAATCTTTAGTACTTAAAATTCATTGTGTGCAATGTTATTCTCAAACTTGATTAAAATACTTAATAAATACAAGTTATGTTTAATATGAATAACTGCAACATACTTAAACATCTAAACATATAATAGGAATTCTATAATATTAAAATGCAATACTTTCACCTGCATTAATCTCATACACAATGGAAAAATACTTGCAGATAATTAGCATTAAGAATGCAAATATATTTTCACTGTGGAAGAAAAATAATAAGATTAGAAATCATATATTTGCGTAATCTACAAGGAAGCTGTAGATAGTCTACATTATGACATTCTATTTTAAAATGAAAACAATTCAATATTTAACTTTACAACAAGTTTACTCAAGGCAAAATATTTGTTTATTACAGAACAGGATCTTAAATCAAAGTAAGCAAGGCAACATTAGATCAACCATCTTAGTTTTTTTTTTAATGAAGTGTAGCTTTAAAATTGTAATAAAGGTGAACATAAATTCTAACATGCTCTTCTCTTCTTATAAATGGGATGATGTAGAAAAGCAAAGCTTCAATGTGTAGGGATTGGAACCATCTGCAAAAATTAAAAAACAAAGTTAACAGGTCACTTCATCAAACTTTCAAGATTACCTTGAATTAGCAGAGTAAATTATTTCACATTTTTATAAAATCAGAAGCGGAAACAGAAAGGAAAATTTCTACGTAAGGTAAGGGGAAGATTACTTTTGTACATCTCTACCAGCAGGTCAGCTACATGAAGGTAGGAACTTTGTCCACTGCTACATTCCTACTGCTCTAAACCTTATCTGACACATAGAGACACTCAATATTTCTTAGTAAATTAATTAATCATTACAGATAAACAGTATGGGATTAGGCTTATGTCCATCAGCAAAGTTCACTTTGCAGAATATATTAGAATAGCAATTCCTCTATAAAAGCCAGTTCAAACTGAATGGGAAGTAATCAGAGAGGGAGACAAACCCTGAGAGACTCTTAACTCTAAGAAACAAACAGGGTTGCTGGAGGGGAGGTCAGTAGAGGGGATGGGGTAATAGGGTGATGTGATGAGCACTGGGTATTATACGCAACTGATGAATTACTGAACTCTACATCTGAAACTAATGTTCTATATGTTGGCTAATTGAATTTATTTTTATTTATTTTTTTAAGATTTTATTTATTTATTTGAGAGAGAGAGTGAGAGACAGAGAGCACGAGAGGGAAGAGGGTCAGAGGGAGAAGCAGACTCCCCGCTGAGCAGGGAGCCCGATGTGGGACTCAATCCCGGGACTCCAGGATCATGACCTGAGCCGAAGGCAGTCGCCCAACCAACTGAGCCACCCAGGCGCCCTGAATTTAAATTAAAAAAAAAAAAGCCAATTCAAATACAGGCTGGGAAATGGGTAAGAATGGAATGTACAGGAAGATATTAATAAGCTGAAAAAGTTCCAGGAGAGCTAGTATTAAGTTCTAAAATTACCCCTCCAAAAAACAACAACAACAACAAGAGAATGATCCACAAAAAGTTTTCCATTTTATATATTTTTCTTTAACTTCTCAGACCAGGCAGAGATAATTCCTCCTCAATTAATTATGCAAAGAAACAATTCTGGTATCTTAACATATTAAAAAAATTTTTAATTCCTATAAAGGGAAAAGCATATAAATTAACAAGTATTTGCATGCACTGGAGAGGATAAAAAGATAAATAATTATTCCTGCCTCCAAGGAGTTTGAAATATATCTTGGGTATGTCTCAAATATGCATATAATTTTAAAGCCTTTAAAAACCTTCTAACAAATATTAGGCTTGATTTACTACTTAAAATTTACTTCTGTGACTAAAAGTTAAATGAAAGGAAGTATTCCTATTTATTTTTTGTCTTTTAATTAAAATTTTTAAATATAAAAAATATATAGATTGATATGATAAACCACCTAGCTTCAATAATTGTCAGCATTTGGCAGTCTTATTTCATCTACCTACCCGACACACCATTTTGGGAGCTGGAATATTTTTTTTTTTAAAGATTTTTATTTATTCATTTGCGGGAGAGACAGAGAGAGAACAAGCAGGGGAGAGGCAGAGGGAGAGGGAGAAGCAGACTCCCTGCTGAGCAAGGAGCCCGATGCGGGACTCGATCCCAGGACCCTGGGATCACGACCTGAGCCGAAGGCAGACGCTTAACCATCTGAGCCACCCAGGCGCCCGGGAGCTAGAATATTTTAAACTAAATCCTAGATACGTTTATTCTACCCATAAATCCGTCAGTGTGTATTTTTCTTTTTCCACATCACATCTAGTAAGATTATTTTTTCTTCCACTATTTAGAAAAATAAGGGTTTAACACCCTTTAGATCCAGGATCAAAATAAAGTACACAGCACAAAGCTTCAAAAGTTAAATACTTGAGCATACTTTGTGTGGTAGAAAAAGAGGTCGTTTACCATTCTGGAGAGAATAAACAGTGACAATTTCATTTAATACAAATTAAAACAATGGAATACCATTTTTCATCTATCATACTGGTTAAAGATTCAACATCTGACAAGACTCAGTGTTGGTAAAGAGTGTTGGGAAACGGGCATTCTCACATACCACAGGTAGAAATGTAAATTGGTACAACCTTTTTAAAGGGCACTCTAGCAACATTTATCAGAATATAAACCTTTATGTTCTCCACTACTAGGAAATTGCCCTACAAATACAAAAAGTGCAATGATAAGGATGTTGTATTATAGTAATAGAAAAAACAACTGGAAAAAAACTGTATTCATCAGTGGGGAAATGGGTAAATCAAACTGTGGTATATCTCTACTATGAATAGCTACTCTGCATATGCTTTAAAAAAAAAAGTAGCTTTGCAAGTGCTGATATATAGTTCTAAGGCATATTAAATGAAAACAGCAAGGCACTGAAGAGTTGTATAGAATAACCATTTTGTATAACTTTTAAAAATGTAGATATACATACACTGAGGAGGAGGAATAAAAGGAGACAAATAGGTTAGAAGTTGTAGAAAGCTTTAACTTTCATTTTGCACCTCATGTGCTGTCTTAAGTTTTTTAACCACATAAATGTATGTATTGCTTTCTTCTAAAAAGATCAACAGAGACTGTGGAAGCCAGCATCCAAGATGGCCCCAATGATCCCTACCCTCCTGGTATTCACAGCTCTGTACAGTCCCCTCCCACACTGTACCACGGATGGTCTGTGGGACCACAAGAATACAGCATAAGTGATAGTATGTCACTTCCAATGTTAGGTTATAAGAGACACTGTGGCTTCTGTTTTAGTCTTTTGCTCTCATCCATCTTGGATCACTCACTCTGAAGGAAGCCAGCCACCATGATGAAATGGCCAATGTAGCTTCAGTGGACTTGCAAACAACCACATAAATGAGCTTGGAAATGGATTTCCCAATCTCCAATCATGACTTGAAATGACTGTAGACCCAGACAACAGCTTGACTGTAACCTCAAGAGACCATAAGCTAGAAACACCCAGCTAAACTGTACACAGAATACTGACCCTTAGTTTGCTGTTTTAAGCTGCTAAATGTGGTAATCTGTTACATAGCAATGGGTAACTAATATAAGGATTGTGTGGGTTGTGGGATTTGTAGGACTTTTTTCTTCATACTTCTCTATTAAAAGAAAACAACAACAAAAGCAGTAAGTGTTATTTTAAAATTATTGTCGATGTTTCTAAAGTTACTCCTACTGAATAATTATGACACAATTTTACTTACTTGGAACTCTTATCTGGTAGTGATTAAGTGCCGTAAGGGCTTCTACTGCATCAGTTTTGCACTCCCATTCTAATAGCCCAGAAAGTGTTTTGGCAGAAGCTAAAACAAAACAAAGAAACACAAATCCAGTTGTTACGTGCTTGTCATCAGTTTAACCAGAAAACTTAAGAAGAGGGAATGTGCACTTACGTTTTGCATCAAACACTTTATATTTGATGAATGTAAGAACTTCATGGTCATTACATAACTGTCAAAGAAATGTGAAACTCCATTAAAAATATGGCCAAAATAATATTCCTGCCTTTTACTTTTTTAGAAAGTAAACTTTATGGGGGCACCTGTGTGGCTCAGTCGGTTAAGCGTCCGGGACTCTTGATTTCAGCTTAGGTCATAATCTCAGGGTCGTGAGCATTGGGCCCCAGCATGAAGCCAGCTTAAGATTCTCTCTGTGCCTCTCCCTCTGCCCCTCCCCACCCCCCTGCGTGCACTCATGTGCTCATCATGCTCTCACTCTCTCTCTCTAGAATAAAGAAAAATAAACTTTATGGCAGCATTTAAGTCTGGCATGAATGAATTAAATCAAACATGTTTTTATTTATTAGTATTTTTTTCGATAGAGAGAGAGACAGGGAGAGAGGGAACACAAGCAGGGGGAGTGGGAGAGGGAGAAGCAGGCTTCCCGCTGAGCAGGGAGCCCCATGCAGGACTTGATCCCAGGACCCTGGGACCATGACCTAAGCCGAAGGCAGACGCTTAACGACTGAGCCACCCAGGCGCCCCCAAACATATTTTTAGATTGGTAAGTTCTATGAGAAAATAAACTTTAAAAAGTGATATTCTATAAACTATGTAAATAATTTAGTGCTGTACGATAAAACCACAGATTTATAACTGAAATATGTATTCTCAGAGTTATTAGGATTTATCTAGTACCTAAGGGACAGAGTGGAGTTCCCAGACATTTTCCCAGAAAATCAATTCTTTTCTGAAGCATGTACTACAGTTTGGCAAAAAGCCAGGGATATATAAAATTTTGTTATGGGCAAGATTTTTTTTTTTAAAGATTTTATTTATTTATTTTTACGAGAGAGAGAGAGTGCACATGAGCACGAGTGGGAGGGAGGGGCAAAGGGAGAGGGAGAAGCAGGCTCCCTGCTGAGCAGGGAGCCCAATGCGGGACTCGATCCCAGGACCCTGAGATCATGACCTGAGCCGATGGTAGATGCTTAACCAACTGAGCCACCCAGGTGCCCCCTGTTATGGGCAAGATTTAAGGGCATAATAAAAGAACTCACTGAATGCAGAAGTCAGGTATCTCATTCTAATTCCAACTCTCAAAAAGACTGAGCCACAAATCAACAAAAGACTAAAAAGGCTAATGCAGAATGGAGGCCAGAAAAGTACAGAGTGAACTAAATAACAAAATACTAATAATGTCCAAAGCAGATGATGAACAGACCAAGACTTTAAAATGAGGCTAAAATATTATAAATTTTAAAATAAGAAATAGGAACATTCTACACAGTTGTATTTCAGCCACCTACCTTTGTGAAAGTCTCCTCTGTGACACACAATGGAACATTATAATAATGCAGCACACATGAGGGTGGCTGGATTATATTCTTAGATGCTTGACCAGCACTTGTAAAGCGATTATTTTTGCTCATTGCAAAATCTTTGTAGCTACTTGTACCATCCTCCAGTTCAAATATTTGACTTGGAACAACTGAATGTTGTTTAGACACACTAAAGATTGGGAAGGAAAAAGTATAGAAGATACCTTGTTAGATGTAAAGCAACAAGTAGGCAGTGTCAAAAGGTTAATATCTATGCCTGCATCAATTTTAACAAATAAGACAAATGTAGCTATTTAAATGTGATTTAGTTATTTAATATTTTAAACATTTATTTGAATACTTAAATTTAGTTTAATTTATAAACCATCACTCTTATAGTTTAGGTATATTCTCACATTAGGAAACTTTATATAAAACTTGCCCATTTTTAACATGCTGTTTTATAATCATAACACTAAAAACTAGGTATAGGTGAGCAAAACCTGAATTATATGAACCTAACATACTTTGTCTAAAATGATAACATTATAGGTGCTAGTTTCAAATGTGCTCTCAGTTACATTAAAATATTCTGAAATTAAAATTAATATCTCTAATAAAAATGAAGATTTTTTAATACTTTTAAAATTTACCACTTTTAAGATAATTACCAAACATTAAGTCTTTTCCCAAATAATTTGACATTGTTAAGGTGTGTGACAGCTCTTTCTACAGCATACTCATCACCCATTTCTACCAGTGCTGTACCAGGAATGGTCTTCATAAATTTTACCTGTAAATACAAAATCCCAAAAAGGTGACTATTTATTTCCCTTCTATAATAACGGATTTTCTGAAAGAGAGTATGATTTAAGTGGTTGAGGTCAAATATGGAAGATCACCTGGAATCTTGACTTTACTCTGCTGTGCTATTAGACACTCATAAGTCTTACCAAAATTTAACAAAGTTAAAAAGGAAGACTATAATTCTATTGTGTAGCACAATGAAGAAGAGCACAGGCTTACCCTGGCTCTGCTACTTATTTTGTGATTTGGGGTGATTTTCTTCTCTGAGCCAGAGATCTCCCTATAAAACAGAGACAATGATAATACCTGCTGGGTTTATCAATATTTATTCATTCAACAAATATTTATTAGGTGCCTAAATGTTTTGATAAACACTGTGCTGGGTACTGGGTATTAATGGTAAACATAAAAGATACAGTCTTCTTGAAACTTATATTCCGGTAAGTAGGTCAAAAAATTTTAAAGTAAAAAATGATTCCCAACTACTCAGAATGCTGTTAAAGCAATAAACAAGATGCTGTAAGAAATAATGCATGATAGCCTTGAGACAACACTGCCAGGAGGAAGGCTTGTACAAGGTAGGGGCAGTTTTAAAAACAGGCGTACTTCACAAATTTTCATGGCATCTTGGGCAGAGGCCATACTTAGCCTCTTATATTATTCTAATTTTAGTAGATAACACTATAGTAATAAGGGTTAAATGGGTTAATGTATGATAATCATTCAGCATAGTACCTACCCCTTAGAAAGTCCTTCAATAGCTATTCTGTACCACTAACATTGGTGACACCTTGAGATATTTGTTAGCCTTAGAATACTACGAATGGATTTAATAAATGCAGCATAATAGCATTTATATCCACCCTTGCAACTACCGATTTTAATGGGCTATTCCAGCATTTTTATACTATACCTGTACTTGAACAAAACTCAGTTGTAGCAGGACTTTTCAGCTTTACTTGAAATCAATTATCTTCTTGTGGGCAAAATTTCTATACTTTGATTTAATCCAATAACATCCTACAAATCTAACAACGACTAAATAAATATCTTATGTTAAATATGTAGCTCTTATACTTATAAATCTAAAAAAAAGGTGAGGCATAATTACCTATATATAGGTCTTTTAAAGGACTAGCATAGCCTAAGTTTCATGTATCATAATAGATCATTTAAAATATTTTTTTTGACATGTGAGACTGGAATTGTTCAAATAGCACACAGAAAACTTTTAAGTTTATTAGACAAAATGACTTAGGTTTCTAAATCATGAGATAATTAGTTCATAAGAGAAAAGACAAAGATATACTAAAGATGTTGATTTAACTGACTGATCTGATTGTTTACAAATGTGAAAAGCACAAAGAGAAAAGTAACATTATGTGATAAGGTTAAAATACACATTAAAGCCCATTTAGTTATCAAACATGCAGTTCCTAAACCCTAACACCTAGGTGTCTAAGATAAATGTCTGTGTGAAAAAATCTGAACTACTTCTCCCAGTGTTGCTAAATCTGTCCATGTATTCCTGGCAAGTTATATAAGCAGAAACACCCCATATGTTCTATCCCTAGACCAATGTGGGATTTTCTTTCTTTTCTTTTCTAAATGTGGTCAAATGGTTATGTTGAGAAAATTCTTGTTCCAGAGATTTTTCTGAGTTGCTTTCTCAGTTCAAGGAGACTTTACTTTAGAATTAATGAACTAAGAACTAAGAGTACCAACTTTTGAAGCCAAGCTCCTCCTCCCACACATTTATGACTCACATACTTGTACCTTTTAATTGTTGTGAAAAGAACACTAAAATCACTCAAAACAATAGAGAAAAAAACATTATCTCAGTACTGAAACTCAAGTTGGCAAGTGTATCAAATAACTGGTAACTTAAGATGACCAATCATTTCCCCAGTTAAATTTCCATGATTTTTTAGAAAATAGTTTAAATATCTACTTTATGATACTATTTTAAATATTTATGAGACATCAATGAACAAAACAGCACAGATCTGGGGAAATGGTTGTCTAATGAAAATAGGATTATAACTTTAAAGATCTTTAAAATATGTAAAATTTAAATATTTTGCTACTTTCTGAGTGTAATCCAGATAAAGTTTTGAATACATTTTGTCAGTTTCAAATACTGATAGAGCTAAAAGCACATTGTTCCTCAGAAGATACTGGAAATCTAGCATTTGAGAGGCAAGTAATTAAACCTAGAACTCTCCTAAAATTCCATGACTTGTGGCCAAGCTCCATGAAAATACTGCTCTTTCAAATTCTGTAGTTCGACATGTTAAGTGCTAGAAACACTTTGCAATGATAAAAAAATGCAGGCTAGTAATTGATTAAACTACTGTTTTGGACTTCTATTTATATTACCTATTTTTAAAGTATTTTTAGTACCAACAACCTATACTAATCACTTACCAACAAAAAACAATTTCTGAAGCTTCTACCTAATGAATTTTTAGCTTATGTGGGTTACTACTAAAAGAACTTGTATGTTCCTAATACAAGGGGAAGACACATGTATTTGCTGCCTTTTCAAACTTTCCTACTAGATATCCTAGCAAAAGAAATTAATATAAAACGAAACTTACCTTTTCAATATTTCCATATAAGCAGAATAAGTTGAACACTCTTGAACAATTCATTTTTAGCTGATGTAATCCACTAACCATTACAACTGAACCAGAGGGATTTCCTCCATGCATGTAAGAGGAAGAAGCCTGTGGTAATGGATATGCAACAAGCTCAGGCGTATCTCGAGAGCCCATTCTGTAACGACTTGGTAAAGGCAATAATGGACCATGGGATCCTATAAAAATGATAAACAAAACAAAACACAACTTTAGCAGATATTCTTCACCACATTAAAAGTAAACTATTAATATTAGCTAGTTTGATGTATGTCCAAGGAAAACTCAAATAAATGTGTTAATATTCAAATATAACCTGTGGGGATTAATAAAATCTGTATTTCTGTGTACCAGATCTAAGATACATTGACCTGCACATCCCTGTATATACATCAGGCTTTACGTTTAAAAAATACTGTTTAACAAAAAAGTATATAAGGTCAGGCCACAGATAGCAGGGATGGGAAGAATCAGTGTAAAACTTTGGGTCGCTGTGTACAAACTGTATCTTAAATTTTTTTTAAAAAACCTTCTGCCAACATCTTTTGGAGGATAATACAATAAAATATACAGGGAAATCTTGAAAACTATCTCTATACAGACATAACAAAAAGAACATCTCTAGTTCCACTGAAAAGCTATCTCCTTTTCACTCCTACTCCTTTTACTGTAACGTGCTTTCTGGTATTTTATTCCCCTAATTCTAATTTAGGAAACGAAATTCCTAATTTCATTAATATCTCACCTACTCAAAGGTGTCATTTATTCAGCATCCCACATTATCTGAAACAACATCAAGAACCCAGAATAATGCCTGAATATCTGAAACCGTTGTCACAAAACACACACAAATCTATGTCTCATACTAAGAATCCTTATAAAGAATCAACTTTCTAATTTTAGAATAGTTCTAAACAACTTTGATTTATCCAGTTTTCCCATCCATAACAGATTGGAAGTAACAAGAAAAATAAAGCTAAAGTGAATGGAACAGACAGGAATAGGGGAGTCTGGAGAAACTGATACTAAAAGCAGGCATAGGGCACATTCACAAGAGCAAGAAGAGAAAGTCGTAAGAACTGAGAAGCAACTAAGAAACTGACTCAAACTGGTGGTTGCCGGAGGGGAGACGAGAGGCGGTGAAATAGGTGAAGGGGATGGGATCAAGTACCAACTCCCAGTTACTAAAAAATAAGTCTCTGGGATGAAAAGTACTATGGAGGGAATATGGTCAATAATATTGTAATAATGTTGTATGGTACTACACTTATCACGGTGAGCACTGCACAATGTATAGAATCATCCAATTGCTAGGTTGTATACCTGAAACTAATATAACATTGTATGTCAACTATACTTCAATTTAAAAAAAAAGCAGCAGCAACTAAAATGGAGGCATAGGGCGCCTGGGTGGCTCAGATGGTTGGGCGTCTGCCTTCGGCTCGGGTCGTGATCCCAGAGTCCTGGGATCGAGTCCCGCATCGGGCTCCCTGCTCCTTGGGAGCCTGCTTCTCCCTCTGCCTCTCTCTCTCTCTCTCTCTCTCTATCTCTCATGAATAAATAAATAAAAATCTTAAAAAAAAAATGGAGGCATAGCTCAGAAATATAAACCTACGTGTTAGGTGCTCCTAAGTTAGTGATTACAGAAGTATACTCTTATAACATGCAAAGGTCCTCCTGATGTGCAAGAAACCAATCCAAAAACCCAAGTCCTTTCCTCATTTCCGTTAGGTGCTCCTGAGTTAGTGATTACAGAAGTATACTCTTGTAACATGCAAAGGTCCTCCTGATGTGCAAGAAACCAATCCAAAAACTCAAGTCTTTTCCTCATTTCTCAAGAAGTAAGAATATGCAATGCTACTGATTCTCATTTTTATGTAAGAGATACTTGTCATCTACTAAGTAAGGTACTAAGAACTACATTTTGGTATTCATAGCATGCTATCAGAGCTCATGCGGACTCCAATTCAGTATTTAGTATTCTAAATATAACTGCCATTCATAACAACACAGCAATACCACCACTGAGCACACACACATGTGAATTCCTACAATTTCATGAAGGAAGAAACACTTCATCAATGCATCATCATCAGTGTTGCCTGAAACTGGAATGGTTTTCAACTGCCCTTCTTGCTGGTAATTAGTAGTTTATCAAAACAATATAGCTCATGGTGAGTTACTTGTTAGTAACAACACATGTTTTGGCCTCCAATTTAAACTTTATATATATATGCTGGGGTCAAATATCAATCATTCTTATCCCTATTGCAAAAGTACATATCCATACTATACCGTCCCTCCACTACCACCATTTGCTTGTACAGTAATGACACTTCACTATTATCACTAAATTTTCTTTTTCGTAGAAAGTAGAAAGATGTGTGCTGGATGGGCAGTACAAACTTCCACTCTACCTTAAGTTGGCCAAAAATGTTGAGATCCACTGCCATAGGTAACAACTGAATTCAGTGCAAGAAAATGTAACTGATCAGGATTAAATTACGTTATCTACACTATTTAAATTGTTGC
Organism: Eumetopias jubatus; assembly: GCF_037043125.1. Classification (NCBI taxonomy): domain Eukaryota; kingdom Metazoa; phylum Chordata; class Mammalia; order Carnivora; family Otariidae; genus Eumetopias; species Eumetopias jubatus. Next base: position 31,817,994 of record NW_028274815.1, read on the forward strand.
CTATATTGTTTAAGAAAATAGAAAATCTTTTTAAAGGTTTCTATACATAAAAAAGTTCATACAAAATGTTTTGATGCTTAAAAAGTTAATACTTCAGGTATTAAAAAAATTCACTTATGTGGGAAAATGCTACATAAATGGCATTATTATCATTTGGAAAGCATTGCTCATCCTTGTACTTTAAAATCTTTGGTCCAGGAGCCATATCCAAAGATGCTTGCAATTAATATACAAACTTTTCTTAGACCCACAGAAACTAAATCTGTACAAAAGTGGTAAAAATAGTATTTTTCAAGTATGAGGACGTCTACCAGTTCACCTCATAGAACAGGGCTTCCCAAAGTAAAAGATTTAAAGAGTTCTGAAAGCACAGATTTATACTGCTATAAAAAAAAAACCAATGAATAAATTTAATTTAATTAAATAATTAAGCCTTTTCTATTCCCTCATTCTCATATACCATCATAAAGGGAAAGCCACCCATGATATGACACCAAAATGCAAAAACACCTGTTTTGCTGAATTGCTGATCTGAAGGGATACAGCTCAATTTGCAGTTTTTAAAAAGGCTCAATATATCACTAGCACCTACTCCCCATCTTCTTCGCTTTCCCCCCAATTTCCTCACCTTACTTCTCTTCTCCACCTCTTTTTATTCATCTCTCTCTCCTCCTATACTCCCCTAGGAAAGCAGAACAAGTTATCCTCAGAGAGTTAACTGTTTCAATGGACATAGCTCAGAATGGATGCCCCTACACAACCCCACCACAACCATTCCTCCTCAGCAGAACCCTATTTAACTGCCAATGCAAAGAATTTTGCACCTCTCTTTAAGTAAGCTTACATTAAAATTTACACACAAACATGCAAAATCAATTAGGGTATGAAATTGACAAAGAATTTCACAACAGGCTTTTTAAAAATATAAAGAGGAATTTTTATATTTAAAAACAAAGTTCTCGGCATGCATATATTTTTATTTATACAATTTATCAGTAAGATATATTTTATAAAGAAAGGCAAACCTGAAAACTCATACTGAAAAAATAGTCTGTGTCAACACTACCACAGTAAGGTTCTTTGTCCTTCATTTATTCTTTCACAGATTTTTCTAGACCTCTTTGGCAAAATATTTAAACAATTTTTAGCCTTCCGCTGACTGCCATGACACATATACCCCACAACTACACTACAAACTTGTGGTTAGCAATTCTTTGTAACCTTCCATTATGGGCAGCACAGTAGGCTCCTAATAAGTGTTTCTTTACTGCAGGAGAACTATCCATATGACCAGATTTAATATTTATGCTGTTAAACAGCTAAGAAAAATGATCAAGGAACTCACTAAAACAACGGTAGGAAGATTATCATTCTATACCACATTTACTGTTTTGACAAAAAAAAAAAGAGATTGTTTCAATCACTTCTGCCATATAGACTACCATAGCAACCTGAACAAACACACACACACACACACACACACACACACACACAGAGGTACTAAATCCCAGAGTTCAAAAAAAGACACTAAGGAATAAGCTAAAACTCACGGCTAAGAAGAGTCATCAAACATGTAGGCAATTTGAAAACATTTCAGACAATAGGCAACACAGGGAGATTTTCGAAGATAAATCCCAAGAGTACAATATAGCAATTTCTATCTTCTACCACTTCAAATAGCATTGTACTTCAGCTTTAAACCACAGAATAGGTGGGGCCAATAACTACTACTAAAAACTAAAAAAGATTAAAAAACACAGAACTTATAACCAGTTAAAAGTCTTATCAATAGCAATTCTCAACATTTACCCCTACAAGGACAATAGTCTGATACCTCTTTCCTGAGGAAGAATATTATTCTAGGTTTCATGATCTTAATCTTACCAAGATAGCAAACATTAAAACAGAAGTTTTAAAAGAGGAATTAAATACAAACAAATTTAGCCAAAGCCAAAATACCAACTGTAGAACTAAAAAATTAGGCTCTAACCAGAAACATGTTTCTTTTTGACAAATGCCCCATTCTTTCTGCCTTTATTACTCAAAGTTCCTCTTTGTTCATAATTGCTAGAATGGAAGAAAATATACTTACTAACCAATAGTATTTCCTTTTGGTCCTCTAACAGACCAGAGGCCATTACTAATCAAAACCAAACCAAACCAAACCAAAATGGTAAAAAAGCTTTCAATCCCCAACCAATAGCTCTCATTCATCTCAAGGATTATATGATATATCAATATCCTAAGAAAACAAAGGATTTTGGACAACTCCTTGGGAGTACATTATAAGGGACAGATCCTCTATAAACCAAGTCAGGTGAGCAGGAAAAATAGAGACAAGATATGTGCCATTCTTCATCAGAAAAGCAAAAATTCTAATAGTTCATCTATACTACCTTCCTTCTGCCTTGACAAACTTACCATAGCCATCATGTCTAAACGAAGAAGGGTGTTCTCCCAAAATGGCTTGTCTCTGGCGACCCTTTCCTCTATCTGACACAAAAGTAGAAACATGGTTTTAACAATTTTGACCCAAGTACTTAACAGAGTACTCACATGGGAAACACCCATTCAAAACATCCATTACAATTCATAAAAGAAATATGATTCCTGGTTAACTTTAAACATCCATTCATATCCAATTTAAATACAAACACCAAGAGTTTAAGGAAGTAATTCTATCTAACAAATTCCACTTAACTTGAAATATCTTTTTGGCAAATGCCAAATACAATCACACTTTCAAATTTAAGGAAAGAATGGATACTTTTCAGAAAGTGAACATACACAATGCTAGAGTTTGACACTGTACAGAAGTTTTTACCAATACATGTCTTTAAAACAAGCTTTAAGTGCAGTACTTTTGAAAGACAGTACCTGAATCATACTATTAGCTTCAACAGCAACACATTTTCAAAGTGGGCTTCTTTCAAGAAGTTCAGCATAAGCCAACAACAACCTGTATTACATGGTTTCACAATCAGTAAACACAGAGTATTTTGTATGTATATACACATATTTACAAACACCTACTGACTTGAGAGCTGGAAATTTGCACATCACTGGCCCATATTATATCATGGATTGGTCATTGTCTATAGACCTTAACACCAGGCAGGACTATGAGCACCCCCCCAAAGTTTAAATATGCCAAGATAAAGCTAACCAAGGGGGCTACATTATTGGATGAGAGTACTACAATACTCCTAAAAAATAATTTTTATTCTAGCTACGTTTTCAGGAAAGGCATGCCAATTTTCCTAAATTTAATTTGAGACATCAAAAAAAAAATTACTTGTAAGTTTCTAAAATAGCACTTCCTATGTTGGTTGGTAAATTTTAGAAATTACTGTACAATACTTTTAGAAAGTTTGCTGATCAAATTATAGTACCAAATAAGATTTTTTTTTTAAATGTATCTTATGAGTCTGGTCATTCTAATCTTTGAAAATTCATAGAAAGGCTTTCTATAAATCCTTAGTCATCTAAACAAATGAGGTTTATGGGAGATGAGAAATAATTTTCACTTCAGCCCAGAGAAGTATCATTTTAAGTACCTATTCCAAGTTATAGCATTATAAAAGGGACCTAAGAGGTCATCTTATTCAACTTTTATTCAGTATATAAATTCTCTTTACACCATCCCTATCAATTGGAACCATCTAGCCCTCTGCTTACCCAACACCAATAACAAGGTACTCACTACTTTCCCTTACATTTTCAGTTGGTCCTAAATAATGAGATAATTTTTATATTGTATAGAAATTGGTCCTCTACCCATATTTTATCCCATTCGGGCCTCACAGACTTCATCTTTCTCCAAAAACCCTCTCAAATGCTGCCAATTTATCAAGATCCTCCCTCCATTTCCCCAAAGTCATTTCTTCTCCAGTCATTCACAGTTCCTTCTTTCCATTACATGGGTTCCAGCATCATAATTTAAGTCCCACTCCTCCTGAATTAATCCAGTCTGCTAATCCCTCCTGTTAATATTCTTCTACTTAAGCATGCCACCAAACACTACATGCAATTCCTTTTCTGATCTAAGGAATCTTAACCAAAACCACCATAATGTCTTCATGGCTCAGTTTTATTGATACAGTTAAGAATGTGCTATATAAAGGAAAGAGCACTAGACTGGGAATCAGAAGATTCCAATTTAACCACTAATTCACTGTATAATCACAGAAACTCACAATCTTCATTCATAAAATGAAGGAGTTAGAGTGGATGGTCTCCCAAGGTATCTTTCAGCCAAACATTCTCATTATTAATAATTCTCTTCATTCAAAGCATTCACTACCTAATAAAAGGTCACATAAAACAGAAGTGTGCAGAAGAGTCAAATACTGATCACATCAGTCTATAAATAGTGGTTTGTGACTTTTCATGAATTCATCTGAAATCTGATGGAAACTGTGTATCTTCTCCCCAAAAAGATGCACACATATACAAGTTTTTGTTTAACATTTCTGGAATGATTCTCTGGAGTCCAGGTTAAGAACTTTTTGCACTAAAATGTAATTTGGGCTGAAAAGGGACTTTCAAAAATGAGGTTATATTTATTACAGAGATTTTTTTGGTAGAAAAAGTTACAATTCAGTATCAACTTGAGTGGAAGATGAAGTCACTACAAAAACAAAAACGGAAACTGCTAGTCTTGCCAGACAAATATCAGGAATTAGAAAGCAAGAATGTTTTCCCCTTGAAAACCAACCAAACTTCTGCTTTACTTCTTTATATTTCACTATTTAAGTATCTACCTCATACGTTTCTAACCTTTCCTGACTGTAATTCCTTGTATCAAAAACTAATCTAAGCTGGCTCTGCGGAAACTTTAAACCCAGAAGAACAGATGTAAACACTATTAAAATAAGAAGCACATCTACAAATGTTTTAAGAGACATTAAGAGAAATGTAACCAAAACTCACTGTTTCAAATGAGTTAAAAAAAAAAAAAGTATTCAATAACAGACTGTAATTTGACAGAAGTGAGAGATTTCTCATCAACCACTTGTTCTGTTGTTTGAGTACTAAGGCCTTGTTTTCCAATACTGCATTCAACTGTACCAAGCCTATGCCAAACAGATTTGTAAATAGGGAAAAATGTGGGGTCCAGCCAAAGCTGCATCACAATACAAACCTGTCTGCAACCCCATGCATAAGGCAAGATGATTTCCTAAGAATTGAGAATTAAAGGGGCCAATCAGCCAAAGTTCTAAATACTGGAACATGCAAAGGATCATCACATTGTCCTTCATTTTCTCTTTTGGCAAGAGTACATGCACTACTGAGTCCCTACTGCCCAAGATATTTTGGATGCCGTAAAAATTTTTCCTACTTTATGGACTTTTACAGATATGCTCATCTTGGTGAGTTTTTTCAACATGTGGTTCACACACTGATATTGTAGTTGAGGTGTAGCCAATACTGCAGCCCCCTTGTTTTTACAAGATCCACATTTTAATTTGTATATTCCAGAATTGCCACACAGTTAGTTGAACAATTTTATCAGTCAAATCTATGCTCATGAAATCTAGCATTTATAAGTTATAGGTGAAAATGCATCTCAAATGAAATGCTCTTATTTTAAGATTTATCAAGTTTAAATATAGTCTACCTTAAACAGACATGTTACTTTCACCTACATTTGAAATGTCGAAATTTCTAGTTACACAAGTTAACATGAGTAATAACCTTAAATCGTTACAAAAAGTAACAACTTATAAACAGCCACTTTACAAAAAATCAAACCACACAGAAACCATCTTTTACATATAATGCAACTTTTCATCATTATGTTAATCTGTTCAATGTCCACAGTTAAGGAAAAAAAACCCCAAAAGAGTATATTTAAGTGCAGCAAATGTGCACCTTTCTAATCCTTTTATCTTTAATATCTGTGTGGATTGGTTGAGCATTAGCAGTTCTCAAGACCTATAGATAAATTGGCCCTGGTTATTTGCCAATTAACAATTTAAATCTAAGCTGAAAACAGTTACATTAATGGGCATTAAGATTTACAACATTGTAAATAAAGTCTAGTACCCGTTAGTGAAAAGTCTTAAATTCTACAACTGAAACCTTAAGGGAAATCAGACCAATATACACATACAACTTGAATAAATGGGCACAGTCTATCATGGTGTTCATCCCATGCAAGTCTGAAGTACTGTTAAGTGTCCTCCTTTAAAAACTTGGGGTGATGGTGCATGCAGTATGCAGTCAAGGTGAATTGCAAGTCTGAGTTTTTCAGAGGGCTTTTTGCTGATGCCGATGTTGTGCATGATGAAGTGTAGAGTCAGCCTGCTGGAGTCCTCTATCCTTCTTAATGCCTCGTCCAGCTTGGGGGGAAAGTCCTTTCCATAGAGAAGCAGTGTGCAAGTTTGCAGTTTGTAAGGAATATTCTGAATCAGTTTCCTCTCCTCCAAAGAGAGAGAGCTGCTTGGAGAAATGCAAGTCCTTGAACTGCGGGCGTGCCTGTATGTGTGGGCTCCTTGTTGAACTAAATATAAATAACTCAGTACATACCAGTAGGGGGCACTAATTTCAAGGTTATTTTCCAGCATTACATGGCCTTTTGCAACAAAAGCATTCACCAACAAGGTTTTCTTTTGAATGAACTAGCTCACCTCCGGAAAAAGGAATCTAACTGTATGTAAAAATTTGTCAGCAGATTTAAGTACATTCTAAAATGCATAAAATACTTACCTCGTCTTCCCAAATATGGTTTAGTGTAGTCCCAACTGTCATTGTCATTCCTAATAACATTTAGACGAGTTGGCTGTTAAGATTAAAAAGAAAGTAAGCTCAAATTATATATCCAAAGCATAAATATTTCTTTGGCTAAGTGTTGAAAAAATATTTACCCTTGCATATTCGATTTTTAGTGTGCAACATCCAGCATATATATCTGCTCCATTGAGTGCTGCTTTAGCTTTCTGGGCACAAAGGACTGATTCAAACATAAGCTCTATTAAGGAAATTTGGTTTAAGGTGTCCAATATTTAATTATTATTCACTGCCTAAGAAAAGGACTGAAAATAAACATAATTCTCCCTTCTAGAAATGTTTTACCAATAAAATTTCTAGATGAATTTTAGGAAAATTCATTTTTAAGAACCAGGATACCAAAGAAAACATAATAAACCAAACTATCTACATTAATCCTTCTAAATAATCAAAAGTACTTTATAAATTGAAAAGAAGAGGGGAAATGGAGCATGGTCCCATTCCCTGGCAAATGACAGTTTGCTATCTAGAAACAGGAAATATTTTACTCTTAAAGGAGGAAAAACATTACAAAAAACCAAAACTATATAAAACAAATAATTTGATTTTTATATATTTCTGAGAAGACAGTTTTATAATCACTTAACTATCTTCATTTTATTGGTTTTAAAAAATTACTTGGGTCTACCGTTGTTTAAAAAAAAAAATCAAACCACCAAAGTGGTTTAAAAAAAAAAAAAGGACAAAAACACCTTGCTTGAAGTCAGCACTATTAAGAGTTTGCTGTATAGCCCCCACCTTTTTTATGCATACACATGTACACACAGGTTGGGGGATAGTTATTTTTTTACATGGGATTATACAATACATACTATTTTGAAACTTGCTCTTTTTACTCAACAATTAAATTTAACAAAAAAGTTTTTACATAAACCATGACCATTTGAAAAATTCAACCAAAAAAGGGAAGAAGAGTTTTGTATTCCTGACTCTATAAAGTTTTAGTACTTCCAAATTACCTATTTTAAGGAGAGAGTCAGAATAGTCCATTTGGGATGCATTTTAAAAAGGTACAAATGAGCACTGGGTGTTATATGCAACTAATGAATCGTTGAACACTACATCAAAAACTAATGATATACTATCTGACTAACTGAACATAGAAAATTTTAAAAAATAAAATAAAATAAAAAGGTATAAATGTACATATTATCAAATAATGTTATTTCTTCCCCATTAAAAAGAAAAGCATACTGTGAGATGAAGTACTGGAATGTTTTTAGGTAACAAGTTATTCTTATCTGTGGGTACTGCAGTTTCATTTTTTAAATCTAAAACAAGTAGATCTTTGGAGAAGAGCAGAGAATACATACCACTTGTCAGGATATGATTAAGCAGGAAAAAATAAGACCATATTACACAGAAATCTTATACATCAATAAAAAAATTTATAGGTAAAGGATATTCAACCATTGCTTGTATCCCATTTCTCTTGAATATAACAATACGTTGTACTTTTCCAACAGGGTTGCATACAGTGTATAAAACATCCTATGAAGGAAAGAAAACAAGATTTCTTCACATTTTATATTTGGCAAAACAAGAAAATTACACCCTGCTTTTTTTAACTTAAAAAAACCTCAAGACATCATTTCTATTCATTACTAATTAAACTTTTACTAATTAAACTTTTAAAAACTGTTACACTTCTAAAGTTATTTCCTCACCCATACAGTATATCCAACATTAGAGAAGTTAAAATGAAACATTTCAAAAGGACTGCCATCTATTTTATCTCCTAAATAAATCCTTGATTCTTATTTTAACAGGTACCTAAAATGATGTCTGACAATATACAATAAGTAAACCGAAATTATAATCAATTAATTTATGTTTTATTTTCCAAATGTGACTCCAGACTGTTTTATAATCCCTTGAATTACAGTAATAAATGTTTATTAGAAGTAGTAACAGATCAACTTGGTATCCATTTTTCAAGGGACAACGACTATATAGAGAAAAGATTCTGGAAAGATCATTTATACAATGTTAGATGTCAGCAAACAAGATCCCTGAATTAAATAAGAGAGAACTTAAATACCTACTTAAGAACAATTCTTCAACTATCAAGAAATTTCTTGAGCACCTACAATTACACAGCGGCACCATTAGGTTCTAGGGATACAACCATAAACAAATCAGAATACTTATACTAGATTAGGTACATTCTTTCTCCCCAAACACCAAATACTGTAATTAATACTAATTAATACTGCTTATTAATAAGTCTAGAAGTATTACAGAGGTAAATATCTAATTTAAATAGTATCTTATGCTTCCTTTTATGTCCCAATATCATATATCCTTACTAGAAATCATACTAATTGAAGCTTCCCTTACTGTGATACACTATTCATCACAAAAATAAAGTGTCCTTGTCACTGGCTTATTATGAAACAGCATCTCATTATGAAGTAGAAAACTTAATTGGTTCAGGACATGAATTCTTTGTAAAAATTCTGCTAATACCACTTTTTTAAAGGGCGAAACTGGAAATTTTAAGTAAATCAGACAGGTTTTTAATAAGTTATCTCAAAACCACTTATAATAATATATACATCTTTGGGATTCTGTCCTTACCTAGCAGATGCTCTTAACACGTGCTGGCATGCAAGTGAGAGAAATTTCTTGGATTATTTCTAACAAGTCTAATTCCTTATCAGAAACAGTTAATATTGATGCTAAATAATACAAATTCTTTAAAAGTGCTTATTTGTGACAACTGCACTTCTGACCTTTTTAGCTTCAGTGCTCACCATTTCTTTGTTCACTGAACATGATAGTCAAAATTAAGATTCATGTTAATAATTCTTTTAAAAAACACTGTTTTTAAATATCTAGACGGCAGTGAAGAAAACTATAGGTTAGTCACTCTAGAGGCAATTTTCAAAATCACTTTTAATTTAGTTTATTATACTAAAATGCATACCACTGTAATTGGATAGAGAGGATTCTGAATTGATAGCAGAAGAACTTTGTTGCCTCCTGATGGATCATCAGTATTTCCTGGCCGAGTGATCCTTTTGCTTGTAGAATAGTTGAAAAAAGCCTGTTGACCAGCAATGTACACAGGTTCATCCGCAGCAAACGTCACACATTCTTTGGCACTATCTATGTTTTCAAATTCCACTAGAGCCTGCCGTTTAAACGGCATCATCATAACATAGCTGAAAGGGAGATTGGAAAGGAATACCCAAATATAATAAATTCAGTTAACATTATTTATTCTCAATCAAGGAAAAGCAGACTTTAATAAAAATGTGTCAAATCACACAGATTAGTATTCTTCACTACATTTATCCAATGTTAGTCAATTCTTAAATCATCCAAATAAATTGTGGTACACCAGACAGATGATGCATATTTGAAAGCTTATCCTCCTGTGACTGAAAGGTTTTCCACTTTTTGCCCTCCTCAAGCACAAGTCTCTGTTATCAGTTACTAATGACACCGCCCCATTTATTCTTCAGGCCGCCACTCCCAAGCAGTATTAGAAAATATCTAGATATAGACACTAATGGAAATAAAACTGAACAGAGGGCACCTGGGTGGCTCAGTCAGTTAAGCGACTGCCTTCGGCTCAGGTCACGATCCCAGGGTCCTGGAATCGAGTCCCACATCGGGCTCGCTGCTCAGCGGGAAGCCTGCTTCTCCCTCTCCCTCTGCCTGCCACTCCCCCTGCTTGTGCTCTCTATCTCTCTGACAAATAAATAAATAAAATCTTTAAAAAAAAACTGAACAGAAAATTAGCAGATAGGACCCCTAACAACAGAAACTACTACCTCTATTAAATTTTCCAAATAAGTACCCCCACTAATAACTAAGAACTGACTATATACTTTCATTTATCTTACTAAAAACTAGAGAATCAAAAGATACATAGAAGCAACTCCAAACCAACCAAATTTCATACAAATAATCTCCTCCAAAATATTTTTAAATATTAAAGAATCTACGAAAAGATATTCACTAGGTTATAGTAATCATGGTTGCCTATGAGCAAGAGGGTGAAGTTATTCACATTTCACTGGAGGAACATATTTTAGTATATGAAATGAAAAATAAAGCAATGAAGGGAAGAAAGAAGTCAAAGCACATGGATCACACCAGGGGAAACAACATGTCCTCTGTTCACAAAAACAAGCACCTTAAAAATGTTTTAAAAAAACAATTATCATGGTTTTATAACAGTAGAAGGCTGCAGAAAAAAACATCGTATCAGGTACTCAGTAAAAGCACTGTTTCTCAAAAAGCATCCAGACCTACTGCTACCCTTTAGAAAGTGGTAAATGGCTTACTAATAAGAAACAGACCACTTTGTAACCTGACAAGTTACATAATTTCTTAAGAATTTCAGCTTCCTCATTTATAAAACTTGAAAGAGTTTCAACTTGACAATCCTGTTGTCAAGATTATGTTACTACATACAAACTGCTTGCCTTGCCTCATTCATCTTCATATCCTCAGAATCTAGAACCAGAGCTGATGCATAACAGGCATTCAATCAATATTTGTCCGTCTATGAGGCTTGGTAGCTCTTCCCACCCACATCGTTCAAAATTAAAGAAAATACAGAAACAACAGACCTTGAATTAAAGATTTACCAATTATGAATGCAAAATATAAATCCCAGGAGAGAAGAACATTCCTTTTAGAAATTTCTTGCTAAAGTTCTTAAGTCTTTTTTTTTTTAAAGATTTTATTTATTTGAGAGAGAGAGATTGAAAGAGAGAGACCACATGAGAGGGGGTAGGGTCAGAGGGCGAAGCAGACTCCCTGCTGAGCAGGGAGCCCCAATGCGGGACTCGATCCAGGGACTCCAGGATCATGACCTGAGCCGAAGGCAGTCGCCCAACCAACTGAGCCACCCAGGCGCCCATAAAGTTCTGAAGTCTTGCATACAAAAAATAGAAAACCCTGGAGTCAGGACTACGCTGAAGAAATTAAAGAATAAACATTCCCCTCTCACAAAAATATAAGTTGGTTGAATAGCTAAATGGTATTACCAAGTAAATACATTAATAATGCCCTCTGATTCTTTGGCACACAGAAAATTATAAAGGTTCAAAAATAAACTCTTTGCCTATTACAGACATGGTCACAGTAAAACTGCCTTCTGTAACTACAGTAAGTGAGCTAGAAGCACAGACTTAAAAGTTAAGAAGTACCATTACATGAAGATAAAGAAGGGGAAACTAGAATGTCACATTTTAGAATGCACCTAAACTGTCTGGCACATAATTTACAAGAAATCTTTAAAAGCGGGCGCCTGGGTGGCTCAGTCATTAAGCATCTGCCTTCAGCTCAGCTCATGATCCCAGGGTCCTGGGATCGAGCCCCACATCAGGCTCCCTGCTCGGCGGGAAGCCTGCTTCTCCCTCTCCCACTCCCCCTGCTTTTGTTCCTGCTCTGTCTCTCTCTGTCAAATAAATAAATAAAATCTTTAAAAAAAAAAAAAGAAATCTTTAAAAGCACTAATACTGAGGAAGACTGGAAGACCCAAGAAAAGAAAAAAATTAACAAAAGGGCTAAGGGACATGGTAGGGTCAGTGCTTTCAACTTATAACTCAAAACACATTTACTGATTTTTAAATGGAAACAGGAGGCGGCAAAAGATTTATTATACAAATTAGGTCCCAAAAGTTTTGTTTTAAAATTTTAAACCAATACAGCTAATTATACCTAGCACCCTCTCCTTTAACAGAAGGGGAAAAGGGAGGAAGAGAGACTCAGTATAGATTTTTAAACATTCTTTTGATCCTAATACATGAATACATTACAGAATAAAGACAAAAAATACATAGAATTTTATTATACTGACACAACCATTCTCAACATCGTATTCTATCCTACGCATTTAGTTTTTAGGTATAAACTTACTATATGTTGAACTTAGCGACGCATCTTTTTAATATGAGCAGTTTCTATATAATCTTTATAATCCCACACACACCACTAAAGAAATAAACAGAGAAAGGTTCTATAAATGCAACATTTTGAAGCAAAACACCTACTCCTCTTTGGAGGCTATTCAAGGTCTTTCAGCTTCAACAGTAGCCACCTCTTATTCAAGAGCATTTCATACAATTAAAACTCCTACTGCACATATTTATGCCAATTAAACTTTTAATTATACACTAATTTGTTCCAATTATTTCATAACTTTTTTTTTTAAGATTTTATGTATTTGACAGAGAGAGACACAGTGAGAGAGGGAATGGAACACAAGCAGGGGGAGTGGGAGAGGGAGAAGCAGGCTTCCCGCTGAGCAGGGAGCCCGATGTGGGGCTTGATCCCAGGACCCTGGGATCATGACCTGAGCCGACGGCAGAGACTGAATGACTGAGCCACCCAGGAGCCCCTATTTCATGACTTTTTTATCCACAAAACTACCAGTCCTGAGGGTAGAATGATGTACTATGCAAATTATGAATTACATTCATATGTAAAACACTTTACCATGGACTAAATATCAAAAAGTATACAGGCTAAAAATGGACAGGCCACTCAAAAGTGATTCAAATAATTCACCAACTTCAAAAAATAGTCCTATTTCTGGGCGCCTGGGTGGCTCAGTTGGTTGAGCGACTGCCTTCAGCTCGGGTCATGATCCCGAGGTCCTGGGATCGAGTCCCACATCGGGCTCCCTGCTCAGCAGGGAGTCTGCTTCTCCCTCTGACCCTCTTCCCTCTCGTGCTCTCTGTCTCTCATTCTCTCTCTCTCAAATAAAATCTTTAAAAAAAAAATAGTCCTATTTCTTTAATGCCCAACATTTAGGTCATGGTCATAATTAACATCAAAATATCAATACAGTTATCATTTCTCTAAAGTTTCTACCAGTATTTGCTCATCAACTTGTTTTCTAATACTGTTTCAGTATTTCTTCACTTTAAGGAAATAACTTTAAAAGCCCAATATAAAAAAAGAGAAGAAAAAATAAGCCAGAAATAACCATCTCTTTCTAACTCCATGGGATAATGCAACCCATAGAGTTAGTCTAGTGCCAACATGTCGAGTCTAAATAAGGTCTAAGGGTCTGCTTCAATATATAAAGCTCCAGACAAACTTCATTTCCAATATCCACTTGAAATGACAAGAAGTGATACAGTCATCTTAATGACACTTTAAGAAATGGACTTTCTTCTGCCCGTGTAGATTGCCAATTTGTACCTCCAAGAATAAACAATATGTAACTGTGGTTTCTGACGTACGTAAGTTGAGGATAACAGGTTTCCCAAGTCATCCACCTCTCAATAAGGTCATTGAGGAAAATAAAATAAAATTAAAAAAAGAAAAAAAGATGCCATGATGGAATGTGTCACCTAACACTACTACTCCTTTGAAGCAACGATTCCTGCCGGACATCTCTGATTACTCTCTCACCAACTATTTATGCATCCTTTCAAAACTCAGAACTCCACATAAATTTTTGTAAGATTGAAGCAATCAATCTCAGCAAATATACTGAAATTTCTCTGCTGTTTCTATATTTTGAGTTAGTCTGTGTCTCTGATGCCTATAACCAAAACCCCAAACATATTCACCAAGGAAAAAATAATAAAATCAACTCCAGGCTACCCATACTAAGAAGAGAACAACAGCCGGGCATACTCCAAAAATAATTTAGAAAGAATTTTTGAGTGTCTATTTTTGGCAGCAGATTCACTTTTCTGATTATGTTTTCACTTAAGTCAATATTCTTAAGCATACACCAGCTGTGGGAAGAGAAAGGAGGAGCCTGAGTGAATACAAAACACAAAAATAAAACAAACTAGGATAAAACACTGACTGCTCCTGGTCTGCATAAGAACTCAGCAACACACACCTAAGCAAATAATGCCTATCCTTAATCTACCCACTGTTACTTGCCTATTAATTCTTAAATATTCCAAAATAAACAACAAAAAATCAGTTTTTAAGTACCACTACTTAAAACTCTAAAGACGAAGGGTGTTATCAACTCATTCAAACATTAAAACAGTGCCTAACAAGGAATCATGGACTCATTTGAAAATCAAATGGAAGATGCCATAATCTATTTTACATACAACCTGGCTGAGGAATGTGAGGTGATCATGGATCCACAAAAATACATACATGCATCATCCCAGAAGGTTAAAAATAAGAGGCTTAAAAGAAATACAGAGGTTCTAAAGAAATACAGTCACAGGCAAGCAATATATACTATGGTTAAACATCAAGGCTTTTACCATACTGTTTTCAATCTGCATGAAGTCCCTATGAGCCTTACCATATTGTCCCAAATTTCTCCAGAGCCTCCACAAGGTCTGCTTCCACCACAGATTCACAGAGTCCTCGAACATGGACAACTGGTGAAACAGAAACTTTATGATGACTTCCACCTGCCTCCTAGCAAAAGAAAATAATTTCTGGTTAAAAACTTTAAAATAGTCTAAATTGCATCTTTTGTAAATTCAATTCTGCATTAAAAAGCAAACATTAAAAAAAAAAAATCCAAACCAAACTGCATTCACAAGTTAGCAAAAGGACCTGAGAATAAAATCATGAATTAAACGTTTGGCATGAAAATTTTGATTTCTTAAAAGGGTGCATTCAACTTCAATAAAATCTCAGAAAAAAATTCAGCAGATACAGAGTATGCTATGACTGGAATTATATTTTATATTCATAATTTCATAGTTTCACCTCCATAAAATAAAAATTTCAAGTAGTCCAAATGAACAAAAAGTCCCAATTTAAAATGTTTAATATAAAGATTGTAAACTTTATTTATATCCTCTTTTGTCCTTGTTTAATTGGTTATCGAGTCCCACTATAATTTGAAGCTCTTTTTTTTTTTTAAGATTTTATTTATTTATTTGAGAGACAGACAGATAGTGAGAGAGAGCAGAGCAGGGAGGAAAGAGAGAAGCAGTTTCCTGCGAGGAGGGAGCCCGACGCACTACACTTGACAACTTAAATTTATACAAGGTACCATCTCTATTGATGAACAAGTAACACTCAAAAATGCAAGCCTTCCAGGGCTTTTACGGAGTGCTGTGTATCTCTGAGTACTCCTAGGAGGCAGTTTTAATATAAGTATATGGACTATGTATGAGAATTACTTTGAAAATGAAAAGAGCTCTCTCATTTACTTATTCAACTTCTATTAAGACAAAAATCTGTATTTACAACTAGCTACTGGGCACCTCTCTTATTTCACTTCAGAAATGACTTCCACATATGCTCCATATACACACACCAAAAAAATCTATTAAATGAAAGGTTTTTTTCTCCTACAAAGAGACTAAAAGCACAAATGTTTTACCTTTAAAACTTAATCATTTTAAGAAAGTTTAATCTCTTTATGACTATTTTAAAAGACTCACCAATTTCTCTTTACTATAAAGACTATTAGAAAAATATAACAGTCCTGTGCCCTGCCAATAAAAAAATTACATCATGGCTTAAAGAAAAGAGCTGACTTAAATATATAAAGCAACCATGGGACTACTCTCTTATGCTACTGTCAAATTCAACAAATAAATTCAGTCCTCTGCAAATACTAATTCAATAGTTGGAATTTCATTTGAATTGCTTATGCTGAGTCTTTTCTATGGTCAAGCAGATATTCATTACATGCCACTAAGTTTGAAATGAATCATTCTGATTGTACACTATGTAACCAAACACTCTATTAACAACCTTAACAAATGAGACTCTGCCTAAGTGAAACTCAACAACCAAATATGCATTATCATCATTAAGCTACTAAATATAACTGAACAGTGCAGGAAAAGAGCTCTAAATCACACCTGAAAACCTAATTCGGAACACATATTTAAAGTTTAAACAAGTTTTACTCTAAAAACAATAAGACAACAATAAACTTCAAGAAATAAGACCGTCATCTCAGTTGATCCTTAGAAATCAGCTGGTGAAGGTGAATGTGCAGAAGAAAACTACATTGGCCAAGACTCTTCAAAAAGTTAGTATAAAAAAAGTGGAAGATTTTAGATTAAGACTAAAGAGAGACAACAACCAAAGGCATTACTTGAGTCTTTATTTTATAATAGAGAAAAACTGCTATAAAAGACATCTTACGGACAATTGGAGAAATTTAAATACAGACAGGATATTATATTATGTGACAGAACTATTTATTGTCTTAGGTACCATTATAATGGTAATGTTTATGTGAAAAGAATATCCTTATTCTTAGAAAAGCTGGGATATTTAGGGATGGATTGTTATGGTGTGTACAAGTTACTTTCACAGTTTAGGGGGAAAAATGCATATAAATATAGATATACACATATGGAGATAAAATCCCAAATGGCAAAATGCTAAAAACTGCTGAATCTAGGTGAAGGGCATATGTAATTGAATATTTCACATAATAAAAAGTTGGGAAATTATTTTATTATATAATATTTAAGGCCTACAATAAGGTATGAAGAACAGTATAAACAGTCATTAACTCACCACCCAGTTTAATAAATAAAACACTACCAATCAGCTGAATATATCTCCTACCTCCCTTCCCATCGTGGATAACCACTATCTTGAATACAACGCTAAAAAATATGACTATTTTTCAAATTGGTCTTCTCACAAAGAAATGGATTATAGGACCAATTTTTAAAAATCCCTCAAAAATATGATATTAATATATTATTATTTAATTTTATTTCCCAAATGGAACAGTTCAAGACTTAAGTCATTCTTCAGAAGCTAGAAGCTATTAAATGCAAACAACATGGTACTTAGGGGAGGATACAATTATCTGAACTTCAAGGCAGAGAACATATCCTATTCGCCTTGTATCTTCCTAATTCCCACTCAGTGAATCTGCTATTCATGAGTTTAACTACCTTGACATTTCTCTAATCTTTATATTATGTCCCCTTTTCCTGAACTTAAAAATTTTTTATCCCTTCTGCTTAAAGAAAAAAAGAAAAAAATCCTAGGGTTGTTTCCAAATATAAATCTGATATATTAGTGGTATCTTTTCAAACAATATTTTTACCACCCCTTTTGCCCCCAATATTAAAAGTTTTGGGGGTTGTTTGTTTGGAGAGAGAGAGAGAGAGAGTGTGCACAAGGAGGGGAAGGGGGGTAGAGAAAAAGGGAGAGAGAATCTTAATTTAAGCAGGCTCCACACTCAGGGCAGAGCCCAACGTTGGGGTTCAATCATGACCTGAGGCAAAATCAAGAGTCAGATGCTTAACCAACTGAGCCACCCTGGTGCCCCCTAAAACTTTTCTCAAATCCGTATTTTCTTATCTCTACCTATGCTACATACTGGTGGTAAGAAATCTGAAATCATCTGTACTTCTTTTACTTACCCTAAAATTACCTTTTTAAAGCACCAACCAATTCCTAAATTGGTGACTAAATCAGTATTATTTACCCCATCCACGTATTAACACTTTGATCATGTCTTCTCCAGTTTGAAAAGTTTTTAATCCTTTCTCATACAGAAGCCCAAAGTCCTTCCATTTCAAATATTTAGTTATCTAGGCTCCCTCCTGATCTATTTATACTGATTACTTATCAGACTAAAAACAATATTCCAAGTGAGCACTTAGCAAATGAAGGCATGCCTTCACTTTACATATACGTTTTTTCTTTTTTAATTACTCTATCCCTTCTTTAGGCAAACTTTGTCAACTATAATGGAGGCATTATTTGGTCCCCTTTGCAGGCTATAGACCAGTCTAGTCATAACCATTCCAAACTCCTAGCCCCTTAAAGGCTATCTCAAGGACCAACTCTAATAATACCAACTTTAAGTGCAAATTTTAACTATTGCTGATTGAAGACCACACTCTTCTGAAGAGAAGGGAAGCTCAAGAGAGTATAAATGAAGATTCTGAGAGGAATAAGGGCCCATTAGATAAAGATGTGATGTGTATATATATAATGGAATATTAGGCAGCCATCAAAAAATGAAATCCTGCCATTTGCAATGACATGGATGGAACTAGAGGGTATTATGCTAAGCAAATTAAGGCAATCAGAGAAAGACAATTACCATATGATCTCACTGATACAAGGAATTTGAGAAACAAGGCAGAGGATCATAGGGGAAGGGAGGGAAAAATGAAACAAGACGAAACTGGAGGAGGAGACAAACCATAAGAGACTCTTAATCTCAGGAAACAAACTGAGGGTTGCTGGAGTGGAGGGGGGTGGGAGGGATCGGGTGGCTGGTTGATGGACATTGGGGAGGGTATGTGCTATGGTGAGCATGTGAATTGTGTAAGACTGATGAATCAGAGACATGTACCCCTGAAATAATGCATTATATGTTAATAAAAAGAAAAAAAAAGGGCCCATTAATGTCTCTTCACATAGTAAAGCAACAACTGTAAACCAGTAAAGGCCAGGCACAACGTCCTTATTAGGCTTTTTTGTTTTCCCGACATCTCCATGCACAACACATGCTTAATAGCACAACACATGCTTAAGAGCAAATGAACAGCCTTCTTCGGCCCTCTTATAATTACAGGATTAAAAAAGACCAACCTCAAATTCCAATAATTCATACCCCAACACCAGACACAGAACCACTGCCAAGTGATTATCCAGCTTCTCCTTACACACCTCCAATGACAAGAAACATACTACTCATGAGACAATCCACTATATTTCTAGAAAATTCTTCATAATATATACCCAAATCTGTCTTTCTGTGGTTTTGTATCCAAAATGGCCTTTGAAGTCAGACAAGCATTTGAATCTTTGGACACTTACTGGCTCACTGATCTTAGGCTAATTACCTTTTCCAGCCTCGGTTTCACTATTAAAAAAAAAAAAATCCATATCATGTAAGGTTACAGTAAATAAGTGGAACAACAAATATAAAATGTCTAGCACAGTGCAAGATGTATTTAGCAAGGGTTCAAGAAATATTAAATGGTGCCCACTGCCCTTATCTACATTTCCCTCTTCTACATGATAACCTTCCAATTATTTGTAATGATTACTCAAACCATACCTAAATATACCCTTCAGGCTAAATAGCCCCAGATTCTTCTGTCATTCCTCTTATAATGTGATTTCAAGTGTCTTTTCCATTCTGGTAATCATTCTCTGGATGCATTAGAATTTATCAACATTATATCCCTTTTATTTGGCTTGTTCATACAAATGAAGAAAAAAGGTGTTTTAAGGGGCACCTGCGAATATCTTTTAACTCACACTATGCTTAGAGTGTTACAATTTTTCTTATTAAACAATCACATCTCTTTACTTTTTTTTTAAAATGTTTTATTTATTTATTCATGAGAGTCAGAGAGAGAGAGAGAGAGAGAGAGAGGCAGAGGCAGAGGGAGAAGCAGGCTCCCCACCTAGCAGGGAGCCCGATGCAGGGCTCAATCCCAGGACCCTGGGATCATGACCTGAGCCGAAGGCAGACACTTAACCATCTGAGCCACCCAGGCACCCCTACTTCTTTTTTTCTTTTTTTTTTTTTTTAGAGAGGGAGAAAGGGGGGGGGAATCTTAAGCAGCTACATGCACAGCATGGAGCCCAACGTGGGCCCGATCCCACCACCCTGAGATGATGACCTGAGCCAAAATCAAAAGTTGGACACTTAAACAACTGAGTCACCCAGGCACCCGTTTCTGTTTTTTTTTCCTAAAGAAACAATACAGCAGACCCAAAATATGGGAAACCCTTTAATTTTCTTAAAGTTTTTAGGTACACTTGATCACATAACAAAGATTAAAAAGAACAGCCATATGATTCAAATAACTAAAAAATCTTTGCTTTTGGGGAGCCTGGGTGGCTCAGTTGGTTAAGCATCTGCCTCCGGCTCAGGTCATGATCCCAGAGTCCCGGGATCAAACCCCGCATTGGGCTCCCTGCTCAGCGGGGAGTCTGCTTCTCCTTCTGACCCTCCCCCCTCCCGTGCTCTCTTTCTCTCTCAAATAAAATCTTTAAAAAATAAAAAAATAAACTTTTTTTAAATTAAAAAATTTTAATTAAAAAAAAATCTCTGCTTTTTTGCTCATGTAGTAGAAATTATTTGGTTTTGCCTACCCAGAACCCCTTTCTTCTGATTAAACACATACACACATACACGCACACACACACACACCTGGAACTCTGTTACTCCACTGGTATTCTCAATCACACAGTCATGCCTGACCAATTTCAGAGGTAGCCCAGTGATTAGTTGCAGGGAGAGAGAAGATAAAAAGTGTTGATTAGAAGGGATACATACGGACACTGGGGAGAACGGTGTTCTCCACTTGCTAGCTGTAAGAATATAAGTCTAGGGGTGCCTGGGTGGCGCAGTCATTAAGCATCTGCCTTCAGCTCAGGACATGATCCCCAGATACTGGGATCGAGCCCCGCATCAGGCTCCCCGCTCCTCAAGAAGCCTGCTTCTCCCTCTCCCACTCCCCCTGCTTGTGTTCCCTCTCTCGCTGTGTCTCTGTCTGATAATAAATAAAAATCTTAAAAAAAAAAATGTAAGTCTAGCTTTATAACTACATAGAGGAAAGAGAGCATACAGAATCAAGTCTCAGTGACATTATCTAAATCCCTAGATCCAGCCATGCCTGAAACCACTGCCACAATCTGGCTTTCTCAGTTACATGGGCCAATAAACTCCCTATCTCTGCCAACTTTTTGTTTTGCTTAAGCTCACCTGAATTGTTGCTGTGGCTACAACTACAAGCTTTGAAAGTTGTATTCAATTCATAGAGGCAAAAAAAAAAAAAAAAGCACTAAATGATGTAGAATCACAGATTTTTAGATATGGAATTTTTTTTAAAACTTTTATATCTCCATCACTGAGAACAGCACCTAGCACACAAAAAGGGCTCAAGTATTGTTTTTTGATGCGTTAAGAGATCACAGTGATCATCTAATCCAATCTTTTCATGTGATCGTTGAGTTCCAGAGAGGTTAAGTCACAAAGCATGTTGGCAGCAGATCCAAGACACCTGCCCTGGTTGGGCTTATGGCTCTATTAGCAGCTCTTTTCACTGTATGTACTAACACGAAGAAATACAGTGACTTGTTAAAACCAAAAAATGGTAAAATCTACTCCTTTTCACTTCTTTCCTAATGCCAAGCCAGAAAATCCTCACTCTACTGCAACAGCTTAGCTAAAGCAGACAGAGAACGTTATTGCCTCGAGACGCTGACACTTACCTCCAGGGCACACATCCTTTAACTTTTTTATTGCCCAGGGTGTAGTTACTATGCTCACTGTCAGCCTCTAAACTTTTCCTGTGGGAGTTAAGCTAACAAAGTGACCTCATCTCATCTCCCATCCCATATTCATCCAATAAGCCATCATAATATCCCTATGCATCTCTGTAATTCAGACCTTAAAAGTATAGAAGTGCATCTTAAATTCAAACTAGATTCTCTACCTCATATATACCATTAGAAAATCCTAGGAGCTACACTTTTATCTTGGCATTTTGCCATCTTGTAAGTCTATTTATTAAAAGTTGAGAAACTTAAATTTTCACCTCATCAGCAAACAAACCACTTTAACAACCCAATTTGCCTGTTTACTCAATGGCAGAATAGAATAAAAGAAAAACTTGAAAGTCTCCAAAATGAATTAGCACTCCATAAATCTTTATTGATACCGGTCTTTATAAAAGCAGATCTTTTCTATGTAACCTCCCAATTTAATTCCTCAACTGGTTTTGCCAAGTAAAACCCTAATATTTGGAAGTCAAGCTGCTTTCTTAAAAATAAGCAGATACAGAAATTTACCATTAATATGATCTTGAAGGTCCTGCTAAATTTAAGAACACCACTCACTCTCTAAGAATAAATTGTATAATACATAGCACAAACCTCCATAATCCAGCTTTGTTCAACAATGCAGCCCAGTGAATCTGAAACACTCTAGGAATTTTTGATCTTCAAATTAAGTGCCAGAAGCCATAAATTTGAAGAGTGTCTTATTTCTCATATCCAACCTGCTAACGCATTTCTTTTTTTCTAACTCATTTCTCTATACACCTTAACACATCATGATCATTCACAATGATCAACTCTTCTTTAAATAGGCATTTGTAAAAACACTACTTCTCTTTTTCTAAAAGATTTATTTGACAGAGAGCACGTAAGAGGGGTGGAGCAGAGGGAGAGGGACAAATAGACTCTAAGCGCAGAGCCTGAGGTGGGGCTTTATCTCACGACCCTGAGATCAGGATCTGAGCGGAAATCAAGAGTGAGACGCTTAACTGACTGAGCCACCCAGGCACCCCAACACTGCTTTTCTTAAATACTCACTTTCCTCTTTAAATCTAATTAATACATTATTAAAGCACTTGTGGAAACTTAATTATCTAAAGCTAAGTAATATAAATTTTTAAAGTCTTACTTTGCACCTTACAAACCTCCAACTGGAGTTCAAAAGATTGCTTATCATTGTACCTAATCTGCATTTACTGTTGTTTTTAACAGTTTGACCACAAGGTATTTCTTCCCTGGCTGGACTGGAGGACAACTGAGGTTGAGCCAAACTCATTTTAGTTAGATGAATTACCGTATTTCTGGCTGAAGACGCACTAGACATTGAACTTCTATCCAGGGAATGCCTATCCTAATAAAATTTTATTATGTACATGTTTCCATAGTTGCAATACTTTCAAAATAGTACCAAAATTTACATGAATAAAAAGGTTTAAAACAGGAAAAATAAACCTTCATTAGATTTCACAGTGCAGTATTGGTTCTACAGTTAAATAAAAGCAGTTCACTCTCTCCTAAGAAACAAAACAACAGTAAAATAAACAAAAATTAGAATTTATAACTCAATCTGCATATAGCAGTTTCTGCTTGGGTAATTTAAAAGCTGCATTACAGTAATCACTGAACTACAACTTCAGGTATGGAAAGGTTCAACTTTTATATTTTACAGACTAAGCGAACTCAAGAGTAGTAGTTAACGGACTTTCCCTAAGGTACATATTGTATGCTAGCTAAGACTTCTGACTCTCCCCAAGCCCTGCCCAGTGCTATTTCCACTGCCAGATACAATTCACTTTGGATATATTAATTATGTATTATTTTCTTCCCAACATCCAAAATAATACTATTGCCTTAACATCTAATCTATTTTTCCAAAAAATTTTTTCATAAAAAGATTAAAGTATCTTTTCAAGACACTTAATGGAAGACATTTCATGCTACTACACAAAAAACTTAGGATTTTCGGCAAAAGAAATAACACTGATCCATCGGCTCCATCTAAAATATCAGTTACAGTATTCCTGCTTCCAAATTCCACAGTGGAATTGGCTTTGAACTGAAACTTTAAGAAAACATGCATTTTTTATTCACATGCCCAAGCTACATTTTGAATATTCCAAATACATAGGCACAAAAATCAGAAGCCATATCTAGCCATAAGGAAACATTTATTTTTTTTTAAAAGATCTTATTTGACAGAGAGAGACAGCGAGAGAGGGAACACAAGCAGGGGGGAGTGGGAGAGGGAAAAGCAGGCCTCTCGCCAAGCAGGGAGCCGTTGTGGGGCTCGACCCCAGGACTCTGGGATCATGACCTGAGCGAAAGGCAGACGCTTAAGGACTGAGTCACCTAGGCGCCCCCATAAGGAAACATTTATTTAGAGGAAGAAGAAGTTCCTTTTTTCTAATGGGTTGAAACGTATGTGTCCCTGTTTCATATTTGGAAACTCAACACTGGGGACTACTGACCTGAATTTTTTACATAAAAATTCAAACAATAGCTAAAAGGCTTATAATTTGCCTCTTAATACTTTTATTAAACATTCTAAGTAGAATATACGTGTACAATTTCTTAAACTTCAGGTAAAGCTTCCTTTCAAAAAATCACAATTAAAATGTGATAAATGTTTAAAGGTCATCTAAGCCATTAAGGCATCTTAAGTGCACCAAAAAAGGGCAAAAACTTTTGCTTTGCTTTGTTTCCTTAAAGTCTCCATGCAACTGAAGCTGAGTTACTACTACTCGCTGTGGATAAGACGATTTTCACATTCCTTCTGCCTCCAGCTCACATTTCTGATAAGAGCAACAAGAATGCAGGAATGTGTGTTTAATGCAGTTCCGAGTTCAGTTTCTCCTTTCGTGGGGCAAATATGGAATAAAGGGTCAACGAACAGCTGATGTGATTTTCAGATTCGTTTTATTTGGAAAATAAGGGTGGTGTTAACACCTACCAACACCTT
The DNA here is from genome assembly GCF_037043125.1 of Eumetopias jubatus. Taxonomy (NCBI): domain Eukaryota; kingdom Metazoa; phylum Chordata; class Mammalia; order Carnivora; family Otariidae; genus Eumetopias; species Eumetopias jubatus. Next base: position 31,842,943 of record NW_028274815.1, read on the forward strand.
TTTTTTTTTAATCGAAGAGCTAAAATCTGTACTGAGTAATAACCATAAAACTGGGTGACAAAGCAGGCACGCCATGCCTTCCAAGAATAAAAATTCTGAAATTAAACCTTCAGAACTAGGGGGTGAGCGCCTGAGCGCAATTTGTCATTCGGTTACGGCTCTGCTCAGGACCCAGACGAAGAGAGACCCCGGCAGAACCCACGCAACCATCCTGTGACCGAGACGGGCGCGCGGATGCTGCGGGCACAGGGGCAGAAGGGGGAGAGAGGGTCGTCACGACGCCGGCCAGCCGCCGGAGGAGTTAAACTAACAAAGAGCTAATCGCGCACCAAAGGCCCCCCCGGAGCGGAAGCAAAGCCGCCCCGCCGCCCCCGCCCGGCTACCCTCCCCAAGTTCGGGGCCGGCAGACAACTCGCACGCGGGGCCTGCAGCCAGGCCGGAGCCGGGTTCGCGGTCGGGATGCGGGAAACAGGTAGGGCAAAAAATAAAAGCCCTAAAGAGAGGAGCCGGCGCTTCCCGACCGGGTCAGCGCAGCAGCAGAGGGAAACTGGGCGCGCGGAAGGCCCCGGGGCCGAGTTCCCGCCGCTGGGCCCTGCTTTCCCGAGAAGCCGCCAGGCACAGGGGACGGGGCGCCGCGCTTTGTTACCGGCTGTGAGAAGCTCCGGCCGCCGCCGCCGCCGCCGCCATCGCCCCCGCCCCGGGGCGTCGCTTCCCGGCGGTTCTCGCCTTCCTCGGCCGAGTAGTCGATCTCCCCCTCCTCGGTCTTGAGGCGCTTGGCCTGGCTCTCGTACTCGCGGTCCTCCTCGTACGTCTCCCTGGGAGAGGATGAGGAGGAGGACATGGCGGCGGCCAGAGGGACCGGCGGGCTAGCGGGTGGGGGTGGCGGCGGGGCGCGGGCCTCGGACGCCGCCGGCCAGTCCCCGCCACTGGCCGAGTCTCTCCAGCGAAGGTCTGTGCTGCCGGGCCGGCCTCGGGGGCCGGGCGCCCAGGAGCTGGGTGGGTGCAGGGAGCGGGCGGAATGAGGGGGGCGCCCCGGGAGGAGGCTCCGGAGCGGCCGCTCCCCTTTATTACGGAGCCAACATTCAGCCTCTCCCTCCTCCTCCGTCTCCGCTCCCAGCCCGGGGGAGCGAATCTAAGGATGGGGACGCGACCGTGGCTTCCGGTCTTCCCTCCTCCCCTAATCCGCTCCCTGCCGCCCAGACCGAGCCTCCGCCCCCGCCTTAGCAGCCGCCGCGCAGGATCGAATCCAGCCGCAGCCCGCGGGAAGCGCCCCTCAGCCTGGGTCCTGCTCCCTATTGGCAGGGGGAAAAGTCGACCAGGCTTCCAATTGGCCGGAAGGACTGTTCGTCAAGAGCCGCCCACGGCTCGGCCTCGCCCCCCTCCCTGCGCCTTGTGAACTCGCCGCTGGCCTGCGAGTCCTGGACGCACAACGCTCGCCGCGCGCTGCCCGGGAGCCGTTGCTGCCCTGCGGCCGTTAGCGCTGTTGGACTCAGCCGAAGGCAGGCGCGGCGTGAACCCCCGCGGGCGGTGAGGCGTGCAGTGGGGCCAGGGCTGCGGGTGTTAACCGCCCTCCCGCTAATTTAAATGCTTTTATTACTTCTCTTCAGAAAAGGCTGAGGAAAACCTCTAAAATCCCTGCAGATAGACCTCGTACAGCCCTTAAAACTACAGAGGCTAAGCGGAGAAAAGGGTTTGGAACCATGAAAGTAGCCTTCTATTTTGTGTGCAAAATCTGATGAAAGTGGGTGCACTGTCTTCCCGCCCCTAACTGGATTTTCAAGAACAGCAGTCAAGATGTACATTTCGCAAGGTGCAAGTCTGAAGAAGACGCTGCACGGGGGTGAATGTCAGTTTAATCAGTTTAATCAGTTAGCACCCATTTATCATCTAGACCCCTCTTTCCTGACTGGTGTGTTTAAGTTCCTGCTCCAGTTAGATGTGTTTTAAATCTTCCATATAATACGTCATCCTTCATCCCAACCCTTTCCTTTCGGGATGATCTCTTTATTTCACATTATCGTTTATTTTTGAAAGATACAAAAACCTAACAAAATTCTGTTTGTCCTTCGGACCACAACTCACTTCCTCCGTGGAGCCCAGAGGACTCTTCCAAGCTTCTAGCTGCTTTCTCTTTTTCCAGCAGGGCCCTTTATACTTACCTCTTAGGGTGTTCTGTTTTAAAGACTAGAAAGGCTTGAAGGCAAACTGTGCTCTTTTTTCACCTTTGCAAATCCAGTTCCTCTGCAGATCCCTGGCACAAGTTAGGTACTCAGCAATGCTGAAGGGGTGGGCTGAGGTCCTTGGGAAATAAAAGTCCAGTATCTTTCAGGAAAGAAACTAACAAATCTAACACAACCTAACTACCCTCTGTGACTTACCCCTTGGAGGACTGCCTTGGATCAAGATGCCTTACGTGTTTCCATTGTCCTTATCCCTCAGATGCTCCTCTAAATGTGGCTTTTTCCTAACTGTGTATGTGGACCGTTTCCTCCTCCCGCCTCATTCTCCCTCATTTCCAAAGTTATTTCTTCCCAAAAAGCCGTTTTTATTTATTGCTGGCAGTGCTTTAACAACACTATTTTGTACTTTGTAATTTACACTGCCTGTCATTTTGGGGGGAAAAATTCCAAGCTTTTCACAGCACCATAGAGCTTATAATCAAATTTGTGTGCAGCTGCAAGTGTACACTGACAAAATAGAACTAAAAAATTTTTAGGAATTTATTTTTTAAATTAAGATAGAATGGAAGTGGACAAAAGAAATATCCAAGAGGATGGGGCGCCTGGGTGGCTCAGTGCGCTGCCTTCGGCTCAGGTCATGATCCCAGGCTCACATCAGGCCCCACATCAGGCTCCCTGCTGAGCTGGGAGCCTGCTTCTCCCCTTCCTGCCGTTTCCCCTGCTTGTGCTTGCTCTCTGTCTCTAGCTCTCTCTAGCTCTCTCTGTGTCAAATAAATAAAATCTTAAAAAAAAAAAAAAGAAAAATATCCAAGAGGGAGCTACAGTGCCAGCTACATGAGGAAATATTACTGGCACTGGGAAGAATGAGAAGAGCCAGAAGGAAGGCCTTATCCAAACTTTCCAAATATTTTATAGTGATGGTGAAAATATTAAATTCTCAAAGCCTGCCTCCAACTCCTAGATTATACCAGGTTAAAATGCAATTCTCACATTAATCCATAAAGAAACCAAGCCTTGCCAAACATTGTTGCTATACTCAGTGTTTACTAACAGAAGGTAGATAATTTTAAAGATTTTGTTTATTTATTTGGCAGAGAGATACAGAGAGAGAACAAGTAGGCAGAGAGGCAGGCAGAGGGAGAGGGAGAAGCGGGCTCCCTGCTCGATCCCAGGACCCTGGGATTATGACCTGAGCCAAAGGCAGCCGCTTAACCGACTGAGCCGCCAGGCACCCCAGAAGGTAGGTAATTTTGATAAACAGAATTTAAGTTTAAATTCTAAATACGAAGTACCAGCATGAAACTTTGTTCTTTTTTGGAATAGCTCAAACTGTTCAATAAAAAAACTGAAGAAGTAAAACATAGAAAGCATGTTTAAAGGACATAGATCAGTACATTGTCCATGGGTTATCTGTGAGCTTGTTGCTGATAAGTTACTCAGTGACAATAAGTCTTTTGATAAGGAAAATGCTAGCTAGCTCTCTACCTCATGAGAAGAGCTAAAGAAGGAGGGCATAAATTATACTCTGCATGATTTAACTTAGATGAGATAAAGAAATTATACACCACCCAGCAGCCAGAAATGCCTAAGAAAGCCAGAAACAGCTCCTAAGTGCCACGACCATCTGGAATTTCTGTTGCACTACATATAGCCTCAGGCCTTTGGCTGATTGTCTGGATGCTCAATTGGATTGGCTGCTCTTGATTAGGCTAAGAAATGGCCATGAACTACCATTGCCACAGCTCCAAGTGGATTCAGGGGCTCTACAAGAGTGGGAGACAGGTCCAGAGCAGCCCTAGGGAAACTGATAGTCAAGGTCCTTTATAATCTAACCCTGAGTTTCCCTTTAGTTTTAAATCTCAGGGCCGGCTCTGTTAATTTATAAGATAGTGTGCTAGGTGATGAAGGGACCAGAAAACTGTAAGAGATGGTCCCTGCCTTCTCAAAGTTTGCAATCAAGTTGAGGAAACAAGGCACATATAATATACACGTAATAATAACAGCCATTCACAGTGTGCCAGGCACTGTGCTAACCGTTGTACGGGTCCTGTCAGCAAATTCTGACAGAAGACCTCTAATAGGTGTTATTGTTACTATGGCCATTGTACAGTTAAAGGAAACAATCCAGGAAGGGTTAAGGGACCTGCACTAGAGACAAAGTAAACCAGAATCAGAATTAGAATCCAAGCTATCTGATTCCAGAGCCAGTACTCTTCATCAAAAAGAATGATTTAATTATTGTTTTATTTTTACTGCCATGAACACAGATCTTAAAGTCACTTATCATGATACCAGTTTATTCCCTAATTTTTACCAGGGCTATGCAGCTGTAATTCTAGAAAGGCGTGAATAGTTTTCACCATTTTCGTTGATACAAGGAAATTTAATTAGCTTCCATAAGAAATTACAAATTAAGCTGTTTTCATGTTCATTTTTAAATTTAATTTCTATAGAAAAGGCTCAGAAATCATGAGAGAAGTATCTCTATTTTGTGATAGATACATAATTTGAAAAACTGGAGATACAAATTATAAACTTTTCATACCCAAACTCAATTTCCAATATTGCGGCTATTTCACTGAATATATAAAACTTTGTTTCCTGCCTCAGCTCTTGCAAAATCAGGTAAATAAAACCCTTATGCACACCACGCCCGTGAGCCACATTTCCAAAGGATTGAAACCATAGAGGTATATTTTAATTAAGACCTGTTTTAACACCAACAAAGTCCATTCGGAGACAAATCAATTAGTTCCTATGAAACTTTGTCAAATCCAGAGTGTATTTGTGATGATACCACTTCTGTGTTTGACAGAGATCCCCAAGAAAGGGCACTGTGGTGCTGTACCCAAGCTAGCCCTTTTAATTTGATCTACATTGGGTTTGTTATGGTGAAAAGAAGCCACTGGTTCCAAGAGGATGCACCCTGTAGGAAGTGCCCTGAGCACTATTCGCTTGCTGTGTAGTCAAGTGTAACCACAGTGGTATTCTTTTTTCAGGTACTTTCATCATGCACATCGGCTTTGGGGCTAGAACTGCCACCATGTTTGGCCTCTTTAAAAAAATAACAATTTGTGATAAATCAGCAAAAATAAAATAGATTTACCTTAGAGGACTAGCTCATCTACCAAATAATGACAGGTAAAATTCAGATTCTTATTATCGGTGATAGCCACTTAGTCTTAGAAATAATACTTAAATTATTTCCACTTTGCTCTAGCTCCTGTGAATTGAGAGTGCTTTAGATATCTTTAAAAATAATTTTAATAAGCAAAAAGAGTAAAATCATAGCATTTCTATCCCCAGGTGAGAGTAAATAGAATTTATCAAAGTAAATTCACCTTACATGTAAAAATATAGTGAAACAAAATTAACAAGTAGTTGCTCACACTTAACAAAACGGTACTAAGTGCTACCAATGATTTCCAATTGTGTAGAACGTAAAATATTTGGGAATGACCAGTGGTACTTAATACCTTTTTGTTGTTAAGTATGAGCTCTCGGTTCTTCTTTTCTTTTTTAATTTGAGAAAAATAAAAATTTCTTGGAAACACCCCACTTCATCCCATCAAGGAAGTTTCCTTGGTAAAAAAAAGTTACTAATTCACCCATTCTTTCCCTATCTTTTATGCTGGGACCACTTTAAAAATTACAAGGAATACTAAGATAACAGATAAACTAGGTTTTTTAGACCTCCATTTTTTTTTTTTTAACCTTTCCTATCTTTAGCTTTCTTGGCCTGGCAATGCCTTTGCATTCTGAATATGTTAGCAGACATTTGAATCAAAAGGAATGGATTTTTTTTAAGATTTTTTTATTTTATTTATTTATTTGACAGAGAGAGAGAACACAAGCAGAGGGAGTGGGAGAGGGAGAAGCAGGCTCCCTGCTGAGCAGGGAGCCCGATGTGGGGCTCGATCCCAGGACCCTGGGATCATGACCTGAGCCAAAGGCAGACGCTTAAGGACTGAGCCATCCAGGTGTCCCAGAAGGAATGGATTTTTAACAGAATTGTATAATTGTTTCTCTTGATACAATGTACAGTCCCAAACCATTGTGGCACTTTCCCCACCGTTACCCCTATGACCAGAAGATCAATAGACTACCTTTATTTTAAGACAAGGAAAGTGTTTTGCCCATGCATCCTAACCACATGTCAGCTCTTGAGTTTGGCTAGACGTGTGCCATCCAATGCAGTGGCCACTAGTCACGTGTGGCTATCTACATTTAAATTAGTTAAAAATGAAAGAAAATGCAAAATTCTATTTCTGAGTCGCACGAATCGCATTTTAAGTGACCAATAGCCACATGTACAAGCGGCTGCTGCTTTGGACATGCTGGACTGGACTGTAGCCTAGAGAATGGCTGTATCTCATTCATCTTTGTGTCTTCATCACCTACAACATTGTACATAGTAGCCACTGACGAGACATTTGTTGGTCTGAATTAAGCTCCTCTTTCTCGTAGCTCAAGAAAAAGAAGCCCATAAAACGTGTAAGCTTTGCAAGTTATGTCTATGTTTTTGTCTCAAAGATTGATCTGCAATTTGATTTGCTCCTCACCCATACTTGAAATGAGATCATTTAAAAGATGTAATTACATTTTTCAACCAAGCTCATTTTGTATACTGGATGTACCAAAATGTGTATGATTTAAAAAAAAAATGTGTATGATTTAAATTTGTCAATCAACCAATTGTATTAAATGAGGCACATCTATTGAAAGATTTCCTATTGTGAATGTTTTTCAAAAGTGAAAATTCCTTTCACAAAGTAGTCATTCTCTGATTTATCTTTAAGAATGCCATTACATGGGGGCGCCTGGGTGGCTCTGTTGTTAAGTGTCTGCCTTCGGCCCAGGTCATGATCCCAGGATCCTGGGATTGAGTCCCGTATCGGGCTCCTTGCTCAGCAGGGAGCCTGCTTCTCCCTCTCCCACTCCCCCTGCTGTGTTCCCTCTCTCGCTTGTGTGTCTCTCTCTCTGTCAAATAAGAAATAAAATCTTAAAAGAAAAGAATGCTATTACATGAACATCAGAATTTGCACTGAATTGAGAATTAGGCAAATAAAAATAGTATTCTTTAAAGGTGCTATCATAAGCATCCAATGTTAAAAGTTTGTAGGATAAATTTACTATTATTACTAATTATAAATAAATAACCAGCACTGCATAGAACTTTACTATATACAAAGCAGTTTCACATACATTGCCTTATATGATTTTCACAGAAACTTTATGAGGGAGACAGGGCAAGTCCTTACTGCAATGTTCAGAAAAACTAATGTTTTTTCTCTAAATTCCCATCTTCTTTCCAGTAGGCCAATGAGCACATAGGAACTATTATTTATGGTGATTAGATTGGAGTTGAAACTTTTAATTTTTCTGCCCTATTTGGATGGAACTACTTTCTTAGGAATATAATTTTTAATTATATATAAATAATAATATATACTATATATAAATACCTGTTCAGAGAAGACCCTCAATAAATATTTGCTAAATAAATCAGTGATTACATGCATCGTCCTGAAAACAGAGCTGACTATATCAGTCAAAGTTCAGTTGCAGAGAACAGAATTCATTCCAGTAAGTTTAAGCCAAAAGTATTAAAATACTTAAAGAATAATTGAGAGTATTAATGGGATGATTCTCTTTCTTTCTCTCTCTCTTCTTTTTTAGGGAAAGTGAGCAAGTTGTGGGGGAGGAGCAGAGGGAGAGAGAAAGAGACTCTTGAGCAGGCTGCACACCCAGCGTGGAGCCCAGTGAGAAGCTTGATCCCACGACCCTGAGATCATGACCTGAGCCGAAATCAAGAGTTGGATGCTTAACTGACTGAGCCGCCCAGGCACCCCCAATTTTGCATCTCTAAAATTTTAGAGCCACCCAGATGATGCTGATGCTGCTGATATGAAAACTACATTTTGAATACCAGCATTTTATTTTTTTTAAGATTTTATTTATTTATTTGAGAGAGAGAGAATGAGAGACAGAGCACAAGAGGGAAGAGGGTCAGAGGGAGAAGCAGACTCCCCACTGAGCAGGGAGCCTGATATGGGACTCGATCCTGGGACTCCAGGATCATGACCTGAGCCGAAGGCAATCGCTCAACCAACTGAGCCACCCAGGCGCCCCTGAATACCAGCATTTTAGATAAGTCTTCTCCAACCAGGCCACCGAATGAATGGAGTGTGCCAAGGCAATGATTACCTTAAACCCTTGGGACAGTTAGGTGAGGCAGGTGCAGGCAGAGCCTCTAGGTCAGTTGGCCCCAGTTCCCATCAGTGTGTCATACAAGTACTAATATTTTCCACCTGCGCTGTGATGTGGGAAGCATTGCACTCTTTGCATAAATATGTCCGTCATTGAGTCTTTGACAAGTATTGGCCAATATGTGTACTCTCTTTTGGAATCTTTTATTAGTAGCAAAAAATTTTTTTAAATGTTAACTATTCTTGCAACAAATGTAGGGAACTAAAGATAGCTTGGGTGCCTGGGTGGCTCAGTTGGTTGACCATCCGACTCTTGATTTTGGCTCAGGCCATGATCTCAGGGTCCAGGGATCAAGCCCAACATCAGGCTCTGCGCTCAGCATGGAGTCTGCTTGAGATTCCCTCTCTCTCTGCCCCTCTCCCTTCTCACTCTCTCTCTAAAAATAAGTAAATAAATCTTAAAAAAAAAAGTGAGAAGTAAGATAGTATAATCAACTTACATATCACCAAGTCAACTCTTATATTTAAGATTTACAGTGAGAAAAGAGTAGTGAGGGACCTGGGTGGCTCAGTTGGTTAAGAGTCTGACTCTTGATTTTGGCTCACATGATCTCAGGGTCCTGAGATGGAGCCCTATGTCAGGCTCTGAGCTGGGCATGGAGCTTGCTTAAGATTCTCTCTCCTTCTCCCCCTGCTCTGCCTCCACCCCCCATGCACATGTACAGTCTCTCTCGCTCTAAAAAAAAAAGAAAGAAAGAAAAAAGATCTAAGATGGCTTCAGCTCTTCTGCCAATGACATCAAAATGACCATAGGAAGGGAACAGAGAGAAAGTCCATCTGCTTGACTGTTTCTATAGTGTGCAATGCTTTTTTGCAGAAAATAAGTGGAAATTTACAAAAACAATATTTAGAATAGTTTCTTCCTGAATACCAATATATACATCTGCAATTTAAACAGTTTTTTTTTTTTTTTTTTTTTGGTCCTACAGACAGTAAGACAAACTCTGGTCGTTTTAAACTAGGTGAGGCAATAGTTCTACCTAGACAAATTGAGTTCTTGTCACAAGCAGCAACATTTCAACCACTCCTTATGTCCCTTCTCTGCCCCTAACTTCCCATCCTTATCAACCAGCTAGAAGTGGAACACTAAGGATGTATTTGTTGGGTAAGAAAAAGAGAGAATTTTGCAGCCATAGCCTTCCATGGAGAGCAGCCCTATGTGCCCTATGGTGTGGGGTTCTGAATGGTCAGTAGCACCATGGCTATTATATGTCCAGGGAAGGGAGGTAAAGAACTGAGATCACCAAAGATAAATTTCACCCACTTCACAACTTTAAAAGATTAAGTCTGCCCAGTGGGGAAGGACGATTGCCAATCACCTCCAGATTACCAAGCTCCAGCCTTGCAGATTCAGATAAAAGAGAGAAAAGAATGGGTTAAAGAAGATAAATGATCTTGGAGTGGTGGCTGGCTGCGTCAGTAGAGCATGTGACTCGATCTCAGGGTCATGAGTTCAAGCCCCACACTGGGCACGGAGCCTACTTTAAAAAAAAAAAAGACATAATCTAGAAATGAAAAGGAATGAAGCATCAGGCCTGTATTGACTGCTATTTACTTTATCCCTGGTATTTTGAAGGCATCTAGTTATAACATGCCAGACATTACAATTCAATACTGAGACAGATTCAATGATTCACAATCCAGTTGACATCATTGCCACATTGTGAAAGAATTGATTCTTACTGTTTTTTTTATAAAGATTTTATTTATTTATTTGACAGAGAGAGACACAGCAAGAGAGGGAACACAAGCAGGGGGAGTGGGAGAGGGAAAAGCAGGCTTCCCACGGAGCAGGGAGCCCGACATGGCGCTCGATCCCAGGACCCTGGGATCATGACCTAAGTGGAAGGCAGACGCTTAACGACCGAGCCACCCAGGCGCCCCCTTACTGTTTTTTTTTTTTTTTAAGATTTTATTTATTTGAGAGAGAAAGAGAGAGAGCACTTGAGCAGGAGGAGGGGCAGAGGGAGAGAATCCCAAGCAGACTCTGCACCAAGCCCGGAGCCCGATGCAGCTGGATCCCACAACCCTGAGATCACGACCTGAGCCAAAACAGAGTTGGACACTCAACCAAATGAGCCACCCTGGTGCCCAATTCTTTCTTCTAGACACCCACAGCTATATCACCTCTCTTCTGCATTTTCAGTTGGTCTTACAGCCACCTGACTAAAAACTACATTCCCAGCCCCCCTTGCAGCTAGGTGTGGCCATGTGACAAAGTTCTTGCCAATGGAATAGGAGCAGAAAGGATGGTGGAATTGCTGCATCATTGCTTAGAAAGAAATCGTTTGCCCTCCGTGTTCTCTCTTTCCCTTCCCACATGCGGGAGCACACAGGTGGGACTGAATCAGCTTCCACCGTACAGAACACTATAAAAGAAGGCAGGGCAACAAGGTCCCTCGGTGACTTTTATGGAGCAGAGCCACTTCCCCAGCCCGAGCCACGTACTTCCAGACTGTTACATGAGAAAGGCAAACTTCCATTTTGCTTGTATGCCTTATTTGGGGATCTCTTGGTAATGGCAGTTTCTAATCTATACCTAACATATCTATGTCAGACCCCCAGGGAGGGAAACAGGATTCCTGGAAACCACAGCTTGAAAGAATACATATTCTTTTATACTTTTTCAATTTTGTGCCATATACACATATTCCCTAGTTATTAAAAATTCATCAATCAATTCATTAATTTGTTAGTGCCTTTGTGTCCCAGTTAAATTAAACAAAAACTAGTATTATCTTACAAGAGAGTGTTTTTTTGTCCTGGCTGAGAGAAAGAGGCATGTTGTTTGTCCCTAGATCTTCAATATCTTGGCTTCTACCACCACTTTAGCAGATACTCCTAGAAGAATGTGATAGTGGGAGCAACAATCTAAATCATTAAGTATGGTGATAACTAAGAACGAAATGCCACCTGAGTACTAATGGTTTCATGGGAACACAATACTTTCTGTGCTGTCATCTCTTTCGCTCTCCCCCTTTGCTCATTTGTTTTGTTTCTTAAATACCACATATCAGTGAAATCATACGGTATTTGTCCTTCTTGACTGATTTCACTTAGCATTATACTCCCTAGCTCCATCCACGCCATTACAAATGGCAAGAGATAATTTTTACCTTCCCACTATAGTCATATCATCAAAAGAAACTTTATTTAGATGATTGCAAAATCATTTTTTAAGGAGGCCAAATTGATATATGATTCAGATGGGGAAGAAGGACACAATGACCCATTAATAGTGGACATGATTCTCATTCTGCAGAATGCTTCCTGGAGCTAGCCCACATTCAGAATTACCACTGATTTCTGGAGAAACTTTGTACAAGAAAAAAAATGAATTCAGAATTATTTCATCACTGATTCCCATGATTTGAGTAAGAACTTAATGTTATGTTTGGCTTCAATGGGAAAGTTACTGAAAATATTTTGGCAATGCCCAATGTTATAAAAAAATGTATTAGGGATTACAGCAGCATCTAACATTTGCAGAATACTTTACAGCATTCCTTCTCTTATATAATGGATGTGAGCACAAGAAATAGAACCTCACTTGTGAACATGTGCTGAGTAATAGGGCAAGTATATAATATAGGACAAAGTGTAGGCTACTCTAACACTGTAAGATTGGGAAAAGAATAACACCATTATCAACATTTATATAGCCATTCTGTTCCTTGCTCCATTAGTACAGATGATTAGAAATGATTTTTTAATGTCTCAGTGAAATTGTTCTGAAAAGCAATCGGTCTGAGAGGCAGGTGATCGGGTGGACTTAAGCCTTGGCGGAGGGGGGATGTGAATGATTGACACACACCTTCTCCTGGTCTGGGGCATATATTTGAATCTGTAAACAAATACAGGGGTGTTTGACGCTTGACTTAGTGAGTTATATTCGGAGACTTGGGGAATTTGGAGGCTGAGAAAGAAAGGAAGAAAAGATTGGGAGCAAGAATCTGGGAGAGCAGAGTGGAAGGTATGGCTTCTCACCACTCCACTTCTACTCCATCCCAACACACTGGGGCCTGTGAACTCATTAGGTCCTTGCAAAAAGAAGCATTAGAATCAGAAGCTGAAACTTTCTCATGATACTTTGTTGGACTAGGCACAGATAGTGCTGTTTTGAGACCTAAGTAAGAAAGGACAGAGTGGATGGGTCGTTGTCTTAATTGCAGGGTGGGTGGAGCAAATCACACCTACCATGTGCCTTGTAGGATGGAGCAGCAGGTCCTAGCAACAGGGTGGGCGCCTCCTTCAACCATATTTTGAGCAAGGAACTTCCACCCCCACAGGAACATGAGCACATTTGTGCCTCAGCACATGTAAGAAACTCATTCACAACTCCCAAATTAATTGGTGAAGGTTTTATGAAGGAGTTACTGAGATCTTTTAGGTAGGCATGTATACATCTGGTTTACCAAAAAAATACCCCATTTATTCCCAATTTTATATTCCATAAGTATTCCTCACTTTATAAAATGATTTCAGAAAAGTTGACTATAAATAAAACATGAAGTAAATTCTTTTCTAGTGGAGGAAAAATTCCAATAAATTGGATTTAGAACTTTTGATAATGGGGGGAACTGAGATGAATGCTAGGTTGGAGCAGGGTGGGCACTGACAAGCCAATGGGGACGCATCCCCTACTCTGAAATGACTCCTCCACTATTAGCCTCTGCCAGAGTCGCCATGTTCACAACTCCAGATTTTTAAGCTGGTATTTGTGGAGCCTAAAAAATGAGACTGTAATAGCATCATTTCTGCTGGTACTATTATCACACCAAATTAAAATTTACTTAAAATTAAGTAAGTAGAACAGGGGCACCTGGCTGGCTCAATCAGTGAAGCATGCAGCTCTTGATCTTGGGGTTGTGAGTTGAAGCCCCGCATTGGATGTAAAGATTAATTAAAAAGAATCTTTAAAAAAATTATGCAGATCAAATCAGTTCCATGTTCATTTTCCAAAAGTTTAGAATGTTTTATATCGAATGTTGTAATCCCTCTTAGGGACCATGCTGATTAGCACACAAGGACAAGATTCTAATCCATCAGTGGTAAATGAACCTATAATGGACATCTCTTGTTTTTAACAGTCTGGTTTCTCCCCTTTATATTAGAACTCGTCTTTCCTGTAAGGAACCCAGTCCTGGTGTCTCAGGTGGGGCTGAACTCTCACACGGGCATCATGACAAGTATGCAAGTGACCAGGGCAGGCCAACCAGAGTTCCCTGTTGCCTCACTGTCCTTGCTCGTTTCAGAGATGTATGTGTGACCCAGCAGAACATATCAGGATTGCTTTCAGGAGTTTTTGGTTAGAACTATTGGGATAGACTTGTTTGTGTTGGATTTGCTAAGCTGGGAGCTTAGGCATCTGGGACTGGAGAAGCCCAGAATGAAACTGCAAGAGATAAGCAGAGCTAGGAGATAGGGAAACAGGCCTAAAGACATCATTTGAAACACTGGATTCAGTTATGCCTGAAGCCAACTTCATGTTGACTCCCCTTTCTTCTCCTACCATCCACTCCAGAGCAGTGGGCTCAATTACTCCAATCCCAAATCAATTTACCTGGCTCACCAGGAGTAAAAACTCCTACCATTTCCCAGTCCTGGGTTCCTGGAGTTTGCTTCCAGGCAGTGGTGTCAAATGAAACAACTGGCGAGACAATAAGAATATGCAAGCACATGATTCTTTATCTTCATTAACTTAGGGAGTTAATGAAGTCAGGGAGAAAGACAACGGTTTAGAAGTACCTAGAAGCTCTCTCAAGCCCACAGGATCTAGAGAATCTTTTTTATAAACCGAAATCACTGTCCTCATGATACAACTCTTTTATCTGTGGTCACATCACTTCCAAAATGCCTCTCCAGATAGTCCTCCAAGGTTTAGTTTGTTTACTTTTGGGCATGTGGTCTTTGCCATTATCATAAAGAAAGTGTTCCATCATGAGAACACCTGTGGGGAGGGGCACCTGGCTGGCTCAGTGGATAGAGCATATGACTCTTAATCTCAAGGTTGTGAGTTTGAGCCCCACATTGGGTGTAGAGACTACTTAAAAATAAAATCTTATAAAAAAAAAAAAGGAACACCCATGGGGAAAGAGCCCATCACAACTTTAATGAAGCTTGAACCACCTCAGGTTCAATCCCCACTGTGTTCTTGGCTCCTCTTGCCTTTGTATTCACAAAAACAGACTTTCTGCCGTCCCTGCCCATCTCTCTCCTTGTTCTGTCTCTTTCCAAAACTTGTGGCATACATTCATTTTGCCCTGAATTTACTAATTTAACTTATTTTATCTTTACTAACTAATATGGGTAGCTTTTCTCCCTCCTACGTAACACATTCTCTCTCTGAAGTTCTCTTTGAGACCAAAATTGTCCATTCAGCCCCCTGAACCTCCCAGCTTTCCTGAGCCAATAAATTCTTCATTTCCGTAAGCCTGTTTACGGAGGGTTTCTTTCACCAAAAAGTGACTCTAGCTCCTGCCACAACATGTTGAACCATTAGACCCTTCTCAAGGGTTTTCATTGCTATAGCCAGTTATTAGGATGTTTGCTATCATAATTCCTGAGATGAGGGAAAGCATGGTAGCATGACTGCACACCTATGCCTCCTCCCAAACACTAGTAAAATAACAGTAAAAGAATACAGTAAAAAGGTATTAGCCCCCAACAAAAAATTGGAGAGGAAACGGAAACAAAGACTATTCGACAAACTTACAGAAGATGAAAAGTAAATGGAGAAGTCACAACTAACCTAATAAAACAGAGGAAGTTGAAATCCAAGCATCTCAGAGGGGGATTTCCAATGAATAATGAGCTAGAAACTGAGAGTCTCAGGGCTTGGACCCCAAAAGGTAGAAGTGAAGGTGTGACTCCAAAAGTAATGTGACTGGTGAACTATATGTGGAAAATGGTTGGGCATCTAGTCCCCAGTCCCCTTCTCAATTCTAAGGAGCCAGAAAAATACCACTCCACAGGAGAATGGAGGTTCATATTCTGGAAAAATTAACCCAAGAGGCTCTGGACTTGAAGACTAAGCCACATGCAGGGTAAGGACAAGTCATCAAGTTGAAAACTAGAGTATCATGTAAGAAGCTAATACTGACCTATGGGGAGCCTCAGGCACGTCCCTCTCCCGTGCTCAAACCTAATCAACTAGAGATTCTCCTCTGAAGAAACTAGACAGTCCCAGAGGAAAGATCTACAGACCTACAGACTGACATTAGGCAGTTCCCAAATAATAAGGTTGGTTCAGGACTCAGTGATCCTACAGCAAGGCCCTTCAAGCAATAAACCTTGTCAATGCACCCAGACCCCCAAAGAGCTTTTTCATAAGTCAGTCTTAAAAATTAGTGGCCAGCCAAGGAAGCCAGAGATTTGAGAAAAAACCTGCAACATGAAAGAAGTATCCCAAAGCAAACAGAAGAATGGAAGCCAGAAAGTCCTTTACCCTGGAAGGAGTAAAGTCTAGTTACAATCACTGCTTCTGAGGATGTTTGATCAGCAGAGTTAGCACTACCATGCCCACAAAGTGCCATATCACTTGGATTACATTCAATTGCAAGTAACAGAAAACCAGACCACAATTAACTAAATAGCAGTTTTATTCTCACATAACAGGAAGTTGAAGATATTCAGCAATATCCTGCTAGAACTCAAGCTCCAAGTTCACGGATCTTTGCTTTGTTTCTATCAAGAGTGCCTAGAACAGCACCTAGAATATAATAGGGCTCAAAAAATATTTGTTAATTGAATGAATGAATCTCTTCCTCTTTTCTCCTTGCTCCCCTACTCCACCTCTCACCTTTTGCAGAAGAAAACGGTAACATTTCAGGCATGTGAGGGAACTTTTTGCAAAAGGTAGAATCGTCCCCTAGTTCCCATTCTATGCTATCCATTGTCCAGCCAGCAAAAGGTACCATCAATCCTATACAACTACCTGAATGACTAGACTTTTAAGAATTATGCCAAAAAGGGGCGCCTGGGTGGCTCAGTCGTTAAGCATCTGCCTTCAGCTCAGGTCATGATCCCAGGGTCCTGGGATCGAGCCCCACATCAGGCTCCTTGCTCAGCGGGAAGCCTGCTTCTCCCTCTCCCACTCCCCCTGTTTGTGTTCCCTCTCTCGCTGTCTCTGTCAAATAAATAAATAAAATCTTAAAAAAAAAAAGAATTATGCCAAAAAATGTGATGAAGAGAGTGTGCACAGCCTTTACTTCTGCCACGATTGCTGGTTGTGTATGAACAGATCCTTAATCACCACTCCCACTAGCAATGCTCCTGTGTTCTTTAGGCTGAAGTTCCAAGGAGAAGGAAGTGGAGTGGTTATAATAGACTGTGGTTAGAAGACCAAATAGGACACAGGTCTGAAGCAGGGCATTTTTAAACAGCCATTTTGATGTAGCCAGGTCCAAATGGTCAGTGTAAATGTAAAATCACTATTTTATTTTATTTATTTTTTTAAAAGAATTTATTTATTTATTTGACAGAGAGAGACACAGCGAGAGAGGGAACACAAGCGGGGGGAGTGGGAGAGGGAGAAGCAGGCTTCCCGCGGAGCAGGGAGCCCGATGTGGGGCTCGATCCCAGGACCCTGGGATCATGACCTGAGCTGAAGGCTTAGATGCTTAACGACTGAGCCACCCAGGCGCCCCTAAAATCACTATTTTAAAAATGCACCAAGTAATGGATGCAGCAGGCATTCTTGACCATAGCACTATTATTAAGAGAATTATTTTCAAACTTAATGAACTGAGAATAATGGATCCTGTTTGATATATATATCCAGTGTAATATGTACCAGATCAAGATAAAAGATAACGTAATCACGAGATCTATAGGAAGTAGAAGTGTCTATCCTCTAGTCTAGAAGAGTATTTCTGATCATTTTTTTTTTAAATCCTTCTCCTCTTTCAGTAAATACAAGAATCTCGTCTCCTGCAGAAATTCATTTCCTATCACCCAAGGAGACTTTGTCAAACTTTACTTTCTTTAGTTACAATATGAAGTTTGTTTAACCAGCCAATCGAAAGTCTCTGAGTCTTAGCTTTTGAGCAGTCTCTTGAATAACTCAGTCACGAGGGCAGATGCTCAGTGACATTCTGAGGCTGGCGGCTCAGTGATGGGAGATGGCAGGGTAAAAGGGGGAGAGGGACCTCAGATCCAGGCAGTATCCAGGATCCTTGCTGGCTTCTGCTGTGGAAGGACTCTGCTTTGGTCTTCTCCCTGCATGATGGATCCTGAGTGCAAATGTTCCTTCCTCTCTAGCCATTGTGGTATTGTGCTGCCATTGCTGATGGAGTTGCTGGTTTTGTCCATTTCTTTTGAGTCATAAAATCTCTACGTAGGTGGCTTTTTGTCCCAGCACAGGCATCTATTCGGTGGTGTGCTGCTACATTGTTAACAACTGTCTATTTCCAGCTCACACCCTGTCCTCAGGCCCCTAACTGCACAGGGTACTCCCTAGGGTGCCTCTTCGGGAATGGCGTGTGCCTCTTCGGGAATGGCATGTTCCTCTGGTGATGGCTTCATGAATCCTCTTGAATCTCTGGCTGCTACGGAAGAGGAGAGCTTCTCAAAGATCTCATAGTGTTTTTCTCTGGTCTCTAAGTAAAGATGAGAGTCTGGGGTAGCCACAAGTGGACAGGGACTCAGAGAGTTACATTGAGTAGATTCATGGTGGTGTCCCACACCCACCCCTTGGGCCCTCTTCTCACGCAGGAATGTCATTGGCCAAGGAAGAGAGAAGCTGAGAGAACAGGAAACTTTGCTTCCCCCTTTCTGGTCTCAGTCTCCAGTACCTGCACATCCATCTTGATAGGCCCCATTCACTTTTCAACAAATGTTTACTATTGTCCTTTATGTATAAAATGCACACTATGTATTTCAGGTAATGCAATAGTGAACAAACCATGATCCTCATTTGTTCTCTGAGATTATGATCTAGAACAGGAGATGAGATGTGTATACAAATTACGATTTTTTACTAATTGCTACTTTGTGTCAGAAATTTTTTGGGGGGGTTATTTTGTTATTTATTTGAGAGAGAGAGAATCCCAAGGAGACTCCGCACTGAGCGCAGTGCCCAATGCAGGGCTCCATCTCATGGCCCTGAGATCATGACCTGAGCCAAAACCAAGAGTCAGACGCTTAACCAACTGTACCACAGGCGCCCCATCAGAAGAGTTTTAAAAAAGATGAGTCAAACTTCTCATGTGGTCCTATCCTTCAAATGCTTTGTAAGCATCTTTCATAGCTCATGCAGCTTGCATTTGGATTAATAATTTATAATTTAAAGAGATATGTCAGTCAGCATTAAAAGATATATAGACTAAACATGGAAACATAAAAATGGTTAATTTGTTATGGTGATGGAATTATGGGTGATTTTCCCTCAATAGTTTTGATTTATATCACCATTACATGATGATGTTTATGAATTTTTTATGCTTTAAGAAAAAAGGCTAAAAATTGTTGTCATCCACAACCAGCTCCAGAGACTGATTCCCAAGTTAGCCTCATTCATCTCTGAATTAATCTCCTGAGGATCTGAGAAATTGATAGGCACAGAACATTGCCGGCTTTACATGGTCAATAGCAACATATTTTTAAACCATTTGAGGATGCTTTATATATCATAACATGAAATACAGTTTTAAAATGATAAGCGTTAAACCTTTAAAAAGTGATGTGCTCAGAAACAAAATTATACAAAAATCAGTTGTGCACCAACAATGAAATATCTGAAAAAGAAATACAGAAAACAGTCCCATTTACAATAGCATCAAAAACAATAAAATACTTAGAAATAAACATAACGAAGGAGGTGAAAGATCTGTACACTGAAAACTATAAGACTGATGAAAGAAATTGAGAAGACACAAATAAGTGGAAAGATGTCCTGGGTTAATGGATTGGGATGAATAATATTATTAAAATAAATAGTCATACTATCCAAAACCACCTATAGATCCAGTGCAATCCCTATCAAAATTCCAATGGCATTCGGCATTTGTCACAGATTTTTTTTTTTTAATCCTAATATTTGTATGGAGCCACAAAAGATGTCAAATAGCCAAAGCCATCCTGGGAAAGAACAAAGCTTAGGCATCATGCTGCCTTATTTCAAATTATATTACAAAGCTCTAGTAATCAAAACAATATAGTACAGGCATAAAAATAGACACATAAACCAAAAGAACACAATCAAAAGCCCAGAAAAAAACCATGTATCTATGGCCAACTAATATTTGACAAGGGAGCCAAGAATGCTCACTGGGGAAAGGACAGTCTCTTCAATAAATGGTGTTGGGAAAATTGGATAACTAATCATGAAAAAGAATGAAATTGGATCCCTTACACCACTCACAAAAATTAACTTGAAATGGATTGAAGACTTAAAGGTAAAGCCTGAAACTATAAAACTCTTAGAATATAACATAGGGGAACAGTTCCTGGACAGTGGTCTTGGCAATGATTTTTTGGATATGATACCAAAAGCACAAGCAACAAAAGTAAAAATAAACAAGTGGGACTACATCAAACTAAAAAGCTTCTGCACAGCAAAAGAAACAATCAATAAAATGAAAAGGCAACCTATGGAATGGGAGTAAATATTTGCAAACCATCTATCTAATAAGGGGTTAAAATCCAAAATACATAAAGAACTTCTACAACTCGGGCGCCTGGGTGGCTCAGTTGGTTAAGCGACTGCCTTCGGCTCAGGTCATGATCCTGGAGTCCCGGGATCGAGTCCCGCATCAGGTTCCCTGCTCAGCGGGGAGTCTGCTTCTCCCTTTGACCCTCCCCCCCTCTCATGTGCCCTCTCTCTCTCATTCTCTCTCTCAAATAAATAAATAAAATCTTTAAAAAAAAGAGAACATCTACAACTCAGTAGCAAAAATAATAATCAGTTTCAAAATGGGTACAGGATCTGAATAGACATTTTCCAAAGAACACATACAAATGACAAACAGGTCCATGAAAAGATGCTCAACATCACTAATCAAGGAAATCAAATCAAAACCACAATGCGATATCACTTCACATCTGTTAGAAAGGCTATTTTCAAAAAGACAAGAGTTAAGTGCTAAGGAGAGTTTGGAGAAAAGGAGGGAACCCTTATGCACTGTTGGTAGGAACGCGTATTGGTACAGCCAATATGGAAAAAGAGTTGGAGGGTCCTCAAAAAATTAGATCTAACCATATGATCCAGCAATCCACTTCTGGGTATATATCTGAACGAAATAAAATCACAATCTTAAGAGTCATCTGTACTTCCATGTTCACTGAAGCATTATTAACAATATCCAAGACATGGAAATAACCTAAGTATCTGTGCACAGATGAATGGATAAAGAAAACACACACACACACAATATTATTCAGCCATGAAAAAAGAAATCCTGCCATTTGCCACAACATAGACAAACCTTGAGGGTATTATGCTAAGTGAAGTAAGTCAGCCAGTGAAAGACAGATACTATATGATTTCTCCAATACAGATACATGGAATCTAAAGAAGCCTAACTCCTAAAAAGAGTGGTGATTGCCAGGGAGAGGTGGGGGAAATAGGGAGATGTTCATCAGAGGGTACACACTACCAGTGATAAGATGAATAAATTCTGAGGACCTAATGCACAGCATGGTGCCTATAGTGAACGACACTGTATTATATACTTGAAAGTTGCTAAAACAGGAGATCTTAAGTGTTCTCACCACACACACAAAAAAGATAACTTTGTGGGGTGATAATGGAGCTGTTGACTAACTTTATTGTGGTAGTGATTTTACAATATATACATGTATCAAATCATCACTGCACACTCTAAACTTATACAATGTTATATTTCAATTACATCTCAATAAGCTGGGGAGTGGGGGAGAAAAATGATGTGCTTGTAGAACTCTTTTTTTCAAAACCCATTTTACATTTTTTTGATGGTGGTTGTTAACAGTCCCACATGGACACACTAACTGCCAGTTAACTAGACAGGAAGTTTCCTTAGGGAAACCGTGTCAGCAGCAATACCATCTGCTAATTTACCAATGATCATTATCCCGATTCCCTGTATTTAACAATTAGTAGTCTAAACCAAGGGTCCTCAAATGGGAATTGGGCTCCACTAAAACTAAGAAACATGCATCTGAGCCTTTGGCAGCCATCAAGCCACTCCTATTAACAACTTCCCTCACAACCTTCACACATCCCCAGCCCCCCAAAAAGGCAAGGAGCCAGCAGCAGCCTCTTCTCTGCTGCAGCCTGGGGGCCTCTCTGGAGAGACACTTGTACCACCTCCTCCCATTTATATCCTCGCCCACTGTTCTCAGCCCCCACTTAGGTCTCTCTGTGACCTGAGACTTTCAGGGAAGTGCTTACTTAGGAGGTAGAGATCTCTGTTAGTGGGTGACAAGCCCAGGAGGGTATCTGAATCTTGGTGGCATGTCATGTTATGGTGGTGTCATATAATCCTTCATGGCTTCACAAAGTGCCCTGTACTCAGTATAGTTCCAGCCTGGCTGGAAAAAAAATCAGTAATAAAAATAGCATCTAACGTATGGAGAATGTACCACATGCCAAGCACTCTGTTAAACATTTTACATTTATTAACTCACATAATTTTTACAGCAATCCTGGCAAATAAAGATTCTTACTATCCCATTTTACCAATGAGAAAAGTGAGGCGAGGAGATTAAAGAACCCTAAAGTTGGGGCGCCTGGGTGGCTCAGTCGTTAAGCGTCTGCCTTCGGCTCAGGTCATGATCCCAGGGTCCTGGGATCGAGCCCCGCATCGGGCTCCCTGCTCAGCGGGGAGTCTGCTTCTCCCCCTTCCTCTCCCACTCCCCCTGTGTTCCCTCTCTCGCTGTGTCTCTCTGTCAAATAAATAAATAAAATCTTTAAAAAAAAAAAAGAACCCTAAAGTTACACAGCTAGTAAATAATTGTTAGAATCAGGTTTTCTTACATTGTAAGCAATAGAAACCTTCTTGAGCTAAATTCAGCTCCATCCTCCTACACAAAAAGGAGATGTAAGAACAGAAGGGTATTACCAGGAACCCAAGGGTCAGGAACATCAGGCATCAAGATGGACTTGAATCAGGAATTAGAAATCTGTTAGGAATAGTGTGACTGCCCAGAGTTCATGGGAGGGTATATTTGTGGCTAGGAGTTCATCTCTCTCTCTCTCTTCCTTTCGATCCTCCTTCCTCAAGGTCTCTTGCCTCATTCTCTGCCTGTGTTCCTCTGTTTCATTCTTTTCTATGCTCCAGGCATAGGCTCTGCTGCTCCATATGTGCACAGCCAAATATAGTTGCCCCCCCCACCCCGCCCATAGCTTGCAAGTTTACTTGTTCTAAATCCAAGTGGGAATGACTCTAAATATTAGGAGAGGGAATTTGGTTAATCTTGTTTCCTCCTCTGATCCAATTAAATATGTCCAGTCAGGCCATCACACAATAGAAACATGATTGTAGGGTGTACTCCTGGGGGCGGGTTCTCAGAGAAGGAGGCTTGTGGTCTGGGAAGACTTCCCAAAATGTGTATTCTCCAGTGCTTGAGATCGAATTAGAACTCAGGTCTTTCTGACCCTAGAGGCAGAGTTCTTAACTACCATGTTATTCCGAAAGAAAGAAAGTGAATACCTACGGGATTTCTATATTGCTAAAATCATAGCAAACAATGTTTTATAATGCTTGATTTATTAAACTAGATAAAGATTCATTACAATATTCCATACGCTTTTGTGTATCTAAAACATTTCATCATTTAAAAAGCCAAAACATCAGGAGCAACAAGAAAACAAAGCATTTGCTGCCCAGGGGCTTCCAGAAGTTCCTTGTCCACAAGGTCAAGGAGCTTGAAGTGCTGTTGATGTGAACACACCTCACTGTGCAGAGATTGCTCACAGTGTCTCCTTCCAGAACTGGAAAGCCATTGTGGAAAGAGCAGCCCAGCTGGCCATCAGAGTCCCCAATCCCAACGCCAGGCTGTGCAGCAAAGAAAAGGAATGGACAGACGGCTTATGTGCACATCATATTTGTGTTAATAAAACCATAAAATTACAAAAAAGAAAAGCAAAAACCAAAAAAAAGCCAAAGCACCATAAAACATTGAGATTTTAGAAAAACACACATTTAAAAAAAAACAGTTTTTTAAATGCATGGTTGAGCTGGCTGGAATATAAAGGAAATCCATGGGGGCCAGAGAAGTTAAGTGGTGAGCGTTTGACCTGAGGCATCTGCTGATCCCTGGTGACCTAATACTTGAGCTTTAATAAACCTCTTGGGTATGAGAGCTGCAGGAGAAAAGCTGGAGTCTTTCACAAGATGGAAGATCAGAACAGAAACCCTCGATGCTAGAATGCTCTAAGGTAATCCACTAAATGTATGATATAAGAAATTCTCATCTGTTTTGGCACTGAGATCTCCCAACCACAAACCACATACTATCACATAAATCCTGGGCATTCATGCTGCCTATACGGCCAGCAACTCCCTAATCTGAAAACTTAGCTAAAGTGGTCCTAGACCACCAGTGCTCCCAAGCATTTAGGAGGTACCCTCCCCCCGCAAAAAAATCTCTTTGCTGGGACACACTTTAAACCCAGGCTTCAGAGAATTCCCACGAAGTTCCAAGGAACATGACCTCACCCCCATAAGTGAAAGTCGCCAGAAACAACAAACAGCAAAATCTGCCTACCACAAATACAAATGGAAAGACATTTTTTTCATAAATAAGACATCATAAAGACGTCAGTTCTCTCAAGGTGACTTACAGATTCAGTGCAATTTTGAATCATAACCCCCTCAGGTTTTTTCCATTGAACGTTACAAGTTTCTTTTGGCATTTAGATGAAAGAGCAGGGTGCCAAGTGTAGCCAAGACACTCCTGACAAACAGATGTGGAGGTTTGTCCTAATGAATATTAAGACCTTTTATAAAAACTCTGTGGTATTAACTCGGAGACAAATAGACCAACAGAACAGACTAGATAACCCAGAAATAGGTTTATATGTGATATATAATAGAACCGGCACTGTGACAGGTTACAGAAGCACGCACACAGTATGAGTGCTTGTATACGAAAGTTGAAAATGGACAAAATCAAGCAATATATTATTTAGGGATACATAAGTCCCTGGTAAAATTATTTTTAAAAGCAAGAAATGAAATGCAAACTTTCACACCCACAGGGCTTGGGGAGAATGGGACTGGAGAATTGCAGCCGTCAAAAGTATTGTTAATGCTCTCCTTAAACTGAGTGGGGAGTACAGACATGTTCAATTTATTCTTAATCTTTAAACTGTACAAATACATTATATATGCTCTTTTGTTTTAATATCTTCATATTTTTAATTTAAAAGGTGACGAGTTTATTTTAAAAATCACTAAATTAAAAAAAACAAGTTGAAAATGCATAAATAATACAGAATTAAAGTATCAATATTGTATAGAACTCATAAATCGATCAGATAAATACTAAGACCATGTTAGAAAATGAAAGCGAAGTCAAGAGTAGACAAATTCAAACAAGAGGAAATATAAACAGTAGATAAACATACAGAGTAAAAAAAAGTTTCATCAACCTAGTAGTAAAAAGAAATTAAAATTTCATATTTAAATACTATGTCCCAAATTTTAAAAAAGAAAAAATATATTCATTTGTGGCACTGTACTGCTGATACGCAAGTAAATTAATACAAATTTGTGAAAAGCAAATTATCAATACCTATCACGAGTCCTATAGTGTTGATATCCTTTGGTTAAATAATACCATTTCCAGGAATCTGTTGTATAGAAATTATTCTTATACATCAACACATATTTTTTGTTACAAAGAGGATAATATTTGCTGAATGCTTATGCCATGTGCAAACTATGGTGCTAAACCATATGAAAGAGGGCTGTCGCAGTCCCAATCTCACAAATAAGGAGACTTGAGCTAGGTTACTGCCCAAACTACTCAGCCGGCAGGTAGTATGGCCCAGTCTAAACCCAGGCACTGTGATTCTAGAACCCATATCTTTTTTAAGTTTTTTTTTTTAAGATTTTATTTATTTAGGGACACCTGGTGGCTCAGTCGGTTAAGCGTCTGCCTTCGGCTCAGGTCATGATCCTGGGGTCCTGGGGTGGAGCCCCGCGTCAGGCTCCCTGCTCAGCGGGGGGCCTGCTTCTTTCTCCCTCTGCCGTTCCCCCTGCTTGTGCTCTTTCTCTCAAATAAATAAATAAAATCTTAAAAAAAAAAAAGATTTTATTTATTTATTTATTTGATAAAGACAGAGAGAGCACAGATAGGCAGAGCGGCAGGCAGAGGGAGAGGGAGAAGCAGGCTCTCCGCTGGAGCAGGGAGCCTGACGCGGGGCTCAATCACAGGACCTTTGGGATCATGACCTGAGCCGAAGGTGGCCGCTTAACTGACTGAGCCACCCAGGCTCCCCTAGAATCCATATTTTTAAGTGCCACACTATACTGGAGCGTTGGAGCATTATTTCTAATTGTCAAAAACAAAACAGAACACTTCTTCACAATTCAATAAACAATGTGAGACAATTCATGGAGAAGAAATGAAAGGAAAAAGAAAAAAGAAACCTAGCAACAACCTTAATGTGCAACAATAGGCAAATAGCACAATAAAGCATGGTACTACGTTTACGTGCAAGAAGAGAAGGGAGATCACTCTCGTTTCAGAGAAATCTTAGTACATGGGAGAATAGGCATCTTAGAATTGAAGAAATGTGGCATCGTGTTTCACTGCAAATGTATTACTGTTAAAATTAAACTAAAAATGAAAGTCCTACTTATGGTAAATCAACTGCATCATCTTAGTAAGCAAAAGGAGAGCAATTCTGCATTTCTATTTTAATTTAGTGTGAGTAGATAATACATTCATGTTGTCCAAATATCAAACAAGTCTAAAAATATACACAGTAGAAAGTCTCAGTCCCACTCTGTCCCAAATGCAGTTGGTTCCCAACCGTAACCCCAACACAGCTCATCAATACTAATAGTGTCTTGTTTAGCCTTCCAGGGGATTGTTCCTGGTCAAAGAGGACAACTTTTGTTCTCTTCTTTTTTTACACGCATAATAAAATACTAGATGCATTTTCCAGCAACTTTTTTTCATTTAGTCTATCTTGAAGATCTTTCTGAGTCAATACAAAAAGCACTTACTCATTCTTTTTAATAGCTGTATAGTATTCCAAAGTAGCTGTACCATAAATTATTTAACAACACCTATATTAATTGACATTTGTGTTGCTTCCAATTTTTGGCTATTATAAAAAAAATGCTGCAATGAATACTATTTCTTAGATACTATTTCTAGAAGTCATTGTTGAAAGTGGGTCCGTATGTATATCCATTTATACTTTTGATGGATCCTACCAATTCCTAATGCACTAAAACTTTATACCATTAGGTCTTCCTACCCAAGAACATGTTCTGCTTTTCCATTTGTCCCAGCCTTCTTTTGTGGAGGACAACACATTTTGGACCCACTAGGGTTTTTTTTAAGATTGTATTTATTTATTTGAGAGAGAGCAAGAAAGGGAGAGAGAACACAGAGGGAGAGGGAGAGGGAGAAGCAGACTCCCCGCTGAGCAGAGAGCCCAATGAGGGACTCAATCCCAGGACCCTGGGATCATGACCTGAGCCGAAGGCAGACACTCAACCGACTGAGCCACCCAGGCGCCCCAGAACCCACTACTTTTCAAAAAGCAATGCATAGACATAAAACTGTATATATCAATGATCTCAGTTATGCAAAAAAAAAGGGGGGGAGGGGGTAAAAGGAAATAGTTCATTATATTAACATTAATCTATCAGGGCAGGTGGGATTATGAGTTACATGCGTTTCCTCTAGTTTTTTTTTTTATCCTTTTCTGCATTTTTCAATTTCTTGCTTTATTTTGTTTTGCTACAATGAGCATGATTAGTTTTTAAATAAGGGCTTTTTAATTAAATGTCATCTGGCCCAGTCTTTTGCCTTCAGTCTGCCAAGAAGAGACAACTAAAGCAAAAAGTTTAAATGACAGGCCTGGGGTCACATTAAACTATTCATCTTGGTTGGAGGACAGTTCAAGGTTCCTGCCTCCCAGCATGGGGCTTTTTTAGTTCCCCACTTCTCATACTTCTCTGCATTATTTGGCAACAGTGGAAGTTTTGGTTACTTTGTGGAATTTGGGAAAGTGGGGATCCATAAATTTCATTCTGTTTTGATGTGGTGTTTTCAAGCTTGATTTAGTGCTGATTTGCTTTTTTAAAGGATTTTATTTACTTATTTATTTATTTGTCAGGGAGAACACAAGCAGGGGGAGTAGGAGAGGGAGAAGCAGGCTCCCCGCTGAGCAAGGAGCCTGATGTGGGTCTCGATCCCAGGACCCTGGGATCATGACCTGAGCTAAAGGCAGATGCTTAACAGACTGAGCCACTCAGGTGTCCCTAATGCTGAGTTTTGATACAGCTCTAGGCTGTGTTTGTTTTAAGATTTATTTATTTATTTTTGAGAGAGAGAAAGAACGAGAGAGCAGGGGGTGGGGGAACAGAGGAAGAGGGAGGGAAAGAATCTCAAGCAGACTCCCTGCTGAGCACAGACTCACACAGGGCTCTATCTCACAACCCTGAGACCATGACCTAAGCCTAAATCAAGAGTTGGCCGCTTAACAGACTGAGCCACCCAGGTGCTCCTAATCTGCGTTTTGAAAATGAGGTCACCATACCCCTGTGACAAATGTCTCCTGAGAACCCCAGGTATCCTCACCACTTTCCTGAAGACAAAGCTAAATGCAGTTCAATTTGGCCAACTCTCACTCAAGCACCATGTCTTTGCTTCCCAAGTGTCCACCTGGCTCTTCACAAGTAAGGTCTACCTGCACTATAAAAAAAAAAATCTGGCCCAATTTTATGACCAATAACCCCGAGGCAATAAACACAATGGAAATTGTACGTTCCAGGAAAGACATCATTTGATAGAAAAGGTGATGCATTGTAGAGGATAGGAAGCAGGTGGAACCAGGCATATGTGGATTTTCTAGAAGCCTGAAAAGAAAGCACAAGTCTGCAGTTATACACAGAAAAAATTTTTTTCCTTTTTATTTTCATTTTATTTTATTTTTTGCTCTACACCCAACGTGGGGCTGGAACTCACCACCCCAAGATCAAGAGTCATATGTATGCTCCACCAACTGAGCCAGCCAGGTGCCCCTATTTTTTTTTTTCATTTTCTTTTTTCTTTTAAGTAAGCACTGCACCCAACATGGAAGGAAAAAAAATATTTTATTCGAAAACTCAGATTAGCCAATAACTTTTCAAAGTAATAGGATTTAGCATTATTTGTCAGGGGGAAAAAAGCAAGATAAATCCATGAAAAATTGGCCCCAAGAGTTAGGTACTTTGAGATGAAACTGTAAGGTGTCCAGATGAAGCAAATTCTCTTTTTGTTCTTACAGCATCTTATATCAAGGGATAAGTTCATGAAAGACCAACCAAGAAGCAGCTATGTCCTTGCTCTGACTTTGACCTTTCTCAGAGAAGAATGTGGTTTTGCTAAAATAAGAAAAGAATCTATTAAGGTCATGCTGTACTTGATTGTTATCTTACAAAATTTGGCAGAAATTCTGCCCTAAACCTATCAGCTGTGCTGACGATCCCATAGAATTTGTTTAAACTGGTGCCACTTTTGCTAGTGCAGAATCTTGTCTTAGGAAACTTGACAGTCTTGGGAAACCACAGTTTAGAGATGTATAATTTGATTTTCTATGGGACAATTTAAAAAAGAATTTCTGAAGGGAAAAATTCTAATATAGAGACTCATTGAAGGAAAAATTTACTGAAAATTTCCTTTAGGGGATATTTGCTCTGTGGTATAAAAGACTTTCCCCTCTTTGGTCAATTCTTATAATAATTTTTTTTATTGAACAAAGCCCTTTGAACTTCATATTTGAGGAAGGAAAGTAGGAAGGAAAGGAAGGAAGACAGGCCTTAAAATTCTGGGGGAAATAAAGGGGTACTCAGTTACCTTAGGGGCTCATCCTGGACAAAATTACAAGCAAGTTTCCTCCCCGGCTAGCATACCTCCCAGTACCCCTTCCCACTTAGCTGTTTGTCGTATTGCTTCAAACTCTTGTTTCCTGGCCAGATATCATCTTATAAACAAATCCTCATTAAGATGGTTTACCTTTCCAGGGGCACCTGGGTGGCTCATTCGGTTAGGCATCTGCCTTGGGCTCAGATCATGATCCCGGGATCCTGGGATAGAGTCCCATGCCAGGCTCTCTGCTCAGCGGGGAGCCTGCTTCTCCCTCTCCCTCTGTCTGCCACTCCCCCTGCTTGTGCTCTCTCTCTCTCTCTCTGTCAAATAAATAAAATCTTTACCAAAAAAAGATGATTTACTTTTCCAAGGAATACTCACATTTCAAAAAGATTTCTAAAGACCAAAAGCCACCTGACACTGGTGCTTTAGAACTTAGAAGAGGCTGGTGGGGAACATAGAAGGGGCCCGATCGGTACTCCTGATTATAGTACACAGGTTGGTCACACATGCCACTTGCTGAAGGTTAGTGCCAGTCCACCAAATGCCAGAAAAACAGAATCTTGATTCTTTCTAGGTTCAAAGTAAGAAGGAAAAGATTTAAACTGATAGCTGGTACATTTTATTTTTTGAATATTTTTGAAGCAAAAAAATCAAGCTATGGAAAGCTTGATATGGCTCCAAATCATATTTTGTCCATTTCATTTAATGCATTCAAAATATATTTAACTATTAGACAAAGGAGATTCACAAAATATTCATAGAAAAATAATAAATGAAGATATCTACCACGTTTAATGTGTACCTCAGTATGAGAAATAATTAATCCTTCCAATTATAAATTTTCTTTTTCTGTTACTTGTCAGCTCACTGAATTCTCCTGGATCAAGAACAATGAGAACTCCTACCCACGATAGCAGATTGTTTGTTAGATTTTCATTCTCCTAACTTAAAAAGATGTTGGGCATTTTAGATTCATAAATTATACAGGATAAAACGTGTAAATGAAGAACATTGAGACAAATGAAAATAAAGTCATGATGTAGTTAATACCCAAAAGACATGCCATGAGGATCCTTCCTATTCATACAGGTGGACTGTATTTTTGGTTTTGAGCTTCCTTCCAGCAGCCAAGCAAGAGAAAAATCTAGATCAGTTATTAAATCAGAAGCCAAGTTGGAGTTCTATTCGTGGAGCCGAAGTAAACAGGGCCCAGATGTTGTTAGATCCAGCATCATGCATTTATTTGAGCTCCTCCATGAATCTGGTACCAAGGACCAAGATGCAGAATTGTAGTAGGGAAAAGACAAGCTACATTTAGGAAAAGAGCAAACTCCTCACCAAATCTGGTGGCTCCAGGGGATTCACAGATCAACTGCAGGCAGGGCCAGCCTCTGGGGCTTATAGTTGCCACCTGGCTCATCCCCATCCAGCAGAAACAAAACAAAACAAAACAAAAAAAACAAATGGCCTAGGGTCCCCTGGGTGGCTCAGTTGGTGGAGCATCTGACTCTTGATTTCAGCTCAGGTCATGATCTCAGGGTTGTGAGATGGAGCCCCATGTTGGACTCCACTCTGGGCGTGGAGCCTGCTTAAGATTCTCTCTCTCTCTCTGCCCCACCCCACCCAACACCCCACCCTTGCTCATGCATGCATGCTCTCGCTCTCCCTAAAAGTCCTAGAGCAACCACCAAGAATTCCATACCAAAAAAGAAAGAGAGAGAAGGAAGGAAGGAAGGAAGGAAGGAAGGAAGGAAGGAAGGATGGAAGGAAGGAAGAAAAAGAAAAAAGCATTCATGACACAAAATGAAGAAATGGCAGAAAGTGAAAATGAAGTTAAGGATTCACTTCAAATGTATGGTTGGTCATTGGAGGAGGGTACCTCAAATGAATTGGGGAAGATTTTATTGAATACATAGAAATACACATAAAGGCTAAAAGCAAATATGCCAACATGCTAACAGCTCTCAATTCTGGGAGGTGAGAAAATTTGTATTTTATACTTACCTGTATTTTTTAATTCTTTAAAATTTAAAAAATAAAAATAGAGATGATAGCAGAAGGGGGTACATTGGTAAAAGATTCCTGGAGAAGATGAGTTTTGAGGCAAATATAAAAAACAGACTTTGGATGGCCTCGGGGGAGAGTTGCCAGAGTGAAAGACTGAGGAGCTTTCTGTTTTGAAACAGACCCTGTTTTCACGACTGCTAATTAGGGATATAAAGATTACCTATGTGAAACACCTAGATGCCAATACAGTCACACAGAACTGAAAGTTACATCACTTGTTACTAATAACAGAGAAAGTAAAAAGAAATTATTTCAGGATGAATAATTCAGAGTTTTTCACATGACTCAACCTCCAATACACCTCCATTTCTTTATCTTCCTCACTCATCCTCACCCATACCTATACCATTACCATGTCTTTGATTCCTTTGGAATGCTCTAGAAATAAGGGAGGGAGGGAGGGAGGAGAGAGGGAGATAAGGAAGGAATGGACAAGGAAACAGAGGGAGACAGGGAGAGGAGAGAGAAGAGAGCTCAGTGTATGTGCAGATAACTCACTAATGGGCAAGATTATCATGCATCCTAGAAAAGAAAGAAAAACAAATAAGTCCACAATAGATGTTCCACAATATCATCTTAGGAAAATAAGAAGTCTTAGATTTTGAGGGACAAAAACAAAGGTTGCCCTAGAAGGATACATGGCAAGTCTCTCACCCTGTGATTAAAATACACCTGAACATTTTGGGCTCTGTTGGGTTGGCTATTTTTATGAGTATGTGGTTACAACAAAAATCCTCCACCTCATGTTTCTCAATCCTGTTTATATCAACTCAAGTTCTTGATGTCATTTGTGTGTTAGAGTCCTTTTCTTTTTAAAAAAAATTGTTTAAAAGATTTTATTTATTTATTTGAGAAGGAGAGAGCGAGAATGTGTAAGAAAGAATGAGTGGGGGGGGGAGGGGCAGAGGCAGAGGGAGAAGCCGACTCCCCGCGGAGCAGGGAGCCTGATGCGGGGCTCGATCCCAGGACCCTGGGATCATGACCTGAGCTGAAGCAGACGCTTAACCAACTGAGCCACCCAGGTGCCCCAAGTCCTTTTCTTTTTAAGGATAGTTCATTATCTTGGTATCTTCGGGTACCGTGTATCAATTAACAGGATAAGCCACAGGACACCTGGCAATAGATGCTGTTAGCACAGCTGCAGAACTCATCTCTGCTATAAAACTGCATTTAAATTTTGTTTTTTAGAGTTTGAATGAAGTATGATTCCATTATGATGCTATTGAGCACATTTATAATGTGAGCATTCACAAATACTCCCTCTGTGGTAAAATGGCTCAACTGCCCTTCTTTTCCCCGAAGTGTTGAAGACCAGGATCTGTTGCCTGGTTTAAAGCAACTATAATGTGAGGTCAGAGTCAGATACTTTAAGTCCTGCAGAACAAAAAGCAGAACACCATATTGACAATTTTCTTTGAGGAAAAAAAATGCATATATTTTCACTCTAATTACTGTATCCTAATCCTTAATGAGGTATGTCTTTTCCAGAGAAAATCTAAAAAGAAAGTCTGAAGCAGATAAAATGTTTAAATGAAAGGAGAAAGTGAGAACATTCAAATCACTCTGAAATAATGATAAATTATAACAGCTTTCAACAATTACTTAGTTCTTATGAAAAGTATTTACCATGGCAACCACTGCATCAAATTGCTCTTAAATAGGTCCTGAGCCATACACAAAAAAAAAAAGAAAGAAAGAAAGAAAGAAAGAAAGAAAGAAAGAAAGAAAAAGGAAAAAAAGGAAGCAAGAGAAAATTTGTCTCCTAGACCCACATTTGCTCAGTTTATAGCAAGGAGGTAGCCTGCTATAATACATGATAACACAAACATAATACATGTGCATCTTTGTTATACAACACCTCACATATCTCATACATGTGCTCATGAGGCCAAATCACTTTAATGAACTTGATCTCCTTCCAGACGTTTCAGAAAGGACTCCCGGACTATTTAAATGTGAAATAAGAGGTCTTCAGCAATCGATGTGGAGGGGTCCCTCCTCTCATGGAATTACTGAAATAGTGTTAAATTCTTAGGGTCCCTTCCATATCACAAGGCTCCTTCCACGCTTTGATTTCATATTATAAATGAAAATATACAGGAGTTTTAAGGAAATAATCTAATATGGAGACAAAGATATCAGAACAAAGATAGACACACAGTGCAGCACTGTAATAATCAAGAAATTAGAGCATGTTCTTAGTCTTTTATTCTTATTAGGGCAACATTATTAGGGCAACTCTGGAGCCAGACTGCCTTGTTTTAAATCCAGTCTATGTGACTTCTTTCTTTTTTTATAAAGATTTTATTTATTTATTTGAGAGAGAGAGCTCACCAGGGAGGGGAAGGGCAGAGGGAGAGGGAGAAGCAGACTCCCTGCTGAGCGGGGAGCCAGACATGGGGCTCGATCCCAGGACCCTGAGATTATGACCCGAGCCAACGGACGACGCTCAACCGACTGAGCCACCCAGGCACCCCAGTGTGACCTCTTTTTCTCTCAGTTTCTCATCTGTAAAATTGGGATGACCATAATCCCTATGTATAGGATTATTGTAAGGTTTATTCAAGTCAATACAGGCACAATGTATAGCAACTGCAATGTGAGTGTTTGCTATTATTGTCATCTTCATTATTAGTAAGCACATACTATGTGCCTGGCCACAGGATCCTTTATACACATAGGCTCATTTCATCATTGCAGGAAACTTACATGATAAATATTATTAGTCTCATTTTGCAAATAAAAAGTCAGAAAAATGACATAATCTGCCAAAATCACCCAAGAAGTAAATGCTGCATAACTAATTATATAAATAATTAAGGACTCTGGGCCAGTTTTTGCCACATTCAGGGTGGAATTGTTGTGAAGAAATATCTGACTTTAAAATATAGGCTACGTGGTTTACAAAAAAAATCACTTTGGTAGAGGACTAGAGAGTAGTTACTGGCCAGAGCATCTGATACTGAAGTACAACCCAAGACCACTGGGGGTGCTCACTGGGAGAGACACATGATATTAACAAAGATATTACAGGCAAAGAAAACATGGAATGTTGTCTTTCTTTATAAACCATATAAAGAATGTTATTTCTTTATAAACCATACCCAAATCATAAATCACAGGGTCAGGCGCAGCAAATTGCCCCATTACTGTGCAGAACCACAACCTAGCTGCTTCTCAGATGCACGGCTCGGCACAGGATGGTCCAGGAAGCCAATAATCATTTATGTGACAACCATTGACTTTCTAGAAGAGGGTCAGCAAACTATGACTCAGGGCCAAATCTGGCCCACTGCCTATTTTTGCAAGTAAAGTTTTATTGGAAAACAGCCACACCTATGTGTTCATCTATTCTCTGTGGCTGTTTTCGGACTACAACAGCAGAGATGAGTAGTTGTGAGGAACACCCTAAGGCCCAGCAAACATGAAATATTTACCATCCGGCCTATTACAGAAAACATTTCCCAACCCCGGCTCTAAAGCAATGCTGGAAAGGCCAGCCTGTCTATCTATCTATGTTTAAAAGAGGAGAATAATCTGAATTAGAAAGAATTTGATGATTAGGTAGATGATGTTCCTATTTTGTAAAGAACAGTTCTCATGCCCAAGGCTTTTGTAACTATGACACTCACATGTGTTTTATAAGGAAAGAGCTGGGGTGGAAACCATGAGCTCTGTCTTGAATAGGATAAGCCTACAGTGGCAGTGGCCCCTCCAAGCTTCTAGTTGGAATACTTATTAGGCAGATGAAGATAGAAGTCTGATGCCTGGGAGACAGGACAAGACTGGAGGTGTCAATTTGGAAGTCATCAGTCCAAAGGTGTTCTTTTGAGTTCATAAAGATTTAGAAAGCATGTGAAAAAAATATGACCCAGCATGTCACTACCACTTCAGGTACAAATATTAGAGAAGCCCTCACAAGATGATATTTGTGTACACAAATGCACACAGCAAGATTGTTTTGCTGTGGTTGTGAAAATTTGAAAACAAACTCAATTTCCATCAACAGAACAGGGATAAAGGAATTGAACATACAATTCATGCTAAACTGCATAGCAGTAGCGAAACAGAATAACTTGAATTACATGTAACAACATGAACTAATCTCACGAATATAAAGTTGAGTAAAAAGTCAGGTTGAAGACTACTTAAAATATATAGCACGAACCGAGGTACACCAAATATACACTTTGGCAGAGGGCCAATAGGTTAAAAATCAATATTTAGTTGAAGACAAAGATAAATGTCAACATCTAAGAATGGCTTCTGGGGCACAAGAATGAATCTTAAATTATTGTTATTTTATTAATTTTAGTAGCAATTACATCCTAGTACATAAACAATCATTTCTTTAGCATGGTCAGGTGCTATTTTGTTCCTGCAGACACTGTTCTACTACAAGTGATGTTAAATAGACACATTTTCACCTGAGCTCAGAACAGCAAAGCTATTCTGAGATCATCTAATTTTTCTCTAATACTTTTTCTTCATATATTTTATATTTGTTATGATGCCTGAATCAAAAATGATTTATTATAAATATTGTGCATGATTTTGGAGTTTTCCCTCTTGGTGAAATTTTGAGATGGCAAAATTGACATCCTAAATGTATCCTCATAAAAAAAATTATTCCCAGTGACACTTTTTCTTAACCAATTCATGATCTAAATGGAATTTTAAGGGGCGCCTGGGTGGCTCAGTTGGTTAAGCGTCTGCTTCAGCTCAGGTCATGATCCTGGGGTCTCAGGTCATGATCCCAGGGTCCTGGGATCAAGCCCTGAATCGGGCTCCCTGCTCAGCGGGAAGCCTGCTTCTCCCTCTCCCTCTGCAGCTCCTCCTGCTTGTGCTCGCTCTCGCTAGCTCACTCTCTCTAGCTCACTCTCTCTTAAATAAATAAATAAATATCTTTAAAAAAATGTTTTTTTCAATGGAATTTTAAAACTAAAAATTAGGGGCACCTGGGTGGCTCAGTCGGTTAAGCATCCAACTCCTGATTTTGGGTCAGGTCATGCTCTCAGTCAGGGTTGTGGGATTGAGCCCTGCATTGAGCTCCATGCTGGGCATGGAGCCTGCTTGGGATTCTCTCTCTTCCTCTCCTTCCTCCCTTCCCACACTCAAAAAAAAAAAAAAAAAAAACCTAAAAATTAGAGTTCTTCTTTATTCTTTTTTTAAAGCATTTATTTATTTATTTGTTTGAGAGGGAGAGAGCAAGCGGGGGCAGGGACAGAGGGGGAGGAGGAAGGACAAGCAGACACCATGCTAAGCGTGGAGCCCAACACAGGGCTCGATCCCAGGACCCTGCGATGATAACCTGAGCCAAAACCAAGAGTTGGTTGCCCAACTGAGTGAGCCACCCAGGCTCCCCAAAATTATTTTATTTAATGTTTTAGATTCTAGTATATAAAAAGTTGGACAATTATTAAAATTAGGATATAACTTAATCTCTATTATTCCAACTTGTATTTTTATTTTTATAAGGATTTCCCTTTATTGACATGATAAAAATCTATTTTTCTTCCTTAAACTGTCTAGCAAATGTACTGAATATTTGCATTATTTCCCTATTTAGCTGTTGAAAGGTTCTCTCTTTTTTACAGCTTTGACAATCGTCAATTATTGCAGCATATTCTTCTTGCAATAATAAATACATACTTTTACTTCAACAACTGGTAGAATTTCAACATACAAAAATATACAGAGGTTTTTCACTCCAAGTTATATCTAAGTGTTAACCTATATTTGAAATGAATTTTTAGATATTAACAATAAATCCAAATAACATCTTGTTTGAGTAACTTAGAGGACAGTACCGATTAGCTCTAATGTTGCCTATGAGATCACATGACCTGTGATCACGCCTTGAGCCCTGAACTGAGCACCAAAAATGATCCTTCAGTAGGTATTCAGCTATTTGGACTTCCCAAAGCCAAAACTGACGCTGGAATTGTAGTGCCTCCTTCATCTTGAAAAGCTTAAAATATGCGGGGGGCGCCTGGGTGGCTCTGCCTTTGTCTCAGGTTCTGATCCCAGAGTCCCAGGATTGAGCCCCATGTTGGGGCTCCCTGCTCAGCGGGGAGTCTGCTTCTCCCTCTCCCGGCTCTGCCCCTCCCCCGGCTCCTTCTCTCTCTCTCTCTCAGATAAATAAATAAAATCTTTAAAAAAATAAAATAAAATATGCAGACAAACCTGATTTTGTTTAGGGTATTAAGAAATAAAATTCAACTGAGTAGGCTTTATAAAGATCTTACTGACTTTATTTAATGATTCATGAATTGGGCAGCATCCAATTTAGCAGATAGAAGGTAACTCTGAGGAGCCGTACAGAATAAAGGATTTTATAGGCAGAAGGGAGGGGGGAACAAGGAGGTTGTACTAGGCAAATAGGCGGACTGGTTATTGCAAGGTTACTTTTCTTTAGGGGATGGTAGGGATCTATCGGGCAGATTACCTAATAGCGCTGATCAGGTGATGGGTTTAAGATTCCATTCCTGGGAGAGCCAAAACTGTCATGGTCTCAATTTGGTAATGTGGAGCTTAGCACAAAGGTCCTTTTGTCTTGCTTTAAACGAATATTACATGGACATGTGTCACAATGATAAAGGCATATCCGAGAGTGAAAACCCAAGTCAGGCACAAATTCGGCTCTTCTGTGGGGAAAGATGGGGAAATGCGCTTGGGAAAAGATACACAGAAGAGCCAATTTTATTTGTAACATGTTATTTCTTAAGCAAAGATTTGAAACTTCAGTACTTATTATATTACTCTCTACCTCTTTTCACATGCCTCAAAAATTTAATAACAAAAGAATAAGAAAAAATAGCAGCAAATAAAAAACTGCTTATTAAGAATGCCCATGCAGTTCTGGAAACCGGAAATATTTTTCATTTACGAACTTTTTAAATTGGAAAAAAAAATCTAAAATAGGGATTTATCTTTTCTTCACACATAGTATTATTGGTTTTTAAAGTACCCACTCAGCAGTTGATGCATTTATTTTTTTTTAAGATTTTATTTATTTGACAGCGAGAGACACAGCGAGAGCAGGAACACAAGCAGGGGGAGTGGGAGAGGGAGAAGCAGGCTTCCCGCTGAGCAGGGAGCCCGATGTGGGGCTCGATCCTAGGAGCCCGGGATCATGACCTGAGCCGAAGGCAGACGCTTAATGACTGAGCACCAGGCGCCTCAGTTGATGCATTTAAATCTCAGTAAACAAGATAAAAATAAGCATAAAGTTAACGTAGCCCTATACCATTTTTAATGGACATCTTTCTGCCATAGTGATAGTAATTAAAGGAAAAAGAAAAAAATAGCTCATAGGAAAATAAACTCGGTAGTCTGACTGGGTTTGAAACCAACTGAACAACATTCAAATCTGCGGTCTTCAGGGGGTAAGAGCTCTACTTTAAGTGGTACATAACCCCAGCTCAAAAAGCTGGCTCATGGAAACGTTCCCCCCAACTTCTGTTTGGGCACAGTTTTTCTATTTTCAGTATTACCTGGCACAAATGTTCTGGTTTTCTTCACTGATCCCCAAACCTTTGATCAGAAAGCGGTGGCCCTGGATGCTCCTTGGTGATGGTAGTTTGCCCGCGCTAATTACCTGCCTCATTTCCTGTTTTCTCTCTCATCTAGATACAACAGGTACCCCGCGGAGCAGGATATGACAGTTAGAGGGAATGCTGCAAACAAGAATGAAAGCAATTACTCTGAGTCTTTGGTGCATTTGCTCCTTTTCATTTCAGTAGCTAAGTGATAGTATCTCTTGCATGTAAAGTGGGACAGGCTACACCCATTTAAGGAGAGAAAAGGCACCTGCCTCCAGTTATCGCTACCAATTAGCAGCTTGTTTGGCTTCCTCAGGCCTTGCGGGGGAAGGGGGTGGTGTTTTGTTTTGTTGTTGTTTTTTTTAAGATTTTATTTATTTATTTGAGAGAGAGAGAATGAGAGATAGCATGAGAGGGGGGAGGGTCAGAGGGAGAAGCAGACTCCCTGCTGAGCAGGGAGCCCGATGCCCGGGACTCCAGGATCATGACCTGAGCCGAAGGCAGTCGCTCAACCATCTGAGCCACCCAGGCGCCCTGTTTTGTTTTGTTTTAATGAAAGCCTTCCTTCTAGGGAATTTTTGAATTCAAATTCTGACTCTGTAACTTTGTATCTACTTTGTCTAAGTCTCACTTGCTTTAAGAAAGGTTGGAATAGACAACAGACAAGATTTAGCAAACAGCATGATTCTTTTGGACCAAATGAGGAAAGGGATGAGGGGCTTAGAAATTCTTTCACTGAGTGAGATAATGAATCATTTCCTTCACAAAAAAAACTCTACCAGGGCAGATGAATTGCCTTTCGTGATACATTTAAATCTAAGTCCCTGCCCTGAAACTCATTTTTATTAATGCTTTCTACTGACTTTCTAGCAGAAAAATCGCCCTTTTAAACATTTGTTCTCAGAGGGTAAAATAATGATTGCCTGGTCCTGGGGGCCTGGGGGTAAAGATGAGAGTGACTTGCTATGGGGAAGGGGCTTACTTACTGGGATAATGAAAATGTTCCACACTTAGATTTGGGAGGTGGCTGCACAAGTGTGCACTACAGACACTATACGGACCTGGGATTTTTCCACCATGCTCTCTCCCCTCTTCCCAGCAGGGTCCTTCTTTGTAATTGATCTCATGAATAATCTACCCCAATAGAGCCCCGTGGGAGACACTGAGGATTAGCAACCCCAAAGCCATTCACAGGGTCCTCTTCTGCCTTTTTCTACTATAGAGGCTGGAAAGCAAATACCTGATTTTCCATGTTTGCTGTGAGGAGCGGCCAAAGGGATAGATAAAACTGGCAGAGCTTTTGTCCCTGTTGCCTTCCCCCTTCTTCCTGCCCAGAGGGCAAACATGAGGTGCCAACAGCCTGTTGGGGACATGAAGTGACAAGCATGAGGATAAAAGCCCATCAGCTAAGAAAGGCAGAGCAGAAAAATTTGAAAGAGCCTTGGTTCTCATCAGCATTTCTAGCAGCTGTCCCCATGCTGGATTGCTCAGCTCTGGACTTCTTGTCTTGTAAGAAAAAGAAAACTCTTTTGTGTTAACCTACTGCTGCTTGTTATTGCAAACAGATATCCTGTTATTTGCAACCAAAAGCACTCCTAACCAGCCAGTTATGAGACTTGCCTATTTATTCATTCATTCATTCACTTATTTTTAAAGATTTTATTTATTTTAGAGAGAGAACGAGCAAGCGCAAGCATGAGCAAGGGGAGGGGCAGAGGGACAAGCAGGCTCCCCGCTAAGCAGGGAGCCCAACATGGGGCTGGATCCCAGGACCCCAGGATCATGACCTGAGCCGAAGCCAGAGGCTTAACCAACTGAGCCACCCAGGTGCCCCAGAGAC
This sequence comes from Eumetopias jubatus, assembly GCF_037043125.1. Classification (NCBI taxonomy): domain Eukaryota; kingdom Metazoa; phylum Chordata; class Mammalia; order Carnivora; family Otariidae; genus Eumetopias; species Eumetopias jubatus. The sequence continues at coordinate 31,883,864 of NW_028274815.1, forward strand.
TTGCCTATTCAAAAATTACTTAAATATGTTTCAAAGTGGTTCTATTTTAATGGCCAGGGGCTGCTTCTTGTGCACAGAGGACACCATTCATAGTTGGGGTTCGAGTTATTTTATATTTAGTGAAGAATCATATTTTGCTTAAACCTTAAAGTTTAATTTAAAATATTTTATCTTCCTGTAGTATACATACACAACAGAATATTATGCAGCCATCAAAAAATTGAAATCTTGCCATTTGCAACAACGTGGATGGAACTAGAGGGTATTATGCTAAGCAAAATAGGTCAATCAGAGAAAGACAATTATCATATGATGTCACTGATATGTGGAATTTGAGAAACAAGGCAGAGGGGTGCCTGGGTGGCTCAGTTGGTTAAGCGACTGCCTTCGGCTCAGGTCATGATCCTGGAGTCCCGGGATCGAGTCCCACATCGGACTACCTGCTCAGCGGGGAGTCTGCTTCTCCCTCTGACCCTCCCCCCTCTCATGCTCTCTCTCTCTCTCTCTCTCTCTCAGATAAATAAAATAAAATCTTTAAAAAAAAAGAGAGAGAAACAAGGCAGAGGATCATAGGGGAAGGGAGGGAAAAATGAAACAAGACAAAACCAAAGGGGGAGACAAACCATGAGAGACTCTTAATCTCAGGAAACAAACTAAGGGTTGCTGGAGGGGAGGGGGGTGGGAGGGATGGGGTGGCTGGGTGATGGACATTGGGGAGGGTGTGTGCTATGGTGAGCGCTGTGAATTGTGTAAGACTGATGAATCACAGACCTGTACCTCTGAAACAGATAATACATTATATGTTAATAAAATATTTTATCTTCCTTATAGATCTAATAAGGGAAGTGCCACACTAGAGATCTGGGCACAGATGAAGAAAAAGAATGTTTCACAGAGAAGCATTTGAGCTAGGCCCTAAAAAATGGAGAAAAAAGGGGAGCCTGGGTGGCTCAGTCATTAGGCGTCTGCCTTCAGCTCAGGTCATGATCCCAGGGGCCTGGGATCAAGTCCCGCATCAGGCTCCCTGCTCCGTGGGAAGCCCGCTTCTCCCTCTCCCTCTCCCTCTGCTTGTGTTTCCTCTCTCACTGTCTCTCTCTCTGTCAAATAAATAAATAAAATCTTTAAAAAAAGAATGGAGAAAAAAGAGAGTTCCAGACCGAAAGAATGTATAAGCTCAGAGGCACGAAAGAGCATGATATGCTAGATGGGTGTGTGAGGCTGGAGAAGGAGAGATGATGTTAGAAAGCAAATTGAGGCCAAATCCTTTCAAGTCTTGTGTACCAGACTAAGTTGCTTAAACTTTCTTTTTTTTTAAACAAGAGTGAAGCACTTATTTTTTTTTTTTTAAGATTTTTTATTTATTTATTTGACAGAGAGAGACACAGCGAGAGAGGGAACACAAGCAGGGGGAGTAGGAGAGGGAGAAGCAGGCTTCCCACGGAGCAGGGAGCCCGACACGGCGCTTGATCCCAGGACCGTGGGATCATGACCTGAACCGAAGGCACACGCCTAACAACTGAGCCACCCAGCCTCCCCTAAGTTGCTTAAACTTTATCCTTCAGAAAATAGAAGCTCTTAAGAGGTTTTGAAGGAAGGGAGTGACATGATCATATGATGTTTTAGAAAGTGGGGTACCTGGGTGGCTCAGTCAGTTGAGCATCTGACTCTTGATTTCGGCTCAGGTCATGATCTCAGGGTCCTGGGATGGAGCCCCTTGTTGGGCTTCGTTTAGGATTCTCTCTCTCCCCCTCTGCCCCTCTTTTCTCTCCCCCCGCCCCATAGCTCATGCTCTCTTTCTCTCTCTCTAAAATAAATTAATAAAATCTTTTAAAAAGAAATTTTTAAAAAGAAAGCAAGAAAAAGAGATTGGGGGCCAGAGGTAGGGAGGCTATTTGGAGACTACTACAGAGAGGATCAGGAACCAAACAAAGAGAAGACACCACTGCAGAGGCTGCCCTGGACCCCCTGGGCAGGGGTCCAATGGAGGACAAAGCAGGCTCAGGGTCCAGAGTCAGAGGGAACTGGGGGGAGGCAAAGTCTGCAAGGGAGAGGGGGTCAGTGTTCCCAGGAGGCATTGCTAAGGCTATGAAGGGCCACCTGGTAACTGCTGGAGGATGCAGCTTAGGAACCAGCACAGCACAGAGCAAACAGGTGGACAAGGCAGCCATGGAGGCAGAGGACCCCCAGCCTGAGGACCCCAGCCTTCCTGCTGTGGTAGGCTCCTAAGCCACACCCCTGCCTCTTCTCCATACACCCGCTCACCATATTAGGAAAAGAAGCAGGCAAAGGGGGAGGTTATCTGAGAGTTACAATATTTTTATCCAAGAGAAACTGAACATACCTATTAAATTAATTAAATAAAGGGCGCCTGGGTGGCTCAGATGGTTAAGCGTCTGCCTTCGGCTCAGGTCATGATCCCAGAGTCGTGGGATGGAGACCCGCATCGGGCTCCCTGCTCCTTGGGAGCCTGCTTCTCCCTCTGCCTCTCTCTCTCTCATGAATAAATAAATAAAATCTTTTTTAAAAAATTTAATTAAATAAGGGGGCCATTAGACCAAGGTGGCCCTAATGCCACGGGCAGCCTATGTAAGCAAACCATAATCTAAGCCTGTAAATTCTTCAAGGTTATGAAACTGAAACCTAAAGACAACCAATCACGAACAGCCAACTAGACTAAACTATAACCAATGAACACTCTCCTTACATCCACCTTTTCTCTAGAAAGGTCTTACTCCTAACCACTTCCAGTTTTGTCCTGCCCATTCGAGTTGAGTTTCACTCAAATAAGCTCTTCAAATTTTTAATCTGCCTCAGTTTATCTTTTAACACGCTCAGAGAGATCATTTCAATTATCAGCCTCACCATGCTTTAAACCAAATCAGACATCCAGCTAATCACCACCACCACAACTAACAGCAGCTAACAATGTAGGTGGGAGCTCTAGAGAAGCCCAGATCAATTATAGACAAAACAATAGGAAAAGCCATCTTCTCTGCAAAACAGTTGTAGAGCACAAGTTAGATTATGCACCCCTGATACAGAAGCACCAAGAAAGCAGAGTCAAACATACAAACATCGGCTGATTCTATCCCGCACTGCTCACGCATGGCCCTGAATCTAGGGGACATCAGCAATCGGGTCATCAGAGATAACTCTCACTTAGGAAGTAGGTATGTTTTGGGGGACCCGAGCCTGGCCCAAGACTCTCTAGCTCTTTGCCCCAGTCTATGTTCATAAAATGGCCTGTGATTATTACTTAATTGTCACCAGTTCTTTAATTCTAGAACCCGGTACTGGAAAAGGATACCCCTCCCCCCTTAAAAAGAAACAGAATGGGCTTTTATTTTATACAGATAGGACCTAGACCCTCCGTCCAGGGCACACGCATCATGTCAGATGAGGCACAGGTTGGGATCAACTGTGTTATAATCAGCATGAGATACGTAGATCCCAACAACTTCTAGAACTGTTGGCTGGGTTCTCCCTTCGGGATTTGAGTTCAACAGAAAGATAGGAAACATTCAGCAGGATGGGTAATTTCCTAGGAAGTCTCTGACACTGCCGAGCCTCCTCGGCCACAGTCTTCCCTGAGTCTCAGTTTTCTCAGCCATGAGAGTAACAATGGTTATTACCTCCCAGGCAGAGACACTACATAAAACGCCTAGCATGCACATTGCCTGACACACAACAGACACTGACCAGTGTTAATTCTGATTCCTTTTTCTGAGTTTCTGATTCTAACCTGAGGCAGAATCTCCAAGATCCTAAAGATTGGCCTCACCTAGGGGTCCTCTGTACTCAGTTGTAATTCTTCCTTGTCCTTAGTCAGGGGAAGATTGTAACCTGTAGGCAGACTTGGGGCTCTTCATTCATGGCATGATTGGACATGCTTCTGGAAGGAATGGTGTTGGGGGAGTGGGAGAACAACTCAAGGAAATGCTTGCTCCATGATTCTCCAACTTCAGTGAGCATGGGAATCACTTAGGGAGTTTATTAAAAATACAGATACCCAGGTCCCTCCCTCAGTGACTGAGAGTCACTGAGCCACTGAGGGTCAGACCCAAGAATCTATATTTTTAATAGGGCCCCCAGAATATTCTAAGGTGCACCAAAGTTTCCTCCTCCTTGACGTGGTTACTCCCTGAAGACAGAGTGCATGGTAGGGCCCAGTTGGGGGCTGTAGGATAATAAAAAATATTTGGTCTTTGTCTCTGCTTCCTGGCACAGAGCTCTCTTGAGTGATAAGAGTGTCTTAAGTGATGATTATTTTATGCTAAAGAGACAACCGTTGGGGTGTGGTAGGGGGCTAGATAGCTTCAGTTTGAAACCTGGTCACAAGAAAAACCAACCAAGTAATTAGAGGGTTAGAATTTTCAGCCTCACCCCTTGACCTCCAGGGAGGGGAGAATGGAGTTCAATCACCAATGGCCAGAGATTTAATCAACCATGCCAACCATTGAATTTAACCAACCATTTAGATTAATCGACCTAATGAAACCTTGATAAAAATCCTAAAGGACAGGTTGGTGAACACATTCATGCAGAACATGGAAGCTCCACACCAATCCCCAGTCCCCACCCCAAACCCCCATAATTGGTCCTATGCATCTTCTCCACTTGGCTGTTCCTGAAGTACAACCTTTAGAATGAATTGGTCAACCTAAGTAAAGTGTTTTCCTGAGTTCTGTGAGTCATTCTAGCAAATTATCAAATCTGAAGGGAGCTCATGGGAACTTCCAAATTTGTAGTCAGGCTGGAAGAAATCTCGGTAGGCTGCGTACCCCATTTACAACTGATGTGTGATGTGGAGCCAGTCCTCCGGGACTGAGCCTTTTAACTCATGAGATCTGACCCAAACTCTAGGTGAATAGTGTCAGAATTGGATTGAATTGTTGGGCACCCAATTAGTGTCATAGAATTGGTTGGTGTCTGTAAAAACATGACACATTTGGTATCAGAAAAAAACCACACAGGGGCCCTGTCGTATTTCATCTCCTTTTGACTTCACCTGGGCCCTTGTACAACTGCACTTCTTTATAGAATGTGGTTAAGCCCAGAAGAAATGGCCAATTCTGTTGCAATTCTTTGACCTAAATTCAGTGTTAGCCTTTTGAAGAGGAGCAGAAGTGGGGCTTAAATTTTCCCTGTTCAAACCTACCCAAAGGAGGGCAGAATTTGCCTATGTGCCTCTGACCTGCTGATTATAATCCACACCATAGCCAGTGGACAATCTTCAACAGGCCAGGGAGGCAAGGGCCCACTCTGGAATAGGGCACAAGTCCATTTTCTGGAATCTGGGTTCACTGACCACCTTGACTCTGGCTAGACACTACTTGACCTGCCTCTTGACCTTTTGACCTGCCAGACCCCTTCCATCTAGCTAGATCCTTTGCCCTAGCTCCTCTTGGCTATTTATCAGTAGTCAAGCCTTTCCTCGTGCCCCAAAATTGCTACAATAAACTCACTCAGCCATTTCCACCAGAACGTGCCCCCAAGAGTCCAGGTGAAGGCTTTGCTGATAAGCTTTCCTATACTGGATTCATTCCTGAGGTCTCAGCTGCACTGCTGTCCCAGCGTTTATTAGGATGCTATACCTTCCCTTCCTTGCCTTCTCCTCTCTTTCCTCCTGGAGAAGCCAAACTGTTTTATTAGTCAATGCCACCCATCTTAGTATACCACCTGAAACCACGCAAAGGGCCCTCATTCTTCATCTTTTTAAAAATATGTGGTGATTTTTGACAGAGACTTCTTCTACGAAGACCCTGTTAGGACAAAGTAACCTGGTCAATGATTGTCTTGCCCACCTGAGGGAGGGAGACACGGTCAATTTGGTAAAAGGTGGCACAAAGTCAAGGGACATGACAGAGGCCCTATGCGCTGAAGTCCAGGTGGAATGAACAAGCTAAGTGCTTCTACTTAGAGTGGAGGCTCAAGTCTCCCATGAAAGAGAAGCTCCCCAGGAACTAGAGGGCTATACCGCAGAGCCACCATTAATGAGGGGAAAGTACCTGCCAGCTTCAAGGTCATCCCCAAAGATCTCAGCTGGGCCCTCCTTAGGATAGTGCCCTAGGCAGCTCCCAGTCACTTGGCACCAGGACATTCTTCCTGTGACAACACTGACTCCTTAAAACCCTCCCTCCAACTCTGGCTCAGTGTCCTCTTCCAAGATACAAACAGCGCATGCACTGTGGGTGATTGACTTGGGGTTCTAGATATCCTTCAGGGAAGCCAGTTCTGGGAGGGCTGGGGGGAAATCCCGTGTGGCTTGAGCTCTTCCTCCGTTTAAAAACACATCACTATCAAACTGGATCGCACCCTGTACCACCCACACTCTGGACATTATGAACCTCTCCAACTAGAGCTGTTGCAGACCTTGTCACTTTGATCCTTGCAATTTCTAGCTCCACACTCACAAAGGCACCATCTTCTGGACTAAAATCTCTGTCTTCTTCTAGATCCCCTGAAATGCTCTGATTCCTTTGTGTTCTCACCTTGGGCAGTGCCTGAAGTGTACCTGATACCCGTACTACCATCCCCAATGTGTGCTCATAGCTATCTGGCTAGTATACACCCAAACCAGGCTCAAATTTTCATTACGTGCAAAGAATGGGAGGGACAAGGTGGCTGTTAGCAACCCTCCAAGGTTCCTGAAAAGTATTTATTGAAATACTGTAAACTTTTAGTAAAGAATGTGGCAGACTGCTCCAATTATCATCTTCCTTATACTACATGAACAGAACCCAGAGAAAACAAGATTTCCCAACCTACCCTGAAGTTTGATATGATTATGTGAATAAGTTACAGAACTTTCAGGGTGTATCCTCAAAGGGAGGGAGCCTGCCCTTTCTCCAACATTCCCCCTCCACACCTCCTCCCCTCCATCCACTGCTCTAAATGTGGACACAGTGGCATACGTCCTTGGCTAAGTGGACTTCAGATCACACCGTTCAGATAGTGAAGCAACAAGTTAGAGGGAACTTATGTATCAGGTGACCCACATGGAGCAGAACTGCCGTACTCACCTGGACCACTGGCTGAGAGAACCAATCCACCAAGGCCCTGAGCATCCCTGAACATCCTTTTTGGTTATGCTAAGAATGCAAAGCCCTGACTACTCTTTAGGCAACCATTTCTTGGGGTTGAGTTCACAGTGAGTAGATTCAGCTTCTCCTAGACAAAGAGTAGGCTTGCTTACCACTCACTATAAAAGTGGTAATTCCAGGTGTAATGCAAACCCACTATACATATCATGTCTACCTTGGTTCTTCCGTGTTGCCTCCATGGGTCGTGGGGGGCATAAGAAACCAGCACCAGCAGGATGCATGTGCTTCTTGCTATGCAGTGAGCAATGAAATCCTTTGTCTTGGACCCAGAAATCTGTCTTCAGTCAGCATCCGTGAAACAGTAATTTATTAACTTGCAAATAGGGTAAAATCTCAGATCCTGACATACCTACCTCTAGACTGTTTTTAGGGAAAAAGAGAACAACTTGTATCTCTCTTGAGCCACTGTTATTTTAGATCTCTGTAATAGGCAGCCAAATCTAATTCTTTCTAATCAAAGAGTAACTTTTCAAAGCTCTAATTTGGCAAAAAAGAAAAAAGGAAAAAAAAACATGCTTGTTATATCTTGTTAGAAATTTATCTTTCAAGCTGAGCCAAATGTGATTCATTCAAAAGCAAGAAATTATGAAAGTAAGAAGTGTGTGCCACTTGGGACCTCTTGAACAGTGTCCTAGAGAAATCAAGATCACACTATGACTGGTGAGCAGCTGTTGCAGGCATTGAATCGAAGGTTACTTAACGAGGCTGGCAAAATCACAAGAGCAAATTCTCCACACTGATGTGAGTCAGATAAGCTTTAATTGTTTTAAATGCTTGAGTGTTACTTTCTGCCAAGACTTAATATTCAGCCATGCTTTTTGATATAGGATTCCCTATTATGAGGAAGGGAATCCAGATGAACCCAGATCTGCCTTATCTCAGACAAGGCGGGGGTGAATGTGCTTCAGGTGAGGCTGAATCTGAGCTAACGTTCTTTCTAGAATGTTGGCAGCTCTTGTCCTTTGAAAAACAGCAGGGTAATTGAAGATGTTGAGAAAGGTTCAAGCAAGTTTGCGTCACTACCACATTAGTCAGGAGACCGGAGCCGACAAAGATAAAAGAAGAATAGAAGTGAGGATGTGGCAGTCCCAGCTACACAGCCACTGACAGAATGTTGACGGCTCTTTGTGAGGCACAGGTATTTTGATGTGTCAAATATTCTAAGTGCATGAACTCTCTCTGCCAGAATTCCCTGTGCACCTGTTGAACAATTCTCTAACGAAATTACCCCATGACTCATTTTGGTGGGCGAATGTTGTTTTCGCCTGTTCAGCATCCATTCTCACTTTGGGACTAGGATCTAGATTTTCCCTTGGAGAATCACCCCTTCCCGCTCCCCAGTCCACATTTCTGGCTGAGCCTGACCCAGCCCTACCAAGCACCAGGTAATTGGTGCAGAAGGGCACAAGACCTGGTGAGATTCAACACTGGGACTTCTGTTGATACTATTTGGGAATGTGAGGCTTGCTGTGTCCTGAGATTGCTACTGTAGGGATAATATAAGCCTGGAGATGCTAGGAATCATAGGTAGAAAAAAACAGCCTGAAAATAGGGCCAACACAGTGGAGAACAGAACAAGAGGAGAGAGGAACCGAGTTCTATTGACATAGTTTTAGCCTAGATCCAGCCACGCCTGCAGGGAGATTCATCCATTAGATAACATTTTCACGATGTGATCTAATAATTTCCCTTTTTGCCTAAGCCAAGTTTGAGCTGGTTTATGACTTGTGGAATTAAAAGAGTTCTGACTCTTGAAACTTTATTGCTGTCACAAAGGACAACCAGAAGTGTTTATCCAGTCTATATAAAACCAAAGAGGGCGCCTGGGTGGCTCAGTTGGTTAAGCGACTGCCTTCAGCTCAGGTCATGATCCTGGAGTCCCGGGATCAAGTCCCAAATCGGGCTCCCGGCTCAGCGGGGAGTCTGCTTCTCCCTCTGACCCTCTTCCCTCTCGTGCTCTCTATCTCTCATTCTCTCTCTCTCTCAAATGGATAAAATCTTAAAAAAAATAAAAATAAAAAAAAAATAAAACCAAAGAATGTGCTCAGGCCTGTTGTGGCTTTAGAATTTCTGTAAGTAGGTGCCACAATCAAGTAAAAGGAAATAGATGAGGGTGCCTGGGTGGCTCAGTCATTAAGCATCTGCCTTCAGCTCAGGTCATGGTCCCAGGGTCCTGGGACCGAGCCCCGCATCGGTCTCCCTGTTCAGCAGGAAGCCTGCCTCTCCCTCTTACCCCTCCCCCTGCTTGTGTTCCCTCTCTCTCTGTGTCTCTGTCAAATAAATAAATAAAATCTTTAAAAAAGGGGGGGAATGGATGAGGGACTTGTTTTGAAGCAGCTTTACCTGAAATTGATTAACCATCTATTATTCATATCAAAAAATGAGGAGGAAAAAAAGACATCCCCCCAAACCACTCCCTTGGCGACACCATTCACTCAAACTAAGGAAAGATCAATCAATGGGGTTTCCAGAGCACTATGAGGGTCTAATACATATCTGACTATCATTGCTTACCTGAGGCTGAAGGATGTAATGGAAAGTGCTCTGGATTAAAATCCTAGCACTACAAAGCCCCCGAGCTAAATGACCCTGGACTAATGGCTTAAATTCAGGGAGATCTAGCTTATTTTGCAGAGATAGGAGCATGTAACCACTTCCTTATATGGTGCCTGGTATTGTGGTCAACTGAGGACCTGGATGCCAAACCACTTTACAAATTCTAGTACATTACACCAATGTAAAATGTTCATCTCCTAATTTTTATAGCAATTACAAGTTTAAAAAATTAGTTTCTGGGATTAGGTTACATTGGGCTCAAGACGGCTTTGCATTCACTTACTGTAGGTAAAGAAGGGTCCAAGGAGAAGAGCTAGTCCTTGGCACCTGCACACTCTGGAAATGAGGCACTCATCACCTCCAGACCTACTATATTGTCATTTGTTTGTTTATTTATTATTATGTCTTCTGCCAAGAAAATGGAAGCTCCACAAGAGTGAGAACTTTCACTGCTGTATCCCAGTAACTAAAACAGATTAGTAGATCGCTAAAAAATATTTGTTGAATGAATGTTTCAATGCTGGAAAGGATGTGAAGCATCTCTCATACACAGCTGGTAGAACTTGCAATTGATAAAACCACTTTGGAGGACAACTTGTCAATATCTAATAAAGTCAAATTGCACATGTCATGGGCTATTGCTGGGTATATTACATGCCTTGGAATATACCCTAGATGATCTCTTGCATAAGGGCATAAGAATATTTATAGCAGTATTATGTGTAAGAATAAAAATTTGGAATCAACCTAAAGTCTGTCAATTTAAAAATAGATAAAATAATTTTGGTATATATCCATGTAATGCAATATGACATAACAGGAAAATAAATGCACTAGGGACTCCACAGGTGCTCGGGCATAAATTTCATAATTATAACGTTAAGGAAGAAAAAAACAGTGCAGAAGGATGCAGAAATATCATTTATATCAAATACTTAACCTTGCAAAATAAGCTAGATCTCCCTGAATATATGTATTTTTTTTTTTAAAGTAGGCTCCACACCCAACATGGGGCTTGAACTCATGACCCTAAGATCAAGAGCCACATGCTCTACCGACTGAGCTGGCCAGGTGCCCCAAATGCACAAATATTCCTTTAAACTATCACTGTGGAACTAGGAAAATAGGATATTTTGGTAAGAAAAGTCAAGATTTGTGCCTGAAAGCTGACCTAACACAAGGTAGTCCTATTTAGGACACCATGTTAAGCCCTTAAAAGTGAAAGGAAAATGAACTGAAGACATGTAGTCCTTACACCTTAGAGAGACATCACAGTATGTTTCATTTTCTACCAAGCCTAGCTACAATACTTCCCCTAGTGACACTTGGCTTTGGCTATTCAAATGCATTTATCTCTTTCTGTGACAACAACATGAGCTTGGCAGAACATTGAGAACTGTAGGCCGAGAAAAGAAAATGCAGTCTTCCTGCCCACAGAAGAGATTCTGAGACATCCGTGCTAACACAGCATTGCCGAAAGGGCTTGTATATGAATCAGCCGCAAATGTTAAGTGGGCTGATGAGGATTGCAGAGTTTATGAGAATTTCTGGTGAAGCAGCATGTAACAGTGCTATCGGTCATCGTGTGAGTGTGGTGCAATCTGTAATTTCACTTGTTTGGGTCTTTTTGTTATTATGTGTTAACGCTTCACTAAGGCCTGTTGCAAGTTCTCTTTTTCCTATGCTCTCACAATCCCACTGTTTCATGAATGAGAATTCAGGCTTGTGGCAAGAATGCTAAATATTCCTTCAAACTACAGACAGGAAGGGCTGAGAGACAGTTCTGTTGTATTAGCGTCTGATTCCAGGAACACGATTCCAATTCTCCTCATTTCCCAACCATAGATGCGTTTTGGCGCTTACCACAGTCTAGTTGAATCCCCTCCGTGGTACCTAGGAACCAAACCAAAAGCAGTGTCAAGCAAAGAGGAGTATGAAGGCAGTCAAATAAAACATGTCCTCCGGCTTCCAGCATCCTCCCCCTACCTAGGCCCAGTACTGTCTAGGGTTGACACATTTAGCAAAGAAATACACAGGCTCCTATATTTTATTTGACAATCCTATTAAGGCCTTTAGGAGCTCTATCTTAGTCTTATGGCATCACAGTCTATTTTGGGGGAAAAAAAAATCTGAGATTAGTCATCAGACTATTGAGCAGCCTTTCTCAAAGTCTGGTCCCAGGTAATCCGCATTAGAATAACCTAGGACACCTGTGAAAGGGGCAGATTCCTGAGTCTTGCCCTTTACTCCCAGAATCAGAAATTCCAGGGATGAGCCTGGAAATACACATTCTTTTTTTTTAAGATTTTATTTATTTATTTGAGAGAGAGAATGAGAGAGAGAGAGAGAGCATGAGAGGGGGGAGGGTCAGAGGGAGAAGCAGACTCCCCGCCGAGCAGGTAGTCCGATGCGGGACTCGATCCCGGGACTCCAGGATCATGACCCGAGCCGAAGGCAGTCGCTCAACCAACTGAGCCACCCAGGTGCCCTGGAAATACACATTCTTGAAAAAGAGTGTCTCAGATAACTCAGAGGTACTCTAAAGTATGACAGTTATTTAATGATCTGCTTGTCTTTTCCTCTCCCGTCAGTACATACTTAAGGCCTTTTTCTGCTTGTAGAAAAGAGATAATAAAAGTACAGTATGTGACATTTAAGGGGAACTTAATAAATATTCCCTTAATCGCCTCTTTTTTTTAAAAAAAATTTATTTATCTGAGAGAGAGCGAGCAAATGAGCACATGAATAGGAGGAGGGGCAAAGGGCTCTTTCCTCTTCAAGCAAGCCCACTCCCTTGTTGAGTGGGGAGCCTGGGGCTTGATCCCACTACCTGAATTATGACCTTAACCCACTGGGCCACCCAGGCACCGCTCCCTTAATCCCTTCTTAAAGGAATTTTGGACTTCAGGAACAAGACAGGGTAGAACCTCAAGGCCAGCCCCCAGACCCCTGAGAAAAAGAAAGTCAGAGGCAGTCTCTGACCACCTCCAGGTAACTAAGCCCTAGTTCATCTACACTTGACCCTGTCCAGGCTGCTACTCCAGACCCACCGCCAGGAAAGCCCATGGGCAGAGCTTCCAGCACAAACATGTCCAGAGCTTCACTGTGAGGGACAAACAGAAGGAATCTTCAGTCAATGTTCAGAGTCACCTGCACTTATCTGCCCCTTCTCTAAATTACCTCTGCACTTCCTTCTCCTCTGGATCAAAGAGTTAATTTAAAACCAGAATTCCGCCCCACCCCCACCATTCGTCTGCCTCTAATTCTGCTTTCTGCATTTTCCAGAATTTCATCTGAAAGCCTGCCACCAACATTAATGAACAGCTAGCTCACTGCCTGTTTGAGAACCGCGTGCCAGAGAAGGGGGTAGAATCCTGCAGATTCAGGACTTGGGTTTAGAAAGACTACAGGCCCCAAAATGCAATTTCACCTTCCAAAGACTACCACTCCCAACATGCAATGCAGCCAGAGTTAGCAAAGGAAAAGCCTGTCTGAAGTTTTGCCTTCCTGTCACCCTCAGGCCAAGGAAAGATTTAGGAAGTCGCCAGAGGATATTTTTTGCAGGAGCGGTCACTCTAAATCTAGGCGAGGAAGGGGAGGAGTCTGAGCCGGGTCCCGCCTCTTCTCCAGTAAACTTCTCCCGCTCCAGCTTTGGAGGCTGGAGTTCCTAGGGCAGGGAGCAGTAGCACGCCCCCGGCTTTCCCCATGGCTTCGGTGACCAGAGCCGTGTTTGGAGACCTGCCGTCAGGGGCAGGGACAGTGGAGAAGTTCCAGCTGCAGTCAGACCTGCTGAAAGTGGACATCATCTCCTGGGGCTGCACCATTATGGCCCTGGAGGTCAAAGACAGGCAGGGCAAGGCGTCAGATGTGGTGCTCGGCTTTGCAGACCTGGAAGGTGGGTTGAACTCTGCCCCGGGCTGCCGGGCCGGCCCCAGGCCCCGAGCGCCCCCGGACACGCGCCCGGATCGATCGGGCTGCTGGCGGCGGGGATCCAGAGGAAGTCCCCGAGCTTGGCGCCGTCAAGAGTGCTAGCAGTCGGCCAACTCTGTGTTTCCATCCAGTGTCCGGAAAAAAAGACAAGTGAATGCGAACAGCTACGGGACTTGGCCTCTGGTTATCCAGTTCGGCTTTGCTCTAATTAATTTAGAATAGTTGAGGGTAAGATGAAATCCCAGCAACCCAGGAGCCATATTTGAACTGCCAGGTCTGTGAGGGCAGGAGAGGGAAAAGCTGACTAGGGGGTGTGGCTCCCCGTTCTTCCCCTGTGTTCTGAAGTAGGACAATCTAAGACCTGCCTTTTCTACTTGTTTTCTCCCGCATCAGATCCTCTTGGAGGACTGATTGTCTCAGAAATGCTCCAACATGGGGACGCCTGGGTGGCTCAATCGTTAAGCGTCTGCCTTCAGCTCAGGTCATGATCCCAGAGTCCTAGGATCGAGTCCTGCATCGGGCTCCCTGCACGTTGGGAGCCTGCTTCTCCCTCTGCCTGCCGCTCTCTCTCTTTCTCTGACAAATAAATAAAATCTAAAGAAGGAAGGAAAGAAAGAAAGAAATGCTCCAACATGGCTCAACGGGTGCAGAAGTGGAAGACCGACTCATTGTCTAGCAATGAGGTCTCCCAACTAAGGATGAACTTCTAGTGGAATCCGTGGGCAATTAGGATCATGTATGAATCCATGCATTCAAAAACGGTTCATTCAGTCTCTCATTCAGTGAGACAGACATGGTCCTCACCCTCACAGAGCTTGCCCTTTAGCTGGGGAGATAGACATTAGCCAAATAATCATGATTACTCATGATTCATGAATCAGGATTCATGAATAATTACACTTGCAGTTTGATCTCAGCAAAGGAAAATGGACGCAGAGCTATCTCTTGTCCCTGCTGTGTAGCTAGACATTGGAGATAAGGTCTGAAAGAAAGTTGGCAAAGGGAAACTGCTTGAAGATAAATACCCTTTGCTCAGTGGAAGGGGTGTGCACAAAAACTGCTGGAGAGGAGGTTTGAGGTTTTCCTTTGGGTGCGTCTTTCTATCTGCTTGGTTCTTTAGCTAATGTAACATGGCTCATGGTTAGAAGTCAACAGAAAACTCCAGGTCTTGGTTTTTCCCTGGTGGGGGTTCAGATCTTCTGCCTTCAGAGTCAGAAGGCAGGAGGGCTGACAAGTGACAAAAGAGGACTCTTAGTCATTCTGCTGAGTCACCACTCTGTTAGTAGCATAGCTATTTTCTGGGCTGACGCAGAATCACAAAGAGATTACTTGGCTGGTGCAGAATTGCCCAGTGGAGTCGAAGAATTCGACGTGGGGCCTAGAATTCCAGAGCCAGCAAAGCATTGGAGATGCTAAGCTGTCAGCATCTACTTTTACCACCTCCTCCATCTCTGCTTTATTGCCGTTCAAGAGATAGCGGCCCTCCCTCTGCACCTCTACACACACACATTCACCTACCCTCCCTCCTTCCCCGTTTTAGTTCTGCTGCAAGAGTCACGCGGATCTTCAAAGACAGAGCGTCTGTGGAACTCTTAGGAACTGCGTGCGGGGACATGACACCTGGGAAGTAGCAGTGTCTTCATGGGCGTGGAAGTGCCGATTTTGTGAGGGCATCCATACGGTGGAGTCGTCTCTGAGTCTAGGACTCCTGTGGGAATCTGGGTGAAGAAAGTATTATCCCCACATGTTCTTAAAAGGGAGAAAAAAAACAGATGCCCTCAGATTATGGGGATCTGGCTTGTGCTGTATTGCCCTCCACGTTAGTAACCTGTCTTGAGAACATTAAATAGCATTTTTTTTTCTTTTTTAAAAAGATCTTATTTATTTATTTGAGAGAGAGAATGAGATAGAGAGAGCATGAGAGGGGGAGGGTCAGAGGGAGAAGCAGACTCCCGATGTGGGACTCGATCCCGGGACTCCAGGATCATGACCTGAGCCGAAGGCAGTCACTTAACCAACTGAGCCACCCAGGCACGCAATAGCATTTTCTTATTAGGATACATCACAGGCTTCCCAAAAAGGTTGAATCAAAGC
Organism: Eumetopias jubatus; assembly: GCF_037043125.1. NCBI lineage: Eukaryota > Metazoa > Chordata > Mammalia > Carnivora > Otariidae > Eumetopias > Eumetopias jubatus. The sequence goes on from NW_028274815.1 coordinate 31,899,547, forward strand.
CTCTAAAATATTCTGGGTGCTGGGTTGAGACAGACATCCTCATTCCTATGCTATAATTTAGATAATTGAATTATTGATTTTAAAAGGAAAGCACACTATTTTCAGAAGAGGAGAAGTTGGAAAAGAGCCCTCAGAATATCAGTTAGTGCTTTCTAATATGTGCAACCATCCTCGTGGTTATTGCAAGTGGCCCTTTGTTCCCTTTTTACAGCCCTTTCAGTTTTTTTGTATATTCTTTCAGTATTGTTAAAGATAAAAGAAGACTTCATATATGTCATAACAGGAAGCATATTTGTCTGGGTTAGAGTAGTGTGAAATGGTGCTCTACTACTATTTTGATTAATTCTTGTGTATTAAAACCCCTGGTAAGAAACTGGCAAAAATGGGCACCTGGCTAGCTCAGTTGGTGGAGAGTACGGCTCTTGATCTCGGGGTTGTGAGTTTGAGCCCCCCCAGTTGGGTGTAGATATTACTTAAAAAAAAAATCTTAAAAAAGAAAAAAATTGCTAACAGTGATTGTCTTTAAGAAAAGACACTGAGGGGCGCCTGGGTGGCTCAGATGTTTAAGCGTCTGCCTTCGGCTCAGGTCATGGTCCCGGGGTCCTGGGATCGAGTCCCGCGTCGGGCTCCCTGCTCCTTGGGAGCCTGCTTCTCCCTCTGCTTCTCTCTCTCTCTCCCTCTCTCTCTCCCTCTGTCTCTCATGAATAAATGAATAAAATCTTAAAAAAAAAAAAAGACAAGACACTGAGTAGCTGGGGTGGAGGGTTAAGAAGGAGACTTTATTTTCACTGCATATTCTTTTGGAATATCTGAATATGTAAGTATGATATAAACAAAACAGAGGTAAATCATTTAACGCTACAAGACATGACAGAATATGACAGAGTAGGGGGTTATCTTGACATTACTATGTCCCCAAAACGTTTTGAGCCACACGGAGGAGCTAAGCATGGATAATTCCATGAGATATGGTCCTTTCCTAACTGCCAGGTTAGATGTGAACGCTCTCCAGTTTCCCAGATAGCTTATATAATCTGCCTGGATCATGGCCATGACCAGAGGTCAGAATGGTTCAATTTCTCCCTGGGAAAATTGGATCTTTCTTCTGTAGAATTCTAAAGAGGTAAATCCTAGGATCTTTTAGTTACAGCCTGGAAAAATCAGTAATGCCTCCTATGAATTTTTCTGCCATTTTTTTGTACTTAAAGTACTTAAAAATGCTTTTCATCTTCCTGTCCCACCTACAGTCATTATGACTTCTTTCAAAACCTGTGATGAGACTATTTGCCTGTAAGCCACAGGTATAAACAACCTACCCACACAGTCACCGCCTGCCTGCCCCTTTATCTTCCCCCCAGTCACCACCAAATACCCAGCTATTACTGCCATGAGAGCCATTATGAAAAGAAATAGAAAAAACAGACTTTGTGTTTTTCGAAAACCGCTGTTCATAGCGGGGTGGAGGAAAAGGGAGGGGCTCCGTATTGCAGATGCCCGAGAGTGCCCTTAGAGGAAACATTGAGGATTCCTGGTTTAGATCTCTGCTTTGTCCCTTAAAGCTGTGGGACCTAAGCAAGTTATTTAACCTCCCCAGACTTATTTCCTCACCTAAATTAATGGATAATGATGATTAAATGTGCTACCAGCTGTGATAGTGTCTGGGTAGTGAACAATCAATAGCTTTTATCTCTTTTCCTTCCCTTGCCTCCAAATACCTTCCCTCACACTCCTGGAAACTTTTACTTCACTTAGTTAATACTGAAAAAAGGGCATGAAGATCCATGTGGATAACCAGCAGCCATTGAAAATATATAAAATACTGGGGACAATTAAAATGCTTGTCAATGAAAGTAATGGCTGTTTTCCTCCAAAAGCCAAAGGAAAGTCATTCAGGTTGTAGAACCTTCGCCTGGGATTAGTAGGCACTTTTATTTCAGACTTTAGGGGACTCTGGCTGAAATTTGGGCTGTATGAGGTGGACAGCACAGCTGGAGTCCTTGGGATGGTAGAGGAGTGGAAAGATCCATTAATATATTCGGGCCAGTCCTTTGCCCAGGTAAAGGGACGGACTTTTCCTCTACCCTTTATCCCACGTCAGCAATGGGCTTGATTAAATCATCATTCGTGGCTTGACCTACAAACTTTGCCCTTTTTGCATGGAAAACAGTATTTTCTGCATTTCAAAAATGTCTTTATTTTATCCTTTAAAAGTTTTTAAAAAATATTTATTTATTTGACAGAGAGAGAGAGAGATAGCGAGAGAGGGAACACAAGCAGGGGGAGTGGGGGAGGGAGATGCAGGGCTCCATCCCAGGACCCTGGGATCATGACCTGAGCTGAAGGCAGATGCTAAACAACTGAGCCACCCAGGTGCCCCATATTTTCTGCATTTCAAAAGAAGCTTTTTAGGCTTGTCCTATTCAGAATTTGAGGACTGTCACTTTCTATAATTCTGATTTGATATAAAACTTAGTAACATATCAAGATAGTATAAAATCCATTTGTTCTGAAGAGTTTTTCGGAGACAGTTGGGAGCAGTAGTTTCTGCTGTCTTTATGGTTCAGTCATTGAAAACTTCCTCTAAACCAAGCACTGACAAGTGCTTCTTATCTCCATGGGCTATTTACTGTGGCCAGATAGTGGTCCCTTCTGAGGGAATTCTTGCAAGCCCATGAACCAGCAGCATTGCTGTTGGATTTGTCATTGTCTCCACGGAGAGTTGGGGTTCCGTGTACATTTGTTGAATGGATCAAAGTAGTAATCAAAGATAGATACAGTCAAATAATTTTGAACAAAAATTCTGCTTTTCTTCACGTTTTTGAGCTCCTGAAAAGCAGATGAATGGCCCACATTATACATCATCAGGGAAATGCAGATTAAAATAATAGTGAGGGTTACCAGAATGGCCAAAATCCAGAACACTGACAACCCCAAATGCTGGTGAGGATGTGGGGCAACAGGAAATCTCATTCATTGCTGGTGGGAATGCGAAATGGTACCGCCGCTTTGGGAGACAGTTTGATTGTTTCTTACAAAACCCAACGTACTCTAACCATATGATCAAGCAGTCATGCTTCTTGGTGGTTACTCAAAGTAGTTAAAACCTTATGTCCACACACACACACAAACTTATGTCCACAAAAAAACCTGCACAAAGGTGTTTATAAGCAGCTTTATTCATAATTGCCAAAACAAGCAACCAAGATGTCCTTTAGTAGGTGGACAAATAAACTGGTACATCCAGACAATGGAATATTATTCAATGCTAAAAAGAAATGAACTGTCAAGCCACAAAGAGCCACTAAAGCCCATCTGAAAGGGCTATATACTATCCAATTCCAACTATGACATTCTGAAAAAGGCAAATTTATAGAGACAGTAAAAAGATCTGTGGTTGCCAAGGGCTAGGGGGATGGGAGAGATGAGTAGGCAGAGCACAGAAGATTTTTAGGGCAGCGAAAATACTCTGTATTATAATGATGGATACATATCATTATTCATTTGTCCAAACCCATAGAATGTACAACATCAAGAGAGAGCCCTACTGTTGAACTAGGGACTTTGGGTGATAATGATTATGTCAGTGTGGGTTCATCAACTATTAGAAATGTGTCTCTCTGATGGGGGGGGTGTTGGTAATGGGAGAGGCTATGCATGTGTGGGGACAGGGGATGTATGGGGAATCTGCACTTTCTGCTCAATTTTGCCGTATACCTAAAACTGCTCTAAAAAATAAAGTCTAGGATTCCTGGGTGGCTCAGTCAGTTAAGTGTCTGCCTTCGGCTCAGATCATGATCCCAGGGTCCTGGGATCGAGTCCTGAATGGGGCTCCTTGCTCAGCAGAGAGCCTGCCTCTCTCCCTGCCTCTCCCCCTGCTTGTGCTCTGTCTCACAAATAAATAAATAAAATCTTTTAAAAATAAAGTTACTAAAAAAACAAAAGCAGATGAAGCAAAACCAAGAGAAGTTTTCCTGGCCCATGGGAACTCCTTTTGGTTACCCAGTGTAAGGAGTTTTAAAGCTGCAGCTTCAGAAAGAGAGGAGGGTGGGGAGGGAGGTGGGAGCTGGTGGAGAGGTCAGTCTGGCCTATGCGAAGGGATGGTAGTAAGATCAATTCATCAGAAAGCCTTGTTTTCAAATAATGTGATGCTTCAGAATAAGTCCTTAGGAGCCAGACTGTTCAAATCCAGGTTCTTCTGATAACTAGCTGTGTTTGGGGGCAAGTTACTTAGCCTTTCTGTCCTCAGTTTCCACATCTATAGAAGGAGGGTAATAATACTGTCTAGCTCGTAGAACTATCCTGAAGATGAAATGAGTTAAACGTAGAGCATTTAGAAAGTAGCCGAGCCTTAGGAAGAACTCGGCGTTAGCTATTATGATAGTCCATGAGCAGGACTCTGAGGACCTGCAGGTTAGCAGGGGAGTGAATCAGGAGAGACCTGGAAGAGAATGGTTAATGTTTCACTTGTGCCCAACCGGCTGAGTAATGGGAACCTATGGTCTGTAACTGGCCCTAATGGTTCAAGGTCTGTATCCTGAGAACCCCTCCAGCCATGGTAAAAATTCATATGCTTGAATTGCATACTCTTCTTTTTTTTAAATTTAAATTCAATTAATGAACATATAATATATTAATTGGTTTCAGAGGTAGAGGTCAGTGATTCATCAGTCTTATATAATACCCAGTGCTCATTACATTACATGCTCTCCTTAATGTTTATCACCCAGTTACCCCATCCCTCAAACTTCCCTCCCCTCCAGCAACCCTCAGTTTGTTTCCTATGATTAAGAGTCTCTTATGGTTTGTCTCCCTCTCTGATTTTTGTCTTGTTTTATTTTTTCCTCTCTTCCCTATGATCTTCTGTTTTGTTTCTTAAAGTCCACATATCAGGGAGATCATATGATAATTGTCTTTCTCTGATTGACTTATTTCGCTTAGCATAATACCCTCTAGTTCCATCCACATTGTTGCAAATGGCAAGATTTCACTTTTTTTGATGGCTGGGTAGTATTCCTTTATATATATACACCACATCTTCTTTATCCATCTGTCGATGGACATCTGTCCTGTTTCCATGTTTTGGCTATTGTGGACATTGCTGCTATAAACATGGGGGTGTAGGTGCCCCTTTGGATCACTACATTTGTATCTTTGGGGTAAATACCCAGTAGTGCAATTGCTGGGTTGTATGGTAGTTCTATTTTCAACTTTTTGAGGAACCTCCATACTGTTTTCCAGAGTGGCTGCACCAGCTTGCATTCCCACCAACAGTGTAGGACGGTTCCCCTTTCTCCGCATCCCCGCCAACATCTGTCGTTTCCTGACTTGTTAATTTTAGCCATTCTGACGGGTGTGAGGTGGTTTTTCCCTGAGAATTATATACTCTTCTCATCCACATAGACGGGATGGATACAGAGTACCACAGGAAAGGGGGATGGAATTCCAAGGGCATCTGAGTGAAAAACAGAGTAGACAGTGATGCTAGTGATAATGCAAAAAACAAACTACCTCCAAACCTTAGTCTCTACCATTGTAATCGTATGGTAGAGGAACTTAAAGAGAAGGAAAGATCTATTTAAACATTCCTGTGCACAGACTTGTAAGTAAAAGGGCACAAGCACATTGCTTTTTATAGCCACTAAAAAGCCCCACAACAATTTGCTCATCAGTATGCCATGTAGCATGGTAGGGCGCCTGGGTGACTCAGTCAAGTTAGTGTCTGCCTTCAGCTCAGGTCATGATCCCGGGGTCCTGGGATCGAGCCCTGTGTTGGGCTCCTTGCTCAGCGGGAAGCCTGCTTCTCCCTCCCTCTGCCTGCTGCGTCCCCTGCTTGTGCTCTCTCTCTCTCTTGCTATCTCTCTCTGTCAAATAGATAAACAAAATCTTTAAAAAAAAAAAAGGAATATGGTAGATGGATAGGTAGTCACATGGACAGATCTTAAGGCATTTGATAAATGAGAACTTGCAAAACGATGTGCATAGTACGATCCTCTTTATATAAATATTGCATTTGTGTAATTGTACGTGCTTCTCTATAGTTAATTAAAAAACAAAAAAACTGGAAGTGTATACACCAAACTGTTAGCATTGGTTGTCACTGGGAAGAAGAAGAGTTGAGGCATAAAAGAGGGACTTTCACGTTTTACTCTTTTTTGTTTTTAAAGATTTATTTATTTGTTTGAGAGAGAGAGCGGGTGAGGGGCAGGTAAGGGGCAAAGGGAGAGAGAGAATCTCAAGCAGACTTCTCACTGGGCATGGAGCCTGACGTGGGGCTCTATCTCACAACCCCAAGATCATGATCATGACCTGAGCCAAAATCAAGAGTCAGACACTTAACCAACTGAGTCACCCAGGAGCCCCTTTCATGTTTTACTCTTTATTAAGGTTGCCAGATTTAGCAAACGAAAATACATGAAAATACACCTGATTAAATTTGAATTTCAGATAAATAACAAATGGGGTTTTTTTGGTTGTTTTTTTAAACTTTTTATTTTTTTCTTGTTTTTTAAGATTTTATTTATTTATTTGACAGAGTGATAGAGAGAGCACAAGTAGGCAGAGAGGCAGGCAGAGGGAGAGGGAGAAGCAGGCTCCCCACCAAGTGGGGAGCCCGACGCGGGGCTCAATCCCAGGACCCTGGGATCGTGACCTGAGCTGAAGGCAGACGCTTAACCGACTGAGTCACCCAGGCCCCCATGCTTTTTTAAACTTCTTAAAAAAGTTTTTCTTCATTTATTTAAGTAATCTCTACAGCCAGCTTGGGGCTTGAACTCATGACCCCAAGGTCAAGAGTCACATGCTCTTCTGACTGAGCCAGCCAGGCACCCCAACAAATGGTTTTTCAAGTGTTAAGTATGTCTCATGCATAATAATAATATGGTTGTACTTATTCTAAAAAATTATTTATTGTTTATCTGAAATTCAGATTCAGCTGGGTGTCCTGTATTTCCTCTGACAAGCCTACTCTATACATTTGTTTAATGCTCTTTAAAGGGTAGTTTCATGAAATAATTGTATTATTCTAAAAAAAATAAAAAGAAGAAGAATTCTCAAGACAACACAAATATATGTTTAGGAAATGTTTAGTTAAGGAAATTGGCCTAGAAAAGAGCAGATTACAAAGCAGCATGTAAATTAAGACTCTACTTCTTTATAAAAAGAAGAAGAAAAGCACATGTCTGCACGTACTAAAAGGCAGGAGGCTATACATAAGAATATTAACAATAGTTCCCTCTGGTGATGAGATTAGGATGATTTAAATTTCTTGGGGCACCTGGGTGGCTCAGTCGGTTGCACATCCGACTCTTGGTTTTGGCCTGGTCATGATCTCATGGGTCGTGAGATCCAGCCCCAAGTGGGGCTTTGTGCTCAGTGCAGAGTCTGCTTAAGACTCTCCCTCCCTCTCCTTCCCCTCCCCCGCTCAAATAAATAAATATAAAAAATAAATTTCTTCTTTGTGCTTTATGAAGTTCTTTCACAATGTTTATAAAGAACATGCATTACTTTTGGAAAGGGAAAGTGTCGTGTGTAAAGAACACCATTTTCCTGTGCTCCCCTGAGGAGTTGAATATGCCCAAGTTGGGGGTGCCTGGGTGGCTCAGTCGTTAAGTGGCTGCCTTCGGCTCAGGTCATGATCCCAGGGTCCTGGGATCGAGCCCCGCATCGGGCTCCCTGCTCGGCGGGGAGCCTGCCTCTCCCTCTCCCACTCCCCCTGCTTCTGTTCCCTCTCTTGCTGTGTCTCTCTCTGTCAAATAAATAAATAAAATCTTAAAAAAAAAAAAGAATATGCCCAAGTTGTTCCTACTTTCAGCTGCTCTCAGAAGAAAGGGGTGGGCAGCACTGTGAGCCTCACCCTCGGTTTGAGGTTTTAAAAAACCATTCCATCTCATGTCCTGCAGGCTACCTCCAAAAGCAGCCCTACTTTGGAGCCGTGGTTGGCAGGGTGGCCAACCGAATTGCCAAAGGAACATTCACGTTGGACGGGAAGGAGTATAAACTGGCCATTAACAATGGGCCCAACAGTCTGCATGGAGGAGTCAGAGGGTTTGATAAGGTGAGTCAGGGGCACTGGACAGAGTCCTCACCTGGCGTACTTCACAGAGAACCTTCAAACATACCATCTATTCTCCAGGCTCAATCCTAGGCCCTACAGCAAATGCGTGGGGGAGGTGATAGAGGAAAGAGGCTGATCCAGGGACTCGGGGGGAGCAGATGTGCTGGCCCTGTTCCAGGACCCATCCTTCTGTAGCTCTTCGGACTGTAACAGGCAGGGGAGCCCGGAGTGAAAGGGAAAGACAGGGAATGACTTTCTCCTCGTCGGGATCAGGAAGTCCAGTGGACCTTGGGCGCAACGGAAAAGTGGCTTAAAAGTAGTACCTGCCACTTACTGTACAAGGCATTTGCACATCTTCTCTCTCATGCTTATGAGAGCCCTGCGTTATCGCCAAATGAGAAATCTGAGGGTCTGAAAGGCCATATAACGCCTAGGTTGGGTGGCCTGGCCCACAGCCCTCATTTCTACACATAACCGCTGGTGTAGGTGCTCCCGGTCCAACACACACCCCTGAAACTGCCGCTGAGGCCCCACCCCCACCCCACAGTGTGGTGCCACATCCAGGCGTAGCCTTCCACTGAGGTGCCTCATGCCTCAAAATTACCTCAGATCCTCCCCCAGTTACCTCTTTCCACATTAAAACTCCCATTCCCCAAGTGAATCCCTGGAAAAACAAGGTTCGGACTGCCAGCTGATCAGACAGCTTCTCCCTGAAGTAGAGATGCCTGGTGTGCTTCCTAGCTGTGGGGGAGTCAGAGGGTTAACCCCCCGCGACTCTCTTACTAGTCTAATTTCAGGGAGATAATTTTGGTAGCTAACTCTCCTTTAAATTATAGCCCCTCCCCCGTTTATTTCCTAAAGAAGAGCCAGAAAATACTGGAACGTGTATGGCAGTTAAAGATCACTGTTTCCTCCTTTCTGCCTCTTACTGCCTCCTGTCCTGTTGAAGGAAGTTGGTCACTCTCTTTCCCGTCTCACCGACTTCCTGTCTGTAGCCTAGAACCGCACTGCCCCGTCTCTTCCCTGTTCCTCCGTGAATGGACTCCTCACACCAGGAAGGCATGAAGGCAAGGGGTAGCCTTGGTCCTAGCAGTACTAGGGCAGAGGGTCTCCGTAATATGGCAGGCCCATGGGCAAAGCCCAGCCAGGGGAAGTTAGGCCCAGCTCTGTTCTGACAGGGATTTTCAGAAGAGCCTCAGAACAGCACCTGTTCTGGCTTGGTGCTCTTCCCTCTGTTCCACTGTGGGGTTTTCTGTGGTGTTGCTTCACGTGTGTGCCCTGTAAAAACAGCCCAGTAGTGAGTCAACACATCCTTCAGTGCACTGTGCTTCCTGAGTTCCTTCTGTGAACAGGGCAGCATAATATGGCAGGGATTCCTGAGACTCCCCTATAGCGAGGGAGCCAGACCCTTCGATAAATAGCTGTTCTAGGCAACCAGCCCCCGCATACAGATGCCAGTGGTGTGCTATAGAAACCAGGTGTGGACAGATTCATAGCAACTCAGGAGGGAGGATTGGAACCACCCTTGAAGAAAGAATAGCCTTTCGTTTAGTAAGTAGGTCCTGGAAAAAATGGCTGTGCAGAAGCCCAGAAACGGTGGGGGAAAGACTTGGAATGTTATCCTGGAGATATTGAAAGCTTTTGAACTGTAAGCTTTCGCACAGTGACATGAGCAGTATTGCATGAACTTTGTTTCCAGTTGTGTTTCATCTCAACAATTACTGAACAAATAGCTGGTTTGTAGATACGTCTTTTTCTATTTATATCAACACATTTTTTTTAAAAGATGAAATTTGAATAACTTAACAGGATTAGAAATGGCATATAAGTAGGCCTAGAGATGCAAACGTGGAAATTTTTCAGGAAATTCGGAAAGTGCAGGGTCAGGGATATTCTCCCATGAATAGAAATTGTGTGTTCCACAAAACTATACTTATCTGATAATATTGGTTTACACAAAAAACTTTCCACTGTGTTCTTTCTCTGAAGGACAAGACCTAGGTAGCAATTGAAGAACACTTTATTTCAAATATTTTATTCCTAAAATTTTCCATTTGGGGGATTCTTTTTTCTTTTTTTAATCATGCATATAACCAGCTTTTATATTTTAAGTGTCTTGAAAGTTCAACATTTCTAGGAGATAACTAGGGTGTAAAATTAATTTTTTACTAAGGTCAGTAAATTTATTTCAGATACCAGCTGCTTTCCCATAGGTAAATGCAGAGACCTCCGCTCCTGCTGGGCTCCCCTTCCTGGTAAATGTGGGATCTCTCAACATCAGTGACAGAGATCCAGGCCATGCTAGGAGCAGGTGGGCAGAGCCCGGGCGCAAAGGCCATTCCTGTGACCCCACAGAAATTATTATCTTTCAAGTCTATTTGGAATGACAGTGTTTGGCCTCAACTCTTCTGTTGACAGAAGGAGATTCAAACAAAACATTCACTGAAATGAAGATGTGGATGGTGTCGCCTGCCAGGCCTGAGTTTGAACCCTAGCTCTGTCACTAATGACATGTATGACTTTAAACAAGATTTTTTTACCCCTTTAAACAATGGGCATGGCCCCGCAGCGGGCTCCATGCTCGGCCTGGAGTCTGCTTAAGACTCTCTCTTCCTCTGCTCCTCCCCCTGCTTGTGCATGTGTGCATGTGTGCACTCTCTCTCTCTCTCTCCCTCTCTCTCTCTATATATATATAATAAATAAATAAATCTTAAAAAAAGTTTTAAACAATGAGCATGAAGTATGAAAAGGTTCTACTCAATCCCCCTGGAACATGGGAGGTGGAAGTAGGCAAGGAAACACCACAGAACTCAATTTGCTCATCTGTAAAATGGGGTCATAGTATTAGTTGGAGCGATTTGAAATTGCCAGTGTTCAATTGTTTTGACCTACAAAGATGGTCATTTCATTTGGTTCAACCAAATCTTTACCTTATGAAATGATTTATGTAAAGCACCAGGTCAGTGGCTGGTGAGCACCGAACAAATGGACATCTCCTGTCAGCAAAGACCTCTTGATAGTGACCCCCAGGACTCCCCAGAGGGACTGGGCTCTCTGGACAGTATGTCCTCTGATCGCATAGAATAAGGAAAACAGCTCAGGATCAGACCACTGTCTTCTCAGCTGGAAGAAGCTAGGAAAAACTGTGTTTTTTCTGAGCTCAGCTCTCTCATTGTTAAATGAAGATAGTGGTGCCTACATTGAATCAGCTCTGAGACAGATAAGAGAATTTCTGTGAAGTTCCTAGCAAAGTGTCTTGGCTCATCATGGGCACTCAGGAAATCCTGGTTGTCTCTCCCCTGTAAGGGTAATCTTAAGGACTCTAGGGCAAAGGTGAGAGGAACCACTGTGTGTGAATCAAAAATTCCTATTGCCAAAAGCAAAAAATTCTAGAAGACTTTTCTTCATATTTTTCTTGCCACCCTTAGAACCATATTTTCTAGAATAAGAAGAAAACTTCAAGATCATTTTTTAACCCCTTTATGCCAGGGACTGATGCCCGACATCATACACTGAGCTAGGAACAAACCTGGCCCCCAAATCAGGACTCCTGACATGTGGGCAGAACTCTTCCTAATAGAACAAGTGCCGTCTTACTTGTTTGGAACTCTGCCCAGGGAATATAGAATCTTGGAGCATTTTTTATAAATATTCATAAGTAGTACTTCCCTGGGAAAGAGGGGCTGATTTATTACGGTCGTTTTTTAAATACCATTAGCAGATTTTGCTATATGACGTTTATCAGAATGGGGCATCAAGATAAAAAAAAAAAACTTTTAAAGAAGGGGAAGAAGAAAATATTGTAGACACATACATATACGTTTAAAGAGAAAGAGTATGGGGAATATGAGTAGGTAAAGAGAAAGAAAAAAATTTTCTCTCAAGATCTTTTTTGTATAAAACAAAATTTTACAACAATTAAAATCCAAGCTATTACTCAAACATCTTGAAGATCATATAACCATTTCTCTTCCTAGAATTAGCTAGCTTTAAATATTGAAACGTGGCATTTAGCTCGAGATTGCAATGACTTAACAGCTTTGAAAACACTTTTCTAGGTCCTCTGGACCCCTCGGATGCTGTCAAATGGTGTCCAGTTCTCAAGAGTCAGTCCAGATGGTGAGGAAGGTTACCCTGGAGAGCTGAAAGTCTGGGTGACATACACGCTGGATGGTGGGGAGCTTATGATCAACTATCGAGCCCAGGCCAGTCGGACCACACCAGTCAATCTGACCAACCATTCTTACTTCAACCTGGCAGGCCAGGTAAGTGGACTTTCCTCAGCTCTCCTTCTGTAGCATAAACGGTAACTTGCCCCTCTCTCCTGCCATGTGCCTTGTGAAATGACCTGGGGAGTGGCTGGAGAGACCAACCCAGGACGGAATTACTCTTGCAATGGGGTCAACCCTGGCGTTGAAGAGAAATGGCTAGCAAAGCTGCGGACTCATAGTAGGTGCTCAATAAATGGAAGTTATAGAGAAAGACAGAATGAGTACATTGTATTACCCAGAGAATTATCTCTTTCCCACATGTTCAGACAAGGAACCAGCTATTTCAAGAACTCCCTTTCATCTCACTGTAACATGAGCTTACATTTGCTTCCTCATTCCACTCCTACCCCTAAAAGTTTCCAGTTAAGGCACTTTCCATCCTTGGAATTTTAAAAATGGGCTTGGCTCAGCCCCTTTAGACATGCTGCCAACATTTGTATGCCTCCAGCATGTAGCCCACCGTCAAGAGTGCTATAGAGACACTCCTCACCCCTCAGGTAATCCCCTCTACACTACCTTATTCCCTCCTGATGGTAATATTTGAGCTTGTTGAGGAGGCTGTTACATGAGGCAGAGAGTAGAAAGTTTAGCTAAACTCTGTAGACTCTATCTATTACTTCCTCTTCATCTAAAAAGCTCATCATTGTCTACTATACTTGAATCGCTTTGGCATGATTTCCTACCACAAGATGATGTTCACAGCCAACTAGTAATATCTTGCATTTTTACACTCTTTTAGGAGTCCGCTGACGATGTGCTGCTTTTTTTTCTAGGATCTTTCCAAATAGCACAAATTAATTGGTTCTTATGTAATTTCCGAAGTTCTCCCCTTAAAAATAAAGAAGAAAATTCTAAACTTGCCTATTGCTTATCCTCAGAAACTTCCACTGTCCTCCTTAAGATCTTAAAAGACTGGGGCACCTGGGTGGCTCAGGCGGTTAAGCGTCTGCCTTCAGCTCCCGTCTTGACCCCGGGGGTCCTGGGAGCCTGCTTCTCCCTCCCCCTCTCCCTCTGTCTGCCGCTCCCCCTGCTGTGCTCTCTCTCTCTCACTGTGTGTGTCAAATAAATAAATAAAATCTTTAAAAAAAAAAATCTTAAAGACAAACCAAAAACCAAAACCAAAACAAACATGCCCAGCCATAGGAGGCTCTGCAATACTGTTCATAAAGACCCTACCTTTCCTAATAAGTTCAGAAAGAAACTATTGGTGGTTTTTTATAGGTAGTAGATCATGGTGATTTTTTACTATTTTCCACATTTTTGTATACTTAGGACATCCGATTTTATAATCTAAAGAAATAGATTCAGATATGGAAATTATACATTAAATATGTAACTATCTTCTGATGTATTCCAATCAAGGAGACAAAATGGGAATGCAGGTTCACTAAGGCTCTGTCCATTTACCAGGCAGGAGGACCCTTGCAGATCACAGACCCACCCACAGGGGTAGTCAATGTTAACTCCCTTCTGTCTACTGTCTTAGTGAGTGCAACTGGAATCCACAGCCACTAGCTTCAGGGTTGAGGATGGGAGAGGGCCATTAGCCCTTTGGGGCCCTTTGATGAGAGTGGGTGGTCACTCACCAGGCCTGGGGTCCAGGGGCCTCTGCATCTTCAGAATATCTCTTACCCTACCCAGAGAAGCATTATTATGTGTCTTAAACCCTCCCCAGGGAAATAACTCAAAACTTGATCATTTAAGGTGGTCAGCTCATCTTAATGTATTTTTGCTTGTTGCTTGTTTATTTCTTTTTTAAATTTAATAAGCAATATGTTTGTTCTACCTGGGGCCAAATTTTGACTCATCACTTCTAAGATTGAGTGTTGATGGCCTGGGGGGAGGAGAGAACTGTGTTTTTCAAAGAATGGAAAAGGTATACGGGTTGCAGGTTGTTTGAGCTTTGTTGTTCTTGTTCCTTACTTACCTAACCCCGAACGGGGCAATGGAGCAGCCTGGGGGGAGTTTGAGATGAAAGGCAATAGTGGGGTTCCAGCCTGACTGGAGAGGTACGTCAGCAAAGACCCAGGTTCTTCCATCTTCCCATTCTGCCTCTTTAGTGTTTTGGCTCTTGTCTTCGGGCTCATTGTCTCCTGGCCACAAGATGGTTTTGACCTGCAGCTCCAGGAATCATGTCTTCGTGTAGTCACACCCAGAGGCAAAAAAAGAGCCTATTCCTTTTTTTCATATCTCTAATGTTCCATTTTTAAGAATAAACAAAACTTTTCCCAGAGGCTCTCCAGCAGCCTTTGCCTCCCAGTTCATGCGCGAGAAGTGTGTCCCATGCCCTGCCTAACCGAGTACCAGCAAGGGAATTGGACCACTCGGTGGGATTAGGGAGGGCGTCCTTTACCCTGAGCATATGACCCTAGCACAGGACGAGTCAACAAGTCAGCGCTCTGCCAGGGGCAAACAAGGGTGCCAGGAAGGGAGTTGCAGTGGCTTGGGGGAGTACTCGAGTGTCGGTGCTGCCCTGCAGAGGGTCAGGAGAGCTGAATGAAGGCGGTCCTAGTGGCAACGCACGGAGAGGTCTATAAAGCCCCCAGCAGGCCACAAAGGGCTTTATAAATGGTTAATGTTCCGAAATAGTAGCAGCTGAGCAAAGCTAACCAAAACCAACAGTGAACCCAGAGATGGGCCTCAAGAGCTGTTGGTGGATCAGCCTTCCTTGCCAGGTTTTCATCAGCCTAGAAAGGAAATGAATCCAGCAGGAATATTCCACCAGAGTGGATCATTGAATTATTCCAGGTCAGAAGAATGGTAAAATGAAGCCTGCTTCCCTTTCATAAAGGAACATAGGTGCCGCTTGGTGACCCAATGCATTAAGGGAGTGGCTCTCTCGTAAATGTTCTTTTCCTTCTCCCCCAACCCAGGCTTCTTCCTAACCTCTCAGACTCATCAGTTTATTTGGTGTGTGATTGAATCATTTTTTTCCTGCCCTAGTGCTACAAAACAAACAAAAAAAGGAAATTCCTGAGCAGCTTTATTCATAATAGTAAAAATACTGGAAACAAGCAACAGTCTACCAAATATTCGTACAATGGAATACTACTCAACCTTCGGCTGAGCATCAAGTGGATAGAGCCAAGGAAACAGTCCCCAGTTCTCTTCCCTCATCTCTGCTCCCCTCAGGCCCAGAGGCCTCTTCGGTGCTGGCAGGACCCCTGAGGCATGAGGGGATGGGAGTAGGGAGAGCCCGCCAGGAGAGACCCCCCTCTAGTCTAGAGCTGCTGTAGGTGGTGGTGCAGACCCCTCCCATTTTGGACCTCCCTTCTCAGGTCAGAACAGGGACCAAACGAGTGACTAAGGTAGAGATTATGGGAGCAGAGGAGAGGCCTCTGCCCTGGCCTTGTCTTCAGTCCCCTCCTACCCCTGCGCATGTGTATGCGCCGGGAGGGCACAAGACCAGGGCAGTTCTTGAGGAACAGAGCCTCCTCGGAGTGTAATTAAAGCAATTTCTGGCCTGTTTAGACATAGATTCTCATGGTCTCTAAAATCCTGGTATTTCTCCTCAGGATGACTCCATTTGATTGTGTGGGCCTAAGTCTTTCTTTCTTTTTTTTTTTTTTTAAGATTTTATTTATTTATTTGAGAGAGAGAATGAGAGATAGAGAGCACGAGAGGGAAGAGGGTCAGAGGGAGAAGCAGACTCCCCGCTGAGCAGGGAGCCCGATGTGGGACTCGATCCCGGGACTCCAGGATCATGACCTGAGCCGAAGGCAGTCGCTCAATCAACTGAGCCACCCAGGTGCCCCGGCCTAAGTCTTTCTGACTAGAGGATCTGTTTCGGTTAACCCACAGGGCTCTGCCTCCCTCTGCCTGCTTCTCAATTACCCAGCCTAGCTTTCAGTTTAGCTTAGCTCGGAGTTTCTCAACCCGAGCACATTGACATGTTGGGTCAGACAATATCTTTGTTGCAGGGCTGTGCATTATAGGGCATTGGGCAGAATTCCTGGCCTCTTCCCATTAGATGCCAGTAGCATTACCACCTCCAGTCATGACAATCAAAAATGTCTCCAGAACATTGTCAAATTTTGCCCTACGGCAAGATCATCCCCAGTTGAGAAGCACTAGTTGAGCTTAGTTTTGAGCATTCACCAAGGAGAAACCTTCTCCAGGGGAACCTGGTTCCCCTTCCATGACTTCTGCTGTGAAGCTTGAAAATACACTATTCAAATATAATCCTTTTTATCAGAAACCTGTATGTATCCTTGCCAATTTGCAAGCAGCACAACATAGCTTTACTAAACTGTCCTTCACAAACAGCCTGGAAAAGGTGGAAAAGGAGCATCATTGGCCTGTTTTACCCTGAAGGACAAGAGATTCTAGGCTAAGTGATTTCCCTGGGGCCACTCGATGAGAGCCAGAACTAGACCCCGGGCCTGCTGGCTACTGACCCGTCTTTGGCTCCCCCCGGGAAGGCAGGCCACATCTTTAATGGAAGAGATGAGCGAGCTCCCGAATGCAGGAACTCTACTTCTGACCGCCTGGCTTCTGTCCTGTGCTAGAGAGTGGGTCCTCTGGGTGGGAGCTGGGCCAGAGAAGGGGGACAGGGTACCCTACCTCCAAGCCTGGAGGCAAGATGTTGGCCATCCAGCACTTGCGTGTTCCAGGTCAACAACTCTTGCTCTTCTGTTTGCCTAGCACGTGGGGAGAGTGGGAGAAACCCCTCTGTTAATAAGCCAAAGTCGAAAAGTCTTTCAAACCACTGATGTCTCTCTGACTTTTCACACTCGTAATTCCACTTAGACAAGAAGATGCATGCTGGGGTCACCCTCAAAAACTTCTTTCAAATGTATCAGTTGCAATGTTGAGGACCTATCTACCTACACTTAAATGAACATATTAATCGTCGCCATAGGTCAAATGGGATTTCTAAAGTATTTGTCAATGCCTGAAAACATTTCCGTGGAGAAGTTAGAAAAATACCTGGGGCGCCTCGGTCGCTCAAGTGGTTAAGTGTCCAACTCTTGATTTCCGCTCAGGTCATGATCTCAGGGTCATGGGATCGAGCCCTGCGTGGGGCTCCTCGCTGAGCGCTGAGCGTGGAAACTGCTTGGGATTCTCTCTCTCTCTTCCTCTGTCCCTCCCTCCACCCCACCTCCCAGCTCACGTGCTCTCTCTCTCAAATAAATAAATCTTAAAAAAAAAAGCAAAAATACAAAATAAGACTAAGCATTAGATCTTCTTTTCTTTCTCTCTCTTTCTGTCCCAGGGTTCCCCAAACATATACGACCATGAAGTCATTATAGAGGCTGATGCCTTTTTGCCTGTGGATGAAACCCTGATTCCTACAGGTTGGTGAACTTCAACGTTTTTACGGGAATGCAGAGCTGGGGTGTGATTGGGAGAGTACTGAAACCTCATTTACCTAAATTTATTTTCTCTGTTGGCCCGCCAAATTGCCTATAATTACCGTGATTAGTCATTTATGTGGGTTAAGGTTGGGTGACCATATAATTAAACACCCAAGCCAGGACACTTTTGAGAGGGAAAGGGGATGCTATTAATAATTAAGCTGGGGCAACTGGGCAGTTCTAAACAAACTGGGTCAGACGGCGATCCTAGCTGAGCCGTAGACCGCAAGAGTTCTCTGCTAAAATGTAAATCAGGTACTTCTTAGCACCTCAGCGGAGCTAAATTTACCTCAGCATTACCTCCCCAGTGCAGGACACTGACAGAACACAACGTGGTTTTAGATGGAGGAGGAAAGGTTGGACCCTGAGGAAGACAATGCATGTGTCACCTCTGAGACACAGTTGGGGGGATGGGGTAGCATGGAGAGTCCAAAGTATCAAAAGGGAAGGTGAGGTGTTACCAAACTCAAGCCTTATGGGTGTGTGTGTGTGTCTGTGTGTGTGGTGCGCCTCCTAGGTTAACTGGATTGAGATCATCTTGGTTGTTATTATTTGTGAGCAAAACTACCTTAGTACAAATAGGCAAATCCATAGCTCCATAGAGATAGAAAGTACATTAGGAGGTTGCCAGGGGTTGGGGACAAAGGGAATGGAGAGTGACAATTGGTACAAGATTTTTTTGGTAGGGGGTGATGAAAGATTCTGGAATTAGATAGTGGTGATGGTAATATCCTGTAAATATGCTAAACATCTGTAAATATACTAAACACTACTAACCTGTGTACTTTAAAAGGGTGAATTTTGTGGTATGGGATTATATCTCAATTAAAAACAAGAAAGAAAGGAAGAAACAAACCAAACAAACTTGGTTTCTGTGTTGTCTCGAGGATTAAGTGGTGTAGATTTGTACTAGATTGCAGGTGCACTGCCATCTGCCTCCAGGGGACAGACGGATGACAGCAAGGTGGCTTGCAGGGGTGCTGTTATTTGTGGCAGCTTATAGAAATTCACTTGAGGTAATTACCCCAAAGCAGTAGATAAATATTCTTATTTGGATTTCATTAAAATCAGAGCTGAGGGGGCGCCTGGCTGGCTCAGTCGTTAAGCGTCTGCCTTCGGCTCCGGTCATGATCCCAGGGTCCTGGGATCGAGCCCCGCGTCGGGCTCCCTGCTCAGTGGAGAGCCTGCTTCTCCCGCTCCCACTCCCCCTGCTTGTGTCCCCTCTCTTGCTGTGTCTCTCTCTGTCAAATAAATAAAATCTTTAAAAAAAAATCAGAGCTGAGGTAAGTGTAGAAGGCTTAGCCAGAGAAAACCAAAGTAAACAAAAGCAGAGGATGAAGGGAAAGAAGAGCAGAAATCCAGAACCACACAAACACTTTTGCATGAGCTCCCCTTCCCCTGGGAAGAAGGGCTGCTGCCTGCTGCCCCTTGCTTGGCTGGCCAAGATCTCCTGCCTGTGTGACAGCGACTTAGAGGTGCTAGGTCAGAGCCCCTTTGTCAGAGCCCTGTTGTCTTGTGTTCCGCTCTCTTAGGCATCCGTTCAGAGTTCCAGCCTTCCATCACCCCATTTGCTGGCAGCTACTCGTGGAAGGTCAGGAAGGCCTTTCCCCGTTCCCACCCCCTGGAAGGGTGCTACTACTTTGCTTGTCTCCTCTGCTAGTAAAGAGCTTAGAATGACAGAATATGAGCACTCTGAAGCCAAGGGCATCATCATAAGTAATCAAGTTTTACATCACCACTAATAAGATGTATTGTACCCTCCTCATATGATGTCCTGGAAAAGCACATCATCTGTGTCATATTCTGTCAGAAATGCCTAACCTCATTCCATTCAGGAGAAGGCATCACGTGAACCCAGTTGAGGGACAGTCTACAAAATAATTAAGCAGTACTCTTCAGGAGTGTCAAGGTCATGGTGGCCTTGAAGCAAGACTGAAGAATGGTCACAGAAGAGACTAAGAATATAAGGACAACTAAATGCAATGGGAGATCCTGGACTGGATCCTGAGCCAGAAAGAGGACGTTGGTGGGAACACTGGTGAAATTCTAGGGAGGCGTGTAGTTAATAGTATTGAACCAGTGTTAATTTCTTAGTTGTGATCATTGCACCATGGTTATCTATGATGTTAACATTGGGGAAAGGACAGGTATACAGAGATGTACTTTTTTTTTTTTAAGATTTTATTTTTAAGAAATCTCTACCCCCAACGTGGGGCTCAGACTCACAATCCTGAGATCAAGAGTTGCACGCCGTACTGACTGAGCCAGCCAGGCACCCCCAGGGATGTACTATTTTTGTAACCTCTCTGATGTCTAAAATTATTTCAAATTTTTTATTTTTTTTAATTTTTTTTAAAGATTTTATTTATTTATTTGAGAGAGAGAATGAGAGAGAGAGTGAGCACATGAGAGGGGGAGGGTCAGAGGGAGAAGCAGACTCCCCGCTGAGCAGGGAGCCCGATGTGGGACTCGATCCCGGGACTCCAGGATCATGACCTGAGCCGAAGGCAGTCGCTTAACCAACTGAGCCACCCAGGCGCCCTAAAATTATTTCAAATTTTTTAAAAAAAATTTTAAAAAGCCCAGGGCTCCAAGTAATATATTATTTTTAATTTTCCTGGACACTTGCCTTTATTTATAGGTAAGGGCTTTTGTTTTATTTGGGCGTCTTTAAAATAATGGGGTTGTGTTTATGGCCACTAGTTCAAAATTTGTATGAGGAAAATGGTAAGAATGTGAGCCTGCATACTAAGCAGCAACTTCTGTGAACAGCAGGAATTAGAAACCCATCAATATAGGGACTACAGAGCTAATTAGAATAATAACGAGAAATCAAGATAAATGGATTAAAAATTTGTGCATCGCAGTTTTCCTTGCTCCAGGGCTGGGATTAAAGGCTTTCACATTTGTCTTGGTAACATGTGTCATCTTCTGATATTTGCGTGACTCAGCGTGAGGATGAGTAAGCCGGCCCATCCTATCCTAGATGCTGCAGGATTGCATTAGAACTCCATATTGTGAACTCCAAAGGGAAAATGGTGGCGGCTGCTGGTTTGCGACCGAAAAGGAAGAAAATGAATTCAGGAGCTTCTAGGTGGAGGTGATGAAATTAGTGCATATTTATAAAATCTTATGTTGTCCTGTTGCATTTTGATCAGATGAAAATCACAAAAATGTGTAACTCATGCCGTGTAAAGAGTATTTGTCGGGGCGCCTGGGTGGCTCAGCTGGTTAAGCGACTGCCTTCGGCTCAGGTCATGATCCTGGAGTCCCGGGATCGAGTCCCGCATCGGGCTCCCTGCTCAGCGGGGAGTCTGCTTCTCCCTCTGACCCTCTTCCCTCTCGTGCTCTCTATCTCTCATTCTCTCCCTCTCAAATAAATAAATAAAATCTTAAAAAAAAAAGATTATTTGTCATGATGGTAAGAGAGAATTGTGGCAAAGCACCATAGAGCTCAGAAAACTCATGGTCAGCTCAGGTCTGCACTGTGAATGGTTTTAGGATCAAATTCTATACTTTGTACTAATTTTGAACACCTGTGAAGCTGAATAGGGCTGTAAGGGCTCTGGACCCTGGGAGGCAAGAGCCCTGGTTTTGGTCTGGGCTCTGCTGTTAACTCGCTAGGCAGCCTTCAGTGTTTGTGTAATGCTTTAATATTTAACTTCCCTACGCCCTCATTTCCTTTTCTGCAAATGGGAGGGATGTTGAACTCAATCCAATATTATGGACCTGTAAATTTTCTTTAAAAAATAATTTGAGAGACTTACATGGGGTTGCCCAACTTTTCATTTTGCCAAGTTAGAGAGCGATCATAAATATAGGGCTATTAAAACTAATGGGAATGTATGTATATATATTTCAATTAAAAAAATAATTTAAACTAACCGAGGTAATAATGAGGAACAGAAATAAATAGACTAGTGGTGCCTGGCTGGTTTAGTCAGTAGGGCATGTGACTCTCAATCTTGAGATCCTGAGTTCAAATCCCATGTTGGGCGTGGAGCCTATTGGGAAAAAAAAAGAGGAAGAAATAGACTACATTTATTTTTTTCTAAAACCCAAGCTGCCATTTATAATCACCATCTTTTTATAAAAGAAAATATTTTAACAGCACAAAAGTGGGGAAATTTTAATCTCAGAATAAAGAACACCCCTTTAAATTGAATTCATCTTGCTTTTTAAAGAAATGTGATAGGTTATCCAAATATATCTCTGTTTTCTGTAGACCAATAAAAATGTTATCATGGACTCATGATTGTAAACCAGTAATTGGTCTGAAAGATCACTTGAAGTGCTTACATTCCATGATTCTATAAGGCTCTTATTATAACATCTTACTGCTATTTTTCTGCCACCCTTCAAATCCATTAGAACTCTGCCATGAAAGCAGATAAGTTGCAACAACTTCAGAGCACGTACAAAAATCCCTAAGTCTCTTTTACCTTCCATACATTAGCCAGTCCAACAGAGGTTATGTCTGTTTGCCCAGTGACACTTCAACTGAAATTATAGGGTTGTTTCTTCCTCCCCTTTGTCAGAAATGTGTGAGAAACAAATGAATTGTGTGTTTGCTTCGGCACTGCCTCCAGAAATGGGCGGTCACTTCCACTCTGCCCTGCCCTGATGGAAGAATTCACATGTCTGACCCTCTTTCAGCCAAGAACAGATCTCTGGGAGCCCAGATTTCATCGGATTCTTAACCCTGACCCAAAGCCCATGAGTGTGTGGCTTAACTCTGAGACCAGTCCAAAGTCATTTGGTCATTTGGAAATGCCTCCCCTCTGCTGCTGGGCTCACCAGGAATGGACAGTCTAGTGAAGGAGTCAGCCAGAATATTATCCATTCACCTGGCAAATGTCAGGATAGATGGAACTCAGAGACTTGCTTCAGAGGAAAAGCGCGGCCTGGGGGCTCCCAGATGGAGGAGATGCGAGTTAAATAAAACCTGCAAGGGCAAGTGGAGATTTGTCAGGCAACGAGGAGAAAGGTGTTCTGGGTAGAGATGAACAAGGAAAGGGAGTGCAGGAACAGCAGGACTATGCCCAGGAAAGCGCTGCACTTCTGAAGGATCCGGGGCGTGCTCTCAGTGGCAGAAAACCAACGGGTGCAGAGGGGTTGGCTGGGACCATGTCAGATCTGCACCAGGCCCTCGTGTGGCTGCAATCCTGGATGGCTCTGGATGGCCCTGGATGACCCTAGGCTGGCCTAGAGTTCAAGGCTGATCTACACAGGGCAGACTCACAGGTGTACCTGAGTCCAGTCTTAAACTTCCGGACATTGAGCCAGAAGTGGACTGAACCACAAGGCCACTTCCTTGAGGCATATAAGAAACCCGTTAGACCAGTCACACTCGGTTAAGAGTTCTGGGGATTGATATGCAGTATTAGAGATTGTGGTTGTACTGAATTGAGAAAAAGGAAGATACTGTTTATTTGTGAGGTGAGGTGAAGGTTTATGATAATAATAGCTAACATTTAAGAGAGGATTTATAAATGGTAATCCATACCAGAATCCTATAACGATTCTTATTTAACAGATAGAGAACCTGGAATCTGAGAAGTGTCAGTAACTTACTGGGGATTACCCAGTTAACAAGTGGTGGGAAGCTGGGATTCAAACCTAGGGAGACTGGTATTCAAACTCAGGCTCTTCACTACACCCGTACTCTGCAGACCCTACCGTGTGGTTAGATGTTGAGAAGGGTTCTGGGATGGGGTGGGTGGGAGAGGAAAGAAAAGTCATTTCTTGATGATATAGATAGACAAGATCACCATGTGGTCATGACATGGGTACAAAGCCAGAAAAAAAAAAAGCTGCCTTCAACAGTTGTCAGTTCTCATTTCTTTTCTACCTTTTATAGAAGTAGCCTTATAGCTTCTCTCTTTTCCTCCCTTTATTTTGACCTTTCTGCAAAGAAAGCAGAAAACAAGTTATATTGGAAAGAGGAGGGAAAAAGAAAGGCAAAGATGGAGCGTTAAGAGGCTTGCCTGAGAGTAAAGAGCATGAGTGGAAGTGCCTGGTCGTGTTAGACTGGCCAGGAAGGGAATGTGGAAAAGGAACAACTCTAGAACAGTCCAGTTTAAAGCTCAGAATTATTCTGCGCGCCCCTCAGTAACCTCGGAGGTCATTGCGCTGTTGCAATGTCAGACCTTGTTTGGTGATGCATCCCTTGTCCTGCTTGTTTTCAGTTTTCTCACCTGAGCAGGCTATTGTTGCAGATCTACCGTCTTCCACTGGTCATCTCTGTTGAAGGGGGTAGGAAGTTCACCAACAGAGTAGAAGAAAAGCTTCACTGTGTACCTGGGTAGCTTTTGGTCATCTGGTATTCACTTACAATGAGATGCCTCATTTAACTAGCAGGGTGCTGGGCAGTGAGTTCATTCTAGACCCTTTGGCTCTCCCTGGCTTTCCCTGGGGCTGCTGCCTGGTCGCAGGGAGCCCGGCAGAGGTTGGCGGGCCACGTTGGTCTCCTTGTGTGTGAATGCCTTTTACTCTACCATCAAATATTTTGGGCACCATCCCCCATCCTCTGCTTTCCACCCCAAATCCTTGTGTCTTTGGGTTTTTTTAGATTTCTTATTTTAGGGTCATAAAAATCCTCATTGTTTTTACTTGGAACTCCCAGAGAGAAAAGTCTCTGTTATCATCATTGTACAAAAAAAGAAACTGAGAACTCCTTACCTGCACCCAGTATCCCAAGAAGAGACAGCCGCGAAACATGTGTGAAAGGGTAGCTCCGCAGGAGAACTTGTGGTGGATTTGGAGGAAGCTCGGGGCAACATTGTATAACCATGAGGACTTTTATCAGATCATTCTTTGAATTCTGTGCCAGTTTGTCCCAAATGCTTCATCTGACAAATGGCAATTTCTGTAGCTTCATTGAGCCAACCTTCTCTTGACTTTCTGCCAAGGCCCCCTAGGCTTGCTTCGAAGCTCGTGTCTTTCTGTGATACAAAGATGTTTAATAGTCCCAGGCCCCTGCCTTTTGTGACTATGAATTTTTACTTATGTTTGTGTTTCAACTCCTTCTTTTTGTTTGCCCTTCATAGAAACTATTTCTGAGGGAAATGCTGATGCAGATCTAAACTTTGCGGGCGTTTTTCACCTTGGTCATAGATTTTCGGTAAATAATTTTTCAGGTGAAGGGAAAACCCACTGTCACGAGAAAGCAGCACCTCTCATTGTACAGTAGCTGTGATACTGTGGCCGAGGTAGTCGGTAAAAAGGGACCTTCCCCCTCCCCGTGTGTGTTGGTGGGGAGGGGCAGAGCCTTGGCCTCCATTTTGCCTGTTGCAGGCTCACCGATTGGGCCTCATCACACAGAAAGGAAAGGGTTGCCTTGGCATACGGTTTGAGGGAGCCAAAGAAAGCACATATCATGAAATCCCCTTGTCTTAAACTCATAGCCCCCATTTAGACCCCTCGCCCAGGCAGCGCCCTCAGACCTCTGGCGGCCTCAGGCTCCTGTTTTGCTCCTGGCTTTCTTCCTGTTGGCAATCTGGGGAGCATAGAAAATGTCTTCAGCCCTCTCGGTCAGTAAGACACGGAAGACAACAGCCTGCATTACTGGCTTCTTCATTCTCCCCCTTTCTGTGAGCTCCTATTAAAAAGCTATCCTTTGGGCGCCTGGGTGGCTCAGTTGGTTAAGCGACTGCCTTCGGCGCAGGTCATGATCCTGGAGTCCCGGGATCGAGTCCCGCATCGGGCTTCCTGCTCAGCGGGGAGTCTGCTTCTCCCTCTGACCCTCTTCCCTCTCGTGCTCTCTATCTCTCATTCTCTCTCTCAAATAAATAAATAAAATCTTAAAAAAAAATAAAAAGCTATCCTTTTCCCAAAGCTCAGTGGAAAAGCCTCAGCAAGTGTGGGGGTAGCAGAAGCCTTCAAAGGGGCCCATTCAAATCAAATCACCCGCCCGCCCCCTCTCCCCCCACCCCGCTTTCCCCATGGAAATTTCTGCCATTTTGTCATTCCTGGAGGCTTCCAGGCAAAGGCAGGCAAACAATATCCTTTGTGTGTTAGGCTGCAAGACTCCAGCATCTTTGCTTTTTTTTTTCTGGGAAAAAAAAAGAAGAAACTCTGTTGAATAAAAGAATAGAATCCATCACCTGGTTTCTGAAGCTACTGCTCTGGATGTAATTCTGGGCACTTTGGAGCTGGCAGGGGTGTTGGGTCACGGGGTCCTGGCTCACAGGTGTCTCCTGCACCACTGCTGCACCACCAGAAGGCTTCTGCAAGGCTGCATGCTTGGTTCACCTGGAGACCAAGAGCAGTGTCTGCAGCTAAGCTGTCAGGCTGGGTTTGCATGTCAGCAGTTAGTTTAGCTTTGCTTCTTCTGAGCAGTTGTCCTTCCCTACTTTAAAAAAAAAAAAAATGCAGCCCGTAAAGCATTTGCCACTACTTAGGATGGGCTCGTACTCTGTTACTGGGGCATCTTCAGATCGTCTTGAGTGTATGTTTATATATGTTGCTGTCAGGGCTGTCCCTGTAGTTTCCCAAAAGTGCAACTCCCGGAAGCTATTTATCAGGAAGGACCAGTGTATAATCAGTGTCCACAGACAGAGAACATTCCAGTGCCAGATCTCTGTGCAGCTATGTCGGGCATTTAGCTTTGGGACCCGAGTCTAGTTGTCCTGTCCTGGGGCAACAAGAGGAAATCAGTTCTTGGAGCCCTGCTCAGGTACGAAGCCAGCTAAATGTGAACAGGTGAGAAAATTCTGGCCTTCTGTTTCCCTGGGGATTAATTCATTCCCAGGGTTGTAAACATTACACGTCCCCTTTTCGCTTTATAGAACTGTGAGACTTGGAGGCAGTGTGGGCAACCTGCCCAGCAAGATATTATCATGTACACAAGATTGTGCAGAACCAAGCACGTGTCTTTATAGGCATTTGCAGCACGCAGTTTTTTTTTTCTTTTCTTTTAATGTTGCTGTTCTTTACTTACAGTCGTAGATGGGGAATTAAGAAAGCAAAAAATGAATGCTTTGACTAGGTTTTTGCCTCTTACAGTAACATTAGTAAAATTCTATCTTATTCTTTTCCTTGAGAAAAGGTACCTTTTATTTTTATAGAAATCTACACAACCCACTCTGTCCCCCAGCCCATCTGTGTTCACTTGCTGTTCTTGCTGCTCTCGGTTTTTGAAAGCGCCTTCTAAAATTACATGAAAAGCAACCCCATTTTGACAAAATTAGAATTCTGGTACGAAAGGCTTACCATGAGGCTGTGGAGAAAGGCCCAGCAAAAACCTTTGTATTTTTTTTCATCCTCTCTGGGTTCAACCTACAATTCAGTCAATTTTATAATTACTTCCCTAGGGCAAGTCTAAGTCTCTGCCCTGGAGAAATAACAAATTCCAAAGTAGTCTCCCGGCTCAAAGATGGTGCAAATGAAGACTGTTTTGATCTACATGTTTTAATCATTCTGGAGCTTCTTACAGAAAGTTCCTTTAGACTTTATATGATTCTAAAATGTTGGACATAGTACTAGTTTCAAACCTACACCAGTATGCAGCCTTTTTCTTTGCATCCCACTTCCCCCCAGTATTTTTTTTTAATGTTTTATTTATTTATTCATGAGAGTCAGAGAGGGGGGGGCAGAGGCAGAGGGAGCAGCAGGCTCCCCGCCGAGCAGGGAGACCGATGTGGGGCTCGATCCCAGGACCCTGGGATCATGACCTGAGCCGAAGGCAGACGCTTAACCATCTGAGCCACCCAGGCGCCCCTCCCCCCAGTATTGTTAGTCATCAGGTGCTGCTGATTTTTTAAACCAAGACTGTGTTTTTTTTCTTTTAGAGAGAATTTTTAGGTTCACAGCAAAATTGAGCAGAAGGTACCGAAATTTCCCATATACCCATGCCCCCACATATGCACAACCCCCCCCTTTTCAACATATACCACCAGAGTGAAGCATTTGTTAACAATTTGATGAACCTACATTGACATATCATCATCACCCAAAGTTCATAGTTTACATTAGGGTTCACTCTTGGACAAATGTAGAATGACATGTATCCATCATAATGATAGCACACAGAGTATTCGCTGCCCTAAAATCCTCTGGACATAATATTAGTTTCAACCAGCCATCAGTACGCTTCCTCTTTCCTTTTGAGTCTCCCCTCCCCCCAGTATTGTTAATCATCGAGTCGTGCTGATTTTTAACTCCTAAGTATTTCTCGAATTTGTCTCTTTGGTGTATATTATTGATTATATTGTTCTATTTCCATCGTCACTGTCCTGGTTAGGCTGTCTTTTCTTGTCTAGATCACTGCCTGGCTTATATTATGAATTTCACAAATTGGGATCAGTGGATGAACAAATGAATCTGGAAAATAGCTCTCTAACTGGGGAAAAAAAAATCTCTTTAGATCTAGCCTCCATCTGGTTACTAAAGTTATCTATCTAAAATGCAAATCTTGCTTTGATACCCTACAGCTTAAAAACCTTTTAGGTGGCTCCCAGGCCACACACCAGCTGCCTCAGACCCATCTCCTGGCGTGCCTCACTCATATCCCACACACCTGCCACCCACAGGGACCACCCAACTCCCCCTTCTCTGTTGCATAAACCCCTACTCTTCAAGGCCATACTTTCTCCTTAGAAGTCTTTTCCTCACTTCCTGCAAACAATAGATTCTTTGTTGTTCAAGGGTTTGTGTAATGACAGAAACTGTTTAGAGCTCACCCTGTGCCCAGAGCTCACCTTTCTTATCTTCCCTTCCACAAGTCGGCCTGGCCTGAGATGATCTAGCAGGATTTAGTTACAGGTCTAAAATAGGGAGCTGGAGGGAGCTTCAGGCTTGGTCTCTTTGGCTTAAAGCTAGAAAACTGTGCTAAACACAAAAATGAAACCCAGTAAGAGCCAGGCTGTACGTTCTAGGAACAGGTACTCCCTCCTTTCCCTACACTCAGTCTCTCTCCAGTCTTCTCCCTTCTTGACATTTGTTTTCAACAGAGCATATGAACACAACAGTGCAGGGTAACTGGGATTCAGAAAGCTTGGACACCGGGCTCTCTTCTACTACCCACCAGCTGCGTGCGCGAGCCAGCCAGGAAAACTCGCTGGGCCTCATAAGCTAATCTGCTAACTCTCATCAGATGGGGGTTATATCAGTTGAACTCTGAAATCCAGTCAGTTTCTAACCCTGATTCAGAGACTCCGTGCAGCCTCTAACCCAGATATTCATAACCAGGATCCATAGATGTATATCTGAGAAGATGATGAGAGATCTTCAGGGGCTTCACGGGCCCCCAGAATTCTGTGTAAAGCCCTATATGAGCTGATCGCATCATCTTGGTCCACAGAGGGTTTGTGTTTTGTGTGTGGGGGGGGAGGGGAGGGTTGTCCTTTCTCAAGGTAATGATAGTTTATGGTTATCCTACTATGTATTATTATATATAAGATAGCCATTGTTTTGGAGATGAGCAATAGTGTGTTTTCGTTTTGGTAATCTTCAGGGTGGCTTTACAATTTTTTGCTAGTTTGTCACCAGTTGATTTTCTGAAGGGAGCTAGAAGACTAGCAAGAGGAGGAAGATGGCATTCCCAGAAGGAAAGGAACTTCTCCAAGGTTCCATCTGGAGGAGCAAGAACTGCCAGGAGTGAGGGTTGCATGGCCAGCTTCTCTGTTTCTGCTTGATCTGACGAATGCAATTGCCTTTCTGTATCCACCAACCCTTGGTGCAGTCAAGACTCTAGGTCTGGACATCGGTCTGTGGAGTATAGGAGCAGGCAGGCACGCAGGGGCCTCCTGTGGGCAGGAAGCCAGAGCATGGTGTCCTGGTTGTCACCTTCAGCTCTGCAGTTCTCGAGACAAGCACCTCTAGCTGTGGGCCTACGCCCGAAGTTTCTTCTTTTTCCATTCTTCGTCACCGTGGAGAACACACAGGCAGGCGTATAGCACACGTCCTGTGCTTAAAGAAATAAGGCTAGTGTTATTAAAGAAAGGATTTGAATAACACTAAAAAAGTGAAACTCGTGATATTGGCACTTACGGAATGTTAGTTACCTAGAGCTGTTTCTGCTATGATGGTCCCTCCTAGATAGTTTGGGGAAGTTCATGACAAAAACTCTAAGGACCTCTCCTGGTAGCAATAATACTCTCCAACCGGGTGCGTTACTGAATCCTTCTCTATAAAAGGGCCCCAAGAACAGTTTTATGAGGCTCTAGAATAACTTCCAAAGCAGTACTTGTGTTCCCTGCTAGAAAACACATCACTGCTACAAGATGGGCAAACGTGAGCCAGCATGGTGGAAATTTGGCAGGAAGAAAGCTCAGAAATTAGCACTTGGCCAGGCATTATGTAACTCCTATGAAAATTTCAGACTAACGACAAGTGCATCTGCCAGAAGAGATGTTATTTGCTAGAGCTCTGACTACCACCCTTGGAGAGCCGGTGTTTAACACCCACCCTCCCCACCCCGGGTGTGGACAGAGGCTGGCTCCAGCTCATTCCTTCAAGGTCACCCCATTCTGAAGGAGCTGAGATGTAACTGTGGGCTTTGCACTATGGGCCTGAGGCTGATTCACACAAGTACTCAGAGCACACTTATATTCAGTTCAACGAACATTTATGGAGCGCCTGCTAATTGCTACCTGCTTCCTGAGGCGCTGGCCATGGAAAGATGGTTGAACACTATCTCTGCCCTTGAGAAGCTCACAGGGAATGAAGAATCTAATGTGGTCAGAACAGGAGAAAAGGGGATGTCCATGGGGCTCAGGGAGCCCAGAGACAAGGGTAGAAGGAGGCTTTCTCAAGTTCCCCCTGAGCTACAAGAAGTTTCTTAGTGTCTGTGAGGATCTAGCAGCAAGGAGAGTGAGATACTTTTGTGAAAGCACCACCGATATTTAGGGTGCAAGAAAAGCTTACACGAAAGGCGCCAGGGGAGATGGTCAGAGGTAGAAGCCAAAGAGAAAAGGTGACCGGCAGTCTAGGAGTGACCGACAGCATCAGTACTCCGGAGAGTACTCTCCCTGCGGAGGCCTGGGGAGAGCGTGCGGGCTGTCGTGGGCTGTCCCTGCTGACCTCCTTTCACAGAGTGGTGAGGGAGGAGCCAGGCTCTGACAGCTGGAGGAGCCACTGAAAGTGAGGAAGGAGAGTGGGGGAGCATAGGCCAATGAGGAGGCAACTTTCTGGAATACAAAATCTCAGGCCCCACCTCAGAGGTTCTGGTTCATTTGCTTTAGTGTGGGGCCAGCGAGTCTGTACATCTGTAAGCTCCCCACTGAGCCAGCGGGAACCACTGGTGTTGAATATGCTTTCGGAAACCCGGGAAAGGAAGAAGACAGGGTACCTCCATGAGGTGCAGATGCAAGGTCAAGGAAGAGGTTTTTTCAGGGCAGAGGAGCTGATGGCGGGCAAGTAAAATGTTTGTCAAAGGGTTCCAGGTGAGAATGGAGACCAGGAATCTGTGGTGGCCTCAGCTGGTGCCACTGGGATTTTCCTCCAGATTCTCTCAGGAGTTTCAAGTCGGGAGCAGGGAAGGTGGACCGTGGGATGATCCAAAGCTGGAGTTTTGTCAGGTTGGAGGGGCAGGAGGACAGGGTGTAAGGCAGGTCACTAAGAGTGTTACTAACCACAGTGCCTCAGGTCATAGTCACTGGGCCCAGACACGTAGCAAAGGACATGAGGGGCCTGATGGACGCTCTGGTGGGGGAACCCGAAGACCAGGGGAGTGTAGCAGCACTCTGGAGAACAGGTCTATCAGGAATGCCCCTGCGGGAAGGCTGCACACAGACAGTGGGTGCACTTCCCACTGGCAGCAAATCTCTGGGTGCCATCTTGATGTGAGTCTAGGATGGAAAAATTCTCTGCATGAAAATGCCTCGTGTGGGACAAACTGTGAAGTGTAAAATTGCCTTCTCACCTGAAAACAACATGTAACTGGGTTTAGAATTTTATGCTTCGGATGGCATGTAATATCCAGAAGCAATACCCTCCCCCCATTGCTAGTCAAAGTAAAATCAGAAAATGCTCAGTGAAAAGAAAAGAAAGAAAGAAAGAAAGAAAACAGCAGTAGAATAAAGCCACAAACCCAAAGCTTCGGCGGAGGGAAGGGGGAAAACTGCAGCAGAGACAAGCTTTGAGGTTGTGTGATCTATGAAAATTTATAGAAATGTTACCTAAAAAAAAAAAAAAAAAATCCCAGGGTGCTTTACTTGCCAACCACTGGAATGAAGACAAAATTCCCACCCAGGGTGTTACTTTTAATTATCATTCTCTTTATGTTGTTTCTTAAAATAATAGCAGGCATTCTAGAGATGATATACCAAGATGGCTTAATTAGATGTCAGATGAGTACCTGTGCCCATGAGCCCCATTACTGCTGGCTTCCTTATGCAAATGGGACTGACTTCTGAACCTGACTAGATAAAGAAACGGACAGAATTGGAGCAGCTGGGCTGGAAGCACGGCTGGGCCGTCCCCATGGAGACCAGACTCCCCTCTCTTGCCGTTGCCCCAGCTTTCCTCCCCACCCCCCCTTTTTTCTTTCTGAGATGAATGCAGGACACATCTGAGCCTGGGTCTCCCTTAGATGGTCTCCACATCAATGCCTTTCACCTTTAGTGTGCACAGAGATCACCTGGGGAGCTTGTTAATATGCAGATTCTGACTCGGTTGGTCTGAGGGAGAGCCTCTGGGTCGGGTTTCTAAAAAGCCCCAGGTGGTGGTCCTGGGTCCACCCTTTCTCTAGCCCCATAAAAAGTGCAAAAAAGCTCTGGCTGGCCTCAAGTTTGTTACTTTTTCCTTTTTTGGGCACCTGCCCTTCCCTTTTTGCTTCCCTCCCCAACAACCCTGCTGTCCTCCTGCTGAGCTCTGAGCTCCCCTCCCCCCCTTCAACTCTTCATTCTCCCACTTCTGGGCCTCTCTATCGGTCTTTCTACAAAGAGCTGCTCTCAGCCTATGGCCTCCCTAGATAAGACAAGCTAACAATTTGATTTTAAAGAGAGGAGGGAAATAACTAGATGTCACAGTGTGTCCCTAAAGGGAACAGCCTGCTTCATTCTGTTTATCACGTGGGCCAATGGATCTACAGCCTTGGAAGGTCACAGTCAGAAAAGTTGAATCCCAGACTGGGGGCTCCACAGGCACTCAGGTGCCTCCAGGTCAGGATGGTCAGCACGTCAGACAGAAAGCCTTGCAGAAATTGAGCTGGGATCTAGAGCCAGCCCCATTTTGCCCGCTTCTTGGCTCAAGCCTTGAAAGGTAGTTGTGCTGGTGCCCCCAAGTCATTTCTTTTTCCAGGAAGAGCTGTTCTTCTTCTGCCCTGAGTTGACCATTCTGGTCATTGTCCTCTGATTCTGCTTCTGTGTGTCTAGGCCTCTCCATCTGGGATGCCCGCACTGCACAAAGTTATCAAGAACTGTCTACCACCTCATTACACTCTTGATGTGACTCCTGTCGAACTTACTGCCAACCACATCCTTGAAGTCATTTTCACATATGCTGCAGCTCAGCTTACATCTCCCTAGTCAGTAATAATTGTAGTCATTAGACTTAACGTTTATGAGAATTAGTAGAACATGATAGCTGAGAACACAGGCTCTAGAACCAGACTGCCTAGGTGTGAAGCACTGAATGAAGAACGTGTCATTGTTAGTTATCACCGTCATGATTATCATCATCCTCCCTGTGCTAAGCACTTTGCCCACAATAACTGTTTTAATTAATCGTCCCAATTTTACAAGGAAGGAGATGGAACCTCCAAAGATTATTTTTCGTGCCCAGGGTTGGAGTTACAATGTAAAGTGAGGCAGTGTCCTTTGCTTTTTGGTTTTTGGCTTTTTTGGACACAAGTGCAGGACCGTATCCTTTGCCATTATTCGAAAATTTCATCATATAACCAGTGCTTTACCCCCGCTTTGCACTGTCTTTTGGATTCCTGGTTCTGTTATCCCAAGCGCATCTGCCTCCTAGCTTCACGCTGTCCGTCCTAATTTGAGAAGAATACCTTCTCTCTCTCCCTCTAGATCATCCACAGATCAGAGGCCATGTGACAGCTCCCTGCAGATTCTGCTCACTGAAGCCCAGGTGCTCCCTCTCCCGAAGCTCCGAGCCAGCAGCTTTGTAACCCAGAGAAGCCGAGGGGTTAGCCTGGGGACGATTTGTATTTGAATATATCTGTATTTGGCTCCTAGTGAGCATGCTTCCTCTTGCCTTCCAGGACTCCATTCCATTCCAGAGTTCTTCCCAGAACAGAGGGCAGCTCCTAAATTTATAGTTTGTGAAACTGACCCTCTAGGTAGGTCCAGTTGCAAAGACGGAGTCGAATGCAGGGTCTGCCGAACACACGTACCGGGGAAGATACTGACCACGTCCTGCAGATAATGAGACCTAGGAGGCTGGCTCTGCATTTCAAGGCTCCCTTCCTTCTGGCTCCACAGCCCTTCTATGTCCTGACTAAACCACAGGAGGCTGAGCAGTCGTGGTGGTCAATATTTCTGTGTAGGTAGAGCGTGGGGCCCCAGTCTCCTTGGAAGGGAGGCTGGGGCGTGCTTTGAAACTTAAATTGTAGGTTTATTTGGAGCGATTTGCAGGAAAGGGAAGCAATGATGGAGATCAGAGGGGCTAGACCCCCCACATAATGCCATTTCTGGGTGCCACTGTGCCGACTGACCAGGAAGGCTGGACTGATTTCTTCCCTCTCCCCGTACGGGTTATATTCTCTGACCCTGGGCCATTAATGCAGTTTGGCTCTCTTCAGTTACCACCCTTCTTGGCTTCCGTGACCCATGACTGTGGGAGCCTCCTGGCTCTTGGAGGACAGCAGGAAGCCATGGGTCTACCAGGAACCTGGGCTCCCTAATTACGCCACTGTCGCTAGAGCCTGCCCAAGTTACTGTGAAGCGCAGAACAAGCATGCAGGAAGATGTTTCTGCCCCAACATGTTCCCCTCTTGAAATCATCAAGCAAACGCCGAACACTGTCTCTCTGTGTGGTCAGGCAGAAGGGTGTCCTTCTTCTGCTGGAGCCGTGAAGGACCATTGGCAGACTGAGCCCGGTGGACCCAGGAGGATCTGGGGAAGCCAGTCTTAATTCTCATAGATCAACATCTGGCCCTAGCAATGCACCTACTCTTGGGCAGTTGGTGCCCCAGGATGCCATGAAAATGATGGGGACAGGTGAGGGAGCTTCCACTGGAAATGAAAAATGCCTCTGACCTTAGTGAGCCCTTGGTGTGACCTTGAATGCTTAAATGCTGATTTTGACACATCCTCAGGAAAACAAAGTAGCTAAAGGCAGGGACTCAAACCCTGACTGCTTGGGTTTAAATCCAGCTCTGTGACACTGGATCATTTATTTAACCTCTGCAAACTTCATGTGTAAAGTAAAGGTAATCCACTGGACCTACCTCATTGGTCATGAAGATTAAATGAGGTATTACATGTAAGGTGCATAGAACAGCTCCCGGCATTTCATAAGAGCTTTGTAAGGATTAACTACTATTATTACCGTTTTCATCACCATCACCACCATTTCTGAGTGTTGAATATGTACCAGCCACTAAGCTAAGCACATACACACGTTAGCTCATTTCACTACCTTTTGGAAGAGCTATAATGCTTCAGTTATGCCTCAGTCAAAGAAACGGACATCTGGAGAGGTTAATTAAGCTGCACCGAGCTAGGCAGGTAAGTAATTCAGGAAGTCAGGATTTGGAGCCAAGTCTCCCTAACTCCAGAGTCTATGGTGTTATCACCCCTGGCCATGTTCCATAAAAACAGCTGTGTTAACAGAGTACTTCTGCCCACTGGGTAGGATGCAGAGCATTTTATGGGCCTTACCTTGTTTAATTTTCATAATCCCATGAAGTAGATACTCTTCTTATCCCCGGTTTACAGATGAGGAAAGCAAGGTTCAGAGAAGCTAAGCAACCTCCACACATTTTTACAGCAAAGAATTTAAGTCCAGATTGCCTGACTCTTAAAATCCATTCTAGTATCTATTGAGTTTGACTGCCAAACAAGTGAGCAAGATGCTGCTCCTGGGAGGTTGATAACAGCCATTGGTGATCTCGATTCCTGATCGCCACTGTAACCTGGGGGGACACAGTTTGCCTGATCAGCGCCATCTTCTGAGCTGTTGTTAGGGGCAATTTCCACTTTCTCCGATGCTTCACTTTCCTGCAATTTCTGTAAGCTGTTGATTTGCTCAGATTAAGACAAGTTCCTGCGTATTTCACATATTAGTTTATTGTACATCCTGCAAGAATATGGAGGAATCGTAGATAGTCCAGAAGGAGGCCCTGATGTATTGTGCAAAAAGCCTTTGCCGTATTCCTATAGGATGAGTCTCCCAGTAGACCCCCAGACTGCATTTTCTTGACCAAACCCCTAAGGTTGTGTGACTGCAACATTCCAAATGTGCATTTTAGTCTCAGGTCATGAGAGGGCAACTTGCTTGGTGAGAAGTAGTGGTCTGGCAGAACATATTCATCGGCCTGGAAATCAGGGATTCTTAACCAGTCATGCATGGCTGGCCTTCAGAGGTTCTGAGAACATTCTTTACATTTGTATGCATTTTCCTAGAGAGTGAGCCCTTAATTTTTACAATATTCTCAAAGGAGTACAAAACTCCAAAGCCAGTTTAAAAACTACAGTTCTAGATTTAAAAATCACTAAGGAAGGAAGCTTCAAAAAACAAAACTAAACCAAAAAAACCCTTATTCCTTTTTTAATGAAAATGGCAATGCTCCCTGGAGGCAGAAATGTACCTTCCTTTTGCATCAGTGATTTATGCTGTAATGAATAAGTGTTCTCTTTGTTCTCTCTGTTCTCTATTTCTGGAGAGAGAGAGAGAGAGAGAGAGAGAGAGTGTGACAAAGAGACAGAGCATTATGTGCCAGGTACTGCCCTAGAGATAGGTTCCTTCATATCATTCTCTCAAACCTCACAATATCTGTTTTAGGTAGACACCAATATTAGCTCTATTTTATAAAGAAATTGAATCTTACAAAGGCACAGAAACTTGCCCAAGGTCAGTTAGTAAGTCTGTCTAAATCCTAAGATGTCTTACATAGATTTGTAAACCAAAATATAGGACAAATCATAGAAAATAATGTTCAAATAATATACTTAATTTTTAAAATATTTCTCTCTTTTTAAGATTTCTTTTTTAAGGGAGAAAAAAATTTTTGGAAAAAATTTCTCCACTCATCCAAATTTTTCCAGAAAGTCTATGCCAGATTTTCTTTTCTCTTTTTTTCCCCTTTTCCCAAAATAATTTTTAATTGTTATTATAAATAAGACTTTGCTGAGGACTGTCCGGTGGGACTCTGATTTTATGGCTGCAGTTGTGTTACTGGGTTGTGTGAAGATGAGCAAGAAAGGGGACCTGCCAGGAAGGGGCTAAAAATGAATGAATGTGGAGATGCAGTGACTCTTGCAGTGACCATCTGTTCATCTTCTCAGAGAGTCAGGTACTAACTAGGGCCACCAGGCAGAGGAAAGAGCTATTTCTGATGATGAGAAATTAAAAGAATTGAATTAAAATTCACCCCAGGTGAATTTTCTCAGTCAGACACCGGGAGAGTGTTCATGCCCAGATGTTACAAAAAAACATTTCACTGGAGTCAGTGTTTGATCAGTGTTTGATTAGTCAAAGGACTAATTCACCTTCCACTCCGTTTCTTAAGTCGTTTGCCCCCCACATTAAGTCAGAGTGAGCAGTCTCTAGGATATGTGTAATATAAATGCATCTTGCCTACACTCCAGATACAACTTCACAGGGGACAGGAGTCCATTCCTGTGCTTGTTCGGACCCGCACCCTGTCCACTGAGCCAGTCCCAACTTATCCTTCAAGATTAGGGCTCCTGTCACCACCTCTGGAAAGCCTTTCCTGACCCCCACAGCTGCACTGGGGGCAGCTTCTCCTCCACGAGAGCCCCCTGACCGCCACTCTCATGGCCTTTGTCACACTCTCCTGTCAGTGTTAATATTTTTTTATCTGTCTCCTTCACCAGATTCTAGGCTCTCTGAGGCCAGTTTCATGCCTGGTACATAAAAGCTGCTCAAAAATGCGTGAATTAACAACTTTGTATTTGTTTTTCCCCCACCCAAAAGTAATTACAAGGATTAGTGTTCTTAAAGTAGAACAAATTAGACACTTCTGACTATGTAGTAAAGGGAGGGGAGGGGTGCATTAACCTCCTGTCAAGACTAGTCAAGTGCCAAGAGGTGAAAACATCCTAAGGCAGTATACTAGTCATCTATTGCTATATAATAAATTACTCCACACTTCATGTATTATTTTTTGTTGTTTCTGTGGTCAGGAATTTAGACAGGGCATAGCTTATGTCTGCATGTGATGTCTGGGGCTCATTTACTTGTATGCTGGCTACTGGCTAGGGCTATCAGCCAGAACACCCCACAGATGGCCTTTCAATGTGACTTGAGCTTCCTTACAACATGGCGGCTGGCTTCCAAGGGGAAATAACCTGGAGAGCAAGGGCCAAGCCAAGACCATTTTGTATTTATAACCTGACCTCAGAAATCACATAGCATCATCTGTGCCATATTCTATTGGTCGAAGCAGTTACAGGGGTCCTTCCCTGTTTAAGGTGGGGAACAAAGACTCTACCTCTCAGTGAAGGAGTGTCACCATCACATTGTAAGTAGAGCCTGTGGAATGGGATACATACCGGTGTGGCCATCTTTGAAAAGTGGAATCTGCCACAAGCAGTCATGGGGAAAAGGCCAAAGTCCATATAATAGAACACATATAAGAACCCCTTATGTGAGAAGAGAGATATGAATGAAGGCAGATGGATTTCATGAAGGCAGTGAGTTTTTCCTTTGCTGCCAGAAGGCAGGTCATTATAACTCTGTCAGGAATGGAAATAGGAAAAAGAAGATTTAACACCTTGTGAGAGAGATCTAGAATGTTAGAGAGTCCTGTTTCCAATTAACAGGTCTACATCATCTTCTTGCAAGGATGGGGCAGCTGTAGTTGCCAGAGTGACACATCTGTTGAGGTTGGCTATAGATATCAGCTCATCCCTGGCTCAGTCATTCCAACACCACTCTTGTCATAGTCCCTAATTATTTCATTATCCATACTGATGATACTGGCCTCTCAGCTTCTTCTTGACATCCTCTCTTCCAATGATCTTGTCCCCCAACCTTGTCCCCCAACTCAATCCCATGGTCATTGGGTCATACCCTTGACTTTGTCATCACCTCTTATTGTAGCCGTCTATAATCCCTATTTAAGATGTCTTTTTCAGCCCCAACAATTCTTTGATGCCACACAAACCTATAGTCCCTTGATCCTACCACCCTTTCACTGCCCCTTGCTTGCTCACGAGCTCGCTCCCCACCTACTTAAATCAGAAGTCCATCATTAGATTCACCCCTTTGCATGTGCTCTCCCCCCCACCCCCCTCCCTCTTTTGTGTATTCTCCTAACAAACCCAACCCGCCATGCCGTCCACAGCTGCCACCATGCAGGGACCAGTCTCATTCTAAATTCATGACAGTAACCTCAAATGAGTCTGCCGTGGAGCCAGCAGTCAAGCTTTCCTTGATATGGGGATGTGGAAATGCCACCTCAGGCTGTTCACCTGCCCCAGAGCTGTAACCCTGTATCTTTGGGTCAGAGCCCACCATCTGCCAGGCATTATGGCATTGCTGCTCAGACCTTAATGCACAGCCAGCCAACCTGCAGGAGCATTAAGAAATCCCCTTCAGAAAACAACTTCTCTCTGCCAACACCCCAGCTTTCTGGTGGCTTCAAAACTGCAGTCTGGTGATGCGACATCCCCTCTGAGGGCACCCTTTCCATTTCCGCCTCATTTTCTGTACACTCAGCATTGCTGAGAGAGTGATTTTGACATCTTCTATTCTTAGCACCAAAGTACAAAGTCACATATGCAGAGAGACCAAAATTAGAACAGCACATTGATTTTCCAAATTATTTGAAAAATCACTTGGAGGGTTGGCAGTAGAAGGCACTGTACCCAAGTCACTCCAGGGTGAGGAGCCTGGAGACTTTGACACTGTGAAGATGTGTCACCGTGGGCAAGTCCCTTTAGCTCTCTGGTTCCCAATCTTATCATCTGCAAAGCGAGAGGACTGGATGAGGTAATTCTTAAGGTACTTTCTAGATCTTTCATTCTGACTTTGCCAGAGGATGTAGCAACATTCACAGTTGCCCCTGTTTTTTCTGCCTCTACTTCATACATCCATCAGTTTTTCAATCGAGTAAAGGCTCGCTTCATGCTCAGAGGGTACAAAGGTAAAAAGGACACAATCCCTGCCCTCTAGGAGCTTGATATAATCCTATAATTATGCCTAATGTGATCAATGTTTTGAAGAAAGTATGTCGGGCGCCTGGGTGGCTCAGTTGGTTAGGCGACTGCCTTCGGCTCGGGTCATGATCCTGGAGTCCCGGGATCGAGTCCCACATCGGGCTCCCTGCTCGGCGGGGAGTCTGCTTCTCCCTCTGACCCTCCCCCCTCTCATGTGCTCTCTCTCTCATTCTTTCTCTCAAAAAAAATACATAAAATCTTAAAAAAAAAAAAACAAAGAAAGAATGTTCAAAGTGTGGTAGGAACCAAGTAGAAAAGGAGATTAGTTCTAGCTGTGGTGGTTACTGTCCTTCACAGAGGAAATGGCATTGGAGAGTAAGTATTCTTAAACAACTCTGCCAGGGTGTGCTGGAGGTAGGCACAGAGAGGACATTCCAGTTATGAGAAAGGGCCCAAAGACATAGTGAATCTGGGGGACCAATTCCAAGTTTTCCATCTGCCTGATGATTAGGTACATGTGTCAGGGCATGAGGCTGGAACAAGGTAGATTGGAACCCTCTCTCTTTTTTTCTTCTCATTTAGCTAACATCTCATTTTGGAATTATCCCAAGTTTCTCATTTTTAAGTCAGGGCTTCTCTGCCATTCTGAAGTCTTACCCCCTCTAGGCTCTCCTTTGTGTTACATATGTTATCCTGAAATTTGGCCTGTTTATTTATGCAACCCTCCAGAAACCATTTATCATTTATCAAATATTTCCATATAATGTATATAAGGCAGCAAATAATAGCTTCATTTTACAAAGAGAAAAGTTAATATAAACCTTGATTTGTAGATTGCTCAGTATCAGGTAAACAGACCTGAAATATGCCCTGGCTCCCTCCTTCATGAAAATTCCATGACTTTCTTTTTACCTTAAAGTCAAGAGAAATAAGTAATCTTGACTGACTTGTGCAATATTACATTGGAACTGTCATAAGGGTCAGAGTTTGAGTCAAGCATGACTTTAAGGAACTAAATATTGTGAATACCATATAAGGTTAGGGAAAAAAGCATAACGTAAATTGATACTCTGAATATGGGTTGGTAAGACAAAAATCTTCTTAAGCCCATGAAAACAGCTGCTGCTTTTTCCCAGACTAATTGTTTCATAAGGAAACACTTTACCTTTTTAAAAATCAGTGTGGGAGGTGGTTGGTCACCCAGACTTCACAAGACAGTAGCACCCAGGTGGGTCATTTCCATCCAAGATTTGGCCTTTGGCCTGAGGGATCCCAAAACTTCAACTCTTCATTCTCCTAGAACTGATCAGGTTTTAGAGGGCTGACTCTGAATTCAGAGGTGGATGTTTATAAAGCAAGCTCTTTATATTGTGTCCCTAGCACCATCTACTGGGAAACAAGAGTGCCTTTATTAGGCTTCGTAACAGCTGAAAGCATCAGAAACCCAAGTCTGGTAGCAAAGAGAAAGGAGAAAGGGTAAGAAAGGAAAAGCTTAGCAGATTCTGAGAAACAGAGGATTAAGTATATTATATTGAAGTTACTTATATACAGATGTAACCACTAAAACAAAATTACTAGCTTTCAAACTTAAAAGACACACACACACACACACAGACCATATAGTAAAAGATTTTAAAAAGCAAGCAACAACAAAAATTCATAAACACGGAAAGCACACCATAAAATGTAACGATAGAACTAAGAATACGTAGAACATACATATGTCATAGTAATGCCATAAAATACCTCTACTAAACAAAGTCTCTCAGATTGAATCACAAAGCAAAACCCGTCAGAATGCTGTGTGCAACCAAGTCGTACAGAAAGGTTAAAAATAGATTTCAAAGCAAACCAAGCAAATGAAAGCCAAAGTGGCAGGAGTCTCAATCTTGATATCAGTAAAGGCTGATTTCAGGACAGAAAGCATTGAATTACATAAAGGAGGGAACCTTGTAATGATAAAGGATGCAATTTACAATGAGAGTTCACCATATCTGAGACCATAAAGAAAACCTCAGGTAGTCTCACAAAATAGGAGTAAGACAGCCAATACTGACCTAGAAATGTTTTAACTCTTTCTAATTCTTGGATCAAAAGGGAATTCAAACCCCAAAACTAGTAACATTTAGAAAATAAGTAAATAATAAATCATAATTACATATAATGGAAATATATACATAATATATATTGGAATATATAATAAATGGAAATAGCATGTTACAATTATATATAACTGAAATTCCTATATGCGTCATAAAGCCTATTGCTCAGAAGAACATTGTAGCACTAAATACTTATATTAATCCAAAAAATGTGAAAATAAATTAATTAGGCATCTAATGCAAGATATTTGAAAAATAGCAAAATAAACCCAAGAAAACAAAAGAAAAATTAATACAAATAAAAGCAGAAATTATTATTTTGAAAAGAGGAGGAAAAATGTAGTACTAATACATAAATCCAAGAGCTGCTTCATTGGAGGGGGGAAAAATAAAATAGATAAAGCATTAGCTAACCTATTCAATGCACAGTTAGAAATGAGCACAGGCCAATAACCACAGACAGATGAAATTGAAAGGATCATAAGTTACTGTCTTCCTCAACTCTACAAATAAGTGAGAGTAATATAGATGGAATGCATATGTTTCTAGAAAAATATAAATTTGCAATTATGACACCAGAAAAGAAATTTTAAATCGGCAGATTATCATAGAAAAAATAGAAATATGAGTCCATATAGAGTTGTCCAATGAAATACATAGGAATAAATTTAGCAACAACCTCCAAGACAAATTGAATAAAAAGATCAAGGTGGAAATAGGCTCTATCTTTGTGTGTGTGTGTGCATGGGTCTGTGTTTACATACTTCGATATCTTTGTAACATCTCTGGAAGGCTGGGTCAGGAACAAGCAACAGCGGTTGCTTCTGTTGAAGGAAATTGGATCTGTGGGGAGCAAAGATGAGAGAGATTGTTTTGATTTATAGTATTTTGTATCTTTTACGTTTGTTACCTTTTAAATTGATTACATGTGAGCACCTGGGTGGCTCAGTCAGTTGAGCGTCTGCCTTTGGCTCAGGTCATGATCCCGGGGTCCCAGGATGGAGTCCTGCCTCGGACTCCCCATTCAGCGGGGAGTCTGCTTCTCCCTCTGACCCCCGCCCCTCTCATGCTCTCTCTCTCTCTCTCTCTCTCGCACTCTCTCTCTCATGTAAATAAAACCTTTTAAAAATAAATAATAAATAAATAAATTGATGACATGTGCAAATATTACCCATTCAAAAATTCTTTTTCATACAAGCAGAACCAGGCAAAGGAAATAGATGGTTTTAAAGGGTGTTTTCAAAAAGGATGCTACTTATTTTTTCCTAGAGCTGACTCTGGTAAGAGAAGGATTCTTCTGTGTGCTTCCCAAACTCCCTTGGTCAAATAGTGGGCATCGGACGCTAGGATGGTATTGGCCAGGCCTCTGGGTCCCCCTTGGGTGCTTTGGACCCCAGGCATCCCCGCAGCTCTGTGTGAACTCACAGACTCCAGTCCTCACATACCAGGAAGACCCTGTTTCTGAACAGGAGCTCCGAGTTTAAGAAAAGGTTGCTATCTTTCGCCCAAAGATAGATTCGTGTTTCCTCTTAGTATTTAGGAACACACAAAAGCAGAACTCAACGTTTTGAACAGCTAAAGTTGGTTCTCCTTTTACTTGTTTAAATCTTTTAGTGGTAAGTTACAAGTTCCTGAGTTTTCTCAGCCTCCTAAGACTTCAGACCCACTTTGCATGCTACCTCTCTCTCCTCTAAAAATAGCACAGAAACCAAGTTCCTATAACATCTCCATCTGACCACATGAAAGGCAAAAGTAGTTTTTTTTTTCTTTTAAGATTTATTTACTTATTTGACAGAGAGAGACACAGCGAGAGAGGGAACACAAGCAGGGGGAGTGGGAGAGGGAGCAGCAGGCTTCCCGCCGAGCAGGGAGCCCGACGCGGGGCTCGATCCCAGGACCCTGGGACCATGACCTGAGCCGAAGGCAGACGCTTAATGACTGAGTCACCCAGGCGCCCCGGCAAAAGTAGTTCTAACCCTAGAAGAGTATATTAACTAACTAGCATTTGTGTCCACCTTTAAATATGTGATACTATTCTAGAACAAAAGAAGACTTTTAAAGAAACTAAACCGGGCTTCCGGCTGTGGAATGAGTAAGTCACAGGAATAAAAGGCACAGCACGAGGAATCTAGGCAGTGGTATTGTAATAGAGTTGCCTGGTGACAGACGGGGACCCCTCTCATGGAGAGCACGGCACAAGGTAGAATCACTACGTTGCACACCTAAAACTAACGCAATATTGTGTGTTAACTATGCTCAAATTAGGAAAACAAAAAAATTTTTTTTAAATAAAGACAGAGACTAAACTGGATCACGGTGTAAAGCTCTGGAGTAGAATCCCTCTCCTCTTTCAAGAAAGCCTGACCAGAGTGCTCCAGCCTGCTGCCTTTTTATCTGCCTCTTCCCACCAGGAGAAGTCGCTCCAGTACAAGGAACTGCCTTTGACCTGCGGAAGCCAGTCGAGCTTGGGAAGCACCTGCAGGA
Source organism: Eumetopias jubatus (assembly GCF_037043125.1). Taxonomy (NCBI): domain Eukaryota; kingdom Metazoa; phylum Chordata; class Mammalia; order Carnivora; family Otariidae; genus Eumetopias; species Eumetopias jubatus. The sequence goes on from NW_028274815.1 coordinate 31,944,061, forward strand.
CTTCCATCTCAACGGCTTCGACCACAATTTCTGTCTGAAGGGATCTAAAGAAAAGCACTTTTGTGCATGGTAGGTCCTCTTCAGTTGCTGCCTCTGTGGGGAAGAAGAGATGCCACGTCCTATATGAGGAGCTTTTTCTCTGGCCGTATCAGTAGCATTCACTCTGCTGCAGGGACCGCATACACATCCCCTCTCTTTTCAAAGCTCCTCTTCCACGGAGCCGCCCCCCCCACCCCCGGAACTTCTCTCCCCCTCCCCCACCGGGCCATTAGCCCTGTGCGCCCACCTGGCAGCCTGTTTCTCTTCGCTCCCTCGCTCCCCATCTGTGCCTGTTAAGGCCCACTGTTTTTAGAAGGCCTGATTCCTCCAGACTGAAGTCACCTCTGCTTTCCTTGAACTTCTGGAGCCCTTTGTACTGTGTTCACATGTGATTCATGCTCTGTCTACTTCCATGGAGCGTCAGAGGTCGCCCTTCTCCCCGGAGCACCCACCACCAGCACCAGCAGCCTTGTTTCAGCGGCATTTGTGTGCACTCTCCCTCCTCCTCACTAAATTCTGACTCCTCGTGCCGTCTCGTCTCCCTGAGTCCCCCCGCTCCACTGCCCTAGTGCCTAACACCATGCTTGGCGCCAGCAAATAATGTCTGTAGAATAAATAGATTTGAAATAAAGCAGAGAAAGTGATTCAAACTCCAAGAGAAACTTCAAAAGCCTTCTCCCCCTCAGAGCCCCAGTCCCTGTGTTCTTCCGGCTGGACTCTGCCATTCTCCTCTTGCCTAGCGCTCACATTCCTCTCTCTCCTGCACCCACCTTGAGGAGACTCTCCGGCCTCTCTCCACTCTTCAGATCCTGACCCTCCTCTTCCCAAACATCTTTCCCTGAACCTCTTCATTGACCATACATTGCTGGGATGTTTTACCTCTCAGTAAGAGGAGAAGACTGAGGCTTTTCTTTATCCATATCCCTTCAACACCAAGTATGGGAGCGGGTAGGTATTCTCACCTCTGTAGAGGCCTGTTTTTTGGGGGGGTTCTTTTGTTTGTTTTTTTAAAGGAAACAGCGAATCTAGCAAAAACTGACAGTACATCTGTTCTCAGGGGAGATCTGACTGAAAAGCGCCGCCTGCTCGAGCCCCAGGGAAGGGGGATGGTTTAATTTAGAAAAGCATCTCTTCTCTTTCAAGACAAAGCTGGTGGCTTTGCCAGGCCGAGCAGAGAGCTCCAACTCTTTTATGAGAAAGAATCTCAGCCCCTCCAGAACCTGAAAACTGTGTCTCTTCAACCTGGCTGCCCCCGACACACACACACACACACACACACACACACACACACACACACACACACACACACACACACACATCTGGCTGGGGTGAGCCTTCCTCAGAGAAGCCAAGATCACAGTGAGAAGTGGCCATTGGAGGATCCTCAGAACCACCTGCTCACGCCTCACCCAGGAGACTACGAGAATTTCCCATCATGCTCTCCTCATCTTTGTCTCCGTGAATCTGTCCCTGCTCTGTGGCTGGGCCTGCTTACTGTCTCAGAGGCTGCTTCCCAGCTTCGCCCTGTCCCTGCCGGCTTCTGTGTCCCGTACCAATGTACCGATGTGGTCTGCTTTACCCCCAGGGTCCGGCATGCTGGAAGCGGGCGGCTACTGGAGGTGTACACCACCCAGCCTGGGGTCCAGTTTTACACAGGCAACTTCCTGGATGGCGCGCTGAAGGGCAAGGGCGGCGCAGTCTATCCCAAGCATTCTGGTTTCTGTCTCGAGACCCAGAACTGGCCTGATGCCGTCAATCAGGTAAAGCTCCAGCCTGGCTTCTCAGTGGTGTTGTGCCCAAGGTCACACTGTATGACAGAGGTCACGACACTCAGGTCTGTGTGAATCACAGGTCCACGGGGTTCTCTTCTCCCAGTCATGTTCTCCCAGTCATGATAAGGAAACCTTTAGCCAAGTTACTAACATAGCATTTATGTATTTTTTTAATCTATTTTATGCCTTCAAAGCCTTTATTCAGTTCAACGTTGCTCCTTATCAATACCTGCTCATCTTCTGCAACCATACTTTTTTGGGAGGTGGGGTGCAGAAGGGGAGGGAGAAGGAGAATCCTAAGCAGGCTCCACGCCCAGCACGGAGCCTGACACAGGGCTTGATCTCACAACCCTGGGATCATGACCTGAGCCGAGATTGAGAGTCAGATGCCTAACTGAGCCACCCAGGCTCCCCCTGCAACCACACTTTTTTTTTTTTAAGATTTTATTTATTTGACAGAGAGAGACACAGCGAGAGAGGGGACCCCCCCCCCCAAGCAGGGGGACTGGGAGAGGGAGAGGCAGGCTCCCTGCCGAGCAGGGAGCCCGATGCGGGGCTCGACCCCAGGACCCTGGGATCATGACCTGAGCCAAAGGCAGATCCTTAACGACTGAGCCACCCAGGCGCCCCAACCACACTTTTAAAATGATCCCATCTTCTCTTCCTATTTGCTTACTGATGACTTCTTTTTCTAGCTACTGCCTAGAGTAGTGCTCCCCAAAGCACCAGCTCTGCAGCTTGCACCAGAATGTAAATTGATACACGGCCTCCTTCATCGGGAAAGTCCTGCTGTAACAAAGTGCTCAGTGATGTGGCTTGAGTTCTCTCTCACTGCAAACCAAGAGTAAACAGTTGTTACCCTGGCAGCTGGTTCTAGAGACCAGTCCAGAGCCATCCTGAATGGTGAAGGGGGCAGCTGGGCTGGCAAGTGTAACCTGTCTTCTTTTTCCCTTCACAGCCCCACTTCCCTCCTGTGCTGCTGAGGCCTGGGGAGGAGTATGACCACACCACTTGGTTCAAGTTTTCTGTGGCTTGAAGAAGTGTGAAGATGTGACCTCTTCCAGGGCCAGGCTGGGAGCCCCTTCAGCAGCCTGTCTCCTGCCCAGAGAGGCGATAGAGGCTTTACAAGTGATCCTGTGAATGGAAGCCATATGAAGGGTAGCTTCGTAGTAGTGAGTCTGAGTGTTGATTTTCTTTCCCAGTGACTGGCTCCAGGTCAGGTCTAATGAGCAGCGAGCTGTCTCCTCTGTGTGGTGAAGAGGACCCACCCGCTAACGTCATCACCTAAGCCCAAGCCTAGCCCAGAAGTGGCGCCCACGCCCCTTGTACTGTGTTGGCTCCGTCTCTCCACCCTTCCTTTCTTTGATCCTACTTTCTCTCCTTCTCTTCGTCCTCCTCCTCCGCCTCCTCAGACCACCTTGCCCCCCCCCCCCGCCCCCGTGCAGCACTTCGGATTTCAGTTGCATTAGCTCCTGCACCATGCTGGCAGATGGACCTGTCTGCCTTGAGAAGGCAGGAGATGACAGACGGAGGGAGCCGGGGCTTCAGGAGGGTAAACGACCCTCGTAAAAACACACAGCTGGGGACAATTTTAGCCAGGACTTGACATCAGGTCATGCACATTCGAGTCCCCTTCTTTGCTTCCGTTTCAGTCTGCCAGGGCATTCGCGGGGTCACTGATGCGGAAAGGAGTAGGTCTGACCCTCCTCTCTTTGGGCCGGCCTTTCTTCCCAGATTCACGTTTATATGAGTCTGAGTTTGAGTTTAGCTGTCTTAAAGATGTCACTTAAAGGGCCAGGTCAAAATATCCAGAAAAAATCTGTGATTTTGATTTTCTGCCTTTGGGGTTGAAAAAGTCCCAGCCCAGCCAAGGCATGGGAAGCCAGCAAGCCACTGGAGACCGGAACTGTGTTAGTGTGGAGACAGGGCCTCACCTGAGGGCTGCACATTGCACCTGGAGCAAGATGTCTTGTTATGTAGATGAGCTCGTGGCTGCCCCCTTTCCTGAACAATTGAATTACCAGTTACGGGTTTGGGTTGGTGGTTGGTTTAGGTTTTTAAAGAAATGTATCTTACACTTTTGTATACCGGCAGCCAGTTGAAATAAAACCAAAAGCTGCACCTTCGGAAGACTGCCCGTGTCTTCATTCATTTTTAAATCTGTCAGACACGGACCTTTGGGAAATTGACCGAGTATATGGTGTGTTCTGGATTCCACTGTGCTCTCCAGTCCAAGCACCAGCATCTTTCTAGAAGAAAGCCACCTAACTGGCCGCTTGTTGACCTTCCTATAGTCCCTCTTTCTTAGCAACAACAATAAATCAGAAATAGTGATCATTTTTTAATTCATCATGGATTTTCCAGATCCCTGTTGTGTCCACAGTTCTCTGCTGAGTCTTTTAAGGAATTCAGGAAGTAATGTCTAAGATATAGTGTATTCCCTCAGGGATCTGTCAGTCTCTCTGGGGAAGACAAGACTAATAGTGACAATAAGGTGATGTAGAATTGCACCAGGATGGACCAAACCCTGAGCATTAACTTTGCTACTGGCATTTACTACATGGGCAAACAATCTAATTTCACTTGGAGTCAATTTTTCTCACCTGTGAGGCAAAGGGATTAGACTTAAAATATCTGGAAGGTAAGTCTATGTCTGCAGGGCTACAACGAAAACTGGCCACTAGTCAAATTCTTTTTCCACAGGCCCATCCCTGTGCCGTGACAAAGGACCTGAGAAGGTGGACAGCAAGTGATTAAGCCAGCCAGAGCCTGAGCGCTAGGAGCTGTGGTCCCATTTCTCGTCCCGTGTTGGGCTTGAGCAGGCAGTGGAGGTCTAACTACATTACTGTTTAGAGCTTCCATCACACATCCTTCTTCTAGGACCCTCTGGACAATTCTTAGACTGCTACCATCTTGCCAGGATTCTCCTCCTTAATGGCTCGTCTTCATTTTATTGATTGCCAAAAGTATGATTGAAGAAATTATTTCATCTGACCCTTACAACCTGTAATGAGGTAGAAAAATCCTCATTAAAAACAAGAGGTCACTAGCTGGAGAAAGTAATAGTGCCAGGAAGTGGCAGATTTAGAACACAAGCCCTTCAATAAGAAACCCAATGTTTAGGACGCCTGTGTGGCTCAGTCAGTTAAGCAGCTGCCTTCGGCTCAGGTCATGATCCCAGGGTCCTGGGATCGAGCCCCGTATAGGGCTCCCTGCTCTGGCGGGGAGTCTGCTTCTCCCTCTCCCTCTGCCTGCCGCTCCCCCTGCTTGTGCTCTCTCTCTCTGCCAAATAAATAAATAAAAATCTTTAATAAAAAATAAAAATTTAAGTCTGCAAAGTGAGGGGGGAAGACATCCAAAAAATATATTTCAAATTTACAGAAAAGTTGCAACAACAGTAGAAAAATTTCCATACACCCCTCACTCAAGAGATCCCATTCAAATTTCAGCACCTGTCTCAACGTCCTTCCTGGCAAAAGGGTTCAAACCAGGAGCACAACTGAACTTGTTTCTTCAGTTTCCTTCAGTCCAGCACAATTCCTCAGTCCTCCCTTGACTTGACCTTTATGACTTTCATATTTTTGAGGGTTGCAGGAAAACTATTTTATACAGTGTGCTTCCACTGGGATTTGTCTGGTGTTTCTTCCTGATGAGATTGGCGTCATACATCTTTCGCAGGATTATCACTGAAATAATGCTGTTCTTCACACCTCTCAGGTAATGCCAAGTTCCGGGTGTGGCCTCTCACCCATGAGGTTAACCTTGTTCACCTGGGTAAGGTTGCCAGGTTTCTTCACCCTAAAGCTACTAATATATACTTTAGCCAAGGGGCCTCAGAGATGAAATATTAAACTAATTATAACCTATCCACTAGTTTAATTAACTGTTCAATGCAGGGTTGTAATATTCTAGGTGTCAGAAATCATTTGGGAAACCCTAGAGAAGAAAGAAAAAGAATATTTTCTTATTCACAAGGAAACATAACAACTACAAATTAGTTCCCAATTTGGTGGCTTCTAGGTTTGAGATTACATTTATTACCCAAGTACAGTTGACCCTTGAGCAATGCAGGGGTTCAGGGCATCAACCCCCATGCAGTCAAAAATCCACATATAACTTTTGACTCCCCAAAACTTAAGTACTAATAGCCTATTGTTGACCAAAAGCTGTACCAATAACATATAAACAGTTGATTAACACATATTTTGCATGTTACATGTATTGCATATTGTGTTCTTACAGTAAAATAAGCTAGAGAAAAGAAAATGTTATGAAGAGAGTCATAAGAGAAAATACATTTAAGGTACTGAACTGTAAAAAACCCACATATATGTGCACCTGTGCAGTTCAAACCCATGTTGTTCAACCGGACTTGGTTTTCCTCTGTTCTAAAGAATTGTCTTTAAAAAGAAAATAATTACAAAGAAAAAATAAAGTAACATCTTCCACTCATTAAAAAAATAATTTAAAAAATTAAAAATAAATAAATAGGGCACCTGGGTGGCTTAGCCAGTTAGGCGTCTGACTCTTGATTTCGGCTCAGGTCACGATCTCAGGGTCGTGGGATCTCCGGCCCCACATCAGGCTCCTAACTTAGCGTGAAGTCTGGGTCCCCTCTCCTGCTTCTCCCCCAGTGTGCTCTCTCTCTCTCTAATATATAAGTAAATAAAACAAAACAAATAAAAACAAAACAAATAAACAAAATAAAACAAACAAAAACAAATAAATAAGAGTTACTTAGCCCCAGTAAGGATATGCACCTTTGGGGGGCAGTTGGAGGAAGATACTGGTAATTAATTGTTTTTATGAAAGACAATAAAAAGGCTAATTATATGTCAAACCACAGATCCGATGAGAGTAAAATCTTAGAGAAATTGATGTTTTGTGGTGGCAACCAATCTATCCCTTTTTATAAAATACACACATAAAAGAGAACTTTGATTTTCCTGAGAAAAGACCTTCTATATGAGACATGTAGAGTGTGACAACATGTGAGCTTAATTGTGGCATTTGATGACGAACTCACTGACGGTGTCAGCAAGAAACAAAACTTTACGGTCTAATAACAGGACAATTTTAGTTCATGTGAGATGGTGAAGACAAACATGGTATTCAATATGAAAAACACCACACAACCACAGATCTAGTAAAGCCTTGTTGAAAATGCAAATACCCACTAAAATGCAACACAACCTACCCCACCCCCACAAGAATAAGTCTCTAGGCGTCCAGGAGTCCATGCCTTCTTTACCATACACCCCAGTTCTGACCCTTCACAGGTGAGCCTATCACTGACTTTAGTTCAATGATCTATGGATTCCTGTTTCAAATTCTTAGAATATAAGTTCTTATCATTAGCTGTGGGATTTTCATTTTTCCAGTTCCCAGACATTTTGCCTAACCAGGTAAGATGTGATACTAAACAACTACACAGGCATCACTGTAAAGACCAAACTAAGATGGCATACTGTGGAGTTTGAACTGTTGTGACCGCTAGGTAACCAATGACCGTCCAATCTCAAAGGACTAAAGGAAGTTAGTGTCAACGAATACAAGGATAGTTCGTGAAGAGCAGAGCGTGAAAGAATTCAGAACTACCAGCAGAAGACAGAAGGGAAACACAGCACATACCTCCTGTTCCTTAGCCAGTTCCCATTATCAGCTGTAACCATTTTAAACAATTGGATCACCAGTTTGCAGTGGGCTATTTAGATAGTTTTGGTAGGAGTGCAATCCTTTTCCAATTGAGGCATTTATCTTTTTCAAGTCTCAACTTCTCCTCCAATTATTCAAAACATAATTCAAGGCTCAGATGCTTTGGGTAGCACTTCTAGCTATCGCCAAGGAAGGAGGTCAGCAAATCCTCTCCTCAAAAAAGCAACTATAATGCTGGAAAAAAAATTGACCAAACAACTCTGCTGCTCTGGAAACTGGCCAAAAGCATACAACAATCTGACATGTGTTTATGTTTGGAAAACTGCAGACTTTGTGCAGGGACCGTGGGAGACTGTGGCATTTTTGGCTGGAGCTGCTCCCACCCTCCTCCTCCCCCAGCTCAGTCACTGTGGAGGTTCTGCGGGACAAAACAGAACATATGGGCCGGCAGGTTGCTGTGGCTGAAGGGGGTGTTCGCTCAATTTGGAGCAGCGGGTGATACCAATACCCAACATTTTTATCAATGATCTCTCTCTGCTATGCAAGCAGGGGCAGCTGATGGCCCTACTAGCCTGACATTGCAGTCTGGTTGGAAAATGCAGATTTCTGGATGATCAGAGGCTGTGCACATGCATAGCAGAGACCAGATAGGGTCCAAGCTGTACACTCCTGGCCAACTCTGAGGCTGCATGCACGTGCACAGGAAATTAAAAAGGGTTCAGCAAAAAGTATAAGCCAGGACAGACTTGAAAACAGCCCAAACAGTGAATTCACTCCCCATCTAAAACAGATCCATCAGCAAAGGGCAGAAATCCGACTGGTTGGGGTTTCTTAGCACCACTAAGCTATGCAGACACAGGGCAACCCCCTAGAAAGCTAAACTTAAAAATAAACACAAGAATGTTTTTATTTTTTATTATTTTTTTAAGATTGTATTTATTTGTTTGACAGAGAGAGACACAGCGAGAGAGGGAACACAAGCAGGGGAGTGGGAGAGGGAGAAGCAGGCTTCCCGCTGAGCAGGGAGCCTGATGTGGGACTCGATCCCAGGACCCTGGGATCATGACCCAAGCCGAAGGCAGATGCTTAACACCTGAGCCACCCAGGCGCCCCAAGAATGTTTTTTAAAAATAACCAAAAAGTTGAATAGAGATAGATTATAAAAAAGAACCAAGTGAAAACTGTAGGGTTGAAACGTACAACAACACATGAAATAACACTAGAGAAGCTAAGAAATGGATTTGAGATGACAGAAGAAAAAAAATAAGTGAACCTGAAGATAAATCCATAGAAATCATCAACTGAAAAATAGAGAAAACAGAACAGGGACACCTGGGTGCCTCAGTTGGTTAAACGTCTGCCTTCGGCTCAGGCCATGATCTCAGGGTCCCGGGATGGAGTCCCACGTGTCCGCTTCTCCCTCTCCCTCTGCCTGCCGCTCCCCCCTGCTTGTGTGCGCGCTCTCAAATAAGTAAATAAGATCTTAAAAAAAGAGGAAAACAGAACAGAACCTCGGAGACCTGTAAGACATCAAGCACATCAACACATGTGTGAGAGTCCAAGAAGGAGAGGATGCGTTCTGTGCCCACTGCTGCCATGGCACCTGTGAAAAAGCTTATGGCGAAGTGGGGGCAAAAAAAAGAACCCTTGACCGCACCCCCTCTGTAGAGGATGGAATCATGGATGCTGCCAGTTTTGAGCGGTTTCTGCAAGAAAGAATCAAAGTGAATGGAGAAACTGGGAGTCTCAGTGGAGGGGTTGTAACCATTGAAAGGAGCAAGAGCGAGATTACTGTAACCTCTGAGGTGCCTTTTTCCAAAAGGTATTTGAAATATCTCACCAAAAAATATTTGAAGAACAATAATCTATGTGATTGGTTACACACAGTTGCTACCAGCAAAGAGAGTTACAAATTGCATTACTTTCAGATTAACCAGGATGAGGGAGAGGAGGATTAAAACTCATTTATCTGGAATATTTTATATGAGTTCTTGAATAAAACTTGAGAACCAAAAAACAAAACAAAACAAACAAAAAAGAACAAAAAGAAGAGGAAACGGTCAGAAAAGTATTTCAAAAAATAATGGCAAAAACTCTCAAATTTGACAAAAACCATTAATCGATACAACCAAGCAGCTCAAATAACTCCAAGAGAATACAAAAAGATCCCCACCTAGCTATATTATATTTAAACTACTGAATGCCAAAAAACAAAGAAAATTGGAAAGAGAAAAAGTACTCATTACTACACGGGACTACCAATACAATTAACATCTGACTGCTCATCTGAAACAGTGGGGTCCAGGAAGCAGCAGAAAGACATAGTCAAAGTGCTTAAAAACGAAGGATTCCGTATCACCCAAAACTACCACTCAAAAGCAAAGATGAAATGAAAACATTCCCAGATAAAGAATTAGAGAATTCATTGCTAGCAGACCTGCCTTACCAGAAATACTAGAGGAAGTCCTTCATGCTAAAAGGAAATTAAGATGGCAACATGAATCCTTGGAAAGAAAGAAGAATATCAGATATAGTAAATTTATGGGTAACAAAAAGGTCCTGTGTATTTTCTCATCTCTTTTTTAAAAGACATAAGACTGTATAAAGCAAACATTATGACACTGTATCACTGAGTTTATAATACCTACAGCACACGGGAAGGAAATCCAGGAAAAGGAAATACACTGGAGCAAAATTTCTGTATTTTACCAGAATATTAATGTGAAGTAGATTGTGATAAATGAAGATATAACAACTAAGGAAATAACTCACAAATACAGTAAAAAATAAAATGAAGAGGAATTAAAATGATACAGCAAAACAACACTTAATACAAAAGAAGGCAGGTCCAAGGGGAAGAGGGGAAAAAAGACGGAAAACATATAGAAAACAACAAAAATGGGAAATACAAAAAAAAAAAAAGGGAATTGTAAATCCAACCATAGCAATGATTGTATTAACTGTAGATGGCTTAAATACCCCAAAAGGCAGTTTTGTCAGACTGAAATTAAAAAGCAAGATATAGCAACTAACTACATGCACCAATAGGCTGAAATTAAGTGGATGGAAAAAATGTGCCATACAAAACAGTCATCAATAGAGAGTTGGAGGGGCGCCTGGGGGGCTCAGTCGGTTGGACGTCTGCCTTCAGCTCAGGTCATGGTCTTGGTGTCCTGGGATGGAGCCCCGCATCAGGCTCCCCACTTGGCAGGGAGTCTGCTTCTCCCTCTCCCTCTGCCTGCCATTCACCCCCGCTTGCGCTCTCTTCTCTTTCTGTGTCAAATAAATAAATAAAATCTTAAAAAAAAAATAGAGCTGGAGTGGCTATATTATTATCAGACAAAATAGATTTTAAAACAAGAAGTATTCGTAGAGACAAAAATACTTTATAGTAAAGGCATCATCATATCAGAAAGATACAATTATAAATGTATGTATGCAGCTAGAAGAGCCACAGAGGCTTTGTGACCAGAGGCCACTCCTGGAGTCACCTTAGTGTTGGGTAAAACCAATAGTTCTAGTAAATACGGCTTCAAATTTCCTGAACAGCACGTTAACTTTCTTTTAGATGAATATTTCTCTGAGCACAGTGACCTCTGCTGGTATTTATATAAACTAAAATGCAGTTTCTACCATTTTCATAGAAAGGTTCTACTCCAGGGGCGCCTGGGGGGCTTGGATGGTTAAGCCTCTGCCTTTGGCTCAGGTCATGATCTCCAGGTCCTGGGATCGAGCCCCACACCGAGTCCCACATCGGGCTTCCAGCTCAGTGGGGACTCTGCTTCTCCTTCTCCCTCTGCCTCTCCCCTGCTCATGCTGTCTCAAATGAATAAATTCTTTAAAAAAAAAAAAAGAAAGAAAGAAATGTTCCATTCCAGCTTAAGGTCATTTGCTCAGAGAAAGGATCAGAGAAACATAAAGAATACATATTAGAACCTTCCTTTGAATGAGTATTGCAAACTTTATTATAATAGTAATAAGCCAGGCCAATCTGTCCAGTAACTAGTGAACTAGGTGGGCCATTACTAGCCCCAACTGCAATATTCTGGTTATATATTAGAATCACCAGGAAGATTTTTAGAATATTAATGCTCAGGCATCACCCTCAGCAATTTTGACTTCATTGGAATGTTTCTAAGGCTTCTGGGTGATCCTAATATGTAACTAGGGAAAACCACCACCCTAGAGTAAAAGCTTTCACTAATATTCTAAGTGCATAAATGTTTAGCTAGAATTTGCCCCGTAGCTTCAGGAAGCACTTCCTCAAGAATGAGTCACAGAGAAACAATCTTCCCAGACCAAAAGTGTGTCTCGGTAAGGCTGTTGCAACCCTACCAGTAATGGCACCTAAGATCTTCAGAAATAATTATATTGAAGATTGTGAACAGTTGAAGATAAACGTCTAAACCAGGGATGGCAAACACTTTCTGTAATGGTTTTGTGATTTACAATCTGTCACAATTACTCAATTCTGCCCCTGTAACACAAAAAGTCAAGAGATGATAGGTAAACAAATGAGCCTTGGCTGCGTTCCAGTAAAACTTTATGGATGCTGCAATTTGAATTTCACATCATTTTCATGTCATTAAGTATTATTACACTTTTAATTTTTTCAACCACATAAAAATGTAGAAACCATCTTAGCTCATTAGCTGTATGAAAACAGCAGTGGGCCAGATCTGGCCTGTGGGCCATCACTTCCTAAATCCTGGTCTAAATAGCCTGCACTCTGAAAGAATATAAACAGTAAAGCATAGTATAACCATCCTTACTTAAAGAAGGCAGTATGTTCTTATTATAGGAGCCCAGGAACTCTGGCGATGGTCATTTTGACAATGACTGAGATAAACTAGCCCATCTAACTTTACCTCTGCTATATATATTTTCTTTACAGCCAGATTTTTTATTCTTGGCATTGAACAGATTCATTTTCTAGAATCCAGATTTCTTCAAGATATGCTATAACCCCAAATAAAAACTAACAAGGTCTTCCTATAGGATCACATTCAGCCTCCTGCAAGTTTTGGTTACCGAGAACTACCCCAGGGAATCTGCAGAGAACTGGATAGGATTACAGGCTATAACCTTAGGCAGCTGATAGTCATATGAAATGGCTGCTGTTGGTCCAATGATGTTATTAATGTTTCTCACATGGGATAGGTGGACTCATCTGGGCTCACCAGCTCTTGGAGTGGTAGGTAAGTCCCCACCCTTCTCAGAGAACTGTCTGCACAGAAATCTTCCACACCCTTTCTGAGGAGAACTCTTGGAGTTTCACCCAAATGAGAAAAAAACCTTGCACTACAGCTGCAGAGTGGAGCTGGACATTAACAGCGGCCTATGGATACAGATCCTCTGCAGGCGGAGTCAGACAGGGTCAGAGTCAGTCTTAGAGGTAGCTGAAAGGAAATGGGAACTTTTCATTGAAATGGTGATTGTAAAGGTCTCAGACAAGAGAGGAGGTTCCAATTTTATACGCTTGGTTTAATAGATTAGAATTCATTCATTCATCCATTAACTAACTTTTCCTTCATCAAGTACTAGGCAGTGAGGAAATGGAATAAGGCCTGGTACATCCTGTCCCAATTAGACTTGGCAGCATACCTGCAGAGAAGTAAATAGGCAATTACAGTGTGAATAGGAATCCGATTATAGAAGTTCACGGTGTTGAGAGCAAGGGAACGTCAACCAGACTTTTGAATATGTGGAAACTTTCCAGAATAGGGGGAAAATATGCATTCTGCCACAATTAAAACAAAAAAAACTATGCTGAGACACCATTTTCCAACACAAGATTGGTTAAATTAACAAGTGATAGCCCACCATGTTACACAAAGTATACCATGTAGGCAATAGGAGAGAAACAGATATATATCTAGTCACCAGGGCAAACTAACAATATCTAGCAAAAATATAAATGCACATATCCTTTGACCAGCAATTCAACTTCTAGGGATTATCCAAGATATGCAGGGTCACATGTAATGTATTGTGCAAGGTGATTCACTACAGCATTGTTACAGTAATTAGAAACAACCCTCACAGGTGATAAGGAACTGATTCAGTTCCTGTTAACTCCGCTCAAAAACGCTCAGTGGAAAAAAAGCAAGCACTCTCCAAAGTATACAAGGTCCTGTATGATCTGTGTCCTACAGCCCTCTCCCTTCCTATGCCATCTCTTCCCGGTTCTCCCTTCTGTTCACTTCATCGTGGTCTCCTTACCCAACTGAAAACTCTTCAGGGCCTTCAGTTACTGTGCCCTCTGCCCAGAGTTGATGTACCTTACTCCCTCACTTGTGCAATTGTCACCATCAGAGGCCTTACTTAGACACCCTTTACTCAACACCAACCAACTCCCTCTCTCTCCCCCAGCTTCATGGTTGTGCATATACGTTATTACCCACCTGTTTGTTCATTTGTCTTTCCCAGAACTTAAGCTCCATGAAGACGGACTTTGTTCACCTGTTTTCCAAGGCTAGCAGAACCTGGCACATTGAAGGGGCACAAAAGTTAACTGCATAAATTATGCAATATCCAGGAACTAAATAGTATGCAGCATAAAAAAATGAGCAAGTGCCATTTTTACCTACATAAAAGAACTCCAAAATGTTAAGTGAGAAAAACAAGGTCTATCTCTTTTGTGTTAAAAGGAAAAAGGAGAAAGTATGTATGTGTGCTCAGGCTATATAATTGGTTAACAGTGGTTATCTTTGGGGAGAGAACTGTGCTGCTTAGTTAGGGGTAGGGAGCCTTCTTACTGTATACACCTTGAATATATATTACCAAGTCAAAAAATGAGATAAAATGGAAAATAAGTTGGGCCAATGGCTATGGGAAAGGGAAAAAGCACTAGATCTGAGAACTGGCCTTGAGGGCGTAACAGTTAATTAGCTACTGCATTCCACATGTTTGTTATCCTTCTAACCAGCATCTTTTCCTCATTAAGTCTGGAAACAAAATAGCCAAATTATTAGCAATGGCATAATCTACAATGGATAGAATCATAGATTTTATTTTCTGATTTTCCCATATGGTTTTGTTTTAAAGGAGCAATAAGATGCTTTATTGATTAGAAAAGGGCTTTGGGTGCCTGGGTGGCTCAGTCGTTAACTGTCTGCCTTCGGCTCAGGTCATGATCCCAGGGTCCTGGGATGAAGCCCCGCATCGGGCTCCCTGCTCCACGGGAAGCCTGCTTCTCCCTCTCCCTCTCCCTCTGCTGCTCTGCCTGCTTGTGCTCTGTCAAAATAAGTAAAATCCTTAAAAAAAAAAAAAAAAAGTAAGGGTTTTGGAATGGTATGTAGGATTCAACGTTTCCTACCTCCTAACAGGATAATAGTACAGTATTAATCTTTCTGAACCCATTTCCTCTTCTGCAAGATGGGGTTGACAGCACTATTTTGTTGTGGGGATTGACAAAAATATCAAAAATTTGGTATTTTTACTAGAATAACAGGAAACCCCTAAGGTGTGGAAAAAATAACCTATCTGGCTTTAAGGCTGCCTACTGGTGTTCCCTGCCACTGTCCCTTAAGATAATTCTGGATAGAACAGCTTTAATACTACCATACCTTAAACCTAGGCATCTTCATCCCATTTCTTTGGCTTGTCACCAGTTTTCACCACCCTCCAAACACTCCAAGACCAGCCAGGCCCCTAGTATGTTACTTCGACTTTTACTCCAACATGTCTTTCCAGCTATGCAATTATTTACATCGAGGTTGTACAGCCCTCCCTTCCAAAGTCCTCCAAATAACGGTTGCTCAAGGAGAGCCAGATCTAATGAATTCTTCGCTATTACTCTTCGCCAAGCTGTTAAGAGCTTCCACTTCCTTTTAATATTATCTTGGAAATCACCATGCTCTTTAGACTTCAAGATAGGCTACATAAAGATGAGAAATCACAATCCTATACCACCATTCATTTAACCAATTCTCAAAGTTTGGTGGTGTTTCCAAACTCCCTCAGATTTCCTTCATCTCAGGAGGGAACATGGCAAGGTGGTAGGAACTTTCACTCAATACTTAAGCCTAGCTCCAAGTCCAAAGGAGAACTACCACTGTGAAGTCAGGGGTATGCATTACCTACCTTTCAACACCTCTCGGTAGGTGAGAGGACCAAAATAAGATTTTATGTCCAAAGTACTGTGTCTGATGTGTTTAATTAGCTACCAGGTAGTGCCAGGTTTAAAATTTGGAAGGAATGAGCCTAGACTGGCACCTTATCAAGTCAGTCACATAAATTTAGCATTCCTAACATCTTAAATTGTAAACAAAAGTACACTGCATCAAAGTGTTACCATTTTAAGATGTATACTAATAATAGAAGTAGTTGCTGTGAAGCACGTGAAAGGTACTAGCCTAGATACCCAGCATTCCCTTTCCCATTAAGGGCAGAACTTTCCGTGCTGGTTTCTTAAACCCATTTTTGCCCCTACCCCTCCTCTATATCCTTCTCATTCTTTTGTACTAATCTCTAGGATGCAGCTAGCAATCCATCCCCAAGCTACAGGTGATTCCTACTCTTGGCTCAGAACTCCCACTTCCAAAAATTGATATCAGGATTGTTTGTTCTCTGCAGATTTATTAAGTGAACTTATCTTTATATAATACAGAACAATTAAAGCTGACCAAGTGGAACAAATAAGCCTGCCAATTATACACAGCTTTACACCATTATAATTCAGCCAGTTGTCAAAATTCTGAAAACAAAGCATCCAATCTTTCAACGCACTAGTGATCAGACCAAATAAAATTTGATGCAGACCAGTATTCCCCTTTTTTTGCACCAATGCTAGTGAATACCTGGTAAAAGCTTGACCGGAAAACTCAAAATTAACTACTATTGCCCTACTAAAGATAAAGTCTCAATAAAGAATCTACTGGCTATATTCTAAGATCTACCAGATGCTACCAAAACAACTACATAAGGTGTTGCTAATGTGAGATTTACAAAACTGCTTTAGTCTCATTAACATTTCTCATTGACATCTTTTTTCTTTTCTCTGATTGACATCTTTACTTTTGCACCAGCCTGGCAAAATAAGATGTTGGTTGGTAGTCAGAAACTGAAAAACCTAGATTGGGAATTAACAGATCTCTGCTCAGAATATGGCAATCCATTTCAAGAGACAGATTATCCGGACTGGAAAATTTTGCAAAGCTGGTTTACATGAAGATGTTTTGTCCCAAATTCAGACAATTCCTCAAACATGCAGTTGTGGTATAAAATGTTGAAAAAACAAAAACATTGGGTAAAACTTAATAAAATCAGGAGATCTAGTTTGACACCATCCCATCTAATAGCCTGAAAACCTCAGTTACGATACTTAACTAAATAGCCTTTGGAATCATTGGTCCCTCTAGGTTGACAGATTGAGATTAGAGCTTGATATCTAGTAACACCAACTCCAATAGATTAATGTAGGGACTTGTCATATACACTTATGCTATTAAGGGGACTTGAGTTATCTCACCCAAAGCTCTAAGGATAAAAAGGAATTTTCAAAGTGTATGTATACTACAGCTAATGATGTTGACGACTCAACACCATTAAACTTCGAAATGTTAAGTCTGTATGAATATGGTTAATATCAAGGTTCACCCCTGAAGCTTAACAAACTGAATTATTAATATTGAACACAAATCAAAAATCTAGTTAGAAACATTTTATTTAAATGTGCCAAATAAAAACCCACATTTTCAGACCATAGGATGTTAATACATTCAACAAAAATTTTATATTATCTTACTGCTGTGAATTTACAGAGTAATAATCCAGATCCACTTTGATTAGATGGTTGAAATACCCTTCCTAGGTAACACTTTGACACCACAAATCCCTTATAATAATGTAAACAAAATAACTTTTCCCTAAAAGGTGAACTTGAGAACTTCAGTCCACTCTTTCAGGACTTGCACTTCTTCGCGGACTTCCTGATGGGGAACGACTAAAAAAAAAAAAAAAATTAAGTTTGGTACTGATTAGTATTTACTGAAATTTACTCTTCTCGTGTACATGTCAGGGCAAAACTCAATTTCAATAAACTCGAAAGTGGCCAAAAGTACTTTATGGTAGAAAGCTAAAAATCCCAAGATTAACATATAAATCCTTTGTCTCTGCTTAAGATTAGTTTAATAGCCTCCTTACTACAACTGCAAGAGAACTATTTTGAATTCTGGGAGGTTTTTCCTTCATGTGGGTACTTCATTTACCTATCGTCCCATGTGGAGGAAAAAGGTTTCTCAACATGAAATTATACAGTTAAAGGTTCACAGCACTAAACATCTTAATAATCACCCTAACATTTTATGACTAAGAATCTACCAAAACTACAAACTAATGTTGAAGTAGGAAAAGCAATCATCTAAGAAACTTAGTATCTAGTAATATATATAGCACCAATTCTCCAAAGAGCTCAAAGCCTGCAAAAGTAAGCAGTAAGCAAAACAAATTCTGCGGAGGCCACACTTGACAGTTAAGATTTGCCAACAAATTATTTAGCTTACCTTCTTTTTGGAGATGGAGATCTGGACTTTGATCGGCTGTCAAAACATGAGAAATTCTATTAAGAAAAAGTACTAACCAATCCCTTTCTTATAATCACAGTATCATGAAATGAACCCCCAAGTTGCCCTGAGCTTAAAATTAAAAGGTCAGGCCACAATTAAACTGAGAAAGAGCCTTGCAGTTTTTGCAAACAAAAGCCAATCTTCCAACAACTGTTCTTCATAAAATGAACTGCTTCACTGCATCACAATCTTTACATCTGCTTTAAGCACGGTATCTCAGAATGCTTCTCCATGCGCCCATCAGTTCTAACAAGGCCTCTTCATGTAACCCCAAAGCCAGAAACTTCGCACTATAGCTTGACATTTTCTTGTCCAGGAAGTCAATAGGCCTATTGTGGCTGAAGTTCTAAAGTTTGATTTACTAAGAAGGTACTGTGTTCCACTAACACCTAAGCTTAATCAACAATTCAAAACACTTTGAACTCTTTGGATATTGGTGCCATATAACTAGAAGAGCATTCATCAGATTTTTACCTTACCTGCTTCGTGGTCGTGAAAGAGACCTGGATCTTGATCTTGACCTTGACCGTGATCTTAATAAAAAGAAAAACAATTATACCAATTAGTTCATAGGAATAATCTCTCTAAACACCTACTGAGCACTTTTAGGTAAACTAAGAATAGAGAAACTAAAATTAAGCAAGACACAGGGTGCTTGGCTGACTCAGTAGGTAGTATGTGACTCTTGATCTCAGGGGTTAGGAGTTAAGAGCCCAGGCTGGGTGTAAAGATTAAAAAAATTGTGTTGTTTTTTTAAATATTTTATTATAAAATTGACAGAAAGATACAGTGAGAGAGGGAACACAAGCAGGGGGAGTGGGAGAGGGAGGAGCAAGCTTCCCGCTGAACAGGGAGCCCGATGTGGGGCTCCATCCCAGGACCCTGGAATCATGACCTGAGCCAAATGCAGACCTTAACGACTGAGACACCCAAGTGCCCCTAAAAAAGTTTTTCAATTAAGTATTACAAAAACAAAAACAAAAACCCAAAACTAAGCAGACAACTCTTTCCTTATATCGGCCTATGACTGGACAAACGACACTCTGAATAAGAACCACCACTTCAATTACTTGGTTCTATCATACTCATTGATCTGGGTTGATTGTCACAGTTCCTGAAGAGAGGTATGACATTCTTAGACTATATAGTATCCAAGAGAAATAAATAGTTTTCATTTAAGACTGCTTTACCTTCAAAGAATCAAACCAACATCAGACCCCTAAAAAGACATTTCAATACTTCTGGTGATGTATCAGTATATAATGTCACAACTGGATCTTAAAAGACTATTCTCAAGATCATTAACAAGCTTTCATAGTTCAGGACCATCGATTTGTCATACAAACTAAATCTGGCTCTAAAATACACAAATTGGGGTCCTGCAATGCATTCGTCTAGAGAGTCCAGAGCTTTCTCAAGTGGACTAAAATTTTAGAATCCCTGCATTTAGAGATTTTGTGCTATTATTTAACTCCCAGTGGCATTCCCTACTAGTGACTCAACTGTAGTATTGTCAACTCTTCATTTTCTAGAATCTTAACCATTTCAATCACCTTTAAAGGACTTCTATAAAAGGAGTAAAAAAAATAAGGTTCGTAGTTTGATTTTTAACTTCTTACATTTCAGTGTCAGTCTCTGGTTAAAAACAGGCCACATTCACCCACAGTTACACTACTGTAAACAACTTCCCATGGTCTCAAATTCACCCATTGTTCAAAAAAGGAGAAATTTTTATGTTTAAACTTGCTTCTAAGTAACCTCCTCGTTCTTTTAAAAGATTTTATCTATTTATTTGAGAGACAGTACACAAGAGGGGGCAGGGTCATAGGGAGAAACATACTCCCCACTGAGCAGGGAGTCTGATGTGGGACTCGATCCTGGGACCCCAGGATCATGACCTGAGCCAAAGGGAGTCGCTTAACCAACTGAGCCACCCAGGCACCCTTATCCTCCTTGTTCTAATGGGCCTCCTGATCAGAGATCCAGCAATTACCACCTTTTAGAGGTAGCATCATTTACCTAGACAGACATAATCTGACTAGAGTTCAGCAATACGTCTACCCAGAGTGTTCACTGGAATGACTTGAGGATTTGTGCTTTGGACCATCCTCTACCATGGCCTCTCGACCCTCTAAAAATCTTTGATTGGGCTTTTCTTTATTTGTACAATTACAGTAATATCCATTTATAGGTCATGTATAAATTCAACTTCTAGGTCTCAAAATTATTTTTGAAGCAATCCCATTTCAATTACGTCTTTAAGACACTCATTGCCTTAAAGTGCAGTCATTAAGACGTGACAATCCAAATACAAATAAGGGAAAAAAAGTGTTACATACTGGAAATACCTCGATCCTTTTATAGAACCAGACCTAGATCGTCTGAGTGAAGCTGATCTTGATCTACGAAGAGACACCGATCTTGATCGTCGTGGAGATGCTGATCTTGATCTAAAACATAAATCCAAGTTTAAGTCTTATGTCCAATTAGTTTATCACTTGTTAAAGCTTAAATTAAGCAGTATTTCTCACCTCCTTCCCCTGCTCCTGCTTCGTGAGCGAGAGTATCGCCTACCCCTGGACCTCGAATGTGATCTAGACCGTGACCTATTTTTTTAAGTTAGAAAAACACAAAATGTTAGATGGTAACTCGTTTTTAGAGTTTGTGTGCCTCTGCTGAAATCAAATCTCAAAGCTATTTAAATTTAGTGTCTCATTCGGAAATAAACTCTGGGCCTATTAAGTTTTTTTTTTTTTTTACTACCTAAAAAAAGATTTGTTAAAAGCTGAATTACATCTTAGAATTACATAATATAAAACACTATAATGTGTATTTAAAATAAACCTTGCAAGTTTGCAGGTCGACCCTCTTTGGCCCATGGTCTAGTAGATCTAGACGATCTAGAAGTATCTATAGCCGATCGCTGCATCTAGATGTTTTCTTCAATCTAACGACGATCAAACTGACAGCCAAATGAGCCAGGTGAGGCTTGATTGACGCAAGAAGATTTTTCTAGTTGGGAATGTGGTCAATCTGGTGTTCCTCTTTCTAAACCGGAGGGGGCCCCAATTGTAAGCCAAATTTACTGTTACGGCGATCACCGTCTCAAATTTTCTGCCCTTTAAAGAATAAGGTGAAGCTAGGTGTAGATGACTCGAGGGGATCTGGCCTCTTATGCTGATCACCTCAAGGTCTAGGAGGATCTTAATTGTCGGATTTGCAAGGCGCCTCAGCATGATATCATAAGGCTCGTGACATTCTGAATCAAGGCGACTGACTCAAACGAAGAAACCTGAAAGGTTTTGACCAGGTTGATTATTAATATATTAACATTTGTTTAATTAAACAAAAATTGTAAAATACACCTGTACAATTAACATTCAAGTTTATAGAAAAATACTAGTTTCTGCCTTGCTAATAAAAAAATTACTTGATTAACTAGTATACCAACCATTCCTTTATTAAAATAAATACCTGCTTCGCCGCCGCCGGCTATAACGATGACAATCATAAGCATAATGTCCCTTTTCGCCACACTCATAGCATCTATCATTGGGATCAAAGGGACGTCGGGCGGGTGGTCTATCAAAACGAGATCTCCGAGGCATGCCTGTTGATAATTCAACTCTCACTCGGGAACCACAAATCACCCTATAAAAGAGAATAAACAAAATTCTAATGCTAAGAATACACATCACTTCTAGATTTAGAACTTTCCAACCACTCTTTTCCCTCACAAACTTCAGCTATCTTTCTAAACCCTTCCAACTCCCACCTTTGCGCCCCCTTCATATCTTAAATATACAGAATTACGATTAGCTAGTCTCCTCCAGACTACAGAATCCAAGCTTATCACCTAGCTCACTACCCAGCCCAGATAAATATTCTAATAGACATCAATTTCCCATAACCAACATCTTACTTACTTCCCATCCAGGCCTCGCACTGCATCTTCTGCATCTCTAGGATCTTCAAATTCCACAAAGGCAAATCCTGGAGGATTTCTCGCAATCCACACAGTTCTTAAGGGACCATAATAACTGAAAGCCCTTTCTAACTCTCCTTTGCCGGCACCGGTTCCCAGATTACCAACATACACCTTGGTTTCTGTTTAAAAACGCAAATAGAATAACGCATGTTATGCAAAATTTTGCCTAAGTCTGAGTGAATTCTGTGCCCCAAACAGGCCATCCTTAATCTTGTGCAAAGCACGTTTAATGCTTTATCAAAGATTTACTTTAGCCTTAAACCCAGCAAAGCCCATACATTTTGAGAAGCTAGGTGTATGACAAAGATCTTTACATTCTAGTAAGGAAACGACCTCCAAAACAGAAGCACAGACACGTGGTAGGATATTCCGAGGCGTGGGGCGGGCTCCGCCCCGGCCCCGCCCCCGAGTCCCGGCAGCCCCGGGCGCGCGGGGAGCGCGCGGGCCGGCAGCGTCGGCAGCGGGCGGGCCCCGGCAGGGGCCGGACCGGGAGAGCGGGGCTGCGCCGGCTCTCGTCCTCCGCGGCAACCGCCCTAGGCGCAGGCTCGCCCAGACTCCAGCTCCCCGCCCCAGAGCCATAAACCGCGCTCGAAAGAGCTAAAAGAGAAAAGAAACCAGCCGCCAGACGAAAAGATTATGTCTCCATTCCCACTCCTCATTCGACCGATTGTCTGACGAGAATGCGCAGCTCGAAGCTGCCACGCTTTTGTTCAGTCTCAAATTCACCCCTGATTTTACGGCTGCGACCAGATCTGTCTGCTAAAGTGGCGGGAAAGCGCCAAGGAAATGCGCCACCATGGTCGTCAATGTGCGCAAAATGGCAGCCGAGAGCGGGGGGGGGGGGACGGGGGGGACAGGCGGGCGCCTCGAGGAAGGGCAACAGGGAAACAGTGATCGTGGGCCTGCCTCGGGCTGCGGTGGGAAACGAAATCGCCCAAGAATGAATACGGAACCCACCACAGACCTGCACCCGCCATCCCCCGGCTGCCCTCGATACCCCGCCCCCGCGGCCTCCGGCTTCGTATGGTGTGCGCCGAAGCCGCCATTACGCACGCGGAATAACCGTCTCCCAACCGCCGCGCCAACCCCACGGCCTCGCAATACTCACTACATCCACAGCAACGTCCCTTACCGGACCCTGGCCTCTTACCTCCTCCATACCGCCCGTAACGCGACATGATGACTGGCCCGCGAGCTCGGCTCTTTCAGCTCGCAGAGCCCAGGGAGCGTGAAATACAAAAGCTGCAAAACCTAGTCCGTGGCCAACGGTCCCGGCGGCACTACGAGGAAGAGGCCGGGTTCGCGTTTATATATGCGGCGGCTGTGTCTCTCTGCGCACGCGTCATTTCGACGTTCTGCGCGGCACAAAGGAGCTGGGCGGAAACAGTGGAGAAGCGGCGCGGAGGGAACTGAAGTGGCTAAGACGCTAGGCACGGGCGGAGGGATACGTTTCCATGGGAACGCCAGACCGCGCCTGTAAACCTGTGGACTTCCCTGCGGTGTCCCGCCCCCTTCCCTCCCCCTTTTCCTGTACCCTCCTCATTTTCCTCCCCTTCTCCCTCCCCCCTTTCATTTACCCCTATCTAGGGACCCTCAGCTCTAGTAATCTTACTACAGGTACATTAGACCGGCCTTATGAAAGGCTGTAAAATTTAACCGCTGATGTTGCAGCTATCGCCGCCTTTCTGCTGGGGAACCTGGCCTAGACTGATACTCAAGTCATCTTTGGGGCGCATCAGAGGTAATCCGGAGCTTGGCCAGGGTGAGAACTCCATGAACCCCGCCATTCTGAGTAGTGGTCACTGCCCCTGGGCCTCAAAAAGAATGACGCCCCCAGGGACTGCACTGACCCTCCGGCCCCTTCAGAACCAATTTTCTCCAACACCATACGAGTTCTTGGGGGACAAAGGAATAGAATTTTGTTTCGTTTTGCGGTTATGAAATTGGGCAAAAACCCTAAATCCTTAAAGCATTCTAGCTAGTGCCAATTATGAAATTATTTGCATTTGAAGCACAGACTTATTTACTTGTGCTTCCTTTCTAGTGCTTTCTGCTTTGTATTGTAGTACCACATCTCATCCACTAATACTCATCCTGAGGACTGGGACTTCAAGTTGTCTTTGAGTAACAGCCTTGCAGCTCAGCCATTCTCTATATAAAATAAATGTAAACCTTTTCTTTAGATAGAATCACTTAGAATTCAGTTTTGATTTTATTTTTTATTTGTAGTAAGTATAGTTGACAATGTTAGTTTTACATGTGCAACCTAGTGTTTCAATAATTCTTTACATTACTCTATGTTCACCATAAGTGTAGTCACCATCTGTCACCCATTCAACATTATTACAATATTATTGACTATATTTCCTATGCTATACTTTCCAGCTTTGATTTTATACAATCAAATATTTGCCAAACACCAAGTCTACAAATACAGATTTAACTTCTTTTTCACCAGCCATACACACAAAAAAAGACATTACACCATAAATACTTGGAATATATGAGTCGGAATTGTTGCAAATGAAAGATGAAATCCTTAGATATTTGTATCTCTATGTTTCTCATCTGTAAACGGCACGTGATGTATAGGAGAAAGGAAATTTAGTTGGTGAAGTAGGAATCCTCTCTTGACAATGCTACAAATTCATACACATTTTTTTCAGATTTATCAAATTATGGAATACATCCATTGCAAAAAAATTCTAGCAAGAAAATAGAAGTTCTATAGGATATGTTATATTTGTTCTCAGGTTTTTTTTTTTTAAGATTTTATTTATTTGTCAGAGAGCACAAGCAGGAGGAGCCACAGGCAGAGGGAGAAGCAGGCTCCCCGCTGAGCAAGAAGCCCGATGCGGGACTTAATCCCAGGACTCTGGGATCATGACTTGAGCTGAATGCAGACATTTAACTGACTGAGCCACCCAGGCATCCCAGTTCTCCTTTCAGTTTTATTGATTTTTGTTTTCCACTTAACTGGGTTCTTCTCAAAGGATTAAATGATAAAGATCTTTTTATATACTTCCTGGAAGACAGAGTATCAGTTCTGTAAAGGCTCACTAATTTGACTTTCTTCTATTATGAATTTATGGGGGTGCTTGAGTGGCTTGGTCTATTAAGCATCCAACTCTTGATTTTGCCTCATGTCATGCTCTCGGAGTTGTGAGATCAAGCCCCACTTCAGGCTCCACACTGGGTGAGAAGCCTGCTTCAGATTCTCTTGCTCCCTCTACCCCTCCGTCCTCCCTCTCAAAAAAAAAAAAAAAAAAAAGAATTTGTGAGAAGTGCTGTTGCACAAAGCATAAGTAACTTACTGAAAGATAGTACTTAGTATACTATTAGGCCTCAATAAATGTTTTTTGTCTTTGAATACAAAGTCTGTTGTACTAAAGAGAATTTTGAAGGATGTAATACTGTAAAAAATATTAAAAGAAGCAGTTTTCCAACTTGTAACAAACTGCTTTCAAGCACATTAAAGGAAAAGGGATAAACCCGGACTGGCTTGGCTACCTCTCTAGAGACAGGTGCTTTGATAAGCTAATGACAGGTTTTTATCTCTATTAGAGGAGGGCCAATTCTAGGCTGGTACCATGAAAAAACAACAGTTCCGCATAGTATTTCCATACACTATTCTACTGTACACTCTTTCTCTAAGAACACATAACGAGTTCTTTTCACTAAAAGTCCAAATCAGGGAGATATTATTGTACAGTGTACTTTTATTCCCACTGATTCTTTTGAAATCAGTTTCAGCCAATAAATTTCTGCCTATAGCATTGTGAGTTAAATTAAGATCACCTTCCCAGATTCAAGTGGAATATAAAAGCTACTTAATTCAACGAATATTCTAAGATTTCCTAATACGAAGTTTTTAAGTAATTCTTGATATATTACTGTTGTTAAATATTGATTATATTATTAGTTTAGGAGAAGGTGGGTTAATTCTTAATCCTTTGACAGCAGCTTTCAAAATTTATCTGCATTTCCCAGATTCAGTTTTTCCAGAGAAGCATTAAAGAAAAAGTTCACTCTTTCTCTTTTCTTCTCCATTTTAGTTTCACTTTTAAATCATTGTCACTATTTTAGCTTATATGTGAAAACCTTAAAACAAAAACAAATTTAGACCTTTTGCACATGTATCTATTTTTAATGTAAAGAAATAGTCTGTACTTCTAAACACTAGTCTTTTCATATGTATTTATATATCTGCTTTATACATGTATGTACTGTGGGTCAGTCCAAACAGCTATATTCAACTACAATTTGCTTTTCTTTTTTCGACATTTCATAATCTTCAATTCCCTCTAGAATGCTCTTACAAAATTCTAGGAAGGAAAAATTCTCAGAATCATGTTTATAATTCTTCCATATTGTATAAAGAAATTAACTTTTCATTAGCCAAGTACTGGACTAGGATCAGTACTGAAGTGTGAATATGGGGGTGGGGGAGCAACGGTGGCTCATTAAGAATGCCTGTGCCTTCACCAACCTCAAAGGGTGAAACTAGGAAGAGTGAAAATGTGATGCAAGAGTGATCCACTGATACAAATATTACCTAAATGGGTGGTTTAGGAGTATAAAACAATCTAGGAAAAATGAGGCTTTCTGAGGAATGCCTGATTGTATTAAAAAGTGTGGAACTGTAAAACCATCAAACCCCAGTTCAATTATGTTGTTCCTTATCTAAAGAAAGAATATCAATGAAAGGGACTTGGTCAGCTTGTTGTCTTCACTAGAGAGAGCTAGACTGGCTTGGATAGAGTTTAGCAGTTCATTCAGCACTATCTTAGGAGAGAACCTATGTTATTAGCCAGCCCTCTGCTGTGCTTAAAGATTACTGCTCAAGACCGTTGACTTCCCTTATTTGATGTTTTGATACTGATCTTTTAGTCCCTGGAAATGAATATCCTCTACTGTAAATTAATAAAAACGATTTCTGTTTATGAATTATTTCCTTAAAACAGGTGGTATATACTTTTAGGTAGGTATAGTATAGTATAGTATAGTATAGTATAGTATAATGATTTAGAGCATAAGCTCATGGAGTGTGACAGTTGGGTTTGAAGCTTGGCTCCACTATTTAATAGCTGCCTACCCTTGATCAAGTTGTTAATCTCCTGGTACTTCAGCTTCCTCATCTGCAAAATGGGGTTTGCAAGACTACCCATCTTAGAGAGTTGTTGTTAGGATTAGATGAGGTAAATCAAGCAATTAACATTGCCCAGCGTCTAGCACATACTGAGTATTTAATAAATGTTAGCTGTTAGGAGAATGAAGAGGGACGGGAGTAGCAGTGTTTTGACTAACCTTTGTCAGTTGCTAAAAATTTGATATGACCTAGGTACACTGACAAAAGTGAAGTTTTGTTTCTGCAAAGCTGGGGACTAGACCCTGAAACACAGTAACTAGCCTTATGTGGCCACTCCTAAGACATCTTTGTCTCTTCACTCATTGACTTCTACGTGAAATTGTCACTTTTCTTCTTTGACCCTATCCATACAGACAAAAACAATCTGACACTTATAAAAAGCAACAAGGCAGAAAAATAAATTTTCTTCATGAAAAGAGAATTTACAGGAATCCCAAAATCAAATGCTAAAACCTTCTTTAAGGTTCTATGGCATTTGCCTACGGAATGGGGAGATACATGTTCATGAACAATGGGGAAGGTGTTGCTTTTTATTACAAAGTCTTTGAAGCTTTTTTTTTTTTTGAGAGAAAGAGAGAGAGAGGGAGGAGCAGAGGGGTGAGGGAGAGAGAGAATCTTAAGCAGGTTCCATGCCCAGCTTGGAGCCCAACTCGGGGCTCGATCTCATGACCCTGAAATCATGACCTGAGCTGAAATTGCATCAGACACCTAACCAACTGAGCCACCCAGGTGCCCCTTTGAAGCTAATTTCTAAGTATACCTTTTTTAAAAAAGCAAATAGAAAACCTATTCCCAAGCCAATGACAAATGGATACATACACCATGACTCAAAGAGGTAGGTTCAGACTTCGTAAGAAAGGAGCAGTTTGAGGGGTGCCTATGTGGCTCAGTCAATTGAGTGGCTGCATTTGGCTGGGGCCCTGATCCCAGCGTCCTGGGATCAAGTCCCAGGTCGGGCTCCCTGTTCAATGGGGAGTCTGCTTCTCCCTCTCCCCCTGCCCAGCTTGTGCTCTCTCTCTCTCTCTCAAATAAATAAAATCTTTTTTAAAAAAATAAAGAAGTGGTTTGAAACACATAGAGAAATGAGGAATTTTATTAAATCAGTTTAACTACCTCATTTTTCAAATGAGACTAAGACTTAGAATTATAACACAGTGAGTGCAGTGGTACCCAAATCTTGCCACGAGGACTATCAGAACTTTGATAAAAATATCTCCAATTCCAGAAAACTAGGAACTATTGCCAACCACTCTTTCTTGGGAAGAACCATCTTTTATTCTGTGAATATGTCTTATTTTTTTAAATGTTCCTCCCCCCCTCTTTAAAATTTATTTATTCATTTGAGAGAGAGACAGAGAGCACAAGCAGGGGGAGAGGCAGAGGGAGAGGGAGAAGCAGACTCCCCACTGAGCTGGGAGCCCAATATGGGGCTCAATCCCAGGACCTGGAGACCTTGACCTGAGCCAAAGGCAGAGGCTTAACCATCTAAGCCACCCAGGCGCCCCCAATGAAAGGATGCTAAGAGTACTTTTTTAAAAAACCTCATGTTTTCTTTTTCTTCCTTTAAGTTTGTTTATTTTTAGTAATCTCTACACCCAACATGGGGCTCCAACTCACAACCGTGAGATCAAGAGTCAGTATGATCCTCTGACTGAGCCAGCCCAGCACTCCTCTTCATGGTTTCTTGATAGAAAAAAATTTGTGGGGGCGCTTGGGTGGCTCAGTCGGTTGGGCGTCTGCCTTCAGCTTGGGTCGTGATCCCGGGACCCTGGGATTGAGCCCCACATTTGGGGGTCCTTGCTCGGCGGGAAGCCTGCTTCTCCCTCTCCCTCTGGCCTATCTCTCCCCCCTTCTTGTGCTCTCTCTCTCTCTGTCAAATAAATAAATAAATAAAATCTTAAAAAAAAAAAAAGGAAAAAGTTTTTCAGATCTACCTAGTTCCCAAAATCCAAGTCTGGAATCTCTAGCTAAGAACAAAGTATGACAGGGTTCCTGGCTGGCTCAGTCGGTAGAACATGTGACTCTTACCTCAGGGTCTTGACTTCAAGTCCCACCTTGGGCACAGAGCTTACTTTAAAAAAAAGAGAATGACTTCACCCGGTAAAAAATAGAAAAAAAAACAACAAACCCACAGAAACAAACAAGAAAAGAAGAACCACAAAGAAAAAAACACGTCTATCCTTACTAAAAATGCAAATTAAAACAATATGCTGTTTTTGTCAGGAGTGCAGTGAAATTGGCACTTATACACAGTAATGGGAATGTGAAATAATACCACATATTTGAGGGTCAATTTATCAATATGTTGTTTCCTTCTTTAATGAAGCACTTTTATAGCCTATATACACCCCCACACACAAACTTTAGAATATATAAAATTTAATTCTTCCAAAATATCCTTTAACTTTTCACTAACTCAGATATAACATTTCTAATTAGTATATAATTTTTTAATTTTTTTATTTTAACGAGGCTCCATGCCCAACGTGGGGATGGAGTATTCACTGAGTATTTACTATGTGCCATACACTATACTAAGTGTTTTACATATGTTAACTCTTTTTTTCACTTTACAAATAAAAGTAAACTGCTCATTTTTGAACAAACCTCTGCCCCTTTCCTTATGCCATTATCCTTATATTAATATCCTTCATTGTTTCTATGAACAGTCCTATCTATGAAAGTCCTACTTATATTTAAAAGCTTAGCTTAAATGTATCACTTCCTAGAATCAGAGAAATAAAATTATTTGCCCAAGGCCATCCAGCTACCTCTTTGATGAATACAGTCTGAGTTAATGAAAAGAGCAATGACCTGGGACTTAGAAGACTTGAAATTGAATCCTGTCTCTGCAATTTACTACTTGGTTTTAGAAAAACCACTTAATGTTTTAGACATTTGTTGTCTCATTTGTATTCATTCATGTGATATACATTCAAGCATAATTTGAAAAATGATTTAAAGCTAATAACCATAATCCAATTCAAAATTTTGAGTTATTTTGGACCGCAGTGTTGTATGTTCTTCTGTACTTAGCTCAATTATTTCGTTGGGTTATATGGATAAGATTATTAATTTTCCAGGGGCACCTGGTTGGCTCAGTCAGTTAAGCATCTGCCTTCAGCTCAGGTCATGATCTCGGGGTCCTGGGATTGGGCCCTGTGTTGGCCTCTCTACTCAGTGGGGAGTCTGCTTCTTCCCTTTCCCTCTGTGTGCTCTCTCTCTCTCTCAAATAAAATCTTTTAAAAAAATTATTAATTATTCATGTGATATTAAATTGGGAATGTAAAAACTTTAATTATAAAAATAATTTACTTTTGCTGCAGAAAATGGAAAATATGAAAAGCAGAATAAAAAAAACCACAATAATCCTACATGGTTTAACTTTCCCAGTAAAATACTTGCTTATTCACTGTTGTAGACCAAGCATCTTAGAACAGTGCCAGGTACAAAGGAGATGTTCAATAAATAATTGCCAAATGACTTTATTTTTTAAGATTTTATTTACTTATTTGACAAAGAGAGAGAGCACAAGCAGGGGGAGAGGCAGAGGGAGAAGCAGGCTCCCCGCTGAGCAGGGAGCCAAACCAGAGCCAAAGGCAGACGCTTAATTTTTGGGGGGCCCCTGGGTGGCTCAGTCAGTTAAGCATCTGCGTTTGGCTCAGGTCATGATCCCAAGGTCCTGGGATTGAGTCCTGTATGGGCTCCTTGCTCAGCAGGGAGTCTGCTTCTCCCTCTATCCTTCCCCACTGCTCATGATCTCTCTCTCTCAAATAAATAAATAAAATCTTAAAAAAAAA
The DNA here is from genome assembly GCF_037043125.1 of Eumetopias jubatus. Lineage (NCBI taxonomy): Eukaryota > Metazoa > Chordata > Mammalia > Carnivora > Otariidae > Eumetopias > Eumetopias jubatus. The sequence goes on from NW_028274815.1 coordinate 31,975,032, forward strand.
AAAGAAGAAGAAGTTTGGGGCACCTGACTGGCCCAGTCAGAAAAGCATGTGACTCCTGATCTTGGGGTTGTGAGTTCAAGCCCCACACTGGGTGTAGAGATTAAATAAATTTTTAAAAATTAAATAAAAGTAAATAAATAAACAAATAAGTTAGCTCATGTTGTAATGTTGACTAGGACTATAAGCTCTGCAGTCCAACTACCTGGGTTTGAATCCTGTTCTCCCTACACACACCAACTATAATTTTGGGCAAGTAACTTAACTTCACTTGGACTTAGTTTCCCCATACATAAAAGAGAAATGACAATAATATCCACCTCATCCAGTTGTGAGAATTACATGAGATAAGCCCGCAAAACTATCACAGGCTTTTTTTCCCTGATTATAAGTAACATGTTGATTGTGGAAATTATATAATAGCACAAATACCAGGCTGTGAATTTTGTGAGGGCAGGGTCCAAAGCTATCTCATTAACTATGGTATGCCTAGTTCCTAGCATAGTCCTTATCACATAGTAGGTGCTCAGTATTTACTGAATGTTGTTAAATAAAGAATATAAATGTTATCCATAATCCAACCACTCAGATATAACCATTATTAATAATCTGAAATTTATAGTTCCAATTTTTACCTATGCCTATATCACTTTGGAAAAAAATTATATGATATAGTTTTGTAAAAACCTTTTCTTTTTACTTAGTATATATGATGGTTAATTTTATGACTCAACGTGACTGGTCCACAGGACCAGACATTTGGCCAAATATTATTCTGGGTGTGTTGGTGAGGGTGTTTGGGTGAGATTAACGTTTGAATCAATAGACTGAGTAAAGCAGATTGCCTCCGCTATTATGGGTGGGCCTCATCCAATCAATTGAAGACCTGAATAGAACAGAACAAAAGGCTGAGCAAGATAGAATTCCTCCTGTATGACTGCCTGAGCCAGGACACCAGTCTCTTCCTGCCTTAGGGCTCTAACTGAAAAATTGGCTCTTCCTGGATTTTGAGCCTGCCGGCTTTCGGATTAGAATTTATACCATTGGCTCCTGGGTCTTCAGCTTGTCAATTACAGATCTTGAGACTTCTCAGCCTCCAGAATTGCATGAACCAATTCCTTATTTTATATATTATTTTGTATATATCTGGCATTAGTTATGCTTCTCTGGAGAACCCCGACTAATACAGTGTATTACACCATAAACAATTTCCCGTTATTAAATATTCTACAACATTATAATGTTTGCAGTGGTATTCCATTTCATCAGTATCTACTATTGTAAGAAATTTAGATTCTTTTCATTTTTTTGTATTATAAATAATGCTGAAGTATATATACCTTTGATAGATATTTATGTATAACCCTGATTATTTCCTTAGAATAATTCCATAAGTGAAATTACTCGGTCAAAGAGTGTAAAAAAAATGTAAAAGCTGGGGCACCAGGGTAGCTCAGTCAGTTCAGTGACTGATTCTTGATTTCAGGGTTGTGGGATCAAGCCCCATGACAAACCCCACAGGAAAGCCACGCCCCCCCCCCCCCCAGCCGTCAGGTTTCATGCTTAGTGGGGAGTCAGCTTTGGGATTCTCACCCTCTCCCTCTGCCCCTCCTCCCCCCCTCTAAAATAAATAAATCTTTAAAAAAATGTAAAAGCTTTTAAAACATGTTGCCAAATAGCTCTCCAAAATGGTTGCAGCCACTTGTATACCCACCAACAAGTCCACAAAGGTACTTGGTTTTCTGCACCTTCATTAACACTGGATGAATTTTTTTAATCTGCCAAATTTCATTTTTAAGATAGCTATTTTTTTTAATTTGCATTTTGTTATTTACAATGAAATTCAACATTATGCTTACTGGCAATTCGTTTATGTCCTTTGTTGACTTTTCTGTTGGGGTGTTTTTTTCTAGCTTAGTGATTCTTAGGATCTCTTACTATATTAAGGACATCAATTCTTTGTAGTATTCACTGTTATTTTTTTTGTCTCATAGTTTTAACAGTTAAATGATTACTTCATCTTGAATTTATCTTAGTATATGTAAATTGAAAACTGTTATAGCCATTCAATAAATGCTAATTTAGTTTAATGACTAAGTGCCAGTCATTGTACTTGGTGATGAAGATAGATATAAAAGATGCAGGGGCGCCTGGGTGGCTCAGATGGTTAAGTATCTGCCTTTGGCTCAGATCATGATCCCAGGGTCCTGGGATCGAGTCCCGCATCGGGCTCCCTGCTCCTTGGGAGCCTGCTTCTCCCTCTGCCTCTCTCTCTCTGTCTTTCATGAATAAATAAATAAAATCTTTAAAAAAAAATAAAAGATGCAGGAAGAAGATAGATGTTTAAAAATATATATATAGCAAGTGCTGGCATAGAGGTAAGCACAAGGCATCATGGGAACACATAGGATGTTCACTTATCTTAGACTGAAAGAAGAGATCAAGAGATTCTCACATCTACATCTCTGCTCAAATGTCACCTTACTGGGGAGGATTTCCCTGACTACCCTACATAAAATACCAAGTACCTCACACCCCATTACTCTTTAAATTCTTTTTTTTTTAAAGATTTTATTTTTATTTATTCGAGAGAGAGAGAGAATGAAAGATAGAGAGCACGAGAGGGAAGAGGGTCAGAGGGAGAAGCAGACACTCCGCTGAGCAGGGAGCCCGATGTGGGACTCGATCCCGGGACTCCAGGACCATGACCTGAGCCGAAGGCAGTCGCCCAACCAACTGAGCCACCCAGGCGCCCTACTCTTTAAATTCTTATTCTGTCTTAATCTGTCTTATTCTTCTTCATAGTGGTATATCAACTGCTGACATTTTTTTTTTTAGATTTTATTTATTTATTTGACAGAGAGAGACACGGTGAGAGAGGGAACACAAGCCGGGGGAGAGGGAGAGGGAGAAGCAGGTTCCCCACAGAGTAGGGAGCCCGATGCGGGGCTTGATCCCAGGACCCTGGAATCACGACCTGAGCCAAAGGCAGACGCTTAACGACTGAGCCACTAGGTGCCCCTCAACTGCTGACACGTTGCTTATTCATCTATTTATCATTTTCCTCCCCATCACAACATCCCTCTCCCTGCCAGAATGCCCCTCCCCTAAGAAAACCAAATCCATGGGAGCCAGGTCTTTGTTTTGTTCACTGCTGTATCCCCAGCACCAAGAAGAGTGCTCAGTATATTGAAGGAGCTCAATTCAATCTGTAGTAAATGAATGACAGAAAGGAAGGCTCTTCTCTGTTAGCGCAAGAGGTTTTTCCTCATCTTGTTTAAGGCTTTACCTCCCTGCACCTGTGCTCTGTGCATCCCTCTCTGCCTCTTTTTCCTTGAATATTCCTTTCTGAACCTTCAACTTCTCCCTCTCTCTTTTACTCAAGCCCCTACTTGACTGATCTTCCCAGCTCTGTGTTAGTGTTCCCTAATCCATTCTTACTAGACTGATCTTTTTTTTTTTTTTTTTTAGAGATTATACTTTTAAGTAATCTCTACACCCAGCGTGGGGCTGAAACTTTTAACTCTGAGATCGAGTTGCATGCTCTACCAATGGAACCAGCCAGGCACCCTGCTAGATTGATCCTTTCAAAAGTAGACAAGCAGACAGGGCGCCTGGGTGGCTCAGTCGTTAAGCATCTGCCTTCGGCTCGGGTCATGGTCCCAGGGTCCTGGGGTCGAGCCCCGCATTGGGCTCCTTGCTTGGCGGGAAGCCTGCTTCTCCCTCTCCCACTCCCCTTGCTTGTGTTCCTCCTCTCGCTGTATCTCTCTCTGTCAAATAAATAAAATCTTAAAAAAAAAAAAGGTAGACAAGCAGACAGAGGAAAAGAAGACATTTCAGACAAAACATTTTAAGCAAAAGAATGGCAGAATGACTCCACTTCTATCACCAAAAGCTATGGGACTCCTACACACAGCAGTCTGCATCCCAAACCCCATTTAAAACAATTCAGCATTCACCTGCTATATGCCAGGCTATGGGGGGATGTGTATAGAATAATATATTGAGTATTTACTATGGATGCCAGGTACTCTCCTGACCCCTTTACATATATTAATTTACCTAATTTTCCCAACCACTCTTTGGTAGAAGTACTGTTATTCCCTATTTGCAGAAACAGAGGCACAGTAAAGCCAAGCAAGTGGAGAAGCCAGATTCAAACCTAACCAGTCTAACTTCACAGTCTGTGCATTTTACCATTTTATACCATTTTACCATATTATAACCTTGTTAAAGAAGAATGTCCAGGGTGATTTGGAGGACAAGAGAGAGGTACTGCATTCAGCAAAGCAGATCTGACAGGGTTTGGTCACTGATGGATATGAGAGGAGGGGGAAAAAAAGAGATCTAGTGTGGATGATGGTACCAATCATCTAAAGAGGGAATGCAAGAGTTGGAGGAGGAGGAGATGGCCTTAGGGGTCAATAAATAACATGCCTTTTCCTGCCTGAGTTCAGAACCAATAGGATATAGATGCAAGAGGCAGAACAACACCAAAACATGACCTTTTTGATTAAGTTGATAGTTACTATGATTTCAGATGTGATGTGCTGCCAAGTGGGCTCACTGATGCTTCAGCCCCTAATTAAACATTTACCCACCTGGTCCCTGGCACAGCTAGAGAGCAGAAAACTGTTCCTGTTTTTTTTTTAAGATTTTATTTATTCATTTGAGACACAGAGATACAGAGAGAAAGCACACGTACGGGGAGAGGCAGAGGGAGAGGGAGAAGCAGGCTTCCTACTTTTTAAAGGATCAATCTAGCAGGGAGCCTGATGTGGGGCTCGATCCCAGGACCCTGGGATCATGACCTGAGCCGAAGGCAGATGCTTAAGGACTGAGCCACCCAGGTGCCCCTCTTCCTGGTTTTTGGTTTCAGACTCTGAACAGGCCAATTCAAAAAGGAGGAATTCAGAAGGCACAGAGCAATACTCTTCCAGGTTCTTTTATCAGCTCCCAGCCAGAAGTCAGCCCAGAGTATTCCTCTAGCAGAAAAGTCCCCTTATGGGAACATTAAGAACAAGGACTGGGGGTGGGGGGGATGAGGAGAGGTTGATAAAAGGACACAAATTTTCAGTTATAAGATGAATAAGGTCTGAGGATCTAATATATAACATGGTGACTATAGCTGATAATACTGTATTGTATAATTGAAATTTGCTGACAGTAGGGCGCCTGGGTGGCTCAGTTGGTTAAGCGACTGCCTTCGGCTCAGGTCATGATCCTGGAGTCCTGGGATCGAGTCCCGCATCGGGCTCCCTGCTCAGCGGGGAGTCTGCTTCTCCCTCTGACCCTCTCCCCTCTCATGCTCTCTATCTCATTCTCTCTCTCAAATAAATAAATAAAATCTTTAAAAAAATATTTAAGAAATTTGCTGAGAGTAGAAAAATGTTCTTATCCCCCCCAAACCAACATGTTATAGATTTTAAATATCTTACAGTTTTGTCAATTTTATCTCAATGAAGCTGGGGGGAGGGGTGAAGAATAGGGAGTGTGTCAACTATACTCAAACAAAAAAAATTTTTTTAAAGGGAATAAGCCTTGCCCCATCAACATTTCTGAAAATGTATGTTATTGATGAAAGAATTTTTGGTTTTACATCATATGTTTTCTATGTATTACAAATGATTTGAACTTCTCAGAAATACCTCTTAGGTAAATAAAATTCTCTTTCTCTCCCCCTCCCTCTTTGTCTGGTATAGATGAGGATCTCCTAATGCTGTACCCACACTATTAGTTTGTCTGCCTTCATTGTAACAGTGACACCTCAGGCTGCAGAAGTGAGCCTAGTTGGGAGAGCAGGACCTACCCTTATTGCCGCTACGCCTCTTCCCTTCAGATACCGCCTGTCTCTAAAGTAGGAGAGCAAATATGTCATTTACTGTAAGTAGAAGAGAAAATGATAAGGGGAGTAACTTTACATCAGTCACTCTAAGTAAGGCAGAAAGTGAAGAGGACAAGTTTGAAGACGCCTATGAAGTTATCCCTATGGCATCAACAATGAATCTAACATCTTCCCTGGAAGAATGCACAACTGGATCATATTTATTTCTAAATAACAGATTCTCAGAGGCCATAGATCTCATTCATCCGTGGTCGAAAAACAGCATATACCATGCTCTAATTTATAATATCCTTATGGTTGTCAAGGCCATCTTGACTTTTGATCCCCTGGATCTACAGATTGGAATGACTGCCACAAAGGAGGCTTTGAAAACCTGTAACAGTTTCCGAAGAAAATCTAGGATGACAAGTTTTTCTCATCTAGTGAGTAAACAGGGAATAAAGGCTATCAAAGAAGAGGAACTGCATGCGGAAGTCTGCTATGCTGAGTGTTTGATTCTGAAATCCACCATCACATTTATACAGGATGACAGTATGTTTGGTTTTCTTAAAAGCGCAATCAACATCGGGTTAAGTTATCAAATATACAAAGACTGTCAACAAGTATTAACACAGATACCTCACAACCACAGCAAAACCTACCGACACCTAGTTGGAGGAGTGAAATTTGGACTTGGAGCATTCAATCTGATATTATCGCTTTTGCCCCCAAAGACCCTTAAACTACTCAATATTGCTGGATATTCCGGTAATAAAGAGGTGGGCCTGACTTTGCTTTATGAGAGTGCATCTGAATCCCATATAAATAATATCTTAAGTGTTTTGACTCTCCTCTTTTATTACAGTTATATCTATATAGCTGTTGGTGTTGAAAAGGGTCACAATTCTGCTGCAGAGGACCTCTTCCTAATATACCTCCAGAAATTTCCAAACTGTGTCATACTTAAATTTTTTCATGCGCGTCTTAGTATGCTGAAAGGAAATTTTGAAAATGCACAGTTAGTATTAGAGGAGTGCATTTTGATTCAAAACGAATGGAAGCAGATTCATCACCTCTGTTACTGGGAACTCATGTGGTGCCACATTTTTACGCGGAATTGGAAGCGAGCTTACCGCTATGCCGATCTACTGTATCATAACAGCAGGTGGTCCAAGGCAATATACATGTACAGTAAAACTATGCTACTTGCCCTGCTTCCTTCTGATTCTGTCAAATCAGGGAGCGAGGACATAAACTCTCTCTTCTTAAAAGTGGATAGCCTGAGAATCAAAATCTTGGGAACTTCTGTGCCAATAGAGAAGTTTGTTGCTGAGAAGGGTCAGCGCTATGGCACGACCACGGGCTGGTTCACAGCACAGCCCATTCTGGAATTCATTTATGCCTGTAGTGGTTTCCGAGTCATGAGCAAAAAACTAGACCTTATTTCAAGCTGGCTCTCGATAATTAATAGAGGACAAGACCTTTTACGAGAAAATCCAAATAAGGAGTATGGCACAGATGACATCAGTTTGTTAAATTTACTGAAAGGTCTATGCCTGAAACACTTAGGCAGATATTCGACAGCTGAGCATTACTTTAATCGTGTCATTCAAAAGGAGAAATTGTTAAAATATGACCACTACTTGGTGCCATATACTTACTACGAACTAGGAATTCTTCACTATCTAAAAGGAGATTATGACAGTGCAACAAAAAACCTAGACAGCATAAAAAACTACAAGGACTATTCCATGGAAGCCCGATTACAGTTTAGGGCTCACGTAGCTCTTGAACAAATAGCTAAAGAAAAGTGATGGTTTTGACACAAAGTGTGGTTTTGTTTATTATGAGTGAAGTATCTGCAATCGGCAAGGTAATTAATAGTTAGAAAAATCATTTCTTTGTGGAAGAAATCCGAGAAGAGGCAGCTGCTAAGAATCTGATCAGTAACAAGTAAGAAAGGAATTGGCCATTACTCTTCCCTCTTTCCTTCTTCTTACCTATAAAATGGAATGTCTTAGACTGGCAAATGGAGTGATGCACATTCTTGAAAAAGAAAAGGCAAATGATGTACAGTTGACCCTTGAACAACACGGAGATTATGGGTGCTGACCCCTGCGCAGTCAAAAATCTGCGTATAACTTTTGACTCCCCAAAAACTTAACCACTAATAGCCTATTATTGACCAGAAGCCTTATCAATAACAGTCGACTAACATATATTTTGTATGTTGCATGTATTACATACTGTGTTCTTATAATAAAGGAAGCTAGAGAAAAACGTCATTAAGAAAATCATAAGAGAAAATACTTTCACAGTACTGTACCATAGCAAAAAAAAATCCATGTATAAGTTAACCTGCCAGTTCAAACCCATGTTGTTCAAGGGTCAACTGTATATTATGAAATATACTCTCTCATATATGTTATGGATTTTTCAATTATGTTAGACAACATTTTCAAAAACTCATAAAATTTTTTAACATCTCCCTCGATAATGTATACAACTTGCAAATAAAATAGGAAAAGTAGTTACACCAGGAATCCCAGTGCCCTATAAATGTTTTTACTGTTAAAAGAAAAAAACCTTTATAAGGTCTTACTGACATTTCAAAACAATGATGCACTGAACAGCATAGACTCTGAATATTTTTCCCTCTTATATAGTAATTTTTATTGGCTTTTTATATCAGAGAAGATATTTTCCCCCGTGTCTATTTTGCCTTTTACCTTTCTTACGAGGAAGCTCAACTATGGGTCTATAATTTGCCACAGGGTAGAGAAGAAAAAGCCCCCCACCCCCTTCACACACACACAGAGGCAAACCCTTTGAAGATAATTGGAGGAAGCCGGGAGGATAGATTCACTGGGTAGGAAAAAACAGGTTAGGCCTATGGAGGGAGACTTGAGTTACTGCTGGACCCTCCCTTAGTTACCCTCCCTCAGGTGTAAGGAGCTATAATATAATTAAACGCTGCATCTATCCAGTTGCCATTGTTATTGGGCTAATCTGAGAGTAAATAGCAGCTGTAGGCATGGGGTATTGCTTTCCCTGCCTTGGGGGTAAAATCAGTACCTAGACCATTTAATTTCCAGACCATTAAATCTGGCTGAGTGTATCCTCCCTTAGAAAGTCACCCTTGGAAACAGACCTTGCTGGGGAAGTCTGGTTTGCTAAAACACATGAGTGAAACACATTATTTTTAATGCTTTGGGCGTCCAGGCAATCAACTGGAGCACAACGAGGAGCTAGTATTTCAGATTTAAAAATGCTTACTTTGACAAGCACGTTCTTCAGTAACTAAAAATAGACTTTCAGGTGAACAACTGTGCTTAGGTTTTCCTCCATTATTTAATTAGTACGATAGTGTGGTTAAGAGGGCAGGCTCTGGCACTAGCTAGTCGCGTGCTCTCGGGCCTCTGTGCCTCAATGTCCCTGGCTGTAAAAGCAGGGTTAACAGTTCCTCTTTCATGTTTTTTCTGTGTTAATTAATATTTTGAGTTAATACAAATGTGTTATTCCTACTACTACTATTACCAGTAGTAATAAGAAGAATACATTGTTAGTGCAGAGGACTTAAATTTTTTACAAAAAGCAAAGGTGCCTTTGTTACTGCTTTGCCAATCTGAAATTTGACCTGTTAATTTGTTTTTTCTGTTCTTCATTTATCTCGGTCACTTATGAAATAAGGAACTCTGCCTACATTATGGTTTTGTCTTTTGTCCCAGCTTCTTCCAATGAAGAGCAAATTTATTAATTGGTTAAATAAACATGTTGAATGCCTACGATTTGCAGCACTGAACAGGGTATTGAGGATGTAAAGATAAAGCATGTTCTCTCTCCTGAGGGCTTTATCAGGGAGACAAGTTAGAAGAGGATTTTTTGGGGTGGAAACTTAAAACAGTTGCTTAAACAGGTAGGAGTTGGTCTCAAACACAAAAATCTGAAGGTAGGTAGCTCAGGTCTGGTATGGCTCTTTTATTTTTCTGCGTGGTACACCGGTCTTCTCGTACGTGTCTCCTCACTCAGTGGAAAGAGCTACCTCATCTCTAGGCCTTATGTCCAAGCCAGGCAGGCTGGAGGAGGAATGGTTAAGGAAGAAAAAAAGGATTTCTCCTTTTAGGAGGTTTGCCTTTTTGTTTCAGAAGGGACAGCCTTCTCAGGGATTTCCATGTGGATCTCACGGGATCTCATGGCCAGGAATATTCATATGGCCACTTCTACCTGCAAGGGAAGCTGAAGATTGAGTGGTAGGTTTCCAGCCTCATTAGGATGTTGTGGGAAAGGACTGTTAAATGACCCAACCTCCAGTAACTGCCTCCACACATACATAAATAACAAGATGCTACAAAATGGTATAGAAGGGGCACCGTTGAAAAATGAGCAAGGCAACAATGAGACCAAGGAATCACCTGCAGAAGACTCTATGGGACTCCAACAGGAAATCTTGCAACTGGCATTTCCTTGGTGAAGTTGCTACCCGTAGCCCAGCTTTCTGGTCCTTAACTGGCCCAAGGGTTGACTAGACATATCGAGGCTGAATCTTACCCTGCAAACTCATAAGAGGTTAAGGTATAATTTACTCTGCAAATTTCTTTATTTATAGTAGGGACTATTCCAGAGTTGCAAACTCAATTTCTTGTGGGATCAGGCAGTTAATGTAAATAATATAAAGCAACCAGACATAAAACAATAAAAGTAGTTAAAACTAGTTGTGAAGAGAGAGGAAACCTATCTAAAAGCTTTCAAATTAAGGGATGCCTGGGTGGCTCAGTCTTTAAGCGTCTGCCCTCAGCTCAGGTCATGATCCCAAGATCCTGGGATCGAGCCCCTCATCGGGCTCCCGGCTCTGTGGGAAGCCTGCTTCTCCCTCTCCCACTCCCCCTGCTTGTGTTCCCTCTCTCGCTGTGTCTCTCTCTGTCAAATAAATAAACAAAATCTTCAAAAAAAAATAAAGCTTTCAAATTAAAAAAAGTTTTAATAAAGATTTTATTTATTTGAGACAGAGTTAGAGCATGAGCAGGGGGAGAGGGAGAAGCAGACTCCCTGCTGAGCAAGGAGCCCGATGTGGGACTTGATCCCAGGACCCCGGAATCATGACCCAAGTGAAGGGAGACGCTTAACCATCTGAGCCACCCAGGCGCCCCTAAAAAATTTTTTAATTAAAAAAATTTTAAACTGTGCAGATATTAAACTATCTGCATGTCCTGATATGACCCCTAGTTTGTGATTTCTGGTCTATTCCTTTCTATTGACTAGAAAGTGCTCATGTTTCCCTGTCAGGAATCACCTCTCCTGATAAACACTCTCCTCCCAGTGTGGAGGAGTCACAAGGCAGCATGGTGAGCATGGAATCAGAATATAAGGAGGCCTATGGTTTTAGGAACGTCTATTCCAGGCCAGGGTGAGATGTGATGAAGCATCCGTTCCCCACAATATGTATATATCTCTGGAAAGTTTCTGCCTTACAGATCCAGGGTCTCTGAGAAATACCTCCCAATCTTTTGCTAACTGACCTTTCTTCTCCCATGTCTTCTGCTGCCATCCCTGGGGTACTGCATGTCCCATTAGGGTGTCATAACAATCAAGTTTCCATTTGCTACTATAAAATCCCATTCCAGTCCTGTGTCCAGAGAATACAACCAGGTCACTTAGTTTGGAATTTTGGTCATTCCCACATTTTCTCGTGATCCAGATTATAGATGGTCTCTTTGTACAAACAAATCACAGATCGAATCACATCCATTTTACTTAACATTTAGGGTTAGTTTATAAGAGCTTGGCAGAGAGACCTCACTGTGGCCTTCCTGTGCCATAAACACAAATAAAGTGTTAATGAAGCATATTTTATTCCAGGAAAAAATTTCTTATCTAATTAGTAAATATAATAACTATTTGGAGGCCTGAGATCCTGAAAAAACAAAGAGGAAAAGGGGGTTATGAATGAACAAAAGAACAGATCAAAGTTCTCAACATGCCCTTGCCCCAATCCGATCAATCACTAAATCCTGTTGATTTTTCCTTCAAAATATTTGTCGATTCTACTCCTTTTTTCTCCTCTTTTTCATTTCCACTGCCATCAGCTTAGGCTAGGACTTTATTATGTCCTGTCTGGGCCACTGCACCAATTTTCAGGAGCTCAGCAGTCAACATCTTTTGTTGTTTCAAGGCAATTCCAGGGAAAAATAAAAATAGTGAACCCCACTTTATTTTTTTTCAAAACAAAATAAAATCTATGTAAAACATGTATTTTTGTACTGCTTAGACTGATTATATCATTGACTAAGAGGAACTCAAGGAAAAAAATGGCACTGATTTTTAGCCAGTATAAAGATATTAGCTGAGCATATTTGAACAGCAACAATTACAGAAGCAGTTTGCTAAACCCTCATGCCTTACATGGGTTTAGTGCTTTAGAGTTCACAAAGTCTGTTCAAAGCGTTTTCATCCAGGGAAAACAATCCTATCTTCACCTTACTGCTAGGGAAACCAATTTTCTCTGAGGTGGTAAAAATCTCCCCTCTGGGCAGGCCTGGGCAGCACTGGGCAGAGCAGATAATCAATTTAGAGACACTGCCTCCCTAAATCCGCTTTCCGTTTGGAAAGTGGTTCTGGAATTTTTTTGTCCTGATACCACTGCTTTGTTTGGATAGAGAGGCTACATTTTACATAAAGTTTTATGCTGTGTATATATACTGTTTTCTCCACCTCTCATTTCTCTGCATCCTTGCTAATACACTGATTTAATCATGTTATTCCATCACTGAAATTTTTTCCATTCTCTTTGGTATATTCACTCAAAATGAGGTAATATCTGAAAGTTCTTAAAGTAGTGCCTGGCACATACTAGGTGATATATAACTGCTTAAGAAATGAAAATTCAGTTCAAATTGAGCACCTACTATATGCCAGGCAATGTGGTAGAGGTGGGGTATATGGTAGTAAATAAAATAGACATAGCCCCTGCCCTTAGAAGGTTTACAGTGCTTCTAAGTGACTGTATGGCTTCATCATGAACATTTATTGCTGACAGGATGTTAGGTCATCTAATCCCACATTTTCACTTATAAATGAGGAAACTGAAATCTAAGAAGGCAAATGACATCCAAAGTCATAAAGCTGGTAGGAACACAGTCAGTGGTGTGCAGGAACCAGTTTAAATTGTCTTAAAGGAGCCCTTTGTTAAATATTCAGGAATTTTTTGAGCCAGTTGTTAAATCATTTGTACCTTGAAATCAGCCATGGTAGGAATATTTACACCATAGGAATCAGCAAACGGTATAAATCAAACCTCCTTTTTTTTTCAGGAGAACCAGTTTACCAGGACACTACAGATTTAATCAAGTGAAACCAAGGTTGCTAAAACTCCCTGCCCACTGCTTTTCACTCCAACCTACACCTCCTTTGATTAGGTTCTGCGTCCCATAGACACAGAATTTTTTGTGGTTGGTTCATTACTTATAAATCAAGTTCAAGCGCTACCTCTTTAAGAAGGTTTTCTTTTCTTTTTTTAAAGATTTTATTTATTTATTTGACAGAGAGAGAGATAGCGAGAGCAGGAACACAAGCACGGGAGCGGGAGAGGGAGAAGCAGGCTTCCTGCCTAGCAGAGGGCCCGATGTGGGGCTCAATCCCAGGACCCTGGGATCATGACCCGAGCTGAAGGCAGACGCTTAACCACTGAACCACCCAGGTGCCCTTAAGAAGGTTTTTAAGAACCCCTTCCCCAACTCTTCCCATTTATTACCAAGTTAGGTAGAGGAGACATTATCAGCTTCCCAAAGGGAAGAGATTTTTGAAATTAGTTTTTTAATTCCTAGTTGTTAACAGAAAGTGCATGTGTAGGTACACAATATATGCTTGATGAATAAATGCAGAAATAATGAATAGACACTTTTAACGGGCTCGCTGAATGAATGAAAACACCAGAACATTAAAAAAAAAAATCTTGGGCCAAAACGACCATTTTTTTCTGCCCTTACCTTGCATGAAATATACTCAGCAAATTACTATCCCACCCCCACTCATTTTCTACCTTTTTTTTCATGATAAGTACACTCTTTATCTACCTACTATTATGATCCAACACTGTGAATTGAAAATTGTGATAGTCTGGCCAGGGCAGGGCAGGTTTATCTTTGCACCATGATGAAGAACAGTGGTAAAAGTATTGACAACTTTTTTAAACTTCTGATGTTCTTCAGGGAAATTAAGAAAAGCTTTTTTAAAAAAGTGTTTCTTGCTGGGCACCTGGCTGGTGCCTTTTAAGATTTCATTTATTTATTTGACAGAGAGAGAGAGACAGAAGAGAGGGAGGGAGGGCACAAGCAGGGGGAGTAGCAGGCAGAGGGAGAGGGAGAAGCAGGCTCCATGCCGAGCAGGGAGTTGATGTGGGACTCCATCCCAGGACCCCGGGATCATGACCCAAGCAGAAGGAGGAGGTTAACTGACTGAGCCACCCAGGTGCCCCAGGGCATGCAATTCTTAATCTCAGGGTCATGAGTTTAAACCCCAAGTTGGGTGTAGAGATTACTTAAAAAAAAAAAAGTCTTGCTAAAATTAAAATGTACTCCAAAATCTAGAATAAACAATTTTTCACTTGGCAGAGGAAAGGGTTAAGTGTGTGTGTGTGTGTATGTGTGTGTGAAAGTTTGAGGGGGAGGTAGACATTACGAAGGAGATGGAGAGGGAAAGGGAAGAGAGGAAGAAAAGTAGAAAATGAGAGAAGGGACATCAACTGGTCTGAGGGAGGCACCAGGGGGACAAGGGTAAGGAAGAGGAAATGGCACCATCTGAACTTGAGGGTGGACTACAGGAGAGGGTCTTTCTGTAAACCTGCAATATGGAGTGGGTTGGGCTCAGTCTGTTATAAATCAGTGATTCACATCAGCAGATGCTGGAAATGATTATCTGGGAGACTAAAGGGAGAGGGGAGAGAAAGGAAGGAATTTGCCCCAGGCTCATCACTTTAAAAGGGGTCATTTAAGTTAAGCTTGGAGCTAGCTTCCAAAGTCTTTGATTCTGCAGTACAGATAGAAGGCTTAAAATGCAAATGGCCAGTTGTCACAATTGTTTGAGGCTCTTTTGGACTGAATTTTTATGAGGTCATATGTTTAGCTTCACATTTTAACAATTGGTATGTATGTATTTATACGTTTATTTATTGAAGTAATCTCTATACCCAATGTGGGGCTCGGACTCACCACCTGGGGATCAAGAGTTGCATGCTTTTCTGACTGAGCCAGTCAGGCGCCCCCAACTGGTATTTATATTAGCTCTTTGTAGATTTATAGAGGATTTAACTGGCATAATCTAATTTAATCTACGAAAGCCACATTAATATAATCAGCCAATCACTCGAGTGAAGGTTGCCAAAGGATTATTTAAAATGATGGCAATAAGAAACAATGTACTTCAAGGATTATGTGAACTCAGATCCCAAATTGTAAGGGAAAAGCTGACTAATTTTCAAGGTTTTCTACATCGTGGTTTGATAGTCCTCTAATTCGGTTTCTGTCAATCTCCCTTGGTGTTCACATTTGCAGAAACTCAACGTTTAACACCTTGTACCATTTTTCAGGATCACAGTTTATTTGGACCATGCCAGGAGCCGACTACATACCTGAACCTTAATCTGTGGCAGAAGCGAGTCTTTTGCCCTTTTCCACTGCGCGGGTGATGAGGGGTTGCGGGGGAGAGGCCCGGGCTTTCCTAGTGAGTGAGGCACCCCTCACTAGTGAGTGGTCTGCTAGGTGGAAATCATCCCAATTCTGTGCTTTTTCTTTCTGGCTGCTGCACCTCCTGCAGGACTGTAGCAAGGGCACATCCCAAAGGAGCAGACGTATTAATTGCCTTACACTAGCCAAACAAATAAATATCTTGGCTCTATCGCTTTTCTCCAAGGCACTTTCACCTCACACTTCCCACTTTAGGATTTACCTAGAGGGTTCTTGAGCTTTGATCCCACCGCAAGGGTGCATTTCCAGGTCTACTCTCAACGAGGAACTTGGCACGAGACTTTTCCTCTTTAAAAACGAAAGGTTGAAATGTCCATCGTGACAGTGAAGAGGGGTGGTCCTAGCGAACAAGGAACCTTATTATTACTACAGAAAAATCTCAGGCCCTGCCCGCACCCGGCCTTTACCCCGCCACGCCCGGTGACTCTCAGACCTCTAGGTGTGACCAAGGCCAAGGACTACAAAACAGAGAATTCTGGGGGAAGGAAGTGACGACGTGGCGCAAAGCCTGCTGGGCTCAGATGGGCGCCCTTGGAGTGACTCTTTCCTCACCGCGTGGTTACTGTGTACCCGTCGCTGCGAGGAGTTCTTGCTGGTATTTCTCTCGTTTGTGGGACTTAAACGTTTAGTACCACCAGGTTTGAGTACCGTTTTAAGTATCGTGCAGCTGCAAGCTAGGCCACGGAATCTGCGCTCTAGAGCCTTCGCTGCTGCTCCCTGGCTTGTGCATCCTCCAAACAAATAAGAGGAAATTGTCAAATCCGGGGCCTCTCCCTGGCGGGATCCAGCGGAGAAAGAGCTAGAGAGAGCAAGTGGGTGGGTATCAAAGGAGTTTTCCTCTTCAGTTTTGGCCAAATGTGGTGTGGAGTGAGTTACTTTGATCGCAGGAGATCAGAGTTAAAAGGTTTGAGCATTTGCTGACCGAGTTCAAAGCCAGGGTGAAGGCGATTTGGAATGGTACTGGGTGGTGGAATAGAAGTAAGCCGGATGAGTTACCCCGGGCTGGGCCTCATGGCAGCGCGGTGTCTCCTTAGCTGATCATCAGCTATTTTCCTGATAATGGAACTTGAGGCAAATCACAGATGTTCTCTATCTCTAGGATGGCACTTGCTTGAGTGGAACATGTATTAACCCGAACTGGTGGTGGTTTTAGATCTAGCCAGCTGGCAGCCATGAATGAATGGATGAGGAAAGGCCCCTTAGAATGGCAAGATTACACGTACAAAGAAGTCAGAGTGACAGCCAGTGAGAAGGAGTATAAAGGATGGGTTTTAACCACAGACCCAGTTTCTGCCAAGTGAGTATGGCTCCTTCTCCCCAGAAATAATAATGACACCCCTTTGTGCTGCTTATATGTTATATCCAAACTAAGGAAGTAGATAAATGAAAGGCTAGTTATTCACACATAAGAATTGTGTTGCTTTTGAGTCGAAGTGTTGTTCTAACTATGGATTACCTTGGCAGACAAGCCAAATTTGGAAAACTGAGGCACTTTTTTTGTTACTACATTTTCTTTTTTATTTATTTGAGGGAGACACAGAGCAAGCGCGAGGGAGGGGGAGGAGCAGAGGGAGAGGGAGGACCCGACTCCCCGCTGAGCTGGGAGCCCGACGCGGTGCTCCACCCCAGGACTCCGCGATCATGACCTGAGCCTAACACTAGCCAAACAAATAAATATCTTGGCTCTATCGCTTTTCTCCAAGGCAGACGTCCAACTGACTGAGCCACCCAGGCTCAGTTACTACGTTTTTTTTTTTTTTTTTTTGTTTTGTTTTTTTTTTTTTTTAAGATTTTATTTATTTATTTGAGAAGGAGAGAATGAGAGACAGAGAGCACAAGAGGGAAGAGGGTCAGAGGGAGAAGCAGACTCCCTGCCGAGCAGGGAGCCCGATGCGGGACTCGATCCCGGGACTCCAGGATCATGACCTGAGCCGAAGGCAGTCGCTTAACCAACTGAGCCACCCAGGCGCCCTCAGTTACTACGTTTTTATTAGACAGTCTCAATCTCATAAATGTAGAGAGAATAGCATAACAGACACTAGCCTTTCCTTCCCTTTCTAAATATCTTTAAGCCAGTTGCAGATATCCTATAATTTTGTCCATAAATACCTCAATATCTTTTAGCAGATAAGGACTCTTTAATAACCACAATAACATTATAATACCTAACAAAAGTAATAATAACTTTGTTATTAACAGTCCGCTTTTAGATTTGCCTGGTTGTCTCAGAATATCTCTTTAATTGGTTTATCAGTTTGGTTGGTATGTCTCTTAAGTATCTTAATGACTGCACTTTCTCATTTTAGTTTTCCATGTCATTTGTTGAAGAAATGGAATCATTTGTCTTATAGAACTGAACACGTTCTGGATTTAGCTTATTGCATTGTGCATGGTGTAGCTTAACATGTTCTTATATCTCTGTATTTCCTATAAACTGGTATGCCTATCTAGAGGTTTGATTAGGATCAGATTTGTTTTTTGCAAGACTACTTTATTTATCTTTAAGATTTATTTATTCATTTGACAGAGAGAGAGAGACAGCGAGAGAGGGACCACAAGCAAGGGGGAGTGGGGGAGAGAGAAGCAGGCTCCCTGCCGAGCAGGGAGCCCCATGCAGGGCTCGATCCCAGGACTCTGGGATCATGACCTGAGCCGAAGGTAGACACTTAACAACTGAGCCACCCAGGTGCCCCTTGCAAGACTACTTTAAAGGTGATGATACACACACACACTTTTTATTTTGGAATGATTTTAGATTTACAGAAAAGAATACAGAGAGGACCCATCTACCCAGCTTCCCCTAATGTTGGCATCTTACCTAACCATGGTACATTCCTTGAAACTAAAACTTTACATAAACTGCAATCATTTGGATTTTAACAGTGTTTCCACTAATTGTTTGCCTTTTTCTATTCCAGGATCCAATCTAGGATCTGACATTCATTTAATTGTCATGTGTCCTTAGTCTCTTCTAGAGTGAGAATTTTTCAGTCCTTCCTTGTTTTTCATGACCTTGACACTTTTGAAGAGTTCTGGTGAGTGAGGTATTTCATAGAATGTCTCTCAATTTGAGTTTCTGTGATGCTTTCTCATAAGTAGCCTGGGATTTTAGGTTTTGGGAGGAGTACCAACAAAGTGAAATTCACATCACATCACACCACACCACATCATTTATTTTATTTAGTTAGGATTTTTGCATTTGTATTCATGAATGAGATTAGTTTGTAGTTTTATATTTTAATCATTTTCTCCTCTGCTTTTGGTATCAAGATTATATTAACCTCATTAAACAAGTTAAGGCACAGTCCCCCTTTTATAGTCTCTAGAAGAATTTGGTTAGATTAGAAATGTTTGAACCTTGGGGTGCCTGGCTGGCTTAGTCGGTGGAGCGTGCAACTCTTGATCTTGGGATTGTGGGTTTGAGCCCCACATTGGGTGTGGAGATTACTTAAAAATAAAATCTTGGGGCGCCTGGGTGGCTCAGATGGTTAAGCATCTGCCTTCAGCTCAGGTCCTGATCTCAGGATCCTGGGATCGAGCCCCACATCGAGTTCCTGACTCAGCGGGGAGTCTGCTTCCCCCTCTCCCTCTGCCTCTCCCACTGCTCATGCTTGCTCTCTCTCTGTATCTCTGTGTCTCAAAATGAATAAATAAAATCTTAAAAAAAAATAAAATCTTAAAAAAAAATGCTTGGGGCGCCTGGGTGGCTTAGTTGGTTAAGCGACTGCCTTTGGCTCAGGTCATGATCCCGGAATCCTGGGATCGAGTCCCACATCGGGCTCCCAGCTCAGTGGGGAGCCTGCTTCTCCAACTCTGGCCTTCTCCCCTCTCATACTGTCTCTCTCTCTCTCTCTCTCACAAATAAATAAATAAATCTTAAAAAAAAATGCTTGAACCTTGAAAATTGTATATAATTTGTTAGTAAAATTGGGCCTTCCCCCCATGGGAAAATATTTTAAAATACTCAGTTTTTATGAAGGATTATAGGACTATTTATAGTCTCTTTTTTTTGACTCAGTAGTAGAAATTTATATTTTCTAGGAAGCTTTCTATTTTAGTTTTCAAAACTCTTGGCATAAATTTGTTCCTAATACTTTAAATTGCCAATCTTTGCTGCCTTCTTCCTAATATTATTTGTATGTGCCTTTTTTCTCTGTTCTAATCAGTTTTGCCTGAGTTTTGTGAATTTTACATTTTTTGTTTTTGTTTTTTAAAAAACCAACATTTGGCTTTGATGATCTTGTTATTAACTCTTTTGTTTTCTCTTTCATTGATTTTGTGCTTTGTTATTTTCTTTGGTCTGCTTTGAAGGGAAGTTATTCAGTTTAACTCTAAAATTAAGTCTGTACCCTTTCTTGATTTCTAATACACATTTAAGCCATTTATAACTGTTAAATATAACATAAATATAATAAGTATAAAGCACTGAAAGCGCTTTAACTACATCCCACAATGATTGGTTTTAGGCTAGACAAAAAAGTTTAGATGTGTAGGACCCAAGTGAATACTTATTGAATGAGTACAAACATTTGGTGGTGAGGGGATTAATTTTAAACAGGGAAGTTCTTATTCCCAATTTCTAATTGCCTGTTGGGGCTGGTAATGCCTCTTCATTCCATTGCTTCTTCCGTAGCTTTATGGGCCTTTACATTTTTCTTTTGCAAATCTGCTCTGAACTTAACTTTTCCTCCCAAGTATTGTCCTTGTGAACTTCCTGGAAGATGGCAGCATGTCTGTGACTGGAATTATGGGCCATGCTGTGCAGACCGTTGAAACTGTGAACGAAGGGGACCATAGAGTGAGAGAGAAGCTGATGAATTTGTTCATGTCTGGAGACTGCAAGGCCTACAACCCCGAGGATCTGGAGAAGAGAAAGAACAGCCTAAAGAAATGGCTCGAGAAGAACCACATCCCCATCACAGAACAGGGAGATTCACGAAGGACTCTGTGTGTGGCTGGGGTTCTGACTATAGACCCACCATATGGTCCAGAAAATTGCAGCAGTTCTAATGAGATTATTCTCTCCCGTGTTCAGGATCTTATTCAAGGACATCTTGCAGCTTGCCAGTGAGAGGCCAAGAACTATGGATGCATCGATTGAAATAACACTTCATTTTTGTTTTTTCCTTCATAAAATGTTTTGAATGTTAAATCCATCATATTACAAGACTTCAAAGGCGTACTGTGTGTGTTTGAGTTTTAATTCTCTGTTGTTTTGGTAAAATCAAAGATGTGGATTATAAGTGCTAATAATCGAACTATGGCAAGGATAGCATCACATGCAACAAAATAGCACAAGGACATTAGAATTGTAAGAGTCTTTTGTTGGCGAGAGTACACCTCCATTTTTGTTAGGCAAGAAACACAACATGTTAGATTCAATATAAAATGTCTTGTTAAGTCCCTTGCACTAACTGTATGTGTCTGTTTTAAAATATTGATTGTGTAAGGATGAAATCACTTTTGAATCAGAATATATTGGAATATATGCTTTTTTGGTTGAAACTTGAAAAGTTTTAACTATTTGTAAAATCTTAACACATAAGCTGTTTAACTTTCAAAGCCTTTACAGTGAGCCCTGGCTAATACCTCTGAAGAAAAAGGTAAATGTGACAAGTATTCTGCTCCTGCACTGAACCCAGTTCCTGTGCCTGGTGGATTCAGCCAAGGCCTTCAGCCCATGCTGTTTTCTGCCTGTAGCCCCCATTCCCGGGTCAGGCTTCACTGAGGGGAGAGAATGCAGGAAGCATGCCTCACTATACGTGGCCCTACCCCTTGGAAGCCAGGCAGGGGCCAGGACTTGATATGGAGGTTTCTGGCCTAGAAACCGAGGGAGGTACCTCAGATTGTCGGTTGGGTGTCTTCTCGGGGGCCAGGCCTCTGACTCCCTAGGACAAGGGTCAGCAAACTTTGAGTCTTTGGGACAAATGCAGCCTGCTGCCTCCATCTGATAAAAGTTTTACTGGAACACAGCCGTACCCACTGGTTTATGTATTTTCTGTGGCTGCTTTTGAGCCATAGTGGCAGATCTGAACAGAAACTATATGGCTTATATTTACGGAAAAATATAGCCCTGCCCTAGGCGTGTGGGGTGGGTGTCTTTATGATAATCACCTGTGACCAACAAAGAATAACCAGACCCTAAAATGAAGTAAGCCATTGAAGGCGTTATCAATAAAGATGTTAAAAGGATTTAAGTTCCCTGGTTAGCTTTCTATAAAAGACCAACCCTGGGGTGCCTGGGTGGCGTCTGCCTTCGGCTCAGGTCATGATCCCGGGGTCCTGGGATCGAGCCCCTTTGGGCTCCCTGCTCAGCGGAAAGCTTGCTTCTCCCTCTGCCTGCCACTCCCCTTGCTCGTCTTCCCTCTCTGCTGTCCCTCTCTCTGTCAAAATAAATCTTAAGAAAAAAAAAAAGACCAACTATCTCTGTCACTATCTGTCTCTCAAATAAA
Organism: Eumetopias jubatus; assembly: GCF_037043125.1. Lineage (NCBI taxonomy): Eukaryota > Metazoa > Chordata > Mammalia > Carnivora > Otariidae > Eumetopias > Eumetopias jubatus. Next base: position 31,997,042 of record NW_028274815.1, read on the forward strand.
TAAAGTCCTTAAATATATATACGTATATATATAGGCCTTTACAGAAAGTCTGCTTTAGGAAATCCTTGAAGCAGCCTGGTGTGCCAGGGCTTGGGGCAGACTTCCAAAGGCAGTTTTGAACTAGATAGGCCATGTGGGCTGCTACAGGGCTAAACTCAGAACTCTTAACTTCTCCCTAGTCTGTCCACAGGTATTCAGCTGTGCAAACAGCCCTTTCAGTTCTCATGTGTGTCCCTTACTCATACAAAAAGGGAAGCGGTAACTTTTGCAAGAAATACTTTAAAATAGTCAGCTTTTTAGGGGGTCTTTGAATGCAGCCCGTATCAGCGCTATTTTCCTGCATAGTTGTCTAGTGACAGGATGTAGCCTCACACTCCTCACACTTCAGTAAGCATCAGAATCAGTCCGAGAGCTTGTTAAAACGGATTGCAGGACCCTACTCCCAATGGATTCTGTCTGAGGAGGTCCAGGGTGGGTCCCAGGCATTTGCATTTCTAACAAACTCCCAGATAATGGTGATGCTACCTATCTCAGGCCACACTTGCAAAAGCAGTTCAGAAACTTTAGGGAAACAGCCCATCCCTCACAACTTTATAAAGTTCCCATGATCCTAAAAAGATTTAGTGCATAGCCATGCTCCTTGTGACTAAGACCCTCCCATTCAAATCCTGGAATATCTTTGGAAGGCACATAGGGGAAGGGGAGTATGAACAAATTTAGTGTGGAAATGATTTTGGCAAAATATGGGGAGGCCTTGAGATGAGAGAAGCCATGTAGGAAATTGCCCAAAGCATCAGTTGGGCTTGAGCCCTGGCCCAGAGACAGGTGCATTGGTGTTGGTAGATTTGTTTGCTGTCAGACTAATGAGCTGGGGAGAGAGACTGTTTCTTGGCAACTGAGTCCTCTGTTTAAACAATGTGCCTGCAAACAAAAGCTGAGTGACGAAGAGGGTAAATGATCTGGCTCTGCCATGGAAACCTTATATTCTTATCATTTTGTCATATCTATTTCTTTGTGTTTCTAATTTTTTTTTTAAAGATTTTATTTATTTGACAGAGACACAGTGAGAGAGGGAACACAAGCGAGGGGAGTCTGGGAGGGAGAAGCAGGCCTCCCACGGAGCAGGGAGCCCCACGTGGGGCTCGATCCCAGGACCCTGGGGTCATGACCTGAGCCGAAGGCAGACGCTTAACGACTGAGCCACCCAGGCGCCCCATGTGTTTCTAATATTTACTCAAATGGAAATATATTCTAATTATGACTTATACATGCACCGCTTTTAACTTATTTTAACGTAATTTCAGATTTATAGGAAATTTGCAAGAACAGGACAAAGAATTCCCATATATCCTCTCAGCAAATGTCAACATTTGACCACATTTGTATTTTCCATCTATGTGTGTGTGTGTTCATTTTCTCTCCCTGAACTGTTTGAGAGTAAATCACGGACACGATGGAAGAATGAAGACATTCTCTTAAATAAGCACAGTACAGTCATCAAAATCAGGTAGAAACATTGATACAGTGCTGTGATTTAATACACACCTTATCCAGAGCGTCTCAATGTCCTGTACTGAAAAAACAAAACACAAATGATTTTTAAAATTTGGACTGTGAATCATGTTCAGTCATGTCCCTTCCTTTAATTGGAAAGAGTTCCTCAGTCTTTCTTTGATTTTTAGGACATTGACGTTTGTTTTGTGGAATAATCCTCAATTTGAGTTTGTCTGATGTTTTGTTTTGTTTCCATTTGATAGGATTCTTTTGGGTAGGAATACTCTGGAAATGATAGTGTGTTCTCAATACATCATATCAGGAGGCACATAATATTGATTTGTCCCATTTCTGGTGATGTTAACTGTGATCATTAGGTGAAGGTGGTTTGTCAAGTTTCTCCACTGTAAAGTGACTATTTTTTCTTGTTTATTTTTTGTCATTGCTACACCCAGGGTGGGGCTTGAATTCATGACCTCGAGATCAAGAGTCACACGCTCTTCTGACTGAGCCAGCCAGATGCCCCACTATTTTTTTTTTTTTAGTTAAAGGAATCTTACAACAAATTTTTATTTATTTATTTTTAAAGATTTTAAGTAATCTCTATACCCAACATGGGACTCCAACTCAACAACCCTGAGATCAAGAGTCATATGCTCTACCGATTGAGCCAGCCAGGGGCGCAGTGTATTTTTTTTTTTTAAGAGTGAGCGCATGTGCGCCAGCTGGGGCGGGGGTGGTGGTGAGGGGAGAGAATGTTTTTTTTTTAAGTGTGCATACCTTTTTTTTTTTAAGATTTTATTTATTTATTTGTTAGAGAGAGCGAGCACAAGCAGGGAGAGTGGCAGGCAGAAGGAGAAGCAGGGAGCCTGATGCGGGACTCAATCCCAGGACCCTGGGATCCTGACATGAGCCAAAGGCAGACGTTTAACCGACTGAGCCACCCAGGTACCCCAGGCACCCAACATATTTTTTTTTAAAGATTTTTATTTATTTATTTGTCAGAGAGAGAGCACAAGCAGGGGCTGCAGTAGAGGGAGAGGGAGAAGCAGGCTCCCCACTGAGCAAGGAGCCCGATGCGGGACTCGATCACAGGACCCCGGGACCACGACCTGAGCCGAAGGCAGACGCTTAACGACTGAGCCACCCAGGCGTCCCCACCCAACATATTTTTTAAAAAAGAACTTTAGGGGCACCTGGATGGCTCAGATGGTTAAGCGTCTGCCTTCGGCTCAGGTCAAGATCTCAGGGTCCTGGGACCGAGTCCCGCATAGGGCTCCTTGCTCGGCGGGGAGTCTGTTTCTCCCTCTCCCTCTCCCCCTGCTCATGCTCTCTCTCTCTGTCTCAAATGAATAAATAAAATCTTTTTTTTAAAAAAGAAGTTTATTGAGGTATTATTAATGTATCGTAAAATTCATCCACTTGAAGCACATAATTCAGTGATCTTTAGTAAATTTAGAGTTGTGCAGCCATCACCATAATCCTTTATTTTTTAAAACATTTCCATCCCCATAAGATTCTGTATCTCATTTGCAGTGAATTCCCATTCCCACCCTCAGTCCCAGGCAACCACTAATCTTTTTGTATCTATTGGTTTGACATTTCTGTATATTTCATATAAATGGAATCATACCATATGTGGTCTCTGTGTCTGGCTTCTTTCACTTAGCATTATGTTTCTGAAGTTTATCCATGTTGTAGCATGTATCACAGGCTCATTTTTCTTAATAATATTCCATTGTGAATATACTTTTTGTTTATTCATTTACCACAGATATTGGGATTGTTCCCAGTTTGGAACTATTATGAAAAATGCTGCTGTGAACATTTGTGAGAAGTCTCTGTATGCACATATATTTTCATTTCTCTTATGTGAAATACCCACGAGTGGAGTTATTGGATTACGTGATAAATTATGTCTTTTTAAGAAACTCAAGCTATTTTCTAATATAGCCATACCATTTTACATTCCATCAGCAATGTATGAGGGCTCTAATTTCTCTGCACCCTTATGAGTATGTGGTACTGTATGTGATTCTAGAGGTTATGAAGTAGTATCTCACTGTGGTTTTCATTTGCATTTCTCTGATGACTAATGATGTTGAGCATCTCTTCATGTGCTTCTTAAGCCATCTGTATAACCTTGGTGAAATGTTTACTCAAGTCTTTTGCCCGTTTTTAAAACTGAGTTGTCTACTTGAGTTCTAAGAAGTCTTAATATATTCTAGATACAAGTGCTTTATCGAAATATAATTTGCAAAATATTTCCTCCCAGTCTGTGGTTTGTCTTGTATTTTTTTTTTTAAAGATTATTTATTTATTTGACAAGAGAGAGACACAGCGAGAGAGGGAACACAAGCAGGGGGAGTGGGAGAGGGAGAAGCAGGCTTCCCGCTGAGCGGGGAGCCCGATGCGGGGCTCGATCCCAGGACCCTGGGATCATGACCTGAGCCGAAGGCAGACGCTTAACGACTGAGCCACCCAGGCGCCCCTTGTCTTGTATTTTCTTTTTTAAAGATTTTGTTTATTTATTTGAGAAAGAGAGAATGAGAGACAGCACGAGAGGGAAGAGGGTCAGAGGGAGAAGCAGACTCCCTGCTGAGCAGGGAGCCCGATGCGGGACTCGATCCCGGAACTCCAGGATCATGACCTGAGCCAAAGGCAGTCGCTTAACCAACTGAGCCACCCAGGCACCCTTGTCTTGTATTTTCTTAATGATGTTTTTGAGCTGCAGAAGTTTAAGAAATTGACTATGATTTACCAATTTTTTAAAAAAATATTTTTTATTTATTTGACAGAGAGACAGTGAGAACAGGAACACAGCAAGCAGGGGGAGTGGGAGAGGGAGAAACAGGCTTCCCGCGGAGCAGGGAGCCCGATGCGGGGCTCGATCCCAGGACCCTGGGATCATGACCTGAGCCGAAGGCAGACGCTTAACGACTGAGCCACCCAGCTGCCCCGATTTACCAATTTTTTTTTCTTTCTGTCATGGATCATGCTTTTGGTGTTTGTAGCTAAGAACTCTGCCTAACTTAAGGTCACATAGATTTTCTGGGATTTTTTTTTCCTCTTTTTTTAATTTTTAAAGTTTATTTTATAGAGTGCGTGCAATTGCGGGGGAGGGGCAGAGGGAGAGAGTCTCAAACAGACTCCCCGCCACCCCTAGCGCAGAGCCTGAGATGGGGCTCCATCCGACAACCCACGACCTGAGCCAAAACCAAGAGTCGGACACTTAACCGACTGAGCCACCCAGGCGCCCTCCAAATACATTTTCAACAGAGAGTAGACCATAAATGTATTCCCTACAGCTACTTCTTTGGTGATATGCAGACGTCTGCTCACAATGTTTATTTTTTTTCTCCCCCTTCTTCCTCCACCTGCTTCCCCTTAACAATGTTTAAAGAAACACACCTAGGGGTGCCTGGGTGGCTCAGTCGGTTAAGCATCTGCCTTCAGCTCAGGTCATGATTCCAGGACCCTGGGACTGAGCCCCACGTTGGGCTCCCTGCTCAGCAGGGAGTCTGCTTATCTCTCTCCCACTCCCTCTGCCCCTCCCCACAGCTCATGCTCCCTCTTTCTCACTTGCTCTCTCTCTCTCAAGTAAATAAATAAAATCTTAAAAAAGGGCACACCTAATTGCTGAATGAGATGAGATCCTTAAAAAGCAGAATTAAAAGACTTGGTCAAAGCCATTAGTATCCTTCATTTTAATTTCAACATACAGGCATCTAGTTTCTTTAGAACCTTCAAAGCCTCTTGCAGGGGGTAAATTATGCTCCTGACTGAATTTATTCAAGTAAACTTTATTTCTTTCTCGTCCTGTTTCTCCTGTGTCCCAATTTATTTTTGTATTCTGAGTTCCTAGCGTGGCTGACACATAGCACCTGCTTAAAATGTTGGTTATATTGAAATTATGAGCATAAATGTGGGAGGAATTTCTGCAACCCCAATATAGGTCTCAAACTAGCCGTGTAGTACACATTAGTTATAAACTGGACAATCAGCCTCCCTGTTAATTAATCAGATTGCATGCTTCAATTAATCCATCTTAGCCATGCTTATTGTGGAAAAGGATGGTATAAAGATTTATGGGCCAGAAATAATGGGGACAGCTGGAGCTTAAATGGGAACGTGCACAGGTGAATTTCAGAGACAGAAGGGCGGCATTAACAGAAACGTCTATAATTACGGATTATTTCGTGCTCGTCTATAATAGATGGATTTGTTTCCTCCTCATATGGGATTGTCCCTTGGTGCCCATGGTATAACATGGCCCCTGATTTGTAAAGACATCTGTCTTTTAAAGAGCATAACACATCTTTGACTTTCAGTCTGGTAATCTTGCTAATAATCAAGTCCTAAAACAAACTGATTTTTTTTTCCAGTTCAAACAATAGGAGAAGGGTTACTGGGCCTAGAAATTATCGTTCCCAATTAGGTTTCATGTTAGATTTCAACATTTTACAGTTACCTACCTATAGAGCTATATACTCCCTTCCCCCTTCTTAAAACCCTATTTGTATTATACCATATTGGCCAAAGTCTACTAGGTTGGACTCTGTTCAAATAACAGAAAGATAAAGTAACTGTGTGTGTATTTCAGACATCTTAATGTGGGCCTAAGTGTGAGACCTTGAGTTCTGCCGTGGAAAATGTTAACAGTATTAGTTTCACATACAAATTGTTATTTTCAAAACACATGTTTTAACTTATTTTCACATTTTCAAAATAAGTGGTATTTACAAAAATGAAATTTAATGCTAGAACATGTTTTTAAAGTAAATATATCCCTACCCATCTGTACATGGCTTTTCCCATTTGTACATATAATTTCCTCACATTCTTAAGTACTCTCCATTGGACTCAAACGCTCTTATTCACATAATACATGTTTATCAGAGTTGATTTAGGCACAAGTTTCAGAGACCACTGTGGGCATAATTTATATCTGATTAGTAACTAATAGCTAGACTTTTTAAGTAGTCACCTATCTCGTTTTGTTTTTTTTTTAAATGTTTTATTTATTTATTCATGAGAGTCAGAGAAAGAGAGAGGCAGAGGCAGAGAGGGAAGCAGGCTCCCCGCCTAGCAGGGAGCCCGATGCAGGACTCAATCCCAGGACCCTTGGATCATGACCTGAGCTGAAGGCAGACACTTAACCATCTGAGCCACCCAGGCACCCCTATCTCATTTTGTTTGAATAGGTTTTCTCCACTTTGGCACTACTGACATTTCGAACTGGATAAATTTTTGTTCGAGGAGGATCCTATGCATTGTAGGATATTTAGCAGCATCTCTGGCTTCTAACCACTAGATGCCAGGAGCACACCCCAATCCCCACTCAGTTGGGACGTCTCCAGATATTGCTAAATGTCCCCTGGTGGGCAAAATTGCCTCCATTTGAGAACCACTGGTTTAAAACAAGCAAAATATACATTTTGTCCTGTGAGGAAACTTCTTTATAGTCTTTGTACATGGTAAGATCCTGTATTGTAGTTAATCAACCTCTATGGACAAATAAAGTCTTACTTGAATGGTTAACATTCTTTTGTTTTAATACATTTGAAACTTAAGGATGGAATAAGGCAAAACTTATTAAGAGGGGACTCTCAGGAAGTAAATGAGTCTTTTTGTCTATGTTATCCTGTCTTGAATCATTATAGAAGAAAACTGGCCATGGATAATCTCCCCTTTATAAATATAAGCTCATTCGACTTGGAAGGAAAATTAACTCCTTCAGGCCATTCTCAGTAAAACCTAGGTTGGAAGAGGTAGCAGTAACTGCATTTTTCTACGTAAGAAATAATAATAACAAAAACCCTCACTGTTTGAAATGCTTCTGTTGAAAATGTTTATTAAATACATTATTATACCATATTTTGGAATAGTGTATTTGTAATGTCAGGGTTATCATCCTAAACGCTGATTTTCATTGTTGGTATTTATGGGAAGCTACCTTTAAAAAAAAAAAAGTATTTATTTATTGAGAGAGTGAGAGCGAGTGAGCGAGAAAGAGCCCATGAGCAGAGGGATGGGCAGAGGGAGAGAATCTTAAGCCGACTCCCCGCTAAACGTGGAGCCCGACATGGGGCTCGATATCACCACGCCGAGATTGTGACCTGAGCCGAAATCAAGAGTTGGACCTGAGCCACCCAGGCGCCCCTGGGATGTTGCCTTTTCAAACAAACCCCTCATACAAATCGTCTTTTGTTGCGATTTGTTTTCTTTCCTAAAAAGTTGAAATACAGGTGGAGAAATGCAGTAAATGGATTCTAAGCCATCCTCCTAGCTCTCACTGGGGCACTGTGTCCTGGCTTATTTACTCAGTTAGCTGGGTTGGAACTGACTCAGAAGTAGACTCGGGGATGGCCCCCGTTCGGCAAAGACGGGGCAGAGGCTGAAACGTCTGTGGGAATGAGTTCACGTTTGGGCTGCTGTCCTGTATCTTTATGAAATATCGATGTCACCCATTCCTCATGGCTCATACATCAGGCGAGTGATTTCCAACACAACTCTTTCTCTGCTCTTTGACAAAGCAAATTATTAAGACATCTAAGATTTTAAAGCACCGTAAGGATTAGTGATTGGCTATAAATCTTATTTAAGACCAATCTCTTTGATACATGTGTTTTGGGGGGACGGATAACTTAGAAATGGCAAGAAAAAAGTCTCTCCTGGTAATGACTCATCGTGGTTAATGGTTTACACAGTCATTACACAGCTTTACATGTGTGAGACTTAAAAAGACACGGAAGCCGGTCACTCTGGAACAGTCTGAAACTATTGCTGTGACAATACATTGGATTAGCTGTTTCTATATTGTTTCCACCTGAGGCACCATACTGTGTGTACTCAAGTATTGACTAACACAGTTTCATGATCAAGATCTAACTTCTGAAAACAGTAGCTCACCCTGTGTTTTATTAACTGGCTAAATATTTTAAGCCAACTTCCTCCCCTGCATTTGGGAGAAAATAAGCCCTAGGGATTCCGCTTAATTCTAGCATGACTTAGGAGGAAAGAAGCCAGCATCTGCCTAGGCTTGTTTAAGCAAAATGGCAGTGTGAGCATAATTCTGCTGCCCCCAGGGATCCTCATTTCTGTGGCAACTAGGTGACACCCACAAGGCACCCTCTGAGTGACGCCTGAGCTCCCCAGCTCAGCCCAGCCATTGAGAAACACAACAGTGCAGTTCTCAAAAAGCCAGCCTGGGCTGCATCTGAAAACCACACCCTCGGTCCCAATTTGCTTACATTTCTACATTTTAATTTTACGAAGTACTTTCACAAGGTCTTATTTTAGGATAACCTCTTAGGGACATATTCAAACCACTGCCTAGAAAGGAAAAAGAACATTTACCATATGCCTACAGAGCCACAGGCTGTGTGCTTTGGTGTATTAGTTAAACTGCTCGAATAACAGAATGGGAGGATAAAGACCAAAGTTCAATACTTGTCAGGGAGTCTGAATTATAACATTCAGATACGGAACTCAAGGAGGAAGAAGACAAAGCTAATGCTCTGCCAACCTATGACCACCTCTGCAAGAAAGAATGTTTACCTATTCTCATTTCCTGAGAACTCCCCAAAGATACAGACTACAAAACCCTAACGCAGACTAATTTTGTAGCAAGTACTTTACCAATATTGTTTCCCAGCTAGATTCCAGCAAAACAAATACTTCAGAAACATTTACAGAATTCTCCGTAAAATTAACATTAAATGCTGACCATCTTGCTGGGGTTTAGAAATCTGGTTTCACCTTAAAATGCTCTACAGCATGCTGATCTTCAATTGCGAAGAAGTAATCCTGTTTCACTTACTTGGTAATTTTAATGAGGGGGCTTAAGTTCAGTTTTGGTGGGGAGGATTTTCTTATTCAGTGTCTTCAGTGAAGGCTTCCCGATCTTTTCCACATCCTGGAACATCTGTGGAATGAGTTGTGCATTTGTATGTGGTTGCAAGTGACCAGCCCAAGAATAACTTCCCTAAGAGGAGCGATTTCTCACCACTCTGGATGGAAAGTTCTCTTGTTGAGCTCCTCCCTGTATCTCTGCTGCAAACCTGTGTGGAAGGCTGTGGGTCCAGTTGGGCAGATGGCTCCAGCTAGGGCGGCCAGCATCAACTCCACTATAGCACCGAGAGTCAAAACTGGTTCAAAAAAATGTCTTAGCGGGTGAGTGTGGTCTTCTTCATTTCTCCTGAGCAGTTCTGTAATGTGAGCCTTGTTTTGGTAGCAAGTCAGAACTTGAATACTGTGGGTGCTATGCATTATGCATGTTTTTTATTTAAGGTGATGACATGAATTAATGCCTTTTAAAAATACTATTTAGAGTCTAAGCTCTTCAAGTGCGCCAAAGCTTAAACACACTTGATAATGACCATTTTGGACAGTCTAGGAGGTTTCCTGAAAATTTAACTGAAATAATACTGTGAAAAGTGAACTCCCTTCACTGAGGTGGTTCTGCTGATTAGTTTGAATTCCATCTATAGTATGAAATCTGCAGTGACTCTACCTGAGCGCCAAACCTAAGAATATTTTTTCTACTCAGCTCTTTGGGATGTTTCCTGGCCACATGGATAAATGTCCAGAGAAAATGTAAATGTACTGACAGTTTTTCAAAATGCTAGCTCCCCATTCACCTAAGTGGCAGGTGAAAACAAGCGGCCTCCTATACGATATTTTTATGGCTGTAAATCTGACACTAGCACAGCAACCTTTTCTACCTCAACTGTGCCAAGTCCACTCTGAGAAGACCATCAAAATTCCCTGCTGGGTAACGTGAAATGTGGCCATGAGATCTGGGTGTGTTCCTAAGAGAGAGCAGAGACTCCTAAATGGAAAACCGAAAACTAAACAAAGACACCTAGACTGTTCTGCTTTTGAGAATAAGAATGGTAAGGATAAAACCAGCTTGCATTTTAATAACAAACAAGAGCTCTTCAAGTTTTTTTTTTTTAGGCTGAACTTTAATGAGTAAAAATAAAAATCCCTCACAGATTAAGTTTACTTTGTAGCCAATAGCCTAAAATGAAATTTTAATTTTTCTTGCTCACATGATTTTTTTTTGTCCTTCTCTGTTCTAAGTTCTTTCAGATGAGCCTTTATGATAGAAAAAAACATTCAGTATTTCTCATGCTCCTATATCACCCCAGTAAAAAAGCAGGAGAAAAAAAATACATAGATTAAAACAGAATCGTATTAAACATTCACTTTTGTATGATGAGGTGAATTTCATTCACTCCGGGATAGTCACAGAGAAAAAGACAGGCAAGCTGGTTTTTAGACTGCCTCGCACGGACGCTCCAAATTGTGCTGGGAGTGTCCCTGTTCTGTCCGAAATACAGAAGGTCTGGGAACCTTCCCTAAGGGTGTGTGGGGCCTCAGCTGACTGCACAGTGCTTGCCCTGGGCTCCTTCACCAGGGCAGCCCAAGCACAGAGCCTGGTTGGAGGTAGAGGTGCTGCTCTTATTTCCCAGGTGAGCAAGAAGCAGGGGAGTAGCAAGCACTCTCCTAAGACTGGTCTTTACTGTGTGGTGACAAGTTTCACAATCATGCTGATGATCCGGGATCCTCGAGGACATGTACACAGATCTATGCTTGGGTTTTTTATCTTATCCTGGAGAAGCTGGTCAAGTTCGCAGCGGAGTTCCTTTACTAGTTCAGCCACCTAAAATGAAAGTTGCAATGTGAGCAGTGATTGGGTCAACAGGGGAGGAAAGGTTATTAAAGGAAATGTCCCACTGATGATTATCATTATTCTAGATTTCTGGTAGTAATTTTCACTCCATGCAGCAGCGGGGGGGGGGAGGGGGAGGTGGAGTGGAGGAGAAACTAAATACATTTTTATTCTAAAAGGGCTTCTAAAATTTCTTGATGCAGCTATAAGAACATTTATTCAATGTCAGCTCTGCAATATAATAAATGGGGTCTATTATATATATATATATTTAAAGATTTTATTTATTTATTTGACAGAGAGAGACATAGCAAGAGAGGGAACACAAGCAGGGGCAGTGGAAGGAGAAGCAGGCTTCCCACCGAGCAGGGAGCCCGATGTGGGGCTCGATCCCAGGACCCTGGGATCATGACCTGAGTGGAAGGCAGACGCTTAACGACTGAGCCACCCAGGCGCCCCAATGGGGTCTATTATAAAAAGGCCCCTCTATCACATCTCATTTAAAGAAAAGATTAAATCTGGGAAAATGGCTTCTACGTAGTGTTCTGCATATTAAAGCCTGGTCAACGTTTACAATTTGCTCCAAGAGGAGAAGCAGGAAAACGGAGAATTAAAAATGCTGGATATTAAACCAAAAAAATCTGTAGCTTTGGGATACATTTGATGCTTTCATGGGAAGAAACAGCTCCACATTTTTTATGGCATTTTCTTATGCTGATGTGTGGTGGACACTGGAGATGTCCTCCCAACATGGTTTGCTGCTCCCCCATCATTTGGCAACCATGCAGTTTGCACCCTGACCTAACTCAAACTAGGCTCATGCCATGAGCTTTGCCAGAGTGATGGCTCAGATCATCTGGGCCTTAGAGTTTATGACATTCCTTTGGCCAGAGAAATTGACTTAGGAGAGGAAGTTTCTTGTCTCCCCTCCTGGACAGTATGCTGCCACACAGATGTGAGGCCTGGGGCTACGGCAGCCATCAGGCTTTTGTTGTCCTTGAGCTGCTGAATTAAACCAACCCTGCCTGGCGTTCCTGACCTGTTCCGTGCAATACGGCAGCCACCCGTCACACGTGGCTAATCTAATGGCCAGTTCAAACAGATGTGCTGTGAGTATAAAATACACCCCAGATTTTAAAGATTTAATATAAAAAAAATCTCAATAAATTCTTATACTGATTACATGTTGAAATTAAAACTTTTTACCTATATTAGGTTAAATAAAATTAATTTCACCTATTTTTTACATGTGGCTACTAGAAAAATTGAAATTACATATATGCCTCACATATTTTTATTGGACTATGCTGCTTTAGACTTTATAGTTAAATGTGCCGATAAATTCTCTTTAATGTTTGAATTGGTATCTTTTTTTTTAAGATTTATTTATTTATTTGAAAGAGAGAAAATGAGAGAGAGAGAGAGAGAAAGAGAGAGCACATGAGAGGGGGGAGGGTCAGAGGGAGAAGCAGACTCCCTGCTGAGCAGGAAGCCCGATGTGGGACTTGATCCCGGGACTCCAGGATCATGACCTGAGCCGAAGGCAGTTGCTTAACCAACTGAGCCACCCAGGCGCCCCTGAGTTGGTGTTTCTGCTTCTTGCTACCTTTCTGCCAGATGCAAATGTTAAAATGAATTTTTCTTTCCTAAACATATATTCCCTTTAAATGTTTCTGCAGATTCCAATAGTGAATACGTGAGACCTGAGAATAAAAGAATTCAGACCCATTTCCTTTTTTTTTCCTTAATGGTAGTGGTAGAATCAGGGTGATTTTTATTTTTGCTCACCTATATTTTCTGATTTTTCTTTGGTGAACATGTGTTATTTGTACAACAATTAGGAAGATCCAACATCTCACTCACGGCTTCTGTCCCGAGCCCTTCACACCAGCCCATCCTGGGCTCCCCTCCCCGTGGACTGCCCAGTCTCTCACTGAGCCTCCAGCCCTGGCCTCCCTCCAGCCTGGATTGTGCTCCGTGTCCCCCCCACCCCCACCTCGCCCCATAGTTCACTCTTCCTCAGCTCTGTTGTCTGTGGTGCCTGAAGGAATGCCCTCTACTTCACAGCATCAAAGCCCCTCAGGGCCTGCGCCTCATAGACAGGCCCGCTAGCCCTTACCTGATGGGAAGCAGCTGCAAAACGGATCCAACCATCATCCAAGGACACAACAAACTCCCCTCTCTGAAGCTGCACACTCACTTGGCCTCCCCCGAACAAGACCAGTGGGTACACGGACACCATACTGCAGTCTCGGATGAACACCCGACTAGTTTTGATCTTTTCGTGGTACACCAGGTAGGGGCTGTCAAAGTGTCTGACCTAGAACAGAAAACCTCAGATGATGACACTGGCAGCCGGAGGGGAGCTCCCCCCATTCCACGGATTGAAGTACCATCTGTCCATGAACGACTCCCCAAATTCTCTCCAGCCGGTACCTGTCCCCCGAGTCCAGGCTTCCACGTGCAATCGCCTTCTTGACATCTCACTTTGGATCTCTAATAAGCATCTCAGACTTTCATTCAAAAGGAATTCTTGATTTTCCCCTTTACGGTATTCCCTTCCCGCTCAGTACATGATGTTCCCATTCACCTCGCCGCACACGTCCCCAATTTAGAAGCCGTCCTCGACTGCTCTTTCCCCTCACTCCATCGAAATTATCACTAGGGCCTGTCGGTTCTCTTTTCTAAATACATAACGAACTGACATAGTCTCCCCGCCGTGACAGTTACCACCTCAGCTCAGAGCATCACCGACTCGCATGGACCACGGTCATGGCTTCCTAAGCGCTCGCCTGTCTTCTGTTTTACCCCTTCATGGTCTCTTCCCCCCCAGCAGCCACTGTGATCTTTTAAAAACACATGCACAAAAGCCTGCAGGGACTTGGAGAATAAAATCTGAGACCCTTCCCGTGGCCTCTGAGGCCCCACACAACCTGGCCCAGTGCAGCGGCTCCTCTGGCACCTCACAGCGCACCCCACCTGTCCCGGCCACTGGCCTGCACCCCCGGAGCGCGCCAGTGTGCTCCCGTCTCGTTTCCTCTGCCAGAATGTTCTCTCCTTAGATATCTCCATGGCTCGCCCTTCTCTGCATTTAGAATCTGCTCAGTCGTTTTCTCCTCCGAAGGTTCTTCCCTGACCACTCTTGGCAAAATGGCCCCTCTCCTGTCACTCTCAACCTCTTACTCGGTTTTCTTTTTCTTGATAGCATTTGTCACTAACCTGAGGTGATCTGTTTACTTATTGTTTACTTACTTGCCTGTCTTCCTCAGCAGAACAGAAGCTCCCTGAGGACAGAGACCTTGTCTGTCTAGTTCATCCACTGCCCTCCATGGCCCACAACCGTGCCTGGCACAGAGGAGTTGTGAGTAGACACTGAATGGATGCATGAATAATGTGGATTCATTGCATGAATGTCATGGTAAACTCAGTAGAGGAGGAGTAGAGCTAACTCAGCCCTCTAGTTCCAAAGTATGTGTGCGGCTGAGAGAACAGATGACCTCCCGGGCCTCAGATTCTTCTGGGCTTAAGGAGATCCTTTTCACGCTCTGCTGACATGTTACTCAGTAGTTGCAGAGGGCTGACCAGCCCTAACACTTCAAATTCTCTTCCTCCATCCTCTCTCCTCTTTTGCTCCATCTCCTCTCGAAGTTTTATTGAGCATCTGCTTTCAGCTAGGCGCCACGCTAGACATGGAGAATATAGAAGTGTATGCCATGCAATTCCTGTCTTTAGGAATTTCACAATTCCACACAGGAGATGTACCACAAACCATAAAACAATGTGATAAGCGCAACAGTGGATAAAATGCATGCCACATGATGGTGGAACCAGAAATAAAGAGCAACTTTGAGGGAGAGCTTCTTCATGGAAGCTCGAAGGCTAGGAGCCTGCTGAGAATGAGAACATCATTCCAGGTTCCAAGGAAGTGTGTCCGATGTCATAGCACACAGAAGGATCAAAAGGGGGGGAACGGTGGGGGACATGGTACAGGAGGGGCCAGGCGCGCAGGATTCCTGGGAGTGTTTGTAGGAGACTCCATGCAGGAAGAGTTCTAAGCCAGGGAATGACGTGACCGAATGTGTGTTTTGCTAAGTTACTTCTGGCAGCAGGACCGTAAAAGACTGGAGAGGAAGGACCAGAGTCAGATCATGACAGCACTTTCAGGGTTTGAACTGAGGAAGGGAGAAGGGGAGGAGGCCCATCCGAGAGTGTCGTTAGGGGCAACTGCTGGGACCTGGGGTCCAAATGGACCGGAGTAAGGAGAAGAGCGGCAGAGTCTCTGTGAGCACAGGGTTCTGGTTGGGAGGGTGCCGTTCACCAAGACACGGAAGATGGGAAGAGAAGAGGGAAGTGGGAGATAGAGTCTGAGGTGAGTGGCAGGCGTCTGGCTGATGATCTCCAGCAGGAGAGCTCTGAAGAAGCCCAGGCCAGAGAGAGATCTGGGGCTCTGTGGCCGCTTGTAGGTGGCCGTTAGAACCACAGTGCCATGCTCTGGTGCTTCGGGAGAGGTAAGTGCGCTGTAGGGAGAAAATGAGGACTAAGGACAGAACCACTATTTCAGAGCAAAGGAACCAGTTAAAGAGATGTCAGGGGATGATCAGAGAGAACGAGAAGAAAGTGGCATTTTAGGAGCAAAACTGCATCAAAGATAGTTTCAGGAGGACGGGAGGTTAATGCTGTCAAATACTACACAAGAGTCAAGTCTGAAGAGGACCAGGGCATGTTCTCTGGGTTTGACAACAAGGAGGCGATGCGTAACCTGTGGGGAGGTGAGCGGAGCGGCGGGAGCAGAGCCTGGCAGCTGCAGGAGGAAGGAGCACCGAGGCAGTGCCATCGGTGAGTTCAGGTCATTTAAGGCACACATTTAGTGATGCAGTTACATCCTGACTTCTTCAATCACCACTGCACAGAAACAATTTTACATCTGAAAGCAGGTTTGAGCATTTTTTTGGTATCCAGTAGAATTTTCTTAAAATGGAAATAGTCTTTCCCCAAACAGTCCAATTTCTAGTTTGTTCATGCTTATTCAACCTTCCCCAAGTCAGTGGTGCTGCTGGGGACAGAGAACAATAGAAGGAGGTTTGGCTGACTTGAAGGGACTGTGCTGACCCCTGCAAGACCTGCCATATGTGAATACAGGTGTACCCCACCATTCCAACCTGATAGTTCACTGAGGAAGGGTGAATGTGCACATATCCATCGTTCTTGGTGACAAACTTCAACTCATCTGATTTGGGTTGCATTCTGACAGCTCCGGTACTGGTCTTCTGAAATTTCCCTTCTGGGCTTTTCACCTAAACAGCAGGTATTTTGGGGTAGGGGGGATATATATATATATATATTATATATTTTTTCATGAGAGGAAGCATCCCTTGGCACAAAACCAGTCTTGTCTGAATGCTTTTGCTGTTTCTACCCTATTTCCTTTTGGAAGCAGTATAAGCATACTTTTCCCCCTTTTCTTTTTCTGAACCACCAAGAAGTGTGGATGAAGTGCAGCAGCTCTGGGAGACTATACCGCACACCAGCCACATGGCGGTGGACGGACGTTGCTCCTGGAGGTCTGCGTCGAGTCTCAGCTGCAGAGGTCCAGCCGAGAACAGCGGAGCAGGACCCTGCTTCAAACCTAATCCAACTTTTCCAAATGTATTTCTTTCCAAAAGAGGGAAAGAATTATATGAATAAACATACTGTTTCATTTGAAAAAAAAAAGTTTATGTGCACATATACATACATATGAATTATCCATATATATGTTTTGCAAAAATAATGCACTGTTACTATAGAAAGTAACATATTAGGAAAAAAGAAGAAAATAAAGATATCCTGTAACCACATGATTAAGAGATAACTAGCACTATATTTGATGAATATTTTAGTTTTCGGTGCTAGATTTGTTTATATACACAAAGAAAACTATAAACATATAATATAAATAAAAATATACACATATTGAAACTAATGTAGGATCATTTTCTACAATCTACTTTTTAAACTTAATACATTGAGAACATCTTTCCATGTTGTTAAATATTTTCTTAGAACATAATTCTAAATGGCTATACCTAGTTAGGATCTATAATAATTTTACTAATAAATTCCCTATTATTGGTACCTTAGATTGTTTGCAATTATAAACAGAGCTAGAATGAACATTCTCCTACCTGTATTTTTATGCATACATGCAATTATTTCCTAATCAATAAGGCCTCAGAAATGAAATCTAGAATGGGTGTATCAATTTATACTCCCACTAAGAGTGAGAGGGTTCATTGTGAGGGGCTTCTGACAGCACCAGTATTAAAATTTTTAAAAACTTGTGTCACATTGTAATCACCCAAAGCCCATAGTTTACCTTAGGGGTTCACTCTTGGTGGTGTATATTCTATGGGTTTATGCAAATGTATAATGACATGCACATATTACAATGGTATCATGCAGTCTTTTTGGCTGCTCTAAAAATTGTCTGTGCTCTGCCTATTTGTTCTTCCCAATCCTTGTTTTGTTTTTTTTCCTGTCTCCATACTGTTGCTTCAAATGATTTTCTAAAATAAATTTCAAATGGTTTGAAAAGCATGCAAGTACTGAGCAGAAAATGTGCCAGAAATTCATCCGCAGATGTCAACCGAGCATTTAACAAAATGTTAAATGTGAAACAATTTAGCACTCTGACAAATTCATAGTCTTTCTAAGTTTGACAAGGACTGGATAATTAAAACTTAGGTAAAAGTTCAACAGCACATATAGAAGGGTTTTCCAGAAGGCTGGCCACAGGTGGTCCTGTGGCAGAGCCCTGGCTTGTTTGATTTTGTTCTTACCTAACTGTAGTCCAGAGCAGAGGCCATAATGGAAACTGTAGTAGAATTAAGCTTCTATCTAATATAGAAGGCTGGTTATGCACATGTTAGCTGGCAGGGTGACATCTATGTCCATTTAAATTTCTAGAATGTCATGTTAGAAGGATTAAAAAGGCACCTCATTTTATACAATAAATGTGTTCTTGAACAATGTTATCTGAACAGATTTGGGGAACTGAAGGACTGGAAATGTATACAAAGTTTAAAAGGCTCTGTGTGTCTTTGTATGTATCTCTTTAAGATGATTAACGTGTATGTCTTAACTTATGTCCCTTGGCTACAGACCAAACAAGAAGTGGGAGGAACTAGGAAAACGTTTGGTTACCTGCACTACATTTGGATAAAGAGCAGCGCACAGCATTGCTGATATCAGCTTGGGGTTCTCAGCATTTGAGTTTGCCTATGGGAGAAAGACAGCATTGATCTTATAAGTAATGTGGCTACTTCTGTTTGTACCCTGGAATTTACCATTATATTTCATTGGATTTCTATCCTAAAACAAAACAAAACTAAATTAAAATACCTAATTTCTATCTTTTTGCTAGAAAAATTCTTTCTTTCTAAGTAAAAAATAAGTCTACCAGACCATATTCACATAGGACCCACTCCAAGAAGCCCACAGTAACTCTGGGTCTCTGCAAAGCAGTTACAAAGCCAGTGTTCCTAAGGATCAGTGGACAGAGTTTCTTGCTCATGAGATGCTCATGATCTGCAGAAAGTACTAACTGCACTGAGAACAGAGAAACATCAGGTTCATCTTGAAGAAGCATTCTTCCTTTGATCATATAAAAAAACTATTCTTGGTTGGAAAAAGGCTGGTGTGATTTAAGAAGACATTATTGAAACATTTATTTTACCTCTCACAAGCTTATCAAGAACCGGTTTGGGGATGCCTGGGCGGAGCAGTTGGTTAAGCATCCGACTCTTGGTTTCAGCCCAGGTCGTGATCTCAGGGTGGTGAGATCAAGCCCTGAGTTGCTCTCTCCCTCTCCCTCTGCCCCTCCCGCTTGTGCTCCCTCTCTCTCAAATAAATAAATAAATCTTAAAAAAAAAGAGAACTGGTGTGAAATTAAAAAAAACAAAACAATAATAGCAACAATTAACAGAAAAACCCTTCTGTTTTTAGGAGTGTTTCCTGACACTTATTTGTGGAAAGAAAATCAAGAATTTCACTAAGCCCACTGCTCAGCAGGCTTAAGTAAAAAATTAAGTGAGTTAATATACTATCCATGTGCTAATTAAAGAGAAATAAAAGAACTAACTATACATTCTTTACCTCTTCTCCTGTGGCGCCCAAGATACCATCTCCTCCTTGGGCCCTTTTCTCAATTTCCCTTGCTCTGAGTCCCTCCTTTACAAAGCCTATATCTGATAACAGTTCAGTGAATTGTCGTTTGAGGCTGGCCATTTCCTGAAAGAAATGGAAAAAATTCTTTAAGGCTAGGCAGCAGCAAATCAAAGGTAAGTGCAGAGTCAGTGGATAGTAGTGAGGCTCCTATGGGTCAACAGAGAGGTATGAAGATTATCTTGTCTGGTCATTTCCAGAAGGGCACTTTTTACTTTGACAAACAGCAGGCAGAGTGAAAGAGTTATACAGAAATTCAACCAATTTCAGAAAACCTAAGGATCATTTATTTAACTCTAAATCACAGTTTTTAAAAACACGTTCATCAGAATTGGGGTAGATCTGACTTTACCAGCAATTCTTAGGACAGCAAAAAATACAGTTTACTTTGGACACCCACTCAAGGTGCTGTGACATTGTCTAGTTTTCCCTACTTACATTTCTGCTCTGGTCCCCTTAGTTCCTCACTGAGCCCACAGTGGTTAGTGTTCACTCTCAATGGATGCAGAACACCCAGCTCAGAACTTACTTTCTATTACCTTGTGATCTCTCTGGCTCACATCTTTTCCTAGGAATAAGGACATTATTAAGTGGTTTAGATTTAGACACCCCTTTGTGTAGCTGAGCACAAGTGTGAGAAAGAAATGAACAGGCCTCTTTCTCTTCTGGCCACTGTTCAAATAGAGGCTGTGTATCAGGTGATAGAGAAGGAGGTAAGAACAGTCAAAGAACTGAGAGCCAAGCAATACTACCCTGTCTCTTGATGACAGCTTAAGTATTTTCTTGAAATGTCTCACGTACACATGGATAACCTGGCAAAATATAGCTAGGACTTCTCTATCATGACAAGGTTTTAACTGATATCTTAATAAATCTTAATATCTTTAGTGAGAAGAGGAAACTCTGACAGACCTTCCAGATCATGGCAAAATGTACATACATCCTGAACATTCATAAGAAATGTAATCTGAAAGAAATATCATTTTACACTTAAATATTAATGACTTGAGGACATATCTACGACTGCACCTTCCATATAACATACCCTTCAGACCAGTGGTTCTCAACCCTGGCTGCATACTAGAATCCCTTGGTGCACCCAACTACAATAAACAGATGCTCAGGCCCCATCCACAGAGATCCAGATGTAACTGGCCTGGGGTGGAACCTGGGCATTTTTATTCATTTATTTTGTTAAGCCTCCTCAGGTGAATCTAATGTGCAGCCAAGATCGAAAATTATTGCTTTTGGTGTCCTTAGAACAAAGCTTGAGCCTGTGTCCTCTCGTGATGCCTCACTGCAGTACACCTCAAGGCAGAGAATGAAGGCCAATAGTGGGGATGCTTCTGAAGTCTCTTACTTCGTTTTATTTATTTATTTTTTAAAGATTTTATTTATTTATTTGACAGAGAGACACCAAGAGAGGGAACACAAGCAGGGGGAGTGGGAGAGGGAGAAGCAGGCTTCCCATAGAGCAAGAAGCCTGATGAGGGGCTCGATCCCAGGACCCTGGGATCATGACCTGAGCCAAAGGCAGACACTTAACGATTGAGCCACCCAGGCACCCCTCATTTTAAATAACCAATTCATTCAATTCTGCATTTCTTCAATGAATCTTTACTGAGCGTCAACTGTGTGCTAAGCACCGTTCCTGGCACTGGGGATACAGTGTCGAACAAAACGGTAAGGTCTCGGCTCTGAGGGAGCTTCTGGGATAGAGAGATAGATAAATAAATAAATGTCAGGTAGTGGTAAGCACTAGGGACATTAATTTTGTGTTCTATTCTAGGACATCTTTTAATAGGAAAGCAAAGTCCTTCCCTTTCTCCAGCCTGAAAATCTCTGAGTAAAACATATGCTTTACAAAGCTGTGTACCGCCATTACTCTGGATTCTCCTACCACCGTGGAAAGGTGCCTACAACACTGTCCCAACAGAAGACAGAGCCCTCTCCACTATGGCCCAGAAGATAAGAAACCTTCTCTTTCTTGTACACTCATTATTGACATCTCAGCCTCTGATGGACATAGGGAAAATGAACAAAACCTGGTTCAGGACTCATTCTCTGCTTTTGTGGAGAAGGTAAGGAGCTTGGCGATGGTCACAGACCACTCTGAGAATATGATGAAAGCTATGATGAAAGTCCCTCTCTCCACAATAAGGCACGTATGTATAAGCATCTGATTTTGCATATAATTTCAGGGGTTTATGGATCCAGGTTAAGAATGCCTGGTAGAATTCCTGAAAAAACTGACTTCCGGTAAGCAGTAATCTTCCTAGTGTCTGTATTCTCCTATCCTCCACATAAGTAAACACAGATTCACTGAAAAGAGGAAAAGTGGGTCAGTTGAAAGGTTCAGTGCAGAAGGCTTCATGTCAGAGGATGTAAAACAGGAGTGTGTTTTACACAGCTGATAAAGCCAAGCATATTCCAGAAGTGATACTTTTAATGTGAGGCAGGACAAGGGAGACAAAGTTGCAACACCCTCTGGTGTGTAGCTACAACAGAAAAATGAATGAAAACAAACTGCCACAGAAATAACGCACCTGAAGAACTCTTCCAGACAAGAAGTTCTGTCTGCAGTAATTATAACTTGCACGCATTCCTTCTTTCGTACTTAGCTGCCATCCCTAAATTTTGGAGAAAATAAAAGTGAACTTACTCTTTAGTGCCAATTCTGGTAATACACCTCAGCTATTAAGTTATATACTTACCTTATATGCTCGTAGAAGAGCCAGATAGTCGCTGTTTGCAAATGCAAATTCTAGCTTTTTCTGGTTAGCTTCCTCTTTTTTATCCCAGGGAGACACCTAAATGAGGAAAACCAGGTTTCAAGGGCACATTTTACCTGAGGTTTCTTTCTTTTTTTCCTTCAAGATTTTATTTTTAAATAATCTCTATATCCAATGTGGGGTTTGAACTTACAACCCCGAGATCAAGAGTTGCATGCTCCACGAACTGAGCAAGCCAGGAGCCCCATGATTTTTGACAAGAATGCCAAGACCATTCAATGGTGAAAGAACAGTCTTTTCAACAAATAGTACTGGGACAACTGAATAGTCATATGCAAAAGAATGAAGTTGGACTCTTACCTCATGCCATTTACAAAAATTAACTCAAAATAGACCAAAGACCTTAATGCAAGAGCAAAAACTATAAAACTCTTATGGGGCGCCTGGGTGGCTCGGTTGGTTGGGTGTCCGACTCTTGATTTTGGCTCAGGTCATGATCTCAGGGTTGTGAGATCAAGCCCCACGTTGGGCTCCGCCCTGAGCATGGAGTCTGCTTAAGCTACTCCCTCTCCCTCTGCCCCTTAGCCCACCCCACTAAAAAATAAATACAAATAAAACTATAAAACTCAGAAAAAACATTGGAATAAGGCTTCATTAACTTTGGATCTGGCAATGGATTTTTTTTGAGTGTAGTTGATACACAATGTTACATTAGTTTCAGGTATACAACACAGCGATTTGACAAGTCAGTAATTGATACATTATGCTATGCTCACCACAAGGGTAGCTACATCTGTCATCATACAACACTATTACAATATTGCTGACTATATTCTTTATGCTGTGCCTTTTATTCCCATGAGTTATTCATTCTATAACTGGAAGCCTGTATCTTCCACACCCTTTCAGCCATTTTGGCAATGGGGTCTTTTTTTTTGTTTTTAGGATTCTTAACTATGACAATGGAAGCTCAAGGAACAAAAAACTGGATAAACTGGACTTCATCAAAATTAAAAACTTTAGTGTTTCAAAGGACATATCAAGAAAGTGAAAAAGGTAACCCAGGGAATGGGAGAAAATATTTGCAGATCATATTTCTCATAAGGGACCTGTATCCAGAATATATAAACAACTCTTACAAATCAATTTAAAGATGAATAACCCAATTAAAAAATGGGCAAAGGATCTGAATAGACATTTCTTGAAAGAAGATATACAGATGGGAAATAAGCAAATGAAAAGATGTTTACTATCATTAGTTATTAGAAAAACAAGTTGAAACTACAAATTTACACCCCCTAGGATGATTATAATAAAAAAGTCAGATAATAACAAGTGTTGGTGAAGATGGGGAGAAATTGCAACACTGATAAAAGGCTGGCAGAATGTAATGTGCAGTTACTCTGGAAGAAGAACTGGAAGTTCCTCAGAAAGTTAAATATATAGAGTTACTATTTGATCCAATAATTTTACTCCTAGGTATATACCCAAGACAAATGAAAACATATGTCTACATAAAAACTCGTACATGAACGTTTACCAGCAAAGGTGGAAACAATCCCAAATATCCATCCAGTGTTGAACGGATAAACAAAATGTGGTATGTCCATACAAAGGATATTATTTGGCAAAGGAACAAAGTACTGATTACGCTCTAACACAGATGCACCTTAAAAGCATTATGCTAAGTGAAGAAGCCAGTCACAAAAGACTATATATTATATTATTTCATTAATATGAAATGTCTGGAATAAGTAAATCTATGAAGACAGAAAGCAAACTGGTGGTTGCCTAGGGCTGCAGTGGATGAGGAATTAGAGGGGGGAAGGGGAGTGACTGCTAAGGGGTTTCTTAATGAGGTCATAGAAATGTTCTAAAACTGACCATGATGAGGACAACATAAACTAAAAATTACTGAATATACAATTTAAATGGGCAAATTATATTTCAATAAAACTGTTAAAAAAAAGTGGTCCAATGTATTTACTGCCTGTTAAAATCATGCTGGGGCACTTTTGCTTGCTTGCATTTTCTGATTTTTCTTTAATGAGCATGGATGGAGCAGATAAAATAAAAAGCACATTTACGTTATTTCAATAAGTTGGATTTTCAGTTCTTAATCTTCATTTGAGGCATGGATTTCTTTGAGGATCAGACAAAAGTTATAGACATTGCGACCTAAGACTTCCCATCTATCATCCTCTTAAGAAAATGTGTGGGCAGGTTCATATAACCCTGAATCCCCCATGGTCCCCTTAGAGATCCCTGGACTCCAGTTTAGATGAATGTTGTTTACTTACAAAAGGAGACTTAAAAGCCAAACTGGCAGCAATGGTGAGGGCAGGATCCAGACAGCGGAAGATAGACCCAAACAGCATCAGTTTGCCGATTCTCACATCCACGGGCAGAGAGGCCAAGTGATACCCTAGAGGGGTCAGCTTTTCATCTGGAGTTAACGCTCCTAAGTCTCGTAATCGTATTTTTGAGGCACGGAGAGAGTCAGTGTGTGGCGGCTCAATGAGCCGAGAGAACACAGACTGAAGATTGTGAGTGCTAAACATCTCTAAAATTTTAATTCTACAAAAAGAAAACAAAATAGTAATTTGTCCATTTTATTTCTGGAGAGATGACACAGAAGACTAAGCTTCTTTCTTGAACGAAAATAGTTGGTAATTTCCCAGGCATACGCTTTCATAAGCCAGACAATGCTAAATACACTTTCTTTTCCTTTTTTGGGGGTGGGGGGGGCAGCGGGAGAGGGAGAGAGACAATCTTAAGCAGACTCTGAGCTGAGCATAGAGCCTGAAGCGGGGCTCGATCTTCCCACCCCGAGATCATGACCTGAGCCAAAATCAAGAGTTGGACACCCAACCGACTAAGCTACCCAGGTGCCCCTGAGCTGTTTTTAAATCATATGTACCATGTAATTACATTTTCCCCTCTCTTCTCCTCCCTCATGGGTCATTCAACTTCCAAAACTCTCAAATCTCCTCGCTCCTCTTCATTTGCACTGTTACTACCTTAGTTCAAGGCAACTGCTTGCCCAACTTCTTAAGACCTGACTGTGGACACTTAAAAGCAGGGCCTGGGTCTTGTATCCTATCTCTAGTGCTTAGCTCAACCCCTGGCAAATGGAAGGCTTTCAAAATATACCTGCTGGATAAAAGGGGAGCTATAACATCTTTGTACAAGTAACTTTTTTTGCTTTGGGTTATTATTTTATGGGCATACTCCCTCAAAGCAGTGACTGGGTCAGAGGGCATGGGTTCTTACTAATGCCAACCACATTTTCAGAAAAGTTGAACCAAAGGTTGCCCAACTTCAATAACACTGAGTTCGATCATTCATTCATTAAATCCTATTTTATGAAATTTGTTCTTCTTTGTTCATCTGGTAAATAAGAATGTTTCTCAAGTTATTTTTGTTCACTTTGCTCTGATAATGAGGCTGTAGATTTTTTTTGCCTTTGATGATTTAATATTGGTGTTGCCCCTAGCAGAAATTTCTTGATAAGTTAGATTACTTTCCTGAGTTACAAATGTATTCTTAAGCTCTATTTTAGGGCCATTCTTTGCAATGTAAGAGATCTTCATGTGCAGAAAGTTAAAACGAATGATAAAGGCAACACTGAAGAGCTCTTCCTTTGCAAATGAGTGAATTCATCCATGTCCACTCTCAGCAAAATGTTTCCTACTAAGAAGAAGAACCCATGGGACTTAGGGTGAGAAACATGTAGACCTTCCAAAAGCCAGAACACAAAGAAAAAGGTGTACCTCAGACATAGCTGTTCCAACGGCACTCTTTGGATCTCTGGTAGCTGCTGCTTTAACAGCTGGTGATTGAAGTGATGGCTGGTGAATAAGTGGAAGCAGACCCCAGAGGCAACCCGGCCCGCTCGACCCTTTCTCTGCAGAGCATTGGCTTGAGAGACAAAAGTATCCTCTAGGCTCTCCATCCCTTTGCTGGCGTCATATCTACAGAAAAAAAGAAAATGGAAAAAGGAATTATTTTATAAAAACATGGCTAAGACCCTACTTAGCATGGACGGAACAGATGCACTACCTTACTTCTACCAAAGGACAAGTGTCCTGTGTGTTCTCGGGTAGTTCAGTCTGTGGTGGGAGCACACAGTGCAGATTTCAGTGGCATCAAATGCTGGTGAACTACATACAGTTCCTTTATGCAAACTTTTCTTTTCTTTTCTTTTCTTTGTATTTATTTGACAAATAAAAACTGTATATACTTAAGTGTGTTAAGTGTCTAAAACAATGTGATGTTTTGACATATGTGTGCACTGTCAAATGGTTACCGCAATCAAACTAATGAACACATCCATCACCACCTAGGTCACCTCTTTTTCACTCAAGCACATATAAAGCATATGGAAAAAAGAGAGGAAAAATAATTACTTCCAAGGTAAAACCTGAAAACTTTCCACCGCCGTTTGACTTTGAGACTAGGGCCCCGGTACAGAATCACTCATATACACCCATGTAGTTTTCCTAAAACATTTTTTCAAACCGCAATCCGTGCCACTCAAGAGCATCGTCATTGACACGTCACTCTCACTGAGGCATCTTTAACCCTCCTCTTACTGTGCCGAAGGAGAATACCTCTTCTCTTTCATTTTCCCAGAATCGATGACATAGACAACATCGTCAATGGTTATGGATGTCTCGGCAATGTTGGTGGAAATTATAATCTTAGTTACGCCCACAGGGGGTTTTACAAACACCGCCTGCTGCTCTTCACTGGATAAAGATGAATGAAGTGGGTGAACCACACATCTGAAAGGAAAGAGAAGCACATTTAGTGTTCTAGCACTAAAGGCTGAAATTGGATTCATGGTGGGTCAATTTCTATTAAAATTAGCAATAGGGCTCCAAGTATCAGCAGCTTCTCTACAACCTGCCCTCAGGATCCAGCTCTTCTAAATGGAAAGGTTCCTTCCAAGCCTTACAAAACATGCACTCAGTTCTATGAACTAGAAACCTCGCACCACCTTGGGAAAAACTGGAGGGTAACTCAGTAGTAAATAATCAAGAGGACTGTATAGTTGCTATTCTACAAGTAACAAGCCTAGAGCACACTAACAGTAGAGAATCGTTTTTCCTCTGTCTTTAAATCCAGAGAATAAGAGGCAATGATGTATGCTCAGAGGCTTCGTTCTTGTATTTCTAGGGAGCGTTCAACCCTTCAGGACTTGTCCCCTTAGATATGAAAACACATGTCTTGCTACTGGAAAAGAAACTGTTACAAATTACTTTATTCTCAAATGGCAGCATTTTTTTGTTGTTACACTGGCTTCTCCCATGCCCCCTACGTAGCAACTGAAATCACAGGCAATTTTGCTGAGTCACTACGCTAAGTGAAGAGAAATATTTTTATTTAATGGATTGGGAATGATTGCTTCCCTGGAACAAATAGGTCTGTCTCCTTCCAGCTGGCGTACACAAACATATTCTTGAGGAGTGACACCAGGGTGTAAAGAGGGTGATGGCTGTCAGAGACTGTTCTGGTTAGTCATCTTTGCATGTACCTGCAACATATGGTCAAGGATATGGAAAGCAGTTAACTTACCGATGACTGCGTCTATTGTTGAAAAGAGAATTAGATTGTAGCTGTTCATATAGCATTTTGATTTCTGCTAGTCCCGGTAAAAATACAAGTATAGCACCTGGGTACATAAAAAGAATCAATGTGATAGATGCAAAAAAGGAAAAACTAATATGGACTATAGAGCTATTTTAAATTTTTTAAAAATGTAATAATCTGAGATTTTTTTCCACTGCCAATTTTCTTTGTAAAGTCCCCAGGGATTTAAATGGATAGCAGTATTTTTCATACATTTTCTGACTTAACTCCAAAATGAATGGGGTATTATTATCTTTCCACAAGAGGAAAAACTGAAGTGTAGAAAAATGTAATACCTTAAGTTATACAAGAACCATTAGCAAAGCTCTTTAAACATACTTCTACTGTGCACTGGGCACTGACATTGTTTCTCTAGGAAGAGTTATCCTTCTAATCTTGTAAGACAGGAAGACTCTTCTATTAGTAAATAAAATCCATAAACATTTCACTGGAAATGAGAAAAAGAAAATACAATTGGCTTGCCAACCTGAAAATCTAAATTCAGATATATGGTGGAGAGGCAGCACATTAACTAACCATGACATATTAAGAGTTTATGGGCTTTTAAATTTTACATTAAAGGAAATAAGCAGTGATAACTAAAAATAGAATATTTCTGTGCCAAGTGTGGGCACTCAGCAAGTCACCTTCTTTTGTGCTTTATCCCTAGAGGAAATTGACACCATCTTCACTAGCCCCTCCTTTAATCCCAAAAATATTTATTGGGTGCCTATGTCAGCTCTGTGCTAGGTACAGTGAAATATAAACCGAAGATCTGCCCACAAGGAACACAGGCCTATTATTTATCACAGTTATTCTCCCCACTAAGTAAATAAGGAAACTAAATTATTACAAAAATGGAACCCTGAAGGAGGCAAAAGATATCTTTGAGGGTTAGTTTCAACACTTCATAGTCTACAAAGCATGTTTACATACACTATCTCATTTGATCCTCACAACCACCCATTAAGGTTATTAGTACTTTCAAAGTGACTCAGTAACTTGGCCAAACGACAGTGTTAGTTAAGAGTGGGGCCTGACACAAACCTAAGGTTTCGGGCACCAAACCCATGCTCTTTCCATTACACGTTCCATGTTCCTCTCTACTAAAATACCACAAAATTTAAGAGTGGTAAAATTGGCTCAGGTCATGATCTCAGGGTTGTGATCTCGAGCCCCTTGATAGGCTCCGTGCTCCGCGGGGAGTCTGCTTAGTTTCCCTCTCCCTCTCCCTCTGTCCATCCCCCATCTTCCCCATGCACTCTCTTTAAAATAAATAAATCTTTTTTTTTAAGATTTTATTTATTTATTGGAGATGCTCCAATGTCACAACCCTGACATCGTGACCTGAGTCAAAACTAAGAGTCAGTTGTTTAACTGACTGTGCCACCCAGGCACCCCATAAATAAATCAAGTGTTAAAAAAAAAAAGTGATAAAATAAACATATGGATGGGAAAAAATTTTTTGTCTATATTTTTATGTGCCTCCTGATCTGCTCTGCCCTCACAGCTTGGCCAGCTGTATTGGGAATACTTTTTTTTCAGGTTTATTTTCTTTTTCTTTTTCTTATTATTATGTTAGTAAACTCCACCCAACCTGGGGCTTGAATTCACAACGCTGGGATCAAGAGTCACAAGCTTTACCGACTGAGCCAGCCAGGTGCCCCTATGTCAGGGATATCTTTAATATTCACAAATCTATCAGAGTCCCTACTCACTATATTTACTCTGCTTTGAATTCAGGTAATTACCAATTCAGGTAATTTTCTTTTTTTTTTTTTTTTTTTGGTGAGTAAAGCAATAGAAGTTTATTAAGTGAAGATACAGAAAAAGCTCTCAAGAGTGCGAGGACCACAGGGTTGCCAAAGAGGGCCTTTAGGGTTGGTCTTTTATAGAAAGCTAACCAGGGAACTTAAATTCTTTTAACATCTCTATTGATAACACCTTCAATGGCTTACTTCCTTTTTAGGGGCTGGTTAGTCTTTTGTTGGTCACAGGTGATTATCATAAAGACACCCACCCCACACGACCCACCCCACACACCTAGGGCAGGGTGGTCCCCCTCTGAATTCACGTAATTTTCTAACAGTTCTTTTTGTCTGCTATGCCTGATGTTTTTCAACAATCATCTTTTCCTTTGGGATGAAAGAAGACATTAAGCCCAGTGATAATGCATTAGCCGACACTGAGTACTTGCCAAGACATAACAAACAAGGCACTTCAATCCTTTCATGTGGCTCTTACGGCTCTATAGAAAATACCACGTAATGATTACAGTCTACGCAGACGAGGGCAGCCATTCCCACTTCTCTAAAGCACTGCGTAGGTGAGCACATGATGGAACTGTGTGATCAACTCACGATCACCCAACAATGGCTGCATCTATTCATGTGACAAATATTTACTCTGTACCTAAATATTCCAGGTGCCGTCCTGGGGTCTGAGGAACACACTGGTGCACAATAAATCCTTATTCTTAAGGAGTTTGCATTCTATTGAAGGAAACTGTCAGTAAGCAGTACTATAATTCTGGATATTGTGAAGTGCTATATTGAATATATATATTGAATATGGCACTTCACAATATAACTTTTGGATATCATGCTAGGGTAAGGGGTAGGCAGTGAGAAAACAGATATGGTGGTCAGAGAAGACTTCTCTGAAGAGAAGATATTTGACAGAAACCTGAGTGATGGGAAGGATTCAGTAATGAGAAGACTTGGGGGAGAAAGGACTGCAAATGAGGTTAAGAAGGCCACTGGGGTGGGAAGACAGTGAGCAAGGGGAAAGTAGTGATTGCTCTGGGTCATAGTAGTAGCAGGAGTAACAGTGATCTCAGCAATAATACCAACGACGTATGTTATAATTGTAATGTTACCATTATTAGGGGTAGTAGATACTATATGCCAGGCACTATGCTAAGTGCTTTACGTATGGTTTCTTTCTCACTTTTTAAATTTTTTTTATTATGTTATGTTAATCACCATACATTACATCATCAGTTTTTGATGTCTTTCTTACTTTTTAAAAAAGATTTTATTTTTAAGTAATCTCTACACCCAACATGGGGCTCAAACTCATAATCCCGAGATCAAGAGTCACATGTTCCACCGACTGAGCCAGCCAGGCGCCCCCACATGTGGTTTCTTTTAATCCTAAAAATAGCTATATGTCAGAGGAATTATGATTGTCTTCACTTCACAAACAAGGAAACTGAGGCAGAGCAGGATAAGGACTTCATCCAAGACTACACGTTCCTGAGTAGCAGAGCTAGAAGTTTATCAGGCTTCAAAGGAGGTTCTTTTAACCCTCCTGCCCTGTGACCTCCATGTACAGAGTCTTCGTGGAGTTCAGACACTCCTTTCCAGACTCCCATTTAGCCTGGGGCTGAGTGTTTACTATGTGGGTCACCCAGGCCTTCTTGTCAGCTTTCTTCCTTTTGGACTTTGTATTGTTAACATCTTTTTGCTCAGCGGGAAACAAAAGAGTGCTGAACAAAAAGGAGTTGGTGAACCTCAAAAAGTAAAAGGTAAAATTCCCCCTGAAAAGCCTAATAAGCAACATTACATGCAACTGGGGGTCCAAAAGTAAGGGTGGGGGCAAGGGCTCCAGGAAGGGAGGCCGCCCCCGCAGCACCCACTCTACCTCAGTGAGCGAGCCGTCTTCTCTTTCACCGTCTTATACACAAATTAAGACAAGAAGCGGTTACCTGGAGGGTAGGAGTGCTTTCCATCTACAATCCACTCTAACAAGGCCTCTATTAATTCAAGATTCACCTTTTCGAAATCCATGATGGACATTGTTTTGATGACCGATTTGCTAACCCCTGAAAGGTAAAAATCAGAAGGATAATTATACCTTATTGAAGACAATGATGCCTGTGAACTAGGTGAGTCTCTTGATTTAATGACACAGATGTTCACACTTATGCACCAAAATTTTCTTTCAGTCTCTCAGAAAATACATGCTTACAAGAGCACTTTTTGCTTGAACAATGACTCAAAGAACAGGCACCCGACCCTGCTGGAAAGGCCCAGATCGGCCACGTTTTTATTTCTTCCTTCCCTTCTTTTCTCCATCACACATTTATTGACAATTTAAATCCTAGAAACAAAATTCAAAGTCAAATACACTTTAGAAAGCTCTTCCAGATTCAATCAAGTCATGAGTCAGATCAGATGGAAGTCTAGGTAACAGTGATCCAGGGAAATCAACAGAGACCACAGCTTTTACCAACATCCTCACGACTGTGATTCTTAACCTTTAGGCTCCTTTGAGAAAAGGACAAAGGTTCTGGATCTTCCCTGAAAAATACATGTGATTTTAATGGCTTCACCAACAACCCCTGAATTCTAGTCACAGACTTTCAGGTTAAGGTCTCCAGTGCCTTTCTCATTTATCTGAGGCCTAGCGAAAGACACAGTTCTTTGGGCTATACTGTGTGCCTGAGCTCTTTTCAAAACAAATAGCATATTCTTGGGGAGACTAACTCTCCAAAGACCGCTGGCCTTTCTTCTCAGGTCCTCTTAATAGCCCATCGCCCCGAATATAGTCTAACTGGAACAACTGCTACAGGTGATATGAAGGAAGGGAAGCTTGCTATATTATGCTGAAGTTTGAAGAGGGGTAAAAGCAGTTTTAAACAATGTTGTTCTGGCAGTGTGAACCCTATGTTGGTCAAACGTGAAAAGAAAGGATGTGGTTGGGTGTGGAGGGCAGAGAAGGAATCATTTTTATATGTCAAGATTCCAAAAAGCATACTTTTCAAAAAGGAGAAGAAAGGATTAGCTAACAGAAAAAAAGAAAGTGAATGTAATTTTTTAAAAACTTATTAATAGTTTGGCAGTTTTTGCTAATCAATTACACACTTAAAAGGACGGTTATTATTATTTAACTAGAAAAAGTTTTAAAAATTGAGCTCAGAAACATTATTTAAGTTTCTGAGAAGTGAGAGAGACTTGAGATCAACTAGGCGCGGTCTTTCCTTGGTACAGGGAAAGGGAGAAGCTAAGCGGTCTGCCCATTACCAGACAGAAGCTAGTGGCAGAGCCAGGTTTCTTGACCCCAAATCTTCCATCCTCCTCCTTTAGAAAGAAGTTCTCAGAAGTGCTTTCTGAACTTTGGTAACCTGTGTGCTTGAAATCAGAAAGGCCTGGCTTAGATCCAGGCATAATTTTTATTTTATTTATTTTTTAAAAGATTTTATTTATTTATTTTAGAGAGAGATAGAGAGCACAAGTGGGGGGAGGGACAGAGGGAGAGGGAAGGAGAATCTCAAGCAGCCTCCACACTGAGTGTAGAGCCCGGCATGAAACTCAGTCTCACAACCCTGAGATCATGACTTGAACTAAAATCAAGGGTTGGATGCTTAGCCTACTGACCCACCCAGGCGTCCCATCCAGTCATAATTTTTATTTTTTTAAAGATTATATTTATTTATTTGACAGAGAGAGAGAGACAGCAAGAGAGGGAACACAAGCAGGGGGAGTGGGAGAGGGAGAAGCAGGCTTCCTGCGGAGCGGGGAGCCCGATGTGGGGCTCGATCCCAGGACTCTGGGATCATGACCTGAGCCAAAGGCAGACGCTTAATGACTGGAGCCCCCAGTCATAATTTTTAAAGAAAATTCTGAAATTTCTGAAATAATTTAATAGAATAAGGAAATGGGAATTAGCAGCTGGTGTGATGTACAGAAAGAACACAAATTTTGGACTCAGGCATAGTTTAATTAGAATTACAAATGTGCACTCACTAGCTGGGCACTGTGCTATGGATTTGTATTATTTAATTCCTAAACAACTCCATTTTATTGCTAAGGAAACAGGTATGGAGAGGACAAGGAACTTGCTCAAGGAACTCTGAGTGAGCGAGTTGAGCCCAGGTCTATCTGATGCAAGACTATGCTCTCAACCTTACTTCTCAGGATGTTGGGAAGGTTAAGTGAAATAATGTTTAGGAGCTATGCATATCTTCCTAAACAGCAGAATGCTAGCTAATACCTTAATTCCTGGATGATTACCATTGCCCATGCAGGACTGGGAATATAGTCTTCAGAGGAAGGAGAAAAAGGAAAACTCACTTGTCTCTTCTCCCATAGAAGCAATAACAGGGAATTAGAGGCTCTTACTCCTTGAAAGGTAAATACCCTCCCCCCTCAAAAGGCTAAGAGGAGTGGGGTGGCAGTCCAGGGAAGAGAGCAGGAAGGGCAGCTGAGACCTGTCTCTGAAAGCAGAAGTAGTACCCTTGGTGTTTCCATGTGTTCAGCCCAGCTTATCTGTATAGAAGACTATCTAGGAACAAAGAACAGTTAGGTGGGGTCTGGCACAGGAGGAGGGGAGCACCTAACAACATATATAAAAATGCTCAGCACAGGGTGGCCCCACAAAAGATGTTATTTGAAAAGCCCACGAGTAATGCTAAAACTAGTGGATAAAATTTTGAGGATATTATAGGATATTTAAATAGTCTCAAATATCTCTCCACAAATGACTTATTAACTATAAAGGGAACAAACAGTAACCACACAGGGGAGACACCTAGCTGACATCACCCTAACCAAGTGATCAAAAATAACACCGCCAATAATGGGGCAAACCAACATCCTATGCCTCCTGATATGATGTACCGAGAAGGACGCAAAATTGTTTCTGTGGTTTTCTAACCAAAAACGAAACCCAAAAGGTTAGGTTTTCTAACCTAAATTTAATCATGGGGAAACATTAGACAAAACCAAATGGAGGGACATTCTACAAAATAACTGGCCCAAACTCCAAAAACTTCAGGATCTTAAAAGAAAAATACAGGCTGGGGAGTTTTTCCAGATCAAAAGAAACTAAAGACACATAACAACGAATGCAATATGTAATTGTGGGTTGGATTCTGGACTAGAAAAAAATAGCAATAAAGAACATTTTTTAGGGGTGCCTGGGTGGCTCAGTCGTTAAGCGTTTGCCTTCAGCTCGGGTCATGATCCCAGGGTCCTGGGATTGAGCCCCGCATCGGGGTCCCTGCTCCCTGCTCGGCGGGAAGCCTTCTTCTCCCTCTCCCACTCACCCTGCTGTGTTCCTTCTCTCGCTATGTCTCTCTCCGTCAAATAAATAAATAAAATCTTAAAAAAAAAAAAGGTGTGGTTAGCCTTTAAAAAAAAGAACATATTTTAGATAATTGGCAAAGTTAGAATATTGACTATGGATCAAATAATAGTATTATACCAGTTCCATATCTTCATTTTGATCATGTCTGGTGT
The DNA here is from genome assembly GCF_037043125.1 of Eumetopias jubatus. Taxonomy (NCBI): domain Eukaryota; kingdom Metazoa; phylum Chordata; class Mammalia; order Carnivora; family Otariidae; genus Eumetopias; species Eumetopias jubatus. The sequence continues at coordinate 32,032,027 of NW_028274815.1, forward strand.
TTACGCTTTTAAGAAATACATATTAAAATATTAGGGATTAGGGGACATCATATCTGCAACTTACTCAAAAGGTTCAGGAAAGAAATATACACATGCGCGACCAAATGATAAAGCAAATGAAGCAAAATACTAATAATCGGTGAATTGGGGTAAAGGATATAGGAGAGTTTATTGTGTAGTCCTGCCAACTTTAATTTTGAATTTACAATCATATCAAAATAAAGTTATAAAATAGTGAAGAATATATTTATACTTCACTATTTCCCAATTTTTCTATAATATACACATCTTTTATAATCAAAAAAACCTACTGGTAAATACAGTAACAATTACATCTAATATGTGTTGGAACTGCTATTTTTCTTCTTTTTTTTTTTGGAACTGCTATTCTTCTAAGTCAAAGGCTGTTCTGATGAATTAAGACAATGTAGCTATGAGACAAGAGCCACGTTTTTCTTCCTCTGGATCACTGGTTATCTTTGGCATAACTGTAATATTCCCCCAGGAAATGCGTTACCTTTATAGCGGGCCAGGAGCTGCTTGAAATCTAACTGTTGATCTGGCACTGCATCTTTGACAGAATCCTGGGACTGGAGGTGAAGAGAGAGCCTCAGGTCTTCCTCTACTTCTTCAAATGCAGTTCTGCTGCGCCTTGCTTTCAGCTTCTCCTTTGTCATCTGCTTCATGGAGCGCATATATGGGCTCCCATCCTGTAACACATACCTGAGGAAAGAAGACAAAGGAATGGGTCTGTGTGTATGTGGGTCTGTTGGCGAGAAATGAAAATTTTCACCAATTTATATGCTCATTCTGCAGAATGTTGCTCTGCTTCTGCCCAATTCATGTGCTACTCTTCCACCAGTCCAGGGTTCTGCTGGCTGGACCCTATTTCTGGGAGGGAACACACTGGGATGCTTTTGCTTCTGTCTCAAGATCATTCCGGAGGCAGTGAGTCTGAGTTTGAAAGTGAGAGAATAAAGACCAGGAAACTAGTTGAAAGATTAATTTCCCCAGAGATTCACATTCAGTGGAAGTGGGATGGGGCCCAGAGAATAACAATTGTAATAAGCTCCCTACGTTTGCTTATTGCTCACTAAAGTTTGAGAGTCACTGGTTTTGGGTTTTTAGCTTGACAATATTGTACCATTAAATAAACAGAGAATCGGGAGTGGGGCTTATTAGAAATGGAAGGGGCAGGGTGAAGGAGAAAACTTCTGAATTGAATTCAGGTGCCAGACATCAAGGGTATTTTACTTCTGGAACTCAGAGGTCAGGAATGAAGATGATGATCTGGGAATTCTTGGCACAGAGGTGACATCTGAAATCACATGAATCTAACAGAGGGATGAAAGAGTTTAACAGTGAGAAGGAATAATGCAAGGACAACACCATGGGGACTCTTCAAGGTCAAAGAGTGGGAAGAGGAATCAGGGCTTTTTTTTTTTTTTTAAATGTTTTATTTATTCATTCATGAGAGTCAGACAGAGAGAGAGGCAGAGGCAGAGGGAGAAGCAGGCTCCCCGCCCAGCAGGGAACCCGATGCGGGACTCGATCCCAGGACCCTGGGATCATGACCTGAGCCGAAGGCAGACGCTTAACCATCTGAGCCACCCAGGCGCCCAGGAATCAGGGCTTTCAAAGGAGAAAAATGATTTCAGTGGAAATGACCATTTTCTGCCCATTTCTGAAATTACAGACATCTTAATATTCACACTACACTGCAAGTTCCCTGAGGCTTGCAGGATGATGATGATGATAATAGCTAACTTTTATAAAGCATCTGCTATGCACCAGGCTCAGTTCTAGGCACTTTGCACCTATTAACTCCAAGAATTAATTGATTAATTACTCCTCATAACAACCCTGTGAAGCAGCTATTAATAATATGACCATTTATGTATGATGAAACTGAGTCACAGAGATTAAGCTACTTCTCAATGTTACAGTCAGTAGGTAGAAGGATTTTCTTTTTTTAAATTATCGATTTAGGGGTGCCTGGGTGGCTCAGTCGGCTAAGCAACTGCCTTCGGCTCAGGTCATGATCCCAGAGTCCTGGGATCAAGCCCCGCATCGGGCTCCCTGCTCAGCGGGAAGCCTGTTCTCCCTCTGCCACTTCCCCTGCTTGCGTTTCCCCTCTCACTGTGTCTCTGTCAAAAAAATAAATCTTTTAAAAAAAGTTATCTATTTAAGTAATCTCTATTCCCAACGTGCTCAAACTCACAACCCTAAGATCAAGAGTCACATGCTCCTCCAACTGAGCCAGCCAGATGCCCCTAGTAAGTAGAGGGATTTATATACTGGCAGTCTATCAGCAGAAGTGGTCTTTTTTCTTTCTTTCTTTTTTTTAAGATTTTATTTATTTATTTGGCAGAGGGAGATCGAGAGAGGGAACACAAGCAGGGGGAGTGGGAGAGGGAGAAGTAAGCTTCCTGCCGAGCAGGGAGCCTGATGCGGGGCTCCATCCCAGGATCCTGGGATCATGACCTGAGCTGAAGGCAGATGCTTAATGACTAAGCCACCCAGGCGTCCCTGGTCTTTTTCTTATTAAATTTTCCGTATATTTGGTCCTTCATCATTTTTTTTTAATAGACTTCATTCTTCAGAGCAGTTTTAGTTCACAGCAATATTGAGCAGAAGGTACAGAGATTTCCCGATACCCCCACTCCCCACATATGCACAGCTTCCCTCATTATCAATATCCCCCCACCAGAGTGGTATAATTATTATAACTGATGAACCAACAGTGGTACATCATGAACACCCAAAGCCTATAGTTTACATTAGGGTTCCAGCCACTACTGACAATATATAATATTGTCTGTGAATTGCAAATAATTTGTATAATATTTGCTGAAAGGGGAAAACAAAATACTCAAGCAGAAAAATTAAAGAAAAATGAACACATCTATTAAAATGCTGGCACAGAGATAAAATGGTAATTCTTTCAAAGACTTTCACCAAACCTTCATTAATGTCTTCCTTACCTTGTCACAGCAATTGCATCTTCCAGAAAAAACTGATCAACAGGAAATGTGCGACCTAGAAGAACAAGAAATTAAAAGAAAAAAGCCTCAGAATACCTGTTCAACTATCTTGAAATAAACAGTTGGCATATGTAAAATTCTCTTAAAACAAAGCCTGGCACAATAAGGGATGGTTTGGTCTGTAGTCTTAAAAATATCAAAAAAGAAAAACAAAAGGTTGGGGTGCCTGGGTGGCTCAGCTAGTTAAGTGTCTGCCTTCAGCTCAGGTCATGATCCCAGGGTCCTGGGATCCAGCTCTGCATCGGGCTCACTCCTCAGCGGGAAGCCTGGTTCTCCCCTCCCCCACTCCCCCTGCTTGTGTTTCCTCTTTTGCTGTTTCTCTCTCTATCAAATAAATAAATAAAATCTTACAAAAAAAAAAGGAAACAAAAGCTTCTGATAATTGAAATTAGAAGGGATATAGATTCCAGTTTGTAAAAAAACCCAGAAGTGCATAGGTGGAGAGATGCTCGTTTATAACACTTTTAAACCTCTCTCTCTTTTTTTCTTAAACCTGTTACACTTTTCTCACCGTCCCCTTCTCTGCCTCAGGGAACTTTGAACCATTCAACAACTAGAAGAAATAGTGCGATTATTTGTCAAAATTGTCCCCAAATTGTTCCTTTGGCAATCAATCGCAGAAAGATAGAGCAAAGCCCAAGGTAATAAATTAATCCCACAATGAGACTGTGAAAACACCAGAAGACATAGACTATTCACCTTCACTTTCTCCCAGAGTAGACCAATGCCCAGAAAGTTAGCTGAATCCAGCAGTGAACCAATATGCTTATACACAGAGACAACTTTCCTCTTTATGACAGATTACCATTATTAACTCACATTTTGATGTTAAACACAATGGAATGCTAGAAACCCTAATAACCTAGACTTTTTAAAAGAGCACATATAAAACTGAGATCTCTTAGCAAATGGATATAATGTTACTTCTTTATTTATTTCATTATATGGTCATAATTTTATTTGTTATAAATGAATCACTTTTCTAGAAAATAGGTATAAATACCTGTTATTTTATATCTCAAATTAACTTTAAAAATAATTATATTTGCTTATCAGAACAATGCATATTTAAGGATGCATTTTAATCACCTGGTATAGTAATAACTGGGCAGGAACTGAAATATTCTGAAAAGAGCTCAGCATTTAAAGTTGCACTCATTAGAATAACTTGAAGAGTTGGTCTCTGCAACACAATGTCCTTCAAGACTAGCAGCAAGAAGTCACTAAAGGAAATAAAAGAAACACCTGACGATCAAACAAATTCAATACATAAAAATGAATTAACTTCTGATGTATTTTTTAAAGATTCTATTTATTAATATTAATATATATATATATATATTTATTTATTTATTTATTTATTTATTTTTCAGCCAGGGCAGGCCTAGCTGAAAAGGTATCTTTGAGTAAAGACTTGAAGGAAGTGAGGGAGCTACTGTGAATGTGTGGGAGAATCCCATAATTGGCAGATTAATAACATGTGCAAAGGACCCGAGGTACATGCTTCAAGGACAGCAAGGAGGACACTGTGGCTAGAGTGACTGAATAAGGGGAGAGCAGCAGGAGATGAGCGGTGGTGATGCAGATCATGTCACGGAGGGCCTAACTTGGTGAGGACTTTAATAAGTCATCAGAGGATGATGAGCAGAAGAATGGCATAGTAAGATTTATATTTGAATAGAACTGTTGGTCTGCTCTATTGAGAATAGATTGCATGGGGTTGGGCTGAAGCAGGGAGACCAGTGAGGATACTGTTCGTATCAGCACATATTATTCTACAACTTGGGTTTTTTTCACTATGTCTTAGAGATGTTTTCATGTCAGTATCTAAAGCTCTACTTTATTCCTTTTATCTGCCTCATGTTATTCCACAGAATGGGTGATTTTGTGTAGTTAACCACTTTTTGGTGATGAACATTTAAGTAGTTTCCATTGTTTTACTATTATAAACAATGCAGTCATGAAAATCTTTGTATATTCTTCATTATGTACATGTAGATATCAAGAAGTAGAATCACTAAATGCAATGATAGATCCTGTTAGTATTTTGATTGGTACGACACTGATTTTAGTTTATTTGGGGGATATCTTTTTAAGTCTTCACATCTAGGATCACGACACATCTTTCTCTGAGACTTACAGTTTTGTTTTTTACATAGGTTTTCACATTCATTGCTCAAAATACATCAAAAGTTGATCCCAGGGTCCTGGGATTGAGTTCCATGGCAGGCTCCCTGCTCAATAGGGAGCCTGCTTCTCCCTCTGCCTGCCGCTCCCCCTGCTTGTGTGCTGACAAATAAATAAATAAAATCTTAAAAAAAAAAAAAAAGGGCACCTGGGTGGCTCAGTCGGTTAAGCGTCTGCCTTCGGCTCGGTCATGATCCCAGGGTCCTGGGATCAAGTTCTGAGTTAGGCTCCCTGCTCAGTGAGGAGTCTGTTTCTTCCTCTGCCTGCCCCTCCCCCTGCTTCTGCTCTCTTTCTGTCAAATAAATAAATAAAACCTTTAAAAAAATTAAATAAAGTTTAATATTGTGTTCTAGGAATTATTTCTTTTTATTTTGATCTATTCTTTTTATATGCAAGTCTGCTTTTCTTTAGTTTCTAATTACTTCATATTTCCTATTTACTAGTGTATCAATGTATTTATTTCTTTGAACAAATAGTCTTCTAGTCATATGTCTTCCCTGTTCAGTGTTTAAAAACTTTTTATCAGCAATAGTTGGAGACTCTTTTCATGTTTGTTTTTTTCTTTTTAAAATTTTGCTATTAGCTATTTTCTGCTGCTTTGTCAATCTGCCAACTTTACTTAGACTTTGTTCTCAAAATATTTATAATAGTATAGTCCTTTTTGGGAAAGTCTCATATTTTTTACAAGATTGTCTTTTTTTTCCCCATTAGTTTTTTGTTGTTGTCGTTGTTCTAGAAAATGATCCACAAACTATGACAAACTATGATTAATGTCATCTATTTACTTGGTCCTTCCTTTTAAAATATTGAAGATTTTGATTTTATATCCCAACCTTTAATGACTTCTAATTCCATTAAAATAAATTCTGAATGTTTTATTGTCCAGGGTATACAAGGCCCTGGAAGATCTGGCTCCTGCCTTTTCTACCTGCCACTTTTCTCCTTGTTTACGACAACGAGCTGCACAGGCCTTCCTCCACTTTCTGGGCTCATGTTGCCCTTTCCCACTGCAGTCTGCAAATGCTGGCCTTGCCTCCATCTGTCACATGGGATGCCTTCTCATACTTCAGATTTTAATTTAATCATCATCTCTTGAGAGATATCAGCTCTGACCATCTCAGGGATCCCTCTCCCCAAAACACAGGATCCTATTTATTCCTTCCCAGTACTTATTCCAATTCGTAAGTCTTTATTTATTTATTTATTTGTTCATTATTTGTTTTTCCTAGCAGACCATGAGAAAAAGGAGAACTACATATGCTTGTTTGCTATAGTATACCCAGCAATTAAAAGATCATGTGGCACTTAAGACAGTCTCAGTAAATGTATGAATGACTGTCAGGACTGAATGACCAAATGAACAAAGAAGGAAGCACACACTGACCCATCTATCAACTATAGCATCGGTTACACCTGTTATTCCTACTAAGTACAGTGCCCAGCTCAGCATGAGGCCCAGGAGGGTGTTAAATATCTCCTGGTAGAAGATGTCCATCTAACAGGATGACTCCTCTAGTGATGAACATATGCCCTCCTAGCATTCCTAGTATTGTAGACCCTGTAGATCAGGAAAGCAGTTCCTCTTCTCTAACTTGGGCCTTCCTCTCTAGCTCTATGAAATTGAACCGGAAACAGAACAAAATTATTTCAGCCATGCCTTCACTTCATGTGTGTGGCTATTTGTTTAGAAAATCTTTGGTTTACCTTTCTTCTGTCCTCTCATGGACTTCATCAACAATGATATGGGTGACTCCTTGGAGAGCTATGTCTCCTTCCAGCCTTCTCAGCAGCACGCCTGTGGTGCAGTATAACAGTCTGGTAGCTGAGGACTTACACAGAAAAGGGCACAGAAAGCATTCATGGAATTTTTGCAAAAAGGAAACACTTTCAAAGCCAATATGGCAAAGCCATTTTGAATGGATAGGGACAAAGAATCTTGAAAATATCAGCGTTGCATTAAATATGAAACCACACTAAATGCATAGTTTCTTGCTGGCAACAACAGTAAAAGCTTTTCTACTTCATATCAAAATTTTAAGTTTAAGACTCATAAAAAGCATTAAAAACTTATTATAAAACATAAAAACAACAGCGAGTGATGAACTCAATTCTGCATTTGTCCATTCCTTATTTGGTTAAATGGATTAAGTCCCAGGTTTAAGAGTAAAACAGCACTTACTAGGTCATTTCTGCCAATGAAGAATAAAAGGTCTTTATAGAGGAAATGAAGTATACCCACACAAGAATTCTTATACCAAAATATTTCTAAAAGGTCTTCAGCCGTACTGAAGTATGTATCCCAACTTGCCCATGAGTCTCTAGACTCCAAGAACTCTTTATACTTGAAAACAAAATTTCTGTTATCAGGAAATAAGCAGAGTATACAAACCTTGACACTTTCTAGCCGGATCTGGTACCCCACAGTCAGACCCACTCTTTCTGTCCTTTCTTTAGCAACACGTTCAGCAACAGATATTGCCGAGATTCGTCGGGGTTGGGTACAGATGATGTTAGCCACTTTCTCAGGTGGTCCATTCAGAGAATCATCCAGGATAAACTGAGGAATCTGTGTAGTTTTCCCACATCTGTATGTCAAAACAAATAAGTCCTAAAATGAGAGTTTTCAAGTGCTAATTAACAAAAAAAAGGAACCATGTGCAATGAGGGAAGTGAGAAAGCTAATTATAATAGAACTTGTTCAGCTTTATTTATCTTCTAAACTGACCTACTGACTTGTTACCTATAGCTCATAACTGCTAGGAATTTGCACTTGGATTAACATGACACTCATATAATAGTATCATTTATAAAATTGGGACAATTGAGCAGACATTAGATTAAGTTCTGTAAACACCTCTAGGAATATGAACTCTGTATTTGAATCCTAAAGAAATGGGAGTATTCTTTTATGATTTTATGTATTATCTTACTGATTTGGCTACAAGTGGACTGAGGTTAAAAAGATAAGAAACTGGAAGATCTCCAATTACTACTGTATCCAGTGAATCTGGGCACAAATGTAATTATTAGGTTGAATACCTTTGAATATAGAACGAAAGTAAGCCTAGAACCTGTCCCTGTTAAATAAGTTTGGATAACATATGAAAAGCGTGAAATAGGAAAAATAACATGCCCTAAGTTGTTCTTAAAAGAACAAATAAAAGCTGTAAGGAAATCAGAATAAATTTAGAAGAGGAAAATTTCCAAGTTAAATGTTCTAGAGGGGTGCCTGAGTGGCTCAGCTGGTTAAATAGCCGGCTCTTGATTTCAGCTCAGGTCATGATCTCAGGGTCCTGGGATTGAGGCCCCCCATTGGGCCCCATGCTCAGTGGGGAGGCATCAGCTTGAGAATTCTCTCTCACTCTCCCTCTGCCCCTCCCCCAGCTTGCATGCACACATGTGCTCTCTCTCTCTCAAATAAATCTTTTTTTTTTTTTTAAGATTTTACTTATTTATTTGTGAGAGAGAGAGAGAGAGAGAGAGCACACAAGCAGGGGGAGCAGCAGGCTGAGGGAGAAGCAGGCTCATGACCTGAGCCAAAGGCAGATGTTTAACTGACTGAGCCACCCGGGCATCCCAATCTTTTAAAATAAATAAATAAATATATGTATTTATGTATGTTCTGGAACTATCCTTTACATTAAAAAATGGGCCTGTTAAAAGCGTTCAGTAAGGGGCACCTGGGTGGTGCCATCAGTTAAGTGTCTAACTCTTGGTTTCAATTCAGGTACTTATCTCAGGATTGTGAGATTGAGCCCCATGTTGGGCTCTGTGTTTAAGATGTTCTCTCCTCTCCCTCTGCCCCTCCCACTGTGTGCTCACATGCTTTCTCTCTCTCAAATAAATATTTAAAAAAAAAAGTCTTACCAAAAAAAAGTATTCAGTTAGACCTTTTGCCTTAAAATTGTCTCAAGGCAGGGGCACCTGGGTGGCTCAGTCGTTAAGCATCTGCCTTCGGCTCAGGTCATGGTCCCAGGGTCCTGGGATCCCTGCTCAGCGGGAAGCCTGCTTCTCCCTCCCTCTCCCACTTGTCCTGCTTGTGTTCCCTCTCTCACTGTGTCTCTCTCTGTCAAATAAATAAAATCTTTAAAAAAAATTGTCTCAAGGCAGAGGAGTACAATGTCTGTAAATTCCTGGATGGATTTCTGAGTTTTGTTTTTGTTTTTTTTTGTAATTTAGGTCTGTTGGCTGCAGATACGCAATATTATGTTCTGTGAAATGTTATTTCATATCTGACCAGAAAAACCACAAATAATAACAGCTACTAGTTTTTTACAAGTAGAACTGGTTATGGTAACCAGGGTACATACCATATTCATGGATGAAAGTTGCATTACAAATAAATTGCATTCTTACCCAGTCATACCACTTATAACAAGCACTTGGTGCTCACTCAACAATTTAAGAATGGTTTCTCTTTCTTCCCAAGCAGGGAGTGATTGTCTTTCTTGCAGAATTGACTGGAACTGTCTGGAGGCCTAATAACATAAAAGATAAGGTATCAGTTAGGTACTTTCAATCATCTTTCACAAAGCTCCGAGTGTTGAATCTGATAGCTTGACCCACCCTTTCTGCTCTTTCTTTAACAATTTGCTCAGAGATAGAAATTGTAGATTTGTTAGGATTGGATGCTGATGACTTCAGTCAAAAGGCTGCTCAGAGAATCAGCCAGAATAAGCTGTGAAATCTTTATGATTTTCCTACATCTGAATAAACTGCAAGATCTTATGAGAGAAATAAGCCATCCTGCTTAGCACTATCTAGCTCTTCCTAGCAGGAGTCTCTGCATCAGCACTATCCAACAGAACTTTCCATGTTAATGGAAATGTTTTTTTAGCATTGACCAATGTAACAACCTCTGACTACATATGGCTAGTGAGCACTTGAAATGTGGCCAGTGCTACTGAGGAACTGAATTTTAATTTTATTTAAGTTTAATTAATTTAAATGTAAATAGCCACATGTGGCTAGGGGCTACCACATTGGACAGCGTAGTTCTATACCATATCAGATTTTTACTAAAGTCAGTAACAATAAGAGCACTCATGAAAGGGTTCTTTTTGGCCAGGTATCATATATATGTAACTCAGTCCGACATCCAATGGCCAATAAACATTGTAGTATATGTTAAAACAAAGGATGCATTTTTTTTGTTTTTTGGGGTTTTTTTTTAGAAAAGTATCCAAGGTATATTTCTTATTTTTTTTTAATTTTATTATGTTAGTCACCATACATTACATCATTAGTTTTCAACGTAGTGTTCCATGATTCATTGTTAAAGATGTATTTTTGAATCAGAAATTTATACTAACACATCATTTTTCTGCATATTATTTTATCATATAAATTGATTACCTCTGAACACAAACTGATCAAATTGTGGAATTTTTTGTTTCTACCATCTTACTATTTAATTATGCTGTGAATTTCTATTCACTTTGACATTCTACAGGTATTGCACTCTAATATGCGACAGTGTTATACTGTGTCAAAAATCAGAATCTGAACTTCACAATTACAAGAGCTGTTAGATGCATCTAATCCAAACCCCAAAATGGTTAAGCAACCTTTTGTCCTACACCCAACTCTGCCCTAAATGTTCACTCATAGGTTCTTTTAAAATAATCTTCTTGTGAATGGGATAAAAACAGCATGGACTTTAGGAACAGAGAATTAACCTGAATCCCTGTTGCCACCTACTAGCTATGTGACCTTGGATAAGTTTTTTATCCTGCGATTCTCTGAAATGGGGTAAGGCCCCTCCTTATCCTTCTCCTTTCTACACTATTTTTTTCTAATGTAAATCAGTTTTAATTTTCATTTCACTTATCAGATTGTCTAGCAGAGTACGAAAGCCACATGATTCTGAGAATATCTGATATATATGTGCGTGTTTCATTTTCACCAGCCATTGGATTTTCCAAAATATCTACAACATGCACCCAAGTTTGCTGTGGCATGCAGAAACTTTGACCACTCAGAGTTAAAGAGAACCAAAAGTAAACTAGGGAGGGTAGCCAAGGCTTCCTAATTCCTAATCCGTTCACCCGTACATTAGGGAGGCAATGCTAGCCATTCTCTCAGAATACCCTACCTGTTTTATTCGGAACTGCTTGCAGATTTTAGCATTTTCAGCATGTACTGATTTTGCCTGCCAGTCATATCTTTTGGAAATCTTTTTCTTAAGGTTCACATAGCTTTCATTCTCCACTATAACTGGTGCAGGACCTTCATCCTCATCTGTCTCCTCCTCAGGTTCTGATTCTTTTTCAACTTGAAGGGGATAAAAGGAAACATTTTCGATATGGAGCCCTTTCTTTAGCAAAGGGGGAAAGTCACTATCTCATAAAGTAACAACAACAACAAAATCATAAGATGGAGAAAAAGTTAAAAGCTTGAATAAAGCAGGTGCATTCATTTCAAACAACTACTTCTACTGCTAAAGAACTTAAAACACATCTTCATATAAACTTTCATCAAGTACAAGTGGCTACTGCTAAACCAAATTAAAAACAAGGAAGAAAAAAATCATGGCACGCCTTGTTAATTCCATAGACTCTTTACATTCAAGGAATTCACTGAAAGTTTCAACTATTTGCAAGTGTTCCTAAAATCTCATGACATAAAACCACCCAGATATCTAGATAAATCAATAAACAAAATATGGCATGTTCATACAATGGAATATTATTCAGCAATAAAATGAAGTATTGATACATCCTACAATATGAATGAACCTTGAAAACATGATGCGAAGTGAAAGAAGCCAATCACAAAAGCCACATATTGTATGATTCCATTTCTATGAAGTGTACAGAATAGGCAAATGCACAGAGACGGAATGTAGATTCATGGTTGTCAGGGGTTGAGGGAAGGGAGAAATAAGGACTCACCGCTAATAAGTATGGGGTTTCTTTTAGGGTTGATAAAAATGTTCTGGAATTAGATAGTGGTCACGGTTGCACAAATCTGTGAATATACTAAAAACCCACTGAACTGTACACTTTAAAATTAATGGTGAATTTGATGGTATGCAAATTTTATCTCAATAAAGCTGTTACTTAAAAAAGTCCAGGCCACACAGTTTGTCATTTCTCAAGGAATATATTTGAATCCCACATGCTAGAAACTGCTGTTTGGGAGCAAGTGGCTAGTGAGTGAATCCACCCAACTGTCCACCATCCCCATCTCAATGCAGTTTCATTGTTCTCTACTTATTGATGTTTACCTAAGAACTCTTGTGAAATAATAAAAACTTGTTTCTCTCAAAGAAAGATGGCAACAAGTAAGAGGGAATTCTTTGATGAACTTTGAACAAGGAATTTAATTGTGGTGTAAGAATCTGTACAGCAAATCTGGATTTCGATACAGTCAGAAGCTTGCACAGACATTTCTTTGAGGATTTAGGGATTCACAAAGGTAGCCCTATGCTAATGAACTCTGGGGGTCTAGTGTACTATAGAAAGAGAAATATCTCTAAAAACTCATTTGAAAGTAATGCCGTGTAAAGCATCAAAAGTAAACATGTGAAACCAAATGAATTCAACAAAACAATTTTTCTAGGAAGATGCTTTAAGGTTCTTCCAGCCCCCAACTGCTTGAATAAACTTATACATCACTACAAACTTTCAATGCAGAGAGTCCAATCATGATGCCAAAACTGGGACTTAAAGTCAGGCCACAGTTCAGGGGCTTCTCATTCTCTTTTGCCCATGGACTGAGGAGAATGACTTGCCTAAGATCACCAGGAGATCCGAGGGCAGCCCTTGGAAACGCTGACTTCCTCAGTCTACCATTCTGAACACCCCCTCCACAAAGCCCTCCACACAATCAAGGCCTTACATACCTTCAGGAATTTTATTTGAAGCAAAAGAATTACTTGGAATCACTGGTTTACGACAGACAGGATTATTTATTCTGGTCCCAGAGGATACTGGCAGAAAGTTCACAGGAGGGACACTGTACTTGTGATGGGTATTTGTCAGTAAATTGACTATTTCTGATTCTTCCTCTAAGAGGGTTATCAAAGAATATACAACAGGTTCTGAAGTTTCTGCAAATGTCAAGGCCTTGCCATAAAGGAACTCAGAAATATGTAAACGACAAGCCAGAGGTAGATTCTCATTGGTGGAATAAAATGCCACAAGGGGAGCTTGGTAAGGGTATTTGTGGTCTTTAGAAAATCGAATTTCAAGTTCATATAAAAAAGAGGCATCTTCATGGGCATTAAGATGAGAATCATCTACAATTCTTTCTGCTCTTCCGACAATTTGATTTGGGGGCACTTCATGTTTGAATTTGCATCTTGATCCAAATTTGCAATTTCCTTTGAGGTAAAATTTACAGATTTCAAGTGTAGTGTCCTGTGCATTTTTGGTACTTTCCTTTTGCTTGGATTTACAGAATTTACTCGTCAAATACTCCAGTTCTAATCCAATGGTCCAGACTCGGTTCTGAATTCTTTCTATAAATTTCTCTCCACAGATGGACTTGAGAGCAAATGCCTCTTCCTGCCGCTGTTCCACACACTCATCCAAGCTTACATGGGCAACTGCCTCAGAGATCTTCATCTTCTCCCCAAATGTCTCTGAAAAACACTGTGTGAGCAGATGTTCTAGTGATGCCCCCACATCTCCATCACAAATCCTCAGGGCTGCCTGACAGCGTTCAGTGTTGAAGCCATACCTACCAAGTGTGAAACGTGACAAAAAAAATTTAGTATCAAATCATAAAAGTGAAATTCACTTATATATGTTTATGTGAAGTTATAACCATATATAGGCAGGACCTGTATTTTGAGAACATTTCTCTGGTAATACTCCCTAATCACGTTGTTCTGGAAGAGAGAATACTAGACATATATCAGGCACCGCTGCAACTCACGCAAGAGGAAAGTACTGAAGGAGGGGCAGTTGGGTTTATAATATGATCTCAGTTTCTTCAGTTCTCCCCCAACGCCCGTAAATGTTGAAAGCAATCACCTGGAAAGTTTCTGCACTGCAAATGTTGAGACTGTAAATTCTGGACTATGAGGCTCCCCTGGGCCTGAGCCAGCATATTCCAAAGGGTCACAGTCAGGAACAAGGGAAGCTTCTCGTCCAGCAGACCAGTACTGTTCATCATCACACTCAGGCTCGTCATCTTCCTCCTCCCCAGAAATGCCTCTTCTGACAAAGGTAACATTTTTATATATTAGATACTAATTTCCATGCACTTCAAAGAAAAATTTAGCAAGAGTCTAAGAATTTAGTTCAAGGAGCCAAAGGACATAGGATGCTAACCATTCTTCAGTTACTGATTTAAACTTTTATTGATCTATTCATTTATATCTTGGCAATTAATATTTATCCGGCATTTATTACATGCCAGGTACTATGTTAAGTGTTTTATATGTTCTATCTCTTTAAAAGTCTTCCCACTAACCCTTAATCAGATGCTACTGGAATCTCCATTTTTCAGATGATCAACTAAAACTTAGAGAAGATTAGTAATTGCCAAAGGTTATACAGTAAAGAGCAACTAGAGATTTTAACAAAGGCAGTCTGACCCCAGAGCCTATATTCTTAACCACAGAAGCCCTGGCTATCCTCTCTCCTCATTCATAAAAACCATCCCTCATTTTTTGCTTTGCTGCATAACCACCTTTCCTAAATCTAAGGCAAATAAAGAGATTTGTAGATAAGATGGAGATGGAGCTGTTCATGATTGACCACCCATTAATTGTGGCAAATGCAATGAATTGACTTCTGACTGAAATCACAAAGCAGAACAGTAAAAGTTGCTTCTCTTAGGCAGATGGTTATGAGAAAGTGTACCCCTAAGACTTCATCTCATCAAGTCAATATTTACTCCTACAACAATACTGCTACTGTACACTCCAAGGTTTTATTTGGAAGGCTGTCAATAAAGCAATTACTGAATCCGTTTCAGCACTGTCCTCGGAAAAAAAGATAAAAAGGCAATCTGTACTGCTTGCAGATACTGCAAAAAAACTCTAAAACTGCTGTTGAATAATTATTCTTGTATTTCTCTCAGCTCACTTTCAACTAATTATATTGTCACAATGGGATCAGTATTGAAAAGTACTCCCAAAGACACACAGGACCTTCCCACTGCCAATACATCTTCCTTAATATACGAATTTACTAAAATAAAATGATTTACTCAGATCCAGCATCCGCATCTTGTTCTTGGAGGTCCCGGAGAAGAGCTTTCACTTTCTCTTGGTTCTCAGAAGTCATGTGCAGGGTTTGAAGGGGCACTTTGGCTTCAGGCTTCCATTTGGGGCGTGCCTCTCCTTTTCTTATGCTACTGTTGCTAGGTCTGCAAAGGACGCATTTACTTGGGACCAGCACTTTGACACTCTCCCCACAGCCCCCAAATACATACAACACGAACTGGACTGTCAAGTATCTTACAAGTGATAACAATGAATGTGAAGAATTCCCTGTTTTCTATAGTACTGACCAGACTTCATTATCTTGCCACTGCTGAAAAAACACCTGATTAGATTCTTAATCATTAAATCTGGCTTCACTAACTCAAGAATCCTCTGGAAAAACTAATGCTATGATGACTCCTGCTGAAATAGAGGACTTTCAAAAGAAATACGTTACACACAAACTACTTCATTCTATTTTAGGTACTCAATCTGAAAACAACGAAGGGTCTCATTTTACTTGTGAATATTAGGTCCTGCTTTTGAAATATTTACCTAAGTTATCATTATTTCCTCATTACAAAAATAATAAATATATGTTCACTGGAGAAAAGTAGAAAACAGAAGTCATCCTAATTCACATCAATTCTTTTCACATTTATAAATAAAATTATACAGCACATATAATCTTTTATAATTTGCTTTATTTCCTTATCAAAATAAAACTGGTATTTCTCTAAGATTAAATATTCTCCTACAACGTGTTTTTAAATGGTTACGTATAGATATAGATGCACTGGAATTTATTTCACTAATCTTTCATTGTTGGATTTTCGATTTTTTAGGTACTCTTTTTAATATTTAAAACAATAATAAATTCAACAGTTTTAACATTATTCACTAAATTTATTTTTTTCGTCTGGCATGTTTCATTATAAATTTTCACAAATCCAGGGAAATGTAAGAAGCTTTGTGTTCAAAATCTTAATCCACAATATTGAGACTTTGAAATGAACCACACACATGGGGCGCCTGGATGGCTCAGTCGTTAAGTGTCTGCCTTCGGTTCAGGTCATGATCCCAGGGTCCTGGGATTGAGCTGCATCAGGCTCCCCGCTCAGCGGGAAGCCTGCTTCTCCCTCTCCCACTCCCCCTGCTTGTGTTCCCTCTCTCGCTGTGTCTCTATCTGTCAAATAAATAAATAAAATCTTAAAAAAAAAAAAAAGAACCACACACGTATACTTGCCACACTGGGTAGCAAAGGAGAAAATATAATCGACTGTGGTTTTAGCCACTTAGTCACAATTTCTGAAAAGAAATGCTGCCCCAAGTCTATCATTTCCTCTAACAGTTTTTTTTCTTTTTTTTAAAGAAGGTTCCACGCCCAAGTGGGGCTTGAACTCATGACCCTGACATCAAGAGTCGTGTGTTCTGTCAACTGAACAAGCCAGGTGCTCCTCAATAATGGAACACACACACAAACACAAATGGAACCTACACTTTAGAGGGTCAGTTTTAGGACTGTTTTAAAAAAAGTAATCTCTATACCTAACGTGGAGCTCGAAATTATAACTCCGAGATCAAGAGTGGTTTGCTCTACCAACTGAGCCAGCCAGGGCAAAGAGACCTCTAACTTTTTGTTATGAAAAAATTTAAACCTATAGAAATAAACATCTTTTACCTAGATTCACCAATTGTTAACATTTGCCATACATTAATGCACAAACACATTATGCACGTCTTGTCCTCTACACATATATGTGCCTATGATATTGCCCCCCCCATTTTATGTATATATTGCTGAACCATCTGAGTATATACTGCAGACATCATGCAGAGATCATATTCACTCTTAAATATTTCAGCATGCATTTTCTAAGAACAGAGAATAGACTCTTACATAACCATAATACTATTATCACTCACAAGATACTTTATATTGATATAATATCATCTAATATATAATCCATAGTCAAAGTTCCCAACTGCTTCAATCATGTCCTCTATAGATTTTTCTTAAGATTTTATTTATTTGAGAGAGAGAGAGTACAAGTCGGGGGGGGGGGGATGAGGAGCAGAGGGAGAGGGAGCAGCAGACTCCCCGCTAAGCAGGAAGCCTGATGCTGGGCTTGATCCCAGGACCCTGAGATCATGACCTGAGCCAAAGGCAGACACTTAACCAACGGAGCCACCCAGGTGCTCCAGATTTTTTTGATTATCTAATTAAAAATGATATTTAGCTATCCTTTTTTTCAAACTCCCTTAATTTAGAACAGTTCTATCACCTATTTCCTGACATTGTCTTTTTGGAAGCACTCAGGCCAGTCAGCTTGTAGAAATTCTCACAATTTGGATTTGTCTAATTGTTTCCTCACGATTAGTTAAAAAAAAAAAAGCAGGGGGATTCTACATACTCCTTTCTCATCCACCACTTATCTGAATACCCCTTTACTTTGCCTTCCTTCCTGTTACTAAGGAAGAACCACACTAGATCCTAAAGTCAATCCCTCTGTGTGTACACTGTATCCCAATCCCTTCAGTCTCCTCAAGGAAACCACCCCAGCACTTCTCCTTCCCTCTACATCATCGGTTCTTCATTCCCCTTGGAGCATTCCCATCAGCATACACACATCCTATATAATGTCACCATCTTAAAAAACCAAACCAAACAAAATTCTCCCCTTGAGTGCACACCGCCTCAAACTATTGCCTTATCTCTCCTCCCTCCTCTGCCCTTTACTGTAAAACTCCTCAAAACGGTTATCTAAATCATTGTCTTTGTCTCCACTTTCCTTTTCTCTCTGACACACACTGCAATCAGGGCTTCTCCTCACCAACTATATCAAACAGCTCTTGTCAAGGCTACCTATGCTATAGGTATAACTCAGTGAAGCCAAAAACCAAAATTATAAGGAGAAAAATCAAACACTAAGAAAATCCTGCCTCATTCTACCACCCATCAAGAGTCTTGAACATTATTGTTACTGAAGCTAAAGTGCAGACATTCACCAGCTGAGGCCTTGGAGTAAAGCTGTATGTGAGAAAAGACCAAAATGGGGGGCCATAGAGAAGAGATCCTGTCAGCTCATTTTCCTCTAGGCATATAATTGTCATGCCACCTATAGAAACAGTGTGAGATCTGGCTTTGGGATTCACAGAAAAGGGAGATACCAATTAAAAACTGAAATTACCTGATTCTTGGGAAACAACACGTGAGGGACATCTGGATTGTAAATTTTTCCATGTATAAGATAATTTTCTTAGTTAATCTTACCCTGGTAACCTGCAATAATCTCAGTCCTCAATAAAACAGAAGTCTCCAATAATCCTGAATTCAAATGAATAAACATGATATCAAAATTTCCAGTCTATCCCATCGGTTCAAGAAATTCCTGGTGGCCTTCACATGTGTTCTCCAGCAGTCTGAGGGTCATAACTAGATTCAGCATCTTTGTGGGAATGAAGAAAATGTTGCATCTTCTAGGCCTACTCAGGGGAAGTGATCATTCCTATGGGACAGAAGGGGAGCTGGGGCAAATGGGTAAAGGAAACCGAAGGGAACAAACTTAGTAATAAGATGAGTGTGTTCTGGAGATGTAGTGTACAACACAGTGACCATAGTTAACCATAATGTTTTATATATTTGAATTTGGTAAGACAGTTCTTAGAAGTTCACTCATATGTAAAATTTAAGAAACAAAAACAAATGAACAAAGAGAAAAAAAAAAAGAGACAAGCAGAAAAGCAGACTCTTAAATACACGGAACAAACTGGTGGTTGCCAGAGGGGCGGTGGGTGCCAGGGGAATGCGTGAAACAGGTGATGGGGATTAAGAGTACACTGATCTTGATGAGCACTGAGTAATGTACAGAATTGTTGAATAATTATGCTGTACACCTGCAACTACTATAAGACTGTATAGTAATTAGACTTGAATAAAGAAAAAAGTTCACATCAAAAATAAATAAACTGTAATTATATAAGGCAATGGATGTGCAACCTAAAAAAAAAGTTACCTATGCTATCCGCATTGCCAAATCCAGAGGCCACATCTCTCTTGAGCTCTCACAAGCACTCCTTTACAACTGAGTATCCCCTTTATGCATCCCATCCTTTAGAGCACCTTTATTTCCTGATTCCAGAAACCAAACTCTCCTAGTTTTCCTCCTACGCCACTGGCAACTCCTCTATCCCCTTTGTCAGATTCTTGTAATCTCTCTCAGCTCTAAAGCCTAGAGTATCCCAGGGCTCAAAGCTCGGACCTCTTCTCTATGTAGTCTATCTCATCCAATCTCACAGTTTTAAATCAAAGTCATTCAGAGGACTCACATTAACTTCTCTAGCTTAGATCTTTTCCTTGAACTCCAGACTTAGAAGTACATTGTCTGTGACATTTCCACTTGGAGAGTATCTCCTACCTAGTCTTCCTGCTTCCAACCCTGCTTCCCCTGGAGTCTATTTTCCACACAGAATACGGAGTCAGGGCTACTGAGTATAGTTGCACAGACCATACAGGCATTCTGGGGCTATAACTGCCTAAAGAAAGGGACACCGTTTTCTAATCCACATAAAGGCGTATGTTGAATAGTAGCACCTTCGGCCGGAGGAAATGATGTCACACACCTTTGCCTCAAAGCCAGCAATGGCTTCCTATCTTTCTCAAAGCAAAAGCCAAAATCCTTATAAAGGCCAATAAAGTCCTACACAGTGTTGGCCTCCTGGATCTAACTGCCTGTTACTCTCCTTCTTACCCAACCACTCTAGCCACATGCTTCCCTGCCACTTCTTAAACCTTCTAAGCACACTCCTGGCTGAGGGGCTTTGTACGTGGTGTTCCTTCTGCCTTGAATGTTCTTCTCTCAGGTAGCTTCATAGCTCTCTCCTTCATTTCCTTCTTGTCCCTACTTAAAGGACATGCTATTAGAAGCCTTCCCTGATCACTCCACATAAATAGCAACTATTTAAAAATAACAGCAGTTTATTATAGCATTTTCTACCCCTTTTATCTTTTTTTTTTCTAGGGCACTTTCTACCTGACATATTAGATATTGTTTAAAGTCTTTATACCTCAAACTTGCTTCTATGAAGACAAGAACAATATTTTATTCGTTGTTGTAATTCTAGTCCCTAAAATAGTACCTGGTGCCTAGTAGGTGCTCAGGACATACTTGCTGTATGAATGAAGGCCAAAGACAGTAAGAACCTCCAGTTATAACGTCTACGTTTTCAAAAAGAAGGGAGCTGCATCTAACTCAGAAGTTAGGTTCTTAAATCAGCAGGTAAAGTGAAAATATAGCTTAAAATTACCCTGGAAGATTCCTAGATTCCTTTAAAAAAAGTGTCAAGTTTGAGATTGACATATTAGCTCTCGATATGTCTGAAATGACTATTTTTCTTCTAGAACAAAAAAAACCTGTAGATTCTCTGGCTGAATATCAGATCAAGTATTTGGGTTATGTCAGGGACTCTGTATAAAAAATATATATTTAAACCCTAAAATCACATACTCAGTACATCAAGTGGCTTCAACTACAAAAAGCACTTGGAAACTAAGACTGACCGAGGGAATTGTAATTCTTCTTCCATATCTTGCTCACTGTGGGGCTCAGATTCATTTAGTGGCAAGTTTAAATTACTTAAATGCTATTTGTTTTTCTTTTTCTTTTCCTGAGTGCATATAGATGTATTCATTTAAGTTAAAAGCATGTTTGATGCAGTTAAACTCCAGCATTCACCTATATTCCTTTCTAACTAATATTTAGTTGGGAGTTATTTCCACGAGAGAGAGAGAGTGTGTGTGTGTATGTGTAGCTTTAAAGAAATCTTTCCATCTCTAAAAATTCCAGTAGACAGCTTGCAGGCCACTTGAGAGACGAGAATTCTCTATCTATACTGCATAACATGCAGCAGTAAAATCTTTATTTTCACTAAATATTCATCAGTTATCAGAATCTACTCATTATTTAAAAGTTGAGTACGAAAGAAGCCTGGCTATGACTCTGTCACGGGTCATCACATGAAGCACCAGTGAAGATTTGGCTGAAATGTCTGGAAAATAGATAATTAATTCATCAACTAAACAGACAGGGAGTACAGTCAAGTAGCATTTTGGGACTTTCAAACTACAATGTGTAAGAAACACTTAAAATAATTTTCATCACTTTCGCCATTTCCAATATTTACTTTCCTGGTAACAGGAGTTACAGCAACAGTATTATATTCAATTCACAGTGTCATGTAAGTTGAAGTGAACTTCAGATTCTGACCTTGCAAAAAAAGCCGTTATTTGCCAACACGCCTCTATAAAAGGTTACAAAGTGAGAGACTGCAAGGTTTCAAAACAAGAGGAACGATTCACTTGACCGGAATTACTTGGCATTTCCCCCCTCTTCCTCTTAGCTCTCTACTGTCCCACAGATTAGGAATTGATCCCGTTTCTATATTTACACATTACAAAAGCATAATGACCTGGATGAGCGCCTCGATTCACTGAAGATGCAAAAGTCATCGCCATCATCCCACATTCTGCTCGAGGCTTTCCTATTGCCGGCACCACCACCGCCCCCGTGAGATCTGCTCGTGTGACTCCTGCCTTCCCTTCCTCCTCTAGAAGACCCTTTTCCACCTCCTTTGCCCGGCTTGCCTTTTCTTCTTACCGAGGAACTCATTTTCACCTGCAAGAGAAAAACTAATACAGACATCAGAAAACCAGACAAGTACGACAATCCTTTGTCACAGTTATGGAGAGCCCATTACAAAGAAATAAGGACGTGCACGTGTTTTAAAAGGGTCAGTCTAGGGGAAGCAGAGACAAATTGTTTTGACAAAAGCTTTACAAGCATATCCCTCTGAGGATTAATATTTAGTGAGTCTCTCTGACACAGATTTCTTTCTTTTTGTTTTTTAAAGATTTTATTTATTTATTTGACAGAGAGAGACACAGCGAGAGAGGGAACACAAGCAGGGGGAGTGGGAGAGGGAGAAGCAGGCTTCCTGCTGAGCAGGGAGCCCGATAAGAGACTCAATCCCAGGACCCTGGGATCATGACCTGAGCCGAAGGCAGACACTTAACTACTGAGCCACCCAGGTGCCCCTCTGACACAGATTTCTTAACCAGGGATGAGCAACAGAAATACACGGAGAAGTTTCAAAACACACATGTTTAAGCCCGAGTCCTACATCCTGATTTGGTTAGATTTGGTATAGGGTTTAAAAAACTCTAGTTGAAAAGAGCTGTTTTCCATTTATTTAATACGTGATTTGATAAACAAAATTCTAATTTACATATGCACTTTCAGAGATACAGACCTGGCTCAGATATTTTGCCTGGGTAGAGTGAATGTATAGAGCTTTTGTGTGCAAATGAAGTTGAGTTGTTAAACAGCTTAAAATAGAATGTTATAACTATATGATGTTTTATGTAAGCCTCATGGAAACTACAAAGCAAAAATCGACAGTACATATACAAAAGAGAAAGGAATCAAAGCATACCACTACAGAAAATCATCAAATCACAAAGACAGCAAGAGAGGAAGAAAGGAGCAAAGGATCTATAAAACACCTAAGAAACAATTAACAAAATGTCAGTATTAAGCCCTTACCTATTAATAATTACTTCAAATGTAAATAGATTAACTTTTCCAATCAAAAGACACAAAATGGCTGAATAGATTAAAAAATAAGGCCCAACTGTATGCTGCCTACAACTATATGCTGCCTACAACTTTCTGGCTTTAAGGACATCGAATGAAAGCGAAGGGATGGAAAAAGCTATTCCGTGCAAATGGAAACCAAAAGAAAGCTGGGGCAACTATACTTTTATTGGGCAAAATAGACTTTAAGGCAAAAACTAACAAGGGACAAAGATGGTCATTATATAATGATAAGGGGATTAATTCATCATGAGGATCTAACAATTGTAAATATTTATGCACAGAACACCTAAATATATAAAGCAAAACAGAATTTATAGATCAAAAAGAAAGTAAAAATGAAAATTATACATAAAACTATTTATTTTATTTTATTTTTATTTTATTTTTTTAAAAGATTTTATTTGTTGGAGACAGAGAGAGCACAAGCAGAGGGCGGGCAGAGGCAGAGGGAGAAGCAGGATCCCCGCTGAACAAAGAGCCCAATGCGGGACTCGGGGATCATGACCTGAGCAGAAGGCAGATGCTTAACTGACTGAGCCACCCAGGCATCCCCGCAGCTAGATTTAAGATAGTTTCTTAGACTTACATATTCCTATAATAAGAGAAAATAGTTGTAACTCAAGAAGTAATAAGCTACATTAAAAAGAATAAAATACCTAGGAATAAATTTAACCAAGGAGGTGAAAGAACTGTGCACTGAAAACTATAAGACACTGATGAAAGAAATGGAAGAAGACACATATAAATGGAAAGATAGTCTGTGCTCATGGATTGGAAGAATCTGTATTATTAGAATGTCCTTACTACCCAAAGTAATCTCCAGATTCAATGCAACCTCTACCAAAATTCCAATGGCATTTTTCACAGAAACAGAACAAATAATGCTAAAATTTGCACGGAGCCACAAAGACCCTGAATAACCAAAGCAATCTTGAGAAAGAAGAATGAAGCTGGAGGCATAACAATCCCTGACTTCAAACTATATTACAAAGCTGTGGTAATAAAAACAGTATAGTACTGGCATAAAAACAGACACACAGATGAATGGAACAGAATAGAGACCCTAGAAACAAACCCACATATATATGGTCAATTAATTCACAACAAAGGAGCCAAGAATATACAATGAGGAAAGAAGTCTCTTCAGTAAATCGTGTTGGGAAAACTGGACAGCCACATGCAAAGGAATGAAATTAGATTATTATCTTACACCACACACAAAAATGAACTCGAAATGGATTATAGACTTAAATGTAAGACTTGAAGCCATACAACTCCTACAAGAAAACATAGGCAGTAAACTCTTTGACATCAGTGTTGGTGATGATTTTTTGAACCTGACTCCAAAATCAAAGGCAACAAAAGCAAAAATAAAAAAGTGGGTAAACTAAAAAGTTTCTGCAAGCAAAGGAAAACATCAACAAAATGAAAAGGCAACCTATTCAATGGGAGAAAATATTTGCAAATCATGTATCTGATAAGAAATTAATATCTAAAATATATAAAGAGCTCATACAACTCAACAGTAAAAAACCCCAAACAATTCAATTAAAAAACTGGCAGAGGATCTGAATAGATATTTTTCCAAAGAGAACATACAGATGGCCAACAGGTACATGAAAAGATGCTCAACATCACTAATTATCAGGGAAATACAAACCAAAACCACAATGAAATACCACCTCACACCTGTGAGAATGGCTATTATCAAAAAGACAAGAAATAATGAGTGTTGGTAAGGACGTGGAGAAAAAGGAACTCTTGTGCACTGTTGGTAGGAAAGTAAATTGGCATAGCCACTATGGAAAACAGTATGGAGGTTCTTCAAAAAATTCAAAATAGATCTACCATACAATTCAATAATTCCACTTCTGGGTGTTTACCCAAAGAAAATGAAAACGCTAATTCAAAAAGATATACATATAGATATATACAATGGAATACTATTCAGCCATAAAGGAGAATGAAATATTGTTATCTGCAACAACAAGGAAGGACACTAAGGGCATTTTGCTAAGTGAAATTAGTCAGAGAAACACAAATTCATACAATCTCGTGCATGTGTGGAATTTAAAAACAAAAACAACAAAGCTCACAGATAAAAAGAACAGACTGGTGGTCGCCAGAGATGGTAGGTAGAGGGTGGGTAAAATGGGTAAAGGGGGTCAAAAGGTACAAACTTCCAGTTATAAAATAAATAAGTTATGGAGATATAAGGTACAGCATGGTGACTATAGTAAATAATACTCTATTGCATACTTGAAAGTTGCTAAGAGAGTAAATCTTAAAAGTACTCATCACAAGAAAAAAAATTTTTGTAACTATGTATGGTGGTAGATGCTAACTACTAGACTTACTGTGGTGATCATTTCACAATATATACAAATGACAAATCATTATGTCATATACCTGAAACTAATATAATGTTATATGTCAATTATACCTCAATTAAAAAAAATGATCCAACTATATGCTATTTATCACTTTAAATTCAAAGAAACAAATAAATGAAAAGTAAACAGATGGTAAAAGATAAATTATGCAAACAGCAACCACAAGAAAGCTGGAGTGACTGTGCTAGTATCAGACAAAATAGACTTTAAAGCAAAAAAAAAAATGTTACTAGAAATAAAGGACATTTCATAATGATAAAGGGGTCGATCTATCAGGAAGATATAACAATGATAAATATATATGCACCTAATAACAGAGCACCAAAATACATGAACCAACAACTGATATAACAGCAAAGAAGACAAAATTCCTCATGAAGCTTACCTTCCAAAGGGTAAGACACAAATAAACAAATAAATAGATAATATCAGTTAAACAGAAAAAGAAAAATCCTAAGACTGTTATTTTAAAGACAGTTGTCAAGTAAGGCCTCTCTGAGATCATGTTTGAGCAGACACCTGAACAAACTGAATGAGCCATGAAATATTTGGGAAAAGAATATTCTGAGGGGAGGGTGCCAGGTCCAGAACATCTTCAATGCACTGAGCTGGACAAACAGAGAGAAGTCTGATGGGTCTGTACTGAAGTGAGGAGAGGGGATGAGGTCAGAGAGCAGAGAAGGCCAAGAAAAAGTTGGAAAAAGGGGGAGCACTGAGAAGAGAGGCAAGAGAGAAGAGGTTGTTACCTCAGTAAATCCTGTAGGCCACAAAGCTAACATTGCATTGCCACAGTAAAGATCTGGTTGGGTTTAGTGTTTGAGTTGCAGTTATTGCCAATTTAGGCTAATACTTGACTGAAGATTTTACACACAATATTTTTGGCCACCTCTGCTCCAAACAACAGAATGAATTTTCTTAAAGTGAGCTTAGTTTCTTTTGGTGATTCATGTTTGTACATAGATTCTGTGATCCCATTTCATACTGCATCATACAGGAACACTTTGTATAAATGAATTGCTTTTTGTTTTCATATTATTAGTAGTATCATGGTCCCATTGCATGCCTATTAACCTCATAAATGTGTCATTAGTCTTTGAAAAAAAATATGTAAATATGTATGTGTAACATGAGAATTTCTCTCCAAAGCGGGGCTTAAAGTATTTTGGAAAAGTTTGACAGAGTCTATCATGTGAATTCAGATTTACCTCAATGCCAAGAATTATGTTTAGATAGGAAAAAAGAAACTTGTTTTGATCTCAGATAGAAAAATAGATTGCTTTGGGTTTTATGTAGCTTTAGATTTTTAAAAAGCTAGAATTTAATCTGTTTAGCTAAGATTAGGAAAAAAAATTTTTTTGGAAAATTTTTTTAAAAATTCTAAATATGATAGTAAGTCACTAAAGAGCCGAGGCAAAAGATGGCTAAGACTGACTCATGTTTTAAAACAATTACGCTACCTGCTTCATGAAGAATAAAGAGACTGCAGAGGGGTGAGGAGAAGCCAGGAGGCCAACTAGAAAATTACTGCAGTTGTTCAGGCAGAACAAATACAGAGAAAATACAGTGGGCGGGACTAGGGTGGGAGCAGCAGAGTTGAAAAGTGGTCACAGATTCTGAATGTATTTTAAATGTAGATGAATTAGATGAAATTTGGCCCAGGTTAACTGGGTAAATAGTGGTGTCATGTGCTCAGAACTGGGATATTGGGGAGGAAAATATCGGGGGAGGGGTGTCACAAGTTCAGATTGGATCTGTTACATTTAAGATGTCAACCAGATACTCACGTGGAGACATATTGAAGGTAGTTGAATATACAAGTCTGCATTAAGGGGAAAGGTAAGATTATTTCATTTAACCGTCTAAAAATCTAGTACGGTAAAGATTATTTTCTATATTTTATAGAAGAGACTAGAGCACAGATAAATTATATGAGTTGTCTAATGCCACCTAATGTATAGAAGCAAAGTCTGGAGCCAGGGTTTGAAACAATCTGACACCAAAGCCAAAATTCTTTCTACCGTATCTCTTCCTCCTCACCACACACGTACCTTATATCTTCAATTCAAAGTTTAATGATAAACAAGACCCCCTTTGATTTGTGCCTGGGTCTTAATTTATAAAAGTGACAACAAGGAGAGGTCAATGCCACCAAAAGGAAAGTTTAATGTTATTCACCATTTGGCCAGAAAGGAGAGAGGTATATCATGCCATGCCAGGCCAGGCCCCAGAAGGAGGTACCAGTGTCAGTCAGGAGGCACAAAAGAGCCAGGGGAAGGCAAAAGCCACAGCCTTTATTAGGGTTTCCGCAGGAAAGGCAGGGCTGAGTAAACAGTTTAGGACTGGCCAGTTAAAATAATTCCAGCAGGCTTTGGGGCATAGGGGCTGTGCCTAGTTGCCTGTGACCTGGCCCTGGGTTGATTTAGGGGGAGGGAGGAATTGGCTTGAGGTGCAAAAATTAGATGGAGGTAGGTGGCTGGGGGTTGGTCTGCATATGAAAGGTATGTTCACAGGTCAAAGTGAATTAGCTATCTCTAGGAAGGACAGTTTCTTCCTGTCCAGGTAGGCCCCCAATGTGTCAAAATATAATAAAATATGGAAAATAAAAAATGATTAATATACTTTTCCAATCCAAATTTCAAATCCCTTCATTGCAAGTTTCCTGAGTCCAGATCTCTTAGATAAGAATATCATAAGAAGCCCAACTACCTCAAATTCTTCTGTAGAAACAGTGGTACTTAAACATATACTCACACAAATGTAGGGTCGTTTAAAGCTTAACAGAAGACCAAAACAATCAGACAAACTGAATTCTGTAAAGTTGTGCATCAATAATTATCTATTACTTCTAGAATTCGGACAAAGGGAAAAGATACACAAATCAGACAGAAACATCAGAGCTTCAGCTCAAAAAACACCCAGTCCAGGGAATTTTGTGTAAGTAAAATACATTAGGAAAAAAGCAAGAAGATAATGTGCTTTGATTTTTAAAGAGTGGCTAGCCAACCAGACTGCGCCCCAGCTAGTTTGCCTAAAATAATGATCAACAACTTGTCTCACACCAACCCAGAAAATCTCACCTTTACAACCTGATCTGAGATCTGCTCTCAAAACGTTGAAGGAAGGCTTGCTGGCTGTATCCAATACAATTCAACCCAGATGTTTTCAAGGGAATGGGAATTAGGTTGTATAATCTACATGTATTAAATTTCAGCATTCTATTCCATTTAGCCTGAGAAGATTCCAACTATTTTTCTTCACCGTGGACGCAGGGACCTAAGTTTGGCTCAAAGAGGATCCTTTGTTTCAAACGCAGAACAGGCCCCCAGGAACAGAATCACCAAACAGGACACTGAAAACTGATCACACACCACTCCCTTCCCAGGCAAACCTCTGACTGACCCCATATAACCAGCTCCACGCAGATACCTACACCTGGTACCTTTCTTCCAGCATACACTCAGTTCGAGACGGTGACAAGAGACAGGAAAGGAAACCCGAGCCTCTCCAATGTAATCCTTTACCCCTCTCCGAGCTGAATTCCGCTCCCTCGCCTCCAGCCTGGGCGCGGACAACCCGGGATCCTGCTGGTCCAGACTCCCAGGCCCGAGCCAGCCTGCCTGGATCCCACCCGGCCGGATGCTCCTCAGACCCTGACCACCCCCCGAGAGGAAGGTGGTAGCAGGGTCCGCACACTGACAACCAGGGCGGCGCGCAAACCACGCACACAGGCACACATCCCTTGTCCGCGGAACGGGAGGCCGTGGCGGGTTCGAAGCGCTGCTTCCCGGGGCGGCTGTCAGGAGGGAGGGCTTAGGCTGAGGGGTGCCGCCAGGGCTTCGCCACCCAGCGCGATCTCACCTAGAGCGGCTCCGCCGCGGCCCTGCTGCAGCAGCACAACCTCCTGCCTTCCGATTGGCTCAGCCTCTGTCCCTCGCATATTCGCTTCCGGGTGAGAGGTGACTCGTCGCCCCGGCAACCGAGTCGCTCTCTGCGCGGAGTTAGCGCTTCTTTCCCTCAATGCCATAGAGCTGGCGGCCCAGGAGGAACTGCAGAGTCAAGAAAATATCTGCAACACACCTCTGTCGAGTGAGTGCCCCTCCTCCCAATGCCCCGAGCCGGGAATTCACCTCTAAGTAGAACTCGCATTAAGCCAGAGCGTGGACACTGGTAGCTCCTGTGTGGCTGTGACTTATTTCCTGATCGTCTACACTGGGGATGGCGTGGGGACACGGAGACCCCCCCACCCCGTCCTGGGAATCAGAACACCTGGATTCCAGCTCTGTTTCGGCCGTAGACTCGCTGTTGTGACATCTTAGGCAAATGCCATCCTCTCCAGATTTTTCCTCTACGGTGCTAAATGGTTTCCATCTCTTACATTCCCTCTCGCTCTAACATTACAAAGTTTCCAGTGTGGAACCATTTAAGGGCATTTGAAAATAGTTTGGTTTTTCTGTATGATCAGCTTAAGTACCCTGCTTAATAAGCATTTAAAGCCTGGGGCGCCTGGGTGGCTGAGTCGTTAAGCGTGTGCCTTCAGCTCAGGTCATGATCCCAGGGTCCTGGGATCAAGCCCCACATCGGGCTCCCTGCTCCTCGGGAAGCCTGCTTCTCCCTCTCCCCCTCCCCCTGCTTGTGTTCCCTCTCTTGCTGTGTCTCTCTCTGTCAAATAAATAAATACAATCTTTAAAAAAAAAGCATTCAAAGATTGCTTCCCAAGTGCCATTTATTCACTAGACATTCAGTTCCTACCTACAAGTACTAAGCACCTACCACTAAGTACTACTATGCTGGACACTAGAGTGAGAAAAAAAGATTTGACTAATCCCTGATCCTTGACCTAGACGAGGTGGGTATTGTGACTGGGGATTCCAGAACAAACGTGTTATTTTAACAGGGTTCTAAGTACTACAGTAGGGATCGGCCCAGGGTGCTGTGGAGACTCCTAGATGAGTCTGGGGGTAAGGGTGATATGAAAGGGTTGGCTCAAGTGATACTTGTCTTTTTCTTTGTGCCTTTTCTGGGAAAAAATTGCAACTTTGTATTCCAGTTCACCAATTTACTTTTCAGTTGTATCCATTATGCTATTCAGTCATTACCCCAATTATGTTATTCATTTCCTAGATTGCTCATTGGTTCTTTTTCATAACCACCTATTTCTGTCTCAAGGATACTATACTCTCCCTTTCTCTCTGAAGATGTTACAGTATTTTAAAGTCTTCTACCTACTGTGTTATGTTTCCTCAAAGGGGATGAGCCTCTGGTCTTTCTCGATTGGCACTTAATTTTTAAGTAAAAATGTCAGTTCTCTTGCCCCACCCATAGAGATTTTGTCAGTAGTTTAGGAACTTGCAGGCATCCCAAATAATTCCGAGGCACGAGCCACACTTTGAGTAACTTTCTGGTAGACTCTTTAGTCCCAGAAGTTAGAATTTACTTATCTTTTCTATATATGTTTTCTTTGGTATTGGAAAAAAATAATCTTTTTAAAAGATTTTATTTATTTATTTGACAGAGAGAGAGAGATAGCGAGAGAGGGAACACAAGCAGGGCGAGTGGGAGAGGGAGAAGCAGGCTTCCTGCCTAGCAGAGAGCCCGATGCGGGCTTGATTCCAGGACCCTGGGACCATGACCTGAGCCGAAGGCAGACACAACGACTGAACCACCCAGGCGCCCCTGAAAAAAATAATTTCTAATGATTTGGTCCACTAAATGTCCCCGGGCTTTGAGGCATAGATTCCCCTCAGTGCTTTCTTTTGACCTGCTCTCCATTCCAATCTCATTCTGTTTAGACAACCTTGCCCCTACCTCTCCCCACTATCATTTACTATCTTTATTTTCTATTCCCTCCTTCTGCCAATTCCTCACTTCACTTTACCTCTGTGAGGGCATCAATAGGTCATATAGGCTACTCAAGAGAAATAAAAACATATATCCACACAAAAACTTATACATGAATGTCCATAGCAATGTTCTTCATAACAGCCCAAATTGGAAACAACCCAGCTGTCCACCAATTGATGAATGGATAAACAAACTGTTATTTCTGTACAGTGGACTATTATTTGGTGATAAAAAGGGATGAAGTACTGCTACATGCTACAATATGGATGAACCTTAAGAACATTATGCTAAATAAAAGAAGCCAATCATAAAGGACCACATACGGTGTGACTCCATTTATAGGAAATGGCCAGAATAGGCAAATCTATAAAGACAGAAAGTAGATTAGTGATTGCTAGGGGCTAGGGCTGGGCCTGGGGTGAGGTGGGGCTGGGCATAGAGAAGAGGTGGGAGTCGAAATTAGGGGAACGAAGACTAACTGCTAACATTCTAAAATTAGATTGTGGTGATAGTTGCATACCTCTTGATATGCTAAAAAAACATTGAATTGTATACTTTTAAAGGGTAAGTTTTGTGGTATGTGAATTATATATTTATAAAACTATTATAATAAATAAATAAAAATAGATCATCTAGACAAAGTTACTCATTTCCCCAGGACCCTACACTAGACAACGGAAATGCCAAGTAATCATGCTTGTAATCATATGAAGTGAGTCAGTTTGGGTAGCTCTTAAAGCACATACAATTATTTAAGTTTATGTGACTTTTCTTAAATCTTTTATAACAGCTGCTGAAGTGTATAAGATAAACTTTATATTTCCAAATGGAGACAAGTATGGTAAGCAAACATTTCAATTACTTTTTCTATCTAGACTAAAATTAAATAGCTTAAGGGGTGGTTGAGGTGGAAAGAGCCGAGATGCCCTTCAACAGATGAATGGATAAAGAAGATGTGGTCCATATATACAATGGAATATCACTCAGCCATCAGAAAGGGTGAATACCCAACTTTTACATCAACATGGATGGGACTGGAGGAGATTATGCTAAGTGAAACAAGTCCAGTGGAGAAAGTCAATGATCATATGGTTTCACTTAATTTGTGGAACATAAGGAATAGTATGGAGGACATTAGGAGAAGGAAGGGAAAGATGAAGGCGGGGGGGAAATCGGAGGGAGAGGTGAACCATGAGAGACTATGGACTCTGAGAAACTAACTGAGGGTTTTAGAGGGGAGGGGGGCAGGGAATGGGTTAGCCTGGTGATGGGTATTAAGGAGGGCACGTACTGCATGGAGCACTGGGTGTTATACGAAAACAATGGATCATGGATCACCACATCAAAAACTAATGATGTACTGTATGGTGACTAACATAACATAATAAAATAAAATTAAAAAAATAAAATGCCATTGTAAAATTTTAAAAAATGTAAAAAAAGAAAAAATAGCTTAAGAGTAAAAAAAATGAGGCACACCTGGGTGGCTCAGTCGTTAAGTGTCTGCCTTTGGCTCAGGTCATGGTCCCAGGGTCCTGGGTCGAGCCCCGCATCGGGCTCCCTGCTTGGCGGGAAGCCTGCTTCTCCCTCTCCCACTCCCCCTGCTTGTGTTCCTTCTCTCGCTGTGTCTCTCTGTCAAATAAATAAAATCTTTAAAAAAAAGTAAAAAAATGAGACTGTAAATTTTGTAAAATAACTATTGGGATATTAACTCCATTAAATAAAATGACATAGAAATACTAATAGACAGACAGATTTAAAATTTTTTTTTTAAAGATTTTATTTATTTGACAGAGACACAGAGAGAGAGGGAACACAAGCAGGGGGAGTGGGAGAGGGAGAAGCAGGCTTCCCAAGGAGCAGGGAGCCCGATGTGGGGCTTGATCCCAAGACCCTGGGATCATGACCTAAGCCTAAGACAGATGCTTAACAACTGAGCCACCCAGGCGCCCCGACAGATTTTAAATTTAAATTCTAATGTTAAGTCTAGACAGTATGCCTTGGAAACCTATGTATGGGATCTGTCAGTCTTCCTGGCCAGTGTGTTTTAATGGTTACATGACCTTCTAAGGGGCGCCTGTCTGGCTCAGTTAGAAGAGCATACAACTCTTGATCTCGGGGTCGTTGAGTTCGAGCCCCATGATGGATGTAGAGGTTACTTAAATAAATAAATAAGCTTAAAAACCAAAACAAGACTCCTAAGTCCATGGAGCTCCTTTATCTCTGCCTCATTGGTTTCAATGCTAGGGAGCCAAAGAGACCCATAGGGGTACAGTTATGATTAGTCCTGAACATACTTTATTACCTAGTCTAACAAGGTTCCCATTCATAATGGATTACAATATATTTCTCTCTTGTTTAGATGGTGACTGTACAAGAACATCTTCTGGAATCTTTGAGAGAAATGGAATAGGTATTCATACCACTCCTAATGGGATTGTCTACACAGGAAGCTGGAAAGACGACAAGGTATTGTTGTAATATTGACAGTGGATAAGTAAGCCTATTGCTTAAATGATTCCTGGCATTTCACCATTAATGAAAAACACATGTGAGTAGACTGTATGATAAACTGATATGAACATAGGAGTGATATTAAAGTCATACAGGTTTGTCATCTTTTTTTTTTAAGTTTTATTTGTTTAAGTAATCTCTACACCCAACATGGGGCTCAAACTCACCCCCCCCCAAGATCAAGAATCACATGCTCCTCTGACCAAGCCAGCCAGGCCCCCTGTCATCTTTATTACCATCTTTCTCATCTCCTATTCACTGAGTAAAGCTAAATGCATTACATAATTTACTCATCTAATCCTCACAGTACCTCACGAGGTAGGTACCATTAATGCTCCTATTTTACAAATGAAGGAAATCAGGCTCAGGTTTCTTGCCCAATGAGTGATGAAACCAGATGTGGATTCAGGTGTGCTTGAATACAAATTTTTATTACTAACAACTTCTTTGCACTGTTTCCTGGGCTAACTAAATTGGTTGTCCTTTAAGATTTTTGATATATTCAAGATGTCTTAAGGATCCTATTATCATCATCATGGACCCCCTAGATGTTCAAATGCCCCAGATTAGGAACATTTGACTTGGTGGGCTTCAGAGAGGGATGCATTTGAAGGACAATGATCAATGGTAAATGTTGTCTTATTTTTGTGGAAATAAAGTGTGATACAATGATAGATTAAATAATAACTAAGTGGATGATAGACATATATATATAGAAACTGAATGTTAATTACTGAGGTCATTTCCTTTGTTACAAACAGATGAATGGTTTTGGAAGGCTTGAGCATTTTTCAGGAGCAGTGTATGAAGGACACTTTAAGGACAATATGTTTCATGGATTGGGGACTTATACATTCCCAAATGGGGCAAAGTATACTGGAAACTTCAATGAAAATAGGTAGGCTTAAAATAAAAAGTCATTGTAGTTCTAAAAGGTTCTTTTCAGGCATTTTTGCTTAAATATTATATTTAGTTAATGCTAAATATTCTTTTGTAATACATTTCATTAAAATATATTTATAGTATATTTATTAAGAATTGTTGGATTAAGGGCACCTGGGTGGCTCAGTTGGTTAAGCGTCAGATTCTTGATTTCAGCTCAGGTCATGATCTCAGGGTCGTGAGTTCCAGCCCTGCACTGAGCTCTGAGCTGGGCGTGGAGGTTGCTTAAGATTCTTTCTCTCCCTCTGCGCCTCCCACCACCTCCCTTCCTCCCTGTTAAAAAAAAAAAAAATTGTTGGGTTATTTTCGGGGTGAAATGTTATAAACAGAGGCTAAGACCATCATGAGCCTCCAAAAGAAAATATTCTTGTTGATAACCTATTAGACTTTTCATTTATTTCCTCTTATCTCTCCTATTGCTATAGAACTTTTTGTCATCAGCTTGGAAATGGAAAGCTTGTCACAATTACTGAGAAAATTTAGGCCAAAAATTCTATATATCAGGATGTAAGAAGTATATCCTGATAAGCTTTGTTTTTTCTTAATTTTAGAGAGGGAGGGAGGGGCAGAGGGAGAGGAAGAGGGAGAATCTTAAGCAGGTTCCACACCCAGCATGGAGCCCGAAGCCAGGCTCAATCTCACATCCTTGAAGCCATGACCTGAGCCGAAATCAAGAGTTGGATGCTTAAACAACTGAGCCACCCAGGCACCCCTATCCTGATAAATTTTTTTAAAAAGCAGCCTTGAGGGATAATTTCAAAATTGTTTATTGGATTTTGACCTGATATATGTTTGTATTTTTACTAAGCTAATTTTTAAAGTGTAAGCAAAATTAGTTTTCAAATTGTAGAAATGTACTCACTGTGGTCCTTTCTGAGCTTATGCTTGAAGGAAAAAGAAACGTGAAATGAAATAAAAGCACACTTTTACAAGCTTAATCTTCACACTGAATACCATGCCATATAATCCAGAGGTTCATGTTCATTTACAAATATCCCTTTATTTCCAGAATTGAAGATACAACCTAATTGTCATGAAGTGGTTGATATAAATACCTTTTGAGGAGAGGAGAAAAGTGTTCACCTTTTTTGACTCCCAAGTCTGTGCTGATAACGCAAACTTTTTCCACTGATGTTAATGAAAGGAAAAAATGTAACCCACGGCATAAGTCTGTTTGTTTATGTGAAGTACATTTTCACTACTCCCGAGAGTCCAAGAAAATCCCGCATAGAGCATAGCACCTCACACAGAGTTGATGGTCAATAAATATTTGTTGAATAAATGAATGAACTAATATGAACTTTTCATTTTTTAACTGATTGTTTTGGTTTTGTGTAAACTGAGTGTAAGTGATCCTAAAATCTTGGACACCAGAATTTGTATGATAACAATGTTTGTTTGGAATAGTAATGGTTTTGGTAGGATATGAAAGCAGGTTGCTGAATTCTATTTTACTTTATTTCATTTTATTTTATTTTTAGGATGCTGAATTTTAAATCAAAGTTTGAAAGTGTAAAGATATAATTCTTCAGGCATAGAGTATAATATGCTAGACAATCTTATACCTGGACTGTAAATTCTTGGTCTTGGTTACTGAACATATTTATTTTTCACTATTGCAGGGTGGAAGGTGAAGGACAATATACTGATACTCAAGGACTAGAATGGTGTGGTAACTTTCATTTTACTGCTGCTCCGGGCCTGAGACTAAAGCTCCACATGTAGTATATTCTGCATTAAAGTTTTAATGTGGTAAACTGAAACTTTTAGGTATAAGGAAAACTTAGTCATCTGAAATATCTTCATATACTACCTCTATATCATAATTTTGCCAATAAAACCATCTCTCAACGTCTTTTTGAACTTTATATTCATTATCTTATAATTAGTTTAAAATAAATGATGTGGGATGCCTGGGTGGCTCAGTTGGTTGAGTGTCCAACTTTTGATTTTGGCTTAGGTCATGATCTCAGGGTCATCAGATCGAGCCCGGCATTGGGCTCCGCTCTGTGTGTGGAGCCTGCTTAAGATTCTCTCTCCCTCTCCCTCTGCCTCTCTCCTTGCTCTCATGCACATACTTTCTCTCTCTCTCTCAAATAAATCTTTTTAAAAAATTAAAAAAAATTATGTGATTCATTTTAATAAACACAGCAGAACTATCTAAATCTTGGCAAAGTCAATTTCCAATCCTGTGCCTGAGTTTTATCATCTTTAAAAAGCATATCTGTGTGTTAAAGGGAACTATCAAGGAAATGAAAAGAATCCACAGAATGGGAGAAAATATTTACCAATCATATATCTGATACAGATTTAGATTCCAGAGTATATAAAGAACTCATATGTAAATACATATAAATAAAAATACAACCCAAGGGGCACCTGGGTGGCTCAGTCGGTTAGGCGTCTGCCTTTGGCTCAGGTCATGATCCCAGGGTCCTGGGATCAAGCCCCGCATTGGGCTCCCTGCTGAGCAGCTTCTCCCTCTCCCACTCTCCCTGCTTGTGTTCCCTCTCTCACTGTGTCTCTCTCTGTCAAATAAATAAATAAAATCTTAAAAAAATAAAAAAAATACAACCCAATTAAAAAATGGACAAATGATTTGAATAGACATGTCTTCAAAGAAGATATGCAAATGTCTAATAAAGAAATGAAATCATTACTCTTTAGGAAAATGCAAATTAAACCCACAATAAGATAGCACTTCACAATCACTCAGAGGCTATATTAAAAAAGACAGACAATAACAAAGATTGGCAATGATAGGGAGAAATTGGAAACTGCCAACATTTCTGGTGGAAATATAAAATGGTAGAACTGCTATGGAACAGTTTTTCAAAAAGTTAGACATACAGTTACTGTATGAACCAGCAATTCCTAACTATGTCCCCCAAATAAATCGACCTGTATGGGAATTATTCATAACAGCTCAATATTGGAAACAACCCAAATGTCCATCAACTGATGAATGAATAAACAAAATGTGGTATATCCATATAAAGGAATATTTTCAGCCATAAAAAGGAATAAAATACTGACACATGCTACAACATGAATGAACCTTGAAAACATTATACTAAGTGAAGGGAGCTGGTCACAAAAGGCCACATATTGTACGTG
Source organism: Eumetopias jubatus (assembly GCF_037043125.1). Taxonomy (NCBI): domain Eukaryota; kingdom Metazoa; phylum Chordata; class Mammalia; order Carnivora; family Otariidae; genus Eumetopias; species Eumetopias jubatus. The sequence goes on from NW_028274815.1 coordinate 32,069,879, forward strand.
AAATGTCCAGAATAGGCAAATCCATAGAGATAGGGAGTAGTTGCTATGGGAAGGAGGAACTGGGAGGCATGGGGTTTCTTTTTGGGGTGATGGAAATATTCTAGAATTAGTGGTGATGGTCGCACAACCTCGTGAATACTAGAAACCATTGAATTTTTCACAATAAAAGGGCAATTTTTATGTGTGGTATGTGAATTATATTTCATTTTTTTAAAAAAGTAGATCTATGTGTCCTCACCTATTCTATGCCAAGGAAGCTTTTTTACCTTTTAGATAATACAGTTTAAAAATTACCAGAAGGGCGCCTGGGTGGCTCAGTCATTAAGCGTCTGCCTTCGGCTCAGGTCATGATCCCAGGGTCTTGGGATCGAGTCCCACACATCGGGAAGCCTGCTTCTCCCTCTCCCACTCCCCCTGCTTGTGTTCCTGCTCTCACTGTCTCTCTCTGCCAAATAAATAAAATCTTTAATAAATAAATAAATATAAAAATTACCAGAGGAGTGGGCGCCTGGGTGGCTCAGTTGGTTGGGCAACTGTCTGCGGCTCAGATCATGATCCTGGAGTCCCGGGATCAAGTTCCGCATCGGGCTCCCTGCTTAGCAGGGAGTCTGCTTCTCCCTCTGACCCTCCCCCATCTCCTGCTCTCTCTCTCTCATTCTCTCTCTCAAATAAATAAATAAAATCTTAAAAAAAAATTACCAGAAGAGTACATGACAGCTACATATTAAAAATTACAATAAAGACCTGAGTGTTTGCTGGAACTATTTTTCCGAAAATGACCAAAAAGTGCTATAAACAGTAACTTTAATATCATATTTCTTCATTCAAAATCTTGTGGAAATTTATACTTCTCAAATTAGCAAGTGTACTATACTTGCTAAATTTTAAAAAATTTGTTGTACTACTATAAATCTGGGTTGAAATGTCTTTTAAAGTAGAACCAAAAATGGTATTTTTGTTAGTTTCCCATAATCATAGATTATGTATTTAATTTCAAAAGACCCTATTTTTAACTGTCCAAAGATACATTTTTAAAATTAGACACTTTTGGATTTGTTGGTTAGCACTAATTGGTATGTTTTAGGATTAAATATTATTGTACTAGAATTTATACAAATTAAGATAAATTGAGAGGATGTTTTTAGGGACCAGGACATATAATGCAATTTTAAAACTTCTGGAAAATATAGAAAAATATTTGTTTTACTGCAAACTAAATTTTTCCCAATATTTTTCTTCAAAATATCTAAGGTAACAAGATACTTTCCTTTCAAAATCTTTAGCTTTTTATTGATATATAAATAACTTTTTAATGCTAAAGTTTCCAGTTTTCTATGATAACAAAGTCATTCCTTTTAAATAGTTTTCTTTCTCTTACTCCTTGAAAGTAAATCCAGTTCAGTTGATTAGTTGATGCTAGAATTTGACCTGAAGCTTATATAATTAGAAGACACACTAGTTTTCCTCATTTAAAAGCCTAGTTAGCATATGACAGTCTCGTTTCCGGGGAAGTCAAACCTCTCCTGCTTTTTTTTTTTTTATAACCTTTAAATTAATTTAGAATCCAGATAAGCCTTGATCTGAGGATGATATAACCTCAGCAAGCAACATGGGGTAAGTGTGTGCTTTTATGTGCTTTGAAAGGCATTGACAGGGGAAATATTTTCATAAAAGAAGAAATCCCATATATCCTTACTAATTTAGATTCAAACCATGCTGACATTTATTTAAGGTAGCCATTTAAAGAAATAGCTATTTAAAAGTTATAACAATTTGTACAATATTTATTTTCTTGCTTAATTTTTTAATTTTATCATAATCTGCCTTTGCTTAATTTTTTAATTTTATCATAATCTGCCTTAATGAAATGTTTGGAGACTGAAGAGTGTTGGATATTTACATATTAATTTGAAGTGGAATTACATTTTGAGAACAATCTTAAAGAAAAGATGACAAGTTTCTTGATTTACAAGGCAGATAAATCCAACATGTATATGCCTCTTTGGGATTAAGAATAAAGAATAAAAATTAGGAATGCCTTTTGTAACACAGAAAAGGGACAGAGGATTCTATCAGAGTTCACTCTGCTATGTATAGAATAATGTGTGCTGATTAATTACACAGGGACATTAGTGAAACTTAATTCTAAACTCTTTGTGGGGTTTTGGAGCATGATGAGAAGAATCGGGTTTCACCTGAAAGCTTTCTATCCTTTACTTAAGCAAGAATAGCATTCCATTATAATTAGTATTGGAATTATATGGGTTTTTATATGTTGAAACTAGTATTCTGAAAATATAGAAATATGTCTTTTTATTACCCTTTGTCTTTTTAAAAATCTCCTTTCAATACAAAATTGTATTACTGTAAATGGTATAGCCATTTCATTGAAAGTATGTCTGAAGGATTTAACACAAATGGTCAGAAATTTATCCTAGAAAAATAAATTTTTGACACGTTTATTCTAAACAGTTTCCTTGAATTTAATTAATATCTACATTTTTATTAATACCATGGGCTCTGAAAATGCCATCTAAACCAGTTTGAAACCTCAGAGGCTTTGAAAGGAAGATGATCATACTATTGTTAACTTTTAATACAAATACAACATAAAAGTCAACAGATAAATACCTTCTGCAAATTTCATATACATTTGATTTGATTTGGGACAGAACTGATGAGACTCCTGGTTCCTCTTTATTCCCCTTCTTCCTTTTCTCTCTTCTCTGTATATAAGAGTGAATATCAATATAGCAGTAAACTAGTAAGCTCCAAGCAATGGGCACACAAAAAGTCTTCCTTCCTCTCTGAAAAAAGAATTGTAAAATCAAACAATGTCAGGCGATTTACAGATGGTCTGAATTTTAATCTATGGATCCCAGATTAAGAACCTTCTGATTTTGAGTTTAGGGACTGGAGTATGAGTTGCTCAATATTTTTCTCAGCTTTTGGATTTTTTATAAAATGTAAGAATATTTAATAATTCCTGCTAATCTTCTCTCAGGGACAACGTTGAAAGTACTGATTCTCCCACTGACCATCTCCCAACACACACACACACACACACACACACACACACCATGAAAATGAAGCACAGTTTGATCAACATCCATAGTTTGACAATCACATTACTGCTGTTTGTCCCCAGTGACTTGATTAATCACCTGTGCTTTCAAGAGATCAGAAATCACCTTGGGAACCATGTAAGAAAAAATCCTCATTATTTTATTTGTAAGGTGCTTTCAGTGCCTCTTATAAATAAGATGAACTAAACCATAAATTGCTAAGTTTTAGCCAAGGATATTCTTCCGATTATTTTGTTATCTGCTCCTGCCCTTATTGAGAAAAGAGAGTTTAGTAGGTATTAACACCCATTTAAGTTGTCCTAAAATAGAAAAATAAAAAGAGAAAGTGGCAGCTGATCAGATGCTCAAATTTTTTCATTTGAGGAAGGGTCTAGAATTTATCCCCTGGGAATGAGGAAGTAGCTGTTTAGGACTTTTTTTGGACAACGGTTATTTAACTCAAAGCTATTTGAAAATACATTGCCCTCATACGGGTCCGTGCCAGCTCTAACCATTTTCCTCAGGCTATGTGGGCATGATTTCAGCAAGCAATGAAGAGGCAAATAATAGAAAATTCTTATGCTCTCTAAAAAGCTTCCTCCTTCTCTTAAATTTTCACTGGACTCCTTATGGAGTGTGAGGGTGGGTGGGGTGGGTAGAGATGGCGCATAATGGTGGTAAAGGGTGATTGGGGAGAAGTGCAAGAACCTTACTGTATAAGGTACCCTGACACCTGCTATTTATTGTCATACCTGGGCAGAGGATGAACAATGGGAAAGAAGGGATGGTTATATTTCTTTGCTAAGATACTTTTTTTTTTTTTTAAGATTTATTTATTTTAGGGGGAGAGAGAGAGCGAGAGAGCCAGCATGAGCGGGAGGGGCAGAGGGAGAGGGAGAGAGAAACTCAAGCAGACTCCTCACTGAACGCAGAGCCCCACACAGGGCTGGATCTCATGACCCTGAGATCATGACCTGAGCTGAAACAGAGTCAGCTGCTTAACCGGCGGTGCCCCCCAGGTGCCCTACTAAGATACTTTTCAATACTCTTTCCCCGTCTACCAGTTCTTCCGTGCGCTCCCAGTAGACATCTGAGGATAACAAAAGTTAAGGCTCTGCCAAAATTGTAGAACCAGTAAGTTCATTATTATAGCATATTCAACCTCCTTTTAGTTCCCCAGTTCATATAAGAGTATATTTTTTAAAAAAGATTTTATTTATTTGAGAGAGAGAGAGAGACAGTGAAAGAGAGTGCACAGGTGGGGAGGAGAGAGAAGCAGGCTCACTGCTGAGAGGGAGAATTTGTTCTTAAGTAGAAGGGACACACAGGCTCAAAGGAGGGAAAACTTTCAAGAATTAAAAATGCTTCTAGGTTCTAGACATTTTCCTAGAGGACCAGCATATTAGTAAGTTTGGGTTCATCCATATATGATGGAAAAGCAAAAATAATAGTGGCTTAAACAAGTTAGAAATTTCTCTCTTATGTTAGAAAAAAAAAGCCTAGGGCCACCTGGCTGGCTCAGTCAGTAGAGCATGTGACTCTTGATCTCAGAATTGTGAGCTCAAGCCCCACACTGGGCATGGAGCCTGTTAAAAAAAAAAAAAAAAAAGGCCCCAGGTAGGCAGTCCAGAGCTGTTTGAGCAGGTCCTTGTGTGAAGGACCCTGGTTCCTTCTATCCTGCTCTTCTGCCATCCTTAGTGTATCCCTCTTGGTCCAAGAAGGTTACTCAGTCTCTACCTATCTCACTTGTGTTCCCCCAGTGGGAAGGAAGAATAGGAAGAAAAAGATGTGTTCTCTCTTTTGAGACTTCCCAGAGATTGCTCACATTATTTCTACCTCTACCTCAGCGGTAGAGTCTATTCTTGTGGTTACACCTAGCTGTGAAGGAGAAGGGGGAATGTGGTTTGTTGTTGTTGTTGTTGTTGTTGTTTAAATATTTTATTTATTTATTTATTTGACAGAGAGAGACACAGCGAAAGAGGGAACACAAGCAGGGGGAGTGGGAGAGGGAGAAGCAGGCTCCCTGCCGAGCAGGGAGCCCGAATTGGGGCTCGAGAGCCGAAGGCAGACGCCCAATGACTGAGCCACCCAGGCACCCCGGGAATGTGGTTTTTAAACTGGATTACCAAAGGAAAAGGGATGCTGGGTGGCAATGAGCAGTGTCTGACAGAGCCAGGAGTGGGTGGGGCGTTGCCCGTTAGATTCCTTTGGTACAAAGAGCAGAGTTATGCACAAAGAGGACCATTTTAAGAAAAATTTTCTGTAAAGTTAAGAGGAAAAAAAGAGCAAGCCAAGCTGGGAATAAACATAGATTCTCTTAGGATAAAGGAGGGGACCTTGACAAAATGACGAAGGCAACTAAGTAAACTGTTGGTGCCCCAACTGCCCATGTTCTAGCCTCTGGCCCCCCAGCTTCCATCTCCCTTAATCCTCACATCTGCATTGTTATTATTCTTATGCCAATTATGCAGATCAAGAAACTGATGCCCAAAAAGATTCCGTGACTTGGCCAAACTGCCCAAGAAGCTTCAGATAATGAAATAATGAAAAATAAATAAAACATATAGCTGGATTGAAACCTGCTATACTCCTCAAAAAACAAACAAAAACAAAATCCAAACCACCATATACTCATAGGGTATTTTCCAAATGGGTTTCTACTTAATTTTGACTGTAGATCACCTCGATTAGCCCCTACAAAAAAAACCCTATTATTAACCTATTTCATTTGTCACTTGAAGTAGGTGACTTTCATTTAATGTGGGATACTTAGGAAAATCTCTAGATTTGTGGCTTTCATTATTTTAGGGTCAGATGAACTGCTTTGAATGTTGGAGTACTCCAGCTAATTTTAAATACATAGGAATTTTTTATTAGTCCAGAACTGTTAGATATAAACACCCAAAGATATAAATACCAAGGTGAATGTGCCTATGCAACACCAAGTAACTTAAAAATGAAAAGACTAGGGGCGCCTGGGTGGCTCAGTCATTAAGCGTCTGCCTTCGGCTCAGGTTATGATCCTGGGATCGAGCCCCACATCGGGCTCCCTGCTCGGCAGAAAGCCTGCTTCTCCCTCTCCCACTCCCGCTACTTGTATTCCCTCTCTCTCTGTGTCTCTCTCTGTCAAATAAATAAATAAATAAATCTAAAATAAAATAAAATAAAATAAAAAAACTGAAACAACTAAAAGAAACGAGATTTTTTTTACTTTATATATTGTTGAATGATTAGACATTTTTTAACAGCAATCTCTTGAATGTGATATAAAAACCTTTCATTAAAAAATTATTAAAACAAAGGATGGTATAAATAATCAATGGCATTTTTATTTCTTGTAGAACCTCTAGAAAAATCAGAAAGACTTCACAAAACATGATGTGATGTCTACTGGTGGAGACAGGCCACGAGGTGAGTAAATATTGCAAAGAACTTGTTTCTAGTCACTGCACAGATGAACTGAGAGCTTAGTTTAAACCAGTGTACTTAGTTTAAACCAATACTTGTACTTCATTTATAAATCTAAACATTTATAAATTGCTTAAGAATCTTGTAACTCTTCTATTTATTTATTTATATATATTTTAAAGATTTTATTTATTTGAGAGAGAGAGCATGCGCAAGCACAGGAGTGGGGGGAGGGGCAGAGGGAAGAGGGAGAAGCAGGCTCCCCGCTGAGCCGGGAGCTCCATGCGGGGCTCGATCCCAGAACCCTGGGATCATGACCTGAGCCAAAGACAGATGCTTAACTGACTGAGACACCCAGGCACCCCAACTCTTCTATGTTTAAAAACAAACAAATATATCATGGGATTCTTTATTAGTTAGCACTCAAAGCTAATAGCCACTTTATAAACTAGGCATGTTACATCAGACTTTCACTGAATGTATGAATGCTTACAGTATTGAGATAATAACGAACTATATTTCACTGAGTTCTATTTTCGATTGCAAACAAAACAAAACAAAACCTTAAGGACAACAAAATTTGCATTCAACTAATATTTACTGAGTCCCTACTTCATGCGAGGCTTTGTGGCATGATAACTATGTGGGATAAGTAAGTATTATCCTCATTTTATAGATGAGGAAATGTAGGCTTATAAGGGGTAAGTAACATCCCCAGGGGCACAAAACTAAATAAGTAGCAGATCTGCAATTTGAAGCTAGATGTCTCCTGAACTTAAGAAGAAAGTTCTATGGTTTAAAACAGTATTGTTTAAGTCAATCAGAGAAAGACAAGTATCATATGATCTCGCTGATATGAGGAATTTGAGAAACAAGACAGAGGACCATAGGAGAAGGGAGGAAAAAATGAAACAAGATGAAACCAGAGAGGGAGACAAACCATAAGAGACTCTTAATCTCAGGAAACAAACTGAGGGTTGCTGGAGTGGTGGGGGGTGGGAGGGATGGGGGGCTGGGTGATGGACATTGGGGAGGGTATGTGCTATGGTGAGTGCTGTGAATTGTATAAGACTGTTGAATCACAGATCTGTACCTTTGAAACAAATAATACATTATATGTTAAAAAAAAAAAAGAAGATGGAAGGGAAAAATGAAGGGGGGAAATTGGAGGGGGAGAGGAACCAGGAGAGACTATGGACTCTAAGAAAACAAACTGAGGGTTTTAGAGGGGAGGGGGGTGGGGGGACGGGTTAGCCCGGTGATGGGTATTAAGGAGGGCACGTACTGCATGGAGCACTGGGTGTTATACACAAACAATGAATCATCAAACACTACATCAAAAACTAATGATGCAGTGTATGGTGACTAACATAACATAATAAAATTAAATTTAAAAAATAAATAAATAAAACAGGATTTTTAAGTTTCAAAACTAAAAAGCACACATTGTAAAACAAACAAACTTGATCAAGACTGAAGAGTATAGGGGCACCTGGGTGGCTCAGTCGGTTAAGCATCCGACTCTTGATTTTGGCTCGGGTCATGGGATCGAGCCCCACATTGGGCTCCATGCTCAGCAAGGATTGAGGATTCTCTCTTTCCCTCTCCTTCTGCCCCTACCCCTGCTCACATGCACTCTCTGTCTCTCTCAAATAAATAAATAAATCTTAAAAAAAAGATACAAGGGTATAAGTAAAGTTTGAAGCCCATCCCACCCCTATCCCATCCCTCTTTCCAAGAATGACCACTGTTAGTAGTAGTTTGGCATAAATGCTTCCATATCTTTCCTTTGACCAATGTACCTTTTACACTTCCTATTTACTTAAAAACATCCATGAAAAGAGGAGGTTGAATTTACTATATATCTACTAATATAAATATCTAGTCTAAATAATAACTGAAACGTTCATTCAGCCAACATTAGGCATCTAATTGTTGAGTTTCAAAGGAGTATAAAACTTACTTTCTGTTTCCTAGGGACTCATAGTCTAGTGCAGTGGTTCTTAATTTGGTTTTGAGAGGGTAAATATGGACTCTGTTGTGAGTCTGATGTGAGCTCTGAATCTTCTCCCCAGCAGAAAATGAACCTACATAAAATTTTGCCTATAAATCAGGGGATTCATGGACACCCTGAGAGTATGTGGACTCCTGTCTCTGGTAGAAGTAAGATTCTTAAATTAATAATTTAACATAAATACTATAATAGAAGTGTGGACAGGACACTATGGCAGCACAAAAAAGCAGGGGCCTTTAGCAAGACATGTCAAGAAAGACAGCGAAGAGTGCTACTTGCCCAGACTCCTGAAGGACACAAGGAGCTTGACAGCTAGCCCAGGGTAAGGGAAGGATGTCCACTGAGGAACAACTCTATAAGGCCCAGAGGCTAGAAAAGACAGGAAACCACAGGATTCTCTTTGTGACAGGAGCCCAGTGTATGTACGAGAGTGACCAAAGAGAAGTTTGGAGAGCTGGGGAGAGGCCAGACCAGAAAGGTAGAGGTCTGCTGTGTTAGGACATTTGAACTTTAGGAGTCACTGAAGGATTCTGATTACTATTCTGATTGAGACTATAATTAAGGCATGACTGAATAAATGATCATGGGAATAATAATTTAGATGATAGGATAAGATAGAAAAAGGAGATAAGACCACTTGATTCACACTTGTTGGAGGATCAGTGACGAAAACATATGCTATTAAAAAGATACATTGCAGGGGTGCCTGGGTGGCTCAGTCTTTAAGCATCCGCTTTCGGCTCAGGTATGATCCCAGGGTCCTGGGATCAAGCCCTGCACCGGGCTCCCTGCTCCACGAGAAGCCTGTTCTCCCTCTCCCACTCCCCCCTACTTGTGTTCCCTCTCTCACTGTGTCTCTCTCTGTCAAATAAATAAATAAAATCTTTTTTTTTTTAAAGATACATTGCTAAAAATTAGGTGGAATTCATTGGAAAGTCATTCCTTTTGCAAAGGAGATTGAGAGAATAAAGCTCGGAGACAGTGTGTGTAAGATAAAACTCAAAATTTGGGCAGCATATCTGCCCCCTCACTGCAGTGAGTCCCATGCACAATCAAACTAGTGTCAGTCACTCAGGACGTATCACTCACTCCTGGTCTGCACACCCCCATGCCTTCTGCTGTCCTCCAGTAACTCCTGATGGACAGCTCGTTTTCCCATAGACTCTTCTACCTGCAAAGAGTAGAAAATGAAAGACGACAAAATAGGTCAGTTTCTCAATAAATCTACATTGAGTATATATATTCCTTTTATAATTATTTTTGTAATTCAGGTTTCAAAGTAATGCAATTTCTTTTTGGGTCTACTTAACTTAATATACCTAGCAAAAAATCCAATTTTGGTCTCGCCTCCTACTACTTGGCAATGACTTCATAATTGAGGCAAGACTATAACATCTCAAGGATATTTACTTGATAAATATTTATTATTCATTAGAATTTTACTTATCAGATGCTGTAGGACCTTTGAAGACTAAACTTATTCATATATTGAATATGCAGTTTTGTGTGTATGATGTATCAAAATTTTTTTCAGATACAAAGAAACATTTGGTCTTTGCCAAAGGGCAGTTGCTCAAAAAGATTTCTCAGTCCCTATGTTTAGACAGTGAATTTTTGTTAAAACAAAATTTATAATTTTAGGTGAAATAGCATTGATTTTTCCAGCTTGCCTTTTCTAGCTTATTAATTTAAAACAAAAGTGCATCTCCTTGCTATTACTATGAATGAATAAAGTTCTGTCATTTTCTTTTTTCCTCAGCTCACATATTTACCTTTATTTGGGGGGGAGAACATTAAGTTCTACTCTCTTAGAAATTTTCAATTATACAGTATTATTAACTATAGTCACTATGTTATACATTAGACCCTCAGACCTTATTCATCTTATAACTGAGAGTTTGTACCCTTTTACCAAACTCTCCCTATTGTTGTTTGCCTTAGGGAAAAAAAAAATCATTAACCATCCACATCCTCTGGAACTGAATTAAATTCAACTCAAACTTGTGTTAAGAGCTCATCATAAAAAGTTCTGAAACTAGCTCAGAAGAATGTGAACAAATAATATAAATGTATTTATCTTTTAAAAACTAAGCTAATTTTGCATGCCTCTCTATAAAATATTTCAGCATTTAAGAATATATAAAAGATTTTAAGTTATTATTAAGTAAAACTGCCATATAAGGAGATGATCTATATTTATCCTGAGGCTTAAAGTCTAGCACTCTGGTAAGAACCAGATGCACAGGCGCTATGGCTATGAATAAGGTGCTATGGCTATGGCTATGAATAAGAAATGGCCCCTCAGTTGGGGCTGACAGTTTTGCATGGGAATCAGACATGGAGACTATAGCTGGTCATTCCCAGCAGGGAGAGATACTAACAGTATGATATGACAATGCAGCAGAAGAGGGGTTGACTAAAGATGACTTGGAGGATGAGGGCTGGCTTCATTGAGAAGGAGGTGCTTGAAGAGAGCATTGAAGGATGAGAAATGCTTATTTAGGTGAGGAAAGATCTTTGAGGCATAGAGAATGGGAGAAACAAAGTATGGAGGCAAGTGTTTGATGAAATGCATGAACTGTGATCATCTACACATCTATATCATATATACTAACTACTATAAAGTTTTATTTGAAATACTATGAAATGAGAAATCAAGTAAGTTCAACTGGTTCCGGCGTTAGCTGTTACAATAGCAACATCATACCAGCTAACGGCTAGCCGGCCCAGGGACACGTGGGGAGCCTCACCCAGGCAACCAGGCTCTCCAAAGTTCCAGAGAAGACTGCCTGAGAGGATAGGGTGAGATTGTGATTTGCAGAGCCGATGACTTGGTGAGAAGGGGCTCCTGAGATATAAAATTAAGGGTCAAGAGACCCGAGGCTGCCTAAAAATCTGACACTCATTCAAATGGATTTGCTTTCAATATTGAACATTTGAATAAAGGACAAGCTGATCCCCTCAGGGAGGAAGAGTGAGAAAGGAGGTCCCTCAAGGGCAATACTTGGCCTCGCAATACTTGGCCTTGCATCCCGGATCAAGGCAGTTCAGTGCCAGCCTCACTACAGCACTCCGCAAAACAAACATTTTGTAAGGAAACCGGACTCACCTTTCTTAGAAGGCTTTTTGGTGACCATTTGTTGTTACTCAAGACTGCACCTACGTGGGCACCTGGCTGGCTCAGTCAGGAGAACATGGGACTCTTAACCTCAGGGTTGTGAGTTCAAGCCCCATGTTGAGCATGGAGCCTAATTCTAATTAAAAAAGAAAAAAAAAAAAAAGACCGCACCTAGGACAGCCCATCACTCCCACCCCCAAACACCCCCACCCATCCACATACCCTCACCATGTTTATCGAAGCATTCCTTTCAATCACACAAGATACTTTCCTTGAGAGAAGTCCTGACAAATACAGTTTTCTCGCTCTCCCATTTCCAGGGCTCTTGTAGTGCCTCTGATAGACGGTGTGTGCACAGCTCCGCCATCCAGCTCTAACCCCGTTTTCAGGCCTGAGAGTGTCAAGCAGGCTCCCCCAGCCCCACAGCTGGGCTGAGGCTGCAGCTGCAGATGCAAGCCCCAGATTCTGGCTCCCACAGTGGTAACCAGGGCCTCTGAGCAAGCCATTTTATTATTTCAGTTCGAACAGGAGCTTAGGACTTAGTCTAGGTCACTCAACCTCTCGGCCTCATTTTCTTTATTCGTGAAGCAACAGGGTTTGGCTGGCTGATCTCTATGTAATCCTTCCATTCTGATTTCTTTACCACTATCTGCTTAATCTTTAGTTTGTATTGCAAGTAATGCTGGTTTGGTTTGGCTTGGTCTCTCCAAACTATGATATTGGTTCATTCATTTATTCAACACCTATTTATTCAAACCTATCTTGTGCGAGATCTTGTGTTAGACCTCAGGGAATGCAGAGTGAATAAAAATGCCCATGCCCTCACGAAGTGGAGGTGGTGGGCCCAGATGGCCGGTGAACAAAGAAATAGATGGTATTGTCGTTTGCTGGTAAATGCTATGGAGAAGAAGAAAGCAGTGAAAGGCAGGTGGGCAGCTGAGGCTGGGTCCTGCTCTTACACATGCGGTCAGGGAAGGCCTTTCTAATAAGGTGACATCTAAGCAGCAACCAAAAGCCTTGGAACTTTTTTTATCCTTGATGTATGATTATGGGATATTGTAAATTTGAGAAGACCTGGAAGTTGTCAAGAGATAGGAATGAAATAGGCTCCAGTGGAGGTGGGTGGGAGTTTGGGTTTCAACCTAGCTTTGCCCTGTCCCAGCCTTCATGTCCCAAGATTTTCACAAATGAGCCTACCTCACTTCTGTGATTCTGAACATTCTAACATTTTAGTGGCTTTCCAAAAGTACTGCATCTTCTTACTTACTTCACTTTTGTCAATGGGAATTATGCCTATTAACAATAAATTCAAAAAGCTTTGACATCTGAATGTATAGGAATTTACCAAGCAGGGATTTGTTTGGCAGGTGAATTTTGCATCCCGATGTTGAGTAACTTTCTCTTCAGCTCCACAAACCACAGCCTAGAGGCAGGACACAACCTAAAGAATGTGTGGGAAGGAGGTAAAGACTCAATGACTAGACTGGAAATATTCCTTTCAAAGGGGTAGGTCTTTTTTTTTTTTCCTCCCCCTAGATTCAACTTGCATCCACTGGCTCATTCACTGCCTATCATGTGATTTGTTTTGGAGCAGGCCAGAGGCATGGGTCCCCAAGCAGATGGATGGCAGACATTGCAGGCTAATGGCAGGTCCTGTGGATGTTAAAAGAAAAGAAGTGGGCAAACCCCAGGTAGTGATGTTGCTGATGTGCATTCTAAAGTGGGCTAAGGATGAAAAGGATTCACTTTGCTTCTAAATCCAAAACATTAGAATCATATATATACATATATGTAAAACAAGGGCAGAGCCATTGCAGATCATCCTATTTTTTTAATTACCTTTTTTTTTCTTTAGAGAGAAAGAGAGAGAGAGGGAGAGAGCTTGCCAGCAGGGGTGGGGGAGGGGTGGGGGGGGAGAGAGAGAGAGAGAGAGAGAGAGAGAGAGAGAATCTCAAACAGGCTCCAAGCCAGACCCAGGGTCTGTCATGAGGCTCGACATGGGGCTAGATGTGGGACTTGATATGGGGCTCAATCCCACAACCCTGAGGATCATGACCTGAGCCAGTGTGATTTAAACAGCTTGAGCCTGAGGTGACCATGGAGAGTCAAGTGAAAATATTCATTAGAGAGAAACAGAACAACCAGGGATGCTCATTTAGCAGAAAAGAAAAGATCAGAAGAACAAATGGTTTTGTTTCCTTCCCTCAAAATCAAGACCTAAGTACTAAAAAACAGCTAAAATTGCATAGTGGAAGAATCAAGGATTAGGAAATTGTGAACGGCTTAGCATAATTCCAGTTTGGGGTATAGTGGGTTTTTTGGTTTTTTGTTTTGTTTTCATTTTTGTTTGTTTGTTTTTTAGATTGAACAAAAGAACAATTATGGGAGGCTGAGGGGACTGAGGGGGCTGGGGAAGGGAGGCCGTTGGTTGCTAGAGTCCCATGTTGCTGAGTAATATTTGGAGACACCCTGCTAGATTTTAGTCTCAGCATTTTAGAGTTCCAAGGACTTTGAGAGCCTCCTTGAACTAGAGATGAGAAAATGGAAGCCCAGAGAGAGTACGTTGCTTCCTCTTGGCCCCGCAGAGTGAGAAGTCAGGGTCGGATCTCAGTCCAGTATTCCTCCCATTCCCAACCCCCACTCCTCCCCCAGACCCTGCCAGTCAGCAGGTGTACTGCCATCCTGATTTGGGGGGAACATTGTTACATCGGTCTGTAGTGGGATGCTTGGTAAAAAGGTTCAGATTGCAGCATTATCAAAAAGCAAAAAGGATGGTCTGTGAAAAGCACTAAGTGCACAGCACTAAGTGCAGGAAACAATGTGGCACAGCATGTATGCAACTCCCTGTTAGGTTGACTTGCGTTCGGTGAGGGAACCATTTTGAAATGGCCTCTGAACAAGATGAAACGGGTATAATCCACACAAGGAATGATTTCCTTATAGCATGTTTAAGCAGCCCTAGAATAGATTTCAAGTCAGATTGTTCAGTGTGTTTCCATATCTATTTTTAAAGGTTGTGAAGATCAGGATTGCTATCCAACAATCTGGGATGGGAGAAGCATGTAATTCAGTTTGGAAGCAGGAGGATGAAGAACTTCTTTGTTTCATTTACTTATTCTTGCCCCAACTTGTTCCCAAAAGGAAATTGAAACAGTGCAACAAGAGATTTAGGAATCAGGATATGTAGCTTCTTAGCAAAACCAGTCCCAATGTGTTCTGGTCTCTTTGTGAAATATTTCTACACCTTTCACTTTGTGCCAAATTTACCAGATATTGGTAAGAAGTGGTAAGACATTACTCATTGACTGGGTGCAGTATGCCTTAATTCTAGGAAGGCCATGTAAATTATAGAAGTTATAGAAGAAATAATATATATATAATATAATAATAAGAAATTATAGAAGAAATAATCAAGCTCATGATGAATTTACATTTTTCATCGATGAATAAAAATGTTGACTATTTCTTCTATCTAGATTGTGTTGTTGAACTCTAGTAATAATGGGTTATAAGATGACCCTTGCCTTAGTGAGGAGAATGGCCAAGGCAGGCTTATGAAGGGTATGACACATGAACTGCCCTTTGAAGGGTGAGTGGGCTCTGCGCTGGCAGAGTGAAGAGGGTTTTAAGGCAGGGCACCTGCAGGGACTGAGATCCTCAGGTAGAAACGCATACAGCCTGTGGGTAGACCAGTTCTGCAGGGAGAATGTTGTCGGTTTTTAGTGGCCCAAGACCATCACCAACCCCTGTCAACAGTGCACGAGATGTGGGCTATTCTTCTAACTGAGGTTATAGATTTGCAGGGTTTGTCTGTAATTTCCAACACCTGGAGTCTTTGTTCACTGGGAGGTAATGAGAAATTACAGTCCTTCTGAGGATTGGCTCTTACTCTATTCTCTTTTCTGAAAGTGCTAAAGGCAGATCCAAATTGGATGTCATTTTTTCTGAACTATGAAAAAAACATCTCCCAGGAGACACAGCAGTAACCCAGTTCCCCCTCTCACCTCAAAAGGCTTTGGTGACCGATGATCTATTTCACAAGGTACTACTAACTCAGCCACGTGATCCAGCTCTGGTGAGGCCTGCTGCTGCCTCAGCCTCTGCCTCAGCAGGAGGCATACTTCCTGAGGACTGGTTAAGGTTTGCCATGTGGAAAGACCCCCCTGCTGATTAGGGTCGTCCCTAGGGCTGGAGCTCAGGACTCCTTCACGGTTCTCCCAGGAGCCTCTCTTGCCCTTTGCTGTCTTCCTGCCCGTTCCCGTCAGGACCAGCCTGGTGAAAATACAGTGACAGTCATTCATCTTCCTCTGAAGTAGGCATTTACCTTGCATTGGGGCAACACTGTGCTCTCCACTCCTGCAGAATGTCCCGGAGAGGCTCTTAACTTCAACTCAGATGAATCCAGGGAGAGAACCTGTTTGAAATGTTGAAATTAAAGCAAGTCGAACCAGGATAAGAAAAGAGAGAGAGCACATCTTCCTAACCAGACCCAAGCTATAGCACTGAGGTTCACAAAATTGGGTTCTGGCACATTTATGTTTGCCAGTCAATAAAATGAGTCAGAAGAGCCCCTGGAAGTAATAGGGTCTGAAACTGTTGATACATTCTGATGTCCTAAAGGACATGATAAATTCAATTTTAAATTTTAAAATAATTCTAACCATTGGGTTGTTTTGTGTGTGTGTGATATCCTGCCAGTGTTCTTTTTTTCTGATTGATGTTGACACATAACAACTCAGCCAAATTACTCTATCCTGGCTGATATTAGGTAAACAAACAAGAAAATTAATGTGCCCGTGGAGTGAAAGTGAAAGGATCTCTGTTATTCTATATTCTAATGTAAAGAACCTCTATGTGCCCTTGAGCTATGGAGTTGCCCACTCTTTGCCTCTCTTCTCACTGGCTTTTGGGAGCTCTCAGCTGGAGCAGTAGTTACAATTAGTTTTAGCGTGGGACCCTTCGTTAGGAGATGGCAGGATCTTTAAGCCCAATGGTGGGCACAGGGGATACAGTTCTGCTACTAAAACTTTGCTTGGTGATTCCCCACCCTCCCCAACAAAAATCACCTCCAGGCTAAACTCTTTCTCTAGTTACCAGTAATTCTTTTTTGCTTATGTGAAGCACCGTGTGGTAGAAGGCATGTTTCTCTTGTCGTCCTGGATGAGAATTCAATTCACTTCCACAAGTATTTGTTGATGACAAGCCCCAGAAGGACACAAGGAGCTGGGGACACAGCTCCTTGTGTGAATAAAACCCCACTCTGCTCCCAAGTTGCTCACAGTCTGGGAAGGGGACAGGCATTCAGGCAGGTAACCAAGGACGTGCTGATGGCCTTGTGACCTGGTTCCGTGGCAGGGGCTGCCCTGTTTTTAGCAACACCCATATTTGGGAAAACGTCAATTAAGAGGCTGACTTGAGGACCGAGGACCATTTTCAAAATAAGACTGCTTATTTTGGGGGATGTCTGGTGACAGAGTCCTATATTTTAATTCTTTAACGTATTGCCTTTGCCACCATAAGCAGCTACGTATTCAAGAATGATTTGGTTAGCTCTGTTTTTAGAAGCAGGTATAAAAAATTACATTATCATCGGGTATCCTCATTTTAATCACTTGCCTCCATGCTTATATATTGTGAAATTTGTTTTATCTCCTTATCATTTTGCTTCTAAGAGTCACACTATGCTCTTTGCTTTCTTGCATTCTGTTGATTAATGAATTATATTAGTAGATTTATAAGCATCCAGCCATTTTTATACTCTAGAAAAAAACTCATGGGGTTGTATTTTTGCTTTCTGATATTTTATTTAGACTATTTGTACATTTGTTTATTTAGGCTTTCCTAGAGTAGATTCAGTATCAGAACCTCATGGGATGGATTTAGTGATTTACATATATACTATTCCCTGGTACAGATTACATAATACAGTCACTGCTATTTTCAGAAATTCCTGTGATATTATCTTAGGTTCTTTCTTTTTTTTTTTTTAAAGATTTTATTTATTTATTTAATTGACAGAGAGAGAGAGAGAGACAGCGAGAGAGGGAACACAAGCAGGGGGAGGGTCAGAGGGAGAAGCAGGCTTCCCGCGGAACAGGGAGCGCGATGCGGGGCTCGATCCCAGGACCCTGAGATCATGACCTGAGCTGAAGGCAGTCGCTTAACCAACTGAGCCACCCAGGCGCCCCTCTCCTAGGTTATTTCTTATTTGAGGGGTAGATATTTGACACTCCCTTTCAGTATCTCCTCTAGATAGTTATTGTGGTTGACTTGACAGTTTTAAAAGCTCAACAATTTGTTTTCCTAGAAAATTGTCCACTTCATTTGGTTTTTAAAATTATTGGCAATAAATGACATAGAGAATTTTTAAAATAATATTTCATAGCCTCTGATTTGGTGGTTACATCTCTCTTTTTTGTCTTATTTTGTATTTTCTCTTTCTCTCAATCACTCTCTGTCTCATCAGACTTGCTAGAACATTTTTCCTTTTACCAATCCATTCAACCTGTTTGTTCAAATGGCTTTCAGAGACCACATAAGAAGGAATACATTTTTCCTGAGATTAAGCACAGATCTGTACCTCTGAAACAAATAATACATTATATGTTAAAAAAAAAAAAGAAGAAGATAGCAGGAGGGAAAGAATGAAGGGGGGGAAATCGGAGGGGGAGACGAACCATGAGAGACGATGGACCCTGAGAAACAAACTGAGGGTTCTAGAGGGGAGGGTGGTGGGGGGATGGGTTAGCCTGGTGATGGGTATTAAAGAGGGCACATTCTGCATGGAGCACTGGGTGTTATACACAAACAATGAATCATGGAACACTACATCAAAAACTAATGATGTAATGTATGGTGATTCACATAACAATAAAAAAATAAAAAAAATAAAAAAAAGAAGGAATACATTTTTAATGACAGTAAAAGTGGTTCCTTTTAATATAGTACTTTGAAATGCTGTGGCATGAAGTGGTTTATTTAAAGATCTAGGCTAATAGAGTAATGGTCTCATTTGGAGCTATTTCTGAAGTAACTTTGAGCAAATACTTAATTGTTGAGAGCTTCAGTTTCCTTCCATATAAGCTGGATGGTAACAGTGCCCTGCACAGCACAGTGGCAATGATCAACAAAGACAACGTAGGAAAGAGTGCAAACTATGGCATGTGTACAAACAAGGTCATGAAATATGTCATTTCATGAAACCTAGGTCGCTTCTAAGCTATAGTGAAAAACAAACAACCCCCTTTGAAATTTTTTAAAGCATTCTTCTACATCACAAAGATCATATAGATTTTCTTCTCTGAAAACATTTGCAGGATTTATCCTGATGAATTAACTTTGGTTTCAGGGGAAAATATTTCCTCCTCACCCTCCCCCCAACATAAAAAGTTCTCATTCTACTAAATTAGAAATGTGCACTAAAGACACATTCAATAAAGGACACTGAAATGGAAATTAACTCAAGTCTGCTTTCAATTAATTTCAATTCCCCAAAGTACCAAACTTTCCTTTTCTGTCACAGCAGTAATTGGAAAGTAATAGACAATCCTAAGTTTTTGTGGTCTTTTGCGTGTATGTGTGTGCACGGTATACATTCTAGGTCAGTCTCAGGGAGGGCCAGGAGATTTTTTTTCGGTGTTCTTTCGGCTTCTATTAACTTTATTAATATTACTAACTTTATTATTTGAATGTATTTTAAAAATCTGGCTATCACTTCTGAGGCTAATTCCTCTTTCTCTATTGCAATAATTTTAGAACCTTTGTCTTACAGCAGCAGAAACTGATTTTAAAAGGAAATCCTTCCCCCAAATCTGCAGTTTGTTAATCAGACAAGAACAGAGAGACTCGGGTTGAAGGGGATAGAGAGGGGGGCCCAGGACCCCACAAGCTTGGTGGCTTTTTCCCTGTTCCCCAGGCAGGTTCAAAAAAGCCTGAGGGTTTCGAAGAGTACAGACTGAAAACCATTGCTCTATATAATGATCAGGCATGGTTTAGTAACTAATAGGCTTTTCCTAAAAACTTAACACACAGTGTTTTCCAAGGGTCTGCCAGGGCCCACATGGGTGTGTTTAGAGGCTAGCACTGCTGTTGTAGAGATGGAAAGACAGGAGGAAGACTGGGGAGGAGTAGAAGCCACATTAACTTGGTGAGAGCAAAGCATCCACCTGTTAGTGATTCCAGGGCAGTGAAAGACCGGCTAGAGAAAGGGCTTAGAGAGTGAGGGATTCCCACAGAAAATGAAGCAACAACTGTAAGTAAGATCTCAAAGGGCATGTCAGAAAGTAGTAAGGCCTTTTCCAGAAAAAGTCACACTACTTTTCCATGTAATCTTGTTATTCCCCCTTTTAAAATGTATCCTTTCGATATATGTTACTCATTTATATGATCACAGCACTAGTAATTCTCTTCTGGAAATCTTGCTTAAGGAAAAAAATGTCTTAAATATGAAAAGAAAAAAAAGCTACATTCCTTTTAATATTTATTTATTATAGTGAAAAACAGAAAACTATCCTAATGTTCAATAATTGGGGGAAGGAAAGAAAACTGACACATTTCCTCAAACAATTATTTTTCAGTAACTAAATACAATTATGTAATGATTTGGAGAAAGACACGAGTAATAAAAGCACCCGTTCTGAAATCACAGAGACCTGAGTTCCGATTCCAGCTCCCTCTGCCATTTTTTTTATCCTTGATCCTGGGCATATTATTACCTCATTTTCCCCAACCCTCAATATTCTCATCTACAAAACGAGGATAATGATACATGCTCAACAGGACCAGTATGAGGATTCAATTAAATGTGACAATATAAATAAATATGAAGCAATAGTGCTTGGCACATAGCAGCTGTTCAATAAATGTTATCTCTCTCCCCACCATTCTTTTTCTTTTTTTTAAGGTTTTATTTATTTATTTGACAGAGAGAGTGACAGAGCACAAGCAGGGGGAGCACCAGAGGGAGAGGGAGAAGCAGACTCCCCGCTGAGCAGGGAGCCTGATGCGGGGCTCAATCCCAGGACCCTGAGATCCTGACCTGAGCCAAAGGCAGATGCTTAACCGACTGAGCCACCCAGGCGCCCTCCACCTCTTTATATAGCACACAGAAAGATGCTTAAGCTCTATCAACAGATTTGTTGACAACTTTAAGGAAATACATGGTTTCCTAGGAAAACACAAATTACAGAATTAAGTAGAAAAATTTAGTATATCAATTACCTTTGAGAAAACTGAAAAGAGTTTAAAGATCTGTTTATCTTTTTAAAAAAGGCACAAGGTCCAAACAGTTTCATAGCTATGCTCAATTATCTTTTAAACAACAGGCAATTCCAATTTAACTGAAATTTTTCTAAATTATAGGAAAAGATTGAAAAATCTCTAATTCAGGGGCACCTGGGTGGCTCAGTCATTAAGCGTCTGCCTTCCGCTCAGGTCATGATCCCAGGGTCCTGGGATCGAGCCCCGCATCGGGCTCCCTGCTTGGCCGGAAGCCTGCTTCTCCCTCTCCCACTTCCCCTGCTTGTGTTCCCTCTCTCTCTGTCTCTCTGTCAAATAAATTAATAAATAAAATCTTAAAAAAAAACCTCTCTAATTCATTTTAACAAGCTAGCATAACCTTAATGCCAAAAAAGAATAAAAGACAAAAAGCAATAAACCTGCCACAGATCAAAATCACTCATGAATATAGATGCAAAATGTCTAAATATTAACAAATAGAATCCAGCAGTGTATCAAAAGAGATATATCCTATGACCAAACAAATATTATAGGAATGTAAGGATGATTCAACATCAGGGAAGCAGCATAATTCATTATAATACTAAATTAAAGGGAAAAAAAAGCAATTCTATCAATGGCTATTGAGAGGACTAATAAAATACACTATCCATCCCTAATAAGAAATTTTAGTAAAATAGGACTAAAAAGAAATTACTTAAATACGATAGAGATCATTTTTTAAAAATTTTATTTATTTATTTGACAGAGAGAGGGAGAGCAGAAGCAGGGGGAGCAGCAGAGGGAGAGGCAGAAGCAGACTCCCCGCTGAGCAAGGAGCCCAATGTGGGGCTTGATCCCAGGACCCTGAGATCATGACCTGAGCCAAAGGCAGATGTTTAACAGACTGGGCTACCCAGGTGCCCCTGATAGAGATCATTTACCAAAGATAGCAAGTATCATTCTAAATGACTTTAAAGCCATTTACATGAAAATCAGAAAATGGGTAATGATGTCCACTATCACCACTATTAGTAAACATTATTCTGGAGGCTCTAAAAAATACAATAAGATAGGACAGTGAAATAACCAGTATAAATATTTGAAAATAAGGACAAAAATCACCTACAAGGGGTACCTGGCTGGCTCAGTCAGAAGAGTGTGTGACTCTTGTCTCAGGGTTGTGGGTTTGAGCCCCATGTTGGGTGTAGAGATTACTAAAAAAAAAACTTTAAAAAATTATTAAAGCTCAAGAAATACTCATTAATTATTTTATTTTTTAAGTGGGCTCCACGCTGGGCTTGAACTCACAACTCTGAGATCAAGACCTGAGCTGAGATCAAGAGTTGGATGCTTGATTGACTGAGCCACCCAAACACCCCAAGAAATACTCATTTAGAAATCTTCAATAATTAATAAAGGAATTTACTAAGGTGGCTAAATGTAAAATAAATATGAAAAAATAGAGAATACAAAAACCAGTTAGAAGTGAAAGTGGAAAAATGCCATTCACAATAGCAATAAAAATTATAAAATACTGAAGAATAAATTTCACAGGAACAGTACAGGATCTTTAAGAAGAAAACAATAAAATCTGATCAAAAGACATAAAGCAAGATCCAGTTAAATGGAAAGAATATACATGCTCTTAGATGACAAGACCTGATGTAAAAAAAAAGATCAGTTGTCCCAAATTAATATATAAATCTAATGCAATTCCAATGGGAATCCCAATTTTTTTTGTAATGAGTAAAATGATCTTGGAGTTCATTTATTCATATGGAAAAATAAATGTCAGGTAAAGCAAATTATAAAAAAATAATCGTTGACTTGCCTTACCAAATAATTTTTTTAAAAAAGATTTTATTTATTTGACAGAGAGAGACAACGTGAGAGCAGGAACACAAGCAGGGGGAGTGGGAGAGGGAGAAGCAGGCTTCCTGCTGAGCAGGGAGCCCGATGTGGGGCTCAATCCCAGGACCCTGGGATCATGACCTGAGCCGAAGGCAGATGCTTAACGACTGAGCCACCCAGGTGCCCCGCCTTACCAAATATCTTTAAAACAGAGAAGAACATCTATAATTTGTGATTTGGGAATAGAAATAGAGAGATCAGAATGGAACATAGGGCCCATAAGAGATCTCTGCGTACATGGGAATTTAATGTGTGACAAAAATAATGTTCAAATTCTATGAAGGAAAAGGATGGCTAGGTAATGAATAGGGCAGGCACAAGCAGCTTTCCATCTGGAAGATAAACAAATCGAACACTCCCTCACGCCACATATAATAAGTTCCAAATGAATTACACACTTAAAAATAATGAAAGCCTTAGAAGAAAATTTAGGGAAACATGTATATAAAATCTTGGGGCTGCAGAGAGCTTTTAAAGCAGTGCAAGAAATCAGGTGCCTGGGTGGCTCAGTTGGTTAAGTGACTGCCTTTGGCTCAGGTCATGATCCTGGAGTCCCGGGATCGAGTTCCACATCGGGCTTCCTGCTCAGCGGGGAGTCTGCTTCTCCCTCTGACCCTCTTCCCTCTCGTGCTTTCTATCTCTCATTCTCTCTCTGAAATAAATAAATAAAATCTTCAAAAAAAAAAAAGGCAGTGCAAGAAATCTAGAAATAAATAAGGAACAAGATCTATTTGACTTCATAAATTTAAAAATGTTTCAATAGCAAAAGTGACCGCAAAGTCAGAAGACAAAAAAGATAGATGGGAAAAATACTCAAAATTCACACGACAAATAAAAATCTAATCTCTATTATGTGAAAACTCTTACTAATTGATAAGGAAAAGACAGATGACCCAATGGAAAAATATGCAAAGCCGAGGAATAGATAATCCCAAAGCAGCAAATCTAAATGTACAGTAAGTGCATGCAGAGATGCTCAGTAGCGCTAGTAATCAACAAAAGTAACTATGAAATATCACTTGTTACTCACCTGACGGGCAAGAACTAAAAAGTGTTAACATTCACTATAGGCTGGGATATGGGAGAGGAGGCACTCATGCCATATTCTTGGGAGAGATGAGCGTTTTTGTGAAACAGTCTAGTTGTATCTGCTAAAACCCCACATAATTAAGAACACCAATGTGTAAAGCTCTATGTACTAAGCTGTTTGTTATAGCATTGTTTGCAGTGTCAAAATAATGGAAATAGAGGGAATGTACATCAATACAGAAATTATTAACATAGGTCCTTCTTACCTCAGATACTATGCAGCCATTAAAAATAATTTATTTGATCTGTACCAATTAACTTGGAAAGATTGCCATGATGTATTATTAAGTGAAAGAAATAAGATGCAGGGAGGTCTCATTTGAATCTACAATGACATGTATATTCTGTGTATATGTTTGTGTATGATTATATGAGGATGGAGAGAGGAATGGAAGAACACTAGCAGATTAACACTGATCGGGACTGGGGAGAACACTCCAACTCTCTGCTCAAATGGCCACCATAAAAACATGAGTAACAAGGATCCAAGTTTTAAAAAAGAAAGTAAAACACTTATGCTATAATGTAGGTGAAACAGTGATGCAAATAGGTCCATTAACAATCGTGTGAAACATTCAAGAGAAAAAAGATTGGCAGGCAACGCAGCTGAATGATCATCACGGTTGTTTAAGTAGAGGCATTATAGTTGTTTTCTTCCTCTATATTTTCTAAATTTTCTCTAATGTAGTTTTGTTGCTTTTGTAAATAAATAAAATAAAAATTCTAATTTACTTTATATGAACCACACACTTTTTATTATGTCTTGAAATCAGTTACCATAGGTATATATGTAAGCTTGAGGATGTCCTAACTCTGAAAATCTGTACATTTACATTTTATCTATGACACATGAGAAGTATTTTTGGTTTGTTTCAATTAGTTGTAGATTAGACAACTAAATCCCTAGGTAATAATTATCCATAAAAACATGGCTTTACATATTTCAAGATTTCTTTTTCCCCTAAACAGTAACAGACATCACTTTGAACAGTAATTTTCAAAGCTGCGTGGCATAGGGCAGGTCATCTCTCTTCCCCTCCCTCGGCCTCAGTTGCTTCACCTATAAATGAAGAAGCTGGATGAAGTAATTTTCTCATGGCCTTTGGCTCTAACATTCCGTGATTTAATTTATATACATCATAGAATCCATTAGATATCAAACAAGTGAACAATTGCTAAGGAGAAGAAAGTTTTCATCTGAGTAATACTTACATCAACTGTAAAAGACATTCAGATAACTAAAGAAGATGCCCCATCTTGATGTAACTTTCATTTTCACATGAAAAATGTACAAGATTTCAAAGACCATATAGCCTTGGGGGCCTGGGTGGCTCAGTTGGTTAAGCGACTGCCTTCGGCTCAGGTCATGATCCTGGAGTCCCAGAATCGAGTCCCGCATCGGGCTCCCTGCTCAGCAGGAAGTCTGCTTCTCCCTCTGACCCTCCCCCATCTTGTGCTCTCTCTCTTTCATTCTCTCTCTCAAATAAATAAATAAAATCTTAAAAAAAAGACTGTATAGCCTTGACTATCTTGATATCTCTCATTTATAATTAAATAGCTGTTGAACATTGCTTTTTCATTCATGTTTATACTTCTGCCCCTGCCAACTTATTATTTTGCTTTACAGACCTCAATATATGAATGAAAATGGTTTTTTTTTAAGATTTATTTATTTGAGAGAGAGAAAGTGAGAGCATGAGTGGGAGGGGCAGAGGGAGAGGGAGAGAGAATCTCAAGCAGACTCCATGCTGAGCATGGAGCGGACCTGGGGCTCAATCTCATGACCCTGAGATCATGACCTGAGTTGAAACCAAGAGTTGGATGTTTAACTGATTGCACCAGCCAGGCGCCCCTAAATGAAAAGTTTTAATTCTACTTTCTTGAGGTGTAACTTGTAGAGAATAAAATGCACCCAATGAAAACATACATTTTTATGAGTTTTGACAAATATATGCACCTGTATAACCACCAGCAGAGTTAAGCAATAGAACACTTCTATCACACTAAAAAGTTCCCTGGGCCTCTTCCTAGTTAAGCCCCACCTCCTATCCTAGGTAATTACTGATCTGCATTTTCCCACTATAGGTTAGATATGTCCTTTCTAGAGCAATGAACACATTTTTGACGTGTATTTTCTCAATCTTGGATAGAGTTAATATATTTTGATAGTTTCAATCAGATTTCTAGTTGCACACAACAGAAAAGAGCTCTGGCTGATTTCAGCAGCAAAGGAGTTTGCTGAAAGGATGTGGGCAACTCATAGAATTGCTGGGAGACTGCTCTCCCTCTGCCATTCCCTCTGCTTGTGCTCTTTTGTCTATCTGTCAAATAAATAAATAAAATCTTAAAAAATAAAAAGAATTGCTGGGAGACTGGAGAACAAGACTGGGATTATGCAGCCAGCGACAGTGCCCCAAATCATAGAGCACAGCTCTTCCGGTGAGGAAAGCACCACAAGCAGCACTTGGAGTTACCTCAACTCTATACCAGATCATGGTCACCTCCACCACCCTTGCTTCCACTGCTGTTTTAAGAACCCTGTTTCTTAAAAAGTACAAAGTACATCCAGTATATCTGTCCTAGGAAATCCTTCTGCAACTGCCAGTATCAACTGGAGTGAGTAAATCTGAGTGGCATATCCTAGGTCATGTGGCCTTCATGCCTAAGCTGCAAGAGAGGCTAGAAGAACCTGCCACTTTCGGCCTCTAGAGTAAGAAGCTTAACCAAGCTTCATAAGATGGGAGGATTCCCCCATCATTGGAAAGGGTTAAAATTTTAGGTGGTCAAAAAGAGGGCCAATGTCCACAACACTGACGGTTATGTTTGTTTGTTAGATTGCATTCTGAACTTGTGGCTTCATGTCTGAAGGTGACTACAACTAGGTCACATTTGGTAACACATCCTGTGTGTACAGTGGTCTACCAGATGCCGAAAGTGAGAATGAGGTCATCAGGGCATTTACTGTGTAATGAAATAGAAACAGATGTATTGGCCTTCATACTTGCTTAAGATTTTTCTTCTTAAGATGATCTCCCTAAAATATAACCTGTTAATAAAATTAATGGGTCTAAAGTAATTAATTTGATCCAAAAAAGAATGTAATATTAAAAACTGCCATAATTTTAAGTCATGAATTCCATATTTATTTACAAAATACTTACCTTTAACATTTATTTATTTTTTATTTATTTTATTTTTTATTTATTTGAGAGAGAGAATGAGAGAGAGAGCACATGAGAGGGGGAGGGTCAGAGGGAGAAGCAGGCTTCCCACCGAGCAGGGAGCCGGATGAGGGGCTTGATCCCAGGACCCTGGGACCATGACCTGAGCTGAAGGCAGACACTAATGACTGAGCCACCCAGGCACCCTACCTTTAACTTTTAAACTAAATATTAACTTGATATTTTTACTCTTCTGAAATTACACAAACCTCAAGTTGCCTCTACTAGCTGTGTTCATTTCAATTATTTTAAGTTAACACATAAAGTCAGTCCAGTTATTTCACCAGTTCTACCTGTTATCCCTTATTCTTGATTTCAATTGCCAGGTCCAGAGAAGAAGGGGTGGCCTGATCCAGGGACAATGAGGATGTAATGTTGAAGAATCAGCTGGAGGAAAGAAGCAACAGGCACCATGGAAAAGACCAAAACAAAGCAAGGTTAGATTTTTCCTATGTCTTGCTTTAGATCTCGGGATTTAAGAAACGTAGGTTTCAGTCTTCTCTTGGCATCGTATCAAAACATGAGAATATGTTACCTTGACTATTCTCATCCCCTTATCATCATATAATGACCATGAAGAGCACAGACTTGGTGCTGGAGAAACAGGAAATGCTATATATATAATTTGGTTTGAGTAGTTATCTTATTTTTCTTAGCAATAACTTTAGGACTTGTTTCAGAACAACCTGCTGAATAAGGCCAAGATACAGATTCAACTAATAAACATCCAACATCTTCTAGAAACATAAGTGCTCTCTCTTTTCATCTTTACCATATCGAATCAACCATATAGAAATAGTTCTGTTATCACCTCCAATTTACAGATAAGGAAACATTCATAGAGGAGTCAGGCTACAATCACAAAATGTCAAAGTTTGATCTGGGATCCTGGTTTCTGTTCTCAGGTTCTGGTTCTTGCCATGATACCAGGCTGTTGGGACAAAGTATAAAATGGGCTAAGTAATCTTTACCCAAGCTTGTGTGAAGAGTTTTGGTAAGGTGAAACCACCTGGATTTTATAGGAACAGCCTTCTGTCTGTATAAGTTCTGGGCTGAGGTCATGTATTATTCATGAACTTAATACACTGAGGCCAGTTCCTCTAAGGAGGGGTTTTCTATACCAGTATGTCTTAAGAGAACAGTATACATATCCACACAACCAAATATTTGCAACTGGTGCTTTCATCTATAAACTGCTTGATTCATACAACATGACACAATGGAAATACAACTAAGTGGATGAGCAATGAGCTGCATGTTTTACATGGATTGTCTTGTCTTCATGGCCAACCAATGTGGTTCTGAAAAGTACTAAGCCAACCTTTTCTTCTCCCCAGTTTGTAGGTGGTTTTTATAACCTACTACTTCCTTTGTATTTGCCCTGTGTTTCATAGTCTCTAGTGTTGCCAATATTCTTTTCTTTCTGCCTGCACCCTTCCCAGAATCTTTCCATTGACAATTCCCTTTACCAACCCTCTTGCCCAGGAAGACAGTAAGATTACCTTAGCTGATCTGGGCAGTGACAGGAGGGGAGAGCTTAGAAGTTTGGCAAGGACATTTTATGCAGGCTTCCTGAAAACAACAGTGACAACCGGACAGGTGTCCGGTGTGGCCTTCCTGAGTATAAAACTACCCCCCCAAGTAAACTCCTGTCAGCCCCAAGAACATGAGGGAAACCCTTCACGGGCATTCCCTTCTGGTTGATTAATGATCACTAATCATTCAGTTTGGTTGAGAAACTTCCCCATTGTGGTAGAACATGTTTTGTTTTGTTTTTTACTACAAGAGTTATATCAGGTAGATATGGTTAGGTTATTAGGATGTGAATATAGAAACCACTTACACCAGCTTATGTTTTGTTCTTGTATCATTGGTTTCTTGTCATGGAGCCACAGATTCAAGGTCCTATGAGGCCCCTTATTCCTGCATGTGTGTGAAGAGGATAGGGACAGAATGAGTCGCGTTCATTGAACAAAGCTCTTTCTTCCTACAGGAGAGAATGAACATATGCCGATGAATAACCCTTCCACACAGATTTACCAGGTAAAGACAATAAGATTATTTTGAACACTCCTCTGTGTGATGCTGATGACTGTCGCTTACGTATAAAGTTTTCTAGCACTCACAAGTGCCTGCACATCCGTCACTGCGTTTGTTCATTTACCAGGACCATGAGGTAGGCAGGGCAGAGAGTGCCGCTCACGTTGCACCTTTGAGAAAACTGTTGAGTGAAGGACAGCTTATCCAGGCTCTAAATTACAGCACGACCACTCCCACGTCCACTCCAGTTTCCTTGCGTGTCGCCATCATCACTCTGGCCATGACACAGTGCGATGCCATCTCCATGAGAGAGGAGGAGAGAGCAAGCTCTGTTTTTCTTGGTTTCCTATTTCAGCAGGGGGAATTGAGAATTGAAAGCGGGTTAACACTGCAGATGTTCACATAGGGTGATTGAAAAAAATGTTAAGCTCCCTTTAAACAATGGAAATAATTTAATTTCCGAGGAAGATAAAAATTCTGCAAAACATTTTATCATAGGTTTGCAACAGGGGTCCCTTGGGGCTGCTTTGGCTTTCTACACAGGATTTATTTGGTGTCTGTCTTCTAAATGTAAATTTAAAGTAAAATTCTGTCCTTAAAAATCATGGATGTTTTATTCTGATGTAATTTGTAATATAAAAGAAGCTTGGGCTAGGAAACTCCATGCTCCTCTCTAGAGTTAAGGCACTGTTACCTGGAATGCAGGAGAGGGAAGAAAGAATTAGCAG
Organism: Eumetopias jubatus; assembly: GCF_037043125.1. Taxonomy (NCBI): domain Eukaryota; kingdom Metazoa; phylum Chordata; class Mammalia; order Carnivora; family Otariidae; genus Eumetopias; species Eumetopias jubatus. The sequence goes on from NW_028274815.1 coordinate 32,099,692, forward strand.
GGCTTGGTGGGGGCTGGGGGACAGGGTGATTTCAAAGTTGGCTGTAAAGTTTTAAGCTTTGGTAAGGATAAAGAGTGGTTTTCTGAAAAGAGCAATAGGAATCCAGAAGAGTGGAGAGTTTTAGGGGAAATGTTATTTAGATTTGTTGAGTTTAAGTGACAGTAAAGTGAAAATAACAACTAGTGCCCAGAAATCTCATGCAAGAGATCATTGCTGTGGGCCAATCAGGGCAAGCCAACACAGGATTATGAAAACATTTTTGTAGTCGTGCTGCTCCTAGACCAAGACCAGCAGTGGGAAGGGGTAGAAGAAACAGCCTCATTTCAATTTACTACGTATTTATTGAGCAGTTACTATGTGTAAAATCAGCTGCTTGGTCCAATAAGAAATAAAACAGATGCAACAGGCATTTGCTATTGATTTTTAAGTGTCCGCCACCTGGAAAACATATACAATAATTAGCTCAGACAGGTAGGCTGTTGGAAGGATTACAACAGGGGCATTGATGTGGCAGAGGGATGAATGAATATTGGCTGAAAGATTTGAACCAGGCATTTAAGGACAGATTGGTCATTTGGTAAGTGGATATGGGGAAGAGTGTTTCAAGCAGGGGGACCAGCTTGAACAAAGGCCTGGAAGCAGGAGTGAGTCTTCACTCAGTGCTGATTTGATGCCTCATTTGTCCAAGACCGCCAAATGCCTTCCCTGCCCGCCTCCCCTCTGTTCACATCTGACCTGTGTAGGGCATTGGAATGACTGTGAGTATGTCTTTAAACTTAGGTATGATTTAAAGTCTATTATAGATTTTATGTAGGTCACTCCCTGAATGTTGGCTAAATATAGTGGCAGTGGGGGGGGGTGGCCTCATTCTCTTACTGTATCACAAATCCAAGTACATCTGTTCGCAGTGGAACAAATGAAACAGATGAAGCAGTGGAAGTGAAGTTGGTCTATATGACCTCTGTGACAATATGGTTATAACCCCATCCTTGTTTTAAAAGAATGCTTCCTAAACCCCAGTCTGTTTACTCCAAGCAACATTTAACCAAAAGAAGATGAAGGAGAAGTAAAGAAAGAAGAAGAGGAAGAGGAAGGAGGGAAGCAGGGAGAGGTTAACTATAATAGAATACAATCCATACCAAAAATGGAGAGCAAAATATGAAATTTGAAGCAAAATATGATGTTTTAGTCATTTTCTATCTATTTTATTTTCTTGATAAATCCCCATCCCTACTTGAAATTACATTAAATATTATCTTGTTTATTTACTTTTTTTAATTGTCTGTGTCCTTATCTAGAGTGTAAGCTCCAAGGGCAGGGATTTAGTACATTTTGCTCTCTGTTGTATCCTCAGCATAAAGTACAGTGCCTGGAATATAATACATATTTAATAAATATTAGTTGAATGAATGAATGAATATCTGCAAGATGTGTATATTGCTTTGAGCCAAGGGATCTGATGCAGTCATTTAGTGTGGTGTCAAATGATGTTTGGAAAATTGTCTGGTTCTTCTTTGGGACAAAAAAGAACAGATTCCTACTTCATACCTTAATCAAAATAAACTAAAAAATGGATTAAAGGGCTAGAAATAAAAAATCAAACTATAAAAGTTTAGAATTAGTGAATATTTATCTTGTCTCTGCATGTGAAATGTCTAAGTAAAAAAGCACTGGAAGAAATCACAAAGGAAAGGGCTAGAGATTTCACCCACATCACAATTTAAAAATTTCCCAGTGTAAATATATTTTCAACCAATTCAAAGGTAAATAACAACATGGGAAAAATTCTTACAAAAAAAATACCACAAGGGTTTAATGATACATAAATAGTTAATACAAGTCAGTAAAAAAAGAAACTTCTGAGACCTCAGTAGAGTATGGGTAAAGGACACAGATAATTTACCAAAGTAGAGGGCGCCTGGGTGGCTCAGTTGGTTAGGCGACTGCCTTTGGCTTGGGTCATGATCCTGGAGTCCCGGGATTAAGTCCCGCATCGGGCTCCCTGCTCGGCAGGGAGTCTGCTTCTCCCTCTGACATTCCCCCTTCTCATGTACTCGCTCTCCATTCTCACTCTCTCAAATAAATAAATAAATAAAATCTTGAAAAAAAAATTTACCAAAGTAGAATTACAGATAGCTAATAAGTAGAAGAGAAGATGAGGCTTTTGAAGCTTATGACAATCTGATTAGCGAATAATAAAATAATTAATAATATTTAATTCTGATGTGTGTGTAAATTGGAAACTTTTACAAAAATTCTTAGTAAAATACAGTGTTAAAATGTTCATAACCCTAATCAGCTCCTTGCTCTTTATGGATTTGACCTCCTTGGTGAGTAAGGTACATTGACCCAAATCAGAACATGGGAGCCAATAGGAGAATGAGCACTACCATCTCCCAGTTCATTCCAGTATTATTATCAGAACCAGTGAATCTGTGTGGATACACTGATTGCTCCTTAGCTCATATTCCCTTTTATTTGAATCCAACTCTATCCCGATTTTCTCTCATCCTTTGTTCGCTGTACATAGGCCTCTCAGATTTCACCCAATCTCTTCTCCAGAGTCAGATTGTGTGGCTGCAGACTGATTACTTCCTTTTGCACATGGATTTTTAAAATAAGATTCCATTAACGTGAGAAGTGGGGGTGGGGGAGAACCCCACTTCTCACGTTAATGGAATCTTATTTTAAAAATCCATGGCCACAGATGTGGTAACTGCACCATTTGGTCCTAGCCCAACTCCCCGCCTAATGATGTGAATTCCAACTTGTTTCTGGCTCACCTGTAGGAATGTAAACATTGCAGCCTCCTCCGTTTATATTACTTATGTTTTATATATTTTGTCCAAGACATGTTTTTCTAAATACACTAATTTAGCCCTTTGAGTCAAATACTACCCAACGTCCTTAAACTCAGTAATTTCATATTTAGGAATTTATCCTAAGGAAATAATCTGAAATACATACCAAGCTTTAAATAAAAAGCATTATATGTCAGCATTATTTATAATGTTGAAAAATTACAAACAACATAAATTTCCAAGAAAACTGAATGGGTGGATAAACTCTGGCACATCCATAGGATGGAATATTGAGTAACCATTAAAAATAGACACTTAGAAAAAAAAATCGAAGGCTATAGGAAAAGGTTTATAACAGCGTTTGGCAGAAAAGGGAGGGGGCAGGATCAAAATATACCTATAGTATGATTTCAAACATATAAATGTATGCACTTACATCCACAGAACAAAACAGAAGGAAATGTGCCAAAACATTCGCGGTTGTATTAAAGTAAGGAGATGTGAAGTGTCTTTTTTTTCTTTTTTCTTTTTCTCTGTAATGAAAATAATTTAAGAAAACGAGTTATGTGCCAAAAGGACCCCTAACTGAAAAACGATGGGAACCAGTCCTACAGCAATAGGTTTCATCATTAAAATTGCCATTGAAAGTTTTCTACAATTTGTAAGTCCCGTTTGAGCCTCAGTCTCTTTTTGCCATTAAGGAATATTTTCCAACATCAGAGAAATTAATTCTACTAGGCCAGTGGTGCATCCAGGAATCGATAAGATAAATTTCTGGCACACCATGCTTCATATCAGTTTCAGTAGTGGCCTGTAACAATGACATTAAGGGTCAACTTCTGCAGGGAGTGTAGAGGAGTAGATTTGCGAAATTTACTCTTGCCTATTCAAACGACTTGCTGCCCACTTTTTGTTTTAAATCATCATATTTCTGGGGATTAATAAAAAGGCCTAAAATGAAGAAGATGAAAACTGGCAGAAAGACCATGTTTCTTCTGTACAAACCCTGGTTTGGGGGAAAACCAAAGCAATTACGTTGGCATTGTTGCCATCATGTGCTGCTTCTTACAGCCTGTAGTCAGGTGTTGTAGGAATTTGGCCTGCCTTATGGAGCTTTCTCAAATCTTGACACTTATGACTTAGCAGGGATCTCAAGGCCCAGGCCCAGGCCCAGTCCCCTGCGTTGGCCTCAGAATAGACTTTGACCTTGATAATGGAACAGAATGAAGGACAAGTCTGTGTGAAAAACAAGTTGGAACAACTTGCATAATTTATGAAAATTTAGTTTGAGGGAACTTTGGTGGAAAATGATGGGAAGACATTGATTAAAATTCACCTTGAGAAGAGTTAAGAAGCCAAGAAAGTAAAGAAAATTGAGAAACAGAAATTAAGACCAGGAAATAGGAAGAATTCGGACTCCTCTCCCCTATTTCTTTGAGCCTAAGATGCCCTCTGTGGTACCCTAGGCTTCGAAGTACAAGTCTTCCCTGAACCTGCCTCCAGTGGGAGCCCGCCTTCAGCGGCAGGATGGAGGGATCATAACCTCTCTAGAGCAGCTTCATGAAAAAATCAACGAGATGAGGAACGTGTTCAACTCGCTGGAGAACAAGGTAGACACCCATTTCTAATCCTTGGGGTGGGCTGTGGGCTGTCAAATGAGAGAGTTGAAGAGAGAGCAGAGAAAAGATGTTAAGTCCATGTCCTCAGAGTATTTTTTATTCACAAGGAATGGCCAGTTGGTACTGGAAAACCAGTCGGTAGCAGCTAAAGATACTGAGCCCCATGCTATCTGCAAAGCGATTATGCTCACATATGGCACCCCCTCCCTGGCTGATCAGTGGATGTAAAGCTGTTTATCAGGCAGTAGTGTTACTTCGATGGTAGGTACCCAATGGGCTCAAAGTAATATATGGGAAGGAAATGGGCTCATAGCTTAAAATGGTTTCAAAATTTCCAAAGTCCCTATATAACCTGGCTGTTAGGGAAAACTCAATTTTTTTTTTTTTTTTTTTTTTTTTTTTTGAGAGCTGGGGTTCTACAGGTGAGGAAAAGTCCTTTCCCTAGGATCCTACTGCTGTCTTTTGGTTCCTGGGAAAAACTCCACACATCCAGTGAGCAGTGATAATGAAACCTATTTCTGTCGGATAACGGTTCCCCCTTTTTTTTTTCAAACAGGAAACCTGAATTTATTTCAGGGTACCTGAATGAACGTCAGGTTTCCTTCCTTCAATTTTAAAAACTTGCACAGATTTTGCTTTGATATTCTATTGCTGTCGATTTTGTTTATTTTGTTCACTGAAGATGAATTTATGTAATGACAACTACCAGATCAAAAGTAGTTGACCTGGTGATTTTAAGCCATTATGGTGACCACGTTAGGACATGTGCTAAAATCCATCACAAAGATTAATTAACATGAAAGAGGACTGGAGTGAAATACAGACTGCTCAAGGTGTTCCTCAGGCTTCCAGGCCTGAACACTTGGCAGGTCCTGCTTTTCTCCTCAGGATGATCCCTTTCGTTCCTCTTACTTCTCCCTATTTCCGGCCCTTGAAAGAAACCTTTGAGGCACAGGGAACCACAAAACCCCATATTTTAAAACTGTGGTGTAGGAGACCAAGTCTTTTTATAGTGGGAGGTGTCATTGTGAGTTGGAATCATTTTGGATAACCAGATTCTGAAAATGTTTAGAAGTACACATTTGAAGGAATTTTGTTAATTTTGTCAAAAGTTCTGCTTTAAAGAGAGAACAGGGGCTAAGAGTTCCTCTCTTTAGCGGAGGGTAAGATCATGAATTTCAAGAAAGTGTTATTATCTTATTGTACTATTATTGTATTATTTGTTCAATAAAAAAAAAAAACCTGAACTTTAGAAGTGCTCTATTTTCTCCACATTTCTGTTTGTGCTCAACTTTTTGATGTGCCACTGAAAGGGGGAGAAGAATTAAAATTTCTTGAACACCTTCTATCAACCAAGCATGCACTGTGGCAGAAAACTTGCCTACCTGTATTCATTTAATTCTCCAGACAGCCCTGTGAAAGAGGTGTCACAGTAGTTATTTTATGCAGGAGGAGACTGCCACAAAGAGGTTAACCAACTTGCCTGAGGTCTTACTTCTCATAGGAGAGAGCTAGGATTCCCACCCTGACTCCAAAATTGATACTTTTTTCATGGTGTGGAAGTTGACAACAGAAGTCCAATGTGTGCACTCCTACACGACCAGGCTTGACTCTTGAAGATAATTCAACATCACTATCAACAGTGTGCTGAGCTCCTAACACTGTAGCTATTTCCTGCCACTCAAATGCAAATGCCATTTTCTCCTTTTCCATGACATCATCCAACAACCATATATATATATATATATATATATATATATATATATATGAATCCTCTTCCCTTTCAAAGAAATTCTCAGATATGCTTAGTTATTATTCTTTTTATCATTTAATTTTTAAGGGAAAAATAACTGAATTTCTTCATCTTCTATAACACCCCGGATAATATGACCCATCCTTTCTTTCATGGGATTCAAAGAATTACTGGATCAAGATTGTCTTTCACAAGCATATGTTGGTTTTCAAGTAAATCTCATTTTAAGCAAAGGTGTTAGAATAAACATAGCTCACAGGAACACCTGTCAACTTAATTGTTTGCTTGCTTGTCACTATCCAGCTTCGGCATGTGCTATATAAAAAAGACCCTCTTTTCCCTAAAAGAATGGGACCAAGGTTGCCTTATGTTGTCTAAACTTCAGTCTACCAGTATATGAGGTCTGTAGGTTTTCAGGAGCTTGGTTTCTCAAACGAAATGAAAATTCAAGGGGCCAGTGGCAGTATTTACAGTAGTTTATAGCAAATTGAATTCACTCTTGGTGATTATCTTTAGTTGCAGGCCTTGGCCTCTGAACTCAAAACTGGTTTCACGGAAGCAATGCAAGAACTGTCAAGAATTCAACATGGAGAATATGCTTTGGAAGAGAAGGTTAAGAGCTGCCGATGTTCCATGGAAGAAAAAGTTACTGAGATGAAGAATTCGTTAAACTATTTCAAGGTAGGCTCCTTTCTTTCTTTCTTTCTTTGTTTCTTTCTTTCTTTCAGATTTTATTTATTTATTTGAGAGAGAGAATGAGAGGGGGGAGGGTCAGAAGGAGAAGCAGACTCTCTGCTGAGCAGGGAGCCCAATGCGGGACTCGATCCTGGGACTCGAGGATCATGACCTGAGCTGAAGGCAGTTGCTTAACCAACTGAGCCACCCAGGCGCCCCCTAGGCTCCTTTTCTACTCCCCTGCTAAACAGAGAGGTTCTTGGTCTTAGCCACAGAAGTAGAAAACACCTTTTCACGTAGCAGTCAAAGAAAAGAATTTTCTCTCTGGCCCATTCGCTAATTATCATGAAAAAAAATCTATTTCATGTTTTTCTTTCTTGGATCTCTGTGTTAAAATTACAGACTGCAATAGAAATAAGATGTTCATCTCTCATTCATTCATTCAACACATGTATATTAGAAGCTTACTGGGCACCTGGGTGGCGCAGTTGGTTGAGTGACAACCTTCGGCTCAGGTCATGATCCCGGAGTCCTGGGATTGAGTCCTGCATGGGGCTCCCCGCTCAGCGGGGAGTCTGCTTCTCCCTCTGACCCTCTTCCCTCTTGTGCTCTCATTCTCTCTCTGTCAAATAAATAAGTAAAATCTTTTAAAAAAATTAAAAAAAAAGCTTACTGTGTACTAGATATCATGTTATATCCTTTCTTTCTTTTTTTTTAAGATTTTATTTATTTATTTGAGAGAAGAATGAGATAGAGAGAGAGAGCATGAGAGGGGGGAGGGTCAGAGGGAGAAGCAGACTCCCTGCTGAGCAGGGAGCCCGACGTGGGACTCGATCCCAGGACTCCAGGATCATGACCTGAGCCGAAGGCAGTCGCTTAACCAACTGAGCCACCCAGGCGCCCATGTTATATCCTTTCACCCCCTTTACCAGATTCAGTATGTATCAATTCCTATTTTTCAGGAAGAGCTGAGCAATGCCATGTCAATGATTCAGGCCATCACTTCCAAGCAAGAAGAAATGCAACAGAAAATTGAACAGCTTCAGCAGGAAAAGCGAAGGGAATCTCGAAAGGTTAAAGCCAAGTGAGTGTCTTACACAAAATTGGCCGACGGCAAACCCGTAAGCAGAGGCTTGTACACTTACACCGAGAACACCTTCCCCCCTGTCGGCAGATAGATAACTGGCTACATACTGCTGGAATCTGTGGGTCAGCATGTGATGGAAGTTATAGAATCATAAAAATCAGTTACTTTTAAAAATGGATGGCAACAATTACACGGAAAATGCACTCAAGTACAATAGGAAGTGAAATGAAAATGATATAAGATGACATGTAGAACTGTAAAAACATGTAAAATAAAAACTAGAAAGATATATTTTAAAATGGTGATTGTTGTGTTAAGATAGTGGGGTCACTCATAATTTTCTTTTTTAATTAGTTTTCTAAAATTTCTCTAATGCTACTACTAGTTTACTTCTACCATTGAAAATACATTTATGTTAATATCTCAACCAGGTTGAATCAATTAAGTTTCACCATTGAACATATATAATCATTATTGTTATAGGTTTTTAAATTATCAAATTTAAAATAGAAATATGGCAATAATATTTGTGTGACTACAAAGAGTGGCTTGTTGTTTGTAGTTGAAGACCTGCTGCTTCCTGGAACCTTTGTGTTGCTTTGTTAAGTGAATGTAAGTCACCCCAAGCAAATTGTCATCATTGCAAACTCTGTACAGATCCTGATGACAAGGAAGCCAAGAACAGAAAAACAAAAATATAGGTATTACCATTAGGATGTGATTTGTATGTATTTGAAATTTTTTCTCCAGCTTTGGCAATGAATTAAGTTGAACTCTAAGAATTGCTAGTATCTAACTATTTTTAATTTACAAAAACAGCACTTCTTTGGTTCAACCTAATGTTTCAGAATTTTTCTTGAATCATTCTGAACTGATTCTCTTCTTAACCTATCAGGCATTAAGACCCTTTGTTTTCCTTCCCCAGGAAAACTCAAAAAGAAGAACATGGCTCACAGGCTGGGCCTGCTCAAGCACAAGGAAGTCCTTTCCGTTCAATCAATATCCCTGAGCCTGTTCTTCCAAGTGAAGACTTTACAAACCTTTTGCCTTCTCAGGCCTATGAAAAAGGTACAGTTTGCAAACCATATTGAATTAACCAAGCCTTTCCCCTTGATTCCTAGAGCTTAAGTAATAGTGAGAATGGGTTTATGTCTTCCATCCTTATAGGAAAATGATGTATTGCTCAGAATTTTTCCTCCTATAATTGGAATTTATAAGAATCCAGAGAGAGGATCCTGAGGTGCCTGGGTGGCTCAGTTAGTTAAGCATCTGCCTTCAGCTCATGTCACGATCCCAGGGTCCTGGGATGGAGCCCTGCATTGGGCTCTCTGCTCAGCAGGGAGCCTGCTTCTCCCTCTCCCTCTACCTGTAGTTCCCTCTGCTTGTACTCTCTCTCTGTGTCAAATAAATAAATAAAATCTTAAAAAAAGAAAAAAAAGAATCCAGGGGATCCTAAGAGACCAGGAGAATCTGCCCAATTTTAAAAGATTTTCTTTTTTGGGAAAATACTTATCTGGGTTTTCTAAATTTCAAATACTAACCCTAGGAGAAAAATGTTAAAAAAATTATTCACTCTAATAACTCATTTTCTCTTCCACATTACTGCTCACGCCTTGTCTCTCTGCATAGACATTTTAAAGATAGGTGTATTCTTAGCAGAAAATTGTGTGTTCTGCGCTTTTTTCAGTGAGGTTTCACTGATCAGAGAAAATCATATCTGCCTTAACTGGCAGGCAGTGACATCAGTGGTGTGCCCCTCTTTCTCTGGGTAACCAGAGCTGGTGCTGTCTGTGGGCTCAGGTCACTAGCCACACCCCCGATCTGAGGGATGAGACAGCAGATGCTAGAAAACTGTCCCTGGGCAGCGCTGATGAAACTGGCTTTCCATCCAGTTACCTCCGTCTGTAACCATGTCTGGTTACACGTTTGCTACATCTTTGTATGCTCAGCAATGTCTAGCAAAGCACCTATGCTGGAGAGTGACATTAATGTTATTTAGAGTAACTGTCCTCTCTTTTTTTTTTTTAATTTTTTTGGGTCACATATAGAAAGTCTCCAAAAGAGGCTCAAGGACTTCTCAACCAATTGTAAGCTCCTCTGGGGGCAGAGCTGGTGGTTTTCTACCCTTCTGCCTTAAGGCACCATATATTCCTAGACGATAAATGTGTTTTGAATCACTAAATTTAAAAATCTAAATCAGAGGCTTTTAATCAGTATAACTTCAAAGTATGGATCTGCTTTTTTTCTTTGTTGTTTTTTTTTTTTACCCCTTTGAGTAGTTACTTTAGAGACTGATAGGTGCAGCCTGGGAAAACTCACAGATTCCTCTGGGGACTGAGTGGGTTCATCACAGGTAGTTCTATTTTCTTTGCTCCATGTCATAAGGAACAGGACATAAAAGGATGGTCTTATTAGGAAAGAATACAGGATGGCCTTAGAAAGTAGAGGTCAGATCAGTGCCAGGTCTGGGGAAGTTGAACATTTTCACGAGATAAAAGATTAAAAATTATATTTGCAAAGTGCTCAGACAGAGTTCAATGAGCTGTGTGGTGGGAACTCCTCCCTCCTTCCCTGTTATAATAGATGTGGCTTATATAATATAGTTTGTTCAACCAAATTACTGCAGAATTTGGGAATAATGTGCCATAATAAGACATTTTGGATATGATTGATGGTATGTTATGTTAAAATGCAGGATCTAAGGGCCAACGTTTAGAAAGGGTTGGCTTACCCACTGTTAATTATAAAATGGTGCAATTGTTGCTTATTGCTCCCAAATTCAGTAGCGTACAATAGCAAACATTCATTATGTTATAGTTTCTCTGAGTCAGGAATCTGTGGGTGCCTCTGGCTCAAGGTCTTTCGGGAGATTGCAGTTAAGGTGTTAACTGTCCCACTTCGCGTTCATGTTTCCTGCTATCTATCCATCACCCCAGACGCTGACTTAGATGGTGGGAGATAGTAATGAACAAAACAACAAACATTCCTGCCCTCATGGAAGCAGACAACAAACAAAATAGATAAAATATGTAGTACGTTAGTGATAGGGAGAAAAATAAGGAAACACAGGTGTAACTTTAGAGAGCGTGCCAGGTAAAACCTGAAGGAAGTGAGGATGTGAGCTTATGCATTCGGAAGGGAAGAAAGGAACAGCCCATGCCAAGGTCCTAGTGGGAACATCATTGAGATGTTCATTCAAGTTGGAGCAGGAGCAGAGGTGGTAAAGCAGAGGGAACAAGAGAGACAACAGGAGACGAAGTTTTCAGAAAAGAAGGAAACAGGAGGGGCAGGAGGGGGCAGATACTTTACGGCTTTATGGTCATTATAAAGCCTTTGGCTTTTACGCTGACCTGGGAAGCCATTGGAGGGCTAAGCGGAGGAGTGACAGGGTCTGACTTACATTTGAATAGCATCATTCTGGCTCCTCTCACCCTCACCATCATAGTTCGCTCTTATTCTGTACAGTTTACACATATTAACTGATTTAATTCTTTTGGTAGTCTAGGAGGTAAGTGCCACTTATATATTCTTACAAATGGGAAAATAGCGCTTGCCACTATATTGAAATTTTATTTTATTTTTGGCTCTTCTGTCTCCCTCAGTAAGCTGTCAACAGTGAGTCTGTCCCCAGTGTCTGGCTCATAGAAGGTGTCAGCCCCTGTTAGTGGAGTGAATACTGACTGAAAGCTTTCCTTTCTCTATAGCCCAAGAATCCAGATCCATGCATGTAGCAGACAGTAATGTGAAGGGGATGATGGGTCCTGGTAAGTAGCTCTGTGTTTAGTTCTCTTCACTTCTAGCAACTCTACCTTTTCCCTGCTTCCACCTTCCCTGCTTCTAGTCCCTCAGTCCCAAACCAGGCTTGAAAGAACTCAGGCAAGATAAAGCACTGTGGTTACTAAGACCCCAAGATGTATAATAGAATAAGTCAGTGACTCAGTTAAACCAAGGAGAGAGAAGGGGTGGAGATGTTTAAGACAAAGCCAGTATTCTTGATTCTTTCTGGCTCACATCAATTGGTTCTTTCTGGCTCACGTCAATTACTGAAATAATATTTGCTGAGAAACTCACAGGTATACGTAGCATGACATAAGTTTTCTACGGACACATTTTATAGTTTATTTAATTTAAAGGTTATTTACTTAATAGACAACCCACCAGTATTTCATAAATTTCATCTTCCCTTCCCTCCATTCCTTCCTCCTTTTTGCAACTTACCATTATTGTGGCCAAGGAAAACAAATTCCAAAAGAAAACATTGTTTTGGCATCTTTCTTCCTCCGTATTTTTTCCCTGGTGTGCTTGCCTAAAAGGAAGGAGATACAGGGAGTCAATGCATACTTACTACAAATTAATTATATTATTTTATAAATTTACTTTTTTAAAACTCCTTGTTTACTAGCGACTACATACAAAGAGTAGAGGATGTATAGGCCAGAAACAGAGGTGATCCTTCGCAAGTGTAAAAACTTTTAATCTTCAGTTGATTTATTTAATCCTTGAGGGATAGTTTGTACCCAAATGGGCATAATATTTCAGAGTTAATAAATATATATATTTTTTTAAAAAAGTCAAATCTTGACGGCAGGTGTTATTTTTCAGGAATGAACCCAACAACTCCAGAAGCAGAAGAAAACCTTAAGTCTTGCCTCTCGGCTGATATCCAGCCCAAGAGCCATCTCTCATCTGGTGTGTGGAGGCAGCCTAAGGATGGTAAAGAATGGGGCGAGGAATATGTCACAAAAGACCACCCAGATAAACTCAAGGATGCTGGCCAGGGCAGACACAGCTCCCTGGAAAATGTTTTATGTGAAACCTCTTTAGCTGGTAAGTCCCAAGGGAAAATACAGGCTGAAATTTTGAAGAACAGGAAACCTACAGGCTAGAATCCTTGCAATATAGGTTCAGGGGACATATGAGACCACCTGCTCTCTGGTTTCCTTTTCAGATGAAGGCTAAAGCCTATAGAGATGAGGGGACTCACCTGAGGTCACATGGCCAGCTTGGGACCAGCACCTCGACTCTGGGTATCCATGACATTTAGTAACACAGTGCTTTGGGGGAAAAAAAGGGATAAAGTTGGGGTGCCTGGGTGGCTCAGTCGGTTGAGCGGCTGCCTTCGGCTCGGGTCGTGGTCCCAGGGTCCTGGGATCGAGCCCCATGTCCAGCTCCCTGCTCGGCGGAGAGCCTGCTTCTCCCTCTGCCTGCTGCTCTGTCTACTTGTGCTCTCCCTCTATCTCTCTGTCAAATAAATAAATAAAATCTTAAAAAAAAAAAAACCAAAAAAGGGATAAAGTTGGTGGGGAAGAGGGCAGCATTTTGTGAACTATGTAGTGATGCGAAATCTTCAAAATGTGCGTCTCGGATCAGTAGTCTGCCCCCAAGATATCAAACACCGCAACGGGGTCCGTCCTCCCTCCCTCCTTCCTCCTTCCCTCCTTTTCCCATCCTTCCTCTCCTTTGTGTCACAAATTGCTATTCCACACTTACTATATGTCACATAATGCCGTTTCCCTCCAACCACTTTGTGGAAGGCAGTTTTTAAAAATTAATTTTTACCATCACACACATGAAAAAATAAATAGTACTAAAAGGTTTATTATGAAGAAAAGAGCAACCACTTTAAACTGTTTGCACAGTTTCTTGTGGTACTTGCTTCCACGTTCTAAAATAAGTTTATGCTGCTGGTTTTTTTTTTTTTTTTTAATCAGTACTTTACTGGGGGATAATTTACGTACAGCAAAGTTAACAAAGCTTAAGTTTAAGCTCATTGACTTTTTATGTATGTATGTATAGCCCCTTGTGATCACTACCTGCATCAAGATATACAATTTTTGTGGGTGCCTGGGTGGCTCAGTTGGTTAAGTGACTGCCTTCGGCTCAGGTCATGATCCTGGAGTCCCGGGATCGAGTCCCACATCGGGCTCCCTGCTCAGCAGGGAGTCTGCTTCTCCCTCTGACCCTCTTCCCTCTCGTGCTCTCTATCTCTCATTCTCTCTCTCTCAAATAAATAAATAAAATCTTTTAAAAAAAAGATATACAATATTTGTTACCCCAGAGAGTTCTCTCATGCACCTTACCACCCGAAGAACCACTATTCTGACTTCTGTCACTGTAAATTAGTTTCCTCTGTTCCCGAACTTCATACAGAGGGAATAATACAATGTGTACTCTTTTGAGTCAGGCTTCTTTCTCTCAATATAATGTGCTGTGTGTAATTCACTCAGTAGTTCATTCTTTTTTTCAGTCATTGAATAAATTTACCACAATTTGCTTATCTGTTCTCCTGTTGATGGACATTTGGATTGTTACTAGTTTAGGGCTATTATAAGCAAAACTGATATGAATATTCTTGAATGAGTCTTTCTTGGATGTCTGCCCTCATTTCTCTTGGATGTACCCGTAGGAGTAATATCTCTAGATTAGGGGATAGGATTATGCTAAACTCTGAAAGAAAACATCAAACAGTTTTCCAAAGTGACTGGGACATTTTATACTCCATCCAGTAATGTCCGCGAGTTCTGGTTGCTTCACATCCTTCCCAATATTTAGTATGGTTAGTCTTTTTAATTTTAGCCATTCTCATGGGGGGTGTACTGGTATTGTAGTTTTGATTTGCACTTGCCTGATGACTAATGATGTTGAGCATCTTTTCATGTGCTTATTAGTTATTTGTACATCTTCTTTTATGAAGTGCCTGTTTAAGTCCTTTGTCCAACTTTTAAAGTGCATTATCTTATTATCAATTAGTAGAATCTCTTAATATATTTTGGATATGAGTTCTTTATTAGATATATGTGTGGAGAATATTTTATTCCAGTATGTGGCTTGCATTTTCACATTCTTAATAGTCTTCTGATGAATAGATGTTCTTAATTTTGGTGAAGTTAATCAATTTTAAACTTTTTATATAGATTGTGACTTATGTGTCCTTCCAAGAGATCTTTGCCTATCCCAAAGTTGTGGAGATACTCTAGTATGTTTTCTTCTAAAATCTTTATAGCTTTAGCTTTCACATTTAGATCTATTACTTATCTTTTTTTTTAAGATGTTTTTTAAGTAAACTCTATGCCTAATGTGGGGCTCCAACTCATGACCCCAAGATCTAGAGTTGCATGCTCTACAGACTGAGTCAGCCAGGAGCTCCAATCTATTACTTACCTTGAATAGATTTTGATGTATGGTGTGAGGAAGGAGTCCAGGTTCATTTTTTTCCCATACGGCTGTCCAGTTGCTTCAGCACCATTTATCGAAAATATCTTTCTTTCCATATTGAATTGTGCAAAGAATGTCAGGTGATTCACATATGGGTGGTTCTAATTCTAGACTCTATATTCTTTTTATTCCAATTAGCATAGAATTTACAACTTGGCAGTATTTAGTGTTCCAATCAAAGAACATGGTTTATGTCTCCCTTACTATAAGTCTTCTTCAATTTTTCTTAGCAATGTAACAGGAAATCTCTCGTTTACATGCTTCTTCTTCTCCTCCCCTCTCCACCCACCGAAGCCTTTGCCCTAGAGTCCTTTGTCATTCTACTCCGTTCTGGCCCATTGCACTGCTGCTATCCTGGGACTTCCCACTCTTCTTAGGAATTCCTTTCATAGTTTTCCTATGTTAGATTCCCTTTCGTTTGTTTTTATCTTGTGTGCCTGTTGGTTTCTTGGTTTACTCCTTGTTTGATGGAACCCATTGTCCAGTAGCTTCCACGTGCTTTGGTGATAATTTAGGTGAATATAAAATCATTTTCCCTCATCATTTTGAAGCAATTGTTTCATTGTCCTCTAGTTTCTAATGTTACTTTTGGGAAGTCCAATACCATTCTGATCCCCAGTCCTTTGTATGTTACCTGATTGTTCTCTCTGGTAACTTTTAGGATCTTCTCTTTACCTTTGGTGTGCTAATGTGTCACAGTGTTGTGAGAGTCTTCTTCATTAATTATGCTGAGCATAGTGGGCCCTTTCCTCTAGAAATGTGTCTCCTGGGTTTTTTCTATTATCAATTTCTATTATTATCCTCTCATCCATTTTCTTTCTTTTCTCTGAAATTTTTATTAATTTGATATTGGGTCTCCTGGATTGATCTCCACTACCATCATTTCCTAGTCTCTTTTTCTTCAAAATGTCTCTTTCTTGTTTTGTGGGGGGAGTGGGGAAGAAGGCAGGAGATCTCCTTGACTTTATCTGCCACCTTTTTATCTTTGAAAAAAATGCCAAAAATTCCTCCTCCTCCTCCTTTTTCTTTTTTTCTTTTTGGAATGTTCTCTTTTCTTAAAAAAAAAAATAGCATCCTGTAACTATTAAATGGGTAGAATGTTTTTCTCATATATCTTTGAGGATATTAATCATAGGATTTTTTTAAAAGATTTACTTTTATTTTTTATATATAGAGAGAATGTGTGAGTGGTGGGAGGGGCAGAGGGGGAGAGAGAAAGAGTCATTTTTTTTAAAAACATTTTACTTATTTATTTGACAGAGAGAGACACAGCAAGAGTGGGAACACAAGCAGGGGGAGTGGGAGAGGGAGAAGTGGGCTTCCCGCTGAGCAGGGAGCCTGATGTGGGGCTCGATCCCAGGACCCTGGGACCATGACCTGAGCCAAAGGCAGACGCTTAATGACTGAGCCACCCAGGTGCCCCGAGAGAGAGAGTCCTTAAGCAGACTCCCCACTGAGCAGGGAGTCCAATGCAGGGCTCTATCCCAGGAGCAGATCATGACCTGACCTGAAATCCAGAATCAGTGCTTCACTGGGGCGCCTGGGTGGCTCAGTCAGTTAAGCGTCTGCCTTCGGCTCAGGTCATGATCCCTGGGATGGAGGCCCACATTGAGCTCACTGCTCAATAGGGAGCCTGCTTCTCCCTCTCCTTCTGCCTGCCACTCTCCCTCCTTGTGCTCTCTCGCTCTCTCTCTCTGTGTCAAATAAATACATAAAGTATTAAAAAAAAAAAAGTCAGTGCTTCACCAACTGAGCCACCCAGGAGCCCCTTTATTATAGGATTTTTAAAAAAGTTTTGTTTCTGCATTGCCTCTTTTTTTTATTAATGTATAATTGACACATAATGTTATATTAGTTTCAGATGTACAACATAATATTTAATATTTGTATATATTGTGAAATGATCACCACAATAAGTCTAGTTAACATCATCACCATACATAGCTACAATTTTTTTTCTTTGAGAACTTTTATGTCTACTCTTTTAGCAACTTTCAATTATGCAAAATAATATTATTAACCATGCTGTATATTACATCCCCTGCATTGTCTCCATTTATTCAAAATCTGTATATACCTTTTTCTTCTCTTTATTTTACAGTGTAAGGTTGATTCAAATGTTTGAGGATCCTTAGCATATCTATCTATCTATCTATCTATCTATCTATCTATCTATCTATATCATATATATATATGTATATATATATATATATATATGAGAGAGGCCCTAAATAAAAAGAAATCATGATCATGATTCTATGTTGGCCAAGCTTATCAGTAAATGGCCTTCACTATAGGCTAATCAGGTGGCAAATTAACTTTTTGTAGCTGACCTCTTTATGTCAGTGTCTGTAGGTCTTTTTCCCTTGGGTAGTTCAGTTTCTTCAGTGGAAGATCCTCCAGTCTCCTGCCTGGAGAGTATAAGTCTGGCTACTGGTACTGTGGAAAGACTGTGGAAAGACCTGCAGGGGGAGGGGCTGAGGGGAGTCTCCCCATTCAGTAGGCAAGCCTTCTCTGAGTCCCCTTGTTTTCATGTTGGCATCTTAATCCTTCCCACTACTGTCTTTAGTCCAGACCCCAGAGTTATGGGCCCCTCTAGTTTAATTTTTCCCATTTTCCCATGGGAGGGGGTGGGGAATGAGAAAGCCACCTGGCATGGGGGGAGGAGCCTGGAAGTTCAATTGCACTATATATAGACTAAGTCTCCTGTTTTCAGCACTGCTACTTATTTGTACCTTCTGTGGTGCCCAGTGCCTCCACTCCTTGAGCCTTTCTGCTTCTCAGCAGATTTTCCATGTGCAGATGAGAACACCAAGGTTTTGCACCCTTACTCTGCTGAATTAATTACCATGCTTCCATTCTGTTTTCCATCCTCTGAAAACTTGCCAATGTCCGTTTTTATTTCTTTCAATGTCTTTTTATTGCTTTCTATCATTTAATCGAGTTTTGGGAAGGAATGGTTGACGAAAATTCCCTCTTTGATTTGTTTTTTAAAGCTAAAAGACAGACCGTGGCTCTAGAACTGCTTGAGTCAGAGAGAAAATATGTCATTAACATCTCTCTGATCCTGAAGATCAAGGCAACATTCCAAGGGTCAGATGGAAAGAGGAATTCCAAAGAGAGAAGGTATCCATGTGTTCATTGCCTTTGCTTTTCAGATTGATTAAAATTTAAGGTAAGTCGTTTATTGTTTCCAGTCGGGGAATTCTGTGACCTGTGAAGAGTTCCAGAAACAGTCTTTGAAGAGAGTGTAGGCAGTGACAGCAGGTAATGGCTGGCAAGTCTCAAATTTAGACTTACCGCAGATAAAAAAATGAAGATAGTCTCTGAGAACTTCAGTGTCCCTGGCATGTCTGTAAAGAACATAAAGGGGAAATTAATGCTACAGTGAGGGAGACATTGCTCTCTGTTGCCATCTGCATGTGCTCCTGGGATCACAGGTCTCATGGACATAGGAGGGAATGGATGTAGTGGAGATTTGAAGCATTAAGTGGCCATTAGATAAATGGTACGGGGCTGATTAACTCTGGACTTGGACCTTTCTTATTTGTTCCGGTGATCCCACAGTACTAGATGGTGCGCAAGTGGGGTGTGTGTGTATGTGTGTGTGTGTGTGTGTGTGTGTGTGTGTGTGTGTGTGTGTGTGTGTGTGTTGGTGCTTCCACAGGGTCTGCAGTATATTATAACAGCATGCTAGCTGCTCCAAGATTACAACACTCCTTTATTGCTTCTGTTCATCATCTTTATATCTTCTCTGCTTCTTCTCCATTAAGAAAAGCAGGAAGGAGGAAACTCTGATTTGGTGGAAAGGACTAACCTCATGAAGACGTAATAATCCAGATTAGTTGAGGAAAAGGCCAATCCAGAAGAATGGAAAGTCTGGATTATGGACTATTACAGATAAATGTAGCATTGATAGTTTAAATGGTCTATCAGGTAATAGACACTGGTGGTCCATAAATCTATTGTGAATCTCTCGGGTAGCCCCTGATTGTATTTTCCTGCTCTCTACCCACCCCCCCTTTTTACTTGGCTTGCGGCTGCCGGCAAAACACCTAGTAACCAGAACACGGTGCTCCCCATATCTAATGGCTGAGGTGAGGGAATATTCCCTGACAGACTCAGAAGTGGCTTGACTATTTTCAAGAATCATTTTACTGCAAAGTTGAGGTAAGCAAAGTATAGAAAACAACAAGGAACAGAAAGCGTGAAGTGACAGGGCTAAAGCTCTCACCCCTAGAGGCCTGTCTCAGGGGCCACCCAGATTCTGGCTGGTCGTTCCTTCCCCATCTGAAATCCGACTCATCCCACCCTCGCCCATTGCCCCTTCAGCCTCTGAGATGCCTCTCCAGCCTCCAGCCATCTTGCCAGAGACCTGCTCCATTTGCATTAATCAAATCTAAAGGCAAGTCTACCTTTTGGTGTAGTATTCCTTCCACATGAGAGATTCTAAGCCAGCAGCATCTCCTCGTCATTTCTGAAAATTTGGGGATGGGGCAAGGGGAGAGAGAGAGAGAGAACTGTTTACTCTGGAACACGGTAACCAAGGCACTTCATTGGTAAATTCATGAAATCTTCACAAGAACCCTATGGAGCTTACCATATAGCTGAAGAAACTAAGGCCCAGAGGGCTTTAAAACCATACAGTCAGTGTCAGGATTCGAATCCAGGCTTGTCTGCCTCTGTCCTTGTGACCCTTCCACATCACACCACTTCTCTGAGGACCTTGTCATTTCAAAGACATCATCTGACTAACAGCAATATGTTGGGTTTCTCAGCCAGAAGCAGACCTTCTGTCTGTTCCTATTTTACAGCGTAGGCTTCCCTCTTAACAGCCCTTATGTTCTTACTTCAGATCTCAACTGACGTGTCAGGCAGGGACGCTAGAAATGTTCTCGGCTTACTGAAGCTCTCTTCTACTTGCCGTCACTTCCTGCTTGTCTAGGATGTTCTCCCATGACTTATGACTGAGGAAGGACGGATCGTCCCCAAATCCCAAGATTTAAAAAAGTTTAAAACTATCACACAATCCCCATGAAAGTTAGAAACCAGAGTTATTTCTCGTATCTGCGATAATGCTATTCATGTTAGTTATTTACTAAACTAACCCTCTTTTTTCTTTTCATGGATGTAGATGAGAAAAGCTTTAAGTCAGTACTCTTTGGACTAATATAAAAACTCGAGTTCCGAGCTTTGCACTGTTGCCATTTTTCCACCCTAGGCTTAGATTTCCATTGTCCTCCTTCACTTACTACATTTCTTCTTTATCTAAGCTTTTCTTTTTTTCTTTTTTAAGGATTTTATTTATTTATATGACACACACACAGAGAGAGAGAGGGCACACAAACAGGGAGAACAGCAGAGGGAGAGAGAGAAACAGGTTGCCCGCTGAGCAGGGAGCCCCGTGTGGGGCTAGATCCCAGGACCCTGGGATCATGACCTGAGCCGAAGGCAGACGCTTAACCGACTGAGCCACCCAGGCGCCCCTTTTCTAAGCTTTTCTGAAGCCTCTGTGGGTTTTAAATAGGCCCACTGAATGAAATACACAACAGAACGAGATTATTCCCCTTCTCTACTGGCGTTTTCCCCATGCAAAGATGAAAATAAGTTAGTAACATGTCCCATCTTTCCCATCATACATTGCAAGCCTCCAGCACTTTCCACCCCTGCTGCAAAGTAACCTGGGGGTGAAAATAAAACCCACCGGAACTACAACTGGACACTCAAAACTGAGGTTGCCACATCTTCTCAAACCTCTACAATAAAACTTTAGTTTTTCCCTGGAGAAAAGTAAAGCCCTCAAGAGCCTCCTTAGCGTGTTTCAAGCCAGCCCTGCCCCTGGCTGAACCAAAGGGCTGGAAACTGCAGAGGTACGAGCAGCCGCTGAGGTCTGAGTGGAACTTGTGGGCGGCTGTTCATTTGTTGGAGGATCACAGGAGTTGTAGTTCTTGGCTTTCTCTGGTCTGATTCACCTAGATAGAGTTCCAAGCTCAGGATCAAACAGTCCTGTCGGAATACTTGTGGAGAGGGACAACGTCAGCCTGACAGGATTGTCAGTCAGCCTACTCTGCATCCACCAAGAATGCCGTGTGCTATGGATCACCACCAGGTGGCACACGCTCTGTCATCGGCACCCCTCAAATTTGGTTGCGTCCTGCTGCTGAAGCTCAGGAGATATTCTGGCCTAAAATTAGACTGGCAAGAGCTAAGTTATTAATTTGAAACTCTAACTGGGTTTTCCTTGATGGCTTTTAGTTTAATGCCCTTGTTGTTTAAGTACTGTATTGTGGGAGTTGAAATAACTTTTTGTGACCCCCACCCTGAAATCTCAAACTATTACCCCAGTGGACAGTCCAGGGGGTACCTGGACTCCAACCAAGTTACCAGCTCTCCAATTCTGCAAGGACACTGGACACCATGTAGCAGAAGGCAGCTTTCTTAGAAGAAAGAGAAAGAAGGTCAGGCCAGGTGAGGCCAGGCAAGGCCAGGAGAGGAGTAAAGAAAGAGAAAAAGAGATCATCCAAGAGATATTACATAACCTATATGGACAACCCATCTCAAAGTCAGAACTCACCATGGCAGGGTGCCCTCACATCTTTCAGTGTCACACCAGGAATATTACCCAAAGTCATGATAGCCTTGGGTGCGGAGAAATCTTTCACATCTAGACCTTTCACGGGCATAGTGTTTTACTCTTTCAGTTCAATCAGTTGTGCTTTTCTCTATCAGCTTTATGGTCTCCTCCACAGTCAGCCTGTCTCCTAGCCACCCCTCCAAATTCCCTCTGATCTGGACAAGGATTACTTAGATCTTCTGAGCCCACTGTGCCAGCCATAAGGGCTTAGATCGGGAAGTCCCTCCACTTGTGCTTATGGACCAGCTGGCTTCGCAAATGCGGAGACTAGTGGCACAGGAAGGGGAGGGGCAGAAGACCGGAGTGAAGGAATCCTCATCTTCTCACAGGGGCTGGGTACTCGCTCTGTTATCTGCGGCTTCTCTGAGCTATAGCCTCAGGGGAGTCTGCTTTACTTGCAGATGGGTTGAAGAAGCTTTTTTTTTTTTTTTTTTTTTTTATTTATTTTTTTTGGAGGGGAGGTTGGAAAAGCTTCTTACCAAACTGGGGTTCTTCCTACTGAACTCAACAAAGGTCTGCTTGTTCAGGGTTGGCAAAGCACCCCAATCGTCCACTGATTTATTCTTGTTGGACCCTGGGGGAATATCAAGTTCAGCTCTCAGTGACACGTTCATCTTCATTAAACTTGTGGTCTTGAAAGCCCAAGGGAACCTAGTATCATTTCCCATAAGTCACCAAGTTAGAGCTTGAGTCCTTGCTGTAGCCCAGCAAAACTCAACTTCCTTCTGGCTTCCATCCTCATTCCTCTAGGGCCCCTGATTGCCCCACCCTTCTCCATGCACCCCCTTCCTCTGCCCGTGATCCTCTCTCTCTCTCTCTCCTCTCCACCACATCCTTCTCTGACACCTCTCTTCCTCCCTTCATTTCCTCTGGGAAAAAACAAACAAACAAACAAACAAACAAACAAACAAACAAACAAACTGGGGCACACTAAGGAATGAGGGAGACGGATGTGAGAGGAGGAAGGGGCTCTGTGAAGCTCCACGGAGTAGTAGGCCAGGCCTGGTCCGCAGCCTCCCCAGGCAGGACTGTGTCCTTGCCCAGTAGTCCTCTTGGAAAATGAAGGGAAGGGAAAGGAGCACTTTCATATGCCCATCCCCTGAGCATTTAGGTGCCAGCTTTAAACAAGTTTTCCTTTTTACCGCAATCGGAGTCTCTTACTCAGTAGCTAAGAATGATCAAGTGCCACCTTCGTGCTGTCATCTACAGCACTAATTAGAGTAGTCTCTTTTGCATATTAAGTGGGAATAACTTTAAAATTTTGGAAAAGAGTTCCCTTAGAATTTCTACTGTCACATAAATGAGACAGTAACAGTTTGGCTTTAAAAAGGCCATTTTGGCTGGCTCAGTTGGAAGAGTGTGCAATTCTTGATCTCAGGTTTGTGAGTTTGAGCCCCACGTTGGGTGTAGAGATTACTAAGAAAAATAAATAAACTTAAAAAAAAATAGCCATTCAAATGATGTGCTCTTTATTAGTGAGATACACATTTGTGTAGGAGTCATTGGTAAAGGGGTCTTTTTATTTTTATTTAATTTTTTAAAGATTTATTTATTTACTTGAGAGAGAGAGAGAGAGAGAGAGAGAGAGAGTGAGAGAGAGAGAGTGCATGAGTCGGAGGAGGGGCAGAGGGAGAGAATCTTCAAGCAGACTCCCCTGCTGAGTGTGGAGCCCAACACGGGGCTCCATCCCAGAACCCTGAGATCATGACCTGAGCCAAAATCAAGAGTCTGATGCTTAACCGACTGAGCCACCCAGGCACCCCTAAAGGGGTCTTTTTACATCTTGAGGATATTTGCTATTAGGTCTACAATGTCAAACTTAAAAAAAAAGTCCTGAATGCAGAGCTGTGACTCAGAATATTTTAAATGACTGGGAAAATGGAACCTCCTGCATATGTTCTTATAGGGTATTTCCTCTGTACACCTGGTTTGTGTGATCCTATCTCTATTCTGTTTCAAGCCTCTTCCCTGGCTCTTTACGGTACCTTGTCCAGCAGCACCTCGATTTGCTTCATGCTCTGCAGGAAAGGGTCCTGAAGTGGCCACGCCAAGGAGTTCTTGGAGATTTATTCCTAAAGTTAACAAATGATGAGGTAAGTTTTTAAAAAATCCTTTATAAACTAGAATTACATGCATCTGTGTCTGTCTTGTCTGCTTCTCTGAATGGAGAACTTCAAATCAGTGAGTTTCAGAGTTAGGAAAACTCCTGAGATCTAGTCCAACCTCCTCACTCTACAGATAATAAAATAAAGTTCAGAGACATTAAAAGGCTTTGCTGAAATCACTCGGCTATCTAGGTAGTTGTGGATCTGTGACCCAAGTCTCCTAATGTCCAGGCCATCGCTTCCCACTATACTATGTATAACTGCCCCCATTGAATATGCACATAAATGTGTGTGTGCACTTGTGTATAAATATCTGTATCTCTGTAATATTCTGCAAAGAAAATATGATCCAGGCCAGAGGTTGCAAACCCAAATGCCTACAGGGCCAGACGGTGATATAAATGAGTGGAAGTAAGCGGAATGTGATACAATATGGGCTATTGGGAGGTGAGCTTAAGTGGAGCACATATGCTTGTCTACAGGAAATATTGTCCAATTATTATTCAGGAAGAAGGGACTAGAGTTGCCAGATCTTCCGGTATTTTATGAGACACTGGCAATCCAGAATTTTATGTGAAAATTTATTTTAAAAATATTGTGTGGGCTAATTAAAATTGGTCTGCAAGCCAGAGTTAGCCTGCAGTCAAACTCTGTATATCAATGATGTAGGTGATAATACAAAGTCTACAAATTATTTACTTATACGGGTGTAATGCAATCCCTCTAATACCATTTTTACTCATTTGTATTCAGTATGCTTTCTTGGGCTGAGAATTATTGTATCCGTGGGAATATAACTTTGGAAGCTGAGAATTGTTTTCCTAAAAGCATATTGCATAGATGAATAAGCAATTGGTGGAAATACACAATTAGTGGAAAAAGTTGAGAATCACTGGTCTAGACACTAGAAGGTGGGTTGGACGAAGTTCCTTATTGGATGGAGATGACAAATTAAAAGTAACTTAAAAACAAAATGGGCATTTTAATCATTTAACAGTTTAAAAATACTTTTTCAACATACGTGACTCCTCTCTGCTGCGTTGGTTTTTCACTTTCTCTCATTGAAACAGGACTATTGAGTTTTGGTTCCCAAGTCCATCAGGATATTTACCTTAAAACCAAAAAGATTTAAAAAATGAATTAAAAAACATATTAATGAACACATTAAATAAATGATTAAGATAATCTCTGCAAAGTACTCCTTTTTGATATACATGACTCTATAAAAATATTAGCTGTTATTCCTGTTTCCAAGTACTTAGCATGCATTTTTGTGTTTGTTTTCAAGAATAATTTCTTGGATTATTACGTTGCCTACCTAAGGGACCTGCCTGAATGTATCTCTTTGGTTCATGTTGTTGTTCTGAAGGAGGTAAGGTAACTCTATGTGTGTGCACTGCCCTTTGGTTACATGTGTACCTATAGGTCCTTGCTCATCCACCTCGGGGAATACAGTGCACTCAGCTTGTCTTCCAGGCTGGGGAATGGCTCGAGGAGAGCCACTGACACTCCTACTTGGGGTTAAAGGAGCCCACCCGAGGATGAGTGCCTGTGCTTTGGTCCTTGCCCTACTTTACTGACTCTCTTTTCTATTCCATTGGAAGTCTGCACAAAGTAAACAGGTGTTCTAAGCAGAGATCCTCAGGCTACATACAGCTTGCGTGCTGTATGAGGGTTTTTTCCTCCCAGGCTCAGACAATTTGAATCAGAATATTAAACTCATCCTGTGTCTCTCAGTGTATAAGATCATAAAGTGGTTCTAATCATGTAGCTTTAAGTATTGCTACTACAATGTTATATTAGGTGCTCAATAAGCCCATATAAATGTCTAACAATTCTAGTTATTTTAGGTCAGTAGGAAGAAACCCTATCAGAAGCCTAGAGTTAATAATTAATCAAGTTTCACAGGAGGTGAGGGTCTCTTTCTTATTAATGTCTTACTTCACCCCCCCCACTACTCCCAACCCTATAAGTATAATGCCTACCACATGTTAGTACTCAGCAAATATTTGAGAAAGGGAAGGGAAGGGAAAGGAAGGGGAGGGAAGGGGATGGAATGGAATGGAAAAGAAGGGAAAGAAGGGGACATGGAGAAAATCCAACATGTTTCCTCTGCCAGCCCAGCTGACCAGTTCCTAGTTATACACTTTCTCTACCCTCATGAGGCTCCAATCCACCCTTAGTGCCTACCAGTAAGCCACTGTAATGAGTACTTCCAAGAGAATCTTAATGAATTTATTCAACTCAAATATAATTTATTGAGTGCCCACTTCTGTCCAGCTCTGTGCTAAAAAGAGTGAGGGGGGGGGAGTAGGGGGTAGTTTGGAAAGTTGGGTGGATTCAAAAGAAGTATATGATATGCTTCCCGCTACAGAAGAATTGTCTCCTTGAGCATGTCACTCCAATGAAGGATCCAATGAAGGATCATGACACTCTAGAGAAAGAAAATGTCTTGGGAATAAAAAAACCCTCCCTGCTCTGGTAGGACTGACTTTGGGGTTCTGCAGCCAGAGTTGGAGGGACACTGAAGAGTGACTCTACCTTTCTTTCATTCAGGGTGATGAAGAGATTAAATCTGACATCTACACACTGTTTTTTCACATAGTCCAGCGCATCCCTGAATATCTGATACATCTGCAGGTAGGCATGGCTGGGAAGCCACCAAACTGATTTTCAAGCTAAACTACTGTTTGTGGCTTGCAACTGAGAAACACGGTAAAGGGTCAAGGAAGAATCAGTGGTATTTCTAAGGAGTAATGAGATGATTTAGATTGCTGATTACCCCATTCCTACTTTGTGGTATGAAATCTCAATCTCTAAAATTTTTGGCTCATGACGCCTGCCTTTGAAGTTCTATCTTCATTTACCAGCAATTGCCACCTCTGCTGATCCAGGATCTTTCTATAGCAGCTTCTGGTAGATTCTGAGTACTTATTCAGTCCCTTAAACCTTGTTCTACAGCCATCTAAATGTACCCCCAAACCCTTACCCCAGAGACTTGTATCTAAGAAGTATCTATGTAACCTGTCCACTTAACTGCTCTCCTGACTACTTTCTTTTGGCTTGAGTTCAAGGGCCTACCATATATTGCTCATGTTGTATGTCATAGAGAAAGCATGAGGAAGTTGATGAGCTGACTTCTGCACACCATTTTTCCCACAGCGCCCAACATGGGGCTCGATCCCAGGACCCCGAGATCATAACCTGAGCCGAAATCAAGAGTCAGATGCTTAACTGACTGAGCCACCCAGGCACGCCAATAATTATCTTATTTAATGCTTTCAATAAACCCATGAAATAGGTATCATTACCATTGCTTAGATAAGGAAATGGAGAGCCAAAGAAATTAAGTAACTTGCCCAAGTTCACACACCTCATAGGTGAAAAAAATCTAGGACTGAAACCCAGGTCTTGCAAGCAGTATGATTCTACTGTCTGACTTGAGTTCAAATTCTGGCTCTGCTACTTGTTAGATGTGTTACCTAATGAAGATAACTTAACTTCTCTGTGCCTTGATTTCCTTACTTGTTAAATGGAGGTAATAATTGCACCTATCTAACCTAGCTGTGGTAAACATTAAATAAGAAGAAAACAAATCTGTAAAGGCGTTAGTACTTGGCAAGAGGAAGATTCAATAAATGTTAGATTTCCCATATCCAACTAACATGCATGTTCCCCTACTGTACATTAGGCAATATAATAGGAAGGACCACAAGGCCAGGCTTGATCATAAACATCATCCCCTTCCAGCCTGCCTTGATCCCTGACATTCTCACCATTGGCCTGACTCGTTTAGGTCATAAGGCATTGCTTATAGATAGTAATTGTTAGAATGATTCCATTATCTCAGAGATCTAATGAGTAGATACTTCTAATTTTCAGAAGGAATTATCCAACATTCACATCCAACTCAAACAGGAGCAATGGTGACTATTATTCTCCCCTGGTGTGATGGACAAAGAGAACAGCAGGTTTAACCATTCAGCTTACAATTAGTATTGTTGTTCTGATTAAATGGCTACCAAACTCTCACAACAGATGGAGGCAAGGGGCACAAGAGACAAAAGTTTCATTCTAATTATGCAATGCTGCCTCCTTTTTATCTCCATCCAGAATGTCCTGAAGTTCACAGAGCAGGAACACCCTGACTATTACCTACTTCTGGTGTGTGTTCAGCGCCTTCGAGTATTTATCTCGCATTACACCCTGCTGTTTCAATGCAATGAGGATTTGCTTATTCAGAAACGGAAGAAGCTCAAGAAGTAAGCTTCTAATGGTGCCGTCTAGAGGGCTGACCAAAGGTTTCTGAGAACAGGGATCTAGAGAGTCAATGTGGATACCTGTCACAAGTGACCTCATTGTATGTTAAGTGGCTGAAATGCATTGACGGGGGTAGAAGAGAACAGAGAAGAGGAGCGAATTGAGGTGGTCAGGTTGGCTTCAGGAGGGAGGGACCTATTACCTGGTGGTAAAGTAATTTCCATCAGGTAGTAGGTACAATTACTTTAGAGAAATAAAAACAGTTTTACTCTAATCCCTATGCAGGCCCCCTTCCTTGTGTTATTAACCACCTTGAAAATAGTTGTTTCCCTAAGCTTGCCAGGTCAAAAAAGTGCAGTTTAAAGGCCAGAATGTGGTTTCTTTCATGAACTCAACAGTATTTGTTGAGCACTTACTATGTATCTATGTACTGAGTATACTGCAATGAACAAAACAACCAAAAATCTTTGCCACATGGAGCTTACTTTCTAGAGCTGGACAGCCAGTTAATAAATAGATGGTGTAAGTGCTATGGATAAAAACAAAACAAATAAGGGTGGTGGTTGAACAAATTTCACACTAAAAAGAAACAGCAAGAGCTGACTAGGGAGAATCTGGGCTTCAGAAGGAACAGAAATAACCCATAACAGAATTTCCTAATGACCTGGATTTCCTTCAACCTCATCCCGGCGCAATGAAGAAAACAATCATTTCTGTGGATGTTTGAGAGCAGAAAAAGATGCCATGTCCCAAGCAAGTGCTCCCCTAATGGAGGACATCTTCCTATACCACCAGCCTTTTCCCTCAAACTTAACTCGGGAAATTAATCAGCATCCCTATTCTTGCCCAGCATCTAGCTTGCACTGTTATGTAAACAACCTGGTTTGTAGAGGACCATCGAGAGAGAGAGAGAGAGAGAGAGAGAGAGAGAGAGAGAAGGAGAGAGAGAGAGGGAGAGAGAGAGAGAGAGAGAAGGAGAGAGGGAGAGTGAGAGAGAGAGAGAGAAGGAGAGAGAGGGGGAGAGAGAACTTCACAGCTGAGCTGCATCTGAGAAATACTGTCTCCTTATCTTTCTTGGCATAATCTGTGTGTTCAGAGCCAATTTCCCACTATACACCCTGAAAATTATTACTTCCGTTCTCATAGGTCATCCATGGCAAAGCTGTACAAAGGGCTGGCTTCCCAGTGTGCAAATACTGGACAAGATGCTTCCCCTACTGCAGGCCCCGAGGCTGTCCGTGACAGTGGGATCCACTCAGAAGAGATACTGCAACCCTACCCTTCTGCTCCCAGTTCGGGCCCTGCTGTCACGTAAGCACTTGTTGCTATGGAAAGGTTATATGGCAACGCTCTTGGGTGCCAGGTCATCTGCATGGGGTAGCCGGACAGCCTGGAATAGGAGTATGACCTACAGGACTCTTCCCTCCCTCTTGCTCCATCAGGCCTATATACGGCAGGCAAGCAGCTGACCCAATGGTTAGATCCCAGAGGAAGGCTAATGTTAAGGGGCAGGCCTAGAGGCTGAAGGCTACTCCTAACAATTTTATCACACATAACTACCCTCTACCTACAGCATAAGTTTCTTTGGGTTTAGACAATGATTGAGTGGAAGAAAGTGCCACAAGAAGACAGGAAGGCATCTTATAGCTCCTCAGAAGGGTGGGAACACACTTAAGTTCGCCAAAAGGTGTAGTAGAGGGAAAGAGAATCCCAGTCAGGGGTGAATGGAAGTTAAGACTCTGAGAAGAGAAATAGGCCTGAGGTGATGCAAAAAGAATGCTGTTTAGCCCTTCCCAATTCCCCTGGAAGCTTCTTCAGAAAGGGATTTCATAAGTTCTTTTCTTCACTTATGACAGCTTCTCTTTAAGCTGTTCTGTGCAGTGGATGTATTTGACAGCCTTTTAAAGTCTCTGCACACAACCCTCTAGCACATTAAGCTGGATTCTTATTCATCAAACTTCTTGATGATTTTTACATTAAGGATCAGGCCATTTATATATATTTGGAACTCTTTACCTTTAGGATAAGGATAAAGTCAAAATAGCTACTTCTGCAATCAGGATTTCTGGAAAGATAAGGGAAACTAAAACTCAAAAATCCAAACCCAGCACTCTGTCATATACAATTCTCACAAAAGTAATTCCTTAGACTATAATCTCTGCTTTGGGTTTTATTATTTTAAGGAAAATTAGAAGTTTTAGCTACTTTTCTTTTCTAAAATTACAATGAAGTAACGGGTAGGCAACTGAGATTATTTCAATTTTTAATCACTACAATTTTTAAATGCCAATTACAATCATTGTAAGGAGTATCTGATCAGTAATGCAAAATAAACTGTTTCCTCTTTCTGCCTTCATCTCTTAAAACTGAACATGTATCATTGAAAGACGGAAGTGCAAATATGGAAAGAGAGAGAGATTCCATAATCATTTTGGACCTATGAGACATTAACCTTTCTATAAATAGAGCCCAGGAAGATCTTCTTCTTATAGAGAAAATCCCACAAATCCTGTAAAGGAGAACTCCATACAGAAAAAATACCTTTCCTGAGTGGAGAGTAGGAGATAGGCAGGAAGAGAGTGTTTACTTTGTGGGTCACCTCAGGTTTTATAACAACAATAAAGCTATCTTCTTTGAAGTGCAACAAATAGAGCCCCCAAAAATGAAATCCCTAGAGATTATAGCCAGACCAAAAAGATGGTTGCCATTGCACTCTATGTTGGGAAAATGGCCAGTAAAAAATTTGTTCTCCGAGTGAAAAGACGATTCAAGTTAGGTCAATATTTCATTTTATCATTTCTTTTCACCTTTGAGTGTGAGACCTCATTTTCATCTTAAGATTACCAGAGAAAGATACTCAGTATTTGCATCTGTTTTTTCTTTTTAATACATCTGCACTTTTAATGCATTTTTGTGGTAGAATTAATAAACTATAAATAAATAAAAGGTTGGGTCAGTGTGTAGTCATGCACTCACATCTGCCTGGCAATTACCTTCCACGAGAACTGGCAAATCCCATCCAATCTGATGTGTATGCTACCCGAATATCCCATGTAAATTATTCATTACTCATGATTAAACATGAAATTGGGCTTATTTAGAGTGAGAACCTTTTCATTTTGGTGGTTGTTTTTGTCGGTGAAAGTTTGAGATGACCTTATAGAGCATGCTCTATAGCCACAAAATTTTTTAGCTTTTTATTATGAAAACTTCAAATATATACAAAAGTAAAGTGTACAGTGAACCCCATATGCCATCATCCAGGTTCAGCAGTTTTAATTGTTCTTAAGCGTGAAGATCCATGAGTCAGACAAGAGTTCTTTCCATTATCTTGTATCATACTGCTAGGGCAAGAAAAGGAGAGCAGAGAAAAGGAGGTACCTTCGGGCTCTGGACACGTGGTGGGCGGGTCAGAGCTTCCACGTGCCGAGTGATGACCATCCTTGGCTGACCTGCCATCTCTATGCACAGCCTCCTTGCTCCAACGGATACTCCAGTCATCTGCTTTACAGATGGCATTTTCACCCTCCCACGTGAGCGACCAGGGCTCATGGGGACTCCCTTAGCTGGAGAAGCCTGTGGAGCTTGGTAGGTGACACACGTAGGCGCCTGGGGGGGACAGAGAGGAGAGGCAGTTCTGTGTCTAAGCGGTAGCTGGCAGACGCGTGTTGCTCCCGGCCTCAAGCTTCGGGGAGAGGCCTGCACTAACCAGTCGTAAGCACACCTCTTTTGTATTCTGTTTCCCCTTTAAAGACATTTGATGCCCCCAGTGAAGAAAAGCCAACAACAGCAAAGCCTGATGGAGAGCATGCAGCCTGGGAAACCCAGTGAGTGGGAGATGGAGGGCAGAAAGCACGAGAGGCCCGAGAGCCTCCTGGCACCGGCGCAGTTCTGTGCGGCCGAGCAGGACGTGAAGGCGCTCGCCGGGCCCCTGCAGGCCATCCCCGAGATGGACTTCGAGCCCTCGCCCGCCGAGCCGCTGGGCAACGTGGAGCGCTCCCTGCGCACCCCAGCCGAGCTCCTGCCCGACGCCCGCGGCTTCGTGCCCGCGGGCTACGAGGAGTTCGAGTACGGCGGCGAGATCTTCGCGCTGCCCGCGCCCTACGACGAGGAGCCGTACCAGGCCCCGGCCCTCTTCGAGAACTGCTCGCCCGCCTCTTCCGAGTCCAGCCTGGACATCTGCTTCCTGCGGCCCGTCAGCTTCGCCATGGAGGCCGAGCGGCCCGAGCACCCGCTGCAGCCGCTGCCCAAGAGCGCCACGTCGCCGGCGGGCAGCAGCGGCGCCTACAAGCTGGAGGCGGCGGCGCAGGCGCACGGCAAGGCCAAGCCGCTGAGCCGCTCTCTCAAGGAGTTCCCGCGCGCGCCGCCCGCCGAGGGCGTGGCCCCGCGCCTCTACAGCACGCGCAGCAGCAGCGGCGGCCGCGCGCCGCTCAAGGCCGAGCGCGCCGCGCAGCCGCACGGCCAGGCCGCCGCCGCCGCGGCTGCAGCCGCCCGCGGCGCGCCCAGGACCTTCTTTCCCCAACAGAGGTCCCAAAGCGAAAAGCAGACCTATTTGGAAGTAAGGAGGGTAAAGTAAAACCGACCCAAACCCACAGCGCCGGCAGCCCCGGGCCTAGATCTCCAGGGAGCAGACTGGGCTCCCCTAGCGTGGAGGGGAAAGCGGGCAGGCCAGAGGGGGAGCAGAGGCCGCCGAGGGAGAGCCCCGGTCGGAGGCTTGTCCGTCAGGTGCCCCTGGAGGCGAGCAGTAGGGCCCGTTCTGTAGTGCCAGGGCACGAGGGCGTGTCCTGCATGCGTATGTATGACGGCAAAGAGCCAGAAGAGAAGACGGACTCTTAGACCTGTCTACATCGTCACCACCCTGCCCCACACCTCCCCCGTACAGAGAGTTAGGGGTGTTCTCTGCCTTGCTGCTTAAGCCGTGGCACCTCACAGTTGCACTTCACATTCAGAGCCCTGCACGCTAGTCCCAGACCTGTTTCGTCCTCTGCCTGGCCAGGCGCACCTTCTCGTGGAAGTGTTCCAAATACAGAACCCCATGTGCCGGCCTGCCCCTCTCCCTGACCCGCACTAGCCCTGCTTGTAGCTAGGGAGGAGGCAGGTTGCCCCGACCCACTGTGGACTCCCTGCAAAGTCTGTGGCAAATATGACCGGAAAAGGGTGTCACGTTGCTTTGCAGATTCCACTGGGACAGAGACAACACAATATAGTCAAGGAGGCTTGGGCTCGCAAATACCTTCTTTGGCGTCTCCATATCAGTGTTTAGTATTTTGATGTCCAACCTTGCTCTCTGCAAGCCTTGGGACGTTTAAAGGGGTGTTTAAGTACATATCCATGAAAGGGCTAGTAGTTCCTGAGCAAACACTTAATTTCTCTGCATATGATTGGAACAACGCAATTTCTGATTAAGCAGAGAGTAACAGGATAGCTTTGACCTCTGCCACCATCCTTTCTGTTTAACCTCGTTTTGAGAGTGGTGGTTAGGATTTACAGGGCAGCTCTGTATTGGTACATCTTGAAAATGATACAGTCTAGGACTAACTTGTATCAAGCTCTGGAGACCTTTTGCCTAGACTAAAGGAGGTTTTTCCAGGAATAAGGGCCCTATAATCCACCTATTCCCATTTCCAAGTGAGTGGGGACAGATTGAGGATCACTGACTCCTTTCATTCATTCATTTTTCAGCAGACAGCTAAGGACAGGGTTCAAAAAAGAATGGCACCTAAGTCTCTGTCCTCCAGGACCACTGGCTTGTCGCAGGAAGGAAACACAGAAACACAGAATTATAATAAATTGTGGGAACACATGGGAGGGGTATTTAAACCCTGCTGGGGGTGATGGTGGACAGACAGGGCCTCCTGGATAAATTGAATGTCTGAATTCAATTTTAGAAGCTGCCTAGATGAAGAGTGAGGCAGGGAAATATGAAAAAGGCTCATGAGTCTTTTTTAAAAACAGCAGGGTGATGCTTTTCCTCTTGAATACTGTGCCAGGTGGGACTGGTGGACATCAGGCCAGAGGAACAGTAAGGGGCTGGGTCATGAAGATCCCTGGAGTCGGTAGCTAGCCATCTAGACTCCAGGAATCAAAGTCTGACTGGTTCCTGAAGAGGGACCTTCGTATGCTCAGCTAAAGTTGCTGAGATTCCCCAGAGTTCTGAGATTTTTTTTCTGGCTTTGATTTTCAACTCTGAACTTCACAAAATTCTGTTAGGCAAAATTTCTTAGGCAAATCAATCTTAGGCATGTGTCAAAGTTTAAAAGTTCACTAAAAAGGGAAGTAGGTAGGAAATAATAATGCCAATTCAAATTGACTTGAAGTAGGCAGAGATTAACATGTAAAACCTTCTAACTAGTATAGTCTAAGCTGCAAAGAATGCTTTTATTTCACGTGTTCATAAAAGTCTTCCCCTCCCCCAGTTAATATGTGAAAAAATGGGAGTTCAACAATTGACAGGGAAAAAAGCCCAATCAGAAATAACAATATATCTGAGAAGCAAACGATGAGTAAAATATTTGTGGCTATTTATCGGACATACCAGATAACAATAAACAGTATATTATGTACTGTTAATCAGACATCCTGGACAGCAAGCTTCATCCCCTAACAGTGTAAGACACGAGTCAAGTCGGTTTAGAAAGTGACAATAAGATGTCAAATAGAGCTCAGTTAAAAGAGGCCTTTTCTCTTTCAGTTATCAGTAAATTTTTCAAGCATGTGAATTTTTCATACAAAGTTCACCTTGCTTATTATTTCTGCTTTTGGACAAAAACTTTTTCTTTCTAAAAATTCAGAAGGTGTGGATTGTTGGGAATCCTAGAGAGAAGGTGGAATACAAAGTCCAGGTGGGCAGAGGCTGTGTGTGGGTATGTGTGTGCATGTGTGTATGTAGGCAGGCATCTGTACGTATATATATGTGTAATGTGTGCGTGTTTGTATGTTTGTATGTGAGTGTGAGTGGTTGAGGTGGGAGTGAGATGGGGTTGTAGTTGTGAAAGATGAACCCTTCAAAAGCCTATCTTTAAAGGTGTCAGCTCTTTCCTGTTGAGATGTATAAAGCTCCTCCTATTTCATCTCCTTAAATATACTCTGTGTATCTTCCACCCCTGCCCCGCAGAGCCAGCTAAACCCTGTCTCTAAGAGTCAGGAAAGAAGGCAGCGTGCTTTAGTGCAAAGAGCACCTACCTGGGTGTCAAGAGATCTGGGTTCTAGTCCTGGCTTTGCTGCCAAATAGTTGTGTGCTTTTGGACAATTCACTTGGCATCTCTGTACCTCCAGTTTTCTCATCTGTAAAATTAAGACAATATATACCTTAACTAACTCACAGTGTTGTTGTGGGCATCAGGCCAAATAAGATAAAGTATGTTAATATGCTTTGTAAAGTATGGAATGCTATACAAATGCAAGATATTATCAAGATCATGATTGCACAGAGAGATTTTCCTTAAACTTAATATATTTAGTTCCTAAACAGTCCCTAAAAGCCCAGTTTTCAAAATGTGGTCCTTAGACTAGTGGTAAATGCATTCATTAACCTGGGAGCTTATTGTAATTGCAGAATTTGGGCCCCACCCCAAACCTACTGAATCAGAGTCTGCATTTTAGCAAGATTCCCGAGCGACTCATATGAACATTAAGTGCAGGTGGGCAGGACCATACCTTAAACCACTGGTTTTTTTTTAAATCAAAGTGTGCATAAGGATTACCAGGACCTAACTCCAGAGTTTCTGATTCTGAAAGTCTGGGTTGGGGCTCAGGGCGGTACATTTTAAATAAAAGCCCCAGTTGATCCTGTTGCCCCAGGACCACTTTGAGAAACCCCACACTAAGCCATCAATATGTTGCTCTCCATAGTTTAATAATGAATCTTAGTAGCGTCTTAGAGGACCTCTAGATCTGCTACTGTAACCCCAAGTTAAATTCTCAAAGTCAAACCCATGTTTCCTGAAAGAAAAAAAAAAAAAACATCCCAACGCCTCACTTCACTGTCAGCAAGCAGTCACCCATCCAATTCATGAAAGTTTCAGGGTGGTTTTTGCTTTGACTCCTTGGGTTCTCTTCTTAGGTTCAAAATGAAGCAACTAGATTATTTGAGGTTGCTTTTAAGTCTCAGTCACCTCACAGTAAATATTTCACTCATATGGACATAAATATAAGTGCATATCTATTTTATTTAGCACATCTCACACTTAAAAAGAAACTAGAAAGTTCACAGAAGATAGAGCCTTATTTTTTTATTAATTTTTACCTAACACTGCACATACCACGGATTAAGAATGCCAAAAACTATATTAAAGTTGTATTTGCAGGTTGGAGGTGTGTGGCAGGTACACATAGACACATGCGTGTATGTGCCCATATAGACACGGTTGGCATCTACTTCTAAACAGATCTGACCCCGCAAAACCTCCTTCCCTTGTTTATGTCTAAAATGGAGAGTTAGGAACATGAGTTTAAAACTAGCATTACAATGAAGGAACTGTCATATTTTGTAGAAAGAGAAAACATTCCCAGAGACGAGAGGGGCCCCCTACTTGTTTTCCAGCAAGACAGGATTGGTGCCAGAATAAGAAGTTAGTCTCCATGGCCTTTAGATACTGGCTAACTCCCCTTATGTCCTGATCTTTAATTATTTTTATACCATAAACCTACTCTAAGACTGTTTGCCTTGATACATACAAAATACTTCTGCACTCAGCAGGTTATCCTCTTTTCAACTCCTCATCTCTTAACTAGCCTAGGTTTGCTTTAGTTGGAATAGGGTGCTCACCATTAGTCTTTGGGGTGGGAGAGGAAAGTGACAAAGTTAAAAAAAAATTGTCCCAGTCAGGATAAGGTTAACTTTGGAAAGAGTAAATAAACGTCCCTTTTTTGTATTTTCAGGAGATGCATTTAGAAGACACCACCAGATTCTGTCCAAAGGAAGAAAGAGAAAGCGAACAAACATCTTTCAGCGATCAAAACCCCAGGCAAGACCAGAAAGGGGGCTTTCGCAGCTCCTTCCGCAAGCTCTTTAAAAAGAAGTGAGTAGCCCTTAGACAAGACAGCATTGTAACTCATTTCCCTTTGGGCTAAGTCTGGAGGTTTTAACAGTAATAAGGTTTAAGTAGCCTGGTTTCACACAACAGCTTCAAGCTCAGTGCCTGCAGCCAGTAGCCGGGAACCCTGAATCCCGTCAGGTGATGAGTTCTCACTGTAATCTCCTAGAGTAAAAGCAAACTCAGCCCTGTCTCTGCCTCTTTTAGCTCCACTTCCTTGTTCCCAAAGTCATGTGTCTGAGAAGAGTAAGCCGAGGAGGTCCCCAGGGTAATGAGCCGGTGACAATCAAATCCTTTTAGACGGGGAGGCCTGGGATCCACTGTTGGAGTTGGGTGTAATGGGTGCTCCATCCAAATCTCCCCATCTGTGGAAAGTTTTCCAAGGCATCTCAGCATTTCTGCCTGTAGGAGTCTATAGTTACCCTGGATAACTATATGTTTATAGTACATGTTTATTGGGACTTTTGCTAGTGTTTTCCTTAGCAGAAATGATGGAATGGATTTGACTTGGGCCCTAGTTAAAAAAATCACTTTAATGGAGTTTCCATACTCCATAAGAGGCCAAAACAAGACATTTCTCTTCTGTGGTCCTTCTAAGACTTTAAGTCTTTGTTGTAGGAAATCACCCACTAGGCATTTTGGCCAGCACTTACCAGCACTGTCTTATAGACTGGGAGGTGGTGGCCAAATCCCAGCATGAAATGTAGGGAAGAAAGATTTGAGCATTTAGCATTTGACCTGAGAGGGATTCTCTAGTCTAGCCATTGCCTTCCTGGGAGACTACTGTCTCTTATCTCCACTGGTCCTCACGCCCCACCTCCCCCTCCCTTAGATTTTCCCTGCTACTTAGTTTCTCTTGGGAGAGTAGGTTCTTGCAGTCAGTTTTAAACAGTTAGTGGATGGAAAAGTTAAAGACACTATAGCTGCCTTTGGAGAGTTGCTGATAAGTGAGGAAGTTGAGGGACATCACTTTCTCCTTGAGGGTAGAAGTTACTGGCTGATTTAAATAATGGTCTCAATGGAAGGGGGCAGGCCTGGAGTGAGGACTTTTTTGGAAGGTTTGTCTAATTTTTCTCCCATGGGGAGGGTGGTACCCAGATTAGAGGATCTGTGAGTGTGGGTCCCTGCCTGTTGTTACTGGAAGAATGAGGAAGGGGAAGAGAGCAAGAGTATTGCAGTTAGACACAGTACTACTCCACAAAGTCCTCTTTCAGTTTTGCTAAGGCACGCATGTCTATTGCTAGATTCCTTTATGCAGGGGGTGAGGAGTTAAGACTCCTATCCCTCTCTTTACGTTCATAGATTAGATTTTTCTTGGCCCAGTGCCTACCTCTGTCATGTTTGACCAGGGTAGAGAGACCTGGAAGCAGACAACCCTCCAGCCTAACCTTAGGATTTAGGCTCCTGAGTCCTTCTAAAAGACTCCTAAGATAGACACTGTTTAAGCCTATCTTTTTTTTAGACCACAGTATTCCCAAACAAAGAGCCACTTTTTGCCCACTGCCATTTATAGTGAGTGGGTCTGTCGGAAAACAGTGAGCCATGGATTCACCGCTCGTTCCTTCACAAATTCCCATTTTTCAGAGCTATGTAAGAAAATGCTCTGCCAGTTACTTGAGGCAGAGGGAGTAGACTTGTCCTCCCTGTATCAAGGGGGCGGAACTAGGAGTAGTGGGTAAGAGGAAGAACTTTCTAAAAATGCAGGTACTGGAACTGGAGCTGGCTGCCTCATGAGGGAGTGGGTTCTCCTGAGTAGAAGCTAGATGACCCTGGTCAGGGATGCTAATGGAAGGGATTCCTGCACTGAGTGGGAAACTGCCCAAGATAAGCACCTAAGTCCTTTCTAGTGCTGAGATTTGCTTTATCTGTACTTTGGCTTTGTTTTAGATCAATCTGAGTAATCACATCTTTTTAACACCTGGAACAAGAAATTAATATGGCGTTGGGACCTATAATTTTAAAGACTCACCATGTGGAAGACCTGATTTTACCTTTCTGTAGCCCTCCCACCACCACCACCCCCGCCCCCAGCCCTTGGCACAATGCTGAGGACTAGCTGTGGACTCTCTAAATTCATGTTGGTTAATTGCTTTCAGTCTTCTTGCACCTTTTCGAGATCCTTCTTAGAGGTTTAAATGGGTCTCCTTACTCCTCTTATCCTTTCTCATAGATCAGGCTCTCCTGCATCAATCACAAAGCTGCCACCAACCCTGCTGCTGCCTTTGTATTTAAAATCTGAAGTGGTATATGAATGGACATAAAGGGGGTGCCACACAGATAGCTGCTCCCTCTGGCAGGCTTTCCTGGCTTTGAACATCTGGGGTAGGATTGTGAGCACCACCAGGTGATACTTGCGTATCACCTTGGGTCAGGGAGCTGCAGTGGGCGCTTTGGGACTCTGCACAGGATAAAGAAGCAGCCTGAGTAGCTTCTCCTGAGTGTTCTCATGCAAGAACCATGGAACATTTGCTCCATTATGCTAAGATAGAGAGCAAGGGCAAGAAGGTCCCAGAATAGCACAGAAAGGTCAGCGGCTCTTAACTCAGTTGAGAATGCACCATTCTTCTCAGTAGTTAAGCCTTCTTTCTTCTATGCATGTGCTGTATGGGACACTTGTATAGGAATCGTGAATGACATACATAGTCCCAGCTGTTACATAGGAACTTGCACTCTGAAGTCAGGCATGTGGACAGATCCAGGGAGGAACCGGAAAGAGACATTTAGCTCATTCTCCTCCCATGTGTCGAGAGTCAGGCTGGCAGCAAGCCCTGTGACTTTAAGAAGTGGTTAATCCGGGGTACTGGAACCATGCCACAATCTGGCCTCAGAGGTCCAAAATGGACTCGTGCCAGAAAAACCACCTGTGTCACATTTGGGGCTCGCTGCCTGCCTCCCCCCACAGCCCTCTGGAGGCTCATTCCTGTCTACACTGACACCCTTTTTGTATCCATAGGGGCTTGTTTGGCTGGTGGCCCCACACACCCAGAGTGCTGCTTCGGGATGAAGCTAGGCATGGAGCCAGATGCAACAGAAAACCTGAGAAAGGGTTCTCTTCCCTCTGAGGCTGGGAGGGCCGAATGCTCAGACCCACAAGGATTCAAAAGGGAGATCAAGTTGACATCATTAAAAAAAAAAAAATCCCAAAAAATGCCCAAGATATTTGGGGAAAAGAATGATGCTCTGATTATTTCTGTCTCAGGCACATTTGTCCTGGGTAGATACCAGGTCACATGTCCCTGAAAGCTGCCCAGAATTGATCAGAATAAAGACTATATATC
Organism: Eumetopias jubatus; assembly: GCF_037043125.1. Classification (NCBI taxonomy): domain Eukaryota; kingdom Metazoa; phylum Chordata; class Mammalia; order Carnivora; family Otariidae; genus Eumetopias; species Eumetopias jubatus. Next base: position 32,140,154 of record NW_028274815.1, read on the forward strand.
TAAAGCTTGAAAATGTTAAATGACTTAAAAAAAACTCCTAAATGAAGACCTTAGAAGCCAGGAACAGACCCAATGTGATAGGCTGATGCTGGACTGAATCCTTACCTCTCTGCCTTTGAGTGGGGAGTAAGGCAAACTGTCCCATTCTGGAAGGCTGTATATGGAGGCCGTTCAAGACTTACATCTAGACGACTCTGGAGTGTGAGGCAAATGCTACTTTATATTTATATATAAATCTTGCACTTAGTTTAGTAAGTATTCTTGGTTGGGGGTGTGGCATGGAGGAAGAGGATTATGAGACAGTTTAGGGCTAGAGAGTATAGAGGCTCTTTTTATCCTCAAATTTGGGGGAGTGGGATAAAAAATATGGCTTCCAAATGATTAATTCTGCTTCCTCACCCATTCTCTTCCTTTTTAACATTTTATAACTTATATGCCTTAGACTGTCTCCTTCCTATATCATCCCCTCCCTGCACCAATCACATCAAAATCTCTCTGTTTTCTTAATCACACACACACACAGAATACTTCTACAGGGCCCCATGTAACCAAACATCCCTGAGTCCTCTTCTTTGGTGTCTTATCAGCTGTTTCTGTATATGCCCAGCCTCGGCTATGGAACAGAGCATGTAAGAGAAAGCAGGACTACTAAAGACCTAATTGATCATTTACACCACCTTCTTCTTTACCTCCTCGCAACCTATCTCAAGTCCTTCTCCCGTTTCTTACCCACTCTGGGCTCCTCTTTCATCTCATTTCCCTACCTCACTTCAAAATTAAAGGAGATGACTGAAGACGTAACATTTTAGATGACTTAAACCTCATTACAAATGTGTCTTGATAGGTCATTTGAAATCCATCACTAAGTTAAGGGTCTTTAGGGTACTAGGTTCTGTCTAGCACAAAAGAAGTAAAAGCCAGTTGTAGCCCATTAGAAGCTTACAGTTGAAAGGTAAGGGTAACCTAGCTGAAGGCTTAGTACCTAGAACATAGTAAGCGCTCAACAAACATACAGTATATGAATGCTCATTTGTCACCCTGTTGATTACCAGGACTGACTGATTTGGGCGACAGGATGGGTGTTCCCTGCTCCCTTCCTTTTCCATGTGCAGGTCTCCTAAAGCTTTCATAGCAGACAGTCTTTCCAATCAGAAAACCAGCCCTTCTTAGGTCAGAGGGTTCCACGGCACTGGATACTTCCCCTTCCTCCTTTCCCCAGCTCCAAATACACTCGCAAGGCTTATTTGTAGCAGATCTATACTTGTATGATCTACCCAGCTTTATTTTCTTTGTCTCTGTGGACTGAGTGGAAGGAAACATAGCAACAGGTTATTCTCTTTCCATCAAGCACTTGGATTGCTATGTGTCAGGATGTCCTGGCAGCCACTGTATGCTTATCCAGCAAGCATTTGCCTGCCTGTCCCTCTAGTGTCTGCTCAGATTTGCCCTGCAGTCGACCAAAATGGCCCCAGGAGCTCAAAAGCCATTTCTGTTTTATAGATGAAGGGAATAAAAGCAAATACACTGGCCCCTTCTCCTAGATTCTGCAGGTTATTTCCCAGTAATTTATGTACACATTACTTCAAAGCCTAATAGCCACACATTTGAAGAGTCCAAGTGGCCACATACTATTTAAGCATTGCAAAGGGGTCGGTTAAAATTATCTTTAAAAGGATAAAAATAAGCTTATAGTCATGGCTACAGTAGAATGCTGGATTTTGAAAGGGATTAGCAAGTTAGTCATTAGTTAATTAATAGTTAATATCAAGAAATGCAGAGAAATTCACATACTTGGAGACACAGAGAAAGTGGTTTTTGAGAAGAGCGGTTAAAAAAAGAAAATACTAAGCTGAGTTTGTGGACTTTGAAAACTAGACAGGGCGATTTTGGCATTTGTTTCAGAAATGGGAACGCAACTGGTGAAGATTTCTGTGGTCCTTGGGGCTGGTGGTGACATCAAAGCTTTCCCATTTCCAGGTAAACACTAAACAGTTGCATGTTGGAACCATCAAAGTATGACATATTGGGTTTTGGAGAGATCAGATGCAGCTAAGAGGGGAAATGTGAGGTAAAGATTTTAAGTTTTGACTAATGATTTTCTGTTGAGAAACCACCATATGGGGGAACCATTCAGAAGAAACACCAGCCAGATTCAAATCTTGCTTCTTATTTCCCACCCCCAAAACTATAGGCATTTCTAGCCTTCTGGATAGAAGATATGGGGAAAGAATAAAATTGTAAAAAATATATCTTCCTAACATTTTGGGCATAACTGTACTAACCAGGGATGATTTGAATTGTAGGTAGGTGGGAACTCTGAGTTGAGAGAAGGCGTGGCATTTTAGGGTGGGGCATGTGGAGGCTGTTTCAAGGGAGAGTTCCAAGGGGGCTTCTGAAAAGGAAAAGGACTTTCACCCTACCAGATAAGACATAATCTTATCCGATGAGTATGCAGATGGACTGGTGTTGAGAGAAAGAATAGTTTTTCTTCTGTGCACTGGGGTGTAGTGGAAAAGTGCTTCTTCCTGACCGAAAGTAGAAAACATGGTGGGCAGCTCTGGCTTCATCTGTGGTACCAAGTATCGGTGAATAATAAAAAAATCCAGTCAGTCATTAGGTGTCCAGACATCAAGATTTTAGTCTTTTGTGTGGATCCAACTTCTTTCCTTGAATAATGTAAAGGGATGTTTGAATTCTGCCCAATTAATTCAGTAAATGATAGAGTCACAATTAACTTATCTAACAACTGTGAGGACTCGTAGCATACCAAAGACTGTAAAAGAACTTATCCTTCTTTTGTGGATAGTGGAAGGATGCCTGATTCTGCCTCAGCATATGGAGAACTTGTTCAGTTGTATAGCTTTGGACAAAGAACTTCATGTCTCATATCACTTCCATACATCCTGCATGAGGTCTTTTGATATTGGTTCTTAGTCAGTGGGCTAGTTCTACCCATTCTAGCCCAGAGTTTAAGTTAGCCAAAGGGCCCCAGCCTAGCTTATCAGAGGTTATTTCCAGAAAGCCTCCTCCCTCCAGGGACTTCTGACATGAACAAACTGGAGAAGGTGCAGAGCTGGAATGGATTACCCAACTGGCTTAACCAAGATAAAGGAAGAATGCACCCTCGACTGGGGACTCAATTGGACTGATTTGAGTTGTTGACTATTGATTGGGCTTGGTCTCCTTTGTGGTGGTTGAGATTATAGAATCTCCTCAATCTGACTACTGTACTAATTTCTGCATTCTATCAAATGTAGCATATATGTGTGGTTGGCTTCAATAAATCTTTCATTTAAAAATGAAAACAAGCAAAAGCAAGAGTTTGTAATGTAATGCCCAAATTCAGTAATGGCCCTTGATAGATAACCTTGGTTGAGAACAATGAATTCCATCCATTTTAATTTAAAGGCCTTGGTAATTTGTGGAGTAGTTACTTGGTTGAATCAAAAATAGGATTTCCTAAATTTTCTGAGCTTTTATTTCCCTTTTACAACATTATACACAATCTTACACTAACATACACAGTTGTCACAATTGTCTCCATAAAGCATTAGAGAGATATTCTCTTTATGTTCGTTGCAAAGTTTAGTTATACATGTCCTGAGTCATGAAATTGAGGGGAAGTAAAAATTATTCCAGATCTAAGAGACAACTGTTTTACAAATGCAAAACAATTTGGATAAAATATCTGAAAACAATTAAAACCAAATCAACCTGTACTTTATCTGTGTGCTGAGATTTTAGGTCCAGTGGATCAGAATACAGGGAAAAAACTAATGAGAATCCCTCAATGGATCCTTCACCCACCAAACAAGATTTCTTCAGAAACCGACTTGCTCTTGCAAATGACCTTGACCAAGGAACAGCTGTGTAAAACATACTTAAAGTTGTGTTGTCAAGTGGTAAGGTGAGGACACAAGGCTTGTGTATATCTGTGTAGGAATATATATATATATGTGTATATATATATATATATATTGGTGTATAAATCCTTGAGGAAAACGGATATAAATACTTACATATGAAACTAAGGCAACATACAAGACACTGAAGAGATGACGATTAGTCTAGAGTTGAGAGCTGGCTTTTTGAACCTCAACGCTTGGGAAAAGGGAAATGAAGACTTTTCACAGCATTACAGAAACACAGTAAATTTGGAAGAAAATAAATGTTTGTAAGAACAAAAACTTCCAACTTGAAGTCATTCCCCCCAATATAATATTGAGCATGTAACATGGATGTGAGTTTTATGCTTCCTAGGCACTTACCTTATGAATTCATCCCAGTGTTCTTAGGCTAATACACACGATGTTAGGGGCCAGTTCTGTCTTGCAATATGTCTTCCAAAAACCCTAAAGCAATACCTAACATCCCTTAAGGCAAAGGATCAATTAACAGAGTTGTATTTTACATGTTGCCCATCTGAGTTGTGGAGAATTTGTGCTTTAACCATGATAGAGAAGGTTCAAAGCTTATAGACACATTGATCTCCAAACAGGAAGAGAACCCTGAGAGTAGTATTTCTCTTGTTCTGTGATTATGAAAATCAGTACAGGGAACAATGATTTCTCTTGAAACTGGGAGGCCAAAGAAACATTTTCCCTCATGTGGGTTGTGCTGCAGATGAGAACAGTCCAGAGTCTATGTGTTATTGAGTATTTAGGATTCAGAGATCCACTAGTGATCCTGAATGTCACATACACTCGTGAACAGATGGATTGGGGGGGAAAAAAGCACTTATTTAGCTACATCTTCTTTTTAAAAAGATTTTCTTCAGTCTGGAAAGAAGGTGCAACAACATCACACAGGGGTTGCTACAAAACACCAGGTCAGAATGAAAACTTAGGACTGGCAATACCTTACTCTGTTTTCAAGAAGTAAGCTGTAAAAAAAAAAACAGAGTTCTTCTAGTTCAGACAGAGGAATCACTGCAATGAGGCTTGCCTGGCTATGGGCAATAGAATGTGCTGTTTCCACATGGACATGTCCAAGATGGTCCACATCCTTGACATGCCCCAAACGCAAGAATAATAGAAAAAAAATTATGTTTAAACAATTTGTCTCTCTTCCCAGGCAGTCATCTGTAATAAATTAGAGGCATTTGGTTACTGCTCATTCAAAATCTTGGTACTCAGACCAGCTTCTTTAGAGGCTGTTCCTCTAGGAATGTGCTATTTGATAGAATCGGGGAAGTTCTACTTCTGAGTGTTAAACAGGTTTTCTTCTACTTGTAAGATGATTAATTAGGAACTCATCCATTAGCATTTTGAACAATAGGTGATCTGGAACACTTAAAAGATCACTGCCAAGTTTGGGGAGTTTCCAGTATTTAAGTGTAAGCCAAGCTTTTCATTTTCCTGAAATTCCTGAACCCTTTTGAAGTCAGATTTCTCTCTATTAGTAGGCTGAAGACGGTTTGGGGGCAGTGCCTGAAAGCACAATGCAGAACTGACTGGACATGGAAAGTGAAGTACAAGTCACAGTCTTTTAAGTAAAATGTAAAAACAGTAATGTTTCTTTCCCTTTCATAATGTCGATCATAAAAATGATCGATTACTGGGAAGGTTTCAGAACAATCACATGCCTCTCAAATTTTCATTTTGATACCATCCTTTGAAAAATCTTGGTTACATCTGTAACACAACTCAGTTTTGTTAGATTTTATGAAACTAGCCTATAAAACTAATAATAATTAGTGCTGCTACTCTCTGGGTCTCCACCACCCGGGATCTGGGTTTTTCTGGTAGCTTTCTGACTGCCCCCAAGTACCATCTGTTCCCATCAATCCTACCACATCTCCATCTCTAACAGATTAACATCCCCAAAGACTGCACTGTGTGAAACTCTTTGAATGTTCTTACTTGTCAGATTCTGAGCTCCTTGACGTGACGTCCAGGGCTGTCTGTCTCCCCGGGATGGCTCCCAGGCTTCTGGCTAGCTGCCGTCTCCCACTGGGCAGGCCTGCTGGACCAGGCACCTCAGCGAGGCTGGGCTTGTATTGCTTGCTTATAAGCCGTGCACCTTGCCTCACGCCTTTCCCCAGCCTTCTTACTCTCTGTCAATCTTAGAGGTCCAGTTTAAGTCCCTCATCTTAAGTGATCTCTGGTTCTGTAACTTTTCTATCTTTTGATACATTTTATCCCATCTTCCCAAGAAGAATGTAAGTCCCTTCAAGGGCAGGCACAATGACAAACTATGACGTGTTTTTTAAATTCCTTTCCACCTCTCGAATAGGACACAGTGGGCAACAGAGAATAATTTCTACTCATAATTTGACAAAGAGCTTCAGGGTTGTCAGTTTACCTTCCTGCCTTTCATTGTTTTTTTTTTGTAAATAAAAGTACCAAAGGAAATGAAATACAGCTGTTCTCGAAAGCAGTTTTTGCTCAAAGGCAAAAGGCCCTGCTGCCACTTTTCACGGCGTCTAGAGTTAGAAAACAGCTCTCCACAAGAAAAAAAAAAAAGTTTGCTACTTTTTTCTGTGTTGCCCTGGCTCATTTCATCATCTTTGTAGGTAGTATTGTAAATTGACAGCAGAGATAGGATCTTTAATTATATTTCTTAATGACACTTAATATAATGTTGCATTAAGGATGAAGTCAGGAAGTCAGGGTGAGAAAGAGGCTTGCAGTTCCTGCTCCTGTGAGCTCCGGTCTCCTGGAGAAGCGCAGTTTACATGGGAGACCACAGCTGTCTTCTGGAAGTGTCTGGGTTCATAAGCAGAAAGAAGCACTCCACGAAAAGACGAGGGGGATGTTTCTGCACAGGTTGGGAGTGGCAGCCGGTCCCTTCTGCAGCCTGGTGCAGTCTGCATACAAGCCTGAGCAAGGATCACCCTGTTTTTCTGACTCCAAAACTGGAACCTTGGAGAACCAGGGATTTGTGACCAGCGCTGCAGGGTTCTCTGCAGTGGGTGGTTTCATCATGGGACAAATAGTTTAAACCTGTCAGGGGCTTGAAAGTAAAATGTTTCATGCTTGCCCAGGGAAAACCCTTTGAGTAGTGCTTTCTATAGCATCTTGTGTGTCGTTCACTTACCTTCTTCAAGTCTTTACTAATACCTTTCTTTCTCCATGAGGGCACTTGTAAAAATTCAGATTCCTGGGTTCTAGCTCAGTCCCACTTTATTGGAATATTTGTGAGCGGGGCCCAGGCATCTGCATTTTAAATGCACTCAGGTGATTCTTTGGCCCACTGACATTTTAGAGCCATTACCTCTTAGACCAATAAGTTGAGTGATTTAGTATGTAAACTTCAGCACTCAGATTCTAGCCATAGATGGAAATTTAGGACAGAGTAGAGAACTGATTACACTTACCTTGAGATACTGAAAGTTGGTAGTTCATCAAAACCCAAATGAACCTTTCTGAATTCTTAACATTTATCATCTGTAACCTTTACTCTCACATACAGTAAGATTTTCGTTAAAATATACATATAAACAGGATTAGTGCTCTTTATAATAAATTGGTAGAATTGATTGTATATTCCAGGTAATCACATGCACTTAGGAAAACAATAAAATTAATGTCTTATGTTAAGTTGTATAATACAATTAAATTTAGTTTTCAGACTAAACTTTCTCTTGAAACATCACCATTAATAATTTTCTTCCTGAGCCTAAAACCAGTAATGTTTTTGGGACACTTGGGATCCTCATAGCCTGAAAGTTGATTTAACTTAAAGATGTGAGTGGAGCGTTCTCAGCATCTGAGCATCCTGGCATTTATGGAGTATGGGCCAGTGAGTCTCACGTGGTGGGGAGGAGTGAGGGAAAAGGAACATGAGATATAAAAGAGGTTGAGAAAATTGATGAGGACCTATATATTTTAAGGGAAAAAACAGAAATTGTTGTGTAACGCTAGACCGAAGTTTTAAACGTGTATAAGAACATACAATACCATTTAGGCAACGCTGAAAATGTTGTGAGGTTGTCAGACACGCAAAATAGTCAAGATTTTTCTACTCAAATAGCTTGTTCTCCAAAACTTGTTCTCAGAGAGCTTATGCATGCATGATCTTGCTAAGTCATCTAAACTTGTTTCTAATCTATTAAAGATTTTTTTCGCCCCTCTTGCATCATTCCCTTCAGAGACAGTAGCATTAAATGCTCATAATTCTTAGCAGGAAAATGGAACGTGTTGGGTTTCTTCCTCACGTGTACAGCACGGTCCATCTGGAGGCAGTGGGCTCTGCTATAAAGGCTGGCAGCTGGGTACCATCTGGGTCTCTGTCCCAGTGCGCTGTTCCCACCCAGCACTAGATCACAGCCCCTCTCCTCATTATCACATTTTCCAACTGGGACTAACCCTTCGGCACACAAGCATGCTCTTATTTCTCCCATTTTTTAAGCAAAAGATACCTCAACTGTTCAGCTGTGCCTTCTGTCTCTGCTTACCTTTCTGGTGAAACTTGACAGAGGGAACTGCTCCAGTTCTCTCCCCCCATTCCTTATTAGACTCACTGGGCCCGCACCACTCCCCCAGACTGGTCGTGTCCAGATCATCACTGACTTTCCCCTTGCTCAATGAATGGTCCACTCTCCCTATCAAAGAGTATTCGACATGCTTATCCCCTCTTCCTTCGGAAATAATTTACTAGGCTCCAAGGGCACAACCTACTGTTGGCTTACATCTTCATCGGCAGCTCCTTCTTGGTCCATGTGCTGGTTCTCCCTCCTTCCCGCTCTCTTGTCAGAGTGCCCCAGGGCTCCCCTTTACTTACTTAGATCTCTTCTTTTTCCATTCTGTACTTAGCTTCTTTGGTGATCTTATCCAGTCTGCTAGCTTTCAAATATAATCTTTATGAAAGTGACTCCCAATTTTATATCCTTAGCCCAGACTCCTTCCTAGATTTCAGACTCATATCTCCTACTGCTGCCTGGCACCCCCCAGATGTCTGACATATTTATTAAACTGAATGTGTCCTAGCCTGCTTCAATTCTACCTTCCCACCTCAGCTAATGGTAGCTTTGTTCTTCTAGTTGCCAAAAACCTTGAAGTCATCCTTGACAGTTCTTTAATTCTTTTTTTTTTTTAAGATATTTATTTGAGAGAGAGGGAGAGAGAGAGAGCACAAGGGGTGGGGAGGGGCAGAGGGACAAGCAGACTCCCCGCTGAGCATGGAGCCCATCACGAGGCTTGCTCCAAGGACCACGAGATCATGGCCTGAGCCAAAGTCAGACGCTTAACCAACGGAGCCACCCAGGAGCCCCGACAATTCTGTTTATTAAGCCCCATGTTCAGTCTCTCAGCAAATTCGTTATCTCTGATCACTTCTCACTATCTGCACTATGACCTTGACCAAGCTGCCTTCCATTGGGCTAGCCTCTTCACTCCCACTCTTAACCCCTAATTATTCTCAACATGGCAGCCAGAGTGAACCTCTACTTAAACGCTCTATGGGCTCTATTTCTAACGGAAGCCAAAGTCATTACAAGTGATCTGGATCCCATTAAACCTCTGATGGCCTCTCCTATTCTGCCCACATTCATTCCTCTCCAGGCACAAATAGCCTCACTATTCCTCAGATGTACCAAGTATGCTCCTGCCTCTAGGCTTCTGAACTGGCCTTTCCCTATGACTTGGCATATTCCTTCCTCAGACACTTGCATGTCTCCTTCCTTCACCTCCTTCAAGTCTTTACTTACGCCACCTTCTCTGTGAGCTGATGCTGATCATCCCATTTATATATCACCACCCCATCCCCTACTTTCCCAGTCACCTTGTCCTTTCTTTGTTCATAGCAGTTACCAACATTCTAACGTAGATGCTATTTCTTACTGTCTACATCTCATTAGATTACTAATCTTATTATGATACAGATTTTTGTTTTGTTCATTGCTATATTCCTAACATCAGAAGCATACCTGGAACAGTAACTATTTGTTGAATAGTCAGATGAAATGCTTATAATACGGTTACTCAAAACCAATTTAAGTGATAGTAAACATCAAAGGAAGCTTTGATGTCCCCATCAAAGTTATGGGGACTTTAGGATGAAATATCAACCTCTTCAAAGATACCTTAAAGCAGGCAAACTTTGAAAACATATCCCTCATAACTTTGGTTACCTTTATTAAGCACCTATTCTGTGAAAGGCATTGGGCTTCACACATATTACCTTTAAAACACAAAGGAGTCCCCCAGTAGATTATTAGCCTCATGTATTGAGGAGAAACAGAGACCCAGATTATTTAGGTAACTTCTCTGAAGTCAAATATCTAGTAAATAATGGAACCAGAATGTGTACACAGATACGTGATTCCAAGGCATCTGCTTATTGTACTCTCCCACAGTGATTCTTTCTTTTCTTGATGAGTCATGAAAAGAGAAACTAGCTTCTAAAAAAAGGACTGTACTTTTTTTTCTTGCCTCTAATGAGAATCAAGAGTCTTAAAACAATAGAATGTGCATAAGCTTTTTTGGAATTCTCTGGAAGCCATGGGCATCTCTCTGCAAAGAGGTAGGCCCCCTGTCATGGGCTATACCCTAGAGACTTAAGTGCCCTGAATCTGTGATGAGCTAATGTGATTAAAATAAGTAAAAAAGCAAACCAACCGGTTAAAATTCAAGTGACATTTCAAGAGCAAATTCAGAACCAGGTTGACTAATATCAGTATTAATGTTATTTATCTATAGCTCTTAAATTGATTACCTAGAACGTACTCAGTAATACATAATTGGATTTTAGTGGCCTACACATGGCATTTGTACAAATTAATGATTTTGTGTTTTTAAAGCGGGGGATGGGGGCGGGGAACCACAAATAAATTTTAGCTAGTCCTGAGAGCAGTCCTCCATACACCAGGAATCTGAGTCCCTTGTCTCAGGCACGAACTGGCACAGGACGCTGGCTAAGTCATCTCACTGCTCCAGGCCTTGCTTGTTCCAATTTTTAAATAAGGGTATTGGATTGCTAAGTTTTTCATCAATTTTTACATTCTGTAGTTCATCATGAATGACCTCACATTAAAAAAATTCTTCACAGTATATAACCGCAAACTGTATCTTTTTATGCCAAGCCTAGAAAGAATTGCTAAACGTCAGGCTGCCACATTCTAATAGGTCTCGATAAAACTTGCCTGTCAAGGCATTGCGGTATCTTAACTTTATAGACTACAAATGCCTCCTTGGCCCTTTGAAACGTCATCCGGGTGACACCCAAGGTCACTAAAGTACTAATTTTCATCCTAAAGGGCCTCCCATTCACTACAGTCCTAGGGCTTGAGACAGAAGGAAATACTGAACTTTCCATATATATAATATGATCCAGGAAACAGCGCCTCCAAAGCAAGACCATGATAAAGAACAAACTATTTCTATACAGAAAGCACAAGCTAAAAGGAGAATGGCGACTGATATTGGAAGGAGTGCTTTCTAAAATAAACACGTACAAAAATGATACACTTGTGGACTATGTAAGACATTTTTCTTTATTATTTTTCGGTTTATCTTAGTAATGCCAGAAAAATAACAGCCATTATTTTCACTTTAAATGCAAACCAAATACTGCTGCACACAGAGTACAAAGATTACCTACGAACATGGTTAGGTACAAAGGCCATATTAGATGTATAGACTGCACTTTGTTTTTACATCAGAGTAAGACTGACATTGCAATTTTTTAGACAATTATTTTAGCAAATACCGTGCTACTAAACAAAGGCAAACACACACACACACACACAAACACACACACACACACATATACACAAATGTTTCAACTGAAGTTATACATGTCACTTTGACAAAGGCTTCTCTCTGGTGAGTTTCACCAGATATTTGCACCCTAAGGTCCCCTGCCCTGATCCCGCCCCCAAATGCTGACTTGATCTGAAGAAAAAAATTAGAGATGTTCTTAATCAAAGGCACATTTGGCAGCTACTGAAAGTGGCATGCATCTGGCACAGGTGCACTCTCCCTAAAGCCACACCACATGTGACTTCCATCCTCTGCATCTTGTTTGAGTGGTAGTTCAAGGTGATCCACCTTTAGCTAACTTGCTTTCTAATTTTGCAGCAATTGGCTATTTAATGCACTATTTTCATTAAAGGCAAAGGGAAATTTGCTCACAGTTGACAGAAAATGCACTTTACGGTGTCAAAAATGGAAAATAAGGCATGAAATTTACAAAACAAGTTACAAGTGCTTTTGTTTAGATTTATCATCTAGACTTCATGCTTCTTAGCTAGAGCTCAAAATATTTCATTGGCTCATGTATAAGGGATTATGAAATGATTTTAAGTTAGTAAGGAGATGTTTCAAAAGAAAAATACTGAATAAATAAACTAAGTCATCACTTTCCCTTATAAATAATTCTACTGCATAATTCTTTCAGCCAAACTGGTATTAACCTGGTGATGTTTCTTCTACTGGTAAAGATTAACGTGCAACAGGACCTACACTTGTACAACAGCCATAAAATATAGGTTAGAAGAATAAGTGAACCTACCCATAGCAGCAGAATACCAAGAAATAAATGGCTAAATTTCTTTCTTTCTAAATCAGGAGGAAATAAAAGGTTTTCCCCAATATATATACAACACCAACAAATTGGGAACCTCTCCCTCCATTTCCATGATTTGTTTTGCCGAGCCACTTAAAACTGAATTTAAGCTATCGTTAAAAGGATGAAATACATGACTAAAGTAAGCTAAACTTGAGAATTAAGATCATGGTCATAGATAACCAGCTAAGTTTTGGTTTGTGTAACTTTCATTTTGTGGAAAAACCCATAAAGAATTTAGAACCATAATATAGCTTCCAAGTGAGAGTACTTGTTCACTGGACTGTTGTGTTGATGGTAGTTTTCATAGTGGCGTGCACTTTCCTAAATTCACATCCATTAGAACATTCTTGAGCCGTTAGAGCATGGTATCCCACTAAACACATAACTTGATACCCAACAACCTTTAATTAAGCAAACTTTTAATGCTTGTATACTTCCTGGTAAGTTTGTACTCTTAAAATACATGGGGAGGGCTGGGAACAGTCAATTATCTGTCTTTCAATAAACTTAGAAACATACACTTATCTGTTCCTGTTTTAAAAAGTGCTTAGATGTGAAAAGCCTCCCTTTCTATTGTTATTGTTTTGTCAGCCCACTTAAGTAAATTCAACCTTGAAATGTTTTTATTTTGTGATCCGAGGATAATGAACCTTCTAAGAACATTTCCATTTCTAAAAGAAATGTCCCATATTTTGGAATGTGGTTTAGAAATAGTCATGCCGCACTGTCTTGTAATGTTCCGGATTCAAAAGCAGAATTTTGTGGTGATGCAGTTCTCTTCTCAGCCACTTCTTGTCCCTGAATAAGTATATTTTAGTTACTACAAAGAATAAATTTGTCAGCTAGTTAATGCTTCATGTATGAAGAAGGCAAGGATAGTTTTCTCACCTCTGTTTAAGGGCATCCAATTGGGATTTTTTCTAATCAGTTACCACTGCAGAAAATATTTTTACCCAAAATGTCAACTTCAGAATAAAAATATCCTCTATCCACAATACTGATGCACAGTGAAGTGGTCTCCTAGAACCACTGGAGTAGGAGAATGGTTCCCTTTCGGATAAGTAGAATTAGAACTCCAATTCTGAGCTTTTCCTCTTTAAAAGATCAGGCGGGTTGAAAAGCATTACTGAAGGCTAACACACTGGCCAGAGAGATACTGAATGGGCTCCAATGTGACGTCTCACGTCTCAGGTTCTCATTTGGAGTGGGGTGCGGGGTAATTAAAAAGAGAAGTGATCAATAAGACATATAAAGGGAAATCCTAGGGGAAATGAGGCTGATCTAATAAAAAGTCATGGGGGATTCTGGAATGTGTATTATGATTACTTGCAGCAGCACTAGTAGTAGGCTTAGATAAACACTTGTTGAATGAATGGTCTTATGGACACTTTGTGTACAAGAGTGGATTTGAAATTAATTTTTTGGGAGACTTTTAAAAGGAGACATTTTACAAAGAGAAAAATGGCTACCATAATAGGAATGGTACAGATATTAAACAAAAAAAGGTTCAACTCTAACAAATAAGAAAGGATATGATAGGATGGATTGCTTAATGATGATGCAATCAACATTCTGGTCTTAAAGGACTATATACTGTACTACTGGGATGTACATTTAATGCTCTAATAAATATCACAGGAAATTATTAAAGTACTAGGTTTCCACCATGATGCAGCACTTCTAAAAATGTCTCTAATGGCATGGTTAACAGAATTGCTGAGATGTTGCTTCATTATTCTGAGGACACATGCAGATACTGATGAACTGATGACTCTCTAATGATGGAATACTGCACATTTCACAGACATTGTAGTGGAGATTAATAAAACTTTTTCTCTTTGACAAGTTGCATGCATTTCAGTCACAGTATTGGTTAGACTCAGACGATCAGTACATAGGCTTAACGAATAATCCATATTATGATACTAATGATGTAGGCAGATGTTCTATTATGAATAGTTTTGATAGAGCAAAGACCTCAAGCAAGGTAGAATGTTTAATATAAACTAACAAACTGTATACACGTTGCCTAGGAAATTAAAAAACTTACAAAGTTCTGCTTAAAAGATACCCATCCTATTCTAACCCAATTTTTTCCTACATGCCAAACTGTAACTTTAGATCATTCTTTAAATACATACATCCAGAACTAGAAACCAAGGCGTACCACAATACGTGCTTTTATGCTTAGTGTTTGCGTGTGTGTGTGTGTGTGTGTGTGTGTCAACTGAAAGAAATAAGAATCAACCATTTTCTCCATATAATAATTTAATATATGCCAGCCAAACAAAGTATTTGTATCTTTATTCAATTAAATTAAAACAGACCATAACATTCACTATATACACATGATTTCGGCAATGCAAGGTAATTCTAGATATGCTGATTACTCAACTATCAGTAAAACATGAACGGTGTCAGTGATGCCCAGCAAGCGCTCCTTTTCACACCAGGTGACTGCGTTTCCAGAGTCCGGTTAGAGGGACAGCTATGAGCCATGACATGGATTATCAGTAAACTTTTGTGGGAGAAGGGGGGAAAGTAAGAATCTAGCATAGATTAACAGTCTCCTAAGTGTAAATCGTATACTTGACAGTTACATTTTTAAAAAAGTTCTGTCACCTTAATGACACAAAACTTCTCTCGTTTGAAGGCAATACCACCATGTTTTGTTTGTGTAGGGGGGGTGGGGGAATGCTCTTAAAATTAGTATAATTACTCCTTAAAAAAAAGAAAGAAAGAAGAAAGAAAGAAAGCAAAAACGAAAAGAAAAAAAGTACCTCTTTGGTGAAGCCTCGGTACCCATTCACTTCACTGTAATAGTCTGTAAACAGGACTGCCACAGTGCTGGGCCCTGACTCCAAAGAGCTCAGGCACCACAGCCGCTCCTCACAGTCCTCTGAATGATTTGTAAGAAAATATTTTAAAGTAGGACGAGTAAAAGCAAAGGAAAACAAAGGAGATATGAAGATCCCTGTTTAAGATTTCTTTTTAAAAAGTGCATATTTTGAATTACAAAAGCTGTCATCATGTGGGCCTGCTGGACACTAGACTGTGTTTTCCATCCCTTTAATGATAAAGATCGCTTCACAAAAAGGGGACTCCTGCCTATTGGCTGGGAAAGTCCCTTTCCTCGATCTTCAGGTGCAATCAGTTGTCCAATTCCTTTAGATCGGTCTTCCCAGATTTGAAACGAATACCATTTTCACGTATAATTACGTCTTGGGTAAGGTTCGTTGTCTTACGCTGCATCCTGAAGTAGAGTCGGTAGTGTTGGGAGCTGTCGTTTCAACCCCCCCAGCGCTGGCTTGCTCAGTGCGCCCATCGCCAGCACTGGGTCTACGGCCAGCAAAACGTCCGTCCTGGAACAGAGCAACTCAGGAGGAATGGGCGTTCTCCAGCAGCGGTGGTCCGTCTCTGTGCATGGATGGGTGTGTGTGCTCCCTTTTATAAGTTTTTGGAGGGAGTTTAGGGATATGTTGAGAAGTGCTTTGTCGTGGAGGAACAGGTGGCCCAGTGATGGAAGGAAGGTCCACTTCTTGTGTCAATGGCGGTGACGGCAGATGCCTTCTCGTGCCATGGGGAGATGGTGTCTGAGGAGGAGGTGGTGTAAAAGGGGAAGGGCTGTTTGGGAAGAAGGCATTGCCATGATCGCTTTTTTTGCCCAAAGGGGGAGGCTGGAGATGTAGCGGGGAGCTGGAGAAAACATCAGGTGTCCTCACAGGTTCTCGCGGTGGTAATAAGGGAGGGCTCTCAGGAGGGTCTGATATAGAGGTCCGGTCTGATATTGAGTATCGTGGTGAATAGGCTTTGGATGTGGGCTGCCTAGGAGGAATCGCTGGGGGGCTGTCCAAATGCTTAGACATGATCTAACACAAATGAGAAAAAGAATAAAACACAAATTTATTAGCAAATTATGTAGTACCATGAATACATTAAAAATTAAGTTGGGGTTTTCAAACACACTATTGGTAGAGCCCTAGGTGTGGATCAGGGCGTTTTGCCACATGTTTTAAATGGGGGATTATGCCCATTTATTAAGATTTTTTTTCTAAGTTTTTATTTTTCTCAAAATTTTGTTGTTTGCTACTGCTTACCTATCAATCTAATATAAAATCATTTATGACTCAACATAAGTTCATCTTATAATTTTGTTTAAAATTACTATATTAACATTTTATGATGTTCTGCAAAGTGTCTTGACTTGTCCAGGTGCTCTGCTCTCTGGACATTCAGAACCACTAAATCAAGTTAACAGTTGACAAAGAAAGAAGCTTAAACAAGTGGAAAAAATGGCTATTACAAGCCTTTAAGGTCTCTTCCAACCCAGAACTGTCGTGCAAATCCCATTTAAAAGCATGTCAGATTTACTTTTTTTATTATTATTTATTATTTTTATATAAATATTATTATTTATTAAGGGCTCAGATAGGTAATGTTTAAGTTTTACTTAAAATGTGATTTCACATAAAGCTTCACACCTCTTCGCTTCTTTCTCTTTCTCTGTATAGTCTCTGCTTGAGACATTATTCTTTACAGATTAAACTTGTTTTTTCCTTGACAGGACCCATAATTTAGATTTATAAGGGTTTTGAAAATATACCAAAAAAACTACATTCAGAAGAAAGGAAATAAACATGACTTCAGGGTAAATCCGTATCTAGTCCTCGTCTATACTCTGTTAAGCTCAGCTACCCTGAAGTGTTAGCCTAATCCTGTGGGAACTAAACTAGACAGGGGGGCATGATTATAATGTAACCATAACGACTCCAGTGTCCGGATGACAGTACTCCCTACTTACCTTAGACGGCGAAGATTCGGCGGGGGCAGATTCCGGCCGTCTTCGTGGAGGAACGGGAGGGGGGAGGGGCACTTCATCAGTGCCCTTGGTTAAACTTATAGACGATACTGAAGCAGATCCTGTAGGATGTTACATTTTTTTAAAAGTTCACAGGAATTTTATTTAATCTATTAATCCTGAAAAGGCTTAGCTGGAAACTGCTTATATTTATTAAAAGAAACATACAGAATTATCAAAAGCAGTTCAATAAACCAATACACAATAGTATTTCCTTGATTAAAGCAAACTGCTATAAAAGCATGCAGAAATTTCTTAGCAGAATTTTCAGAAAAAAAAACTGCCTAAGATATTCGTTATTTTGCTTCTTGAACAAAATAACATTCCCACTGTTAATCTATTATTGGGATTTTTTATTTGGATATGATTCTCAGGTATCTGGGAGAAACAGCAAACCACTAAAAACTTTTGGAATGGTAATTTTGTTAAGCTTTTGTGATGGGCTCATTTTCTTTTTCTGACTTTATTAGTATAGAATTTCCCTGCCCTTACTGGATAGTCCTTGGGATTAGTTTCTGATCTTAACTGCTCTCCCCAGGTAGTCTCTCGAAGGATGCCAGGGAGAGAATCTCATGTCTGGGGGAGGGGTCTCCTCACTTTGCTTAGGTATAGACTGGCTCTCCTTGGCGGGTGAGGAAAATCAGGTTCATCATACTCTAACCCAAAAATTTTAATTGTGATGGAGCTATTTAAGATGACGGAGGCAGCCCTGATAAAAACAGAAATTACACTAGAATCTAGTGAACCCGATTTAAGAATAAGTTGATGAACTGGCACAAAAAAGGTAAGTAAAGTTTCTAATTAGAACTTATCCTATAGACATTTATGATGACAAGGGCATAATATAGGCATAAGGTAATTACATTATTTAAAGACAACATTTATGTAAGTTGTTAGTTTATGCGCAGTATAAAAAAGATGAAAAAATACATAAATGATTATTCAGAGTTATACTTAGCAGGTTCTTGTTTTCCTTTAAGTATCAACAGCTTTTATTTTGTCAATTAAAAGTTATAACAATATAGAACTTAAAGAGTACTTTGTGTACTGATACTCAAATGAGCAACATTTTGATCACCTACCTTTTTTCTTAAGAGACTATGTAGTAAATTAATTTAGCTTATAACTCAGGTTTTCCATCATACACATTTTGAAATCATTTATATGAAGGACAGCAAAACCACTAATCTATTAGCTTAAAACTTACGGAATCATTTGGTGAATTGTTAGTTGACTTGAAAAATAAAAGCAAATGTCTACAGTGGAACTTTATTTTGCTCAACAGTGATGAATATTTAGGCTGTATAAGTAGTTACAGTGATAAGACAGTTGTTCTAAAGTCAAATAAGAGTCATTTGCCTAGAGTCTGTGCCGTCGCCAGGCTAAGTGTATCTTGTGATTCTGATACCGCAGTAGCCACTAGCATTCCCACAGGCGCATGCATGCTCTTGCTGTTTTTTTTTTTTTTAAAGTTGAGCATTAAAATATATTTAGAACTCTACAGTTGGAAAAGAGAAATGGTTAAATGTGGAAGTCACCCATATAATGTTCTTTTGAAAGAGAAAACAGGTTTTACAAAAAGCATGAAAAGTATCTGAGTTGAAGCAAATCATTTATGATCAGAAGAGAGCACAAGTGAAGCCCTCACTGCTACGGTATTGCAAGCAAGCTATCAAGGCCACCAGGCCCAAGAGGAGTTTTAGCAGGGAAGGTGACGCGTGGTTTAATTTTTAAAGCCAAAGCAAGAATTAGGAGTCTTAAACCAAATATACTAACTTGGGCCATGGGGCAGTGAAACTTGGATAAAGATGGTATCGCTGCCTGTGAAAGGAAACAAGAAAGAGGAGATTGTTTTTCTTTCATTGATAAATTCAACTCATCTGTAAAAATGCATTTATGATAAAAATGTCATTTTTGTCATTCTAATTGTAAAGAATGGTACAGCAGTCTTTAGTAAAAGCGCATGACTTCTTACTTTTGAGAAAAATAAAGAACTAAATTGAGCTAATATACTGGGAATTTTGACGATTTTCTTTTAGATTCACTACCTGATGTCATAGTAAGTAAATGAAAAGCATTCATGAGAAAACGAAAATATCCTCTATTAGTGGAAGACTTTAAATAAAAAAGTGTCTAAACCCAATTCAAGCCAAGAATTCAGCTGGACATAGAGAAATATGTCATATAGTAAAGGTTATTTTGAAAATTCAAATGTGTGAAATAAATAGTAAATAATGAATTTGTTATGTTACTTGAAAAATAAAAGGGAATTTCTTACTAATATTATCATTATATACTTTTGAAAATGTTCTTGCAGTGTATATTCCTGTCACAAAATAGTTACAGCTTTGGATACTACAAAACAAGCTCGAAAGTGATAGAGGCTTCTCCTATATTCTTGAACACTTAAATCAATAAATATTTGGCACCTAGACACATTTTATACAGGAAACTCACTGACAAATCTAGAATGTTTCATTTCAACAGTATTAATTCTTCTAAGAAAAAGAACTGAAAACCCTATAGGCCAAAGCCCCAAGAGCATTAAAGTAGAAAACTGAGACAAGAGGCTAAGTGATCTGTGCTGGTTCTAAATCAACAGAGTTGCTGATGTGACCCTGCCTCCTATTACACATACTGAAGCGGTAATATCCAAGAGACAAAAATAATTCCTGTAGCACTAGTCTGAGCTGATTTTTTAAAAACTTCAGGTTCCTCTCTCTTTTTGCACAACAGACCATCACTCAAACAATTTGGACAATTGTTTTTTTCTAGCTGCTTTGGTCAGAACAAGGATAATTTTATGTTCCAGGTTCAGTTGGCAAGACTATTAATGTGATTGCTATTTATATAGATATGGTGGGTTTATTTCCCACATAGCCCCCGATTTCCAGCAATCTATCCCATTAATATCCTTTCTTTATGCACTGATACTTATTTGGAGGCCATGGTCACCAAGGGTAGCAATCCAGCTAATTCTACTAGGTTATCTCTCAGAAGATTAAAATTAATTTTTATACTCCTTGATAGTAAAGGAAGCTGTTACTCAGTCAATGATTCACTCCACTATTTATCAGGCATCTATGATGGAACAAGGGTTAAAGGGGTATTTACCTCTAGCGCTTACCTACGTTTTTTTCCACTTTTCTTGGAAAGGAAGTAAATATGCCTCCTGGAGATAAGCCTCAAGAACATGGTAGTACACTTAGTATAATATGGGAATAAAATAAAAACACAAAGCTTATGACAGCTACAAACTGCAGGCTTTTAGAAAGAGTTGTTATACCTATGCATAATACATACCTGTACATACACAGACTTGGCTTTGATCATATTTACATGTATGTGTATGGCACAGGCTTAGATTTGTGTGTTTGGTAAGTTAAGGGCACTTTGCTGATTTGTCATTTTAAACGAATTTCTTGGTCTCTAAGAACTATATACTAGAAATTCTGTACTAGCTAGGTACTGAACAAATTTACTGATAATGACTTAGGAGTGAAGCCCAATTAATTAAAAAAGTAGTACTAATTTGTTAGGTATAAATCCCAGACAAAAGATCAGTGGTTCTCAATCTTGGCTACACATTGCAATCCCCCTGGAAAGCTTTAAAAAAAAAAAAAAAGTACTGATTCTTAGTGCCAGTACCAGTCTAATTCAAGTGTGGGCGGGGCATATAGGTAGGTTGTTTGTTTTTTTTTAAGCTTCCCAGGGGATCATACTGTATAGTCAGGATTGAAACCCTGTTGAAGATACTTTCCAATTTATAACAGTCATTCTTGAAAATAGGAACAAGCATTTTCCTATAGAAAAAAATTCTATAAATCATGAATAACTTCTTAAACTCACAAAAGCCTGTTAAATGCAAATGTATCTGAGATTAGAAACTAAGCATCTACAACAATCTTCTATGAAGAAAAGCCTTGCATTCTAGCTTGAAATGCTTGCAATACATCTTTTTTGGTCAAAGCTTCCTCTCCTGAGGGCTACAGCCGAAGCTCACGGGCAGCACAAGACCAGGTGGGACCTCTGGCTCCCTTTCGTCACCTAGCAATCTTCAAACAGGAAGGCACGTAGTGTACTTCTTCCTCCTCTCCACCTTGTGAAGGCAGCAGAAACAAAACAGCAAGCGTCATGGTGACTGTCTTCACCACCTCAAAGGTGGAGCTGGCCAGGGCAAGGTGTGGAGCTGGGCTGAGTGGGAGGGTCTATGTAGCAGCACTAAGGGGTTGGCCAGTTTCCTTACCTCTCTGTCCTCACCACAAAGCTTCCCGTGACCACTCTTGCCCATTCTGTGGTCATCTTTGTGTAAACTTCCACAGCACTGTGTCTTCACCACTCATTTAGCATTTTGCTGAGCCCTTATGTATCTTCTCTGATAAAGCTTGCAATCTTACTGAGAGTGAAAAATAAACATAGTACAAAGAGAATCATGGCATTTAACAATGGTTAAAGCACTGAACTATGATTTTCTTTGTACTATGATTATTTTTCATCTCTCAGTAAGATTATGAGCTTTACCAGAGAAGATGTGATGTATAAGTGCTTGGCAAGGAATGAGATATGCAACAGATACTGGCTGATTAATTATGGTTTTAAAGTAAACTGTTTTGAAAGACAAAACTATAAGAAGCAAAAAAGCACTATTATAACTGATCAAAAATTGTAATTGAACTTTGCCTTTTGAAAAACTTAGGCAATGGAATTTTCTGCCGTGTATTGAGTGGAGTATGTTCAGATGACGTAAGAATGTAGGCCCAGCAGCGCTTTCCTGACAGGCTCTGAGGACGTAGGAACTCTCAGTGGGCAACACAGTGGGCAAGCTGGGCGCTCCGCTGACCCCCACAGCCCTCGCAGGTCTGTTAAGCAGAGGTGGGGTCATCAGCACCTGAGGACCTTGACGACACAAAGGCCACGGGTAAGTTTTAAGTAAGGGACTGAGCTTACAGATGGTTTTATATCATGCTGGCTTCTCTGATTTCAAAATCAGTTATTTTCAGTATTTACTAAGAGGAAAGGGAATAGTAACAGGAATTTTCTTTATCACAAAGAAAGCGAAATTGAGAAAACCCTCCAAGCTAAGCTTGCAAAGCCTAACTTCTGGAACGGTGGTTTCTCCACCTTCCAGCTGTTGAATACTGTTCCCCTGCCACGTAGGGACAGGGCACTGCATCCAGAATGATTCCTTCTTCCCTCTGTGACTAACTGCTTTAAAGATTCAGCACTAGTAGGCAAGGTTAATGTGCTTATCTCTTGTTTTTCCCACCTCTTCCATTTTTAGCTACTTTTTAAGCTGAGAGAAGTAGAATTTGCAACTGATAGCTTTCATGCGATTTCAATAATTTATTTATGCAGGAATCTTTATAATATAGACCATAGCTATGTGCACTAAGGAAAAAAAAACCCTGCAAACAGTTAAACAGGTCAGAATTAATAATGATTTTAGGTTGGGTATACTGCAAAAAGTGCTGGTCTTATTAATTTTAGAGGGTTTATGAATTGGGGAAAATAAGTGGCATTTTTGTTTTTTCACCTGGTGTTTATTTGAACTTACCAAAAATATCTGGTAGCTTAATATGTATATAACGTGCCCCATAATCCCCAGTAGCCAAATAAAGCCAAGATGTAGTAATTCTCAAAACAAACACACTTTAGGTGGTAAAAAGACAAGACAAACTGCTGGGTAACTATGAATGTATGTACAACACAGGAATAAATAAATAGGATTCTGGGGACCAAATCTCAAAATAATACACCTCCAAAAATAATTTTAAGTCAATTTTTGTCAAAAAGTTAGATTGTCTAAGTTGGAAGAAACCCTAAAAATCTAGCTGGATCCCCAGAAGGCACAGAAAGTCTTTTATCTAAAGTTCACTAGCAGACTGAGATCCCAAACTGGATTCCTAACTCCTAGGTCACCCGCTTCTCGACCTCCTTCCCCACAGTAACGACATGCTGTCTCTCAGGATTGGATTCTTGTTCTCTCAGATACCAGCATAGGACTTGATCTGCACACTGAGCTTAGACAGCCAATGGGAAGAGCACCTGGAAGTGGCTGAGAGGGGTAAAGGTGATGGGATTCAAGTTTTGATTTAAACCTGAACAAACGGAAAGAGGTCGTGTGTTCTTAGAGCTCTAAAGCTCCACGTGGAATTGACTAGAAAATGAGTGGAAGCAGGGTGACCCACATATCAAAGGCAGCCTCTTCAAAGGGCTGGAGCTGAGCTGTAGTGTTTGGAAGTCACTAGCCATATGTGGATTAATAAGCATGTGAATGTGGCTAGTCTGAGTTGAGGTGTGCTATAAGTGTGAAACGCATACTGGATTTGATGATTTAGAACAAAAAAGAGAATGCCAAATAGCTCAATAAAATTTTATCTTGAGTTCATGTTGCAATGATAATACTGCAATTTAACACACTAAGTTAAATAAAATATATTATTAGAATTAATTTCACCTAATTATTTTTGCTTTTTTAAATGTGGCTATAGAATACTTAAAGTACACATGTGGCTCACATTATATTTCTACTAGACAGCACTGATCTAGAAATAAGAAAGGAAGGAGGAACAGTATGCAGTCTGTGAGATCTGTACGGCTGGGCTTGAAAGCACAGGCGGCATATTAGTGGGCGCTATGCGGCATCCCCCAGGTGGTATAGACTGAGAAAGGGTTAATAGGAGTTTAAATTGGATACTTGGTGCAAAATTTGAAAACTACAGACTTTGGTGGAAAGGGAATGATGTACTGAGTAGTATTCAAATATAGTAATTTTGGAGGCAGCATTTAAAGCACTGGACTGACAATCCTTGCAGATTTTAGGAGTTCTCTTTGTCTCCTCTAGGTAAGAGGAATGCATGTTAAATTCACCTGTTGAAAACAAATGCGCAAATCAAGTTTAAATTACCAATTTCGTCACCAGGCCTTGTGGTAAAGCATAATAAATTTAAAGAGGGCTATTCCAACAGGTTTTTAAAACTCGTAAGTTGCTGGAGTTTAGAATTTGCTTTATATTTTTATAATATCTTTTGAAATGGTATTTGTCTACAAATTTACAAAAAATAAAAAAGTTATACAGATTCTTTTTCACCTCTAGCACATATAATACTAACAATTACTTTAAAGCACTTAAAATGTTAGCACCTACTTGAGTGAAAAGGGCTCGAATGATCGGAATCAAAAACGCTGCAAACATCTGTGGTACTGGAAGCACCAGAAGCAGGAGGAGGTGTTAACGGTGTTCTTGGAGAGTTTGGTGCAGATGCTGTACTTTCTGTTTCACTTTCAGGGATCCTACTATAACTAATTTTCCTTGGCTCCTGCTGCAGAGGTGTGGGATGTCTCATGGTCCCTGGTCTTGGGTTTGATGGACGAACACCAGGAGATTTTAGGGGATAGCTATATTTTTTTGGCTGTAGACATATCAGAAGAAACACAATATTTACAACATCGTAACAGAAAGGAAGGTTTTTCTTTATATGCCTGGTAAAACTCAACTAATACCTAGGAAAACCATAAAAAACATTAACCATTACTAAAGAAGTTATATAATGATTAAAATCAAAGTGTCCAAGTTAAAATATTAACATCCCATTTCCATAAAGCCTTGGCTATCTAAAGTATTAGGCAAAGAATTTCTTTAAATAGCTGAGTCTTAGTCCTAAAAATACCAGAGTATTTGTTATCTTAATATTTTTGAATGAAATCTTTCTAAGATATGCTGTAAATTTCTCTGTTTTTTTAAACAGACATTGTTGAACTAATTTAACCTTGCTGGAAAAGCCAGGGTCATTATTATGAACTATGATACCTTACGATGCTGTAATACTGTGATGTTGGAATCGTTTGAGCTATTTACAAATGCATTATACATTGCTTCAGTTTTCGTCTGTGTGTGTGTGTGTGTGTGTGTGTGTTAGTTGTATGAAATTTTCTTACAGAGTGCTATTAGCAAGCCTCTTGGAGCAAGACTATACAGCGATGTCTAATTTGCTGTATTTTTAGTCCATCTTTTAAAAAACCATTTTATGCCTTGAGAAATTTTCTTGGGAGGTAATTGCAGAACCTTTAGTTCACAGATACTCTGAAATTTATCTTGGTTACTATGGAAGCCATTTATATTTACTTCTTGATTTTTTACTTACTTTGTGAACAAGACTGATTATATTCAGACCAGTGAGGTGATGATACTGTACATAAAACTGGCCAGGCACGAAAAAACAAAGGAAACTTTACTTTCCCACCAAAAGTATCTTTAACCAAACTTGTTATTTTTATGGCTAACGATTCATGGTTAAAAGTTTTCATAAGTCATTACCTTAGAAAAAAGTCATAAATGCATATGTTTATTACAAGTGAATTAGTATAAATTCATCAAATTTCCTGCCCTTAAAATAAATCTCAAATAACATTTTTGTTGGGAAAAAAAACTTACATATTTGCCCAATTTCTTCATCTATCAGGATTTATTCAGATTAATAATAATGCTCACTTATTTGCAATCAAGTGGGATATTCCCAAGCATACTTATTAAGCATTTATTCATTACTTTTATCCATCACATGTACACTTCATCCCTGAGTGCCCTCATGGAAAACTAATCCGTATAATACATATGGTAGTGAGGACATCACCAGACATAGACAACTGCAAAAAATATATAAATATAAAAGGAATAGAAATACGTGAATGCTTACAAATCTTGGGAGAGGCTTAGGGTTTCGTGGTTCTATTTCTAGGGATTTGTTGAAAAGATAATCTGTAAATTCTTTTTCCATGCTATTTCCCATTGGATTCAAATTTTCAAAGAACCTCTAAAATAAATGCAAAGAAATAAACAATTATTAAATATTTTAAATGCAGCTTGAAATTCACAAAAGTAACTTAAGAAAACATTTAACAACATAAGAAAAGCTGAGTTATTTTTAGCTTTATTTTTCTTTATCTCCTCTATGAAATAAACCTGCCTTTCATCAGCCGGTTTATAAACTTAATTAGAAAGATGTATCCTCAAATAATTCAACTTACTTTGATATCTGATTCTACTCGTAAACAATAAGGCTGGTTTTGGTACTGCTGGATCTCTCCTGTTATTTCTGCTACTTTCCTCCTTTTGCTAAAGTTTATAAGCTCTTTTCCATGCCTTTTTAGGACCTCAGGGTTGCCTTCTTCTGTTTTCAAGATATTAGTTAGATAAATTCCTAGAAGATATAATGAAATTATTTCAAGGATAAAAAAGGAACCAGCTAGTTCTTTTTCTTTGTCAGTAATTGTAGGCATATTACACTGCACTATCTCAATCACCATCACCAAAGATTTAAGGCACAGATTTCCATTTGATGAAAAACTAGCTAACTAAATATCAAGAGAGATATTTTTATAAGTATCAAGTTCTTCTGTGACACTTAACTTTTATAAATACACGAGAAAAAGGGAGACCAAGTTTAACAAAATTTAAGAGCTTTATCAGGATGAGTAACCAATTTCCCATACCTCCAAAGCCATATGGTATTTGACATAAGTCATTGATCTGTTAAAGGAACTTGAACATTACCCCTCACTTAATAACACACATTTCTGGCCAAAGGAGAAAATGTTAAATTCATAGGATCATATTTTGTGCTTATTCAAAGGTTGTTAGGCTTTGTAAGTCAGAGGTAGTACTGTTTGGATAGGCTTACTCGTGGGAAGGGGGAAGGATCTGCAAGCCTATCAAACACAGTATTGCATATAATTTATGTCTGTTCTGGTCTTCAGTACTTCTAGAATTAGTGGCAGTCTCCTAACTGAGCTCCTGTTTCCACATGACTGCAGGCTGTGCACTGGAGGAGGAGGAGAAGGACCCAAGTAACAGGCACTTTGGTTCTTTACATGGCCCTCTGGTGCCAGGAGCACCTTAGTTCCCTTCTGTTCTAGCATAAAGGTTCTGGAGCCAACTCTGCTGCTTTCTACTTGTGTGGTCTTGTGCAAGTTGCTTAGCTTCTCTGTGCCTTGGTTTTCTCATCTGTAAAATGAGGATAGCAGGGTTGCTTTGAGAAATAAGTGAGTAAATTTATGTATATGCTTAGAATAGGGCCTGATAAAAGTAAACACTTAGTTAGCTATGGCTCTGATTGTAGATGCTGTTGTTGCTAGTCTTGGCCTATTCTCTTAAGCTTCTGCCTTTTCCCCTAAAGTACTGACTGTGATGCTTTGGGGAAAGAAAAGGCTGTGTGTGAATATCTGAGTTCATTCACCCAGTACACAAATACTGAGTCTCCACTGTATGCCCAGCACTGCATTAGGTACTGCAGATACCAGGATGAACAAGACACATAGTCCCTGATCTCAAGGAGTTCAGAGCTTTGAATGTGGGCTACAGTCCAATTCGGTAAGTACTATATTAGCGGTCATGCATAAGATGCTAGGAGAGCACGAAGGCATGCCTAACTCTGCCTTGGGCCGGTGGGAACAGAAAAAGCATCACAGATGACGTGATGTTTACAGTAAATCTCAAGTAAGGAGTATGATGGAAGGGCATTCTAGGCAAAGCAGCAGTGCGTCTGAAGGCACTAGTTCGTGACGAAGCCTGGCAGGCATCCTCTGAGGCGGACTGTTGCACGGTATGGCCAGAGTGGACGGGTCTGGGGAGGGGGAGGCAGGGGACAGGGTATGAGGACAGACATGGGCAAGGGGCTTGGTAGTCCGATTGCCCAGCACTACAGGTTGTGCACTGCAGAAGGATCAGAAGGAACAAAACAACACTTTCGTTCTGATCACAGTTCAGTGGCTCCAAAGGCTTTTGTGGTAGAGGCATATTTTCAAATACTACAATATTTGGCCATGTTCCTGAAAAGATTAAATGACTCAAACTCAGCAAACAAGTCAGCAATAATGAAACATGATAGACATCAATGCCTGTTTGCTTCTAAAAAGTATCCAGTTTTTAAGTATATTTGTTGGCTCTTTCTTAGCACCGAGGCTACTCTTGATTAGACACCCATAAGACAAATGTACCATGTATTCTCATATGCACAGGCTTTTCATCTGCCTGCCCCTTGGCTCTTTTACTTGCAGCCAGTTATATTCTTACTACACTCTGTCGCGTGATGCACTGAGCTCAATGTTCAGTCTGACACACATACCCATACAGTACACATATTTCAGGGCAGTGGGACTCAACTTTCCAGACTGGCCACATACTGATGGCCCAACTGTGAAGGGTTTGTGGATAGCAGCACCTGGATTGGATCATGAAGAGCCCTTTTTCAAAGAGCTTAATTTTTATTCACAGTTAGGAGAGTATTAGCAAATCTGCATTCTAGAAGGATTACTCTGGCTGTACTATGAAGCCAAATGTGTTAGAAGGAGTTCAGATTAGAAGCAGGATGAGCAGTTAGCAGGATGAATGTAGTCCTGGTGAGCTGATGAGGGCTGTCCGAGGGTCTACAGGGAGAGAGTGAAGTGTGCACGTATTTAAGGGATAGACTCCACAACTAGTTAACTGGTCTGGGCAGAGGGCAGGGACGGGGTGGGTGGGAAGGAAGACTCAGCTCTGTGTCTGGCTGACTGACTGGGTGGTGGTGTAATGACTGCCACCGGGAACAAGGAGGATAATCAATTATGTGATGTTGTAGCTGTTGAAAGTATACCTTAACGAAGTTGTAAAAATGCTTTCAAGTAGCATTTTGGGAGAGCTCAGGGTAGAATCTGGAAATTATTTTATGACATATTAATGGCTAGTTAAAAGGAGAATAAATGATCAAAGAGGTGGTATCCAAATTTTGTTGATCACACACAACCATCAGTAAAAAAACGTTTAAAGCATGGATCCTATATATATAGTTTCTGAGTAAAAAAAGTAGTACAGATGTATACACAGACCTGAGTATTATGTACTGTTGAACAGTAGATCATTTTACCTAGCCTGCTCTGGTGGCAGCTGTCTGGGGAAAGGGAGAGCAGAGCAGCACGGCACAAATAATGAAGTGGGGCAAGGTTTCACGTTGTTGCTGACGCCTTTTCCAGCCTTTCTAGGAAAAAGTGGCTGCTCAGGGTTCTGGGTTCATACTTCAATTGATACATTTCTGGTGATGCAACATTACATTTACTACATGGTAATATAATTTATTTTTCTGCTCCTTCAAGAGAGCTTCTTGAGGGTAAGACTGTGTTTTATTTGTCTCTTGATTCTTGACACCTAGCCCTGGGCTTGGCATATAGAAGCATTCAACAATGTTTCTGAATGACTAAAAAGCAGCACATTATTTCAGAATAGAAGAGAAAGCATTTGAAGAATAGCTCAGGATGCAAGAGACAGTCAATCCTAAAATGGCAGGAAACAAGAGTGGAGAGGAAGCAGACTGACAAGAAACAGAAGGAGGACACAAAACTAGAGCTGTGTGAAAGGAAAGAGCAAAGCCAGCACTCCAGACCTGGATGTTTGTGCAGGGAGGTGAGGCTTGGCTGAGGGAAGGATCCGCAGCCTTTCGCCTTAGAGGAAATGTCAGTACGCCTCTCTCTCTATCCATTCACAATGACCAGAACACTTTGGTAAATGCAGGAAAACTGAGATATAGACTCAGTTTGGGAAAGTGTCAGAAGGAAAAGTTACCTGACTTTTATTCTGTAAATGGTGTAGTGCCAGCAAAAGACCTGAATGAGAATTCTGGCAAGATGACAGAGGAAGTAAAAGTGTCAGATACTATCCCTGACCCTCCCATAGAGGGGGGGTAAAAATCCACAAAAACAGTCCCCAGGATTAAGGATAAGAGTCTGGAAGGAGTTTCTACAAGCTACCATATAGACGAGACAGTCAGGAAGCAGGGCAGCACCATCTGGCTCTCCCCTCTGGCCAGAACCATGAAAGGCCGTTTGGCTAACCTCAGGAACTAGGGAAGAACAAAGATCTTCCCAGAGCAGGAGAATTGACCTTGACACAGAAGAGGCTCAATAACCAGGAAGATAAGCAGAAATGGGCAGGAAGGCGGGCAGGTGAGCTGTCTGTACCTATCAAACTAGCTACATGTTTGTGTTCACTCACCGGATCACATGGCCGACCTTAAACACAATGGAATCATACTCTAAATACAGGTCTGAAACTTTTTTTTCCCCACTTAGCATGTTATGAAGATCAGTTCTGTTAGTTCGTATGTCTGTGAGAGAGTACTTTAGGGAGTTCAGTCTGTGTGAATAAATGCTCACCAATCAGGGTGATGGGGTAGCGGGGCCACACAGGGAGTTGGGTGAACAGGCCCTCAAGTTTCTTTTCATCTCTCACAAGTGGTGACCTATCACAAGTAGTGTGACCACAAGCTCGGTGAGCACAGGGAGGGACTATGTATTTTTCACTTTTTCTAAGCACCTGACATAGTCCCTGATATTTCATAGGTACTCAAGAAATATTTGACAGATTGAATGAAATGAGTATCAGGCCTACCCAGGTCCTTTCAAGGCTCCATTGTATGAACTCGCACCATAGTCACCACACTTCAAATACATCGACTTTAATGCATCTGCTTCTTGATCCTCTTTTTGTAAACTATTTTTAAATTGTTCGTTAACTCCTTATCAAAATTATCTTTATACTCTTTCCTCTATGAACTGTGAAAGGTCTGTGCATCTTCTGTAGTGCCCAGACAGGTGTAACATTTCTAACTTACAAGATATTATGTAAGATACATTCCATTTTAAAAATTAAATCTGACTGAATCTGTACTTTTTTTTTTAAAGATTTTATTGATTTATTTGAGAGAGAGAGAGAGGGAGAGAGCGAGCATGCACTGGGCGGGGGGCAGGGCAGAGGGAGAAGCAGGTTCCCCACTGAGCAGGGAGCCCAACACGGGGCTCGATCCCAGGACCCTGGGATCATGACCTGAGCCCAAGGCAGATGCTTAACCGACCGAGCTACCCAGGTGCCTCTGAATCTGTAATTTTATAACTAAAAAAAAAAAAAAGTTTTACCAGAAAGAGAAAATAAATAAACTCAATAATTTTACCAAGAATGTAGGTAGGGGGGGCAGAAAGTTCTCAGGAAAAAAATAATAATGATAAAAAGTAATACATGATATAGAAAACAAAAGAAGAGAGTAATTACATTTAAGATTTTATCTTTTTGAAGTAAAAAGCAAAGTAAAACAAAGTAAAAATAGAAATGGGAAGATATATTGCAAATAGGAACAATTTAAAAAATAATGTTTTTGTAGATATAACTACTAGCATTTTTAAAATAATGAAATGAGACAAGTGTGTAGCAGGAAATGGAAGTAGAAAAAAATTAAGGAAGAAATGAAAATGTTACTAAAAAATTATATCCTACAAAAGATTCCAGGCCCAGATGGTTTTTCTGTTGGCCTACTTCAAAGTTTAAAGGCTAGGGGCGCCTGGGTGGCTCAGTTGTTATACGTCTGCCTTCGGCTCAGGTCATGATCCCAGGGTCCTGGGATCGAGTCCCACATTGGGCTCCCTGCTTGTGGCGGGAAGCCTGCTTCTCCCTCTCCCACTCCCCCTGCCTGTGTTCCCTCTCTTGCTCTCTCTCTGTCAAATAAATAAATAAAATCTTAAAAAAAAAGTTTAAAGGCTAGATCATTTCATGATATTCCAGAATAGAGTAAGATGGAAAGCTACTGAACTCATGTTATGAAGTAAATGTAACTATGATAACAAAAGCTGATAAATATAGCACAAAGAAAAATCACAGACCAATCTCATTTATGTAGATGGATATAAAAATCCTAATAAAAATGATAATGAATAGAATTCATTTGTACACTTAAAAGATCCACTATGAATAAATAAGGTTTGATATTAGTAAATAGGAAAGTTCAGCATTAGTAAACCTATAATTTTTATTTGCTAAGCAAGAAAAATTATTTTTCCCCCACTAAGAGGTGGCCAACTATTATAAAAGTAAATGTATTTGCTAACAAAAACCCAGAAGGTAACTATGAAAAGAAACTTTAACGTAATAAAAAGCATCTAATCAAGCAAATAGAATTATACCTATTCCCACTGAAACTGAAATTAAAACAGAGCTACTTATTTTTATCATTATTGTTTAATCTTTATTTGGGAAGGTATGACCAATGCTATAAAGCCTAACACAGAAATAAGACCAAAGGAAGAGACATGATTAAATATTTAGGAAAGCCAAGGAAATTAAAAATTCTTACAATTAAGGGTAATTGATTATTAAAAAATGAATACCATTCAGAACCAAAAGTACCTAGGAAAAAGTTAAGTATCATAAATGTTCTTTCCAAATTAACTGATAGACTGTTCCAACTATATTTTGGGGAATTATCACCCTCCATTATAAAGTTCAGAGACAAAATTGGCAAAGAAAATACTGAAGTGGCATTGAAGAACCAACTTTGTCATATATGAAAACACTATAAAGCAAGGTTTCT
Organism: Eumetopias jubatus; assembly: GCF_037043125.1. Classification (NCBI taxonomy): domain Eukaryota; kingdom Metazoa; phylum Chordata; class Mammalia; order Carnivora; family Otariidae; genus Eumetopias; species Eumetopias jubatus. The sequence continues at coordinate 32,172,908 of NW_028274815.1, forward strand.
TAGCCTTGGGCATTACTGACCTTTTGGACTGGATAATTCTTTGTTGTCAGGGGCTGTCCTGTGCATTGTAGGATGTTAGCAACATTCCTGCCTTCTACCCACTAGAAGCCTCTAGCACCTCCCAATTAGAACAACAAAAAATGTCTCCAAACATTGCCAAATGTTCCCTGGGGGGCAAAAATTGCTCCTTGTTGAGAATCACAGATTATAAAGTGCCAATCATTAAAAACTGGGGCACTTGTATAAGAAGTTAATGGGAAACAATATTTATTAAAGAAAGAGGTACCATATATAAATGGGATAAGGAAAATTACTCAATAAACCTGGGTCAACAAATGAACAATCTGGTGGAGAAATAAATTTGAAGATTTCATATATCTAAAAGAGACTTTGATTAAAGAGTTAAATATAATTTTAAAGGTCACATCATAAAGCTAGAAGAAAATATGACTGCAATATTAAATTACTAGACTGGAAGAATTTTCTAAGGTTAGAAACAAAAATCATAATGGTAAACATGGACAGATTATAGAATTTTAAAATACTGTATATCAAAGAATAAAAATAAAAAGGCAGATTGGTAAAATATCTAGCTTGAGAAATTCCCAGCTAGATATACAGTATCTAGCTGGATTGGTTATCTAGCTCAAAAAAATATTCTCAAATATAGACAAAAGGCATAAATCTGAAGATATTGATTATAACATTATTTAGGAAAGCAAAAAAGCTGGAAACTATGTATCTAATCGTAGAGCAATAGTTAAATAAACTGCCATACCAACTTTATGGAATATTATGTAGCCATTATAAATGACATTATGAAGACTAATAAAACATGACAATATACTTAAGATATGGTAAGTTAGAGAAATAAATAATAATGTGTACATGTCATATAATTATGACTATATACAATGTGCATAGCAAAACAGACGAGAAGTAAATACAAAAGTGGTTGGTTGTAAAGCCTGAACAAAAACTATGGGGAAGTATGATATGTTAACTGAAAAAATATCAGGAGGTAACAATGTTATGTGCAGTATAACTTAAAGCTTTATGGAAAATATACAGCTGTAGATGAGGAGAAGGCTAGAAGTAAATATACCACATACTAAAAAAACATAAACCATAATATGTGTAAGAGAGATCATAATATTTGTAAGCATTCAAATATTATGAATCATAATAGAATCATCAGAGCATATATACTGATATACATATATACATCTGAAGAATCATCAGAGCATATATACAAACAGAGAAAAGAAACCAGTTGTGAAAGAGATATTGAAGCTATGAAATAGAGGAAATCCGATGATGGAATGAGATAGAGGAACCTACACGAAGGGCGAAGGTTCGGATGGTACATGCTTCAGTCTTAAAAGGAAGGAAAGGGTACTTCCTCTGGTGCAGAAGGACAAGAAAAAAGGGTAAAGTTTTGATGTGCAGAAGATGTGGGCTCAAAGATGACTTTTAGCTCTGAAACTGTTTACAAGTAAGAGGATTATAAATATAAACGAGTATGGCCATACCTCTTCTGTAGAGTGTTTGGTCTATTAAAATTTAACAAAAAAGATTTCTATGAATATAAAAGCACAAATCAGCTTTATATGATATCAAATGGCTGCCCAAGATGGAAATAAAAAAATGGAATGTATATTTTGGGCATGATCTTCAAACGTCCTAATAGAGTAAAATTCTACGGTGATTCAGGTGCTAATTATTTACTAAATAAGTATTTTCTGCTGGTATATCACATATATGTATATTCAGTCATTTAATAAGTGTTTTATTTTATCCAGAAACACAATAAAAATTCAAGAAATGCTCACCAAAGAAAGGCACACATGGTGGATTAATAGACCTGAGTTTTGCCAAATATTTCTTATAGTGATCTTCACTTAATTCATGAGCTTCTTCTAAAATTTTCTTTTGGCGACTTGGTATTTGCTACAATAAAAAAAATAATATTTAGGAAGCATAAGTTTACAAAAGGAATCACAGGTTTTGCTCCAAAATGCCAGGCTTAGAGTAGCCCAAACACAACAGTATCAGTCTGATTCTAAGAAATGATAATAACTGTTTCAAAGACACTGTCTTCATTGATCCTAGAACAAACTTAGGGTGTGTGTGTGTGTGTGTGTGTGTGAGTGAGAGAGAGAGAGAGGGAGAGAGAGAATCTGTTCTTATCAGTTTAGTATCTTGCAATTCCTTACACAATTATGAGAGCATTTAATTGTATATTACATACAAATAAAGTGCTGAAAGGTTTTTCATCTTCTAACCTAGCCTGGGACCTGTGAATGCATTTTAACGAGAATGCCTAATTTATAAAGTGCAACCAATTCAATACAAAATTTAGACAATTCCATCTTTTAAACTGTTACTGAAAAGACAGATGAGGCACTTAAAAATTAAAGACCACGATTATGAAAATCCTGATTGTTCATTTAAAAAACACCTACACAAACCTACCTCAAATGTGTGGTCTAGTCTGTAAACAGGTGAGGAGTTCATAGCACTGACAACCTCAAGGACACCATTGAAGTTGTTCAGCTCTTGAAAGACTTGTAGAATCTCAATTATTCGACTCACCACAGCTACTCTTTCTTCTAAATTTTCAGTTTCTACAATACATCTGGGAATCAAAGACAAAAAATGAATTAAATTTGTAGTTTTCCCAACAAAGAAATGATTTAAGGAATTTAGTAAATAAAACAACGTAGAGTGGGGGGATGGTTATAGAGGGACTATAGAGAACATATATTCAGATGGAAAGGTATAGCAGGAGACTGGATAAGGCAGTGCCTTCAGTGGGGCATGCTGCTCTTCACTGTTTTTCACACTGACACAGCGAAACAGTCAATCATTTTCCTACTCTACTAGAATTAACTGATGAGCCTGACACCTTGTTGAATGTATGCTTGGTCTTTGGGATGTGGGTGTGTTCTAGGGGAATTTATTCTGGAACTCAAGAATTCTGGCCTCCTGTTCATCTAATTGCAAGATTTTAGTGATTAATGTTTCTTTCTTTGATATACAGAATTAATTAGTTACATTTCTATGAGCAGCTCTTTAGAAAAGCACTGAAATGTTAAAAAGTCAAAGTATTTTACCATAATTAAGAATAAAATTTTTTAAATTACTAAGGAAGAAAAAAAAGTCAAAAACATTTTACATTTAAATACCAAGAATCCTTGGAAAGTACGTAAATTCCAGTAAATAGCTAAAAGGAAGCATACTGTGCTCAAAAAGAGAAAATTCCTCAGTGAGCATTTACTAATATTTGAGAGAATTTTTAAATTTACTAATCACCAGGAAAGAAAAAAGGCATTTTAAACTTGGTTTTTAATAATGTAATATTAAACAACTTATAATCTAAAAAAAACCCTAGAAATACATAAATGGAAAAATAAATATAAATCAATATTAAACATTTTTTAAAATGTAAAGGTGAAAATTACATTATTCTCCAATGAAGGTAACCTGCCACCAAGAAAAGAACTATTGTAAAACTATCAAAATAAATTTGCCTTGCTATCAAATTAAACATAACATGTTTCCATCTTTAAAGCAGCTGTATCTCTACAAATGTCATACCCTGGCTAACTAGTTAGCTGGACATTTAAAAAGGTACAAGTATAATATATTTACATCTTTTATTTAACTATTTCAGTTGATATTACCTAGGTATACAGACCGAGATCACCTGTGGAGTTTTTGTTAAAACCAGGTAAGTCTGGAGTGATTTATCTATAGGTTACTCCAATTCTACTGTACATCCATGGCTAAGAACCATGGTAGCCAACCAAGAACCTCTCACATTGAAAAGGCCAACATTGGAACCCTTGTACGCTGCTGGTGGGGGGAATGCAAACTAGTGCAGCTACTATGGAAAACAGTATGGAGGTTCCTCGAAAATTAAAATTAGAGCTATCATATAATCAATAATGGAATCCACCAATTCCACTTTTGGTTATTTATTCGGAAGTATTGAAGTCAGGGTCTCAAAGAGATATTAGCACTCCATGTTCGTTGCAGTGTTAGTTCATGATAGGCATGATGTGGAAACAATTCAAACGCCCATCTATGGATGAATGGATAAAGGAAATGTGGTATATACACATGATAGAATATTACTCAGCCTTAGAGAAGAAGAAAATCCTGCAATATGTGACCACATTGATGAACACTGAAGACGTTGTTCTAAGTGAAATAAGCCAGTCACAGAAAGACGAACACTGCATGATTCTACACATATGAGGTATCTAAAATAATCACAATTATAGAAGCATAGGATGGTGATTGCCAAGAGCTATGGGATGGGGAAAATAGGGAGTTGACAACTAGCATGTATAAAATTTCAGTTATGCAAGATGAATAAATTCTAGAGATCCACTGTACATTATGCCTATAAATTAACAATACTATATTACACATTGAAAAAAATCTGTTAAGAGGGTATCTCTCATGTTAAGTGCTCTTACAACAATTTAAAAAAATAAGAAATGAAAATTGTCTTATCAGTTGTTTCCTCTTTACAGACATAAATTTTAATTATTTATGATGGAAAAGGTCTTTTGCATACTTAAGTATAGTTATTTAATTTGATAATGAAGAAATCAGGAAGCAACATTTAGAGGGCAAATTCTAAAGTTTTACTTTTTACTTCTTTTTAAAAAGATTTATTTTATTTTAGAACAAGAGAGCGGGGGCGGGGGCTGGAGAGGGAGGGAGAATCTCAAGTAGACTCCCTGCTGAGCGTGGAGCCCGCCGTGGGGCTTGGTCTCACAGCCCTGAGATCATGACCTGAGCTGAAATCAAGAATCGGGACACTTAAATGACTGAGCCACCCAGGTGCCCCTAAAGTTTTACTTTTTAGAGGCTAAGAGATAATAACGTAAAACAACATAAGTGACTTGGAACGCTTATTTCTCTTCAGGAATTGCTTTCAAGTCTTTATCCACGTTCTGGCTTAGGTTCTCGTCATTCCCTACGTCACTGGCCTCTTGTTCTGATAATTCTAGTATGATCTGTGGGAACCACATATCACCCTTATAAAATATCAGTCAACTAATCACATTGCATTTACTCAGAAAAAAATATGGTCAATGTATAAAATGCCACTCTGTGGCCCCAACTATAAAATTGCATTGAGATTCTGCATTGGGGATACCACAGTGTAAGCAGCTCTGCTTACCCACTCCTCAGTGAAACTGGTGAAAATTATACATATATAAAAAATATAAACATAATATAAATATACCGCCCCCCCCACACACATTTAAAGTCTCAGAAATGGCCCTAAGAGCAAATGGCAAATGAAGAAACATCTATTTAGGAAAATCTAAAAAATTCAGTAAGAGAGGCAAGAGTTTATGGCATTTGAACCGAGCCTGCTCCCTCCTCCCTCCCAGAGAACCTCTGGCGGTGGAGGGGAAGAGTCTATGCCAGACAGCTGCAGCCAAGAACTTAGGCCTCCCTCTCCACCTAGCTCCCAGCTGGAGGGGTTTCTTCTCTGGAGGAACAGGACATCGGCATTCCTCATCCAGTCCCCAGCTGCCTGGTGGCTGAGGCTAACTCCCTGCGGAGTGCAGCTGAGGAGTGGGGACTCCCTTCTTCGCTCCGACGTGGAGCCCAGGCTCTCACTTGAACGTGGCATACTGAGAATGCTGGGAACATGGTCTTTCCCTGGCTCCTGAGGCAGTGGTCCCATGCCAGGAGAGGTGAGCAAAGAGGACCTCACACCCCACCCCCAACCCTGCATTCGGCTCCTAGAGCAGGAATGTTTCAGAGAAGCTTGCCATCATCCTGAGCTCAAGAGGACAGGCTCAAACAGCTTCTACTCTCTCATCACTTGCTCTCGGGAACAATGAAGGAAAGTTGTGGTGAAGGTGATAGGGAGATTCATGGATCTAACTGCCTAGACTGCCCATGGACTAGTTTGCAGGAGAGAACCAGGGAAAAAGAGCGGGAAGGAGTCTTCCTGGGGTCAGAACAAGTATCAGAGACCTAAAAAACCATTCCTTAAAAAGGAGTCACAATTTGATTGGATTTGTGTGCAGAGCAATTTATACCACTAGGGAAATTGTTGAGAACAGGAGAGCCATCAGCTGGCAGTGGAGGTGAACAGCTGGGTGTGGTCAGGAAAGGAGGCAAAGAAATCCCTACCTTTACTGCTGCCTTCTTGGGGTGACTGTGGACATACCCAAATCTGTACCTCTCAGAAGAGGAACTTCTCCGCTTAAAGTCTCAGTGGGGAAGGAGTTGGGGGGATAGACCTCATTAAAATAACCCAGCTAGTCACTAAATAAACAAGCAATAACAATAAACTCTGGCGGCGGCGGGGGCGGGGGGGGGGGTGGACTACCCACAAGTTGCTACAATGTATTATCTAAAATGTCACGTTTCCAACAAAGAATTAGGAGGCATGCAAAGAAACAAGTACAGTAGTCCCCCCTCATCTGCGGTTTTATTTTCCCCAGTTTCAGTTACCCGCAGGCAACCACATCCCACAGATGATTGTACTTTTGAGGTATGGTAAGAAGGTCATTAGTAGCCTAAGGCTGCATCACTTTGCCTGGGCACTTCATGTCATTGTGTAGGCATTTTATCATCCCCCATCATCACAAGAAGGGTGAGTACAGTTCAGGAAGATATTATGAGAGAGAGACCACATTCACATACTTTTAGTATACTGTTATAACTGTTCTGTGTTATTCGTTATTGTTCTTAATCTCTTACTGTGCCTGATTTGTAAATTAAACTTTATCAGAGGTACGTATGTATAGGCAACAGACATAGTGTATATAGGGTTTGGTACTATTTCCTGGTTTCCAGGCTTCCACTGGGGGCCTTGGGACACATCCTCTGCAGATAAGGGGGAGCTACTGTATGACCCATTCATGGAAAAAAAAAAAGGGAACAGTAACTGCCTGTGAGGAGGACACAGATTTAACAGAAGAAGATTTTAAAGTAGCCATTATGAATATGTTCACAGAACTAAAGGAGAGAAAGCGTGATTTAAAAAGTACATGAAGATAGGATGACAATGACATAAGACACAGCAATGATAAAAGGAACCAAATGGAAACTCTGAAATTAAAAAATACAGCAGTTAAAATAAAATATTTACTAAAGGGGCTTAATAGTACATTTGAATTGGCAGAAGAAATAGTTAACTTGAAGATAGAGCTATTGTTCAAAGATGAAGGCAAAATAAAGACTTTCCCAGATAAACAAAAACAGAGAATCTGTTGCTAGCAAACCCACCATACAAGAAATACTGAAGGAGGTTCTTTGGGCTGACGGCGAGGAGCCCCAGATGGCAACACAAATCCACAAAAACAAAGAGCACTGCTAACAGTAAATCTGTGATTATAGAAGACACTGTAAGTGCATATTTTGTTCTCACTGCTTCTCTTAACTGATTTAAAAAGCAACTGTATAAAATAATGTGGATGTGATGTAATGTAATGTTGGACCTATAAGTAATATATGGGACCTATATGTAATATATTGCCAATAACTACACAGAGGAGGTGGGTGAGAGCAAAGCTGTAATGGGCTAAGGAAATAATAACAAATGGTAAAGCAACAACTGTTACAATGTATTATTAGATCTGCATCATTATTATATGTAATACACATTATAATAATACCACAAAAAAGGGAGACAGGGAATAGAGCTCTATAGGAGGAACATTTATATCTATTTCTTGAATTAAACTAGTATAAATCTGAAGCGGATTCTGATGTAGATGGTAAGCTTTAAAGCTTTCACTAAACAAACCCTCAAATAATCATTAATGAAATAAAAATGTTACATTAGGAAACTATTCACTCAGTGCAAAAGAAAGGAGGAACAGAGGAACAAAAAAGAACATGAGACATAAAAATAGAACTGCATTTAAAATCGTAACAGCTGACTGCTATGAAATCTAAGAATGTCAGTAATACTTACTTCTCAAACCACAGAGTGAGATTAGTGGTATGCCGGATCATTTTTAGAAGATTAGGAGAATTAATTTCTTTGTCTTCTTTTGTCCACACACTTCCAACTAATTCTGATGGCTGTACAGCTCTAAAATCAAGACATAATTCTACATGACACTTTTCCCTCTAGCACGCTGTTTTCTTAAGTAAATGAGGTAAATAAAACTAACCTTAACTAAAGCTAAGCCTTCTTTTTACACCAACAGAAAGGTTTATGAAAACAAGGTATAACAAAATTTTACAATTATGGGTATTTTTCTATAGACCAAAGACATATTTTTATGCATGTACCTATGTACTTATCACCTTATAGTAGCATTGTGCTTTTGGCAACATTGGGATTTTTTCATAATAACTTTCTCAGCACTATAAATAGTATTTAATGAATTAGGGTGGCAATGTAATTCGGGATAGTTCTTTTAAATAATGATATCTGTTATAATGATCAGTTCATCGAGGATATAGTAATCACTGCAATTCATAAATCTTTTTGTTTTTTTTCCCCCTACAGGAGGGGGGAAAACCCTATCACAGAAAGATCTTGGGAAATAAATAGATTCTAACATTAGTTTTTGAGAATAGTGAGGATCTTTGGAGTGGATGGAGATCTACAATTTTTTTCATTAGTTATTAAAAAAATAGTTTGCAATTCTAACTTCTAAACAGTCCCCAATTAAAATGAGAAATGGACTTTCTGAGACAGTAGTTATGTCAATGTAGAAAAATTCAAAAAGGCTATGACTGTCCATGACTTAAGTTCACAACTACAGGGGCAACAGCTAACTTACTGAGCCCTGACCTTGTTTTGGGCAATTTGCTAAGCACTGTATATATACTGCCTATTTTCAATCTCACAACAGCCTCAGGAATAGGTACTATTATTAGCCCCATTTTAATCCTGAGGAAGCTAAGGGACAGAGTGGTAAAAGTTAAACAAGAAGGCTAAAGTTGCTCAAGGATACCAAGCCAGCAATTGGTAAAGCCAGGATCTGCACTTAGCTTTACCAGCTAGGAGTGACTGCAGACAGAGAGAAGCTATAAATCCAGGCAGGGCAAGGGGATCAGGGAGTGAAAGAAGGGGAGGCCTTCTATGCATCAAGGCTTTATTACTACACACTTCATGTACTAGCTCATTTAGGTCTTATAACATTCCTATAAGGCAGAAACCAGTATTTCATTTAAAAAATTAACTCCTTTGAAATGATTTTTCAGCTTGAATGTCAAATTACATACCGATATAGATCTGATTCAAGTAAAGTGAGTTGTCGAGCAATTTCTATTGGGTGTAAGGTGAGCAGGTCAAAAGTCTCTATGTGCCCAGGCCTGCTTATATGCCACTCAACTGTGGGAGGTGAACTCTGAAATGTAATATTATGACCTGGTCCATTGTCTCTTGCAATTTTTTTCCTTTGGATTATTTTAGTGATGGATTCAACCCATTTTTTCATTGCTTTACCTGAAATACATTACATTTTAAATAACATTTAAATACTTTTCACTCGACATTTTATCCTTTTAAAATATTTTAAAATCAGATAAGTGATACTTAAATATACTTTGCTATTACAAAGTTCAAATGATAAGAATAAAAAAATGGAAGTTCCCCTTTACCACATCCCTGTTCCCTATCCCAATCTCATTCTTCTTCACATGGGTAACTACTGTTAATAGTCTGGTACATATTCTTCTACATCCTTTCAAAATAAAATTAGAAAGTAATTTATTCATAGATTTTTCACCTCTATTGTTCCTAACAGTTCAAAATATTATTTTATAATCCTCCATAAAAAAGATGTATCTGGCATACATGGGATTTATAAGGATAGACTATACACATTCACTGTTAATCTAATTAACATTGCATCTTACGAACCAAACGGTACCAGAGGATCGATTCCTTCGTGTTAGTGTGCGTTTCTGATGTGGCTCTGTTTTGTACTATGCATGAAAGTACTCTTATTTAACCCTTTATTTTCTGATTCTCATTTAGAGTACACTTTTGGACATTAGAAACAAGTTTGTCTAGGACATTCTTAGACCTATATGATCATAGAAGCTTTAAAACTCAAGGGGAAACTTTGGCATCATTGAGTCTTGCTCCTTATGTTACTTATGAGGAAACTGGAGTCTACAGAATCAAAGTGGTTTTGCCCAGAGTCATGTATCTGGTGAGTGGCAGTGTTCAGAACTGAACTCTTGTTTCTTGGCTTTCAATCCAATCTGCTCTGCGGCCTCTCTGATACATGCTCTATTCCCCTAACTGGGGCCCAGCCCGTCTCCAGAAGTGGTGTTCTGATGGTACACCAGTTCCTAACTGTCCTCTGATACACATACCTTCAGATAAGTGGAAAAACAGCATAAATCAAGACTTTTTCTATCCAATTCCAAAATAATCACTATGCTGATTTACTAAATGAAAATACATTTGGGTCAACAGGGTGATTACTGAGCAATCTGTAGGTCAAAATGTCCTTTGATGAAAATTTTCAGCTTTTTCAAATGGCTGTGCTGCCACTGTCATAAACAACTCTTAACGACACTGAATAATGACATCAGTTGATAGTCACCATATTGGTACTTTTATTACATATAAAACTAAGCACTTAAAAAAACCATACCTCTCACTGTTCCAATAAATTCTTCCATTCGCTGCAAAAGATCTGCATCCCTTTCAAAATCATAGAAGTGGTGCTCTACCCAATGCCGACATACATTTAATACTCTATGGCATTAACACAAAAAAATAACTGAATTACATGGGAACTCACACATAAGCGTTTACCATGATGAAGTGTATAAATTAAAACATACAAAATAATTTTATAAGTGGCTTACCACTTTCAAAATTCTATGTTAATTAAGACTTATACAATAATTTCTGATAATTGCTCTTTATTTCACTCGTTTTACTTGCTACCTCCTGCTTGCTTGGGAAAGATCCTTATTTGCTTCAACTCTGAAACAGAAGTTCAAGGCAGACTTCATCACGTCAGCTATTTCGTTACTGCTTACCGCAGCTGCACAGGCTGTATGTACTCTTTTCTAAACCTTTTTAGTTCTGCACTCAAGGGCTGATCTCCGTTCTCTATAGCTATGCGGTCAGCTTCTGTTGGCTCAGGCTCTGGGATTTCAAACCTAACAGAAAACAGAACAAACTAATGAAAATACTAGTAACATCAAATTATACAAACAGAAAACTACACCCCTTTCGCTAGTCAGCACAGTCCACAGGGCACCATGAAAATTACTACAGACAGACGTATGCATCAGTGACGGCAAGGCTTCTATAATATAGAGGTTAATGATCTTATTTTAATTTTTAAAAAAGAAATTAATACTTGCCAATATAAAAAAACAAGAAACATAATAAAGGATTAAAAATACATGCAAAGTCTAAAAATAAATGTGATTATAAAGTTATGGGACTGCTGTTCATTTTTGGCTTCTGTAATCACTCGGAATCAGCTAACATAACACTTTTTAGGGTAATCCTTAAAGAGTTGACTGTTCCTTGGGTGGCTGAAACACTTCTCTTGATTATGGTATTTGTTCACTGATAAGCTCCATTTTCTTCAACATGTGATATATTTGAAAAGTTCTGTTTAGAACACCTAAATCATCAAAATTTAAAATTTCAGAACTTAAATTATACATTTTTATATAGTTCTTTAACTTGACTAATTCTATAAATTTGAAATTTCAAGTACTGGGTTTCCGTGTAAAAAAGAATGCTTATTTTGTACTTTAATCATCAAAACTAAAAGATTATTATAAAGATGTTATTTCTTTAAAAGGTACTCATGAACTACAATTTAAAGCTCATACAATTTATTTCTGAGAAACATATAGGATCTTGGCTCATTCTCTTTAAAAAAAAAAAGAAATTTAAACATTTTACATTAACAGACCTTTCTATTATAAGACTCAGTAGTTCTTGAGGTTTACAAAAGGATCTGTATGTTGTAAGAAATGTCCGAACAAAATTGGGATCTAAGAAGAAAAAGGAAAATTATCTTATTAAAATCTTTGATTCAGCATGATTAAAGCTACTAACATTTTCAAAAGAGATGAAACAGTCAATTTTAAAATTCCCAAAATGTATTGACCACATAGAATGCTTTGGATTTTAAAACAAACTGCTAGCTTGAGTGCTTCCTAAATTAGTGGCAAAACCATTGTTACCAAGATTCTGTATCACTTATTTCTTGACCTCTGTGCACTCTGACTAGTTGAACTTACTAAAGTCCTCATCGGCCACAGGAATGCACAGGGAAGAAAGGCAAAGAGCATGGAAACAAGCTCCCACCTGCTACCTGGATCTCAAAACATCTCCAGTTGGTTTCTATCTCCCTCGTGAAGAAAAAGGCCACAGCAATAACCCCCATTACTTTTTCTAACATCCAGACTAGTTTATCTAGGATGTTACCTAGATTCCTTTAAATCACGTTAAGAGAGCATACAACTAGAAATTGGATCTTATAACTCTGTAGATTAAGCTAAATACAGTTTCTCTATGATTTTATTCGCCAGAAGTCTTAAAACTGCTAAAAGAAGCTTACAAATACCTGTAAGTTATTAAAACTACTAAATGTGTGAGAATGCGGATTTGGTTCTATTCACAACTTAATTCCTTTTATTTCAAGTAGTCACACTAAGAGTTCAGTCTCCGACCCCTTCCATGAGAGGACCTACTTTTCATTCACAGCTCCCTGAAGTAGACCAGGAGGCTGCCCGAATGTGATCACTTCCCCAGGCCTGGCCTACTCCAGTCTCTCCTTGACACTTTTCCCCCAAGTTGTGGAGAAAGGCTGCTGTCATCAGCACAGGAGAGTGGGGCTGTCATCTTCTGCATAAACAGGGGGAAGAGACATCTTCCCACAATGGGGAAAAAAAAATCACTCCCTTCTATGACTCCAATTTCACCAAGGTCCACATTTAGTTCTAAGTCATTAAAAAGAAGGAGGGGAGAATTCATTAACTTTTTTATTGGGAGCATCCTTTTCCTATTTTACATTATGGACTGGTAAGCTCTAATTTAATGATGAATTCGTTGAGAGTAGCAAGTACCTTTATTTTTGTTAGGCTTCACACTGGGGATCCTTTGTGAGTACAGTGTCTTTTATTAGCATAGGATTTACCAAGAATCACAGTTAATTTGTTTGGGAAATTTCTACTTAGGCTGATTCTGTCTGATTAAGAACCATGCTAAATTTAGCCTTAACATAAAATGATAATATATTAAACAACCTCCCCCAAAGCAAATGCATGGATTTATCATAAAAATCTATTTCTAATCTATTGGTTTATGTGGTCATCAAGATAATGAATTGACTTAAATATCAGACAACCTTGAATTTATAATGCTTTTTTAAGTTAAAGAAAATTCACAGAATAAAAATATACTGGTTTTAAATGCCCCTCTTCTCCTTTTACTTTCCAAGTCTAGTGGGTTACTGATAAAAGTAATTTAAATATATACAATCCTTTAGTAATTTCCTCTCTGTTGGTATCTTATTGTTTGTCTTCAGTTACAGAGTTCCTCAAACGTTAAAGACTAATGTCTCATCCAGAAGAAAAGATTTTAGAACAGAAGGCTGTACAAGATTTTAAAAACAGAGATTTATATCGATTTCATCACAATCTTCCCTTTCAAGAATCTACTTCCTGTTCTGCAAATCTATTTGTAAGGTGAGGCTACTCAAAATATCATGTCTAGGAAGCAAAAGCAGTGGTCACTGTAGAGATGCTGAGCTGTCACTGAGGGAGAGCGAGCCCAGGCCCTTAGTAGAGAAGGTTCCAAGTATCCCTGAGCTGTATTCTAAATTTAGACTGGCCCCTCCTCTTTTCAAAGGAAAAGTTTATTTCGGTCTAAAAGTCTAAAATCAATATTCAGATCCATTTCTCCTCAGATGCCACCTAAGTTAGGCTAAAAAGTTGTGGGATATCAAAGGTACTTTTAAATTGAAAAACAGAATAAAAGCAAGTTCTTAAGTGAATTTTTTTTTTAAGAAAACGGCCTATTTTTAAAGGCAAACTACTTCAGAATGGTCTTTTCATCTTCAACCAAAACGTCTGGTCACTTCGGCACCTTAGTAACTGATGACAATGCTGGGAAAGTCATGGCATGCCTCGGTGCCACATCAGTCACACGGGGATCCTATCAATTCCTGATCTCTGTTATGTCACGTTCTCAAAGGGCACTCACATAATTGATTCCACATGACTGCTGTGAAGGGGGTGGTGCTGAGGATGTTTTTCCTTTCTACATGAGAGGGGGAGCTAAGACTTATCCAAGGTCACACAGTAGAGTGGCAGAGATGGAACGAGAAGCTAGACTGTGTGATTCCTAGTTTTATGCTTTTTTCTACTGTATCACATAACCTCTCTGGATTAAAGGATCCCTTCAGGTTTCCACAGCTGTGACATATAAATACAAAGAACAATTCCATGAGTTATGTAATCATTACAGAAACTGTAATAAATGATTAATTCCGAACATAGCTGCAAACTGCTAATACGGTTACCGGCACTAGAAAGTCATTGAAAAATCGGCAGTCTAATTATGATTCTGTAATTCTTGTCAAGCCTTCTTCCAGATTTTAGGAAGTAGCAGCTGTACCTTCCTGTACACTGTATTCAGAAGAGGAGTTTGTGAAGCGGGCAGTGTAATAAACACTCCCACAGTCATCACTGTTGTCCTAAATTCTAATGTGATTCAAGTTTGTTTTTAGCTTGATTAGAAATAAGAGCAGTCTTGACAAAAGGAAAAAAAACCAGCAGAAGCTAAAAATAAACCAAGAAAACTTGGCCAAAGTGTAAGGACCTTCAGAAAATATCTTACAGGCTGCATATATTCCCAGGCTTATATTGATTTAGACTCCACTTTTAGTCTCAAGTGGTGCAAAACCGCTAATGAATGAAAACATAACATCTGTATTTGAGGCCATAACATTTGTATTTGAAATTTTACACAAAAAAGTGTACATATTCCAGAAGCTATTTTTATCTCTATTAATTTCCCCCCTTCAGTGATTCTCACATGTACTATGTCACACTAACCCCTGGAAACCTTTATCTTATGGATGATGTTAAGGACTAAGATAATTCAGTATTTTGAAAATACTCACCAATAAGCACAGATTACCTAATTTTGTGAGAAAACAAAGCACTAGCTACTTACATCTCTCAGGCAATGGTAAAGGCTGAGTGTTACCCTGGCTCTGCTGGTTGTGGGGCAGCAGTTATCTACCTGTATCATAAAATGATGTTTCAGAGACAGATGGAAGGCAAACACGTAAAAATACAAAAGCCAGGGTGCTTTGGTTTTAGAACAGAAGCATGAATATTTGTGGAGAACACGAAAATTGGCTATTTTGAGAGTCTCCTTCTCTTTCTGTTTATCACTTGCTTGTGGATGTAAATTCCACAAACCTCTTTCTCGAACATAACCCCACGGGAATTTCAATATGAGCAATGATAAAAGCTTCCCTGTGGTTTTTCTTCGTTATTATTTCTACCAGATTCTCAAATCCCTGCACGAAGATTGCCACCAAGCTCACTAGCTGCTCTGCTCCCTTCCCTCCATACAAATAGCTGCCAACTCTCCCATCAAATCCCTGCTCCAGGTTATTTCGAACAGCAGCTGCAGTGACTTTTTTCTGCTGCGTTGTCTCCTTCACTTGACAACTGTTCTTTGATAATACTTCTCTGCACAATTCTTCCAAATCTTAGGAACTCAAAATATATCTAGGTTAATGTTCAGAAGACAGCATGCTAACTTTGAGGTGATAATTCAATCTTTTTTTCTTAGGTACCTATTTTGATTGACACTTGACATTTTATTTGGCAAGGTCAATGAAAATTCATGAAATATTTGTTACATGGAGTTATTTATGTCAAGAATGCCCCTCCCCCACTCCCATAGTGAACCAGTTAATCAGGATGTCTGTTCATGTGATAATTCTCCCTTTAATACAGCCATTTAAAAAGCCACAAGAAACAATAAGCTTCTCAACAAGGATTTATAAACAATCACTCTTGAATTCCTTAAAAAAGGAAACAGACGCTATGCTGACGCACAACACTTAAAAAAAATTATCAGAGAGTTTAAAAATAGAAGAGCACTGCCCTATAGATCAAAAATTGTTCAAAAGATTTTTTTAAAAGTTAAGACACACAAACTGAATTTATAGAGGCCACACACTCAAAAGAAAGCTAATGCAGGTTTTTGAGGATTTTCTGAGGGCGTAAAATAGCAATAAAAAGAAAACTATCAACCGGTTAACATTTTTTTTCAATACCATTTTCTAGAAAAGAGTTCACCACACATGGGAAACACCTTTTTCCCACACTTCAATATGAAAAGCTTGTATTTGCATATAATATCAGCTCTGAATTTTCCCTGCCTCAAGGACACCTCATTTCTCTAAAATAAGACTATCAAACCAGACACACCATTACCAAATATTTCTTGACTCATCTTTTAAGTCTCAATAATTAATTTGTACTTTATTTCCTTCCTGTAACTCTGAAACAGAAGTAAAATTCCTACTCTCATCTCTTCTTCTTTTTGTATATTGCTTTGTGGTCCTCTTAAGGTAGGTAAGGAAAGTCTCTTCATATTCTTGCCAGATTCAGAATGACCTGACTAGATACTGTCCCCTCTCCAGCATTTGAAATGGATGCCAAAGTTCTGATGCAGTTAGCAAATTAGTCTATGTCCAGAAATACTGGATCTGAAAGACAAGCTATAAATCAGATTCCACATAAGACCCTGTTGCAATCTTTTTTTTTAAGTGACAGTTAATCATTTTCTAATTTACCTAAATTTAACTTTTTCTCCCAGAAAGCTTTCCTTTACAAACACCACCAGTAGACTGGGTTTTGTTGAAAATTAAAATTATGATGCCCAATATCTAACTGTATACTAAAATCTATGCATTAAAATGGAAGTTTATTATTACCTATTTCAGTAAGAGAAAAAAATTACTCTGCTTAAATCTTCATAGTAAACCTGTGTTTGCCCAATAAGGAACAAGCCATTTATATTACTGGCAATTCAAACCAACCAAAAAATTCTCTTTATTTTTATTATTTGATACACATAATAAAAAATATATTTTAATAATGAAAAAAATTTGCCTTACATGAGGCACTGTAACATGGTGAAAAGTACAGTCTATTAAGAATCAAGAAACCTAAGTTTTAGTCCTCATTCTGTAATTAATTGGTATGATTTCTGGAAAATCATATAACTTTCAGGGGCCTTGGGTTTTTGTGTATTAGTTGAGGGATTGGTAATGTTGGTTAACGCTGCAAATCTATAGCTCTGTTTCAAAATTATTGTTAAAAACACTTGAGGGATCAAGTTGGCTAAAGCCACAGTGAAGTCTGAATTAAGTAAGGTTAAACCAGTTTTTCTTCTGTTTTTATGACAATTTCTGAACAATCCATAACCTAAAAAAATGTCTGTAAGTGGTGCTTAGTGGATATTAAATTTTCTCATATATTACAGCCAATGTCTTTTATTATAATTCTGTACAACATAATAAAAATGTGCAAGTTAAATTTTAGCCTTTATTTCAGCCCATTTTGCAATGAATGTTCTCCAATAAAAGTATCTATCAACCAACTGAACCGCTTCCCCCACTACCGCAAAAAGAGCAAACCAATAATTCTAAAAATAAATGGCAACTTGATCTGTTATTATTGTAGTAAGGACTCAAAGTACATTTGAGCTGGAAGAGGTCTTAAAAAATAATTGCTTTCATGTTTTACGAGTTCATAGATGATCTATTAAAAACACATTCCATATTGCCAGTAACACGTTCAGTGACAGACCTTACAGAAGAGCCCAAATAAACTAGTAATTAATACTAATTTGTAGGTATTGTGAACCACAACTCATGAAAGCTGCTTGTGTATTCCAGTTACATCAGTAATATACCTTAATGACCTATGTTAAAATATTCAATTAAGCTTCAAAAGAAGATAGAAAAGAAAAATGTAAAAAAAAAACTTGGCCACAACATTTCTAAAACTGGCATTTTATTCCTTAAGAAATTAATGAAAGGAATTTTTGAAAAACTTTAAATTTTTTAAAAAAGTAAAACAATCTTGTCAATTTAAATGTGAATACCCTTAACTTTGCAAAGTCCTATAAATCTAGAAATTTCAGTGTTTTATACTAACTAGAAGTAAAACCATTTAAAATACCATTCTATTCAAAAGCTAAAAGTTAATCTAAATAAGAGCAACTATCAAAAGTAATTAGTAAGACATCATGGCAAAAGTACTATTCTACAGACTAGGCTAGCATCGTGTACATTAAGGAGAACAACTCCAGAGACTCCATGAAAAACTCAGCTATGCTTGTTCAAGTTTTATTTTAAAGTGTCCTCATTGAAAAAATAAAAAGCACAGTTCCCAGAAAATATTTAATTGTAGTTCTGCAACTGCTTACTAATAAGTTAGTTCTGTGAAATGCAGCAAGCAGTTAAAAAAAAAACCTTTATCATCAACAATCAAGTTTTACAGAAACAATTATATTAAAAAATTTGGAATCTGAAAATGCTTTCCAAGTCCAATACTACTGATGTGTGATAGTAAACACTAGTGAGTCTTCTTTAGCACTTTCCACTTACACTGCTCTACAGGAAAAAAAAAAACAAAACAGTAAAACTTTTGTTTTATGTAGATAAAAATCCAAGGATCAATTTTACTCTAAACAGTCTTAAGAACTCAAAACAAAGGTATTTAATTTAAAAGGATGAACGGTTTAGAATGCTTACGCTAAAGAAATCAGTGAATCTTCTAAGACCCTTAAAAATCAGAATAATGTGGCAAGAAGAGCAATCTGAGCTAAGAAAGAAGAGCAATCTAGCAAAGAAATAAGCATTTTGCAACCACAAATTCGAGGAATTTAATGAACATTTTTGTAGTTGTATTCTAGATCTTAAAGAGTATACAGAAGTTGATGACGATCACAAAATAGGTTGGTCATATTAATTACTGATAATTGTACCTCTCAAAAAGTTTTATATGTAAAAAAGATACCAGAATAATCTATTTCTTTTTCATGTAAAATCCTAGGCAGCTTATTTAACTTTCCTGTGCTTTGTTTTTTCATTTTTGAGTCAGTAAAATGAATACACTGACTGCAGAAGTTTCTAGGTGAAAAATCAACAGTAAAATTGGAATCCCAGACTAGTCTTCTTACACTATCTTCAACATGTTTCAGATACTGCCTGCTACTACCAAATGGAATCTGTTTAGAGAACCCAAACTGCTTTTAATAGCCTATGGAAAACACTAATATTTTACTGTGGAAAAGGCTAGCAAAAGAACTACCAATTAGAGGCCAAATAAAAATTAAAAACAAAACGAAACCCTGGCTTATTTATTCCAGAGATATGTGGGGATAATGAAACATTATATTCATAAAGGTGCTTTGATATCACTGATAAAAATATTCTAACTTGATTTTACTTTTTTGCAAAGAGGACCTGATAGTTTCCAGGCCATTTAAGTAGTTCTGACTGGACATTTAACAAATCGAACAGATCAACATTATCAAATGCTATTCATCTTTCTTACAGTGGATTAGTTAATGGGTATCTTTAAAAGTTTAATTTAACTGGCGCCAGAACAGCTTCCAGAGAGAACTGAGAACCTATTTAGAGGACTTTAAAAAAATGAAAAAAACAAACAAAAAAATCGACCTCCTTCAGAAACACACATCTAGAAATAGGAATATATTTAAGCAAGAAGTTTGGGATGGAGGTTAACTTTCACGTTCAACTACTTAAGAACAGCGTTTATGTTATAAGAATTATGTTTGAGTTTATATGTCTTTGTAATAAAAAACATTCTTTGAAAGTAAGTTTACATTTAGATTTACAAAGAGTTTTCGCATGTTGTAGTTCATCTATTCTTTCCAATAACATTCTAAGGTTACTGTTGCACTGTTGATTTTTGAGATGGAAACTGAGATTCTGGGACCTTAAGGAACTGTGATAGAGTGGGGTGTAAATCCAGATTTGGTGCTCTTTCCACTATACCATATGCTACAGTATTGTCCAATTTCCAAGCTTTCTAGTGTGTAGAGAAGTTGAAGGTTGAGGAACACTGGATTATCATGGGTTACTTTACTAGAAGAAATAAAATTACTTTAAAAAAAGAACCATTATGTTTGTTCCTTAACTCTCAAACATTACATTTGATTCGGCCTCTACTGATCTTCCTAAGTAGTCTGTATGTTTGTCTCTAAAAACTGCCCTGCTAAGGTAAAACTTTTTTTAAATGACATTGGTTGTAAAATGCAAACAAATACTGAAAACTTTAATGACTTTCAGGATTGCTAAACTTAAATTAAGTTTTAGGAATAGGAATTAAGAAAAAACAATGCTGTGCATATTTGTACTACCAGCACAATTTTGGTGATGAACGTATACTAAAATTTTTACTGACTTTATAATCTCAGTAATGAAAAGAGAAGAAAGAAAAAAAGAATAAGAGGTAAAGGTTGTTAGACCCAAACAATGATGATTTACCACTACTTTTAATTTTGTTTCTGCCACTAATTGGGTAAATTCAGCCAAGTGATTTTATTTTCTCATTTGTAATTCTGGTTGTAAAGTTAAAAGTAATATGTAACTGTGGTAGAAAAAGTATAAATGGCAGTATTTTTAGGCAAAGGAAAATGAACTCGGAATAATGCGGAGGATCTTTTGTTGTTAGTTTGCTTTCTATTTTAGGCACAATGACCTGTGCAGCAAAGAAAAGTAGCTGGAAGCAGGAAAATAAAAGTGACAGGCAACTCTTTATTTCTTACCTGCATACATATGGTATGTGAGCCTCTCTATAAGTTTAATAACAGTTCCTGCTTTGATAATTGGAATTCCAGCCTTGGGCTGCATGTTTTCTTCAAATATTATATTCTCTTCAGAGTCAGGCTCTGCAAATCTATAAACATCAGCACTAGGGAGCCTCATCTGCTCCTCCTTCTCTTCCTGCAGCATCGTCACATCAAGCATCCTTTCCAGTGTACTCCGGTACTGTAAAGATATCAATGCTGCCATCCAGTTGTTTTTCTCTTCAGCTGACTTGGCAGAAAATATAACACTATTTTCATCTTTTAAAATTATTTCAAAAGCATGCTTGTACTCACTGGTGTCATCTTTGTCATTAATTTGTACCTTTCGCATGAAAAACTTTTCTTTAAGACGATATTCTGCATTGCTAGCACCAGGAAGTCTTGGCTGCCCATGATTTGATTTACAGCAAATCATTAAGCCATCAAAGAGAAATATGTGTCTCTCATGTTTGGCTCCTACACGTGTAAGAGTTCCTTCCATTATAAATTCATTGCAACACTGTCCAATGTCCTTTCCCTCCCAACCATCAATATTCTTTTGAATCTCGTTCATTTTCTTGATTGCTAGTTGTTTCCCCTTCATTTGCTGACTATAAAACCGACATGCAGATTCACTGGGATAAAGTAAAAAAAACATTATTAGTGCACAGACGAAAGACAATCTAGAATTCATGTAAATAAAGGACAATGTAAAAGTACATTTTAAAAAGTTGCACTGAAAAGGTTTTCACTAATTCTCCAAATATATTAGTGTTACAGTACTGTACCATTTTAGGAACTACAGCAACACAGTAGAGACTTTTTTTAGTGCTCTAAAAAGAACAATGACTATTGACAAAATTCTACTCTATAAATTTAGCTATGGAATGATTATTTCTACCTTGGCTACTAAATATTTAGAATGACAAATATTAAAAAGTAGCCAATATAGTGAAAAAAAGTTTAAAAGACTTAAAAAATTATTTAGAAATGTTTAAGTGGACAAGACCTAAAGCTAACAAACATGCACATATTATAATTAAGAAAGTGGAAGCAATGTTATCTGAATTAATACCTCAAGTTACATAATCCCTAAAATAAAGGACACTACGAATTTTACTTTGACAGAACGATGA
The DNA here is from genome assembly GCF_037043125.1 of Eumetopias jubatus. Lineage (NCBI taxonomy): Eukaryota > Metazoa > Chordata > Mammalia > Carnivora > Otariidae > Eumetopias > Eumetopias jubatus. The sequence continues at coordinate 32,194,892 of NW_028274815.1, forward strand.
TGTTGACATAAATCTACTCAAGACATTTTTCTCTGTCTCTCCTTTAGCTTACCAGTTGACTCTCAGGAGGTCTTGTCTGGGAGTATGCAAGGAAAATGCACAAATATGAAAGGTTTTTCAAACAATAACAAATTCTCTTGGCTTTGATGTCACTTCCTCTGAAAGACCAAGCTTGTCACTAAAACTATTTTCTTCATTGTTTACTTGAGGAGGGAACTGGGATCCCTGAATTTATACCAGAATATTCAGGGTAAAAGGGAGGATTATTACAAAGGTAAAAATATTCACCTCAGTCTTCGTTTTGCAAGACTTTTAGAACATATTTTTTCCATACCACTCTGAACATTAAGCAAAGCTGTTATTGCTTGTTTCAAACATTCCTTGTCTTCTTGATCTTCACTCTTTTCTTCTAACTGCTGCAAAGTCAAAATGAGAAATCTGAACCCGCAGGACAGTTTTGGACAAAGAGAATAAGCAGCTCATTTTATTCAAGAATGAAAATAACAGTGATTCAACTCTTTCTGCCACAATAAAATTTTTAAATGTGTCATAAAATATATTCTTTTAAAAAAGCATTTTCTTCTTTATGTATTACTTTCTGTATCAACATGCAACCAAGTTTTCCACATTAAAAAAAAAAAGCAGAAGATGTTAAAGATGTCACACCTTGTGACAGGCAGTAATGTGCAGTTTCTCAGATGCATATGACTGAAAAGAAATGAGGGACATAAATTATCTTCTTAACCAGCAGAGGATTTTGCACAGCAGGAAGCACACAGGTGAGATTTTTTTCTCAAGCATGGAACTTGGTCTTAGGTTTCTGATTCCAATACTACCATTGTTAACAAGAGGATGATTAGGAAGGTAAATACACAGGGAAGGATGCAATATAGTGGAGAGGAACTTGAAGACACAAAACCTAGGACCAAATTTTGCTTCTACTTCTGTGTGACTATGGGACAGATTATCTGACTTCTGAGTTTCACTTTTCCCAGCTGTCAAATGAGGCTTATAAAATGCCTGCCCTGCCTACTGAATGGGGTTCTTATTAAAAATCAAAGTACTTTGTAAATGGTGATATACAGTATAAGTCTAATGTTTTCTTCGTAGTTCTACTACAGAATTAACATTAGTATCATGAACTTTGTCAGTATTCACATGTCAAGATTTTGAGTAAAACTAGAAGTGTACATGTTAGTGAAACTCAAGCATATTTTCTGTCAGTGGCAAATATACTATATATGCTAGACAGAAAGTCTGTACTTAATAAGGATTGAGTCATCAATAACTACAAATTGTCAATACAACGGGTGGCTATAATTCAAGCAAGCAATTAACTGAGGTATGAGTTATAACAAATGACAAGAATTCAGTCAACTTCTCAACCTGTTTCTGGCTGCCAAAAAGAAAAAGTTAAGAAATAACATGTATCAGTAGTTTTCATGCAACATTTAAGAACACTTACTCTCTATCATAAAGGAAAACCCATGAGAAATAAAACCATAAAACATTCAAAGTAATTTGTAAAGGTTTACTTTTCAATGAGCAAATTATTCATTATTACTTTAGGGATTTTATGTTCTTAAGAGATATTCCTTAAAGATCAACAATACATTCCTTTCCGTTTCAACTGATAAAGATCAGTTATACACACATACACGTACTGATGACTTGTGAAAAGTAAACATATTTCTTACTCAAAGCCTAAACCATTCTATAAAAATAATTTACTTAAAGTATCTTAATGCTCAGGTATTCCAGAAGTAGTAAATACCATATTGTGATGACTATTTAATGCTGTTTTATTATGCAAATTTCTTATAGTAAAACCTCACCATACTTTAAACAAGAGGCACAATCTGCACTTTTTAATCTCAATTGTGTTGTTTCATGATAATCCCCCAGCAAAAAAAGGGGAAAAATGTTTTTTTCCCAAAGGATAAAAAAACTTTTATATATATCAAAAAATACTCAGATATCATTTACTCATAGTATTGCTCTTCAGTATGGCCAGCTAGATTAAAGGAAGTCAATGGTGAAGTGTTCATAAAAGAAAGCTATTAGGTTTTTACTTAATGGGTATTACTAGTAGGCTGAAGGTTGGACTTTGGGCATGCTCTCAAAATACTCTCTATCCCTATCATTCTAAAACTACCTTTCACATGGCAGAATTTTGGGGGACTAAATGTTACCATTAACCTTACTGAGTTTGGCTTCCAAGGCAGCAATCTCACACTGAAAGCAATGTTCATTAAGAAAGGGCAAAATCAGGGGTGCCTGGGTGGCTCAGCCATTAAGCGTCTGCCTTTGGCTCAGGTCATGATCCCAGAGTCCTGGGATGGAGCCCTGCATCCGGATCCCTGCTCAGCGGGAAGCCTGCTTCTCCCTCTCCCACTCCCCCTGCTTGTGTTCCCTCTCTTGCTGTCCCTCTGTTGAATAAATAAATAAAATCTTAAAAAAAAAAAAAAAGGGCAAAGTTGTATGGGGTGTAACAAAAGCACCACTAGAGAGAACTATTGCACTGAGTTGTTTCAATGTAATCACTCAAATATTCGAGTCAATAGGATACAAAATAATTTTTTAGTCTTAAAGAGCTGGCACAAAGAGGTAGCAGAATATTGGGTCCTTCATATTCTACCTTTTTATTTTTTATACTATTAATTCAGGCAAACATACCTAAAGTCATACAAAAACACAGTTTTAGCACACATAAAAAGAGCATGAAAGTAACAAATCCATTTAGACATGCATTGGATTTTCTATTCTAAACACATTTCAAGCTTCTGGGTCATTTATCTACTATTTAACTATAGCATTTCATATACAGAATATACCAGTATCTCAAAAATACTGTTAATATATTTTAAAACCACAAACCCAAAGTCTATGTCAAACCCATAAGACTTTACTAATGAAGCAATTTTTAAATGCAATTTTTACCTTCATAGCATTACTCAAACATCTAAAATAAATTTCAATGTAATGACCTTTCTTATAAGCATTTTTGCTTAACATGGTTGATTTAAACTGGGCATTGGTACAGAATAACTGAAGCTAACTACCCTCAAAGGGGTGGCTTATTGTTGCTACAGAAACAAAGCAGTGGCAAAGAGTTCAACTAATTCACATAGGAATGGCTTCCTTTCGTTTAAAAAAACACAAAACCTTTGAATTCATGTTTTTATTTCTAGAAATTAATTTTTCCAACATGAGATTATATAAAATGAAAGAACTGCCATGTACCTGATGGCGGAGGCAGGCGTGACCCACGATTTCTGGACCTCAGTTCAAGAACCTTTTCAATACACTACCTAAAAAACTGATATGACTTTGAAATACCTATTAAGAAAATAGTCACCAAATAAAAACTATTCCATTCAAATAGGTAAATTGCAATGCACAGGATGATAAAATATACAATCAAGAAATATATAACTGTCTAAGGTTTGGGACATAAAATAAAGATTTGTCTTTATCTTAAATATTGTGTATATATAAAAAGCTTATCACAGAAGGGAAAACAAGCAAAGATGGGGATTGTATTCTGACTGTGGAATGGTTACCTGTATACTCTTTGATGAGAAGCTAAGAACAGATTACAAACTGGAAAATACATGGTCAAATGGTAAATTTAATCTACTAGTCCTGTAAACCAATGTATGGAATATTATCCAAATTATTCCAGAAACCAACGAATTAAGCCAACTGCTCCTGACTCTGCTATCTCATAATTCACACATCCCATTAAGGCTGAGGACAAGAAATGCCATAACCCTCAACTATTCTTTTATAGTAGCAGCACAACTAAAAAGTATGGGTGAAAAAGATGAAATTCATAACTAAAATGAGATTTAGAGATTGTCTGCAGACTTCAATTACTCATACTACTCCTTAAGTTAGAAAGTACATTTCATAATCAGTTCCTTTCCCCTCAAAAGTTATTTTATGAGTAGTGATTTCATAGATGCAGATGATTTTCTTAAAATACACAAAATTTCAACCAGTAAGTGATGTCAATGATACTAACAAAATTTGATCTTCTTTTACTTAATCAGCCTAAACCCTCATTTTCCCCCAAGGGAAATAGAATAAGCAGTATAAATTTGTAGTATAAACAGTATAAATTTATAGTATAAGTAGTATAGTTCTTCCATAATTATAATTTATATAATATCTTTATTAAATTAGCCAGTGTATTTGGTGCCTGGGTGGCTCAGTCGTTAAGCGTCTGCCTTCGGCTCAGGTCATGATCCCAGGGTCCTGGGATCGAGTCCCACATCGGGCTCCCTGCTCAGCGGGAAGCCTGCTTCTCCCTCTCCCACTCCCCCTGCTTGTGTTCCTGCTCTCACTGTCTCTCTCTGTCAAATAAATAAATAAAATCTTTAAATTAGCCAGTGTATTAAATTAGCCAATATAAAAATGAAATCTTAAAGTGTAAATTGTAACATGACTTATAATTCACTGTTAGGAAATAAAAGCAAAATTCTCAAAGCTTTTTGAGGAGTCACAAGTTTTACTGAGATAATTAAGTGGGGTCCTTTGTATACTTTTAGAGACTATTTAGAATATTAATAGCTGAGAGGAAAAAAACTCAAAAGGGCAGATCAACAGGGGAAAGCCCATCAAGTTCCATTCGGAATGAAATTAGCAAATATTCGCCCTTCACTGTTTCCCCTCCTACTGCTGTAAACACCATAGCCATCACAAATACTGCAGGAAAGCTATAAAAATGCAAGAATTTCCAGTAATGGTAGTGAAGTGAAGAAGTCTTGAGAGCCCTCCCACAGATAACAATTACATAATCTGGACAAAATGTAAAAATAACTATTTGTAGGCACTGGAAAACATCTAAAAGAAAGCATAAGCCAGCAGCAGCAATTACTCTTGAAAAGCTACAACTCGCAGGTGTATACACTTGTGAGATTAAGGCTTTCCCCAAACTCTCATGGCAATACAGTGGGGAAGAATGAGAGGAAAAGAGCCTCTACGGGCTAGAGATCAAAGAGCACAGTTTAAGAGGAAATTTAAGGGGGAAATCTGGAAATGAATGAACTGCAGATGGGCTGAAACCCAAAATCTGAAAATAAACTCTCTCCAAGTACCTGGCTGATTACTAAACCCTTACATGCCTGGAAAGACCCCCAGGAAGCCTGGCAAAAAAGCAGGCAGAGACCAAAGAGGAATCTATTCTTGAAAGACAGAACTCTAATGGATAAGTTCTGAGGCTTTTTAAGAACTGAGTTTATTCCCCAAATGTACACAGCTCAGGTAGCAGAAAGCTGAAGCCTTACTGGTTTCAGGTGCCAGGGGGTAAAGCTTAAAGCTGACAGAGTAGCTGGAAATTAAGGGGGAAATCTCTGGGCATAAAGGAACCACACAGACTGTGCCCCCAAATCTGAACACAATCTCTGCCCAAACACTTGTCTGACTGCCAAATCATACATGTGTAGGGGAGACCCAAGAGAATCAGCTAAAAAAGTAGCATATGGAAATCTTAGAAAGTGAACAGAGATATCGGTTGCTTCACAATATAGAAGAGACAAATTTGCAGCTGAGTTCAGGAAAGTTAACTGCCTAGTAAAAAACCAATAATCCAAAAACAAGGACCCCAACAATCCTCAACACAATAGAATCCAGAATTGTTAATGAGCAAACAACAGGAAAATGTGACCCATGTTCAGGGGGAAAAAGGTCAGTTAATAGAAAATGACTCCAAGTGGGCCCAGATGTTGAATTTAAGAAAGGCTTCAAAGTAGCTTTTATGATCATGTTCAAAGAATTAAAGGAAAACATGGTCTTACTGAGTGGACAGACAGGGAGTCTGTGGAATGTAAAGCAAAATCCAAATGGAAATTCTACAGTAAGCAAGATAATAACTAATAGTTCTATTGACAGATTAATAAAAATTACTAATTTGAAGAACAAAGAAGGATAAAATTTAAGAAAAATGAACAGTCTTATAGATCTGTGGGACAACACAAAGTAGTTCAACATACATGTAACTGGAGTTCCAGGAGAGGAAATGAAATAAAAATGGCAGAAAATGCAAGCATAATGGAAAAGCAAGTTAAAATCTGAAGTGTGGAAAGTTTAAAACCTTAAACAGGAATACCAACCCTAAAAAGTGTTAGATGTTGACACTCATTTATGAAAATAAAATACCTTTTAAAACCATCTCTCTGTTTTTATCAGAGAAAAAATTACCAAAATTATAAATGCACCCCACAGTTTAGTTGATTTAAAATTTTAAATTAGAGTAACACAATAGTCAGCTTTATTATTACAATGGTTACTGAATTACACTATCCTATTCTTAACTTCAGATATTTAACATCTGCAGTCAGATATAATACCATTTAGCTCACTGCTTTGAGTCCATGGTTTCTGGATAAGAATTTCTAAATTCAGAAATCTAGTTCAAGAGAATGGAAGCTAGACAGAGCTCTGTTGGACTTATTTTTATGACAGAAGTTAGGTTTCCTAAATCTTCTCTTATTGCTGGTATTAAGTCATCAGCTCATGGGCAGAAAAAAAAAAATGGTCTGAAGCATATAGCAGTTAAACCAGACGCAAAACATGAAAAAAAAATAGATAAAAATGATCTAGAGTAGATGTTTGATATTGTTCAGCTCCCAAACTGGAAAAACAGCAAACCAAAGCCATTAACAAATGTATACAAGATGTTTGTAGTGCAGATTTCTTTTTTTTTTTAAAAGATTTTATTTATTTTGAGAGAGAGAACGTGTGCACACGATGGGGGGGGTGGGACAGAGGGAGAGAGAGAAGCAGGCTCCCCACTGAGCAGGGAGCCCAATGTGGGGCTTGATCCCAGGACCCTGGAATCATGACCTGAGCCGAAGGCAGAAACTTAACAATCTGAGCCACCCAGGTGCCCCTTGTTTAGCATTTTTTTTTTTAAAGACTATTTTGGGAGGATAAAAATCTCTTAATTTTAACATTTCTCAATTTTTTATCCTAAATTTTCCACTCATTGTACCATTCAGTTCTAAGTTTTTATCTATAATCCTTTTCCACAATTCCTGTACTTAAACATTTGCAGCTACAATTTTTGTAGTATTTGCGATCTTAAGGGGAAAAAGGGCCAATCTTCAAATCAGTCTACTATGCAAAAAATCTAGGAATATTAGAAAATTTACTGTTAAATTTTGTTTTTTTAATTTGTTTTTAAATATTTTATTTTAATTTCTACACCCAACATCGGGCTCAAATTTACAATCCCAAAATCAAGAGTCACATACTCTACCAGATGAGCCAGCCAGGCAACCAAATGTTAAATTTTAACATATAGCAAGAGTCTAACCATCTGAGTCTTCAAATTAAAGTTGTTAGTGTTCTTATTTTCTAAAATAAAGCTTGTGATCAAGATAAATACTGCAATGTTATAATGAAATAACATCAACTACAATACTTACTATTCTGTTGGTCCTCAATTTAATCTTACTTAAAAACACATGGTTGTTATGATGTGTTAAAATTAAACTCGGACATGTTTTCTCTCAATTATTTTGCTAATCTTGTACTTTTTAATACCAATAAAACCTAAGAAAGGTATAGATTTTAAGTGTTAAATATTCTATTTTTTCATTTAAGACAAAGCATACATGATAACCCCAAACCCAATTATATACATTTAGTCTTATTCAGATGATTAAATTAGTAATTTTGTATTCGTGTCTGTTTTTACCTGCCTATAGTCCATCCTGCCAAAAGTCTGTTGGCTTTTCACTAGATTTTTATGACTAAAATGAAATTTTAAAATCTAAGATCAGAATGAAATGATACTTAAATTGGCTTAATATAAAACTATATGGGTTTAAGAAAGTCATTATATACTGGAAATCAGAAAACCAAAAATGAATATAATTCTATAGCATACCAAAAACTAATTGTAGGGCGCCTGGATGGCTCAGTTGGTTGAGCAACTGCCTTTGGCCCAGGTCATGATCCTGGAGTCCTGGGATCGAGTCCCACATCGGGCTCCCTGTTCAGCGGGGAGTCTATTTCTCCCTCTGACCCTCCCCCCTCTCATGCTCTCTCTCATTCTTTCTCTCAAATAAGTAAAATCTTAAAAAAATAAAATAAAATAAAATAAAAAATAATTTAAAAAAACTAATTGTAATGGGTTGAACTGTGTTCAAGTCCTAACCTCTGGTACCTGCAAATGTTATCTTATTTGAAAATTAGGTCTTTGCAGATATAATCAAGTTGAGATGAGGTCATATTGGATTAGGGTGGGCCCTACACCCGTTGACTTAGCACCTTTGTAAGACAGAGGACAGGGTAGGGTGCTTGGGTGGCTCAGTCGTTAGGCATCTGCCTTCGGCTCAGGTCACGATCCCAGGGTCTTGGGATCGAGCCCCACATCAGGCTCCCTGCTCAGCTGGAAGCCTGCTGCTCCCTCTCCCACTCCCCCTGCTTGTGTTCCCTCTCTTGCTGTGTGTCTCTCTGTCAAATATATAAATAAAGTCTTTTTAGCCCAGACCTAGTTTGCGGCGACATGGCTAAACACACCAAGAAGGTCGGAATCATGGGTAAATACGGGACCCATTATGGTGCCTCCCTCAGGAAAATGGTGAAGAAGATTGAAATAAGCCAGCACGCCAAGTACACTTGCTCCTTCTGTGGCAAAACCAAGATGAAAAGATGAGCTGTGGGGATCTGGCATTGTGGTTCCTGCATGAAAACCATCGCTGGTGGCGCCTGGACCTACAACACCACTTCTGCCATCACAGTAAGTCAGCCACAGAAGACTGAAGGAGTTGAAAGACCAGTAGAAGCGCCACCACTTGAAACATTGCTAGCCTATAGTAAATGGGTTAATTTATGTAACAAAAAAAAAAAAAGAGAAAGAGAAGACTTGGATGCAGAGGTAAGAGAAGAATGTGAAGATGTGAGGAAAGCCACTTGAAGATGGAGGCAAGGAATGAAGTGATGGCACTGACAAGCCAAGAGCTACCAAGGATTGCTAGGATCCACCAGAAGCTAAGAGGTAGGATTCTGCTCTAAAGTCTTGAGAGGGAGTATGGTTCTGCTGACACCCTAATTTTGGACTTCTAGTCTCCAGAGCTGTGCTATTGTTTTTAAGCCACGCAGTCTGTGGTGCTTTGCTCTGGCAGCCCTAGGAAATGGATACACTCATGTACATATAACAGTATAGATCTGAACCCAATTTTTTTAAATTGAGGTAAACTTACCTTTCCTTAGATTATATGGCCAACATATTTACATAGTCCCAAGTAACAACTGTAAATTTGTTTAATAAAGCAAATTAAACTTCACATTGAAAAAAGAGTATTATTTTTCAGTTTCAGTAGTATTCAAGTCTTACACTTACTTAATTATTTAGCTAAAGTTTAAAGAATTCTAAGTCTCCGGGGCACCTGGGTGGTTCAGTCCATTAAGCATCCGACTGTTGATTTTGTCTCAGGTCATGATCTTGGGGTCATGGGACTGAGCCCTGCATGAGGCTCTGTGATCAGCGGGGAGTTGCTAGAGATTCTCTCCTCCTCCTCCCCCCCCTTTTTTTAAGATTTATTTATTTATTTTAGAGAGAGCGAGCATGAGCAAGCACAGGAAGGGGGAGAGGGAGAGAGGGAGAGAGGGAGAGAGTGAGAGAGAGAGAGAGAGAGAGAGAGTGAGAGAGTGAGAGAAACTTTAGCAGATTCCGTGCTGAGCATGGAGTCCTAAGAGGGGCTTGATGTCAACACCCTGATATCATGACCTGAGCCAAAACCAAGAGTTGGTTGCTTAACCAACTGTGCCACCCAGGGGTCCCAGATTCTCTCCTCCTTCTACTCCTTCCCCTGCTCGTGTGCTCATTCTCTAACAAATAAATCTTATTAAAAAATTCTAAGTTTCCAAAATTAGTGTAATTACATACAATTTACAGTTAAGCTTCTTTTAAAATATAAGACATTTATAGGAATTCTAAGGAAAACTTACTTATTTTTGCCATTAATTTTTTTAACAAGCATTTATTGTCCAAGTGCCAGACACTACTAGGCATGAGAATTCAAAGCTACTCAGAGCTCACATCCATTATGTGGGGAGCACAGCCTAAAACAAGGTAGACAATAAAAATGGGACAAGTTCTATGAGGAAGTATAAAGAGAGGGAACATGGTAAAAGGATCAGCCTAAGGAACCAAGGGAAACTTGATGGAGAAACCAAGATTTGAACAAACTCTTTGACAAGTAGGAATTTCTCAGATGAAAAGGGAAGGCAGAAATAGAAGAGAAATTCCAGGGAAATTGGAACAAAAGGAAAGTGGAATTCTGAACAGGTTATATATATCCAGGGCTGCTAAAAATTGAGATGAGCTGCAAAGAGGCTAAAGAATTTAGACTTCAGTCAAAGTCGATAGGGAACCAACCACACTTTTTACACTGAAAGTTCCATAAGGCATAAAGGCCATACAGGAAGCCGCTACAGTAGTCCCAGCAAGATACGCTGGGGGGCCTGGACCAAGGCAGTGTCAGTGAAATGTAGAGAACAAAGTAACTTCCAGAAATGTATTATGGTTTAAAGATTTACTTATTTATTTGAAAGAAAGAGAGAGAGCAAGAGAGCACACACACGGGTGGGGTAGGGGCAAAGGAAGAGGGAGAGAGAATCCCAAGCAGACTCCACGCTGAGTGTAGAGCCTCACACCAGGCCAATCTCATGACCCTGAGATCACGATCTGAACCAAAACCAAGAGTCGGATGCTTAACCAACTGTGCCACCCAGGTGCCCCAGAAATGTATTGTTTTAAAATGGTTTTATGTTGGAGAATCCACCAAAAAACAACAAAACAAAACAAAAACAAAAAAAAAACCCTACTAGAACTGATAAATGAATTCAGTAAGGTCTCAGGATACACAATTAATATACAGAAAACTGTTACATTTTTATACGCTAATAATGAAGTAGCAGAAAGATAATTTAAGAAAACAATCCAATTTACAACTGCACCAAAAATAATAAAGTATCTAGAAATAAATTTAACCAAGTAGGTGAAAGACCTCCACTCCAAAATCTGTAAAACACTGATGAAAGAAACTCAGATGACACAAACAAATGGAAAGATATTCCACGCTCATGGATTAGAAAATCAATATTGTTAAAATATCCACACTACCCAAAGCAATCTACAGATTTAACATAATCCCTATCAAAACACTAACATTTTTCATGGAACTAGAACAAATAATACTAAAACTTGTATGGAACCACACAAGACCCCAAAGAGCCAAAGCAATCTTGAGATAGAAGAACAAAGCTGGATGTATCAGAACCCTAGATTTCAAAATACATTATAAAGTTGTAGTAATCAAAACAGTACAGCACTGGCACAAAAAAACAGACATATAGATCAAAAGAACTGAACAGAGAGCCCAGAAATAAAACCTTATATGGTCAATTAATCTATAACAAAGAAAGCAAGAATATGCAATGGGTAAAAGACAGTCTCTTCAACAAATGGTGCTAGGAAAAACGGACAGCTACATACAAAAGAATGAAAATGGACCACTTTCTTGCACCATACATAAAAATAAATTCAAAATGGATGAAAGACCTAAATGTGAGACCTGAAACCATAAAACTCCTAGAAGAAAACAGGTATTCATTTCTTTGATATTGGCTATAGAAACGTTTTTTAAGACATGTCTCTTCAGGGAGGGGAAACAAGCAAAATTAAACTTTGGGTCTATACCAAAATAAAAAGCTTTTGCACAGTGAAGGAAGCAATCAACAAAAATAAGAAGGCAACCTATTGAATGGGAGATGATATTTGCAAATGATGTATCTAATAAGGGGTTACTATCCAAAATATATTAAAAAACTTATACAACTCAATGCCAAAACCCACGAGTAATCCAATTAGAAAATGGGCAGAGGACCTGAATAGACATTTTTCCAAAGAAGACATACAGACGCCCAACAGAGCACACGAAAAGATGATCAACATCACTGATCAAATCAAAACTACAATGAGGTATCACCTTCCACTTATCAAAATGGCTAAAATAAAAAATACAAGAAATAACAAGTGTTGGTAAGGATGTGGAGAAAAAGGAACCCTCATGCACTGTTGGTGGGAATGTAAATTGGTACAGCCACTATAGAAAACAATATGGAGGTTCCTCGAAAAATTAAAAATGTGATCCTGTAATTCTGCTACTAGGTATTTACCCAAGGAATACAAAAACACTAATTTGAAAAGATATATGCACCCCTATGTTTACTGCAGCATTATTTACAATAGCCAAATCATGGAAGTAGCCCAAGCGTCCACTGATAGATGGATAAAGAAGATGCAGTGTATATGCACAATGGAATATTATTCAGCTATAAAAAAGAATGAGATTTTGGCATTTGCAACAATATGGATGGACCTACAGTGTAACGCTAGATGAAATAAGTCAGTGACAGAAAGACAAATACCACACGATTTCACTCATATGTGGAATTTAAGAAACAAATGAACAACAAAGAAAAAAAGAGAACAAAAAAACAAGCAAACAAACAAAAAGACTTAAATACAGAGAACAAATTGATGGTTGCCAGAGGGAGGTAGGTGAGGATCCCCTGAAGTAGTTAAAGGGGATTCCTGATGAGCACTGAGGAATGTATAGAATCACTGAATCATTATCCTGAAACCAATACAACACTGTGTGTTAACATAAAACAAAAATATAAAAGGGTTTCGTGGTCTAATTAATTTGGGAAGCCCGAGAAAACAATCAGATTGCTGTAGTGCACAATTTTATAAAGTCTTTAATATTCTAATGTACTTTGAAAATTTCTAGGAGTATATGATTAAGGATGTAGTTTTCCTCCAGCATATCTAACCACACTGCACATCCCCCCCCACCAACTTTTTATTTAGAGTGTCTCATGGGACTAGCATCTCAAAGAATATTCTTTGAAAATACTGCTCACTGAAAATATTTAATTAAGCAACATACCAACAAATAGAAATTGAAAAATAAGTACAAATAATACATTAGTACTGAGGGAATGCAGAATAAAAAGGAGGGATCACAGTCTGTGGGATTAATTAGGCAAGGTTTCCCACTCAATATACTGCTAATTCTACAACTGAACTTTAGGCAATAAGATGAACTAGGGATACATATGCTTAAACCAGTAGAGATCTTTTAAATTGCTGAATGATGTTTTAAAATAAAAATTCTATTACCACAACTTACAATTTTAAAAATTTTAATTGCCTGTGTTTGGGGGGGGAGTAAATAATTTCCTATATTATTAAGCTGATTAGATTTTACAGCCTTTTCAACCTTCATCAAAGCTTCTTGTTCTTTCTTATAAATTAATAACTGCTTCTAGGTTTCATCTGGCCTTTAATGCTTCAGAATTTCATTATAGTCTCAGGTTAAAATCCCATTATCAAACTATTATGAACAAGGATTCTATATAACAAACTTGTTTGCAAATATCCTGTTAGGACTATGGTTTGTCATAATAAATTCTTTGTAAAGAATGGTTTTGTATAACAAATGCTTCCTCTTGATTATCCTCTTAAAATAATCATTCTATATTACTAAAGATCTTAAATGGTATACTGTTTTCAGTCTAGAATGGAGAGCTAAGAGCTCTGTAATTCTGCTTGGTGATTAAATCCTTTAACTCCCTTGGTCTTTCTCCAGTTCAAACATTCCTACTTGAGAAATCTAAGGTCCAAATTCCTACAATGTAAAAAGATGGGACTTCGTTTACTGACTCATTATAGAGAGCCCATTTCAGCATGTACTCCTGCAAACTGTAAATATAATTTCTACTAATAAATTCTCCATAACAAAATCATGATATTAAATATAATTTTTCTTTAATGAAGCAAACATTCTTTTAAAAGTTAAAGAAATAATAGTATTAACCCATGTCTTATTTTGTCTCTATGGTGCTAGTGCATTAAGAGTAAACGGAGTATCTTTATTATTTCATTCCTTATTTTAAATTTTGAAAAAAAATTGATGTTTTCTTAGGACATATTATCCATAAGCCAAAGGAGACATCATTAGATACATACATAAGCAGTTTAAAAGTAAATCACTTTGAGCTATACCAGTGAATTTTAACTTATACAGACTAAGGGTCTCTTTTTCCTTATTTCAGTGTGAAAAAGGAAAAGGGGGAAAAAATCAAAATCCTTTCCTTTCAGTGTTTCTTAAATTGTCTATTTTGAACTGTGATCAAATAAATTTTTACCGGGATTATACATAGTTTACTATTTCTAAAGTAATGTTAAGCAGTTTTATAGAGACAGCTGCAAACTTGAGCAATGAAAATTAGGTGATTAATATTCTCCATTATTTGGCCTTCTCTCTACATTGGGTCCCTTATCTAAGTCCCTGAATCGATCTGCTGAGGTCCCCAAATGGAGACATGGATGCCTAAGTCCAAGGTTGTTTCCAAACAACTGGCCCTGTAAGCAAAAAGGGCACAAGAAAAAATATCTGATGACTGCTTTAAAATTCACTATTAAAACTAGAGAAAATATGCCACTCTTTTGCAGATTCATTTACATTTTATTCTTAACTAGAAAACGCAATTAGATATAGACCAATGTTCATGGGTGCTCACATAATAATTCACAAATAAACTGGTAAAAAAACTGCATCACATTTGAATGTTTTACAAATAGCAGTAAGAGTTTTCTTACCTTCAAAAGTTCAAAGTAATGTAGACAGTGGTAAACAGGGGCTAGAAGTAGCCTGGGTAAAACATACTGAACAGCTTCTTTGAAACCTTCGCCTATTGACTAAAAACAAAGTAATTAATTTTTTTTAAGTTTACTCTTCAGACATCATGTATCTTGTTTTAAAAATTACTATACCTGTAAATAGAGTGCCGCTCCAGGCTTTGATAACTGACTAAGGAAGCGATCATGAAAACCAGGCCGTAAAATATCTCGAGCATATGATTCATATGGATCAAATGCCAGTTCCTTAGAAAATAAAGAAGGTAAAACATAATCTTTCTCCAAGTTAAAATATAAACAACCTACCACAAGAAATACAGAAAGATTAAATTATAGGTACGTCTAAGCTAGCACAATTATGTACTTCTTTTAAAGCCTCCCAACAAAATTACATGGCTATTAATTATGATTTTAATAGGATAAGTTTAATATTCTCCAGTAAGAGAGTAAGTAAATCAGTTCTTTCTGATGAATAATGGCATCCTTATATGTTATGACACCTCTCCTCAAAGGATTCTAGTACAGCATTATCAGCAAAAGTGGTCGTAAGAATGGCCAGACTTTTGGTTCTGGAAAACAAAGTTTAGCCGGAACAACAATGAATACAGACATCAACAACGAGGTTAAGTATAAACCTTTAGAATATGGGTGCCCAACATTTATTTTCTCATGGTTATTTCTTAGTGGTAGACTTTTACTTTTGCATTCTTTAAGCCGGAGGTAACAGTTCATATCATCTAAAATTCACTGTTACAGTTTTCACAGCAATTAAACAAGCGTTTAATCCAAATTGCCAAAAATTCTATTATCATCAATCATTAATAAACTAAACAATTTTAATGGTTAGGTCTAAAAGAGTACAATCTATTGGTTTTGATGATTCCTGAGGAAAAAAGAGAATAGGTGTCTTGATTTTAGCAGGAGCCATCCTATGCCCTATTCCTGGTTTAAAAAAACAAAAAAACCAGGAAAACTGTGCTCTAGATTCTAGCAAGAGCTCATTCTAGGACAGGGAATTCTAGAAAGAGGAAGAGGACATCTAGTGGAGCAGTACAGAAGGAAGAGGGACTGACCACAAATGATGTTTATGTTCATTACCCTTAATGTTGTTTCTTAGATTGTTGTTTTTTTTTTTTTAAGGAAAGACTGAGTAATAAAAATACAAGATCAGAAATCAGAAGACCTGAGTCTTTGTGAAATATAATATAGCATATAAAGTTCTAAGTCATCCTGAATTCCTTGAACTGGCTCCTGATTCATTTCCCAATTTCAACTCCTTCAACTACTTTCCCAACTAAAAATTTCTATGGTAATGTAACACTGGAAATTGCAGTCCACTGTAGATTTTACAAGAACGGATAGTAACGTTTCAGCAATAGTAACAGAAAGGAGTCAGGTATGAACAGAGTAGAAGGGAAAGAGGAATAAAAATGTGATTTGATGCTTTTATTGTGGGTCTCTTGAACTCTAGAAATCATCTTGTACAGCAGATAATGTTTGCCCTCCCCCTCTTTCAATAAACTCTAATTTACTACAGAATTTTTACAACCATATATATATATAAAATAAAGGCTATACACCAAAGTGGCTTAAGAGCGTAACTTTAGAGTCACAGAGACCCAGATTCCAATTCTGATCCTGTGAGCTTTGATAAACTAAGCCAGTTTCCTCACTGGAAAATGAATAATACCTAATTTCAAGGGAGTTGTTTTAGGAATTAAACAAGATATCATATGCAAAGTGCTTACAAAATGCTTACTATGCATGCACATAGGAAACACTGAATAAACAGTCCCCAGTATTATCATTCTAAAATAGCTAATTTCAATAGGAAAAAAAAAACTAACTACTAACTAGGAATCCAACCTCTCATCGCAGTTTTATTCTTCAGAATAAATTTGTAGAATTGCAAGCACTTCTAAGAATCCTTGTATAAGTTAACTGATTTTATGGTTAGTTTACTGGTTAAAATTCAATACTTAGTAGATTCACAAAAAATTTAATTATCAATATATGTAATTGTGTATTAATGATTAAAAATATAAAGTATTCTAAACACACAGAAAAATAGAGAACAACCTAACATAACTATATTCACCATGTAGCTCAAAATAGTTCAACATCTTATAATACTTGTTTCAACTTAAAAAAAAAAAAAAGTATCATGGTAATTGATTCTCCTGAGCTCCTTTTCACAAGTTTATCTCCTCCCTTACTGATCCCCAAAGGAAATCACTGTCCTGAATTTGAATTTTATCAATTCCCACGTATGTTTTTACATAATTACATATGTATCAAGAAATAAGGCAATTCTTTTGCAATTGGCACTTTACATTCAAAGTTGCGTCCAAGATTTATCCATTTGGATTAATGTGGTTTCTTCCATTCATTTATTCTAAACTCTGTAACATTCTATTGTGTAAATATGTATTTTTTGAGATAATTTAGATTCACATGCAGTTACAAGAAGTAACATAGAAAGATCCTGTGTGCACACTGTCAGTTTCCCATCGTGGTAACATTTTGTAGTAGTACAATATAGTGCAATATCACAATCTGTCCATTGACACTGATGTAGTAAAGTATGCAACATTTCTATCACCACAGGGATCTCTCCTATTGCCTTTTGGTAAGAAAGGTTTTTTTAAGGTTTTATTCTTTTAAGTAATCTCTACACCCAATGTGGGGCTCAAACTCGCAACCTGAGATCAAGCCGCACGCTCTACTGACTAAGCAGTCAGGTGCCCCTCTCCTGTTGCCCTTTTAGAATCACATCTCACTCCCTGTTAGCACCCAAATCTAAATTACGCATTTTTTCTTTTGTAGCTCATGCTTTGGGTGTCATATCTAAGAATCCTTTGCTGAAGCCAAGGTTGTGAAGACCTAGCCATGCTTTCTTCTAAGTTTTATAATTTTAGCTCTATCATTAGATCCATTTTATGTTTGTATATGGTATGAGGCAAAAAGTTCAAATTCATTCTTTCGTGTTTCTCGTAACTTGATAGTGTCTTTTTGTAAACAGAATTAAAATTTTAATTTTTTATGGTTTGCACTCTGTTCTTTGAGAAACCCTTTGTATCTCAAAGTCATAAACATATTCTCCTAAATTCGCTTCTGAATTTTTCAAGTTTGCTTTTCATTTTTAGATTTTTAATCTGCTGAGAACTTGGGTATAAAGTGAGCTAAGGATGGAATTTTTTCTTTCCACATGGATAACCAGTTTTGACCCAGCATCATTTTTTAATTTGTTTGTTCTCTCTCTACTGGTTAATAATGTAATCTCGATCACAGATCATGTGTGTATATGTATTTTTTTCAGGGCACCCTATTCTGTTGCACTGTTTATACCTACACCAATACTCCACTCTTTATTTACTGTGGCTACGTAATAAAATTTAAAATTTGACAAGACAAATTCTCATAACTGGTTCTTCCTCAAAATTGTAATTTTTGTCCCTTCATTCTTCCAAATGAGTTTTAGGACTAGTTTGCTATGCACTGGATTTAGATTATTTGGGAGACAACTAGTTATCATTATACTCTTGAGTCTTTCCATACATGAACATAATACGTATTTCTACTTATTCAGATCTTTATGAATCTAATTATTTTATGATTTTCTTAACTGGTCTAGAGTATTTATTGGGCTTATTTCTGAGTGTCTTATAGTTTTGTTTCTGTAGTGGAGTATTTTTCCTTTAATGTCATGTATTCAATGGGTTATAACTGAGCATAGTAATGCTATCAAGTTTTATGCTAATCTTTTATGTGGCAACTATACTGAACTTGCCTAATAGTTCTAATACTACATAAATCTTGGGTTTGCCATGTTTACATGTTTTTGAACTTCCTATAAATGGAATTACATAGTATTCTGAATGTCCTTATATGGTTCACCATATGTTGCCCTTTAAAAAAATTTTTTTTAAGATTTTATTTATTTGACAGAGAGAGATAGAGCAAGAGAGGGAACACAAGCAGGGGGGTGGGAGAGGGAGAAGCAGGCTTCCCGCCGAGCAGGGAGCCCGATGCAGGGCTTGATCCCAGGACCCCGGGATCGTGACCTGAGCCAAAGTCAGAAGCTTAACGACTGAGCCACCGAGGTGCCCCTGGTTGCCTTTTTTTAAAAATTGGTAGTTCATTTTTTTTTATTGCCATATAGCATTTCACTGTGTGAATATATGACAAATTATCCATCATGAATAAACCTGCTATGAACATTCTTAAACATGTTTTTTGGTAAACACAGGCACTCATTTTTGTTTGGTATATGCCCAAGAGTGAAACTGCTAGATCATTCGGTACACTGTATGCTTAATTTCAGTAGAAAAGTGAAACATTTTACTGAAGGGGCTGTACCAATTTATATCCCATCCACCATCAATGTAGAGTTCCAACTGTTCAATGGTTTTAAATTGCATTTCCTTGATGAATAAATGATGTTGAACACCTTTTCTTTTTTCAGGAAATACCTGCTTAGGTCTTTTGTCTATTTTCTAAAAAAAAACAAGCTGTCTTTAAGTTACTGATTTTACATACTCTAGATAGGAGTCCTTCATTGGCTATAGATGCTACAAATACTGTCCCGCCATCTATAGCTTGCATTTGCACTCTCTTAATTTTGGTTATTGATACAGATGTTCTTACCTTTAATGAAGTCCAGTTTATAATCTTTTCTTTCATGGTTTTAGTGTCTTGTTTAAAGAAAGCTTTGCTTATTCTAAGGTCATGAAGATTTCCTACATTTGCTTCTGCAAGCTTTATTATCTTAAAGTTTGAACTCACTCTTGAATAAAAGTTTAATTGGGCAGAAAGTTCTATTTTCCCTTAGTACTTGAAGCTACCACTCAACTGTTAGCCTCTATTGTTAAAGAGAAGCATTCTGTCATTCTAATTGTAGGTCAAGTACTTCTCTCTTTTCTCTCTCACAGCTTTTAAGATTTTCTCTTTATCCTTGATGTTCTATAGTTTCACCATGTTTTTGGCTGTAGGTTTATTTTTATTTATGTGTCCAGTATTTGGAATTCATTTCTGATCTGGGAACTCAGGTCTTCATTTCTGGGAAATTCTCAATTTTTACCTCTTCAAATATTTCTTCTCCATCATTCTTTATCTGAAACTATTAGATGATATTAAAGCCCTTCAATGTAGCCTTTATTACTCTTAGCTATCCTTTCATATTTTTTTAAAAAGATTTTATTTATTTATTTATTTAAGAGAAAGAGTGAGAGAGAGAGCACGAGAGGGAAGAGGGTCAGAGGGAGAAGCAGACTCCCTGCGGAGCAGGGAGCCCGATGATGCGGGACTTGATCCAGGGACTCCAGGATCATGACCTGAGCTGAAGGCAGTCGCTTAACCAACTGAGCCACCCAGGCGCCCATATCCTTTCATATTCTAATTGTAGTTTCTCTGTGTCACATTTTCAGTGAATTCCTCAATTCCTTTTTCCAATTCATTCATTTTCTCCTTGAACTAG